>NC_137080.1:29519448-30847540 GCF_951640355.1 Cnephaeus nilssonii
GTTATTTCATTCACTGTAGCTGTGTATTTCATTAAATATGGACCTTCAAGTATAAATATTTGCACAGTTTTCATGATACAATCACAAACATCTATAAAAATAATCTTTCCCAACAGACTATAAATTCACTGTGGCCAAGGATCAAAGCTCAGCTATTTTTAAAAAATAAACCGTGAAGATAACACAGCTTCTCCCATCACCACGTACTTGACCAGAGCTGGCTGGCTGTTGCTGATTCCAGTCTTTGGTTGAAACCTGATGCGCTTTATGGCCACATCCTTCAAACAGACTTGTGAGTATCTTTCTAATACCTGGCAAACGCCCAACAATCCTGACAGAGAACGACAAAGGGAGGGTCTTGACCATAATTAGTCTGTTCTGAGACTCAACGCACAGATTGCATGTGAGTCTTCAGTACGGTAATATTTCAACACCTGTCACCATAGAAAGATAGTAAGTCTTCCTCCAAAACATCTCAGGACATAACTTCCAATCCCTTGATTCTAAAAATACAGAGTGATACAGATCTGCTAGTATGCCAAAGAAGGCTTGTGCCATCTGCTTCATTCTGTTCGTGCTGATTATTTTAGGGATGCGAGAGGATCAGATTGGAATAAGAACATATATATATATATGGCAATAGCAAGGAAGGCCTGTGTTCCCTGAGGACTCATGGTATACAGCAGAGGGAGAGGTCAGAGCACAACTGTAGCTCCAGGCGTCCCCAGTCATCCAATGGGGGACAAATGTTTTACAACAACCTCAAAATAAACTATGACTTCTGGCTTCTATTTCCATTGTCCCCACCGACACAATGCAAGGCCTGTTTCTGAGAGGAAACTGAATTGCCATTTTTAGTCTTCCAACTTGAATAGTCTAAGCCTTTTTTTTTTTTTATGCCATTCACCAACCATTCCTTATAGATAAGAAAGTTCTACTCCAAACGTTTCTCTCTTTCATACTCCCAAAACCCGGGATTGTTTTTACATCAATGTGTTCAAGCCAATTTAAAAAGGGCCTCTAATGAGCTTCTGTTTTTTCTTAAATAAGCAGCACTGACTTAGATGGAAAAAGAGACCATCCCTCTTGGTGCTATCAATTCAGTTTGAGTCTTCACAAAGTCATTGATACTATTTCCTAAACCATGGGCCACATATTTTGTGCCTCAATCATGGCATTCTATTAGGTTAATAATAAAGATTCTGCCCTGGCCAGGTGGCTCAGTTGGTTGGAGCATTGTTCTGTCCACTGAGGGCTCACGGGTTCCCTGGTCAGGCAAGTTGAGAGGCAGCCGATCGATGTTCCTCTCTCACATCGATGTTTCCCTCTCTCCCTCTCCCTTTCTCTCTCTAGAATCAGTAATAGTATGTCCTCAGGTGAGATTTAAAAAAAAAGTTTCTATAATAATATTCTTTTGAAATTCAAGCAGTAAACCACTTGTACAAATGTCCTATCAAACATGGATAGAGGTGATACTCTAACAGATCCTATCATGTAAGACAGGCCCACCTTCCCTCAAAATCATAGGGTTCATTTGTCAGCATCTTTAACAATATTTTCATATATTATTCTCCAATAAAGAACTAAGACATTATCATTAAAATCCCCTAACACCTGAGCTGACACATCATTTGGAAGAAGGCTCTTGCCTGGGATGAGCCCTTAAGCTGGATCCATAAAGCCTATGGCCCTGCTGTCTGCAGACCTCTCCCCCACAGTGGCCCAAAGGCAGCCACGGCCACAGATCAACACACTTGCTATTTCCTCAATGTGCCCCATTCTCTCATGCTTCTCTGCTTTCCACGCTATGCCCCATCCGGGAATGCCCTGCCACTCCTTGTCCACCTGGCAAACTCTTCCTCTTCCTGGTCACACTCCCTGGCAGAGGAATGAGCTCCTTTTCCATGTGGTGAGAGAGTGAAACTGGGAGATCACTGAGGAAGTGACAGTAATCATCCGGGTGAGACGCCAGTGGTTGTGGTGAACATAAAATGAGATCACTAAAACCACGGTGGAATTAGAAAGAGAAAAACGGGTTTGGCGAGCCCTGCCTTCACCAAAGGCCCTTCTATGTTCCCTCCAGAACTATTTATTCAACCACCTGGGAGACACTGACCCTCCTATGGTTGAAACAACATGCCCTCATTTGTGCTTGTTGGTGGGAACACCTACAGACTCCACCCCTCTATTTTGCCATGGGGGACACTGCCCCACACCTCACCACCTGCATCCCCCCCACAGCCTGCAACCTTGAGAGACTTAATTTGGTTAACTAACCCAGTGACTATGCTCTTATTTTCTTAGAAATGAGGCCTAAAATAATCAAGAGTTGAAATGAATTATTTATCTACTATTCAGAGAGAACGTTAATAAGGAAGCTGTCTTGTTGATTACAGCACAGCTTCGGAACATCGGATGTATGCATTAAACTTGGAAAATTGAAAAAGCACAGAGTACCTTCCACTTACAAGCAGTGAGAGTAACATCTGTGAGTCAAGATGGCCAACAGAATTAAAGTATGCAGCTTAGCAGGTCATGGAAAGCCATGAAGCAACCTGATTTACCCTACAGAAGCCATCATAAGTCTGAAATTTGGGCACTAGGTACCTCTGGAAGTGGGGGTAAAAGTGGGCATGAAAGTAGAGTGAAAGGTGTGAAAGTCTGGTAGTGAAGCCTCAGCCCCCTGACCCTCCCAGTGGAGGGCACGGGATGGGGGTGCGAGGCTGAAACGGGATGATTAAGTGGAGTTTGTATACCTCCCCCATTTGGCCATCGGGACACTGGCTACCAGGACCTCGCCCTCCAGGGCAGGAGCCTGACGGAGTCTTCTCTGGGGAAGCTGACCAGCCCAAGAGAAAGAGCTAACGCCAAGGGCAGATGACAGTCCCAGGGTTTACCTTCATCACCTAAAGCAAAGCCCTCAATGACAAGCCCTGTCCAGATATACAAAGCTCCCATGGCTTTTAGTGGCTCCACTCGCGAAATCAGTAGGCAATAGAGGATCACTAGAAAGCAGAAGAAAAAGCGACACAAAACAAATACAAAAAAGCAACTATGATAAAGAAGAAATACAAAAAGACTCTATTGAGCAGAAAACTTCAAAAACAACTATCATTAATATCCTAGAGAGAGGCAGATTTCTTGTTCCATCATTAAAATCCCAGCCCTCGTACTTCCTCCTCTGTGGGCCTTCCCTCCTCATTGTACTTGACTGGCAGAACGCCAATCCTCATTAGCCTCTTCAATCCCAGACCCACCCCACTCCTACCCCTGGCACTCCTTATGTCCCCTTCCCCCGCTTTTCTTCTTTTGTCATACACTTACTACATCGGACATTTTCTGTTTTATTTCTTAACACACCCCACCACCACCCAAACAAACACACTGCAATAAAATTCAATTTTTAAACCAACCAGATTGGCAAAAACAGCAAGTCGGGCAAAACCAACTAAGGGAAAGAGGCCACACATAAGACTGGAGTCATGGCCAGGACACGTGCCTTCAAAACTGCCCTTCCTTAGGAATTTACAGATAGGATTCAATTAAATTGCTCCAGAGAGACATATGCATAAAAAAGTAAAAATAACAATTACTAAAATTCAAGGTGGGTAAGGCATACAGCTGTGTAAGGAGTGATCGATCATCTCCTGCTTAAGACATCAAGAGAAGGTTCATGGAAAAGCCAATCAAAGCTGAGCCTGAAAGTTCACTTGATGTTCAAGGCAGAAGTGGTCTATGTCAGGCCAAGGGAATGAACCAACACAGGGCACCTGACAATAGGAGTTCAGTATGACTGAAGCAGGATGCAAATATGGGGACAGTGCAGACAAACAGGCTGGAGAGAGAGGCAAAGACCCGCCATGAAGGGACAGTGATGTATGGCTCCATCCCACTAGGAGAAGGTAGGCTTTTTGTTGTAATATGCTAGTAGATGAATAACCTATTTAGTCAAGGCTAGCCACTAACTCTGAATTTATGTGGAGGGGGAGTGAGGCAGGTGGGGAGAGAAGAGATAGAAGAGAATGCCAACGGAACGCTGTGTCAATGGGAATGAGAAGCAACAGGAAAGGCCTAGCACAGAACTCTAAGCCTCAAAGAACCAGAAGACAGAGGAGCCAAATCACAAGGGGCAAGGACGAGCCAAGACTGATGACCAGGGGGCCTGGCAACAGGAATCCATTCCAAGCAACAGACTTGTCAGATTCTACTTTTGAGAAGTAACTATAGCAGGGCTGTGTGAGATACACTGGGGTGGTGGGACCAGGGGTAGGGAGACTATTTTGGTTTCTGCCACCTCTCAGAAGAGATAACCGTGGCCCAAAAAGGAGGAGAGGGCAGTTTGAAATGACGCTGTGTAAACAGAATAGTTAGATTAGGACTTAGGTTAGGCCAGCGAAAAGAGGTGACAGGGCTGTCAGACTGGGAAAGGAAGGATGAGCACCGGAAGGAAAATCCAGCAAAGCGCGGGAGTTCAAAGTTCAGTTTCTGATATGTTGAGCTTAATGGTGCCTACGATCCAGGCCAGCAAGGAGACCTACAGCAGCAGGAGGAGCTGAGATGCTCTTCTAGCCAAAGAGAGCAAATGACACTCTTACCCTCTCTGGATTCTGGGGAGTAGAACCCTTGTGAATCTTGTTTCTGTAAGTGACTATACATTACTGAGCTCTCCATGGGTGGCCTCAGACCCTGTGAGTGAGCTCACATGATCAACCCAGAGTGGTTTGGTGAAGCGGGTTGTCCTGGGGGTGAGGAGGGGTTTGTTTTCTTTGTGGCAGGCTGCAGCTAGACCGATCCTCCCTGAGGATATCTGCTCTCCACTGGGGAGCAGGGTGGAAGCAGGCTTGTGGGGACATGTAATTCTCAGGGACTGTAAGGGCAGAGGACTTCTGCCTCCAAATTCCCCAGTTCCTCTTGGGTAAGACAGTGTGTAGTGGCAAGTCAATGGTAATAAAATAAAAAAAAAAGCAAAATGAGAATTAAGCTTGCATTGAAAAAAAAGTAATAAGAGGTTCCAAAATAATTTCTAACTGGTGATAGTATACAACAAGACTCTAGCAGCTCAAAATCCCTGTTTGGTTGCCCACTCTACTGAAGGAAGGTAGGTTTTTGTTTGTTTGTTTGTTTGTTTTACAGGTGAGAGCCTTTCTTTGTTGTAAGACGTTGAGCGGATTGAAGGTCATGCCTAACCTGTTTAATAGTCAAGGTGAGGACGGTGGGAAGGACAGAGGTAGAAGCAGGCAGACAATGCCAACAGAACTGTCTCAGTTGGAATGAGGGAAGCCCGAAGAAGCAAGAGAAGAGGCAGAAGACCAGGAAATGAGCCTCAAAGAGCCCCAGCAGACGAAGAGAAGCCCCACTAGCAAGGCAAAAGGACGCCTGAGCCAGGACCCTTCACCGCAAGCGTGCTTTCCTGGAAGCGGTCTGTGAGCACGCCCCTCCCTCCCGCACAGAGGGAGGCAGGCGGTCTGCACAGGGTCTGCACAGCTGGGAGTCCCCGACCGGCCGAGTGCTTCCACTGGACGGTCGTTCAACATAACCCACCCGGCGGGGAGGAGGCGAGGAGGGAAGCATGTTTACAGATGGTTATTTTTCAAATTATGAGAAAAGTTTAGTTAGACAGTTACAAAGGTAGAAGTGAGCTGTAGAAGAAATGGGCTCCGGAAACACGTTACAGCAAGAGAAGGGCCCTTGGAGCTTAGGAAAATACACTCGGAAAGAATATTTGAGCAGGCGTGCTTGGGGAGGGGGCGGGGAGGGAGAGCAAGAGCCTTTTTACAGATTCTTAAATCTTCCACAGGCCTCCTCTCCCCACCACACACACTGTATTTTTCCATATAAACATTTAGGAAGGAATATCAAATGTCTACAAACAAGCCAGTGAGGGGTGTGCTGCCGAGCAGCGTGTGTGGAGGCCAGGACTGGCGCTGCTGAAATGGAACGGGCCCTGCTGTAAGAAAACCATTCAGGAACTCTGGGCAGCACGGTGGGGGGAGGGACAGAGAGCCTTCCCCAAACCCAGACAAGAGCCTTGGGAATCAGGAGAAGATTTTCTAGTCATTAAAGTCAGTGATGGGGACTATTCCTTTGTGACAGCTGAAAATAGATCCCCCTCCTCCCTCCCAACAAACCCTCAGCCACGGCCTCCAGGCCCTTTTAGGAGAGGCTTCTATAGCTGACAGCCCTGCTCTCTTCCTGGGACTTTCAGAGCAGGCACTGAGGAACCAAAACTACCTAATTAGCGGCAGGGCTATTGTCCAAATACGGCTCGCATTCTGGCGGAAAGAAAAGCCTGGGTCCTTCCCAGGAAGTGTGTGAGGGTAAAGGCTCAACGGAGAAAAGAAACAAGAAAAGCAGACCAGTCACATCGGTGACGGGAAGCCAGACTCATGAGTCAAACATCCCTCGAAGGAAACTTGAAAACTATGAGATCTGGGAAGGGTGCTCACGAGGGGCGGACTGTTTGATCCTAAAACAACCGTGTCTCTAAACAAACAAAAAGGCGTGAAAGAGCAGCAAAGTATCTCTGGGGGTGGAGTTAGAGATAACTTCTCTTTGTTTTTCCTTTTTGATTATCTGTACTTTCTAAATTTTAAAAATGAGCACTTAGGCTCATTAGGAGTTTACCAGGTGGACAAAAGGGAGGCATGCGTTTCAGGCAGACAGTAGAACATAAAAAAGCAGAGACACAAAGCAGCCCAGGGCAGCAGGGATCTCGGGGTTCAGTCCGGCTGGAGGGCAGATGTGAGTGCGGGGGAGGGGGGGGTAAAGCGGGGACTGGAGAAGGGGCTGTGACGGAACACAAAGGGTCCCACACACCAGGAGAGGAATCTGGGGTTACTCTATTGGGAACTGGGAGCAGGGAAAGTGATGACGGTTCATCAACAGATTGCTTTACAGAGAAAACAGCTCCTCCCCCACGGACGGCCTCCTTACCCCAGGGCACAGGCCAGTGAAAAGTACTGTTCCGAAATCTAAATGGTCTTTTTTGACAAGATGAGCCCGAGACCAAATCTGATTACCCAAATGGACACAAATGTAATTGGCAATTTTAAATGACAACTTAACACTATGGTTTTTCAAGCTTTTTCAATGGATGAGCATCCAGAGCTCACTTGTCTATCAACTGTGTACGCAGCAAGAAGGAAAAGGAGCTGCTGCCCGCCGGCTCGCGCCCCTCCTGCAGAAGCCCACGGGCCGCGCTCCTGAGACACAAAGCTGCACGGAGACTTTTCTCGTTGCCTTCCCATGTCACGTCCGTAAGTTCAAATGATGCAAAGCAAACTGTTCATCCAGAAATACTTAGTTCAAAATATGAAAAGGTTTACATTTAGGATATAAATGCAAATATTTATCCTTTAGGATGACCCCCGTTTTTCATTTTTTCTTTTGAAGACGGTAAACATTTCATCAGGTTTCCATCTTCAAAGGAAATGACACTCGAGGGACAAGGCCGCTTTTCCAAGTTCCTGCGCTGGCTGCCCTGAAAGGGGAGAGGAATGCCCAGGAAATGGGGGAGAAAGCTTCAAATGCGGGACACTGGGAGCGGGCCTCCTCTCCTTTTCACCTTAAGTCTTTTCTCTCCCCCATTCACAGCTCTGGGTCCTTTGTTTGTTTAACAAACCATTACAATTATACCCAGTTCAATGGGAGGAATGCGCACTCTCTGAGTAGCTGTCTCCCAATCCACATGTGTGGTCCACCCCACAGCCCATAGCAGGCGGCTTCAATGTGCCGGTCTGTGCTCCAGTCGCCCTGGAGGCCGGGCACCCTGCTCACAATAAGCCCCAATTTCCCGTGGCCGCATGCTTGCTGCTCCTTCCCAGGAGCCTATAGAGATGTTTCAAGTCGGGCTTCCTTTCCTGCTCCCCTAGCGACTGCACGGTCCGTCCTGCCTGGGCCTGTCCCACTCTGCGCCTGTGTCTCCTGCCCACTGCGTGAGCGCCCCTTACCTGTCCTCAGCCCACAGACCCACCACCAACTACTGGGCAGACACAGTCCAGGGCCCTACTGGTTCTCATGCCTCGTCTTCTATGTCAATCACATGGGAAGAGAAGATACAAAGTCAAGATTCCCTGCCCCCGCCTCATTAGAACGGCTAGTGCCTTTCTTGGCTGCTAGTCGATATGCTGGCATGTTGGAATGGATTTCAACTTCTCGGCCAATAAATCAAAATATTATTTAGCAAGAACATTATATTTCAAAGGGAACCTAAATAGCATTTAGTAAAACAATAATTCCGTTGAACTCATCAAGCCCTCTCGTGCTACTCTGTCTAACAATCCCCATCTGCCAGCCCTGTGAGAGGGGCAGAAAGGCACTTTCATCCCCATCTAACAGATGAGGAGACGGAGGTTCAGAGACGGAAGTTCTTTACGCACAGGCACCGGCGATTACGATTCTGCAAGTAATGAACTGTACTAAGCAAGGTGTCCCGTGCACAGGGAGTGTTAGCTCCCACGAGCATCATCACCGGTGATCACGATGGCGACCAGAGGCCAAACCCAGGTGTTCTGCGCTACACCGACCCCCTGTCCACTTGCACCACGCACCCCTCGCCACGCGGTGTGCCGGAGCCACGGACTCCAGCAGCAACTCTTACTATTGTGCTTCTCAATGCAGCCTGCCCCTGAAGCTGGAGTCCTAGCACTACTGGCATGCGACCAGCATCTCCCCCCCGGCTTATCAGTCAACATCTTCCGCCAAGGGGAGGGCAACCTTTACACATCCCCTTATGGGCACAAGTTAGGGTGTAGACAGGGCAGCCTTCAAGCTTGGGAACTGAGCTTGAAGGGTTATCAGCAGAAATGCCATGGGTCTGCAGGTGCTGTGGGGAATGTGTGTGTGTGTGTGTGTGTGTGTGGGGACAATAGAGGGTGTGGGTGTGAAAAGTTGCTAATTGCATCCTCTGATTCCCTGAAATGCAGAGTGTACCAATGCTTTTAAAAAAAAAAAGTCAAGAATTCTGTCCTAAGATTACTTTTTCGATTTGAAAGGGAAGTATCGTTTTATCCTCTACTAGAACCCCTTTATCTCCCACATGCCCTTGACTAATTTTACTATGTGTTTCCATGCAGTTATTAATAGACATACCCACACAGAAAAGATGTTTAAAAGAGACCGTCACTTGCATACCTGCTGGTGTCAGCGTTCAGGCAGTCGGGAAGTCCTCTCAGAAGTGTGTGAGGAGTCACACCTGTGAGGAGAGATCTCGCAGGTCGTCAGTGAATGAAGCTGGGAAAACATTCCCCCACCCCGGCCACGGGAGCCTCCCTTTGAGAGCCCACACACTCAACTGATGATGTGCAGAGGACATGTTCTTCTGCTTTTTAACTATTCCATGCATTTTAACAAAGGATCAATCAATTTTAAACTTTAAAACCCTCAATGCCTCAATTGATCTACCACCCTTAACTCTGAAATATCTCAGAAATACCACATGGCAAAAGCCTTAAAACATGTGGGTCATCTGATATATTTAAACAGTGTCATAAAGTTCACAATGTTGCAACTTAGAAGATTTTCAGTATTTCATATAATCTTGCCCAAGAAGACCTTTAAGTATTTATCCTTTGTCCTACTTACAACTGGATTAGAAAAACCCTGAAATCTTCCCCTGCTTTCTGCAAGTAGAAGAAAAACTGAAAAAACAAAAAACAACCCATGCAATTGCTTACATAAAAATATTCAAAATAGCACTCGGAGGAAACGGTATTTTTTTTTTTAAATCAACAGTATTAGAATACCATAAAACAGGCATGCAAATCTATGCAATAACAAAACCTGAAACAAATGATGAACTGGAAAAAGTCAGTAATAACTAGTAGGGATTCATTTCTAACAAAAGCTTTATATAAACGTCTAGATTTATCAAATGGGCTGAAGGCTCCTAACCGAATAGACAATTTGGTGGTCACCAAACCTGGCAATGTGCTAGAACGCCTGGGAAATCTTTGGCACAGGCCGGCACAGCGTCACTGGGGCCCTGGGATTTATGTTTTTACCACGTCTTCGGGGCCCAGGCTGCAGCCGGCTTTGTACTACTGATCCCTGATGAGCATTTGAAAACCGGTATCTCTGTTCACCAATTAATTATAAAGCTTGGCTTCTTCCAACTAAGACTATTCCATCCCGTTGATCCTCTTAGGTGAAAAGCTTTTCAGGATTTTCTTGCCCAGTACAAAGGTAAATATACTACGAAACAAAGCCAATTAGAGCTCACCTAACTGATTTTTTCACTTGGTTGCCTCTTTTCTTAATTTGATCAAAAAAGGCTGTCTGTTTATTTTGCATAAAAACATCCTTTTTAGTTAAATCAGAAAAATGCAGGCCATTTTAGACAACTAAATCTTAAAAATAACCTATCATAAGTCAGGAAAAAATGGGAGGTGAGGAGGTTGTCTGAATCATCCAGAGAATTTGTTTTAAGTGTATTCCTCACTTTGCATGTATAAACACTTCACAAATCATCTTCATGGTCCGTCTCTCCTCTGAAAATACTCAACATTTATCATGGTCTCCAAAGGCCTGGATTACATTTTTTTTAAGGGCTTTAGAAAACATAAGAGTGAAATTCTTCTGGATGATTCTTCCTTTGCTCCCACCCGTCTCACCACAGACAATACTGCTTTATGGATTCAGGGAGGCGAGGCGAGGCGAGCTTCTGCTTCCCTAGGAAGGGGGAACAGGACACGAAGTACGCAAACCAGGCAGCGGAGTAGCTTAGCTTCATTGTCAAAATATTCAAATGATCACTACGAGAAAGCGATGCCTTTCTGAATTCAACAATGCTCCTCGGCCTCCGAGGGCTCATACAGGAGCTTATTCTTGAGCTGTTCAATGTGAGCAGCACTAGTGAAAGCGGAGAACCCTGGCTGGGAGGAGATCAAGTCCCTGGCCTCTCCCACCTGCCATCTGAGCGCCCGCCTAACGCCTAAGGCTTAAATAGTTAACAATGCCCGGAGAACCTGACAGCACGCACGGCCTGCGGGGTGGGGGGGTGGTGGTGGGGAATCCTGGGTGATGGCGGACAACTCAACACAGCAGAGGAGAGACAGTTCGGGAAAAGAGCACATCTAAGGCTGACGGGATGCTATCTGCAGACTGCTTTTCAGGTCTGAATTTAGATTTCACAATCAGAGAAAAAGGTTTTACTATGTTGAGTATATTAAAAAGTGGTCATGGTAAGAAAAAAAAAATGACCCTCTAACATTCAACATTCCTAAATACAAATGTTTCTGAGCTCCCGAGGGGCAAGAAAAATCACATTTTTCTAGGAATAGGGACTGGCACGTGGCAGCCAGATTAGTTCTAGTTAATGGTTTTAAATAAATGGGAAAATATTGGGGGGTAAATGATCTGTTTCTTCATTGATGATAAAAACTACAGTTTCATGAATCTAGAGCATAGGACTTCTGGAATGTACTTTTCAGTTGTCACAATATGTTTTTCTAGGCCTTTGCTGCTGAGAGCAGCTTAAGAACATGTCTTTTCTGTTAATGAACTGGTTTAACCACCTGCTTGCTGAGCATTCACTGAAACCCGAACTGAACAAAGGGATTTCCCTCCAGTTTCTGCTCATTCACTTCTAGCTATGCCTGATTTTGCTTAAGTAAATTCTTCAGATTGACTTTGTTTTTTTATTTCTAATGATTTGAGCGGGAAAGAACTGAGCAAGCCCCAAACAGTGGGGATTCTGCCTTGGTTTTCCATGAAACACTCATCTAGGCAGACGATGGACAAGGCTTGTTTCTGAAAAGCATCTCAACTAAGTTTTTTATTTTACTTCCTAAAGCCCATCATTCCTAATGGAAAGGAGCGACCCTATGGGGTAGACTGCAGACAAGCAAACCTTCTCTCAGTGCGGTGGACCACAGTGGACGACGAGGCCGTGTCTCTGAAGGGAAGACACTCAGTGGGATATTCACATTCACACCACACAGAGGAACATGTTGCCAAGGGTCACCAGAAATTTGAACGGACCTGGCTCTCTACCTTTTCTCACAGTCCCTGGGGGACCTTGTTCATAACCCAAAGTTTCAACTCCTCCTTGAGGTCACAGGCCTCCCAGATATCTACCTTCAATTCTAAACTCTCAAATTCCAGACAAATCCATCTACCTACCTCTCACCTCGAAGCCTCGCAGTGCGCCCAGAAGGTCACCTGTTCTAGAGCAGGGGCTCCACGCAGCTGACTCTAGACTTGCCGCTCCTCTTCCAAAATTACAGATTTCAGCCACGGGCGCCAACTATGCAATGACAGCTAACATGTACTGGATGCTCACGTGGTGATGGCCATTGTTTTCATCACTTTACTAAATGCCCTCAACAACCATATGAGCAGGAGGTATTAGCCCCATTTTACTTTTGGGAAAACCGAAGCTTAGACGTTGTACTAAGTTGCCCAGCCAGCAGCTAAGGTGGGATCCGCACGCAGCGGGTGTGACGTGAGCGTCCACGTTACTAATAAGTCAGTGTCTTCACCGTGTCACTTCCCAGCCTCTCCAGAGTCAATGTCTGGAGTCACACTAGGTTTTCTCTGTGACTAAGCTGAGCTCTAAGATCTGCGAGCGTCTAGTCTCTCAATGTTCCCTTCTCTTCGTGTCCAGGGCTGCCACTGGGTGGGTGATGTTTTACCTTCCCATCGGCCTCCAAATCAGCACAGCAGGACAACTCTCTGGAACTTTACCTTGTCCGGCCAACAGTTTTCCTTTCTAGCTCATTTCTAGCTCTAAACAGGTAACAGGCTTTGTAAATCTTTGTATTTTAGCCCAGATGATGGCAGAGCAGTCTGTCTTTAACATCTAAACCCAATGAGGAGATGATGCCCAATTCCTAGGATGGGAGAAGGTGAGGATGGGAAAGGACAAAGACACTTTCCCCTCCTCCCTCCTGCCCCTGGGCCTGGGGAGGAGAAGGAGACCTGTGAAGGCATTTCCAGCCTCCGCTGGTGTCCCCGAGGCTTCCTGAGACCAGGGCTGTGATATGCCAATGGCCAGAGGCAAGTCCCTCGCCTCCCAGGTCTGGGGAAATCTCCAGGTCCTAGGTCACACCCCAGGAGGGAAGGGAAAGTGACTGCGGTGACATTTCCCTAGCGGTTGGCCAGGTGGGGGCTGGAGTGTGAATGAAGGCCGTTATGGGGAATAGAGGAGGGGGTACTTCCTGCATACTTGAAGTTGGGGAGCCAGACTCAGAGACTCCCCGGTGCCTCAACCAGGTGCTAGGACTTAGGCTAGTGCACATCTGTGCTCTGCACTCGCTGCCCGTAACCGGAGCCAGACTTCTTTGCAAAGAAGGCCTCCGCCCTGTTGCAGAGAGGAGCTTGGACCGGCCAGCGCTTTAGAAACCCCAGGGGGCAGATAGAGAAGGAAGGAAAGGAGCAGATGTTAAGACTCTACTCACAGGATTAACTCCTTGGACTCCTATGCAAATACCTAGGAAGGGAGAGGCAAAGAAAGTTATCATTATGGCCTTTATCTTAAACTCCAAATTGCTTAAAAACCAAGGAAAATAACAACAACCGGGAAGTCCACCGGGAAGAGGAGAGGCCAGTGTTCCCTGCTGAGGCACAGGACAGCCAGCTCCCCAAGCTTGCTTGTGTCCCCAGACCCGCATGCTGGGGCTTTCAGAAGGTGGAAATGACAGTGTGCTGGAAATGAGGTAGCTTTGGGGAGAGGCGATTTCCCACTTAAGAGAAAGGATGTAAGTCCTTAATGTGACAAATTTGTCGATCCACAGATGGGGCAGTAACTGTAGGTACTCGTGGCACCAAATGAAATGTCTAAGAGGGTCCAGACTCTGAGGTCAGTCATGTCCTCAAAGCAAAGCCCTTTTAGTTTATGGCTGAGTGTCTGAGCCCTTCGATGAGGCTTACGAGGGCCCCACTGAAAACTGGAGAGGACTCATGACATGGCAGCCACTGTTCAGAGACCAGGACGTTTAGAATAGCGCTTGGGCAGGAAGAGGAACTGCAATGTACAAGCATCAGTAAGCCGGGAAACCTATCTACCTGCCACCCAGGCACCCACGATGTCTGCCTGGCATGGAGGGTGCGTGGCCAGGGCGGAGTCGGGCCTGGGAGAGGAGGACCTGCCTGGGAACCACATGCCCAGTTGCGGAGGCCAAGTGTGCCAAGACGCTGCCCCCTCCGCTCTGGTTTTTAGGAAGCTGAGTGGTCTGTATTAAATCGTACCCAAGAAGAGAACTTGCAAGCAGGGAACATGGAAGCGAGGGTGCGTTAAGCAAGCAGGGAACGTCAACAGGCAGATGTTTGGAAAACGGGAGCGACCGGAGCGTGGGGCACTCTGGCCGCACAAGGGCCTGGCCTCTGTTGACACTTGCCTCCCTTCTCACACCAGACAATACATGGGTCCCAGGAGGGAAGGGGGAGGAGGAGGCAGTTAATGAACACTCACATGGCCCATCCCCAACCCCCACCGCCTAACATGGGAACCCCAGGCAAGGCCCCGAACTTCTCTGCACGGTGACTTTCCAATCTGTGGTACCCCAAGACTTGATGGGGGTGAGGGTGAGGGACGGTGGGAAGGTATGCTGAGAATGGAGGGCCAGCCCACTCTATTGGTCAAAACCCAATTTTCATGGGGTTTCCTTTAAACCTACTACCAGCCTAGTGAGTCAAGAGCTCGGAGCCAAGTGAGGTCAGTGCAAAGAGACTGAGATCCCTACGGCTGCTCGGTCTCTGTTTTTGGATTGTTTCCCTTCGTCCTAATCTTCATCACAATCTACTATCAGAGTGGTCCTTCTACATGCAAGCACGTTCCTGTCCTCGGCTCTTTGGGATTCTTTAAGGGTCCCATGAGTTTCTGTCAATTGCAACCAAGAGTCCCGCACAATCAGAATCCCTGGAAGGTTTTCACCAGGAGAGCCATGTGCTCAGGCTTGTGTTGGGGAAAGAGACCTCAGACAGGGGACATACAAACTATGCTCCTGGATTTACCCATTTTATTCCTTAAAATCAGTGAAATGGTCAGTTTCTTGGGGGAAAACACACATAAAAGCACAAAGGAAAAGGGAAGAAGTGCCTGAGCAATCTAAGGAAAATGGCTGACCGAGTACTGGCTCCGCTGCTGGCCAGGTGTGCAACCCCAGGCAAGTCCCCGAACTTCTCTGCACGGGGACATCGACCCTCCGTGCGGAGCTGTTACAAGATTATACAGTACGTAGGTCCATATGCACAAGCAGAGGCCCAAAGACTGCGACAGAGTCTAGAGTATACGTACAAAGTAGACGGGTCTGTTAATAAGTATCAAGAACAATTTTACAAACTGGGATAAGTTCACAATTAGGAAAAAACATGATAACCTGTTTCAGAGTACACTATCCCAGAAAGAGTAGTTCTTGATTGACTTCAATAATCTTTCTTTAATTTGGATAATCACAATACAATTAATTCCATTTCCTAACATGTACTTACCAAACAAATTTCTAGTTTCTTGGATGCATTAAGTTTTATATGTCATATATCTGAAAGATTTCTAAATTATTAAGTAGTCAATTAAAAAATGGGCCGGCATGAATTGGTCTTACCAGTATTATAAAGTTACCCAAATGACATAGAGAAGTGATTCTGGCATTTTGGATATTGCTAGAATTTTCCTTTTGTATGTGTTAGTGGGGAAGTGGACTAGTTTCAACTGGAATTATTTGGAGAGCAGGAATTTAAACACACCCATCTAATATTCTCCTCGCTTTGGCCTTCCAACTGGAGCAGCTGTGGATAGCTTTTCTAGAAGTCAGCCCCAAGAGTAAAATAAATTTGGAAGTGGTTTATCTAGTGAGAGGCTTAGGGGGGAAAAAAAATTCAAGTGTAAGATGAAATATAAGAAAAGAACACTGAAACAAAAATAAAATTATGGCATATTACAGTCAAGGACATTTTGTAAAAAAAAAAATATGTTTGGAGAGAGGCCAAGAGTTATGGTTAAGCAACGCTGTTAGCACTAAAGCTGCAAAACAGGGGGAGGGTTGCTTTAGGGTGAAGAAGGCAATGGGCTTAAACAGAGAACAAAATGCATGCTACGTGGGAAAGACAACCAAAATGCTGAATATGACATTTCAGGCAGGAATTACTATTATGAAATAGGTGTTTAATACAAATCATCATCTCCAGATGTATGGAGAATGATAAGAGATAAAACTCTTGACTCCTGCCAACCATGAATTCCCTCAAATAAACACTGGATTTAGGGGCACTTATTTCCTAATACGTATTTCACAACTTTAGGAAATTTGGACAGAACATATGCAAACTGAGACTCACCTCTTATTACAATCTTAGGAGCATAATTTAGAAACTCTGAATTGTAACGTATGCAACATACTAAATGCGATTCTAAATGGAGGATAACACCCCCAAATGTTTCCTGGGCTTTGTTTGTTTTGTAAGATAAAACAATGCTAAAACATCTTTTTAAAATGTAAGGGAGCGGGATCACAGAGTTTCAAGTAAGCAAGTCATGATTAAAAAAGCCAATTGTATAAAAGCCCTTATACACAGCAGTGGTGTCCACTCTAACGCAGAGAGAACGGGACGCAGACTCACCACTGACCATGGGCGAGCAGACTGGGCAGCAGTCAGACGATCTGGCAGAGGCATACTAACCTTGCTAAGTCTGACGTACAGAGGAGTTTTAGATGCAAAACAGAGGCCACATCAAATGTAGAGCAACCCTAGAGGGGGGGGGAGGAAATCAAAAGGTTAAAAAAAAAAAAGGCATGGAAAAAACCACATTGGTACTGTGTCAGTAGACATTTATATATGGAATACGAGTTCAGGAATGCCAGAATAAAAAATTTCTCTCCGTCAACATGCCGCAGTGGCATATTCCAACATTCCAGAGGCACACCTTTAAGTTCTTAAAGGATTTTTAGTTTTAGTTTAGAGATGTGGTTACGAGCAGGAGCTATGGCGCCAGAATGCCTAGATTCAAATCCAGGGGCCGCCTGGGGCCACTTAGAATCCTGGTGCAATCTGTTTAGTCTCCCCCTGCCTCCACTTCGAGCCTGTAAAATGGGAATAATCATACCTATGGCACAAGAGCCTTTTGAGGATTAAATGAGTTCATCTGAGTAAAGTGCTTCACACCGAGTGGTAAGTGGGGAGCCCTCGTGCATTTGCGGTTATTTCCCAGAGACCCTGATTCAAGTGAAAACACCGCACAGCCTTGAGCAGATATCAGATGACAGACCTTTAAAGAAAGTGTCAACGGAGAACACGACCCTTTGGGAAAGGCAACAAGTACCTGAGGGGCGGAGGGTGACAATGAGGGGAGGAAGGAAAGGCCACTAAAAGGCAAAACAAACAACAACAAAACACACACCTTTGCTTAATTCCAATTTTGTTTTTCAAAGACAAGGCTACTATTAAAAGGAGAAGCTGGAGAGCAGAACTTGACAGCGAGCATACCCAGTAAAGGTATTTTTAATAATTCTATATTTCAGACTGCATTTCTTGCAGTTCCATCTCATCGGGAAGGAGAGGTCTCCCTCCCAATGACTAGATAAGGCTTTATCTGGTCAGGGTGGATGGATGGGAAGCCATCTGAGAGGGAAGGATCTGATATCTTTCTGCTAGAAAGTTTGTTTATGGAAATAAACATACACACAAATGCAGACACCTAACATATGTTGATCCCCAAACCTACATTGTGGGCTTGACTCTTAAATGATTACTACTTGGATATTACAGCAGTTTTCCCTCCTGAGGGAAGAAAAGTCTCTCTGACGGAGGACCATGTAGTGGAAGTTGTCTGATTCTATAAACACAGCAAGAACGCCATTTGTAACTGCAGTCACTGCCTTGGCCTGTGAGTAGTTCTTTCTATCAACGTAGACAAAGATACGCCTCACTTCTAAAAGCTGAAACACCCCATGGAAAAGTGTGGCTTGATTTCCTACTTTTCCTTCCACCCTCTCCCCCCCGCCCCCCCTTCGCTACTTGGTATCATGTCACACAAAATTACTTCCAGAAACTGGGAGGCTTGAGCGGCCAAGTTATAAAACCTCAGCACTGTGCTTACTGCTTTCTTATCTAGAAGTTAATACTTATGGGAGTGAGAGTCTATCGATGATCAAGGCCACGGTAATTTTCCCATTTTGTAAGAAACCTAAAATCTCAGCAGAATCACAAACTGCTGAGTCCACCACATTTGTATGAGCTATGCGAACGCCCATTCCTCTACAAAGTTGCTACCACCACTCCCAAATTTGGAAACCTGTATTTTAAATTTCATCCCTACCTTTAATCAAAACAGAAAACCAAGTAGATTTCTTTAAAAATAATCGTGGTGGTAAAAATAAAACAAAAATAACATGGGTGAGTAAAATATTAGCAAGTTCCTGTACTGTGTGCTTACTTACCTCTCCTATCCCCCCGCCCCACCCCAACCATTCTCTAAAATTTTCCATTATAATTTTAAGATGCTATTTTCCCCAAGAACATCATCAACCATTTTCCACTTAAAAAGAAATAGGTTTTAACTTAAGAGCTCAGAAATTGGGCTTGTTCTGGGTCCTGTAAAATCATAGCAGATGATCCTTAGAATCAATTTCCTTTACACTTTCACTGGGAGATGAAGATGTTTGCTTGCTTTGATAAGGGGCTCATAACACACCGTGTGTGGGAAATCTGGTTAAAGATATGGTCAAAGGATGATTTGTTTTGCATTATTTCATATTACACCACAGAATTAAATCATGTAAAATGGAAGCTTTATCCATCTCAATCACTAAATCTGGTTAAGTGAAAGTCTACACAACTCTAAATTAAAAGCTTTTTCATCTTCTTACCGAAAATGTCTAGACGCTGTTTTGAGATTTATTTTTAGGAAAGAATATTAGAGAAGAGACCTTGGCTTTGAAAAGGACCATGCCACGCACTATTTATGCTTCCTGTACAGAGGCTGATGGACTGCCCGGCAAAAGTTGCCAAATCAAAGCAACCATTTAATAATTCTCCCTGAAGGAAAGGTTTTAAAAGGCTATAGTGCCAATCAGGTAACAATAGATCAATCAGGTTTTCTTAAAACATAGTGTTTGCAGTTGAAGCCCGGATAAGCAATTACATTCAAAGTAATGGAGGAATGGGGAGCTATCAATCTCCACTCATCAGCAGGCACTCACGGATCCAGGAGGCCTGCGAGGCTGGGAGATATAAAAATGAATACTATACAGCTGCTGTACTTCCAGCTAAAAGAAGAACCTAAACAAAGATCTACAGGGCAACGTGTTAAGTGCTATACTAGAGGTGTGCGCAAAGGGCTGGAGGTCAAGGGAAGAAGCCATAAATTCCTCCTGGGAAATCAAGCAAGCGGGGAGATGTAAAAGGAAGGTCTGGTGTTGTTTCCTTGCGACAGACTCAAGACCTTTTCCTTACTCTGTTCTCAAAATACGGCACCAACTTCAGGATTTATGAACTGTTCTACTCGCAAGTGCTATATGTTGGTTCATTTATGTTTGACACAGACTTTCAGTTAAAATATCCCAGGGATATAAGTTTAAAAAAAAAATAAATGTGTTCTCATAATATTCCCATGCAACACACAGAATCCAGCATGGCATGAATAGCTAGCAGTCGTGAAAGTTAGATGGAACGTTCAAAGATGTTCTGAAACATAAATGAACAGAAGACACACTCTAACGACTTAGTGTTACTATATTAATAATGACTTTTAAATATCACTTTATTTTTCTTCAGGCAAAAAAATAAAAGAATCACCTGATTATATCATGGTTAATATTTGTCTTTCTCTACTTCTGTGCTTAAAAAAAGAACAAGGGTGTTGGATCAACTTCTACTTAACATCACGTATTATGCCTGCCATATTCCTCCTTATAACATAGTTGTGACAGAACCCCCATTGTTCATTACACACTAGCCCCAAACTTGAGTAATTCTAACGTAAGCATGAGAAACCACGGTCTCCTTTGGGGTGAATTTCCAAATTCCTCTATGTTAAATTGAGGTCTAATTTTCCTTGTGCCTGGTTTTCACAAGAAGGTCCATTCCACCCCATGTGCTCCTTTTCAGCTGTCAATAAACAGAGGCAGTGAATTCCCCCAGGGCTTCACAAAGCTAGTTAGGCAGAGCCATTCATTCCTTCAGGAAAACAGGGCATTGATTTCAGCGAGTTCCCAGGGAGCAGCTGCAACAAAGAGATCAAAGGCCCACCTCTCTCTCCCTCCATTGCTTTCATTAGGCCAGGCCCAGACAAACAGCGACAGGTTTCCTCGAGACAAGGAGAAGGCCCGGAGACCACCTCATGGTTCAATTCAAATTCATCCGTTTCCTACATTCCAGTGACAGTCCAGAATGCTAACCATGACAAACCAGCACAATCGCCAGGCATAATATACTGCGCGCTAGTTCATCCAAGGTCAGAGGGAGAAAACGGGCACCAAGGGAAGTCCTCCGCTACCAGGGCCTGCTGGGCCTCAATGGCCCCCCGACATTCCATAAATACACGTCGCCTGCTCACTCTCCCTTTCTTCTTCCATCCTGCAATCCTCCAAGCGATGGTCTCCCTTCATCTCCAATTTCTTTCGAGTCACCGTACCCAAACTACAGGGACACTTTATTCTCCATCGAATAGCTCTACTGACGATTGGAGTGTGGCTATAGTGCAGCCCTCATTATTGGCTGGCACCCAGTAAGCTACGACATACGATGAATTTAGAGCTGTAATTCCTAGGGCTTCCCGCAAAGGCCGCTAGACCTAAAGAAAGAGTCAGTTTGCGTAAATTCTGTTTGCCAAACAAAACCACGAACCGCGACAGAACAGTTAGCTTTTTTATTTGAGCTGGGTAATCATCCAAACTGGTAATCCAGGCTCCTAAATGGCAGTCTGTGTGTGAATGAGCTGTGTGTGTGTTTGAGGGAGTGAGGAGGGCCTAGGAAAGAACACGGATTGGCCTGATAGGTTACCTACACTGAGCAGGTATTATTTAAAAGTTTCCAAGGTCTCCTCTGAATTCTGAACTGCTTCTTTGACACGGCTTTCATGGAAATCTGCAACAAAATGTGTTCATTTTACTGAGCTCCACTCCATGCCTGTCACTAATCCTCAGTGAACATGGGAATAGATGAGTTAAATTTCAAAATTCCTAACCTAAAAAGAAAATAAACAATATTGGAATGAGAGGGATGGAGCACGCATTCCTTGACACAGAACATAACCTTCCTGGGTGCCCGTCTTTGGAGCTTTAGTGCTGAACTGGGGGATCCAATCAATGATTACTCATTTGACTCAACGATGCCATTTTGTACAGGGTGCTGAACAGCCCGCAAGGAGACCTTCATTGGCTCAGTTGGGGACAGAGATGAACTTAAGAAATGCAGAGCTCTAAACTGTACAGAAAATGTAGCTTAGTAAGCACAGTGGAACGGTCATCGTAGGCACCTGAAAGCTGACTGTGGCACTGGTTCATGTTGGGCCTCTCTGTC
The DNA here is from genome assembly GCF_951640355.1 of Cnephaeus nilssonii. Lineage (NCBI taxonomy): Eukaryota > Metazoa > Chordata > Mammalia > Chiroptera > Vespertilionidae > Cnephaeus > Cnephaeus nilssonii. Next base: position 29,540,905 of record NC_137080.1, read on the forward strand.
TTCCTACTCTCCCAAAATGGAGAGAGAAACATCAAGAATCCCTTTACAAGGTATTGTGAAATAACACTACATCTCACAAATTATATATCTCATAAAAAAAAAAAAAGCTGCTCTTATGAGTAGAAACTCCTTATATAATAGATCACTCTATAATCTAAGAGAGCCGTTCTGGAAACTCACTAAGTTTCTATAAATCAGATCATTTTTTTAAACGCACTCAAAAAAAGTACTACTTAAAGAAAGGCTATGGCATATGGCAAAATACCTCATCAGTTCATTTATATGCCTTTCAAGAGCTTTTAGAGAACTTAGAAACATCCATGTGATCTTCACCATGAGCAGCCGAGATAGCTGGCTTTATTCATTTCTACTTTTGAACGAAGAAAATAAGACTTGAGAGGTAATAAAATCACTTACCGAAGTCATAGAATTAATAAGTAGCAGAGTTAGAACTTGAGGTATTCTGCTTCTAAATCTCATGCTGTTTCCACTGTACCCAGCTACCCTGGATGCATATAATTATTCACCCAAGTTCTCTCACCATAGCTATATTAAGTAGGTCGTCATCTATTTCTAAACCCAATGCATTGCACCATTCATTCAAGAAGGTAGTGCATGCACTCCGGTTCAAGTAGATCCATACCTAAATTTTAGTGTCGCCTTTTTGTAAATTAAGCAGTCAACAATATTTTTATAACCTCAGTTTCCTCATCTGTAAAAGAGGAATAATAATACCTTTTCTCATAGGGTTTGTGAAGGGTCAAATTAGATAACCTGTATAAAGCACCTGGCTGTTGGCATTGATGTTGAAAATCAAACTAATGTAAAACTCGTTAAAATGGGAAAAATGCTTCCTTTTAAATTTAAGGAGTTTTTTTATAGCCTAGAATATGTCCCTGGGTTAGTTGGAAGTGTGATGTTCAGTTAAAAGGTATTTTCTTAGGTACCTTTCTGTTCGAATTTAAATCCATTATGGTCAAGGAACATTCTTTGTATGATTTAAATCCTTTTAAATTAATTGACTTGTTTTCTTACACAGAATATGGTCTATCTTGATTAATGTTCTGAGTGCACTTGAAAAGAATATGTATTCTGCTTTTGTTGAGTGGAGTGTTCTATAAACAACAATTAGATCCAGTTGGTTAATAGTGCTATTTAATTCTTCTATATCCTTATTTATTTTCTATCTATTTAATCTATCATCTACTGAGAGAAGGGTGTTGAAATCTGATTATAATTGTGGATTTGTCTACTTCTTGTGTAAACTGAAACTCTATTATTAGATGCATAAACATTTAAGATTATGTCTTCTTGAGAAATTTACCATTTTATCATTATGAAAGAATTCTCTTTATTCTTGAAAATATACTTTGCTGTTATTTCTACTTTATGATATTAATATCGCCACTTCTTAAAAATTAGTGTTAAAATATATGCTGTTTTCCATCCCTTAGCTTATAAACTATTTGTGCCTTTATATATGTGAAGTACATTTTTTTTCAGGCAACATATAGCTAATGCTTGTGTGTGTTTTTTCAGATCTACTCTGACATTCTTTGTCTTTTAACTAGAGTATTTAAACCATTTATACTTAATGTGATCCTTGATATTTGTTAGGTTGAATTGTAGCATCTTGTTATTTGTTTTGTATTTGTCCCATCTGTTCTACGTTCCCTTTTTCCTTTTTTCTGCCTTTTTTTGGACTGATTATTATTTTATTTTATCTCTTGGCTTATAACTCTTTGTTTTGATGTTTTAGCGGCTGATTTAGTGTTTATAATCATATCCTTAACTTATTACAATGTACCTTCAAGGGATATTATACCTTTTCACATATAATATAAAAACTTTATGGTTTTATATTTCAAACTTTATGATTTTATATTTCAAATTTTCTCTTCCTGACCTTATGTGCAATTATTTTCATATATTTCATGTTATCAACCCTAACTCTATTGTTACTATTTTTGTTTAAACAATCAGTTATCTTTTATGAAAGATTAAAAATTTTTAAATTTTATACATTTACCCAGGTGGCTATCATTTCTGATGTTCTTTATTTCCATCTGATATTATTTTCCTTCTTCCTAGGTTCTTCCTTTAACATTTCCTGTAGTGTGGGTCTAATCTACACTAATAAAAGAGAAAGATGCAAATTGACCGTACCTTCGCGATGCCCACCAGCCAATCAGGAGTGAGTATGCAAATTAACCCAACAAAGATGGCGGGTTAATTTGCATACACAGGTGCCGAGCGGCCAGGGGCGGAGTGGGACAAGGGTGTTCCACTCCGCCCCAGCAGCTCTGGGCCTCTGGGCAGCGTAGGAAGGCGAAAAGGCAGCTCTGGGCCGGAGCAAAGGCAGAAAGGCGGCTCCAGCCGGAGCGAAGGCGGTGCCGGCAGCCAGGGGAAGGAACCATCCTTGTACCAATCTTCGTGCATCGGGCCTCTAGCGGTAATATATTCTTTCAGCTTAAGGGGGCCTCTAGTGGTAACATATTCTTTCAGCTTAAGGAAGTCTTTATTTCATTATCTTTTTTGAAAGATATTTTTATTAGCTATAGATTTCTAGCTTGACAGTTTTTTCTTTCATTACTTTAAAGATGTTACTCCAGCCGAAACCGGTTTGGCTCAGTGGATAGAGCGTCGGTCTGCGGACTGAAGGGTCCCGGGTTCGATTCCGGTCAAGGGCATGTACATTGGTTGCGGGCACATCCCCGGTAGGGGGTGTGCAGGAGGCAGCTGGTTGATGTTTCTCTCTCATCGATGTTTCTAGCTCTCTATCCCTCTCCCTTCCTCTCTGTAAAAAATCAATAAAATATATTAAAAAAAAAAAAAGATGTTACTCCACTGTCTTCTGGCTTTCACTGCTTTTGATGAAAAGTCTAACATCATTCTTTGTTCCTCTAAATTTATAGTATCTGTTCTCTGCTTTAAAATATTTCTCTTTATTACTGGTTTTAAACTATTTGATTATGGTGTACCTTGGTCTAATTTTCTTTTCTTTTTTTGTTGTTGTTGTTGTTCATGCTAGGTTTTCATTGAGCTTCTGAGATATGTGGGGTTATTGTTTTCATCAAATTTAACAGACTTTCAACCATTATTTTTTGTTTTTTCTTTTCCTTCCCTCCTTTGGAGACCCTAATTACACATATACAGAAATATTTGGCTGATAGAAGTTGTCCCACAGCTTACTGATGGGCTGTTTTCTTTATTCAGTATTTTTGTGTTTCATTTTGTATAATTTCTATTGCTATATCTTCAAGTTCACAAAATCTTTCTTCCTGCAATGCCTAGTCTACTGTTATTCCTACCCAGTGTATTTTTCATCATGTTATGTTGTCTCTAGAAAATCAATTTGGGTCTTATAATAGCTTTTATGTCTATCCTTAAACTTTATGCTTTCCTCTACTATCTTGAATATAGTTATAACTATTTAAATATCTTTGTTTAGTAAATGTTTTCCTTATTAAAATCTTAAGAATTTTAAATAGATTAAATCTATTTCTATTGATTATTTTTTCTCTTTACCATTGAATTTTTCAGTTTCTTTGTATATCTGTTAAATTTTGATTGAACACTAGGCACTGCTTATTTTACCTTATTAGGTGCTAGATATTTGGTATTTCTTTAAATATTCTTGAGCTTTGTTCTGGGATGGAATTAAGCTATTAGAAACCATTTGATTCTTTAAAACAGGAGGCCGCAAACTATGGCCCACAGTTCAAATCTGGCCCACACTATTTCTGTAAATAAGGTTTTATTGGAATACAGCTCTCCCCATCATTTACATACTGTCTATGGCTGCTTTTACATTACAATGGCAGAGCTTAGTAGTTGCAACAGAGATCATATGACCTGAAAAGTCTAAAATATTTTCCATTTGGCCCTTTACAAAAAGGTTTTATGACCCTTCTTTAATGGCTTCCTTTTAAGATTTTTTAGGAAGGATCAGAGCAACCTTTACTCTGGGGCTACTTCTGCCTTGTAACAAGGCAAAACCCTTCTGAGCATTCCATTTAATACACTTGTAATACAAAGCTTTTCTATTCTCAATGGTGGGGGACACACACTTCCCAGCCCTATGTGAGCTACCTTTTCCCTTCCAGTGGTTCTTTTTTCAGCCTTGGGTAATTCCCTTACATGCCTGCACTAATTAGTATTCAGCCGACGATCTCCAGAGTTCTATTTGTGAAACTCTCTCTTCTCTGGACTCTATCCTGCAAATTCTAGTTGCCTTCGGCCTCCCTGAATTCCCAACTCTTATCACTTCAATTCAGGGTGACCACTGGTCTGTGTTTGGTTCCCCTTCTTATGCTGTGGCCTCATGCACACCATTGTTTCCCTTCTCTAAGGGTTCACTTCTTATGTTGCTTGTTGTTCAATGTCTGAAAACTTTTTTTTTCATAATAGTTTATGGGGCTCTTTTTTTTGGCTGCTCAGGCAGGAGCATAAATCCAGTTTCTGTTACTACATCATGGCTGGAAGTCATGGTGGAAGTCCCCTCACTATGAAATTCCACTTTCTTACATTTGCATTAGTGCTTTACATTTTCAAGTAAGTACTGACAAATCCACACTACCTCATTTCTTGTTGTCCACTTTGCTAAGATGTAGAGATTACATAAAAGCTCAAAAAAATGCAAAAAGTGACTTGCTGAGTCCATTACAGATCAGCCCATGTCTCCTAATTATTTTCTCTCCTATAAAAATATATAATTTTTCAACATTTACTACATATAAGGATATAAGTAATAAAAGATAGTCCTCTATAAAGCATATTGTAAAATTATTTATTACTAGTGTCTCAAGCTTATAGTACTGAGAAATATAGAATTATTTAAAAGATTAAGAGTTACTGAATGCTGCTAATGGCCAGGTATATCACCTCAGTTAAGCTGCATAAATATCACAGCTATTATTATTTCAATTTTACAAATGACAAACTGTGGCTAAGAAAGGCTCACTAACTTGTTCATAGTCATGTACTTACCTGTATCACAGCCAGAATTCAAGCCAGGCTGTGCATGGGTCTAAAACTTGTGCTCTCCACCATGCTATCTGCTCCCTAATTTATACCTTGTAAAAGGGGAGCTCCTAGAACTAAATTTTGAAAGAACACTCCAAGTCCTCAATAACAAAATGGCATTAGGAACCATTTACTAAAATTATCAAGACCGATTCACTTTTTTTCTACCAAAGAACTTCTAATCAAACAATGACAAAAAAGAAAATGAAGTATACAGAAATATATAGGTAAGATTTGAATTTCTTTTAAGTCACACATATAATCTAATGAAAGTTCTAAATCAGGCATTCAAACTTCCTTATTGAGTTATCTGGGCAAGCCTACAACTGACAAAATTCTGCTGACCTTGAGCTCTAGCAGACTTTTCTTACATCTCAGTATTGAAAACATATTCTGCTTCCTTAAGACCCTATTGCTTATTTTCTGGTAACAAGTTTTGTTCCAGGTTCTCTAGAAAAGTACTCTCTTGTAATTAGAAAATGCAAATATCAGGGTGGAGCATAGAAAAAATTAAAATATCAACTTACAAAAGCCAATGATGACTATGTTATCAATCAGGCAGGAACAACCTAAAAATAAAATAAATTAAAAAATAAAAATTAACTTAGTTTTATATAATAGTTTCACATTCATTTTTAAATTGAATTTCATTAAGATATTGCAGATTCACATGGGGTTTTAAGAGAGATCTTGAGTATCCTTTACTCAGTTTCTCCCAATGGTAACATTTCACAAAACTGAGGTACAATATCACAATCAGTACATTTATATTAGTGCAACCCACTGGTCTTTTGAGATTACCCCAGTCTCATTAAATTTGTTTGTTTGTGTATGTGTGTGTGTGTGTATTTAGTTCTACAGAATTTCATCACTCCCAACACTTGTATGTATATCTCTGATAACAGTTTCCTCTATATTATCACCCTCTCCATTTATACTAGAGTTCCTTCTCCCCAACAGACCATGCTCTGGTATTTCCCAACCTTTAATTAACAAAACCTTTATTGACCTCCACTTCTCCCACTAAATCCCCAGACTAACTTCTGGAAAGAATAGAAAATTTAGATAATCCTCATTTCCTCCCCTAGTCACTTTTCAACCCATTCCCTTGGCTCCCATCTCCACCACTCTATCAAAGGATCCTTATCAAGGTCCTCAAAGACTTTATCATCTTCATTTTAAAAATCATGATACTGAAGCTCAAGAGAGATTACTAGGTTGAGATGGTAAAGACAAACCTTCCCTTGATAAGCAAAACCCCAAGGACTACCCCAAAGTACGCTTTTCAGGATATTATACTTTCAGGGACTTCACTTCTGTCCTCCCTTATATCATCCTCTCTGCATTAAATCTCCGTTTTCTTGGAATATCTCATTGTTTTTCATCAGTTTTAACCGAGAAAAAGAATTTAGCTTGACTTATGAATATTTTATCTATAGCACTTGCTATATATTATTTTATTTAATTGTCACAACAACCTGAGAATAGGAGGTTTTATCCCCTTTGTACAAATAAGAAAAATTTGGCTGAGAAAGAATAAAACCTTTCCCTATAGCAGACAGTTAAGAAGTAGAACAATCAGCATTTGACCTGATCACCTGGATTGTGGGCTCAAGCTGCCAGCCCTTCATCATGGTTAGATCTCATAGTTTCTCAGTTGTTCCTATTACATGGTGACACGGTAAGGGCATCATTCAGAGAGAGGTGGCATGGTCCCAATACCTCCATAAGGTCAGAACACCTAGCATTGATACAAACTTGCTATGAGCAAACACATAAGAAACTGATTTCTATATCACAATGGGACTTTATAATGAGAATTATAATTGCTAAGACATAACACGCAACTTTGGTGATCAGGACATTTTCCCTCCCTAGCTCTACCTAGGAAGTTAAATTAGTAAGGAGGGGGTATGGGACAGACTTGTATATGGAGGAAGTGGGCAGAAAGATTTGCCCCATTCCCAAATAGAGCAAATCTTCCAGTCTCCACTCCTATGTGGCAAAGATAAAATGCCCCCTTACAAATGGGGACCAGGAAGGGACAGTTCAGAAGGAAGTGTTTGCTATTCATCTGTCTGTGCTCTGAATAGGGAGGTCAGATGCTGCCTCCTTTGCTGCAATTAGCTCTACATTAGCTGTTCCTGACAAAATAGCCAGGCAAGAGATGGAAAAGACTACTGCACCACCTCCACCCATTAAAACAATTACAGAAATAGGGATGCTGGCCTCTAAACAGCTGAGAGCTTCTAAGAGAGGATTCATGGAATAAACATATCGTCAATATATACAACCTCTGATCAATCCCCTCCAAAATATCCCAACCTTGTGAACCAACCAAGTCTCTTCCTCCTCTTTCTTCCTATTTTGAGGGGGTAGGGAAATTCAGCGAGGTAATTACAAAATATTTTGAGTTGTCAGCCTAACAGAAAAAAACTAAATGTTCCTTCTTGTTTTAGATACACACAGAGATACCATCTACTCTAATTTTTAGAAATCTGAGTAATATGTTCATGCTTTAAAGTTAGAATATATTCCATCATCTACTTCTCCAACATTGTGAGGGAAAACTAGAATGAACACAAATAGGTAAATCACAACAACAACAACAACATAAACCGTAAAGTATACTGGAAAAATTTTAATTTACAATATCTAAAGATTATGTATGGATCTGATTGTGTTATATTAATATCCCCAGAAAGGTGTCAGAAAAATCAACACTTTTCCTATATAATGTAGGTTTTTAAAACCTCACAGTGAATGATTTCCTAAATTACGTCCTCTGAGAATATGAACGTCTTTCCCCAGCTGTTTAAAAGCAATTTTCTAGATTGCAATTTTAAGCATCTCTTTGAATGCGACAAGGTCTTACCCTTAAAATGTGTGACACTGACTTCATGCTTCACAGAAGTGCAGACAGAATTAACATAATAGCTCTACTTCATACAAGCTCTCAAAATCTCCAGTGGGAGCTAAACTAAACTAGTTGCATTATAAATGTTAATAGTATGCTTAAAAAAATATGGCATAATGAGAGTAGCTACTAAAGTAGCTTGCATTCAGTCCCAATACTTCAGTCCCAAGACCCATTGTTATGGACTGAATTGGGTCTCTCAAAATTCATATGTCGAAGCCCTAACCTCCAGTGTGACTATTTGAAGATAAGTCCTTTAGGGAGGTAATTAAGGCTAAATGAGGTTAAGGGTAGAGCCCTAATCCAATAGGACTGGTGTCCTTATAAAAAGACATAAGATAAAAAGACACCAGAGGCCACTCTCTCCAAGCATATGCACAGAGGAAAAGGCCATGTGAAAACACAGCAAGAAAGCAGTCATCTGTAAGCCAGGAAAAGAGGTCTCATCAGAAACTGAATTTACTGGTATCTTGATCTTGGACTTAGAGCCTCCAGAATTGTGAGAAAATAAATTTATGTTGTTTAAACTGCCCAATCTGTGGTATTCTGTTAACAACAACCTAAGCATACTAATTTAGATTTGGTACTGTGAAGTGTGGTGCTACTTAACACATGTATGAAAATGTGGAAGTGTCTTTGGAACTGGGTAATTAATGGGTAGAGGCTGAAAGAGTTTTGAGGTGCTTACTAGAAAAAGTGTATATGGCGTTGAAGAGACTGCTGGTAGAAATAGGAAAGTTAAAGGTGATTCTGGTGAGAATCACGCAGGTGGAAATGAAGAATACGCTACTGCAAACTGGAGGAAAGGTGATCCTTATTACAAACTGGCAAAGAATTGGGCTGAATTGTGTTCTAGTATTTAGTGGAAGAAAGAACTTGGAAGCGATAAAATCAAATATTTAGTTGAAGAGATTTCTAATCAAAGCATTGAAGCATGTGACCTGGCTTCTCCTATGACTTCTAGTAAAATGTAAGAGGAGAGAGATAAATAGAAAAAATCTCTAAGTAAAAAACAATGAGAATTTGAAGACTTGGGAAAATTCTCCATCTACCCATCCTGCAAAAAATGAGAAAGCATGTCCAGGAGAGGGTGTGGCTAGATAATCATTCCACAATGAGATTAGAATTAATCGGCTAAATCTGCAAAAGCCAGAAATAGAGTTGGGATTATACCAACAGAGACACTGCCGATTTGGACCAAAGGGAACCTAGATGGGATAAAGTAAAGCAAGGCTTTTTCACTACTGAGATTGAAGAGGACTAGAAGATAAGCTATTTGACTGCAAACCATGCTTTATTCTTTAAGAAAAGGAAATGAGGACACCCTGCCTAGGCAATTCAGAGATCATCAGCATTCCACTCCCACTAAAGAGAAACTATGGTATATTGAAATAATGGGATGCTACTCAATATATATATATATATATATATATATATATATATATATATATATGCTTCAACATGGATAGGATTTCAACAAAGTATGCAGAATGAAAAAAAAAGTCAGACACAAAGCAATACATACTATTTGGTTATTCTTAAAGTTCAAAAATAGTTGAAACTAATCTACAGTGATGGAAATCAGAAGAGTGTTATCTCTAGGGGAGGTACTGGCTGGAGGATGCATGAGAGAATTTTTCTTTCTGGATGGATGTAATACCGTCTACCTTGATCTAGTGCTTACACAGATATATATAAATTCATCAAGCTGTATATTTAAGATTGCCTCACTTTATATGCTCCCCCCTAAGTATTTTATAACTCGGTAGGAGAAAAAGTACTGCATAAAATACAAGCTAACTATTTTTACCTTATCAGTTGCCTTATTTTAAGGTTATTAGGCAAATGTAAAATTTTCTACTTGAACACAGGACAGAAACCACACAAATTGCGCTTAAGTTTCTAACTGTTTCACTGGCCCTAAAATAAGCCAAAATTAGACCATTCAAACCTTACTCATTAGAATAAATAAAAACTTAGAAGGAAAACCCAAAGGAAGTAGGAGTACATCAGTTAGTCCACATCAAGTGGCTTGGTCATTGAAACAAAGACTCTAACAGCGTACTGACGATGTAAGTAACGCAATTTCAGTAGCGTGTTTTTACCATAAATACGTCTATTAAATAATTTTATTTAACTATTTATTTTTAGTACCACAGTAGTATGACATAGAAGAAAGAGCAAGAGCTTTTAAATCAGACGAACCAGTTCTGCCACTTGCTAACTATATGGTGTTGGGCAAATTTCTTAATCTCTTTGATACCGAGTTTCTTCACAATTTAAAACAGGGACAATAATACTTACTTTGCAAAACTGTACAACAATTATAGTAGGTACTTAAGAATGGTGGCTGTTTAGCAATAGCTCTCTGTATGCGAAGGATCATGGTAGGTAATGGGACCCTATCTCTAAGAACCTGACCAACTGGAAATGACATTTAGATATAAAGACTGGTGATGAGAGGTAAGAATGTAACAAGGGCTACAGATTACAAACCATAAAGTTACTATCTAGTCAGTAGGGTTGTGGAGGAGTATCCTCTGAACAGAGCTTGGAAATATTTTGGAAAACCCCACTTAAGGCATAGGAAATGGCACGAGTAAAGGCAGAGCCTCAAACACAGTATAGTGACTTCAGATTCTGACGAGTAGTGAAGACCCACTGTGCCACTGGACTAACTCTGAGGAATAAGACTATGAGGCTAGTAAAGCAAGTTGGGACTAGACAGAGGAGGACCACTGTCAAAGACCTGTTTTCTCAAGTCCTGGCATGTCACTGAAGGGTTTTTTTTTTTAGAGAGAGCTGACCCCAGTGGTCATTAGCCATGCTAGACAGGGAAGGAAAAACCATAGGATGATAAGGGCCTAATCAAAGATGCTCAGAGGAGTGAAAGAAACAAGCAGAAAAGATAGAGTTCAATGTTACCCACATTTTAAGAATGAACAGACATTGAGTTTCCTTGAATGATTCGAGTAGGCCTGCCTTCAGCTTTTGAAATGATCCTGACACGGCCCATATGCTCAAGAGCAGAGAAGAATCCCAAACCAGCAAAACATATTGCTTGGCACATCAAAAGTACTCAATACATATTGTTGGCAAATGAATCTTTCAGAATATTCCAAATATTGAAACCTCTACAATAAAACATTGTTCAAGGTGAAACATGTAGAAAAGCTGAGATCATTTTTCCTTCCTATTGAGGGCTCATTTTTCATAATATATGCCAAGTTTTGAATTTGCTCAATTCAATATTGAAAAAGATTCATTTGCAAGAGCTATCTTGATCTCTATCTCTACCCAAAGACTCAGATATAAATCGCTCTAGAAAGTTGGGAATGTTGCCACCTCAGTTGCTAAGCTCTTGTGTAATCTTTTTTTTAGGAATTTATCATTCATTACGTCTTGTGCTATGGCAAAAGAAGAGCCACTGTATGACATGAATAGTATATAAAAAAATTTAAACAAGTTAAATCCAGATCATAGAAATATGTGTAAGGTTTACCCAGGAGTACAAGATAATTTAATAGTTAATATATTAAAATGATTAAAATTAAAATAATCTGCCACATTAAGAAATACAGAAAGGAAAAAATAACTATATCCCTAGGACTATGCACAATTCTTAGCCCTTCCTATGTATGAGCTCATTTAATGATCTCAACAACCTTCTTGGTAGACACTTTATCTACATTTTATAGATGAGAAAATTGAAATATAGAGAAGTTAAGAAATTGCCCAAGGTTACACTGTGGAGGTAAGAAGAGGCACACTTAGGAACTGAACCCAGGCAATCTGGCTCCAGAGTCAGAATTCCAGTTAATAAATGTAGAAAGAATGAAGAAAATGAAAAATCACCATTAGAATACCACAATAATTGCTGCCGGCAAGATCAGCTGAATGCTAAAATTAGTGGACAGCCTTAAGGAGAAACAGGACCTTTGCAAACCCTCAAAATATTTACTAATTACCATGGTAGTTTTAACATATATTCTCAAATTATTTGATACTTTTCCCTCTCCTCCCCATGAGTGTGAACTTGCTTCTAACAGAATAGATGAAAGTGAAAAAGTAATAATGTTATAATGGAGAAATCTAGTAGACACCATCCAAGCTATGTGATCAAGGTTAACATGTTGCTGTGGATATCATGTTCCCCCAGATAGGATGCAAGAGAAGGACACAATATCTCCGTGGTATTCTTCCTCCAAAGTCCACAACCTCAGTCTAATAGTAAGAAAACATCAGACAAACCCAAATTGAGGGACACTGTACAAAATACATGGCCAGTACTCTTCAAAAGTGGCAAGGTCATGAAAAACAAGTAAAAACTAAAACAACTGACAGATTGGAGTAGCCTAGGGAGACATGACAACTAAATGCAATTTGGTGTAAGGATTAGATCCTGGGACAGAAGAAGGACATTGGTGTAAGGATTAGATCCTGGGACAGAAAAAGGACATTGGTGGGAAAAGTGGGAAAACTTGAATAAAGTCTGTCATTTAGTTAATAGTATTGTGTCAGTGTTAATTTCTTAATTTGGTAAATGGACCATGTTATGTAAGATGCTAACATAGAGGAAGGTTGGTGAAGGGTGTATAGGAACACTTTATACTATCTTTGCAACTCTTCCATAAATCTAAAATTATTTAATAATACATTTTTTAATTTAATAACCATTAATGAAAACAAATCTCAATAAACCAGGAATAGAAGAAATTTTCTCAATCTTGTAAAAGGCATTTACCCCCCCCCCCAAAAAAAAATACAGTAAACATTATCTTTAATAGTGAAATACTGATTATCTTCCCTTAAGTTTAGAAAAAAGCAAGGATGTCCGTCTTAAACACTTCTGTTAAATATCCTTCCAGTGTTCCCAGCCAGTGCAATAACACAAGAAAAAGAAAAAAGGAGTAGAGATTAGAAAGGCAAATTAAAACAATTTTTATTTTGCAGATGATGTGATTGTGCATTTATAAAATCCCCAACAATCTATAAACTACCAGAACTGAAAAGTGAATTTAGCAAGGTCACAAAATACAAGTTTGATATACAAAAATCAATTGTATTTCTAGATACCAGCAAGATGATTGAAAAATAAAATTAAGAAAAAGACATTTACAATAGCATAAATCAAATGCCTAGAAGTAAATTTAGTAATGCATTAAGTTCTCCGCACTAAAACCACCAAAATAATGCCAGAAATAACTGAAAAACTTATTCAATTGAGAGACATGCCATGTTCTTGATTGGAAGATTCTGTTAAGATGCCCATTCTCTAAAATTTGTTCTAGAGTCAGTGCAATCACAACCAAATGTCTGGTAGACTTTTAAAAAAATAGACATTAACAAGCTCATTCTAAAATTTATATAGAAATGCAATAGCTAAAAGAGTCCTTAAGAAGAACAAAATTGGAGGCTTTACACCACTGGATGTCAGGACTTACTATAAACTACAGTAATTAAAGAAGTGTGGTACCGAAGGAGAATTGATCAGTATTTCAAGTGGAACAGAACAGAGTACAGAAGAGAATCCAAAATATGATTATTCATTTTTAACCAAGACCCCACTGCAACCTGATGGGAAAAGAAAGGTCTTTTCAATAAATGTGTGGAACAGCTGGATGTCCATGTGGAAAATAAATCTTGACCCCCATCTCACACCATATACAAAATCAGCTGGAGGTACATCAAAGACCCAACTGTGAGGATTAAAATGATAAAGGTTCTAGAGGAAACCAGAGGCAAATCTCTTTAGGACCTTGAGGGAACTTAACAAAACAAGTCTGACTGGTCAATAAAGATATAAAAAGATGTTTAACATTATTAATACTCATGGAAATGCAACCAACTTACCCAAAGACCACCAGTTCAGCTCCATATATTTAGGGCGGTGTCATGAACATCTGCAGTAATTTTATTTATTATTTATTTATTTATTTATTTATTTATTTATTTTATAATGAACCAAAACTGAAAACAACTCATATATTCATCCACAAGAGAAAGGATAAATAAACTGTGTTATATCCATATAAACCAAACATTTTCCATAAAGAGTTCAATAGAAAATATTTTAGGCTTCGTGGTATATATGGTCTCTGTTATAACTGCTCAACTCTGATGAAAGGACATGGTTGTGTCCAATAACATTTTAATAAAATATGTTTTGGGCTGCATGGGCTAACAGGCCATAGTTTGCCACCCCTTGTTATAAAGCAAAAACAAATACAAAACTACTTATACTGGCAACAAGGATGAATCTAAAAAATATTCTGTGAACAAAAGAAAATAACACAAAAAGAATAAACTATATGATTCCATTTATAAGAGGTTCAAGAATACCTGAAAATAATCCATGGTGAGAGACGTCAGGAGAGTACTTGACTAGGGGAGAGGAATGATTCTGTTGATAGTAAGGAAGAGGAGGGAACTTTTGCAGGGATAAAAATGTTTTTTCTCTTTATCAGGGTGGTGATCACACAGGCATAAATTTCAATAAGCCACACACTTTATTTTTGTTTTTATTGTATGTAAATTTGGAGAAAACAAAAATTAGACAAAGATCACAATACAGGTCTAAAATTACCTAGAATTCAACATGGTGAAAAAAAATAGAAAAGCTACATTAAAATTAAAAGACATGGATGACAGAATAAGAAAGCCTAACAGAAGTTGAATCAGAGTCCTTGAAGGAATGAAAAGAAAGAATGGAGGGGAAACAATACTCAAAGGATAAAACTTTTGAGAACTGACGAAACACTAACCTTAGACACAGGAAACACAATTAATCCAGGATAAATGAAATGGCCACACCTGGACACACTCCGGTGTAAAACTGTAGAACACAAGAGAAAAGAGATCTTAAAATCTGGCAAAAAAGAGACAGATTACCAACAAATAGTTATTTGAACAACTGTAACTCTGAAGTTGAAGTCAATGAAATGACACCTCCAAAGGTCTGAGAAAGACACTGTGTACCTGAAATTATACACCAAGCAAAACCATTATTCAAGAATGAAAGCAAAATAAAGACATTTTCAGGTAAAGGTAGCCACCAACAGCCTCTGAATAAACAAGCTTCTAAAATATATCCCTGAGGAAGAAAAAAAAATCTGAGATACAAGAAAGAATGGCAAAGAATCCATAAAAAGAAAAAAATAATGTAAAATTTATAGGAGAAAAAAAATCAAGATGGACGTAAAATTCTGGATGACAATAACATGTGAGCCAGGAAACTAACTAGAGTCTTAGCAAACTTGGTTTCTTGAATTATTTGGAATAAGAATAGAATTAATAAACTTTAGAGTAAGTTAAGTTTATTCATTAAAAATTTAAAGGAAATGATTAAAAGAAAGAAATCAAACATATAATTTTCATACTAACTGAGAGGGAGGAAAATGGAATAAGAAAAAATCCAAAAGGTGGCAAAGGAAAAAACCTCGCACACACAAAGAAGGCAGGATTAAAAACAAAAACAAAAACAAAACAAACAAAAAACCCACACCATAAAACAGAATGCTAACTTTAATCCCAAGTATATCAGTAATTATATTAAACTTAATTGGGCTGAGAGCTCCCAGTAAAAGGACAAAGATTGGCAGTGTGGATAAAAAAAAAAAAATCATGTTTTACCTTTTTAAAAGTCTAAGCTAATGCTAAGAGAAAGGTGTGACTCCAGTATTATGAAACAAAACAGATTTTAAGGTAAAAGGCATTTGGGAGAGGCAGCTATAGAATGACAAAAGCTCCAATTCACAGAGAAGATAAAGCAATTCCGAACTTGCATATACTTTCAACTTTTATAAAGCAAAGGTGACAGAATTACAAGAAATTGAGACAACACATTATTTTATTGTGATGTTTTTATTACACCTATCTCAGTAACTGACAGATCAAACAAACCAAAATACTAGTAAGGTTAAAAAGATCAGAGTGCCACAATTCTTATGCTTAATCTAAGACATATATATGGATATGTGTATATATGTATGTGTGTGTGTGTGTATGTGTATGTGTACTAGTACCTTGCCCTAAGAGTCTGTGAGTACATACTCTTCTCAATCATTCAAGAAGCAGTTGAAAAAGTAATCATGAGGCCATAAAAAATCTCTCTAATTTCAAAGATTCAAAGAATCAGTAGCATAGAGCCCTCATTTCCTGACTACCATGCAAGTTAGAAACCAGTTACAAAAGGATAACTCACAAAACCTTCCAGGTTTGGAAGTAAATAATACTTCTAAAATCTCATTTAAAAAAAAAGAAAAATATAATGAAAAAAGTTTTAATTTTTAGAACTGAAAAATATACTAAATATAAAGCAATAGTGAATAAAAATCTGTAGAATTTGCAGTATAAAGAGCCCAGAGATGAGCCCAAGCATATCTGGAAATATGTTTACGACGGAAGTGGCACTGCAGACCACTGGTCCCGGGACTGCTCCACACCGGAAAAAGAAAACAGAGTAATCTTAATCTCACAACATAAAAACTATACATTGATACATACATATATACATTTATGTGTCAGGTAAATTAAAGATCTAAATAAATACGTAAAAGATACAAACTTCAAAATTTTTTAGAAAAGAATTTCAAAATATATTACCTTAATAGTAGAGAAGACTATCTTAAGACACAAAAACACAAAGAAAAGATTGTCTGCAGTTTATTTAATCAACAAAGGGTATCTTAAACAATGTTTTCTAATAGGAATTTCTGCAATGGTGGAAATGTTCTGTTAAACAATATAGTATAATGTAAAAGAATATCATAAAATGTAATAGCCACTAATCACACTTGGCTATTGAGCACTTGAAATGTAGCCTAAGACTGAGGAACTGAAATTTTTGAAGTATGACAACATGCTAGTATTTTAAAATCTCTGATGAAGGTCTGTTATGTTTTTATATGTTTTTCAGTCTTTGATTTTTCATAAAAAGACTTTATTTAAATTACGATATAAAATATAATTGCAGTTTTGTAAAAAAAAAAAATACACAAAAATTGCATTTTAGAAAACACACCAAAATGTGAACATTATCTATGAATGATTTTAATTTATTCTAAATATTTTTTAAAATATTATGTTATTTAGGATATAAAACACTTAAAAATTTTATGAACACTGATATATCTACCATAACATTTATGAAATAAAATATTTCTGATATTATTTAAATTTCCTAGATACCTCTCCCTGATCATGACTTTTTTTTTAAAGAGCAGAAAAATATGAATAATAGACTAGAGTCCTGGCTTCAGGTTTCTTCATTCTGAGATGCCCATATTTTAATATATTGGGGGGGTTTAATATACAGACATATGTATCACTTAACAAAGAGTTATAAAGCAAAAACACGCATGTAACCACTGCCCAGGTCAGGAGACAAAACATTGCCAGCATCCCCAAAGCCCTCCGTGTGTCCCTTCACATTCACAGCCCCCTCCTCCCCCAGGAGATAACCGCTAACTTGACTTTTATGGTATTCATTTCTTTACTGCTCTTATCGCCTATGCATGCATCCTTATCAACAGCTTTATTTCATCAGGCTCTGAATTTTACATAGATGACATCATATAGTATTCTTCAACAACTTGGTTTTTTTTTTTTGGCTCAACTTTGAGATGCATTTGTGTTAAAATACAAAACTACTTCGTTCACCGCTGTACTGGGTGGGTACATTTTATGACTCGAGTATAATCTACCTTTCTCCTATCAGATGGACATAAAGGTTGCTTCCAGCTTTTGGGGTATTAAAATAACACTACAGCAAACCTTCTTGTACACGTCTGCTTGTGTATATGTATGAAAATTTATCTAGGGCAGTGGCTTTCAAAATTTTTTGACCATGACTCATACATGCTAAAGAATGACGTTTTACATTATGACACACATCTGTGTGTATGCATAAAATTGAGAGGGGAAAAATATTTTTTTCATGAAGCAAATACCCAATGACCTGATATACTTTCCGATATTTTTCTATTCTCTGTCAATTCGTGTTGTACAAGTCCTGATCATTATTCACGTAACTGATTTCAGACCCACAAAAATGGGCTCCCAACTTCGAAAAACACCGCTCTAGAGGATAAATATCCCAGAGGACGTGGGACAGGGGCATTGGCTGTTGTCAACTTTTCCAGATCCTTAACTTTTGAACCAACATTCTTATCTAATTTTACCACTCTTTAAGGTTAGAGCTAAAACCATGAAACATAAGGCCGTTTTATCGTTTCCTTCGGTCGTTAAACAGTATTAATCACTTACCCTGTGCTGAGGATCCACTGGGCTCCGTGCCAGACTGACGGGTTAACCCACGGGGCGTGGGGGTGGGGTGGGTGGGGAGGACATTAGGGACCAAGACCTCAGTGAGGCCCCAGAAAGCTCCCAGGAGGGGCCTCGGATCCTGCCTGGGGAGGGAGGGGTTAGGGAAGGATTCCTGGAAGAAGGAGGACCTAAGCTGAGTGTTTCTATTTTTAATTTTTTATTGGTTTCCTAAAACATAAAAGTAACACATTTGTTGGTGTGTGTGTGTGTGTGTGTGTGTGTGTGTGTGTGAGAAAGTCAACATTACAGGAGTATCTTTATTAAGAAGTAAAAATCCTCACCGGCGTCCCTCCAGTCTGATGCTGAAACTAAATAACAAAAATTACATGATCACTTATCCTAATCCAGAAACATTTTAGGAGCCCACATTTTAAAAAGAGTTTCAAGAGCCTATCGGATAGGTCCGTACTCCGAAAGCATAAAACAAATCCCATTTTCCATAATGCATTTACAAACCTGCAAACGTCTCGTGTTGGGTCGCGTTATGACTTTTAACGGACTTTCTAATGATCTTTCTGGCCTTTTGGCAAGTTTTGGAGTGCCAGGTTTCAAACACCGAGCCTACCGACTGCCTGCCCCGTAAACGCGAGTGCCGCGACAAGGGGCGAGGAAAAGGACCTGGCGAAAGCGCGCTGGGCTCTGGCGGACGGGGCTCGCCCGGGGGCAACTTGGCGGAGTTTCACGCCTGGACCCTCGGAGCCGCGGAGCGGACCTCCCCGTCCCGGCGGCGGCGGCGGCGGCACACCCTCCCGGCGCGGCACGGAGCCCGGTCCGCGCGCAGCTCCGCGGCAACCCCGCCGCCCGCCCCGCCGCCGCCCCGGCCCCGCGGCGGGCCCCACGGCCACGGCGCCTGGCCACGGAGCCTGGCCACGGGCACCGGCCACCTACCCTTCGGGGTCGCGAGTCCGCGGAACTCAGGCGAGGCAGCTCAGGCGTGTCGCCACTGCGGCCATGACGGCAAACCCGGGGAAGTGCCGCGCCGATGCCCGCTGAGCCGAGCCGAGCCGAGAGGAGGAGAGCCGCCCCGAGCCGAGGAGAGCCGCCCCGTCCGTCCGTGTGGCCGTCCGTCCAGCCGGAGAGTGAGGCCAGAATCCGCCCGGCCGCGCCTAAATCAAGGCTCGGGGCGGTGCCGACGGGTTGAGTGACAAGTGGCAGATGCCGTGGGCTTTGCCGCTTGGCAGCCGCGGGGATGGCTGCAGCGGGGCGGCCGTGCGGGCGGAGCCCGGGCCGGAACGGCGCGTCGGCGGGGAGGGCGCTGGGGCCCCCCGGCGGGGGCGTCACGTGGCAGGAGGAGGCCCCGCCGGGGGAGCCAGGGGTCGGCGGCCTGGGCGGGGGAGCGGGACGGGCGCCCAGACGCGCCTGGCCGATGGAGTCATGCGTGTGCGCAAAGCCAAGGTCGTCCAGGTGCCGCGCTGGCGCAGGTAAACCGGGCCGGCCCGAAGCCCCCGCGGTAACGACGGGGGTGCGCGCCGGGCCCCGCCGGGACGGTCCGCCCGGGCCGATCCTAACCGAGATCGGCGGCAGATGGTAGCCGAGCGGCGCGGCAGGCCTCACCCTTACTGGTGTGCGAGCGGCGGGGAGCAATGGCAGCTTCGCTGTGACCGCTAACGGGGGGCGAGGCCCTGTCCAAAGCACTTCACGGGCACAGGGGTACCCCTCACCGTAACCCCGTGAGAAAGACTGCCGTCCCCGTCGTACGGAGGAAGACACGGAGGCCCAGAAAGATTAGGTGGAAATAATTTCATGGTTTGGGGATCCCACTAGGTATGCTGTGAGCAACTGAAAAATGGTTCAATGTGTTTGGATTTAAGAAAAGGAAACCGAAGCAAACCTCCGGCGGTTATTTTCTGCCTTACCAGATATACATTCCTAAGAGCCCCAGAAACACGAAGTAGGGAGATTTAGAAAGATAAGGAATGCACTGCATTTCTCAGAGCCTCGGAGGCTCTGAAATACGAGGCTCCCAGCACGTTCCACCCGCCTTCCCCGCAGCCTCCCCGTTTCCAGGGCCCGTGTTACTTTTGGCTCCGGGCACTGGAACGCGGACCAGCTCTCTACCCCGCCTCGTGCCCTCAGACGTTCCGTCTCAATCCCATGTTTAAATGAAGGCAAGGTTCGTCCTACCCTCTCCACTCCTAAATTCTTCATTTTTCTTTATTTTTGGTGGGCTGCTCTCCTTTTCAAGTAGTTTCCTTAAGAAGGGCGATAGAGTACCTTAACATATGAACTCTCTCTGTATGTGGGTTTTTTTTTAAAAATCTCTATACATAAATAAAAACTGAGCAGGGTAAATATTTTGGATTGACACCTCCCTTCAAGACGTAACAGAACCGGAAGGCAGTTGGCTCACTGATTTTTGACATAGGTTTCTGTGGAGCATCAGAATCCTATGTGATTTTTCCTTACCAAGTGATTGGATCTTTCTCGTTGGATGCCTTGAATTCTTTACCGTTAAAGTACACTTTATATCCTTATCCAGGCTATGGCTCAGCATCAATTATTCTATATCCCCCCGTATATAGTATTATCTTTCAACTTACGGGTCCCATTCATATCGTATATCTGAATAAGTTTCTTTCATTGGTTGGGTTTTCTGCCTTAGAGTCACCATTTATCCTTATACTTGATCTTTTTCTTCAACATACATCTTCTTTTGATTTGCACTAACTCTGATTCTCTCAAAATATTCTGTTCATTGGTTTTTGTGGTTTATTGGATTTTAAAGTCACATTGTTTAGAATTTCAATTTTCTTATCTCTGCAATTTCCTTTTTCATCTTACACTGTTGTTGAGCTATTTAGAGGACTTCATTCTTAATTCTTTTTTTTTTTTTCTGTAGAGTGAAACACATATAAGGAAGATAAATTTCTGTTCCTTGGTTGTTTTCTTCCAGACTTGGTTCTTCATTTGTTTTCTGCATGCCATTTTCCTTGCTTTACACTCCCATCTCCCAAGCTATAGCGTGTTTGCATAACAGCGAAGTCGTAATTTGTAACTTGCTTATCCTTGAAAGTTAACAACAGACCTTGTGTTTGAGCTAATATATAGTACAGGTGAACTCCTGAGACGTGTCTGTCTTCCCTATCCTGAGATTCAGTTTGGGGGCTGAATGTTGTTTCTGCTTTTTCTGTGACTGGAGGGTTTTCAAATGAGGGCAGAGGCGATGGGGGGTTGTGGAACTCAGAT
Organism: Cnephaeus nilssonii; assembly: GCF_951640355.1. Lineage (NCBI taxonomy): Eukaryota > Metazoa > Chordata > Mammalia > Chiroptera > Vespertilionidae > Cnephaeus > Cnephaeus nilssonii. Next base: position 29,562,359 of record NC_137080.1, read on the forward strand.
GGAGACTGAGTATAGAGCTGACTGGGGGAAATCAGCCATCACTTCTGAGAGTCCTTGATATCCTCACCAGCCCACCTTCAAGGCAGCCCAGGGATTATCCCGAGCCTATGAGCTTCAGCTCACTGGCCCAGTTCGGCCCAGTTCCCTAGAAGGTGGCAAACTTTCCTGCAAGATCCAGTGGTGTGTAAAGCTTCTTTGGTGTTTCACAGAGACTTCACTCCTAATTGGGGGACATTTGAGAAAATTCTCAGGATTTGGTCTGATCATCTTTTCCCTCAGAATGTCTTGCAGCAGGAATTGGGGGGAATAAGAAGGGGGTAGTGGGGGTTTGTAGACATACCATATATCAACAGAATCTTTTTTAAAAAATTGAGTAGGGGGGGAAGGGTTCTAGAACAGAAGTTGCAAACTCGAATCTCTATGAATGTAAAACAATGAGGAATGAAATGACGGTAAACTGAAAAGAACATTCTTTGTGTACGGAGCAGATGCTGTGCAGCTCGGGCCAACTGCTGCCATGTTGGAATTCAGGGCAGTGTTGCCAAATCTGTATAATCTTCCGGGAAGGCATGCTATCTAGTATTTCAATATAAAATTTCCTAATTTTGGAAGCATTACAGAAGCCAAATGAAGTATCCCTCACAGGCCAAACTGGAACCAAGGGTTACCAGTGTGATACCTATTATAGAGAGCCACTCAGGAGAAATTCCATGGTCGCCGTTTTTCTCTTCTAAGTATTCTGAGATACAGTTTTGTTCTACAGACTCCTCAGCGACTTCTTAAAATGACTTTAGCAAATATAAAGCAGGAGGATTCATGCCAACATATTTACAATTTGATACATGCCAGGACCCAACACTCTCACGAACAGGTGTTACTAAGGGCAGTGGCTACGGGATCAAGCTAAAATTAATACCATGTGAACAGAGAATCTATATGGATTATGACCACATTAACAAACTATGTGGAGAAAATATTTATGCAGAAAAGGCATCTGACAAAATCCAACACCCATTCTTGGAAGAAGAAAAAAAAAAAGAACTAGGAAAAGAATGAAACTTCCTCAAGCTGATAATGGGTGTATTTGTTTCCTATGGTTGCTACAGTAAATTAGCACAACTTTGTGGCTAAAACAAGAAAGTTCTTCTCTCACAATCCTGGAGGCCAGGCGTCCCGCAGCACCGTGTCCGTGAGGCTTCACTCCCTCTAGTGGCTCTCTTGGAAAATCCTACCTGGCCTCTTCCAGCTTTTGGTGGCTGGTGGCATTCTTTGGCCTCTTTGGCTTCTGGCCACATCACTCTAACCTCTGCCTCCATTTTTACATAGTCTTCTCCTCTGTATGTGCCGTGTGTTTTCTCTTCTGTGTGTTTATCTTATAAGGAAACTTGTCATTGGATTTAGTTTGCACCTGAATAACTCGAGACGATGTCCCCATCTCAAGATCCTTAACTTAAAAACATTTGCAAAGATCCTTTATTCCAAAGAAGGTAACATTCACAGTCTCAGGGATGAGGACATGGACATATGATTTGGTTGGGCCATTCTTTCAACCCTTATACTGGGGAAAACCCCAGTCAGTTTTGTTGTGGAAATTGACAAGCAGATTCTAAATTTTATATAGAAATGAAAAGAACCTATGAGAGCAACAGTGAAAAAGAGGAACAAAATTGGAAGACTTAGATTACCTGATTTTAAGGCCTACTATAAAGCTACCATAATCAAAGCGGGATGGTACGAGCACAAGGATAAGTGGAACAATATATTGAGTCCAGAAATAGACCCACATATATGATCTATTGATTTTTGACAAAGGTATAGCAATTCCATTGGAAAAAGATAAATGGTGGGGGAGCTGGTCATCTATATGGAAGAAAAAAATAAACTTATACTTTATATCATGTACAAAAGTTAAATCAAATTAGACCACAGACCTAAATAAAAAGCAGGAACTATAAAACTTCTAGAACTGTCCTGTTCAATATGGTAGCCACTAGCCATGCCACTGAGAGTCCAAACTGAAACATGCTCCAGAATAAATTATACTTCAGGTTTCAAAGACTTTGGTTAAAAATAGAATGTGATAATTTTTATACTGACTGCATGTTGAAATGATAATATTTTTGATATATTGGTTTAAATAAAATACATGATTTAAATTAATTTCAATTTTATTATTTTTTATTTTTAGTGTAGCTACTAGGAAAAGCTACATACATGGCTGGCATAAAATGGGGCAGGCAAAAGTAGGTTTACAATTGTGTGTACACAAAACAGAATTCATTCTTATCTTATTAATTTATTGTATTATTTTCCATACGAACAACTGTAAATCTACTGTTGCACACACTGTATTTCTGTTTGATAGCACAGTTCTAGAAGAAAACCTAGGAATAGGTAAAGATTGCTTGGGTAGGACATAAAGAGCAATGACCATAAAATAATAAATTGGTAATTGAATTTTTACCAAAACAAAACCTTCTGTTCTCCAAAAGAAACCATTAAGGAATTGAAAAGTCAAGCTACATACTAGGATAAAAATATTCAGAATACATATACCTGACAGAGGACTTGTTTCAGAATATTTAAAGAGCTCATACAGCCCGGCCGGCATGGCTCAGTGGTTGAGCATCAACTTATGAACCAGTAGATCACAGTTCAATTCCCAGTCAGGGCATATGCCCAGGTTGCAGGCTCGATCCCCAGTGTGGGGCGTGCAGAAAGCAGCTGGTCAATGATTCTCTCATCATTGATGTTTCTATCTCTCTCTCTTCCTCTCTGAAATCAATAAAAATATTTTTTTTAAAAAAAGAGCTCAGACCACTTAATAACATGATAAATAATGCAATAAAAATGGGCAAAGACTTCAAAAGACACATCACCATAGGTGATATGAATGGCCAATAAGTAAATGAATGAGTGACACTCAGCATCATTCCCCAATGACTAATGCAAGTTAAAATCACAATGCAAGACCACTACATACCCACTGGAATGGATAAGGTTTAAAAGTTGGATAATGCCAAGTGTTGCCAACAATGTGGGAATATTAGAACTCCCATACATTGCTGGTGGGAATATAAAATAGCACAGCCACTCTGGAAAACAGAAATTTTCTTATAATGTGAAATACACACGCTATGACCCAGCAACCCAACTCCTAGGTACTGACCCAAGAGATATAATAACGTGTCTACACCAAGACTTACATACAAACACTCATAATAGCCCCAAACTGAAAACCACTCAAATGTCAGTATTAAAATGAGCAACTTTTGAACACCTCATAGATTAATCTAAAAATCATTATGCTGTGTAAAAGAAGTCATACATAAAAGAAAACATACTATATGATTCCATTCATATCAGGGGGGGAAATCTATAGTGACAAAGAGCAGATCAGTGGTTTCCTGGAATGGATGGAGGGGGAGCATGAGGGAACTTTATAAGGTAATGGAAATATCCTATATCTTGATCATCAAAATGATTGCACAGATTCATATTTTTCACCAAACGATACACTTAAAATAAGTACATTTTGTTATATGCACACAAAACCTCAGTGAAGTTCATTAAAATTTTTCTATTCTTACTTGCACGGAATGGGGAAAATAAATTATATGAGACTTTTTTTTATCTTCATCCACAGTTTGAATTAGAATTTAACTTCTGCTTTTTTGTTAACTTTCTCCTCTTTCTCTTCTTTTCTCTCTCTCTCTCTCTCTCTCTCTCTCTCTCTCTCTCTCTCTCTCTCTCTATCTATCTCTCTATCTCTCCCCCTCGGGTCTTAAAGCAAAGCACAGCCCCTTCTGCTTACCAGATGGTCCTCTGCTAACATGGCCCAAGCCTGGCCCTCTGACGTCCACTGCCCCCGCAGCCGCCTGCTTCTCCGGAACCCCACCTGACTCAGTTTCCCACTGAGCAGAGGTTTTACTCATTGTTAACCAAGTCATTTTTCACTTGTGATTGTTTAGGTGGCTGAGATGAAACTCAAACCCAAATCTTTCCTCTGACTCCCAATCTGGTGTTTTTTCACAAGAGCTAAGTGCCAGCCCTGGGCAGCAATCACATTACACAGTTTACATTCTGCCTAACAGATTTCAGCGGTAACAACTTGAAAAAATCTTTGGTGGATTCAACTCAGCCAATATTCACTAAGGGCCTAGGTTTAGCGTTCTCTAACCAAGATATAAGGAACGCTTTAAAACATCTACAAACCACCTCCCTCAGGCCTCAGGCTGGCCTCTCAATCTCCAGGTCCCTTCTTCTTTTATAGAGATGGTAATTCTTGGCTCACAGGATCCCTCCCCTCTTCCTAATTCTTGTCACTATCTGCAATGACTTCTCCATCCAGGTATCACTTCCTCAAAAAGGCCTCCCATGAGAACATTTTCTTTTTCCTAAAGAAAGACTTAATAATGTCCATGTCTATCTTCAACCGACGTTTGGGGAACACAGTAAGCTCACAAGGCGATGTTTGGTATATAGTTCCTCTGTGGACACTTTTTACATTATGTGGTGAAGTGTACCTGTGACATGCACATTGGAAAGCATATAAATAATACATAATCATATAATATGTATATATTAAAAACAATCGTGTTGCTTTGCCATCCACCAAGGGTCAAGGTGGTAAGAAGAAGTTAACGAGGATGGTCCATTGGTTTCAGCAGCGATATGCTTTCTGTTTTTTTTGTTTTGTTTTAAGGAAAATTTACTAAAGCATTTCAAAGTATACAAAGTGTGGATATACTTTTTAAGTAGAAAAATTCAGTGTCTAGCTTGCAATGAAAACACTACATCAAATGTGGGGGAAAGAAACCCCAAACTTTTGCCTTTTGTAGATAAGCAACCAGAACCAGTCAGAGGTGATTTAAAATAGAATCAGTGGCATCAATTTTCATGCCTGTTTCATGTGGCATAAAAGAAAAAGCAAGTTGACAATGACTGACCAAATGCTGGCCTTTGGAGCAAAGAAATAAAAGCAGTGCACAAATGCAAAATATTGATATGCCATTTGTCACTCTACTGCAATTAAAATTTCATCACAACATTTGACAGCAATAGGCTAGCACCGTGGTCGGCAAACTGCGGCTCACGAGCCACATGTGGCTCTTTGGACCCTTGAGTGTGGCTGTTCCACAAAATACCACGGCCTGGGCGAGTCTATTTTGAAGAAGTGGCGTTAGAAGAAGTTTAAGTTTAAAAAATTTGGCTCTCAAAAGAAATTTCAATCGTTGTACTGTTGATATTTGGCTCTGTTGACTAATGAGTTTGCCGACCACTGGGCTAGCAGATACAAAAATAAAGGAAGGTGATAGAGGCTTTTCGTAATTTAGGCGGACCAGCCACTCATTTGAAAGTCAAAGGACAAGCAGGCTGACAATACCTAGTCATGTTCTTCCCTTCCCAGGCCTCCGCCAAAACAAGGGCATCAGAGGAGGGACAGGAGCAGTGGTTGAGAGCGTTCGATGGATTTTGAAAGACAAAAAGCAAATGCAGGAGTGCTACGTGACTCTCAGCAGTACCAGACAGCAAGGAGGCCAAGAGGAGGGATTTCAGGCAAGTGTCAGCGGGAAGGCTTTATTTTGCATTCAGAGCAATTGGGTGGCCAGGTCCCTTCTGGTACCCTCAGTAGTCGGGCAAGCACGCCTCCTCCCGCCCCCCTCCCCTCCCCCAGAGGAAACCAGAGAGCGAATAACTGACTAAACTGACCTGAAAAAGATGCAGGTTCAGACCCATAGGTGAGAGGATTACAACAGGAGAATTACTGAACTTCTAAAAACCGAACTAGGCCGACACGTATATGAGCAACCAATTTTCTGCAAAGGAGCCAAAAACATACAACGGAAAAAGGAAAGCCTCTTCCGTAAGTGGTGCTGGGAAAACTGGGAAGTCACATGCAAAAGAATGAAACTAGACGGAATCTGACACCATGCCCCCAAATTAACTCAAAATGGATTAAAGATTTGCCTATAAGTCCTGAAACTCCCACAAAATTATTAGATGGCATGAGCACAATGGCAGAGGGCAGAAACAGAAAGTGGGTAGCAGGACATTATGACTGTGAGGTTTGAGTGAGCCCACAGCGCATGACACCGAAACTGAAGTCGAAAAGGGACTTCGTGTTCTGCATTCCTTTAATGACACCACGGGATGGGGCAAGAGCTTCCACAAGTGCTATTCCATTAGGAAACGTTTAGCAATTATTACTGTTCTTTTTGTGTTGCTATCCTAAGGTTTATGAATATGTTTTCTAAAATTATTTCATCTGTGACTAGTCTTCAAGGTATGACACCCTCACTCTTTGTGTTTCTTTCTAATATTGTGTAGTTTGCTTTCCTGTTCTGCCATTTCAGGGACATTTTTTGCAGAGAAAAAACAAACACACCAGTTTTATAGAAATGGGGTCTGCTTTTTAATGATGTAGTAAGCATAGAGGAAGGATATAGAGAAATTCTAAACCGCCAAATTGTTTTCTCACCTGCCTACAGATGTCCAAAGTTTGTAATACATGGTAAACATGGAGGTCACTTCTGTGAGCTGTACCTCTGAGACAGGATCCAGTAGATTTTTGTCCCATTGTCATTTTAAAGTTACTGACAGATTTATTTCACTCTGGCATGTCATCATAACAGCTGAGCTTTTCGGCAGTGGGAGTAATAAAATCCCACAAAGAAATGAAAGACTCTCAATGTCTGGATCATGCAGTTCTTTTCCTTTGTGGAAGCAATTAGAAAGGTAAGGGGGTCTAACCGTATATTGGTAGCATTCCGGGAGGGTTTCAAAAGGTCAGATGATCATGGAATCATAGAACTGAAAATTGAAAGATACCTGCTCTCTGGAAGGTAACTTAATATTCCTCATTTACAGGTGAGGCCATCAAGAGCCAGAGAGGCTGACTAGTAAGAAATGGAAAGGGCTAGGAGAAGGTAGAGGTGATCCAACTCTCCTATCTCAATCAGATCTGGGACTTTGAACCAGAGGTTTAGAATCACCCCCCAAAATTTTAAAAGCCACATGCCCACAACAAGCCACAGACTGGGAGAAAATATTTGCAACTCACATATCTGATAAAGGACTTGTGTTCAGATATACAAAGAGTACTTAAAATGAGACAACAAGAAAATAATAAAACCAACTTTTTAAGATGGGAAAAGGATCCAAAGAGACCACTCATCAAAGGAGATATCCAGATGGCACAAAAGCATATGAAAAGATGCTCCATAGTATTTGTCATAAGGGAAATGCAAATTAAAATAATACGCTACCACCATAAATCTATTAGAATGGCAAAGATCCAAAATTCTGACAGTACCAAATTCTGGCCAGGATGCAGAACAATTCATCATTGCCGGTGGGAATGCAAAAATGCAACAGCTACTTTGAAAGACAGTTTGGCACTTCATTCCCAAGCTAAACACAGACACACCATACCATCCAGCCATCACCCTCTTTGGTGTTTACCAACTGACTGGAAAACTTATATCTACACAGAAACCGCACATAAGTGTTTATAACCGCCATATTCCTAATCACCAAAAACTAGGAGCAACCAAGATAGCCTTCAATAGATTAATGGATGAACAAACTAATGACACATCCATACTATGAAATACTATTCAGCAATCAAAATGAAAGAGTTACTAATTCACACAACATGGAAGAACCTTAAATGCATATTGTTAAGTAAAAGGGTACATTTTCAAGACTACAAACTGTATGATTCCATTCAGATAGCATTTTGGAAAAGAGAACACTAGAAATAAAAAACTGATTCTGCCTGGCCGGTGTGGCTCAGTTGGTTGGGTGACATCTCACGCACCAAAAGATTGCCAATTCGATTCCCAGTCAGAGCACATGCTCAGGTTGTGGGCTCAATCCCTGGTAGGGGGCGTGCAGGAAGCACCTGATCGATGTTTTGTTCTCACACATCATTGTTTCTCTCTCCCTCTCCCTCGCCCTTCCTCTCTTTCTGAAAATCAATAAAAATTTATTTTTAAAAAATGTATTAAACTCATCAGTTTTGGGAGAGAACACTGACTAGGTGAAGCCGAGGAGAATTTTTAGGACAGTGAATCTATTCTGTATGGTAATATAGTAGTGGATACATGGCACAATGCATTTGACAAAACCCACAGAATTATACAGCATAAAAAGTAAATCAAAATGTATGCAAACTTTAAAAAAACAAATCTACCAGGAGGTCATGTAATGCACACTGTGACAAAAGACTAATGTATGTTAAAATCTCAACGAGGGGGATCTGAGAAAAAAGGTGTTGACCTGAGTAACTGGTAGTGACCAAAGAAAAAAGGAACTGTACATAAGCCATGCACTCTAGTTGATAAAGTTGTTTCCCAGGGGGGTACAAGTTAACAGTGCTGAAACTGCCGTACACGCATACTAGAAATGAAAACAGTAAAATACATGGTGGGAGCCAGGATTCTCTCACTGCTGGAGATGGAAGTTACTAATAAGAAAGAAGGAAAGGCTAGAATAAGCCATGTATTACTGGGTTAGAGTCAAAGACATCATTATGAATGCTGTTTACCTTAAGAACAACACAGATGGATACAGAAACGGTTCTAGATATGTGCCATACACAGGTTCACATTTCCTAGCTCTGCTGAGAAGACCCAGATGCAATGACACCCCATAGCAACAACACACCCAGCACTCAGATCTCTGTTTCTAATACCATTCTCCAATAAAGGGGAGCAGGCCCCTTGGAGAAACTGCTATATTCCAGGGCTGGGGTAGAGAATACACAAGATGAATCTAGAGCACCTTGTAATGCCAGAAAGGAAGGACGTGATCACAGACAAAACAGTAATGGCGGCATGTCAAAGGAACACAGGAGCTAACCCAAAAGAGTGCCCGATGACCAAGCCAAGGTATGAAATAAATATCAGCATTTATACCAGCATGGACTCCTGTAAAGGATTAAATAAATAAGAAGAGACAAATCCTGTGCAGAATTCCAGATAATCGGTGTAGATACTCTGCCCTCAAGAAGGTGAGCCATAACTAACCCCCAACCCCCAGGTACGGGCTGCACACAGTGACTTCCTTCCCAGTGCACAATATGGAAAGGGTGACGCTGCAGTAGGAAAACCTGATGGATACTACCTCAGCCAGGTGACCAAGGTGAACATCCACAAGTGATAAGTCATGTTCATAGTATGTACGCTTTCCCTTGACCTCTATGGTCTTCTTCCCCAAAATTCCAGTTAACCATGAGAAAAACATTAGAGAAACTCAAATTGAGAGAAACTCCACAAACTATGTAACCAGGACTTTAGAAAACTGTCAAGATGATCCAAAAAAGGGAAACTGTGAGGTACTGTCATCCCCATGAGGACTAAGAGCAATGTGCTGTCCTGGGATCCTGGGACAGAAAAAAGAATATTAGGGGAAAATAATAAAATGTGAATAAAGTATGGAGTCTAGTTAATAATAATATATTATTACCAGCTCATTAATTGTGACAAATATACAATAGAAATGTAAGACGTTAATAATGGGGGAAACTGGATGCGGTGTATCTGGGAACTGTCTCCACTACCTTTGCAACTTTTTTGTAAATCTAAAATGACTTTTAAAAGTGTATTAAAAAAATAAAACCCACTTGCCTGAGCTCCACCTGAAGAGAACTGTATTTGGTCAGTATGGGAATGCTGCCATGAGTAGAAGCTAACAGGAATACTAAGTAATAGGCAAGTACTGAACAAATCCACCTCTCAAGAATTTCTTCAATCTACCCTAGCTCCTTATTATACACCCAACTCAATCATTCATATATTTTATAAACACTTACAGAAGGCCTACCGTGTGCCGGGAACTCTACAAGGTACTGTGAATAAAAAAACTAAACCAGTTTTCTAAACATTGGTCACAAACCGTCAGTGGGTCATGAAATTGACCTAATGGGTCCTGACCAGCATTTTTTCCCTAATGAAATGAAAGGATAAAAAAAAAATATCTAAGTGCAATTTACATAACAAGATTTTGCTTTGGGATACTATTTTGAGTATGAGTGTGCTCATCTTGGATTATGACATAAAATGAATTTTTAAATATAGGTTACAATAAAAAAAAAACAACAACTTGAAAGCTACTGCATGAAGTTATGTTCCTGGCCCCAAGGGGCTTTTGCAGAGGAAAAGGGACAAGTAAATCTTGGAGAAATTTTTTTTTTTTCAGCTATAGCATAATGAAACTGTTTTCTATGATTCATACAAATAAATGTATAATGCTAATCAGTTCACACAATCAGAGCTGAATTAGTATCACTGCATATTTATAATTACTTATCATTCACTCTACCTGTTATTGACTAAATGTGTCCCCCTCCAAATTCATAGAGTAAAGCCTTAATCCTAAATTTGACTGTATTTGCAAATAGGGTTTTTAGGGAGATAATTAAGGTTCAAAGAGGTCATAAAGCTAGGTCCCTAATCTAATAGGACTGTTGTTCTTATAGAAAGAGGAAGAGACACTGGAAATCTTTCTGTCCACACCCACAGAGAAAAGGCCATGGGAGGACATAGTGAGAACACAGCCATTTACAAGCAAAGAAGAGAGGTCTGACCGGACACCAACCCTGATAGCATCTTGATCTTGGACTTCTAGTCTCCAGACCATGAGAAAATAACTTTCTGTTATTTAAGCCACCCAGTCTATGGTATTTTGTTAGGGCAGCCCTAGCAGACAGATACACCAGTAACCTCTGAAAGGAATTTAAGGCAGCTAACTAGCTGAGATAGTCATCCCAGCTCTGAAATTTAGGGGCCTAACAGTCAATTGCTGTACACATTTTCTCCACAAATGGACTAAAAAATGTCTAATGGTGTATTTTTATAGAAATCCAAACGTCCATGATTTTCCAGTAATTCAAGTATACTGAAGTTTCTGAATGGCTTGCTAAGTTTATTAGCTATTATTTCGAGTTAGACTATACATTTCTAATCTCTAGATCATTTCCACAAGCACAAGATCAATTACCATTTAAGCCTCTGGATGTCCTGCAAACCACTGTGAGCAAGAGGATGGAAAATTTTCTATCTAAAGATTGAAATGTTCAATTTAAGATCTCCAGGTTGGACCAATTCACCTTAGGCTCCCCAAATGCAAATTAAGAATATGAATAAAACGGTATGAGTACAACGTGTTTTTTTAAGAAGTGAAATCAAAGGATTCAGGATAAAAGTGAAATGGTGAATGAGAGCCTCCTTTTTGTTTCTTTCACATTTTCCCGAAAAGAGGCTAGGGAGGAAGAGAAAACTGGACACAAGAATAAGCATTTTATTGTTTGGTAGGAACAGAGAAGTAGTTGACGGGTGAAACGGACAGGAGGGAATGAAAGGAAAACAGTCCAAATGGCAGCACCGCGCTGCGCTCCCACCGAGCTCCCGCATGAGCTGCACACACTGAAAAGAATTTAGGAGAGTCTCACATTCACATTGAGATTGTGCAATGGTTGGATTTACACCGACGTAACCTCTTGCTCCCACAGATGAAAGCTTCTGTAAGTGTTGCGCTTCTGAAATGAGGGCAGATATTTAAAACAGTCTCTTTGCTGAGAAACACTTTGCTCTGTTGGGGAAATCTGAATCATGTTTGCTAAACTTACTTTTATACATCCATTCTAATTATCTCATTGTCTCCAGTGTCGCTGATATGTGTACACACTCACATACAATGAGATCCTAAAGAAAGAATTTTGCTGCTGATCCCCAATGGCCGCATATCATTCATTCTGATATGAGAATAAACAAATGCCTTATAGCATTTTAAGGAAGAATAAGGAGAGGACAAGGAAATGTAAAGAATCAAAATCTCCAAAATGCACAAGGCTGTTCCTTTAAGTCTCAGCACTGGAAAGAATTCAACCAGTGGTTCATATGGTTCTTTATCATGTTTAATTATTACAATTTCATGCTATAACCAAAGCAGAATTCCTTTGTGAAGTTAATTATTGAACTATATACAGTTACTGTATAAACCATTAACTTTTCAAAATCTTTACCTCTTTTGAATCCTCTAAAATTAACTGTTACTCTTGTAACTGTTCCAGAATATATTAGTATAAAACACATCATATCTTCTAAATTGTATTTTTAAAAAGTCATGTCTCTGTAGTCTCCTGATGCAAATGTTCTATCTCAATTTTAGTGGCAGCTTTAAGGGTTAACACTTTTGTCAAAACTCAAGCTGCACATTGAGATTGTTTGTATTTTATTGTTTGAAAATTATAACTCAACAGAGCCAATGAGGGGTTGGGGGTTGGGAGGTGGGGAGAAGACGCTACCATATGTTATGAAGATATAGAGGACAAAAAGAAAAAAGTGGGGGTTTAATTTAATTTTTTGTTCTTTTTTATCTTTTTTAAAAAAAATCTTTGGGGGTTTAATTTTAAAAAGAGAGCCAGACCATTTTAGGAGGAAGAACTAAAAAATGAGAAATAAAAATTCACAATTACATGCTAATTTTAGGGTGCCACTGTAATTTGAGCTGCACCTTCTCTATAGTGAAATACATAAAAGACATTCCCTGAGATCCTGATATCTGACAATAGAAGAGGAAAAAAGAAGAAGAAGAAGAAAATCTGGATAAACCAGCTCTATTCTAGTCAAACAACCATCTGTTTTCTTTGCCCAACTTCTGGGTTGCGGAGGGTGTGGAGAATGTCAGGTACTGAAAACAAGTGGATCCTACAAAGCACATAGTACATGATGCAGGTGAAACTACAAGACCATCCACATTGTAATTTTTTCCTTGTTATAAAAGACATGCTTGCCTTTAGAAGTCTACAAATAAATGGAGGGCATTTAAAATCATCATCCAAAAAATAAAGTAAAATGATCATCTCATTATCCAATTACAATTATCAATATGTCTTTTGTTGTTTACTCTTCATTATTGCAATGATCTGAAATAAATATGATCTTGCTTCTGATTTCAACCTGAACACAAATTTCTTCCCATGACATTCATTTGTAAACATATGGAGAACTTCTTGTACATATTATCTACATTGGTTGCAATGTAGTTATATCACAATTAAAGCAACCATTCAATAATTATTGAAATACTACGTTGTTATCAATTTTTTAAATTTACAAAGAATGCAATAAACACTTTTACATATAAAGCTTTAAATACATTTAAAATTACTTCCTAAGGTAAGGAAAGTCTTCCTAAGTTTGACATAAACTTGAAATACCATGAAAGAAAAATAAATTATCAATTCAACCATATAACAAAAAATTTTCTGCATGACAAAACACACCATAAGCACAGTTAAAAGACAACGAGCGGGGAGGGTAGGAAAACAAACTGTGACTCATGACAAAGGGCTAATTTCCTTAATATGCAGAGAGCTTCTACAGATCTGTAAGGAAAAGACCAACAACTCAATATAGAAAAAATAGCAAAAACTTCTGGTCAAGATGGTAGCATAGGTAAATGTGGTGCTGAGATCATCCCACAACCACATCAAACTCACAACTAAACTACAGAACAGCCATCATTCAGAACTGCCTGAAATCCAGCTGAATGAAAGTCCTACAACTAGGAATTTAGAGAGGAAGACACATTGAGATTGGTAAGGGCAGAGGCATAGGACCAGCTGGTCCCACACCCACATGTGCTGCATAAAAGTTGGGAGGGATAGCTTAGCTGCAGAGGTCCTCCCCTGAGGAGCAAGGGATCCCAGCCCTCCCCAGGTCTCCCACCCCAGGATTCCAGAGCCAGGAAGAGAAGTCCCCACAAATTCTGGCTGTAAAAACCAGTGGGGATTGTGGCTGAGTAAGATGGAAGGCTGGTGGAGTCCCAGACAGTTCCTCTTAAAGGGCCTGTGTGCGCCTTTCCTTGAACTCATTCCTTCTGAGCTCCAATGTTGGGACAGAAGCTTGAAAGGAACTAGGGACACCTGGAGAGGAACTGAATTGTCTGGCATCAGGATAAGATCTGGGGAGGAAGCCTTCTGCCAGACAGAAGTGCTGATAGGGGGCATTGTTCCTTTTCTGAGACCCTCCCAACACAGAGCAGGCAGTCCAGTACCATATCTGAGTCTCCATCAACCTGTCTCACACTGTTCATGCTGCCCTGGTGATTCCCTGAGATCCTGCCCCACTCAACTTGCAGGCCCACCCAACCTGTTTTCCATACAAATGGCCTCTCTTGCCTCATGCTTCAGACTTTCCTAAAAATATCTCAAATAAAGAGCACCTGGCCTCTGTGTACCTGTATTTCTTGCTAAATGGCACCAGGCCGGGCACTAGCAACAGCTGGCCTTGGTTCACAGCTTGGCTTCTCCTGGGTACCTCCAAGCCCAGCACAAGTAGCCATCTACAGACGACTCTGTAGCTCATGCCTGTGGGCCTCAGGCAGGGCACAGGTGGTGGCTGACCTTGCACCTCCCAGGTGGTCCCAGAGCCAGCACACCCAGTGGACAACTTCAGACCAGACCATGGTAGATTATAACCCTATCACCTCCAGGAGCGTCAAACTCAAGGGGCAGACTCAGTTAGTATCAAAGCCCTACTGAAGCAAGTCCTGCTCTGTAGGGTTGACTCCTGCACTTCAGCTCCTCTGCTGTAGTCACAGCTGGTTCTCACAGCCAATAGGCTTGGGTGTCAATCCCTCCATAGCAGCCCTACCGAATACATAGAACAAACATAGGGAAGCAGTCAAAATGTGGAGACAAAGAAACAGGTCCAAGATGAAAGAACAGGAGAAATCTCTAGAAAAAGAACTAAATGAAATGGAGACAAGCAAACTACCAGATACAGAGTTCAAAACAATGGTTATAAAAATGCGCAAGTAACTTAGTGAGAACTTTAATAACATGGAAAAGGACATAGAAACCATAAAAAAGAACCAGTCGGAAATGAAGTATATACAAACTGAAATGAAGAATAATTTATAGGGAATCAACAACAGAGTAGATGAAGCTGGGAATCAAATCCACAGTTTGGAACATAAGGATTCAAAAAGCACCCAATCAGAACAGCAAAAAGAAAAGAGAATTAAAAAAAACATGAAGACAGTGTAAGGAACCTCTGGGACAACTTCAAGTGTACCAACATTTGTATCATGGGATTACCAGAAGGAGAAGAGAGAGAACAAGAAATTAAAAACCTATTTGAAAAAATAATGACAGAAAACTTCCCTAACTTGGTGAAGGAAATAGACATACAAGTCTAGGAAGTGCAGAGAGAGAGTCTCAAACAAATGAACCCAAAGAGGCTCACATCATAATTTAAATGCAAAAGATCAAGAGAATTTTAAAAGCAGCAAGAGAAAAGCAGTTAGTTACCTAGAAGGGAGCCCCCATAAGATTGTCAGCTGATTTCTCAAAGAAACATTTCAGGCCAGAAGGGAGTGGCAAGAAATATTCAAAGGAATGAAAAACAAGGACCTACAACCAAGATTACTCTACCCAGCAAAGTTATTATTTAGACATGAAGGACATATAAAGAGCTTCACAGAAAAGAAAAAGCTAAAGGAGCTCATCACCACCAAGCCAGTATTACATCAAATGTTCAAGGGTCTTCTTTAAGAAGAAGAAAAAAGATAAAAAATATGAACAATAAAATGGCAATAAATACATATCTATCAACAATTAAATCTAAAAAAAAATAAACAAACAAGCAGAACATAAAAAGACTTATAGATACAGAGAAAATTTTGACAATTGCCAGATGGGAGGGAGGTAGAAGGATGGGTGAAAAAGGTGAAAGAATTAAGAAGTACACATTGGTTGTTACAGAAGTTATGGGGATGTAAAGTACAGCATAAGGAATATAGTCAATAATCCTAAATAATAAAAGGCTAATATGCAAATTGTCCCCTCGACAGGGAGTTCGACAGGGAATTCGACCAGTGGATGGGGCCAGTCGGTCAACCACCCGCGTCCCCTCCCCCCGCCAACCTGGCCCAATTGGCCCCGATTGGGGTGGGCCAGCTGGACCCCACCCATGCACGAATTCGTGCACCGGGCCTCTAGTATTCTAATAACTATATATGGTGTCAGATGGGTACAAGATTTATTGGGATGATCACTTAGTAAGTTATATAATGTCTATTCACTGGGGTATACACCTGAAACTAATATAATACTGTATGTCAACTGTAGTTGAAAAAAAATGATTTAAAAAGGAGAAATGAGCAAAGGATATAAACAAACACAGTTCATTTAGAAGACTGTAGAGAGAGCTTTTAAATCTATTAAAAGATGCTCCTCATCATAAGAGAAATGCAAATTAAAGCTACACTAATATTTTTCACTTATCAGATTGGCAAAGAGTCCAAGATTCTAACACATACTGTACTCAAGGGTTTAGAGAAAGGCACTCTCATCCCTCAGGTATTGCTGGTGACATTTATTAAAAGTATAAATGTGTGTACCTTGGATCACACAATTCCACTTTTAAGAATATATCCTGTAGACAAACCAGCATGCTATATTTCTAGGTTAGGCAATAAAGCATTATTTACAATAACCAAAACCTAATAAAAGATATACTTTTTCATACATTCATACAATGGAATAGGAAGCAGCTGGTTAAAAAAAAGAAGAAAGCTCTTCATGCACTGACATGTAACATAACTTTTTTTTTTTTAATGAGTAAGTCCCTGGCAGGGGTGGTTGGAGTGTCATCCCATACACCAAAAGGTTGTGGGTTCAATCCTCACTGGAAGGCAGCCAATTGATGTTTCTCTCATATCTCTCTCTCTCTCTCTCTCTCTCTCTCTCTTTTTTTCTCTCTCTCTCTCTGTGCCCCTCCCCTGCCCCTCCCTTCTCCCTCTCCCTCTCCCTCACTCCCTCCCTCCCTTCCCATTCACTCTAAGAAAAATCAGTAAAGCATATTCTCATGTGAGGAGGTTCAAAAAGAAAAAAGAGGAAGCTCTTTATGTAACAATCTCCAAGATATTAGTAACAATCTCCAAAAAAGCAAAATACTGACCAGTTTACATAGCATGTTCCCAGTTGTGTAAAATTGGAGTGTGGCGAAGGGGATGATGCGCGCGCGCGCAAACACACACACACACACACACACACACACACACACCTTTGAATGAATAATCCTCAATACCTCTGAATAGATACATAAGTTTTTTGTTTGTTTTTATAAACACTATCTATCCTTTAGTGGCATTTTAAAAATTAATTTTAGAGAGGGAGGAACGGAGACAGAGAAACATCGATGTGAGAGAGATACATGGACCAGTTACCTCCCATATGCCCAAACCAGGGATCAAACATGCAACCTAGTATGTACCCTGACCAGGAATTGAACCCATGACCTTCCAGTGCATGGGATGACACTCCAGTCAACTGAGCCACACTGGCCAGGGTCCTTTAGTGCCTTTTGAATTTAAAATCATTTTAATGTATTCCAATTAGAAAAATAAAATTTAAATTTTTCTTCCAGGATAGGTATCTAAAAGATAGCTACTTCCATCTAGAAGTAGAATTATCCAGTCAGAGTCTAAACATTGTAAGATTCTTGATTGTGAAACTGCTTTCCCAAAGGATTTAGCAAATTCTATTTCTGGTAGCAATATGTATCTTTCACAGGCATTATAGGCAACACAAGATCTTTATATTTGACAAAGAGGTTAGAAAAACAGCATCATTTTGACTGGCATATCTTGATCACTAATCAGTTTGAACATTTTCCATATTTTGAAAGCTCTATATTTAATCATTTGTGACGTACCTACTTGTGACCTTTTCCCCTTGATTTATTGGGGACAATGCTTTCCCTAAAATACGTTGTATATCATCCTTCTCCTGTCACTTATTGCAACTTTTTAAAACCAGTTTTTACCTGTCTTTCGATTTTTAGCTATTTGACAGAACTTTTAACTTCATGTGGTCAACTGTAGTTATTTCCTCAGTGTACTTCAGTTCCCAGCATTCTTTAGTTCCATGTATCAGGCAATGATTAAGCCCTGGGAGTACAGAGTTGAGAGACACAGTCTATTAGGAGTGACTGGCATATAAGTAATTCTGATACAATATGTAAGTGAAGATGAAGGACCACATGCTATCATGGACACCAAAGTCAGGCTACTTAGCTCACCTTGCAGTAGAGTCCAATTTTTTAGAATAAATTATTCTCTAGATACATTTAGAAATTAAAGACAATAGCCAACGATCCCTAGCATGGGATGAGCAAGCTAGGTGCTATGAACTGAAAGTGTCCTCCAATATTCACACATTGAAGCCCTGATCCCCAATATGGTGGCATTTAGAGATGGGGTCTTTGGGAGATAATTAGGTTTAGATGAGGTCCTGAGAGTGGAGTTCCTATGATGGGCCCTTATGAGGGTATGATGGCACCAGAGCTCAAGAGCTCTCTTTCAGGGAAGGCCTGGAGTGGGGTGGGAACCGAGTGGAGGGGCGCTATGGGGGGAAAAAAGAGGAACATCTGTAATAATCTGAATAAAGATTAAAAAAACACACCTCTCTTGCCATCTATTTGTCTGCATGTACACACCAAGGAAAAGCAATTTGAGGACATAGCCAGGAAGAGGCCCTCTCTACAAACCTGGCCATGCCGGCATCCTGATCCTGGACTTCCAGTCTCCAGAACTGTGAGAAATAATTTGTTGTGTGAGCCACCTAGTCTATTGTCTTCTTTTATAGAAGCCCGAATGACTAAGCAGAAATTGGTATTGAGAAGTGGGGTGCTGCTATAACAAATACCTAAAACATATAGAACCAATAGCTAAAAAAAATATGGAAGGGGCTTTGGAACTAATGAGTAGAGCGGGGAGCATTTTGAGGTACCTCCTAGAAAAGCTGATATTACTGTGAAGCCACTTTTAAAGGAGATTTTGGTGAGAGTTCAAAAAGGAAAGAGAACTGTAGAGAAGCCTTTATCTAGCTCCTTGGAAAACACATAAGTAATAATGTACAGGACGTTGGTAAAAACATGTTAAGGGCCATCCTAATGAGGTCTAAGATGAAGATGAGGAACATGCTATTGGACCATGGAAAAGCTAACATTGTTATTAAGTGGCAAAGCACTTGGCTCAATGGTGTTTGTGTTCTAGTGTTTTGTGAAAGGTAGAACTTTCAACAACAAAAAATTGGATATTTATCTGAAGAGATTTCGAAGCAAAGTTTTGAAGGAGCTGTTTGGTTCCTCCCAGTAGCTTATAGTAAAATGCAAAAGAGAGAAATGAATTGAAGAAGGAATTGTTAAGCCAAAAAGGAACCAGACCTTAAAGATTTAGAAAATATTCAGCTTATCCATATTGCAAAAAAATGAAAAAGCATGATCAGAAGAGAATCCCAAGGGTGGGGCTGACCAACCATTTGATAAGGAGATTAGTATGGTCTGAATCATGAACGGAACCACTCCAGC
The DNA here is from genome assembly GCF_951640355.1 of Cnephaeus nilssonii. Lineage (NCBI taxonomy): Eukaryota > Metazoa > Chordata > Mammalia > Chiroptera > Vespertilionidae > Cnephaeus > Cnephaeus nilssonii. The sequence continues at coordinate 29,581,744 of NC_137080.1, forward strand.
AGGAACACTGCTAGTTGCTACCGTAGTTTGAACTGAAGGGAGCAGAGGTAGGACAAAGTGAAGGAAGGCTGTCGGACTTCTCAGATCCTACAGGACCAGACCACAAAGTTATTCAGTTGTAAACATGAGCTATTCTTCAAGACAAAGGAAGAATAACACCAAAGATTCAGAGATTCAGAGATTACCAGGGATGCCACTCCCACCACAGACCTGGAGTGCATGGGTCCATGGAGTGGGAGCAAGGCTGCCCTAACATTAGTTTCAGAGGGTGGGACCACTGCCCAGCAGAGCTGTGTGAGCGGGCCACCCAGAGAAGTGGAGACATGACCTCTGTCTGACAGAGCCAAGGTTCAAGACCAATGCCCCAGTGGGTCCCTAAGGTAGAATATCCAGCCAAAGAGGATTATTCTTGAAGCTTAAAATCTAAGGGAGTTTGCCTGTTCAGTTATGGACTTACTTGATACCCACCATCCCTTCCATATTTCCTATTTCTCCCTTCTGGAATGGGAATGTTTATCTTAAATCTGTCCACTACTATAGTTTGAAAGCATATAACTTGTCTGGTTTCACGGGTTCACAGCTGGAGAGGAATTTTGCCTCAGGATGAATCATACTTCAAGTCTCACTCATAGCTGATTCAGATGATATTTAGATAAGACTTTGACTTTAAAGTTGATGCCAGAATGAGTTAAGACTTTTGGAGTTGTTGGCATGGAAAGAATGTATTTTGCATGTGAGAAGGACATGCATTTGGGGGCAGAATGCTATGTACTGAATATCTCGGTCCTCTCAAAATTCTTATATTGAAGTTCGAACTCCCAAATGTGATGGTATTTGAATGGGAGACCTTCGGGAAATAATTAGATTTAGATGAGGTCATGAGGGTAGAACCCTGATGATGGGCTTATCAAAAAATTATAAGGAGAAAATGTGACTCGAGCTCTCTTGCTCTCCGGATGCAAGTACTAAGGAAAGGCTATGTGAAGACATAACCAGTAAGAGGGTTCTCAGCAAGACCCCAGCCATGCTGGCACCCTGATCTGGGATGTCCAGCTTCCAGAACTGTGAGAAATAAATGTTTGTGTAAGCCACTCAGTCTATCACAATAGCCCAAACTGACTCACACACTAGATAAAGGGAAGACCACAAGAAGTGCATAGATAAGTAAATAGCATCACATCCACAGGGACCTACCAGCAGTTTTGTTTTGTTTTAATCACTAGAGCCTAGAATACACAAAGAATGGTGAGAGATAATGCAGAAGACTATTGCAGGGTCAGCTCAGACTTGACCTACAGAACTGTGAGGTAATCAAATAAGTATTTGAAGCCACTATAGTTTATGTTACTCTGTTATGGCGGCAATAGAAAATGAATATAAACTGTGGTGCCTAAAGTGGTACGTTGTTATAATAAAAACCTTAAAATATGGAACAGCCTTGGAATCGAGCAGTGTGTGAAGGCTGGAAGAGTTTTGAGAAACCCGATAGAGAAAGCGAGATTTCCTTGAACAGACTGTTGCTGGTATAGATATGGACGTGAAAGGTGCTACCAGTGAGGACTCAGGAAATGAGGAATATGTTACTGGGAATAAAGAAAGCCTCACTTGAACTTCATCTACAAGTGCAACACAATCTCTATCAAAATCCCAGCTAACCTCTTGGCAGAAATTGAGAAGCTGCTTCTAAAATTCACAGGGAAATTTGAGGGAACCTGAAAAACAAGATCAAACTTGGAGGGCTCAGTGGACAGAATGTCAGCCTGTGGAGTGAAGGGTCCCAGGTTTGATTCCGTTCAAGAGCATATGCCAGGGTTACGGGCTTGATCCCCAGTAGGAGGCGTGCAGGAGGCAGCCGATCAATGATTCTTTTCATCATTGATGCTTCTATCTCCCTCTCCCTTCCTCTGTGAAATCAATAAAAATATATTTTAAAAATTTTTTCTAAAAAGAAAACAAAATTGAATAGGAGATGGAAAAAACCTTGAATAAGTTTTAAAACACTTGGGTAGGTTGAGAAGCGAGAGAATATAGTAGTTAGAAGGGGGCCAGAGTCAAGAGAAGTTTTGGCTTTATTCCTTTCCAGAACAGGAAATGGTTCAGCAAAAATATGAGTTCAGGGGTGAAAAACAATAGAGATTTAGAGATTGTAGGTTAACAGTAGTAGTAAGAATGGTAGGAACTAACATTCATTGAGAACTGGTGCCAGATACTGTTCCAAGCCCTTCGTGTGCCTTAACTCATGGCATGCTCACAACACTATAAGATAAGCTCTATTATTAATCCCATTTTTCAAAAGGAAAAACTGAAGCACAAAGCCATTAAGCAACGTGCCCATAGTCACACCTTTAGAAAGTAGGAAACTATATTCCCACCTGGCAGGCCTGGCTCCATAGCCAGGATTTTTTCCTCTGTGCAGCCAACCTCCGATTATGAGAGGAAGAATGTAAGTGAGGGAGCCAAGTCCTAGAGGAGAGAAGACAGGTCCTGACTCTGAGACGTACCTCTGAGGCTGGAAAAGAGGAAGATGCCTGGCATGGCTGGGGAAGGGGGAAGGGAAGGAAGCAGCTCACAACTGACAGCTGCCATTTTGCTTTTGAATGAGGTAGGGAGTCAGGTTGTTTGCTGAGAGTAAGTGGGGTGCAGGCTGGGTGGAACTAAAAATATTTCTGTGCCTGGTGAGAGCTGAGTGGAACTGAGACCGACTAAAGAAAGAAGCAATTCACATTCTCCATGACACACTCTTCCAGGACATACACCCAATTGCATGAAATGCTAGGTATCTCTGGAAATCATTATTAGTTTGTGCTTTTCTTTCGCTTGACCTCGACTGAACTCAAATAAATGTGCTGGTAACGCAATTCCATTGTAAGGTCTTTGATACCAGCAATCAGAGCTCGCTCAGCTTTCCTGCCCAGAGCCCTTGGCAAGGAAATTTTATCTTTTGTATGTTCTCCTATCCTCTGTCTGTCTGTAGAGAAAAATATCTCTACATTCTTTCAAGGCTAGCCTGTCTCCTACATTCTGTCTCCATAATTAGATTACAGACTTATTCCGGGAAGTAAGTTCTTGTCTTGCAAAGAATAACAATATAATATTTAAATATATCTCTATCTTGGCCATCTCAATAATTGAAATTATATATATATATACATATATATATACACATATACATATATATATAATAAATTACAACATGCAAAAGTAGATTTTTATGTGCTTCCAAAACTATATTTTTTACACAGATTTAAAACTCTGAAAATCTATTTGCAGTCTTTTTTTTTTTAGCAACAAGCTCTCATCTTTCTAAAGTATTAATCCAACTTGTCCAAATTATCATAAATTCCAAATTAATGATGTTTTCCTATAGTATATGAAAAACTGCAACTTAGAAAACTACTTCTGTTATTCGTGTGTTATAAATCATATCTTCAGGCAAAATCCACTGATATTAGAAATTAAATGAAAAATAATATATTAAATCAGTTTTAAAGTAAGTTAGCATACAATATTTAACAACTTATATTAAAGTCTAACCAGCTGTTGACTTTATCATAATCAAATAATGCATAGGTTTGCCTCAATTAGATACTGTATTTTCCCAAATTTCTCTATATACTATGCAATTAAATTTCAAAATAAATACATTTCAAAAAATAATGAAACCACTGAATACAGGAAACCACAATAAACAAACGTATAGGACACAGGGAAACCAGTATCTGCAACATGTGTGTTTAACAAAAAAAAAAAAAAAAAGAAAAAAAAATTTCTTCAGGCATATATTCAGATGACAACTTGTAGAACTTTCATTATACAAATCCTACTTTTTGCTATGAACCTTTTAGGTAAACAACACACACACACACACTTAAATGATAGCTAAAGATTATTGTATACTGCCCTGGCTGGTGTGGCTCAGTGGATAGAGTGTCGGCCTGCGGACGCAAGGGTCCCAGGTTCGATTCCCGGTCAGGGCACATGCCCAGGTTGCGGGCTCCATCCCCAGTGCGGGGCGTGCAGGAGGCAGCCGATCCATGATTCTCTCATCATTGATGTTTCTCTCTCTCTCCCCCTCTCCCTTCCTCTCTGAAATTAATAAAAATATATTAAAAAAAAAAAGATTATCGTATACCCTTATTTTTGTCATAAACAGTATCTTCCCTGATGCTCTTTAAATCAATATGTTTCAAATATTTTTTAAACTCAGTCAACAGTAAGGGAAATATTCATATTGCAACCCAATACAAAGATATATTCATGAAATAAAAGTTTTACATAATATGTACCTTACTAATCGTGGTGCACTCTAACATTTTTTAATCTGTGTTTATTTTTATTGTTGACTCCATTACAGATGTCCCTATTTGACCCCCTTTGCTCCCCTCCACCCAGCTCCTGCCTCCCCTCCTCTCTGGCCATCACCACACTGGGTCTATGGGTTATGCATATATGTTCTTTGGCTAATCCCTTCACCTTCTTTCATCCAGTCCCCCCTCCCCCCTCCCCTCTGACAGCTGTCAGTTTGTTCCATGTATTCATGCGTCTGTTTCTATTTTGTTAAATGCTAGTTTAATTCTACCAAATTAAAACTCAAGAGTTTGGAAAAATACTGCTTTTACTCACATATTATCTTTAATAACCTGATCCTAGATTGCTTTTCAGAAACTGAATATGATTTGCCCTAGAACCAGAGAAATGTGTAAGTGATCCTCATGGACAGTATCCATACCACTTCCCATTGGATGGAAAAGAGTAGACCATCCTATGGAAAGTGGAAAGAGCAAAGAAAAGGAAGTCAGAACCATCCTGCTGATATTCAACATCCAAAACTATGTGGTATAGAGGACAGAACACTGAATTTAGAACCAAGAGTTGGTCATGACACTTGGTAGAGATTTAATTTTCTCATCTGTAAGGAATAACATGGGGCAGAGGCTCAGTCTCTTGTCCACTATTCTGCTCCCCAAGTCTGACACAGTGCTTGACGTGAGTGGATGAATAAATATCTTGTCCATATGGTTATAAGCGGGATATCATCCAAATGCATGACTTTGTTTTAAAATTCAGTCTGTTTAACTGGAGAACCAATCTGCTGGCAGCTTCATATTACCCTGTGATTAAGTGCTTTTCTCTTTCTTTTTTTTCCAAGAGAAAAAGGGAGGGGGGAACTTTTTGTAATTTTCCTTTCCAACAGCTAGTCCTTATGAAAATAAAGAGTGTATGTACCATTCTCTCCACGTGCAGGATATATGCAAGATTGGTGCCCCTTAAAACCACAAATGTAAAATTTAAGCTACTCCTTCATGCATGTAATCCATTTGACTCTTTCTTGGTTTTATAAACTGAGATGATTAAAGAGGGTCACAGAAAAAAATTGCAAGTCATAATACTCAATTGTTCAGCTTAACATCAATACTGGTAAATGTTTTGATCAATAAGGATACATTTATTTTAGTTGATGCTCAATCGTATTGGTTTGTCCCTGTTACTTATAACCTCATATTGCCAAAATAAATGAACTAGTCATTTATTTCATGAGTCACTAATTCTTGAGTAGTTCTTTCAGGTATTGCATCATGCCAGCCTCTGTGAGGAATACAAAAGATTCCAGTCCTTACCATCTTAGCATGATTTATCATTAAAATGTCCACTAACTATGCAAAAATATTACCTAAGTATAATATAGAGGACAGTCCTTAAGAGATTTTGACAAAAAAAAAAAAGAAACTTATCATCTAAAATTCTAGATTTCAAGGATGGCAAATACAAGGCAGATGATGAGCCATTTTCCTCAACCGTGGTGCCTACGTCAGGCCAGTTACTGACCTTGGAATTATTGCCCTGTGAGCATAGACATGACCGTAAGATCCTTCTCACACATCCCTCTAGGAAGCCATAATCAAATTCAATGAAATTTATTTTTCATCTCTGGGCTCAAGCCTCTTACGTGATTGGAGAAGTGTCTGTTTACATTAACTATCCCATTAGTCCAGCACGTACCAAAAAGAACACCTTAAACTCCAAAATCCATCAAGGAAGAGGTACTTATTTCTCTGTGTGGTCTAACAAATGATACCACTTAACTTTAGGTCTTAAATTACTATTGTCCAATGGTGATTGTATCTACAATTCCAATAAAGTGAGATGCTTTATAATAACGAAGGCTCATGCTGTAACATATCACATACATGAAATTATGAAAATTAATATATGTTCACTGTAACAATGTAAAAATTGGAAGTTTACCAGGTCCTCTAACAGTGCATTCTGAGGTAGCCATGATTAAGTTTGGCAAATGTCCTTCCAAACTTTCTTTAAATTTATACAATAAAACCAATGTGTGTATACTCATGTATGAGCTACATTCCTTACCAAAATATTTCTAGAAAATTTTACATTTATAAATGAAAAACAGTATTTAAATAATAGGTGACTGGTAATGCAAAATTGATTGCCATATTATTTTGTTTTAATGCCATTTTATTTTGCATCTAATGCAGCTCGGTATTAAAATAAAACATGGGAGCCCTAGCTGGTTTGGCTCAGTGGATAGAGCTTCGGTCTGCAGACTGAAGGGTCCCTGGTTCAATTCCGGTCAAGGGCACATGACCAGGTTGCAGGTTTGATCCCCGGTAGGGGGCGTGCAGGAGGCAGCCGATCAATGATTCACTCTCATCATTGATGTTTCTATCTCTCTCCCTTTCCCTTCCTCTCTGAAAGCAATAAAAATATATTTTAAAATAAATAAATAAAAATAAAACATGGGAAAGAGGCAGTATCCCAGTACTTTTTCACCATGAATTGTTATAATGGAAGATTCACCCCAAATGTTGTTGAAGCCCAAGAAAGAAGCCTTTCTACTGAAAAAAAAAAAAATAAAATCCTGAACATATGGTGGTACTTTCATATATTGAAAAAAAATCTAATTTCTTGTTATACGAGAAATATGAGAAATGAACTCTGAAAGGAACATTCATTGATATTCATATCCATAGATATTCATGAAAACACACCTGTCCTGAAACAGGTTGTTTATCAGAGAAGGAAGCTTGCAGAACGCTTAGTGGAAGGCTTTCATTTTACATATAAGGAAGTGGACTCAAAGGTCACAAAGCCAAGAACAGAAGCAGCAACACAGCCACAACCCACCGTCTCTTGCTGTGCTTGCTATACAAAACCACACTGCCTCGGCCTTCTTTAACATGAGGAATTATACTATATAGATGAGGTTTTATACGGTTTAAAACAATTGCCTCTGTCCCCAAATCTTGCTTCTCAGCACCCTGGGTGCCTCTGTCCCACCAGACCCTCAGCTACCCTCAAGCCTGTGATCCTTTCTCCCCATTCCAGGCTGGATTCTATAGTCTCTTCCATGGGCAACCTCCTGCTGGCCCATCTGCTCTCTTCCCAGAACCCTGCTCTTCATATTCATGGTTAGCAAAGTCCTGAGGCTCAAAAAAGTGAAATGTGAACACACTCATCTCCAGACTGGAGCCACGGTTGTCAGAGATAAATCATAAACACAGGTGCGTTGAGGAAAACCAAAGGTACATTTCCATTATTAATGGTAACAAGGCCCGGGATAAAAAATTTGATCCCCACAAAAGTTTACATACGCAATGTCTTGATTTGAGTACTATAGTCACAGAGACAGACACATGTTCCAAATAATAAATACATAACAGCCCTATAATTTGGGCTAAAAGTTTACCTTTGAAAGCTTGTATAATAGTGGTGTTCTTACTTCTGAAAGTAGATACACTCTTTTAAACAATGATATTATATCAAAAACTCAAATATAAACCAGATAAAAATACAACAGATGAGTTGAAGCAGCACCATTGTAAAAAATATATATATATTCGCCCTAACCAGTTTGGCTCAGTGGATAGAGCGTCGGCCTGCGGACTGAAAGGTTCCAGGTTGGATTCCGGTCAAGGGCATGTACCTTGGTTGCGGGCACATCCCCAGTAGGGGGTGTGCAGGAGGCAGCTGATTGATGTTTCTCTCTTATCGATGTTTCTAACTCTCTATCCCTCTCTCTTCCTCTCTGTAAAAAACTCAATAAAATATATTAAAAAATAAATAAAAATTGCGTACCTTATTAAATGTTACATTACACTTTAAAAAAAAAAGAAAACAATATATTCACTTTACTTTTCCCTCACCCCTTCTCCCAACCTACACCCAGCTTTGGGCACCCCTGTGGAATCCCAGAACTCCACTGAACCAGTTTGAACTTCTTTATATATTTTGACACATTCATCTTTATTTTATTTATTTATTTATTTAATCCTCACCCAAGGATATTTTCCCATTGATTTTTAGAGAGAGTGGAAGAGAGAGGGAAAGACAGAGAGAAACATCGATGTGAGAGAAACACATTGGTTGCCTGAACAAGCCCTGACTGACCAGGGCCCAGGGAGGAGCCAGCAACTAGGAACGTGCTCTTGACCAGAATCAAACCCCGTACCCTTTGGTCTGCAGGCCAATGCTCCATTCCCTGAGCCATACTGGCTAGGGCGACACATTCATCTTTATTAAATAATGTCAACACCTATATAAAGACAGGGTAAATGACATTTTACACATTACAAATCGGTAATAATGGGTAGTGTTCTATTTATCTCTTGCTTGCTAAAAACTTCACACTCTTATTTATCTCAAACAATAACTATAAAAATTGTAGACCAAAAAAAAGAGCGAGTTCTATGAAAAGTAACCTCACAAGGTGAAATGATCATAAATGTCTAACTGGGCAGGTCATGGTGGGTAGTCACACCCAGGCATATAACTTCTTCAGTAAAAAGTTAATCTTTGCCTTAAGTAAACCCTTCCTTTGTTTCTGTGCATCTAGATCAAAACATCTTTGAAATAGGCCATACCACCCTTAAGAGAGTACCTAATCTTGTTAACTGTCCTCTAATCTAATCCCTGCCTTGCTTTCTCCCACCTTCAAGTGATCTACCTTAAGCCCCCTCAATTCCAAATGCATTAAAAAAAATTGCAAAACTGTTAATTCTCCAGAGCACTGGCTATCTTGCTGCCCAGATATATTGTCAGTTTGACTCAAATAAACTCTTATATAGAAATTCTCCACAGGTTTGGGCATTCTTTACATTGACAATTTCTGTATTGGATAATGTATATCCTTTTTTCCTATTTTTAAATCATTAAAATTTTTTATTGATTGATTGATTTTAGAGAGAGAGGAAACGGGAGAAACATCAATTCTTGTATGTGCCCTGATAGAGGTTCTTCAAAATAGACTCGCCCAGGCTGAAAACCAACTTCTGCGCATGGACCATGAAGTTTCAATCGCACTGTACGTGCACGCCCGCACATGGTATTTTGTGGAAGAGCCACACTCAAGGGGCCAAAGAGCTGCATGTGGCTCGCGAGCCGCAGTTTGCCAACCACTGGTTTAGGTGAAGATGGTACTCGCCTCCTCCCACATCCATGTCAAAATTACCATTAAACTACAGAAAAACCATCATTCAGAACCACCTGAAATCAACCTGAATTGGAAGAAGTGGCGGTAGAAGAAGTGGGGGTGTCGGTCGCATGTGGCTTGCAAGCCGCGGTTTGCTGACCACTGACCTAAACCATTATTTTACTCCTTGATAATGTATACATTAAAAATGGTAATGTATACATTAAAAATGATTTTTTTTCTCCTGATCACAGATGTGCCCACCTGTGTCCCTGGCCAAGGACTGTCCCATCAGTGGCCGGAGGAGCACAGGCCCAGCACCAGTTTCATCAGGCACACTGCTCACAGTGCTCCAGAGAATTGCATCCTTCCCTGCCCGGTGCTACCTCCCAATGTACCATCAGGTCCAACCTACAAGCTGCTAAAAGACACTACAATCCTTCTGATCCTTCAACAAAAATGCCTCAGAAATTTGCCTCATCAGCTCATGCTTTTAGCGCCTCTCCCCTCAAACGCAGTCTAGGTAATTGGGCCCCTGTGGTAAAGGATTGTTGGGGGTGGAAGGGAGAGCAGGGAGTGGGGGGGCAAATGCTCTCCCATTTCATATCCTCCACACCATTCCCCTCCATTTGTTTTATTTCTAGATGCTTCTCTCTTCCTTCAACTCAAAGACTTCAGGACTCATACAAATTAATGCCCAAAGAAATCTATTATTATTATTATTATTATTATTATTATTACAGTTGTACCTTCAGCCAGATATCAACCCAAGTTTAGGCTGAGCCATTACTTGATTGTCTCTAGTAAGAGTGACTCCAAATTCACACACCTATACTGAAGCTAAACTTTGTGTTGTTGTCTAAATAGTTCTCAAAAGTAAACTGAATACTTAGAATTTCTCCTAAGAGAAATGACCTCCAATTTGGGAGAGATTATCATAACTAAACAAATCAAAATATGAACATCTGGTTGAAAAATATGGTGGTGATCTGGGAGTCTGGGGAAGGAAAACTTGAAGAGGAGCTTTTATCAGTCAATGTGCCCTGGAGAGCCTGTCCTGTCTGCCAGCCAGGACTTCTCTGTTCATTGACAGGTGAAGGGCATTTCATAGGCATCGGGAGGCTTTCGCTGACAATCAGCCAACTCTTTTGTTCTGTTTTCTCAACAAGTAGCCCTCCAGCCTTTAACCGGTTTCCCCTGCCATGAGGAAAATGCCTGAACCTGTTTTCTGAAAAAGTAAATGGGCCTGCTAGGCACTTTCATCTTTCAGATGTAAATTAATAATATGGAAATAGGGCGTGTTAGACAGATTCTTATGAGTTTACTTAGTGTGATTCAGACCTCCAGGTCCTTCTAAGGTTCACCAACATCTGGGCAGACGCAAGGACCTTTGTGTCTAATTAACAACAGTCCCAATCAAAGCATCTCCAGATGCTGCAGCTTCAGGTCCCTTTCCTTTGGACCTTGTGTCTTCTTGATCTCTAAACCCCTTTCCCGATAATAGAGAAACATCATTTATATTTTGAGAAATGCTATTCACACCCTTAATCCTAACTCTAACCCCACCTTTCCCAGGTATTTTTTTTTAATATACAGAGTGAGGCAAAAGTAGATTTACAGTTGTTTGTATTGAAAATAATGCAATAATTAATAAACAATAATGCAAGAATAAACTGTTTCCTGTACTCACAACTGTTAACCTGCTTCTGCCTCACCCTGTATTTAGCAAATGTATTCAATATATGATACTGCCTACTATAGCCACTCACTAAATCATTTAGCGCCTCGTGCATTTAGGGAGCCTGACAGAGGCATCATCCTGGAAGCTTGCCCAGCAAGTAAACTTGGTTTAGTCTTTTGGGATCCCTGGGGCAATTCTGGGGGACCAGTCTCAAGGTTCCGGTTATTTGTATTTTTACTCTTTATCTCTATCTCTAAGGCCACCAAGGGGTCCTGCAACCCCAGGTGAACAAGATTTGAAAGCATACTCGCACCCCTGCAGCAAGGGCGTGTCCCCGCCCTGCCTCCAGGAAGCTTTCTCACACCCTTTGAGAGCCTTCTGATCTCTTTCTTTCAGGAGGCTGTGCTACACCCATCCAGCATTTGAATCCATTACTCCCTAGGCCCATGGTCGGCAAACTGCGGCTCGCGAGCCACATGGGGCTCTTTGGCCCCTTGAGTGTGGCTCTTCCACAAAATACCATGGCCTGGGCGAGTCTATTTTGAAGAAGTGGCGTTAGAAGAAGTTTAAGTTTAAAAAATTTGGCTCTCAAAAGAAATTTCAATCATTGTACTGTTGATATTTGGCTCTGTTGACTAATGAGTTTGCCGACCACTGCCCTAGGCTAAATGTTGACTTTCCACCTTCAAGTATCACCTGTTGCACCCAACACTATTCTGACTGCTTGATGGAGAAGGTGAAAAATGCTGAACCGAAAGATATGAACCTGGAGCCATCTGCATGTAAAAGTAGAACGGTGTTCTAAGAAGACCAAGGATGATCCTTCATAAGAAAAATCAAACCAACCTTGGGGGCTACCTCCAAAACCATTCTGCCTTTATACCTTTTTGTGTCCTTATTTTACAATGAAGAGATTCTTGGTCAGACTTTTTCATTGCAAATTTCCAATTAACATTCTAATTAAAATCTGACCCATATCCATGAGCTCTCTGTACAACCATGATTCCTTCCCCTCCCCCTCTCCAGGGACCACACATGTGAAAGGGGGTATGCTAGAAAATAATTCTTCACCAGAACCATCAGCTGCAGATAAGAGCAGTTAAGTTACACAGCAATAAAGCTAGAAGTTGGAGAGAAGGGGCTTCCGCCTATAAAGCTCTTCCATATGTCTCTCTACCCACCTCCCCAGCAGAAATTGACTCCCACCCATTATTACTCAGAAGTAAAAATGTAATTTTCATAGAAATCAACAATGAGAAATGGAGAGTCACTGAACGATTCTGTGAGTGGAACAGTTGTAACACACGCCTGATTATAGTTTTGCCCTTTTAAACTCCAGGGAGAGTCCACCTCAACCATAGCAGGCCAGCAAGTGTGTGTGTGGAACTAAACAGCGGAGAAGTTCACAGGACCAAACGGCGGAAGTCAGAGCGTCTCTCTTCAGTTCAGTCACCCGTTAGCTACAGGATCTTAGCAAGTCAGCCTCTGCCAATTCCCAGAGGTCAGTGCTATCTGACAGCTCACCAGTGCTGCTTCCTCTCGGATCAGTAACATCAGATAAGAACTAGAGCGGAGGCCCCTCCTGATGGAGAGCTTATCATGACCAGGTGCCTCCTGAGCCTCATAGCTGTTATTCCTCACAGGTCGCCTGGAGATAGTATCCTCATTTCACAAATGAGCTCCTTAAGACCCTTGCCCAAAGTCCCCAGCGGGAATGCTATTCCAATTCAGGGCTGTTGAGCCCACGCTGTAACTACCACGTTAGACTGCCTCCCCCTAAATGTGTTTGAAATAACTTACAAGAGCAACAGTCTATATACAAGCTTAATCAACACGTGTAAAAGAAAATAGATCTCTAAAGAAGCTGGCAGCCATGTTAGATTCACCCATTTCTTTTGCCTCTCCACTCCCAGTGTAAGCAACACACAGAGTCTAAGTTGCCACACCAGAAAAAATCGTCTTGCATGTCTTAGGTCTCAAACTTTGGAAGGTTAAGATGGGGCAAAATGACCCTTGGACTGGGCTTAAATAACCTTGTTTCCTGAAGAACTGTTTGGGAAGATAACAACAAAGCGGTTATTATGACTACTGAACTGAAGAAGGCTGGACTGAAAATGTAACAAACCCACACGCTGTTTAGCATGAACATCACTATGTTACCTTATCTGCCGCATCAGAAATGCCTTCCTTCTAGTGACATCATTGTTGCCCTTCCCTTCCTCAGACTCAGTGCCTTCGTCTCCTATTCGACCACTATTTGTGCTTTTGCCTGAACTAATGATTCCCAAATAGCTATTCTTATTGATCTCAATAAGTGTTTGTTGCCTCTCTTGGAAAGCTGTTTATTTTTAGGTTAGCACCCAAGAGTGCTTACTCCTGCAGCTTTCCATCACCAATCTTAACAAACCCCTTTCGCCTCCCCATGTCTCTCTTCTAGTTATTCCATTTTTATTCCTTACAGTTCTCCTTTTGTGCCCCTCTCCTCTATTAAATCATTTTAAGTTTCCATAAGACACATGATGAGACCACCAAAAACAGGCCCATTTTTTTAAAGTGCCATGTAATGGAAAGAGTTTATCGACCTGGATATTATATGTACATGGAACCAAATATGTAGTAAGAATGCAGGACATGTGAAATATTTCTTTTGGTTTCTCTTGACAACCCCTGTCTTGACTTAACTTGAAACATTTTATAAAGATAAGATGACAGAAAGCCTAGTAAATGTTTAAGAGTCATCATGAAACCAAGTCATTTCTACTTTAGGTTGTCAGCATATGCTTACACTAAAAGTTTATCAGATTTAAAAATAGGAAGATAGGTTTGACTTCACATAAGAATACTAGATCCTCAAAGCTTTTTACGGAAGGGTGCTGTTTACTCAGCTCCTGTGTCAGTTTCACTGACGTCCTTCCCTCGAGGCTGATGGAGTGCTCTGTTCTCTGGGCCACGTGGCACTTTGTTCATTCTATACCCTTATCATCACCATAACGAGGTCATATGGTGATCTGTTTTCACTTTAGTCGCCCCCACTAGATAGAGATGGCTAGGGCAAAACCCAGCATCTTACTCATCTCTGTATTTCAAGGATGCCCAGTACATCAAGGTCCTCAAGGCAGATCTGTTGAATAATGAAATAAAAACTCACATTTAAACCGACTGGGGTTACCACAATACAGAACCCACTGATGATGAGTGGCTCTTGATTTGCCTAAATGAAAGTAATCTAAAGCCTTTGAGAAGAGGAACTATACATGGTGCATTTTTCAAACCATCCACAGATGGGGCAGGCTGCAGCTTGCTGCCTTTTCATCCAGATGAAACTGATTTTCCGAGTTACAACTTACACCAACACTGTTACTGATATGATCACCTGAACATAAGCCCTCTCCCTTAACCCATACATCACTTGCAGAACTAAAGCATGCTGTCCTTTGTTGCCACAGAACCAATTCCTGCCTTTCAACACACTTCCGCACACCCTATACTAGTTGATCTTCATAACAAGTTCTTAGGGGCCAGTGTACAGGTAAGGAAACACTGTGCTTAACATTGGCGTAACGGTCACACTGAGTAGAACCCAGTCCTCCTCTCTCCTTTTTCTTCACCAGGAGCCCCCAGCAAACCCCCCAGAGGAAGCTTTTACAAAACTGCATCAGCCAGGCTTCAGCCCCATCACTCCGGATTCAGGACCTTTGGGGTGGGCCCAACAGGTATACTTTGAAAAACTCTCCTGATGTTTGGCGGGGGAGGGGAGGTAGAGCCCCTCAGATTAGGCAGCCAGAACCAGACAACATAAATCTTGCAATATCGTATGTATTCCTTGAACACGTTGGCGTTATTTCTTCTTTCATTCCAAGTGGCCAAACAGCGGGCCCACTCACACTCGGTAACCGCAATTAGCACCAGGGGGTCGCTTTTCCTCCTGAGGCACCTCCCCTTCCAACACGTACCACGCACGCTGGTGCCAAAACAACACAGCTGCGGGCTGCGTGTCCCGCCGCCACCCAACTGGGGCACCCGCCCGCGTAATTCTCCTCTGTGCGTCCCCTGGGGTCTTGGGGACGTCACGGGCCGGTCCCTTTTCTCCCTCTAGTCTGCGGGGACTTCCCCCGCCGCCACTCGGTCGTTTGCTTCCCATCAGTTGAGTCTCAGGGGGCGGGCTGCGCTTGAGGGTTTCACGTTTGGGGTGGTTCCGCAAACACTTTGCGGTAAACGCAGACACCCCGCACCTCCGCTCCCCAGACTCTGGGCGCACGGGACCTGGATCAGGCAGGACACACCCCGGGGGGAGGTGGCTGCTCCTCCACTCAGGCGTCGCCGCCCCGCCCGGGAGCAGCGGGCCGCAGAGAGGGGGGCAGCGCACGTGGGCGGCCCAGGCTCGGGGTGTTCAGCCCGCGATGGCCCCGCCCCGAGCACCTGCCGCCGGCGGCCATCCGCCCCGCGCGTCCCGGTAATCGCGACAGCCCGGTCCCGCGGGCGCCTCACCTTCTCCTCCTGGGAAAATTCTCGCCGGACCCCCTGGCCAGGCAGCTGGGGGGGAAGCGGGCCAGTTCTGGAGGCCGCCCGGCGGGCAGCGCGGAAAAGGGGGAAGGGGAAGGGAAGGGAGGGGCGGGGAGCCTCGTGGGGCCATCCCGCCCACCCCAGTCGGCCCGCGGTGGCCGCTCCAAGGGACCCCTGCGCTGACTCCCCGCCCGGGCGTCGGCGACTGTGTCTCCCCACGCCACCGTTGTCATCACTTCTACTCCAGGGGCTTGGGAGCGTCAGACTACTTGGGTTCCAATCTTGCTCCACGCACAGGAGTGTGTAACTTTAAGCAACTTACTTACCCATCTCTGTAAAGCGAGTAAAAGGAGACTGCCCATCCAGGGCGAACCCAGATTTTGTGGGGCCTGGAACTTAAATGGGGAGGGGCGGCCCTCTTAAAGGAACATACAAGGTTAGATTCGGGGCTTTGGAAGGAATTGTACAAGTAAAGAGGCCTGAAGCTGAGACTTGCGCTTTATGGGCCACGCGCCTCTGCGAGCTCTTCGTAAGGTTGCGCGAGAATTAAACGAGGTGAACCCGTGACCCACGTGAACCTCGGGCAAACTCAACAGGTGTTGTCCATGGGGGCGATGTCCTTGGAACAGGAAAGGTGGGCGCGGGGTGGGGGGAGGAAATAACATTGATTGTCAATTATGTGCCAGGTGCTTTAAATACTTCTTGAGCTTACTTCATGCACAAAGGTTATGCCAATTTTACAGCTCCAAGACCAACCGAAGGCCATCTGTATGTCCTCTTTGGAGAAAAGTCTATTCAGGTCCTCTGCCCATTTTTTAATTGGATTGTCTGTCTTCCTTTTGTTGAGTTCTGTGAGTTCTTTATATATTTTGGAAATTAACCCCTTATCAGATGTATCATTTGCAAATATGTTCTCTCATATGCATAGCCTATGGGCACAAAATAGTGCAGTAAAGCCTGGGGTAGGGTGGGACATTTGTAATACTCCCAACAACAAGAAAACACTGAACAAGTGGAGAAGTTATATCACTTGTTGATGGTCACACAGAACCCAATTCTGATACATTGCAAGTACCCATTATTGTGTGTGTGTGTGTGTGTGTGTGTGTGTGTGTGTGTTTTCACAATTCCACCTTACAGACATTAATATGTAAATATATAACGACTGGTTGTTTACTCAAGAAAAGGAAAAAAGTTCCCCCATGAGAGATTAAAGTGCATCAGAAATACCTGTATTTCTGACTTTTCACTGCAAAATTTCCCCAGCTCAGTACAATAGCAAGTGGATTGGCCTTGAAACTACACCCCCTGCATGTGAATTACCAGGTTGCAAAATCAATGAACGTCTTTCCTTTATATGTGTTCAGGTTACACATTTGCTTGCACTGCCAGCCCTATGTGTTTACTTTTTCTATAGATTATTAATGCTTACTGCAATTTAGTTGAATGGGTTTATAATTTATCCCCAAAGGGCTGATAAACTAAGACAAACATAATGAAAGGAATGCTCCTTGTTGAACTTACTTTAGATGCTTTTCTCATTGAATTTCCACATGTCCACTATAGCTGTTACCCTCCATTAACTGATGAAAGACTATATCCTATATAATAAAGAGGTAATATGCAAATTGACCCTCATGCCCTCACAAGATGGCTGCCTCGAACAGGACGGCAGGGGGGTTAGTAAGGGACGACCAAATGACTGAACAGCAGGCTGTATGGGGTGACCAGGTCAGCGGGGGCGGGGGGGCAGCAGTAAGAGGCGACCAGGCCGGCGGGGGAGGTAGAGGGGCAGTTAGGGATGACCAGGTAGGCAGGCAGGTGAGCGATTAGGAGCCAGTGGTCCAGGATTGTGAGAGGGATGTCCAACTGCCAGTTTAGGCCCAATTCCCGGCCTAAAGGCCGTAGCTGGACATCCCCAAGGGGTCCCGGATTGGAGAGGGTGCAGGCTGGGCTGAGGGGAACCCCACCCCCCCATGCACAAATTTTGTGCACCGGGCCTCTAATATCCTATATAATAAAAGGCTAATATGCAAATTGACCAAACAGTGGAACGACTGGTCACTATGACGCGCACTGACCACCAGGGGGCAGACGCTCAATGCAGGAGCTGCCCCTTGGTGGTCAGTGTGCCCCCACAAGGGGACCACCACTCAACTAGAAGCCGGGCTTACAGCTGGCAAGTGCAGCGGCGGTGGAGGAAGCCTCTCTCGCCTCCACAGCAGGGCTAAGGATGGCCGACTGCCAGCTTACCACTCCTCATGGGGAATGGGCCTAAGCTGTCAGTCGGACATCCCTCAAGGGCTCCTGGACCGCGAGAGGGTGCAGGCCGGGCTCAGGGATCCTCTGAGTGTACAAATTTCGTGCACCAGGCTTCTAGTAGAATAATAAAAGGACCATAGGCAAGACAGGGTGGGAAAGAGAGAATGAGAAGGAAGATATTTTCTCTTGCCTGATTCTCAAAATGAAAATTTTTATATCTGTAAAAAATATGAAAAAGAAATTCAAAACTACATTAAATCTTCTAACTTACTAGTGAAATTGAAGCCATAGTTTTATTTTTATTATATTAGTGTGAAATCAGCAATATTTTGTTAAGACAGAAAGTAAAACCTGCATCTCAGCAACTTGTGCCCCAGTCTATGTGGCTTTGGATGGGGTGGGGGATGGGAGGTTGCACGTTTAGATAAAGAAAGCAAGTTCACTACCTCTCCCTCAGGCTGAGAAGCATTCATGCAGGAAGTGAACTTTCAAAGAATTTCAAAAACAAATTCAATAAAGGAAGTGAGAGAGGGGGGCATACATGCAATTTCCAGGGAATAGGTGATTTTTTAGATAATCCAAGGGGGCGGGGAATGTAATGGTGGCTCTAATAAAGGAAATCATAGCTAACATTTTAATGTTTGTCCAGGCAAGCTGACTCCAGCGTCATGCTCTTTAGCTCATGCTCTCACACACTTCTAAGTAGAGCAAGTTAGACCCTTTGATCTAATGATTGCAGGCTGGACAATACAAAGTAATGGGCAAAAGGAGCTCTAAGTGCTTTCTCAAATGACCTGTAGAAGATGTGAGGCTCTTGAGCTTAAAGTTTAAAGCAAGTTTAAGGAAATGGGTGAAGTGGGCCAAGAGGTTAAAACAAACAAAACAAAAAATATCTGTTAAATGAGTAAATATGTTGGCTGAACTAAATCAGAATCATCTCACAATAAACAAAAATACAGAATGGACTTTATTCATTCAATTTTTATATTCAATAAATATTTAGTCTTTTTAACCAACATTTTTTAAAACATATTTTCATGATTTTTTTTTTTAGAGCAAGAGGAAGGGAGAGAGAGAGAAACATAGATGAGAGAACATCAATTGGCTGCCCTCCCTGCACACCCCTCACCAGGATCGAGCCCCCAACCCAGGCATATGCCTTGGCTGGGAATTGGAGACTTTAGCATGCCTTTTTGCAAAAGTAGGAGGGCTCAAGCTGCCACAGATGAAGATTCAAGATTTCGGGAAATCGTTTAGTTAGAATACCATTATTCAGAATGGGGTGATGCACTTTGGGGCCACAAGCCCCCAGCATAACTCACAGTACAGACGTTTTAGTAAGCAGCTGAATAGCACTGCCCATCACTCAGTAGCTGATGTTATCTCTTAGCAATGATGGTGCAGAATGGAATTTGGTGTATGAAAGGTAGGTGGGGTAGGTGGGCATTAATGGAGAGTGCACAACTGTGCGGACTGTTCACAACTAAGGTGATATATTTGCAAGTCGAGGACTGCTGGAATTTGGATATAAGGGTTATCCTAACTAGGTGTGGAACTAAGCAGAGCTGGGATTGGAGAATGAGTTTGCTCTGTTTTATCTCATTTTATGTATGTCTGGTAGATCAAGCTTGTCAATAATGTTTTTCAAACCGCCTATATCCTTACTATTTTTGTCTGCTTAACCCAGCAGTAATTTAAAACATTCTGTTGATATCTCCTACTGTGGTTGTGTTGGTTTGTAAACTGGCCCCTGAACACAGAGGGCAAGGAGAGATGGAAGAAAGAGGCAGACCACTGCAGATTGGTAGGTGGCAGTTTTAATAAGCAAGGGAACGTCCTTACAAGGCTTGTCTTGGGTGACTGCAAGATGAGTAGATCTTCGCACCTGCCCACTAGCATCTTAAAAGTTTATACAGAGTGCTCAACTGGGTTCAATCGTGTGCACAGTCAAATGGTCTCAACAATACCTTACTCTCTCAAGGTTATGTCCTTGAAAATAGCTTTCCCTATGTAGACAGGGTATATATTCCAAGGATGGGGAAGAGTGAGGAGCTTCCTATTGTTTGGATCCAGCTTGAGGGTCAGCCAATATTCATGTCTGAATAACCTCCTCTAACACTACACCCCTTGTAACTGGCTCTTACAATCTTACAGGCTCCCCTCTCCCCAGTGGGCCCTGAGTGGTCAGCAAGGATTTCACTAGCATGGAAGTATTTTGTTTGGCAGCTATCTGGCTGCATTGGAGGCATATACCACTACGACAATGTAGGCACCTGCAAGAAAAAAACAGATTAAGATAATGATTCTGAAAACAATTTTTTTCACCACTAATTTATCAAGTCCCCTGAGCAGGGGGAGCGGGGGTCAGACCACTCCAGGTGTTCACTTGTGCCCTCATGTAATTTAAAAAAAAAAAAAAAAGAAGAAGATACATTAGCAGACCCATTAGGGATGAGTACACCACAGTCTGTTTGGATAATGGCACCGGGCCCTCCTTGCAAGGCAGTAATAATGGCCAAGGTCATCCTATTTTGAAGGACAGCTTTTCTCATTAGAGACATTTCAGTGTTCAGCAAGGACAGGCTTTGCTGGCTGTCATTTAAGGCTCATTGAGTGAACTCAGGAAGGGCTTCTATCTGTGCCATAATGTTCTCTCGGCCAAAGGAGGGGACAAAATGCTCACAAATGATTGTACCAGCGGAAAACAGAATGTGCCCACCTGGCCTTGGCCTTGAGGAGAGGGAGATTGGCAGCTTCAGGAACCTGACCTGGCTGTACATAACATACTTGTTTGCTGGAGGAGGCAGCACAGTCGGGCCTGGGGAGATGGACTGGGGGTGGATATGCCAGACCAGGACCCTCACCTTTCCCCATTTTCTGTGGTGCATGTTCCATTCCAGGCACAATTTGTTTCAACAGGTCTGTTTTGCAGCAGGATAATGGGATCCCAGTGAAGACTGAGTAGCTCCCCCTCACCGAGGGGTGCAAAGTAACTCACCCATCCTAGTGGGATATCCCAGGGCGAATTCCACTAGATAATGTCTTTCCCAGGCATAATGGGGGCTGGTGTTCTCTGCAGCACTGAATGAGCTGATGCGTGGTGAGAGTTGGGGCAATGGTTGTTTCCATACCTCGATGCAGTTTGGTGTCTCAGCAGGGGTCCCCAGTCTGACATATGGGGCAACAGGCTCCACTGATTGATCATTCAAATGTATTAAAGCCTGGGGTAGTTACTTTAGTCCACATGGTGTCACCTGTTAGTGAATTAATCTGCTGCTTTAATAGTTCACTTTTTTCTTTCTACCAACCCTGTCCATCAATGAACGAATGAATGGATAAAGAAGATGTGCTATATATTATAATGGACTACTACTCAGCCATAAAATCTTGCCATTTCAACTACATGGACAGACCTTGAAGGTATTATGCTAAGTGAAATAGGTCAGGTGGGGAAAGACAAATATCGTATGATTTCACTCATATGTGGGATATAAAAAGAAACAACACATGAACACAAATTCACAGATGCAGACAATAAATTGGTGGTTACCAGAGTGAAAACAGGGGTAGGGGAGGGCAGAGAGGTAAAGGAGGGTCAATTGTATGGGGACAGATGAAAACTAGAATTTTGGTGGTGAGCTCCCTGTAGTGTATACAGATGGTGAATTATAGCATTGCATGCCTGAAAAATATTAATAAAATAAAAATTACAAAAATTCAAACCCATTAAATGTCACTTAATTGTACACTTTAAAATGGTTAATTATTTGTTGTGTGAATTTCACCAACACAAGAAAAAGAAAGAAAAAAAATTCAAAGCAAAAAAAATTTTACCCATTTTAAAAGAAACAAAATACAACCATACATTAATTATCTTTCTTGATTATGAGGGCTGGGTGTTGAAGTTTGTAGATGTATTGAAGCAATTATTTTTAAATAACGGAAAGGGGGGTTAGCTTATGTGTGTGCAGATATGCTATTCTTAGTAGGATATGTGGGGAATCTTGTTTTATAGATTAATAACTGGAGCTCAGTGAGGTGTAGTGTCTTGCCAAGTATATATAGATATTATTGTTATACAGGCATACCTTGTTTTATTGCTCTTCACTGTATTGTGTTTCATGGATATCACATTTTTTACTAGCAAAAAGATTATGACCACTGAAGGCTCAGATGATGGCTAACAATTTTTAGCAATATTTTTAAATTAAGGTATGTATGTTGTTTTTAAAACATAATGCTCTTGCACACTAAATAGACTACAGGCCCTGGCTGGTGTGGCTCAGTTGGTTGAGTGTCATCCTACACACCAAAAGGTCACTGGTTCGATTCCCTGTCAGGGCACATGCCTGGATTTCAGGTTTGATCCCTGGTGGGGGGTGTGTACAGGAGATCAATGATTCTCTCTCATCATTGATGTTTCTAGCTCTCTTTCCCTCTCCCTTCCTCTCTCTGATATCATTAAAATATTTTTAAAATTCTTAAATATGTTGTAATATAGTGCAAACATACTTTTATATGCATTTGGAAACCAAAAGATTTGTGTGACTCAGTCTATTGCAATATTCACTTTAATGTGGTGGTCTGGAACTAAACCCACAAAATCTCTGATACTTGCCTGTATATTTTGTAATATATATATATATATATATATATATATATATATATATATATAGTCTCTAGATTTGACAATTCATCAATGTTATGGAAGTTTCATAAAGGATATGACAATTATAATCACATTTATTGGGCACCTACAACGTGCTGGCTATTCATTTTCACTCTTTATGTGTGTGTAATAAGCCATTTAAACTTTGCCACAACCCTATAAATAGGTTCTAGAATTATTCCTATTAATGAGTGAGGAAACAGAGGCAGAAACCAATTAGGTTGCTTTTCCAAGGCTTTTCTTATAGCCAGTAAGTGGCAGACACAGGATTTAAATCTAGGCAGCTTAACCCCCTGATCCTTAGGGGCCTGATCCTGAGCCTTAGCTCCTTAGCCTCCATGCTGTGCAAAGCCTATATTAACGTGCTCTAATCTGGGAGTGAGGTAGAAGTCACTAATTAGTTCTCAGTCTGTACAGGACGGTGTCCACTGCCCTCATGGCTCCTGGGACTTACCCTGTTTCAGAGGGGCTTCAGGGAATCCCCATCCAAATAAAGCAGTGTGCGATGGATCTGAGAACACTGTTGAAGAGCAGTGAAAAGCCCTGACCATTGAGAGATTTAAGACTCTAGCAATTTCCCTTTGGTAGTGGCTGAAAAATGGCACCGGGTGTTAACCTCGGTCCAGCAACCTCAGTCCTTGAGTTCTGGCAAAGTAGAGAGAAGAATTCAGAGCCAAGACTCAAATTATAAGAGAAAGTTTATTTAGAAAGTCACAGAGGTAGAAGTGAGCCGTAAAAGAAATGGGCTCAGGAAACAAGTTACAGCAAAAGCAGAGCCCTTGGAGCTTAGCGGGGAGGGAGTGATGAAGAGAGAGAGAGAGAGAGAAGAGGGAGGAGAAGTTCAGGCATGCTTGGGGGGTGTGGGGAGAGCAGGCCTGTGCCCTGGGGAAAGGAGCAGGTGGGGAAAGGCCAGGGTGTACGCCATGGAGAGAGCAGCACTGGTTCCTCCACCCAGAGGCCTCAGGGGAGGATCTCAATAGAATACTTGTTAGCGTTCCCAGTGTGTCTCCTCAGAGTCATGCTCTCCACCGGTTGGTCAGCACCAGGCGATGCGGGTAATCAGTCATTGCAGCTGGTCCTGATGTCAGGCATGGCATTGCCCTGGGCCTGGAGCTGAAACACAGCTGAGATCTAGATGTCATCTCCAGGGGAAATGCCTAAGGGAGTGGTTGTGCTCGGGCTTGTAGTTTTGTTGTTGCTGGTTGCTAGGCACTCAGGGCTGTCTGCCCTGGTGACCCTCTGCACCTGGCCCATCGTTCCTGCCCTGCTCCTGCCTATCTAACTGCCTGCTACATCGTCCTATCTCTTCTGACAGAACTAGTCAAAGTTAGTTACAGGGATTGCAGCAGGTCAGGACGGAAGTGGCTACATGTGCCTTTGGAGGAATGCAGACCTCGTGTGGGTCAGGCCACATCGCCTAGCTCCCCATGCCTTCCAAGAACACCGAGTGGAGTTTGCATGCTGCAGATGAGTTCTGAGGGAACAGACTTACATGAAAAGTTGCTTATTACACCTGCCTTTTTATCTTTCATGCTGAATACTTCACTTTAGATCTTCAAAGACTTCTGTGTTGTTGTTTTAAAGCCTTTCTAAAATAAAAAAGACATATTACAATTGCAATCGCTTTGGTTGGGCTTTGTTTTGTTTTATTGCAAAAGCCCTTTTATGTATCTGCCACTCTGCTACACAATCTAGAAAACTTATGTTAAAATTATTTGTATGTGTTGCCTGGGGTTGCTATAACAGTACCACAGACTGGGTGGCTTACACAATAACAATTTATTCTTAATTTTTGGAGGAAACTCCATAGTGGCTGCACCAACTTACATTCCCACCAACAGTACACCAAGGGTTCCTTTTCTCCATATCCTTGTGAACACTTGTAATTTCTCATCATTTCTTGTCCAATCTTCTCCTGATAACTGTGCACTACTTCTCTCAATGGGTCCACCCCCTTGCCTACTGTGGGGTTAGGCACCTCTGGAGGCATTGGCTCCATTGTAATCCAGAGGTAGAACACATGCCCCGCTAGCTTATTCCATTTATTATTATCCCTGGCCAGAATAATGGGCTCATTCTGGAATTTGAACCTGGAGGTATAAAGCCCATGGAGCTATTGGAAGCTTTCAGGGAAGGGAGGCAACACTGAGGAATCAGATATAAGAAATGAAGAAAGAGAAAAACAAAGTCGAGTTCACATATTTGAGGCCTGGATCATGAAGCACCAAGACTGAAGCATGAAGCCCTAGGACTGGTCAGTGACATGAACCAGACAGGGTGGATCTCAATGTCTCTCTTTCTTTGCAATTGAAATAATCCAGACTTAGGATAGGGAAGACAACCCGCCTTGGGCATAAAGACACATTCAACAAATATTTATGGCATGTCTACATGTACTAAAAAATGAGTAAAATAGCCTACCCCTTCAAGTTTCTCCTAAGTAGGAAGGGAAAGTTCTCGGCCAGCCTCGCCCAGGCCGGTCTGGCATTCTATCTGGACCCTCTTGTCCACATTGAACAGGATAAATACAGATTCCATGCAAGTGGCTTCATCAGGAGGAATTTATGTAAGAATACCTTATCACAGATATAGTTTGGGCGTTTATTAACCACATATTTGTGGTAAACTCTACCCTTTTGAAAACCATAATCTCTTATTACAAAAAATTAAGCCATGACACCAATTTAGAGCATAAATTTAACATTATCTCCTGAAACAGCACTGCTGTTTCAAGGAAGCTGTTACTAGAGATACCCACATAGAAATCAGAGAGTGGTTTGAATAAATCCTTTTAAGGTTTATGTGCCATGCACTACTGATATTCAAGGGTCCGTGGAAATGTGAAACAGAAAATATCTCACAGGTTAGGCTGAAGAACAAAGAAAAAATGTGTCATCTGGGTTCAGCTCTTGGTGTACAAATGAATGCCATATTGACTTCAATGCTTAACATGGCAGAGACAAGCCAACTGGTGTTGATTATTAACATGCTGGGCAATACGATTGTATTTTGGCATTCCCACCAATAGCCTAACACTGAAAGATTTCAGCAATTTAGAGCTGGTCAGAAGAAATTGTACTACTGAAAGTTCATAAAAGTCAGTATTATCCTATGTATACTTGAAAGAAATGAGCTAGATATTAATGTTAATTGGAATTTTAAAAATCAGAGGCTAAGTGGAAACACAGAGCTTCAGTAGAAATCTATACATGTACTGGTATTATATTATTATTTGCAACTTAAAAATGGACATGTACACAGAGTGAGAGCCAGTTTTTAGCTTGGTAATTGCCTAGGATCTGTGTCTCAGGCAAAAATAGGCTTTTATATAAATTAGAAATGATACATTAGAATGGAAAAGGACCTTAAATATCTTTACTCATATGTAGTACGGGCAAAGTCCTTATTTATAGAATAAGGATAAGTTGAATATCTACAAATATAACTTTCATGAAGGCATGAGGCAACCCTAATAGTTCAAAGAACAAGTTTGAGATAATTTTACAGGCTCTTAATATCAAAGACACTTTCTGCATGGTGATACCTATATCCTTTTTGTATTTATAGTTAACTCTTGAACAACACAGGTTTGAACTCAGTGGGTCCATTTATTTTTTAATAAATACTGTAAATATATTTTCCCATATTGTTTTCTTAATAACATTTTTTACCAGCTTACTTTATTGTAAGAATAAAGTATATAATATTCATATACAAAATATGTGTTAATTGACTATGTTGTCAATAAGGCTTCTGGTCAACAGTAGTCTATTAGTAGTTAAGTTATGGAGGAATCAAAGGTTACTCGGATTTTTGACTGTGTGGGGTTCAGTGCCTCTAACCCCCATGTTGCTGAAGGGACAACTGTATATCTGTTTCTATTTTTATCTATCTAGATATCTATACCTATATCTATATCTATATCTATATCTATATCTATATCTATATCTATATCTACATCTATATCTATCTATATCTCTTCTAATAATGAAAACAATCCTTTCAGAAGTTCAGAAACAACAACCATTATCTGCAAACTGACTATACAGAGTGACTATTAGGGTACAATGCTGACCTTTCATATCGCATATGATGCTATTGGAAAGGCATGCCCTTCAGATGGCTCTCAGACAACAGCATCCAGTTTCACCTGCTCCCCATTACAAACATTTTCAAGAATCATGGCCTGGGTAGGGTTGCAACTTGTTATAGAATTTGTAGTGAGCAAAGTTACTGGCTAAAATAGTGAATAAACGCACAGCTATGGTCTCATTTAAAAAATACTTTTGTTAAATTCATCACCTTTAAATTTTTTCAGAGATTTGATTCAGAAGCATGAATAACCAGCTCAAATATAATAAGTACATATAACATACTAAGTGCTCATTACAAATGAATAATCCCTACAATCTTCTACTGTACCCACCCATAAAATATATATAAATATTATTTAGCATTTAATTCCATTAATAACACTTATTTTACAAAAATAAGTGCGTGCTGTCAAAATATGGAATCCTTCACACAAATATGTCTTATTTACTACTTTAAAAATGTGTGTCTCTATGACACAAACTTCAGATTATGTGAAATTTAATTACATGACACGACTTGATAGTGCATTCTAAGGTTTTTGTAGGGCTCAGAGAAAAGCTTAAAGATGTATTGGCTTCACTACACTAATTATCGGTTAAATTTCTTATCACAGCACAGCAAGAATCAAAAGGAGACAAATGGGAGGGAGATAGGATAAAAGCCAGAGAGATTACTGAAGAACTAGAGAAAAATTCATCTTCATGATCCAGCCAGCTTACAACCATGAGTGTAAATATATTGTTTTTCACAGTTCATACTTCAATAATTATAGGCTATTTAAATTAATGGAAAACAAGGTGCACATTTTGTCCTGTGCTACTACATTATATTTATCATCTCCAAATTAGATCCTTACTGAGATGTATTTCATTTTCCATATTGGTAATTATTTTCTTCTGCATATGGGAGATAATCTTGTTTTTAGCAAAATACCCCTACTCAAGAAACTAAGAACTCCCTGTGACCATATAAAAATGAATATTGTGAAATTGCTTATACAATCAAAAATATATTTTGAGAATTACCTAGCTTGAAACTTGTATTTTATGTGAACTTGTCAAGATATTTAGGTATTTTATATTTTTCATATTGCTTATTAATATGCCAAGGGATAGGAACAAGTGTTCACTTCTTTGAGGTTAAAAAAAAACTTTCATGAATATCACATTCGATAGGATTAAAATCACTTCAGTGAGGTTTTTAACACTTCACAAAACATCAGAGTTCTATTTTGGACCTAAGAATAAGAAGATCCATAATCAATTTATGTCCAGCATTTACCATGCCCATCCCCAACCCCCATTGCTTCTTGTGTATTTTTTGCTCATTTGTTCATTCATTCACCTATTTATCATTCAACAGTGCACTTATTGAGTGCCCACCATTATGGAATCTGGAGCTCCATTGATAATTCTGTTTTCTTTGTTAATTCTGACCTTAACTTTTTAATATCATTTTTGTATCTCTTCAGTGCTTTTCATGGTCTGATGATAGATCCTACTGGGGTTGCTGAATAACAAATATTTTAAAACATCTATAGTGTGATGAATGCTAAACTACATGATGGGCAACATCAGCTCAAATCATTGTCCTTGCTTTATCATCTAAAGTTCAAGTTAACCTAGTAATAATATGTTCAAGCCCTAAATTTCATGGGAAAATATATATTTTGCTTTCTTTTCAACTAATTTTTAGAAAAATTCTTTTAAGTCTTATACTATTTTAATTTGAAGTGGAATATCCCATGTTGTATATTATTTGTACCTTTTTGTAATTTTTTTTTAAGTAGAAATACTTTTTTTTTCCCCTATAAAGCACATGTATTTGATCCTGATAGCAAAATTCATGGAGGTAGGACTGTGATACTCTCCTTGTAAAGGGCAGAATTCTGAAAGAGATGTTGGTGGGCCCATTAGTCTGCTAGTTGAGAGCTTGAACAGAGGCAAGAGGCGAGAAGGTGAACCCCTAAACTGTTTGATGCTATGTACCACCCCCCCCCCAATTACTTTATTTATTTATTTTTTTCAATTTTTTTATTAAGGTATTATATGTGTACATATCTTACCATTGCCCCCCACCCCACTCCCATATATGCCCTCACCCCCCAGAGTTTTGCGTCCATTGGTTATGCTTATATGCATGCATACAAGTCCTTTTATTGATCTCTTATCTTCTCCACCTCTCCCTAACCTTCCTGCTGTAATTTGACAGACTGTTTGATGCTTTACTGCCTCTGTATCTATCTTTTTGTTCAAGTTTATAATGTTCTTTATTATCCATAAATGAGTGAGATTATGTGGTATTTTTCTTTCATTGACTGGCTTATTTCACTTAACATAATGTTCTCCAATTCCATCCAGGTTGCTGCAAATGGTAAGAATTTCCCCCATTTTTAGTCGTATGAGGCATTTCTGATTTGAAGGTCACTGCCTTTGTGAGGAGACCTGGAGGTATTAAGGCTATAATTCTTTAAAGCTGCAGGCTAGAGCCATAAGAGGAAAAGTTGAGAGACAAGATTAACCACTGAGAACAGCAGATAGGAAATGAGGAAAGTGGAGATGTGGGAGGATTCTGAGCTAACACAGATCAAAGAACAGAGCTTCAAAGGGTCACTTGTAGCAGACAGACCCTCTGTGTAGTGTGCGTGTTGAGAGGGATTCTTCCATTTCTTGGGTTCCTACCAGCACCACTCACCCTTTCCCAGTGGACAGGTATGTGTGATGTGTGTATTGCAGGTAATGAAAATGAAGGACATGGGGAGTCTGGGAAGAATTTGGGATATGAGATAAGAAGTCAGGTACATTAAGAACAAATTCTTATCTCTCTGAAGTACGCCAACCGTTGATTTGCCAGATAATTCACTACTAATCACTCCAGACACTAATACAATTAGTGAATGAAAATGTCCAAATCCCTCAATAACATTTTTTTATGCCCTTGCCCTGAAAAAGAATGAGCCTCACATAGCTTCCCAACTAATTTGCACAATATGATTGTCTCTTCTCCTTCTAATATCTTTAAGTTGTTAGTCTTGGAGAGATGAAAAGAATCAGAACAGAGAACAAAGAACTCTCTGCTCATAAAGGTATTAATTTCCAACTGAGAGCATTAGGATCTCAGGAGGAAGGAAAAGTATCTGTGGTTATGGGTTCCACCTACACACTGCCGTCAAATTCATTTTTCTCTAAGCCCAGGGTTGAATACATCATTTCTCTATTCAAATTTCTTTCATTGCCAGCCACAGTATTTCCCACCCTCCCCCCAAAAAGTTCGCAAAATTATCTTGGTATTTCTTGAGAAAAGAAATTCCAAGATCAAATAAGTTTAGGAAATGAATTAAGCAAAATTTCTTATTGTGGAACTTTAAAAAACTAACCTAAAGCATGAATTTCCAAGGTGTGGGACATTTCTGAAACTTTTAAAATCAAGATATTCCTTTACTCTTATCCCCCCAATCACTGCCCGCTCCCGCCATTACCTCCCTACCCCCAACTCCCCAAAAACCCCACCTAGAACTTTTCATGCAATTAGAATCCCATGAAACAGGCTAGGAAACCCTGACCTACTCTACGAAGAGCCTGGATGCTGGAATCAGATCTGAGTGTAAGGACCTGTGTTA
Organism: Cnephaeus nilssonii; assembly: GCF_951640355.1. Taxonomy (NCBI): domain Eukaryota; kingdom Metazoa; phylum Chordata; class Mammalia; order Chiroptera; family Vespertilionidae; genus Cnephaeus; species Cnephaeus nilssonii. The sequence continues at coordinate 29,612,006 of NC_137080.1, forward strand.
CTAGTTCCTAGCTGAGTTATATTAAAACAACAACAAAAACTTAATTTTTCATATGTCTGTTTGCTTATTGGTAGAATGAGATAATAACTATTCCAGAGTTGTAAAGATTGAGTTAACAATCTTAGGATTTAGACCTTAACTTGCTTTTCCAGCTTCATGAAGAAAGCAGGAGCGAAAGAGTGGAGGACCCTCCAAACCATAAGTCGTTGAAAGTATTGCAAAGGCCCTGGCCAGGTGGCTCAGGTGTTTGGGTGTCATGCTGTGCACCAAAAGATGGCCTGTTCAATTCCTGGTCAGGGCACATGACCAGGTTGTGGGTCTGATCCCTCGATTGATATTATGCTCTCACATCCATGTTTCTCTCCTTCTCTCAAAAAAATAAAATAAAAATCAATAAAAAATATATTTTTAAATGAAAGTATTGGGAAGGTTTTAAATAGGAATGAGTGGTTTGAATTCTCCTGCCTTTGCTAGAGCAGCTGGAAATATCCCCAGAGGCTCATACTGGCCTACCCTTATCTTAACACTTATAAATCCTACTTATCACTCATGGTTCTGCTCAAAAGACTCTTTCTCAACAATGTCCTTATCCATACCCTCACTGGCAGTTTGCAGTAATCTTTTCATGTAAACTCTCTAGCCTTTTTTCTTTGCACTTACCACTCACTACTACAGATCAGAGTTATTTATGTGCTGCTGTGTTTATTTTCCTAACTGGCATCCTTTTAGGATAGGGTCCACATCTTATCGCAGGCTCATCACTTTATAGCTCACAAAGTGGATTTCTAATTACAACATCACTACATAAATATAGAGTTGATTTTCTTCCAAGTTAGCAGGAATCTATTAGTTCAGAGTTCTTTCCAAAAGTAATTTCTATCAGAGCATCGTCTGCTGCCCTCCTGTGTTTGACACAAATATAACTTTAGATCAGAACAAAAAAGAATAACTGGATCAATTAAATTTATTTGGACTATGTTGGGAAGCATGAGATTTGGTTGGAAAGTTCGTAAGGAGGACATTTTGATAAAACGGAAGTGTGTGGAAGGCTGCCTGCCCTGTTTATCGGAATTCTGACTTAGGGGAGACTTAGGGGAGTGTCGAAGGTGGCGCCCCTAATCATTCCTTGACCTTACCAAACAAGTCTGTGCTTGTGCAGACCCCTGGGTGATTGCTGGAATCTTTATGCTTAATCCCTGGATGCTCTTGTCTAGAGGACAATGTAAACACATGTGTCCTCCCAAGATTACACACCCTACTGATTGTATCTGAAGATAAAAATTCCAATAAAAGCCTAACAGGCAGGCAATCGAGGCTGCCTGGTTGTTATAGCTGGGCTGTCCCTTAGCTTTCTCTTTCACAGTGAAACTGTGTTGGAGTAATCTGTTCATCCATCACTCAGGGGCTGCTGGTCAGCCCCGGCAGGACTACACTTTGTTTACTTTCAGACGCTTGAATGGATTTTCCTCCCACACAAATTATTACTCTTCCCATTAAAATCATCTTTACTCAAAATATTTCAAGTTACCTTTTTACTTAGTTATATAAGAACCTCCATATTGGTCTGATATTCCTTCAGAATAACTTATAAACTTTTTTTTTTTTTTTTTTTTTGCTGCAAAAAGCTTTACTTTTTCCATTTGGTCCCATGCATGTGAGAAGGCTTCAGGGTGGTTAAAAGAATGGCTAGTAGTTTTGGGGAGAGGCTCAGGTAAAAGCCAGACACCAGGGGGATGAAGACAGGCCCCTCAGAGGCCTCTGGGCTCCAAAGGCTCCTCGTCCTGCTTGAGGGTGAGCCTTTCGAAGAGATACTCGCCCAGCCCAGCCTGGGGGCCGGCAGCCTGCGGAGGTGAGCCAGGTGTCTTCCATCTTCTTGATGAGTTTCACCTCCTCACCCCGGAAGTGGTTCTTCAGGAAGCCACAGAGATGAGGGTCTGAGCAAGTAGAACCCAGGGCATGCAGCTCCACAAGGGCCTGGTTCAGGTCCCTCTCCAAGGCCAGGCTGGCTTCCATGGCGTCCTGACCTTCACCTACTCCTCTTGGGAGGCGTCAGCACGTCCTGGAAGAGAACGTGGCCACCGCGCTGGTTTTGCATCTTAAGAGATGCTCAGTGCCCTCGCACTTAAGAGTTGCGCTTTGCCAACTTGTGGAAGAAGTGGCCCACGCCCTCCAGAGCCGTATTGTCTTGGTGAAAATAGAAGCCCAGAGAGAGGTAGGTGTGGGAGGCCTGCAGATGCAGGCTGGCCAGGCAGATTGACGGCAGCCTCCACCTTGGTGGAATAATTCTGATGAATTTGGGAGCTCGTGGTTGTTTGGCAATAAGGAATTAAGGCAGAAAAAAAACAAAACAGTGTTGGCTGGTCTCAGAGGCTGAGGTGGTCTGAAGGTGTGACTGGAAAAGACAGTGGAGGGTGGTCAGAGGCTGGAAGAAGGGGCGTCCCTGGGTCTGTTTGTCCCAACACTGATGAAGCAATAGACAGATCTGGGACTGCCAAGAGCACTGTCCCTACACTTCGAATATTTCTGTTTTTTATCTGAGACAATCACTGATTTTAAATTATTCTAATGGGATTTTTACATACTAGACCTGTTTGAACAACAGTATATTTAAGACTTTGTACTTTGGAACTAGAAAGACTTGGTTCAAATTCTGGCCTAGTCATGCAATAGTTGTGTGACGTTGAGCAAATTACTTTTCTGAACCTAAATCATCTGTAAAAAAAAGATAATACCTCCCAGCCCAGCCGGAGTGGCTCAGTAGTTGAGCGTCAACCTACGAACCAGGGGACATGGTTCGATTCTGGTCAGGGCACATGCCTGGGTTGTGGGCTTGGTCCCCAGTAGGGGGCATGCAGGAGGCAGCCAGTCAATGATTCTCTCTCATCATTGATGTTTCTATCTCTCTCTCCCTCTCCTTGCTTCTCTGAAATTAATAAAAACATATTTTAAAAAAGGAAGATATTAACCCCTTGTCAGATGTATCATTGGCAAATAATGTTCTCCCATACAGTGGGTTCCCTTTTCATTTTGATGGTGGTTTCTCTTGCTGTGCAGCTTTTTATTCTGATGTAGTGTCATTTATTTTTTTCCTTTGTTTTTTCTTGCCTTAAAAGATGTATTGGCAACAATTCTACTATGTGAGATGTCTGAGATTTTGCTGCCTATATTTTCTTCTAGGATTTTTATGGTTTCATGACTTACATTGAAGTCTTCTATCCATTTTGAGTTTATTCTTGTGTATGGTATACGTTGGTGGTCTAGTTTCATCTTTTTGCATTATAAGATTTTATGTGCCCTTTCCACTGCATTAACATTTGTACAGAGGGCACAAAAGCAGCCGTGAGTAAAACTACTAGCACTTAGCATGAATCAAGGCAGTGGTACCAAACTATTAAATGTCATTGCATTCTCCACTGTCATAAACTTCTCAATAAAACAAAGAAAACCAAAAAATCAATTTAAGCATGTTCTTGATGAAGCAGTCATAAGTATTGATTTTATGAATCTTAGCTAGAGAACACATCTTTTGAAGTTTTTCATAGGACAAAACCGGTAACACGCATAAAGCGTTTCTGCTGCCACCAAAGTACAATGGTTTTCTCAAAGGAAAGCACAATTTGAGTTGCAAACTGAACTGGCTTTTTTTTTTTTCCTCAAGAAACACAATTTTTACTGGAAAAAACCACAGACTACTATTATTCAGAATTGGCATTAAGCAGACATTTTCTTGAAAATGAACTAAGTGGGCCTGTCTCTACAAGGAAAATAACAGATAGTACGTATTTGCTACCGGTGATCAAATTTAGGCTATCAAGCAAAAACTTAAAATTGTGAAAAACTGATACTCACTGTAGTTTTTCCACTTCCCAATACAGTAAGACTTTCCTGATGAGATCAGTGGTGATATTAATAAATGTGACTTGATATGTATAATGACATGTTGTCAACATTTGGAAAGTCTATATAACTCAGTGAGCCAATACTTTTTAAACTACTGATGCATTATGTTGCAAAATAACGTATGGGTAAAAGATCTATTCAAAGTTTAAGATACATAAATACATTTTAATGTAATAGAGACTGAAAAATTCACTGATCAAATTCCATGCCGTAACAAACTTTTAAGAAATTACTACTTGTTGGGTTTTGCTAGAGTATCAAAGATTATCCCCAATTATTTGAAAAGGTTATTAAAATGTTTCTCCCTTACTACATATTTATGAGTAGATTTTTTCATACTTCAATGAAAACTTCATATCTCAATAGTTTGAATGCAGAAGTAGATAGGAGAATCCAGCTTTCTCCAAAGCTAGGCAGTGAAGGTGTGCACAATTGTTTAAAAAAGAAAGATTTTTAAAAAAGGAAAAAGTGTTGTCCTAACTGGTTTGGCTCAATGGATAGAGCGTCGGCCTGCGGACTGAAAGGTCCCAGGTTCAATTCCGGTCAAGGGCATGTACCTTGGTTGCGGGCACATCCCCAGCAGCGAGTGTGCAGGAGGCAGCTGTTTCTCTCTCATCAATGTTTCTAACTCTCTATCCCTCTCTCTTCCTCTCTGTAAAAAATCAATAAAATATATTTTTAAAAAATAAATAAAAATAAAAAGGAAAAAGTGTTGCCCTGGCCAGCGTGCCTCACTGGTTTGTGTTGGGCTGCATACTGAAGGGTCTCGATTCAAGTTCGATTCCCTGTCAAGGGCACTTAGGTTGCAAGTTCATCCCTCACCCAGGTCGGGGAGCCTGTGGTGTTACCCGAAAGGGGACCTGGCCCTTGGTGGGCCTGGTTAAGTAGTATGTGGGTTCTTGATTTCGTGAAGGAAAAATTTCACAACATGAGTCCAGATGACGATGAGGGAACATTTATTAAAGCTGGAGATGTAAACAAGCAAGGGGTTAGCATAGAAGCGACTGGAGAGCCTAGGCTGTGCTGCCTTAGCCTCTGGGAAGTCAGGAAAAAGACCTTGGGATCGGTTTCAGGGGTTAGCCTGGGACAAGCTGCTGCCCATTGCTTCCCTGGTTGCAAGTCTCCTGGGGTGGGGAACCTTTTTTCTGCCAAGGGCTATTGGGTATTTATAAATCATCCGAGGGCCATACAAAATTATCAACTTAAAAATTAGCCTGCTATATTTGATCCAACATTTAATTAACTCACCCTTAATGCCTTGGCAGGGCCCTATCAAATGATAAGGTCCACAGGAGATGCATGCCTGTGGGAGAAGTGGGGGAAGAGGAAAAGGGGATGGCTGGGGTGGGGGAGCCTGCTCCCCAGAGGGAGAGCATACACTGGGTCCTTTGTCTTGAGGTTTTAGCTTCTTCTCAGCAGATGAAAATCTTAGGAGAGGGTTTTGGCAGAATATTCTGGTTTTCTAGGTGTGCTCCTCCAGGGCTGTGGTCTCCTCTGATTGGTGTCAGATGGTCCTGGTGTTACCCACCTGGTTTTGCTGCTTTTATAGGTCTGGAGCTGAAATACAACTGAGGTCCAGATGTTACTTCTAGGGAGATGACCCCCTGTATCTGCTGTAAATTGCTCTGTCCTTTTGTTTAGCTATCTAGCTCAGTTTCCCTATTTCGATTGTCCTGGCTTACCGGCCTGTCTCTGCTGGAAGCAACCAATCAATGTGTCCCTCTCACATCGATGTTTGTCTCTCTCACTCCTCCTCTTCCACTCTCTAAAAAGCAATGGAAAAAATATCATTGGGTGAGGATTAACAAAAACAAATTTTTTTTAAAAAAGTGTTTTTTGCTAGGATGTAATGGTTTTATTACTGTTGTTTTAAATACATTACTACATTTTAAAATTTTCTAGCAGCCACAAATCTCATAAACAAAGGCTCTGTAGGGTATTCAAGAACTTGTAGGAATGTAATGGAATCCCAAGGCCTATATGCTTGAGAACCACTGATCTAAAACATGACAGATCTTATCTACACTAATAAAAGAGAAACATGCAAATTGACCATCCCTTTGCTACGCCCACCAGCCAATCAGGAGCGAGTATGCAAATTAACCCAGCCAGGGAGCTGGAGCAAGCAGGAGGCTTGGGTTGCTCCCGGTGATGGAGGAAGCCAAGCTTCTCACCTGCCCTGGCTGCCACTGAAGGAGTGGCTGGAAAAAAAAAAAGGAGGGGCTGGGAGCCTGGGTCGCCGGGGGGCATGGCCAGCCTGAAAATGGCCCTCAGCCTCTTACCCAGGCTGGCCACACCCCTATGGAGTAAGAGTCCCCGCTGGGGTGCATGGCCAGCCTGCAAACAGCCATCAGCCCTTCACCCAGGCTGGCCACGCCCCCCCAGCTGGGACCCTCACCCTATGGGGGCATGGCCGGCCTCTAAACCACCACAGGCCCCTCACTTAGGCTTCCCCATGCCCAAAGGGAACCCTCACCCTGATCCAGGACACCCTTCAGGGAAAACCAGCCAGCCCCCACCCATGTACCAGGCCTCTATCTATACTAATAAAAGGGTAATATGCTAATTAGACTGGGAGACCTTCCAGACCTTCTGGATGTTCTTCTGGACAAAGCCATGGTGGTGGGGCCGAGGTAGAGGTGGTTAGAGGCCAAAAGGAGAGGGCAGTTGTGGGTGATTAGGCCAGGATGGGACGGCAGTTGTGGGTGATAAGGCCGGTGGGGGGGAGGGGGCCATGGGGGTGATCAGGCCAGTGGGGGGTGGGGGCACTTGGGGGTGAGCAGAACAGCAGGGGGGCCAGTTGGGGGCAAGCAGGCCGTCAGTGGGGGTCAGTTGGGGATGATCAGGACAGCAGGGGAGCAGTTGGGGGTGAGCAGGCCAGCAGGGGGGGCAGTTGGAGGTGAGCAGGGGGGGCGTGGCCTCACCTGGACCCTGGACCCAGCCTCACCCGGATCCAGGGCGCACGGCCTCACCCGGACCCAGGGGCCAGGGGCACGTGGCCTCTCCCGGACCCAGGGGCGCGGCCTCACCCAGACCCGGGACCCAGCCTCAAACAAATATTTGTTGAATGTTGAATGAATGAAAACTCTTTGACAGCATGTCATTTCTCATGACATGTCCACAAAGTCCCAAGAGAAAGAGAGGATGCAATTTCAGAGAGAAAGGAGGGCCAAAAAGATTTCTTGGATGGGAGAAAAAGAAGGTGGGATACAATGATCACAAACCTCAATACTGAAGGCACTACGGACCTGAAAAGGGCTCTTGGGAGAAGTCAGAGTGGGATAATATTTTAAGGCTGTGCAGGGCGGATTTAAGTGTCAGGCAAAGAACGCTGGCCCCGCGCCCACACCCCCTTACCCACGTTTCCCGTTCGGACTCCCAAGAAACTGCAGTCCCCAGAACCCTCCCTGGACCCCTCCACTCGAACACAAGCAGCCCACACCAAGAGATTGAACATTTTCTCAACTTTATGGAAAAATCAACAGCGACCATCAACTAGCTAAAAGCGAGCCTCCCTATTCCGTCACACTCCAGTGCCGTCTCCCCCAACGCTCGCTGGCTTTAGGGTCGCCAAGGTCACAGTTCGCAGGGGCCCTGACCGTCTCCCCAACGCTGTGTTCCGAGGGTCCACACGAAGGCAGGTCAGGAGAGACGCCCGGAGTAAGCACGTCTGCACGGGGGGAGCACGAGACGCCGGAGGCATGCAGAATCGGTCCACTTGGGTCAGGGGCACGCGGGAGTGACGGCAAACGGGAGGAACACCGGTGCTCTCCCGCACAGCGCTGACAGGGCGGGACCTCAGTTCTCCTCGGGCTTGTCGGCCGGCGGTCCGCAAGGCTGCAGCATCTTCTCCATCAAGTTGAAGCGGACTCGAGCTTTGCTCTCATTCTCCGCAATGGCGAAGTAGTTGAGGAGGTCGAAGTGGCCCATGTAGGAGCAGTAGGAGTCGCGGTGCTGGTTCACCAGCCATTCCCACTTGGTGGTGTCGGCGTGGCCCGTGCCGATGTACTTGGACTGCAGGTGCTCCAGCTGGCTGTGGATGGTGTAGCGGTCCGTCATCTCGCCGCTTTCCTCGTCGCTCCCAGGTCAGAGGCTGCGGCGACAGGGAACCGATCTAGAAAGCCACGCCGTGAGAGGGACCGCTTCCCTGTACCTGCGAGCCGGTGCTGTCGCGGGCGAATGACGTCTCCGCGACGAAGCTGCGCGTACTCGCGGTTCTAGGACTCGGAGACGGAAGCGGAAGTGTGTTCTGTCCCGTCATTGGAGCTGCCTAGGCGACGCTATAAGTCGGCTGCCCCTATCGAGAGCCCCACCTCCTTTCGGAGAGCGTTGCATGATGGTCCCCTTAGTAGCCCTTTTTGTTACAGGGAGGGTTGCATGCTGGGACTTGTAGTCCCCGAAGCCGCCTGCGTGCAAACTTCTAGGAGCCCTCGCCGCTTTTTAAGAGGCCTTGCGCGGACTAATGGGAGGGCGTTGTCGAGACGGTTTTGCGTCCTTAGGCGGTTTGGAGCCGACAGGAAAGGGGGAAACTCAAGTGGGACCTAATAGGCAACTTGGGAAATGAACTTGATGTACTTTTGATTTCGGGGCTAACGTGGCTGCACGGTCGCCCCTTCCCAATTAGAGGTAGATTACCCTGAAGTCAGGAGACCCGAGTGCTGGTCGTTACTAGTCGTGCTCAGTGAAAGTTTTGTCAACGCTTGCAGGGCCGCCGTTTCCTGCCTGTAGAACAAAGTAGAGTACCAGTTCCGACACGTCCGGCTCCCGCATCAAGGCCCCCTTCCTCCGGCTTCTAATTTTGACGTCCTCCCTCCAGCCGTCACTCCACCCTACAGCGCTCCGCGCCGCTCGCCTCTCCAGTTCTCTGCACAGGCTGTTCCCGCCGCGGGGAACGCCTTTGTGCCCTTGGCAGGCGCTCCTCCCTTTAAGTCAGCTCAAAGGCATCTCCTTGCAATCGGCTTTGGCTACCCTGACAGATGCAAATCCCCCTTCCTCTTTGCAACTTGTATTATCTTCGTTATTATCGCTTTATATCCCATATATTTCTTTCTTCTTTTTTTTTTTTTGGTTTAACAACTTCCTCACGCGAATACAAATTACTTGAGAAAGTTTACTTTTTTGATATCTTTTATCATATGCTTCTTTTATGATATCCTCATGTTCTGGCAGAGATTGTATTCTCAAAATACATTTGACGAATGGATAAACAACTGTATGACAGCCAAATGGAAAGAACTCTTTACTGGGAGAACGATAACTTTAAAACAGTTTGAAAAGTTGCAAACTATAGTTAATACTGCATTGAATATTGGAAATTTCCTAAGTGTAGATTTCAGGTGTTGTCACCACACACACAAAAAGGGTAACTATGTGAGGAAATAGATATGTTAATTACCTTGACTGTAGTAATCATTTTATTATGTTGCACATTTTAAGTATAAACAATTTTTAATTTTAAAAGAGGAAAAAAAGCAAACAAAAAATATTCCTTATGAGATCAAATGTACCAAAACTGAAAAGAAAAAAAAAAAAAGTTTTATTCTTCAGAATAAACCTTGTTATGACAAACATTTCATTCCTAAAACGTAGAGACTATTATAAGGCATACCTATGAATTCACCGCCCAGATATATCAAACCTTGCCATTTTTGTTTCCTACTTCATTTTGGTTTGGGTTTTCTTAAAGAAGTAAAACTATGGAAGCAAACTTGAAGCTCTCTGTGTTCCCCTCCCTAATCTATTCACTTCAAGATACTATCTTGAATTTAGAGTTAATTATTTCTGAGCCCGGTTTTTTGTTTTGTTTTTTGTTTTATTGCTGAGAGTTTGTGCATCCATACACAAGAGTGTTACTGTTATGCACGTTTTAAAGCAGGGGTGGGGAACCTTTTTTCTGCCAACAGCCATTTGGACATTTATAACATCATTCTTGGGCCATATTATCAACTTAAAAATTAGCCTGCTGTATTTGATCAAACATTTCATTAACTCACCCCTAAGGCCTTGGCAGGGCCAGACCAAAGGATTTCTCGGGGCTTGTATGGCCTTTGGATCGGATGTTCCCCAACCCTGTTTTAAAGCTTTATATAAATGACACTCTGTATGTGTAGTTATGAAAGTTGCTTTTTCCCTCCCAAAACATGGAGTCCTCAGACATTTAAAAAATTTTCAGATCTGATGGGTTGAATGAATTTCATTGTGCCTTTAATTTGCATATCTCTGCTAGTTACTAGGAAGACTGAGTGTCTTTTTTTTTATATGAAAAAGCTCACGTGTTAGTATTTATTTACTTAATTAAAATTTATCTTTATTTTTTAAAAATAATTCTTTATTGTTGAAAGTATTACATATGTCCCCTTTACCCCTATTGACCCCCCCCCCCCACTCCTGTGGAGTATCTTTTTAATGTGTTTATTTCTGCTCTGTGCATATTCATATTCTTTGCCCATTTTTAATTGAAATTTGGGGTTTTTAAAGTAATTTTTAGCAGATATTTGTATAGTCAGAATACTAGGCTTGTCAGTATGCAATGAAAATCTTTTATGCAATGAAAAGATGCAATGAAAATCTTTTATTTTATTTTATTTTTTTTAAATCTTATATCTCCTTAGGAAACATGGCACTATTATCTGTTATATCCTATGGATAAACTGTATGACAGCCAAATGGAAAGAACTCTGTTCTGGGAGAAAGATAACTCTAAAACAGCCTATTATATCCTATGGAGGACTTCAATCTTAGGTCAGGGCATTAAGAGCTCCTGGTTTGGGTCCCACAGCTCTCTTTGAAATGGCCCATATGAAAATCTTTTTCTGGTCGGTGGCTCATCTCTACCCTTTCTTTATGGCGTAATTTGTTGTACAGAAGTTAACTTTAAAGTAGTCAAATGTGTCAGCCTTCCTTCATGTTTTTGTGGCTTTTGCATTTGGTTTAAAAAAATAAAATCAAGCGAAACTTTTTCTACCATTGGGCCATTAAAAAAAGAGTTTTTTTTTCCATTGTCTTCTAACAGTTTTGGAATTTTGTTTTCTTTAAAATATTTATTGTTTCAATCCACCTGGAAGTTTTCGTTTTGCTTTATTTTGCTTTAGGGCAGGGATTTTCAGCTGGGGTCCCTCAAGAATTACACTGGTGTGCTGCTAGAATTTTTAAAACATGTAATACCCGATTGTTTAGTCAGGAGCACTGACCTCTTTTCCCCTAGATTGTCAACTAAAAAAATGACAACAGTCAGCACAACAATAACCATCTGCTGTGAGTGAATCAAAATTATACCTATTTTTTTTTGTCAGATTGGAAAAAATACCATATGTATATTTGGTGTGCTGTAAATTTTAGTAATCAGTGTATATGGGCCATGAGATGAAAAAGGTTAAAAGTTGCTGCTTTAGGGATTTAATTTTTTAATACTTTGCTATATGGTTAACTAGTTCCCAGTAATAACCAATCATTCATTAAACAGAACATCCTTTCCCTACTCATCTTTAGTGCTTCTTTTGTATATGGATAGGTCTGTTTGTGGGTATTCTGTTCCATTAGTTTCTTAGTCTATGCCCACAGTAGTAACACAAGATTTTAGTTATTGCAACTTTATAACAAATCTTGATATCTGACAGGTGAAAGCCTATACAGTTTTCATTCATAAATGTTGTAACATTTTGGATCCTTTGCTCTTCTACCTGAATTTAGAATTGTCAGTAAAATCCTTATGGAAATTGTGATTGACTAGTCAAACAAAGCCATGAAAATTAATATTATTTCCACATCATTAAGAGTGACTAAGGATATGAGGGAATTCCTCCAATTCAAAGTAATACATTTACATTTACATGTATTAATTAAAAGCCAAGGTGGATAAGTTTGCCAGGGCGGCCAAAACAAACTAACACAGACTGGTGACTTGAAAAATAGAAATTTATTCCCTCACTTCTGGAGGCTAGAAGTACAAAATCAAGAAGATGTCAGAGTTGCTTTTATTTTTAGGTCTTTCTCCTGGTTTGCTTGCTGATGGCCATTTGCTCTCTGTGTCTTCACATGGTTTTCCTCTGTGTGTGTCTGTGTCTTACTCTTCTCTTCTTATCTCCAAATGCAGCCACATTCTGGGTTACTGGGGGTTAGGACTTAAACACACGAATTGTGAGGTGTTGCACTTCAGCTGTGGAATATGTAAATTTTCTTCTTACAAAATTTAAATGTAATTAATTAGCTTTGTGAAAATAATTTAGGCATGTGAAAAGATTTTATTTTTTTAAAACAGGCAATCACAGTATTTACAAGAAAAATGAATGTATTACATTAGGTGTGATTTAAAATGTTGAGAGTTAAAATTTGGAGTGGAACTAAATTTTACCCCAAGACCCCTTAAAAGTGATTGTGAAAATTTGCTAGATTTATAGTTTGGGATTCTTAGCTGATTATAAAAGCTTAAGGAGAGAGGCAGTTTTTTTATTTGTAATTTTACTACATCAAACATTAATTTAAAAAACCTAAGTAAATCTCTGAAGAGTGCTATCTGCGTCCCCCTAAATGATCCTCAAAGGCAAAAAAGAAAAACTCTGCTTCAATTTTAACTGTAATTACATTCAGTTTATAGACTTATTTGGGGAGAATTGTCATCATAACTATATTGAATTTTCTCACCTATGCACATAGCATATATTTCCATTTATCTCTACTTCTTTGACTTTAAATAAAGCTTGTATAATTTTCATTTGGATCTTTCACCTTTTCTCTAAGATTTATTCCTGGGTATCTGCTATGTGCAGGGTGGGACAAAAGTAGGTTTACAGTTGTGAGTATGCAAAACAGTTTATTCTTGTATTCTTATTTATTAATTATTGTATTATTTTCCATATGAACTGTAAACCTACTTTTGTCCCACCCTGTTTACTTAAAGATATTCCTTATGAGTCTTAAATTATGACCTAGTAAGGAATATCACAGTTTCTTTACATTTACTGCAAATAAAGAATTTTGGTCTGGAACCAGTGAACTTGTTATCAAGACATGCCAGGACAGCTGTGACTATTTCATGCTCCAAGATATAGCCTCAAGTTAATCCTGTCAGTTGGGCTGCTTCTATGTAACTATCAAATGCTGTCTTACAGTTTGGCATTTGAGTAAGAAAAAAGATATGCAGGAAGAGATTCCATGGAAAAAGATACAGGATTAAAGATTTATAATGAAAAATACGTTTTAGACAGAAATTACATATTGTCTAGTCTATTTTTTTAAGTCTGGAAATGCCAGGAAACATTTTTTTCTTTTTCATCTTTCTTGTTCTTGTGCTGCTGGCTTTAACTTTTTAAAAATGTCATTTAATATTTTGAATAGTCAATGCATCATTCAAAACACCAAAGTATACAAAGAAATGCAGTTTCCAACATCTGTTCATTCCCATCCCAATGCTATGTGTATCTTGTGTACCCTTCCAGAGACTTTTGATGGATGAATAAGCAAATACAAATATATATATTTTTACCCCTTCTAAAATTTGAATAGTAGCAAAATGCTCAGTATAACATTTTGTTCTATTTTGGTTTTTGATCTACTTTCTTTGACATGTAATGGAGATTATCCCATATAAGTACATAAAGAGCTTCCTTGTTGTTGTTTTTCCCCTGTTTTATAGCTGTGTAATATTCCATTGTATGGGTGTAGCATACTCTAAATATAACCACTTTCCTATTGATTGTCAAATGCCTGTGCATCCAGAAATTATATTTAAATTTTATTTTAATTGTAGAAAAATATGAACTAAAGTTATATTCCCTTTGGTGAAATATTTTTTTTTTACATGCCACTTTTGTCTGTAAGCAAGTTTTTAAGTATTAAAAGGATTTGCTACTTGTATAGGTACTGATATCATGTTTTACACTAGAGGTCGCCAAAACAGTATTTAATACCAAAAGATACACTAGTGGTTGAGAACATTTTACAATTAGGCACCTTGAGTTTCTTATCAATTGTAAGCAGGAAGGGTACCTTGTACCTGAAGATAAAAATTTGCTTTGCTATAGTTTTGAAGTAGTTAAGACTTAGATAATTTAGAATAAAAGCCAATAATCTTTCTCTTTTCATTATAAATTTTACATTTTGGAGTTTTATATTTTGTTGAATTAAGCAGGGATGTGGAATTTAAGTGATATTAAATTTAGGGAAGTTATTTCAAAAAGATTGTTAGACATTCTCATTTTTCTGTGGTTTAAAATATCTTCAGCCCTGGCCGGTGTGGCTCAGTTGGTTGGATTATCACCCTGTGCACTGAAAGGTTTCAGATTCGATTCCCAATCAGGACACATGCCCAGGTTGCAGGATCTATCCCTGGTCGGGGTGTGTGCAGGAGGCAATTGATCGATGTTTCTCTCTCATATTGATATATTTTTTTGTTCTCTCTCTTTCTCTCCTTTCCTCTCTCTCTCAAATCAATAAAAGCATATTACAAAAAAAATCTTCAGCTTCATCTTTCTTTTTCCACCCATCGTGGGTTTCACATCTGTGAGATCTAGAATCTTCAGTTTTTAAAGGGTGTTGCCTTAGCCCTCACCGGTGTGGCTCAGTGGATAGAGCGTCGGCCTGCGGACTGAAGGGTCCCAGGTTCGATTCCGGTCAAGGGCATGTACCTTGGTTGCGGGCACATCCCCAGTAGGGGGTGTGCAAGAGGCAGCTGATTGATGTTTCTCTCTCATCGATGTTTCTAACTCTCTATCCCTTTCCTTTCCTCTCTGTAAAAAAATCAATAAAATATATATATTAAAGGGTTTTGCCTTTAGTTGGGCACATACTTCAAAAGAATAAAGTGTTCTGTAACTTCTTAGAGTCTCTCCTGGAGCAGGTCTGATTGTCATGGGCATGCATTCTATAACTCCTTATTTGGGATGAAATAGGCTGGCCCCTCTCTGTTCTTTAGAGATAACATTAAATCACAAGCTGGTACAATCGTTAAACAAATATTTCTCACAGGAGAAATTTCACAAAGAAATTATAAACATTGCATTTGTTACAGTGATGTGAAATCTTTCAGGATAGAATCTTGCCTGATAACAAAGGGTTAGAAACAACTTTACTGCCAACAATAAAAAAAATAATTACATAAATTATGGTGTAATCTGGTTACATATGGCATATCTCATCCTATATAATAAAAGGCTAATATGCAAATTGTCCCCTTGGGCGTTCAACTGGGAGACTGGGAGTTCTATCGCTCACTACAATGTGTACTGACCACCAGGGGGCGGCGCAGAACATGGCGGGTGACCAGCAATGGTAGGGCACTGAGGGAGCGAGGGAAGGAGGGGGCGGGGAGGCAGGGAACCTGATCAGCCCTCATGGCTGGCCAGGCCTAGGGACCCTACCCTTGTACAAATTTCATGCATCAGGCCTCTAGTTTGAATATAAGTTCCTTTGAAATATGTAATTTTTTCTTCATTAATTTAGCATAATGACTTGCCCATCATCAGCGCTCAATAAATACTTGTTGAATTAGAATATTGTTCTCACACTGGATTAGGCAGGGAGATACCCACAATCTTAAAAGCATCCCCTACTATTTGGAACTAGCCACCTCAAAGTCACAACCACCTTTGACCCTAAACCTAAGAGATGTAGATCACATCAGTAATCAGAAATTAGAATATGAAATCTGAAAGCGAGAAATGAAATGGATCGGACTGGCCATCTATGCAGTATTTCAGGTATCCAATTCAACATGTGGTTTATCATAGTCTACCTAGAGTAGAAGTCACAGGTAAACAGGAAGGACAGAATCTCACTTACAGCTTTCCTTTGCTTTGAATTGGAGCAAGTGTAAGATTTGTCTGGTTCTTGGGGAAGACTTAATGCCTCTCAGTTTTAAATCAATACGGAAGTTGTTTCATCTGTACTTTTTAGAACAGGTTTTTGTATTGAAGAGAAGTGACGGCAATCTTTATCAGTCTGTTTTTCCCCCCACTTTTCGTAAGTTGCACTTAATTTTATAAAACAGAACCATGTTTCAAATTCTATGTATTTTTGAAATTTTATTCATTTGTATTCTACCTCCTTCCTATGTCACCTATGAGTGTTTCCTAACTTAAAGGTCCCCCAAAGCATCTGTGTTGATATGCTGTGCACAGTGTCCCCCCTCTCCGCAAATGACATAGAAGCATGTTTAATGCTGTTAAGTTGTTTATGATAGTTTCAGGCCAAAAAGGAATTCGGGGGTGGAACAGATTGGCACACATAGCTATGGCAAAGGACCAATGGTGCCATCTCCCACCTGTTCCTTTCACATTTTCTTCAGCTTATGTAAACCACTGTGCAAATGCAGTTTCAAGTCTCCCCGCTTCCAAAGAGATAACCTGCCTCTGAGTCTCTCCTATAAAGAACTTCTAGCATGACAGCTGCTGAGGACTGTTTTAATGACAAGTTTCAGTGAGTCAACTGCTTTAGTTGTTTGAAGAACTGATATGTCTTGTAGAGCTATAAACACATGGCCAGTTAAAGTCTCATCCATGGGGCCCTCAATAGGAAAATGCTGCTGGCGTACCCTTTCATCTCTACTTTTGTGTCCCTTAATTTGCTAGGATAATCTTCATATTTGGCTTAATAACTTTTCTTAAAGAGGTCAGAAAAACACTTTTTCTGTCCTAGTTTTAGTGCAGTTTTGCCCTTAGACCAAGACAAGAGTGGACCTTGCCTTGGGCCCCCTCACTCTAGAAGGACTGTTTTGTCTCCCCACTAGCTGCACCCTCCCCTGAGCTGAAAAGTCCATGGGACAAGGAGACATACCCATCCATGCTCCCACTCCCCCAATTCCCGGCTCAAACACAGACTAAACTTTGAAACACAAATTCCAAATACAAAAGCCCAAGCCCGCTTCCAGGGCCTGTGCAGGCTTCTTTCTTGGGCCCGTCCTCCCAAAGGCTGACCTTGCTGTCCATGTGGGTACCCCTGGGCCTGTGGAGTGCCCAAGGAATGGCTATTGGCTGGTGTTTACCTTGTGAACTCAGAGAGGCAGGTTGAGAAACTCCATCTGAAGGGTTTGGGCTTGGAGGATACTCTCGACTTAGAAATGATTTTTAGAAGAACTCAGCTGTCTACCTGTAGTCCAGAAAAGGTTACCCTGTCCTTAAACTCCTCCCAGTCACCATCCAGTCTCAAATTTCTTACTGGCAAGTAATTTTAAAGTCATTAACTAGACATGCAGAGTAATAATTACTTGTTCTGGGTAGTAATCTCAGTTCTCCTGAAATGGAACTTCTGATCACCTTTGATGTTATTTAAAGGGGGAGTGACTTCAATCAGAGGAAGATTTATAATTAAATGGGAAGAAGATAAATCATGCCATTAGTATTAATACTTTCACTTGAGGTTTAGGAATAATATACTTATGTATGTTATTTAAAGTTTTTGCCATACTTAAAAGATTTTGGCATTTTAGACTATCAGACAGATCAATGTTGTGATTCTATTTATTTAAAATGTGTAATTGACTTATAATTTCAAATTAAAAGAAGTAAGAATATTTAAGAGAAATGGAATTTATCAGATATATAAGTTAAAATTAGATTGACAAGAGCCTTTGAAATGCTTTGGAAGCTTTTTCTTACTAGGAACATGGACTTTCTTGGTCAGGCATTTGAAATGCTTAAAATTAAACATATTAAACCCATTAATGCAGTTTAAAATACTGAAAGGAAGTTGCTGGACACAAAATTAATGTTAACAAAATAATGGCATTTCTATATTCCAGCAACAAGAAAATAAAATGGCCTACACACAAAGGGATACTTGATATGGGACAGAGGCGTACTGCAGGGAAGTGGGAGGAACGATAATCTTTCCATAAGGGTGCCAGGACAACTGTGCACCATGTGGGGACCATGAAATTGGATTCCTAATTCACACTATACCAACAGTCAGTTCCAGGTGGATATGAGATCTAGTCTGAGACAAATTACAAAATTGCTCAGTGACTAATAGAGGAGAAGATCTTTATAACTTGGGATAGAGAAGGGTTTCATAAGTGAGACACACAATGCATTCACCAAAAAGTAAAGGTTAGGAGGGCTGAGGAAGGCTTCCCAGCAAGCAATACATCAAGAGCTGGATAAGGTGGCTGGCCAGCTAGTTCCAGGGCCATTTTAAGTCCCAAAGAAGCTGTAGGCCCAATAGAATGTCATCTACTATTTTTGCACCAACTGAAGTACCTCAAACATACGTAAAAGCACAAACTCCCCCTGGTGAGAGGAAGTGGTATCTCTGACAAATGGAAGGCATCTGAACCCACCTGGTGGGAAGACCAGTGATGTTTTTGGGTCCTCAGTCACTGCCACTTCATCACTGGGACACCCAAACAAACTCCCGGGTCATGAAAGAGAAGACCCCAAATCAGACCAGAAAGCTGGAGTGGCTGGAAGAAAGCAGACCAGGCCAGGAGCAGACTGACAGCCTTAAGCATTTCACAACAGAGGAAATCCAGATGACTAGTAAACATCAAAATGTTCTCAACAGAATTAGTAAACAGAGGGATGTTAATTAGCATACTGAGAGGCCACTGCATGCCCACCGTATTAGCAAACTTTTAAAAGCTTTATAATACTACACTAGAGGCCCAGTGGATAAAATTCGTGCACGGGGGTGTGTGTCCCTCAGCCCAGCCTGTACCCTCTCCAATATGGGACCCCTCAAGGGATGTCCGACTGCCCGGATTGGACCTAAACAGTCAGTTGGATATCCCTCTCACAATCCAGGACTGCTGGCTCCCAACTGCTCGCCTGCCTGCCTCCCTGATTGCCCCTAACCGCTTCTGCCTGCCAGCCTGATCACCCCCTAACCACTCCCCTGCCAGCCTGATTGATGCCTAACTGCTCCCCTGCCAGCCTGTTTGCCCCCAACTGCTCTCCTCTGCAGTCCTGGGTCCCTCCCAACTGTCCTCCCCTGAAGGCCTGGTTCCCCCCAACTGCTCTCCCCTGCAGGCCTGGTCCCTCCAAACTTCCCTCCCCTGCTGGCCTGATCACCCACAACTGTCCTCCCTTGCAAGCCTGGTCCCTCCCAACTGCCCTCCCCTGCTGGCCATCTTGTGGTGGCCATCTTGTGTCCACATGGAGGCAGCCATCTTAAACCACATGGGAGCAGCCATCTTGTGTGTTGGAGTGATGGTCAATCTGCATATTAATCTTTTATTAGATAGGATAGAGGCCTGGTGCATGGGTGGGGGCCAGCTGGTTTGCCCTGAAGGGTGTCCCGGATCAGGGTGGGGGTACCCTTGGGGCATGGGGTGGCCTGGGCAAGGGGCCTGTGGTGGTTTGCAGGCCGGTCACGCCCCCTGGCAACCCAAGCAGAAGCCCTGATATCTGGGATTTATTTATCTTCTATAATTGAAACTTTGTAGCCTTGAGCTGAGGCCAAGGCAGGCCAGGGCTGCCCAAGCTTGGCTTCCTCCATCACCGGGGGCAACTCAAGCCTCCTGCTCTCTCCAGCTCTGTGGCTGCCACCATTTTTGTTGGGATTTATTTATCTTCTATAATTGAAACTTTGTAGCCTTGAGTGGAGGCCTGGGCCAGCCATGGTATGCAGAAAGCTTGGCTTCCTCCTTTGCTGGGGAAACCCAAGCCTCCTGCTCGCTCCATGGCCACAGCCATCTTGGTTGGGTTAATGTGCATACTTTCTCCTGATTGGCTGGTGGGTGTAGCGGAGTGATGGTTAATTTTCATATTACTCTTTTATTAGATAGGATTATGGTAAGGAGTTCTAATTTTTGGAGGGCACATACTATAAATTATGCAGCCACTTTGGAAGATGGTTGGGATTATCTAAGTTGAAGATAGTCATGCCTTGTGTCCAAGTGGCTTCACTCCTGGATACATCCTTTAGAGAAGTGGTTCTCAAGGTAGGGTCCCTGGATCAACAGTGTCAGCATCACCTGAGAACATTTTTAAAATGCACATTTGGTGCCCATTTATTGAAATTATACCCAAGTTGATTTGGGTGGTAAATAACTTCTGCTGTTCTGGGATCCTATCACCTCCAGGGTTATTAGGAATCCTAGTTCTATGACAGCATCTCATTATCAACTCTGGCCTACAGAGGAGATCACCACTGAGCTTCTCCATGACTCTGGTGCCCCTCTTCTCCAGTAGTTTTCTTATTGCTTGATGCATAGAGTCCTCAATGCTCTTTCAATGACCATGGTCATCTGAAAGTTTTCCAGTCTCATGTAGTAGACCCTCTTTAGCATACTTTCTTCTCTTGACCTCTCAATCCCTTCTCCATGGTCTGTCTGACAGTTCTGACATCTCTACTTGTTTTTATATGAATGACTGCTTTTCAGATCTTTCAAAGGTAATCCCTGCTATGTATTAGAACTATCTCGGGCCAAAACCGGTTTGGCTCAGTGGATAGAGCATCGGCCTGCGGACAGAAAGGTCCCGGGTTCGATTCCGGTCAAGGGCATGTACTTTGGTTGCGGGCACATCCCCAGTAGGGGGTGTGCAAGAGGCAGCTGATCGATGTTTCTCTCTCATCGATGTTTCTAACTCTCTATCCCTCTCTCTTCCTCTCTGTAAAAAATCAATAAAATATATATTAAAAAAAAAAAAGAACTATCTCGGGGGCCCATATAAGGATATTGAACCCTGAATCATGGGAGAGTGCCTCCATGTTGATAATTTTTCCCTTCATAAGCTTTATATTCTGCCCTCTTGATCCAGCACCCTCTGATTCACTTCAAGGCATCCTCCACCGGCTCCTGGTAGTGCATGCTGGTAAGATTGTGCAGTCACTTTGGTGTGTAAGCCCTCTCCTTCCTTAGCAGGCTCTGCGCTTTCCAGTGTGGTCATGCTGAAATTTGGTCCTCGTTATCAATTCAGTGAACAGAAAGGGAGGTGGGTATAGATCCTAAGGGAGCACAAGCATTGTATTGTAAGGTACCTGTCTTACTTGAGGCATTTGCAAAATCTTTGAGAGATGACCTCTATATTCCAACAAAGTACAGTTGCCCACTTCTGCAGACCCAGAGAGTTCAGGAGAGTTTGGGGGCTGTAGACACTCAAGGGCATCCACCCAGAAATCTCCATCCTGAGTCTTAGGGTCCTATGCCTTTCCTATGAGGACCTGAGTCTAAAGTAGGAGACTCGACCAGACTGTGGATTCAGCCTTCTCTGAACTTTTGTTCCTCTCACAGTTAAACTCTATGCTCCATCTCCTTCTGGCAGCAGGGGATGAAGAGCTCTTTAAATGCTGCCAAGAAGGTCCTCTGCCTTTCACACTTTGCTCTAAATTGCTGATTAATACATTAGACCCTGTTATCAGTGTCACTTAGCAATGGGCTCCCAATTCTAGATTTTATAATTACTTTTTCCATTTCCCCCAGGATTCTCAAAGGACAGAGACAATGCATTAGCTGTGGTATCTCTTTCCTTTCATAGGCCATCCCACTCACCACAGGTGAATGTCTTGGCAGTCTCATCTCTACAGCAAGCCAGGAGCTACCGGGACTCCAACTGCAACTAGTGATAGGGTTCTTGTTGCTATCTGACCAGCAAGTGAATCAATTCCAGAACCTCATTCTGGAATCTTCTTAGGATTAATTACAGGACCAATGGTCTTAGGCTGAGATTCCTAGTATCCGAGCCCAAGACCATGACTCTGGTGCACGGAATGTATTGAAAGAGTGCTCTCAGCAGAAAGGGGGTGAGGAAAGAGGGACAGTGCAGGGGAAAAGGCTAAGCAGGGATTTGGGCTCAGCTGGCGATGCACTTCCACCTGATCCTGTGGGAGCTCTGTAGCATTCATTGTACCTGAATGAGTCCATGAGTCACTGCTCTAGAAAGTTAACTGACTTTTGCCGAAACTGGTTTGGCTCAGTGGATAGAGCGTCGGCCTGCGGACTGAAGGGTCCCGGGTCCGATTCCGGTCAAGGGCATGTACCTTGGTTGTGGGCACATCCCCAGTGGGGGGTGTGCAGGAGGCAGCTGATCGATGTTTCTCTCTCATCGATGTTTCTAACTCTCTGTCCCTCTCCCTTCCTCTCTGTAAAAAAAAAAATCAATAAAATATATTAAAAAAAGAAAAGAAAAGAAAGTTAACTGACTTTCCTTGTATTAAAAAATGGCTCAGGCCCTGGCCAGTTTGGCTCAGTGGATAGAGCATTGGCTTGTGGACTGAAACCGAGTTCAATTCTGGTCAAGGGTAAATGCCCGGACTGCAGGCTCGATCCCCAGTGAGAGCCATGCGGGAGGCAACCGAGATCAGTGATTCTCTCTCATCATTGATGTTTCTGTCTCTCTCTCCCTCTCCTTTCCTCTCTGAAATCAATAAAAAAATATTTTTTAAAAATGGCTCAGCATTGGATATAGAGTTAGAATGAAAAATATTACCCTTATAGTTTGTTTTCAATCCACCCGTATAGTAGTACTTCCCTAAGCCTTCTTTTAGCTGAAGTGATGTTTGATCCTGAGCTCTGATCCATGTTCCAACTCTTCCCATACACCCAGGGTTAATACAAAGTGCATGAAATAGTTTTAATCAGATCAGAAATAAGAACTATGGACACAAACAGAGGTCAGAGAGGGCACATAGGGGGGACAAATAACATAAAATTACAGAAAGGTTAATTTGAAAACCTATTTTTTAGGAAGAGGTGTCTTTTTAAGTCCAATGTGGGGTTTATTTTGAAATAATTTATTAATCTTAATTGCAAATATATTGTTTATTTCAAATTTGATAGCCATAATTTTCCTGCCTGAACCTAATAAAGAGCTAATGAAATTGGCCAACATGGACAAAAGATTAATATGAACTAGATCTCATAATATTTTAACACAGAGACAATTCAATATTGAAACTATTTTCATTTCTACCTTAGTCACAAGAAAACCATCAGCAAGCAAAACTAAGAGTTTCTTTTATTATTTCTGAATAGGCCTGGGAGTTAAAAAAGAAAGTAATGTAAGTAACACATGAAATGACCTAGCAAGTGTTTGACTGAGATAATACTTTTCCTAAAAATTTTAAAACTGTCACTTCCTTCTTAGAGCTGAAAATAGCTCTTACAAATTGTTCTTCCTGATGCAAATCCACACTAAACTTTGTATGTTAACACAGTTCACTCAAAACAATTCCAAATGAGTACATATAGACTTAGAGAAAATTATGTAATGAATAATACTAGTTGTTGATATAGCATTTGATCCAATTTAAATGAGGGTTTTATCCAAAGAGAGCTGACCTGAGGTTTTTCTTTCCTTTAATAAATTTAGTGCTCATATACCAATTCCATTTAATAAATATGTATTATGCAGTTGTTAAGTAAACATTCAGAGACTTGGGATTCCCAGGACTATAAAGATGAATAACATGTAATTTGCAATATGAATATAGTTATAAATAAAAACATTTAGCCGAAACCGGTTTGGCTCAGTGGATAGAGCGTCGGCCTGCGGACTCAAGGGTCCCAGGTTCGATTCCGGTCAAGGGCATGTACCTTGGTTGCGGGCACATCCCCAGTAGGGGGTGTGCAAGAGGCAGCTGATCGATGTTTCTCTCTCATCGATGTTTCTAACTCTCTATCCCTCTCTCTTCCTCTCTGTAAAAAATCAATAAAATATATTCAAAAAGAAAAACATTTACAATTGTATCTAATAAAGAGGGAATATGCTAATTGACAATCACTCCATCACAAAGATGGCTGCACCCACAGCAGAGGCCAAGTTCCCATAAGGAGCCTTAAGGAGCAATCAGCAGGGACCTGAGGCTACGCCCTCCCCCGCCCCCGTGGGGCTTGACAGGGGACCTCAGGCCGTGCCCCTGGTCCCAGCACCAGGCCAGGGGACCTGAGGTTGCGCCCCCCTGCCTGGCTGGGCTTGACAGGGGACCTCAGGCCACGCCCCCCATCCTGGTGCCAGGCCAGGGGACCTGAGGCTACGTCTTCTGCTCGGCAGGGCTTGACAAGGGTGGGACTGGCCAGGTCTGGATCTAGCCCAATGGGGGCCGAGGCTGGCTGGGTCTGGGTCTCATGCGATTTTGAGGTGCATGTGGGTGGGCGGGGACTTGACTCTGGGTCCCATGGTGCGCCCCAGACTCTGACAGGAGGAAGGTTTTCATATACATTTTACTAATTTTCTTTCATCTCTGACACTTCTATTATAGAGAAAGGGCAAATAGCAATATTAAATTATTTCCTCTAACTAATCCCCTTTTAATGTGCACGAATTTCATGCACTGGGTCACTAGTTCTATATAATAAAAGGGTAATATGCAAATTGACCCTGATGGCAGAATGACTGGTTGCTATGACATGCACTGACCATTAGGGGGCAGACGTTCAATGGAGGAGCTGCCCCCTGGTGGTCAGTACACTTCCATAGGGGGAGGGCTGCTCAGCCAGAAGCCAGCTCATGGCTGGTCAGCGCAGCAGTAAGTCATTAGTCAGACATCCCCCGAGGGCTCCTGGGCTGCCAGAGGAATGTCTGACTGCCAGCTTAGGCCCAATTCCCCGGGGAGCAGGCCTAAGCTGGCAAGTAGACATCCCCCAAGCACTCCCAGACTGCAAGAGGGCACAGGCCAGGCTGAGGGACCCCCCTCCCCCCGCCCAGTGCACAAATTTTCATGCACTGGGCCTCTAATTTATTATAATGTAAGGCAGTATGAAAAACTGACTATTCAAAGAATGGGTAGGTTATTTTTCATAGAAATGATGAAATCTGAGTTGATAAAAAAATTTCATTGGGGATAGGTTTGGAAGTCTGTGATGTGTTTCAGAAGTTGGTGATGGGCTTTTAGGAAGATCATCCTGGTGAAGGGTCTGTTATGAGAGAAGTTAGGAAGAACTGAAAGCTCATGTGTATTCAGGGAATGACCAGTTGCGAGGAGTAAAGAAGGGTAGGGAAGATGAGGGTGGTATTATGGTATTATGGAGGAAACTCATATCATAGTAAGTAAAAGGGTTTGAATTTAATCTGTAAGTAATAGGGACTCACTGACCATTATGGGACAAGAAAGTAATTTAATTAAACCTGCGCTTTGAACTGATAACTATGACAATGACCTAGGAGAATTTGAAAGTAGAGACAGATAGACTAGTTAGGCTGTGGTGATACTCTAGGTCAGTGGTCGGCAAACCGGGGCTCGCAAGCCACATGCGGCTCTTTGGCCCCTTGGGTGTGGCTCTTCCACAAAATACCACATGCGGGCGCACACGTACAGTGCGATTGAAACTTCGTGGCCCATGCGCAGAAGTCGGTTTTCGGCCTGGGCAAGTCTATTTTGAAGAAGTGGCATTAGAACACTCAAGGGGCCAAAGAGCCGCATGTGGTTCGCGAGCCGCAGTTTGCCGACCACTGCTCTAGGTGGAAAGAGGTCAAATTTTGGAGAGCCTTCAGGTGTTGGGCACTCGTGACAAGGTCAGCTTATTGTCTTCCATTTCGCCTTCTTCCTTTGAGTAAAGATTAATCCCTGTCTCCCTTGCAGTTAGATGGGGCCATGTATTTAAGGTTTGGCCAACAGATGTAAATGGAAACAGTCTGTGCACCTTCTGTGAGTGATATTAAAGGGAGAGGTTTTTCCTTTCTATGGTTAGAATATGGTGCTATAGACTGAATGTTTGTTGCCCCCAAATTCACATATTAAATCCTAGTTCTCCCGTTTGGTGAAATATTTGTTCATGTCTTTTTCTTGTAACTGGATTGTTTACAATTGAGCTTTGAGAGTTGTTATATATTTTAGATATAAGGCCTTTGTCAGATACATGGCTTGCAAATCCTGCATTCTCTTTTCAACACTTTTCACTTAATTTTGGTAATTCATTCATTTCTTCTTTTATGGATCATGACTTTGGTGTCATATCTAAAAACTTGCCTAGCTCTGTCCCACAGAATCCAAAAATAAAGAAGAAGAAGAAGAAAAAGGGAAGAGATCAACCAAAGAACTTGTATGCATATATGCATAACCCATGGACACAGACAATAGGGTGGTGAAGGTCTGGGGCAGGGGGTGAGGGTGGGCTATAAGGGGTCAATGGGAGAAAAAAGGGGACAACCATAACACTTTCAACAATAAAGATTTTTAAAAAAGATGAAAAAGAAGACATCATAATCAACCTATTGAAAGTAGATATAAAGAAAAATCTTAAAGGGAGCTAAGGAAAAAGTATATTAAATACAGACTTTAAATTGCTGAAAGGGAAGGTATAAAAAGAATATTTTAATTTTCATGTATCTACCTGTACACATACACACCTTACACAATTGTATTGCTGGTTGAGTAAACTCTGTAGGGCCGATGCTGGAGCTTGAAGTTAGAGGACAGGCAGACAGGAAAGGAAGATGGATGAGCAAGAACAAGCTGGAGCTTACAAGGACAGGCTGGATCACCTGCCTTTTCCGATCTTGATGGGATGAGTGACCTGCAGAATCTGAGCCCCCTCACGAAGGAACTAATCACACTCACCTGGCTCAAGAGTCGGAAAAGGGGGATTGTGGGGCAGGTGGAGCACTTGGAGGCCTGGCTGTGCCTCACACCAAGGAGGTCATCCCACAGATCAGCAACAATGTGTGTGAGCTGCAAAAATGTCCTCCAAATCTCCCGCGGAACCTCCCTAGTTAGAAGCATACAGGAAGAGGAGTTCTGGGAACTGAGAGCCTTGGACATTTTTAATGAAGTAGACAAGGTGATGAAGATACCTGAAAACCATCTGGAAAAAGCAGCGTGCCTATTGGCAGGTTGAGATATAATTTTTTGTGGGGTCCACACCCCAGAAGAATTTCATAAACTTGGCTTAATGGAGAACATATCTGAGTAGGCCCCAATAGAAAACAAGTCCCCGTTGGGTAGGATTTTGACGATAATCTATTCAAATAACATAGTGAAGGCAGGGTGAAAAGAACCAAGAGGCACGCAGAACAAGGAGCCTTTTCTTCCCACATCCGAGCGAGCTGTGATGGTGAGGGATGCGGCTGCTGCCCGAACCTAGGCGTCACCTCCAAGGAGTGGAGAAGAAAAGCGTCCGGGGACTCAGAGCAGCAGATAGAGTGGCTGAAAATGGGCCTGGGAGGACACATGATGAATAACTCATGATATCTAATTCAGCCAAACTTCCTAACATTTTATCAAGGAGCCTGAAATAGTCACAGCAATAAATAACCTGCTGTAGGGTTTACATTTCTTTGTCAAGCTTGCCTTTTTCCACTGGTGTTGACAAATGCCATTAATTTTCATTTCTTCCTCAAATGGAACACGGCCCTATAAATTACTTTCATAGCAAAGAGTGACTCAACTCTCAATAAAAGTGATTTATGGAAATCTGCCATGTTCTCACTCTGATACTCATAAAATTTCTGCATGTGGTCAACTTCCTGAAGGTTCTGAGTCACAATAACTCATGGCCAGGCACTGAAATGCAATTCAACTATTCTAAAGGTGAAAGTGCATAATGGGTTAATATGCCAGTCAAGTAGTAACAGAGGAAGCAAGCAGCTCAACAAAGTCAAAGCACTCAACGCACGGAGTTCAACTCATAGCGTTGGTGGAGTTAAACTCATAAAGTCAATGCCATAACGAAATACTTCTCAAGTGCACTCTTACCTTAAGTATCAGTTTAAAAAGCCAAGCGTAAATTTATGGCTATTTCTTTGGACTATATTTGGGGCTCACCCTTACCCCATCCCTTCCTCCCTTCCTTCCGTCTCTATTTTCAAGCACTTTCATATACACTGTCTTATTTTATCCTGAATACAGATATTATTCCCATAATTCAGAAAATAAAACTGGATCCCTTTAATGCAGAGGATGAAAATGAGGAACTTTAAACAGCTTGCTCACTCTCTCCAGCTAGAAAAGGTACAACTCACACATTAAAAGCAGATAACCTGCCTAGCCAGCTTGGCTCAGTGGATAGAGCGGGCCTGCAGACTGAAGGGTCCTGGGTTCGATTCCATTCAAGGGCACACACCTCAGTTGCAAGCTCCATCCCTGCGTGCAGGAGGCAACACATCAATATTTCTCTCTCTCTGTTTCTCCCCCTCCCTTCTACTATTTCTAAAGATCAATGGAAAAATATCCTCAGGTGCAGATCAACAACAACAAAAAGCAGATAACCTGCTTCCAAACATTCTTACTTTATTTTTATTTAATTTATTAATTTATTAATTTATTTATTAATGTACATTCTTTATTGTTTAAAATAGTACATAAGTCTCCTTTTCCCCCCATTGACCTCTCCCCAGCCACCCCCACCCCCCAGTACATGCCCTGATCTTCTGGTCTGTGTCCATTGGTTATGCTCATATGCATGCATACAAGTCCTTTGATTGATCTCTTACTCCCTCACGACCCCCTTCCCTCATAAGATGGATAGTCTGTTCCATGCTTCTATGTCTCTGGATCTATTTTTGTTCACCAGTTTATGTTGTTCATTATATTCCACAAATGAGTGAGATCATGTGATGTTTATCTTTCTCCAACTGGCTTATTTCATTTAGCATAATGCTCTCCAGTTCCGTCCAAGCTGTTGCAAATGACAAGAATTCCTTCTTTTTACAGCAGCATAGTATTCCATTGTGTAGATGTACCACAGTTTTCTAATCCACTCATCTGCTGATGGGCACTTAGGCTGTTTCCAAATCTTAGCTATGGTGAATTATGCTGCTATGAACATAGGGGTGCATATATCCTTTCTGATTGGTGTTTCTAGTTTTTGAAATATATTCCTAGAAGTGGGATCACTGGGTCAAATGGAAGTTCCATTTTTAATTTTTTGAGGAAATGCCATACTGTTTTCCACAGTGGCTGCACCAGTCTGCATTCCCACCAGCAGTGCACGAGGGTTGCTTTTTCTCTGCATCCTCTCCAGCACTTGTTGTTTGTTGATTTGTTGATGATAGCCATTCTGACAGGTGTGAGATGGTATCTCATTGTTGTTTTGATTTGCATCTCTCGGGTGATTAGTGACTTTGAGCATGTTTTCATATGTCTCTCGGCCTTCTGTATGTCTTCTTTCGAAGTGTGTCTATTTAGGTCCTTTGCCCATTTTTTGATTGGATTATTTATCTTTCTTTGGTTAAGTTGTATGAGTTCCCTATAAATTTTGGAGATTAAACCCTTATCAGAGAGAACATTAGCAAATATGTTCTCCCATGCAGTGGCCTTTCTTGTTGTTTTGTTGATGGTTTCTTTTGCTGTGCAGAAGCTTTTTATTTTTGATGTAGTCCCATTTGTTTATTTTCTTCTTAGTTTCCATTGCCCTAGGAGCTGTATTGGTAAAGATATTGCTACGACAAATGTCTGCTATTCTGCTGCCTGTGGCTTCTTCTAGGATTTTTATGGTTTCCCGTCTTACATTTAAGTCCTTTATCCATTTTGAGTTTATTTTTGTGTATGGTGTAAGTTGGTGGTCTAGTTTCATTTTTGCATGTATCTGTCCAATTTTCCCAACATCACTTATTGAAGAGACTGTCTTGACTCCATTGTATGCTCTTGCCTCCTTTGTCAAATATTAATTGAGCATAATAGCTTGGGTTGGTTTCTGTGTTCTGTGTTCTGTTCCATTTTCTATATGTCTGTTCTTGTGCCATAACCAGGCAGTTTTGAGAACCGTGGCTTGGTAATATAGCTTGATATCTGGCATTGTGATCCCTCCAACTTTGTTCTTCTTTCTCAGGATAGCTGCAGCTATTCGGGGTCTTTTTTTATTCCAGATGAATTTTTGGAGAGTTTTTTCTAGGTCTTTGAATATTGCAAACATTTCTTACTTTAATAAAATATTCTGTAATATTTTTTTAAAATGCATTTATCTGCTTGATGACTCTATAACCTATACTTTGTGACCTGTCATCCTAAAAACCAGTCTTCTGACTTTATGCCTATGAATGCCCTGCCTTGCTAGAGGAATGTGATGTGTTAATATAGCTTTATAGAGAAGCCTTTATTATTTTTTAAATTTCTTTGTAAGCTTATCAGCTCGATAGTAATTTTAAAAAGTTCAGGTGGGAATAGTGACCTTTAAAAGCCACTCTTTAAGTCAAGAGATAATAAATTGTTTATAGGGACTGAAGTAATTAAAAACACCTGAAACATACATAACCAACCAGCTCCTAAATCAGCTTGAAAGAGGAACCTGTCCAAAGTCTATTGGTCTAATTAATCTTCTTCAACAAGCATTGGAGAACACAGGGTAGATGTAAGGTTTTCTCAGACACATATTTTCAAGAAGGTCTACTCTCACTTGACACTTTCCTGCCATTCACAATGTTAATGATAATAGTTTTTATTGAGTTCTGACTACTTGCCAAGCAATGCTTCTCAGATCTTTACATGTGATCATCTCAATTATGCAGAAAAAGCATTTGACAAAATCCAACATCCATTCATGATGAAAACTCTCAACAATGTGAGTATAAAAGGAATGTACCTCAATATAATAAAGACTATGTAAGATAAAGCCCATAGCTAACATCATATTCAATGGTGAAAAGCTTAAAAACTTCTTCTCTGAGATCAAGACAAGAATGCCTACTATCACCACTTTTATTTAACACTAGAGGCCTGTTGCATGATATTCGTGCAAGAATAGGCCTTCCTCGAGGCCGTGGGCCCCTGGATCCGGGTGAGCCTGGCCCCGGGTCTGGGTGAGGCCGTGGGCCCCTGGATCCGGGTGAGCCTGGCCCCGGGTCCGGGTGAGGCCGTGGGCCCGTGGATCCGGGTGAGCCTGGGTCCCGGGTCCGGGTGAGGCCGTGGGCCCCTGGATGCGGGTGAGCCTGGGTCCCGGGTCCGGGTGAGGCCGTGGGCCCCTGGATCCGGGTGAGCCTGGGTCCCGGGTCCGGGTGAGGCCGTGGGCCCCTGGATCCGGGTGAGCCTGGGTCCCGGGTCCGGGTGAGGCCGTGGGCCCCTGGATCCGGGTGAGCCTGGGTCCCGGGTCCGGGTGAGGCCGTGGGCCCCTGGATCCGGGTGAGCCTGGCCCCGGGTCCGGGTGAGGCCGTGGGCCCCTGGATCCGGGTGAACCTGGCCCCGGGTCCGGGTGAGCCTGGGCCCCGGGTCCGGGCGAGGCCGTGGGCCCCTGGATCCGGGTGAGCCTTGCCTCGGGTCCGGGTGAGGCCGTGGGCCCCTGGATCCGGGTGAGCCTGGCCCCGGGTCCGGGTGAGGCCGTGGGCCCCTGGATCCGGGTGAGCCTGGCCCCGGGTCCGGGTGAGCCTGGGCCCCGGGTCTGGGCGAGGCCGTGGGCCCCTGGATCCGGGTGAGCCTGGCTCCGGGTCCGGGTGAGGCCGTGGGCCCCTGGATCCGGGTGAGCCTGGCCCCGGGTCCGGGTGAGGCCGTGGGCCCCTGGATCCGGGTGAGCCTGGCCCCGGGTCCGGGTGAGGCCGTGGGCCCCTGGATCCGGGTGAGCCTGGGTCCCAGGTCCGGGTGAGGCCGTGGGCCCCTGGACCCGGGTGAGCCTGGCCCCGGGTCCGGGTGAGGCCGTGGGCCCCTGGATCCGGGTGAGGCTACGCGACCCTGGGTCTGGGAGAGGCCACGGGCCCCTGGGTCCGGGTGAGGCCATGCGCCCCTGGGTCCGGATGAAGCTGAATCCTGGGTCTGGGCGAGGCCGTGTGCCCCTAGATCCGGGTGAGGCTGGATCCCGGGTCCGGGTGAGGCCGTGGGCCCCTGGATCCGGGTGAAGCCGTGCCCCTGGATCCGGCCGAGACCAAACCAGAGGGAGTCGGACCTGCATTACCACCATTTGTCCACCATCTATAGCTGAGGGGTTAGTGCCGACATGTACTCATAAGGAACTGGTGGACATTGATATTGGGTCTCAAAAGAACTGTTGGACCAGAAAGAAACTCACTACAGACTGATTCATTTGCCTGTCAGCATAACTATTATTGCTCGTCGCACATTCAATTCTTATAAGTATATCTCTAGTGACACATGATTTCGCTCATCTAGGGGAAATGATGAACAACATAGACTGATGAACAAGAACAGAACCAGAAACAAGGAGGCATCGATCGGACTATCGGGCCTCAGAGGGAGGATAGGGGAGGGTGGGGGGAGGGGGGAGAGATCAACCAAAGGTCTTGTGTGCATGCATGTGAGCCTAACCAATGCTTAAGTTCAACAGAGGGTTGGGGCATCCATGGGGAGGGGTGTGGGATGGGAATGGGGGGATGAGGACAAATATGTGACACCTTAATCAATAAAGAAATTAAAAAAAAAATTAAAAAAAAAAAAAAAAAGAATAGGCCTTCCTTCCCCTGGCTTCGCTCTCGGCCACCCAGGAGCCTGCAAGTCCCTGCTCCCAGCAGAGTACCGCTCCTGTAGCTCCCTCCGCCGCCCCCCTCCCCCTCATAGCAGGCGTCCTGCCCCTCCCAGCTGCTCTTCACCTGCATGTGCAAATTAACCTGCCATCTTTGTTGGGTTAATTTGCATACTCACTCCTGATTGGCTGTGGGCATAGCGGAGGTATGGTCAATTTACATGTTTGTCTATTATTAGGTAAGATAGTAGTGGAAATCTAAGCCAAAGCACTTAAGAAAGTCAAATAAATAAAAGGCATCCAAATTGAAAAGGAACAAGTAAAATGCACTATTTGCAGATGACATGATATTATAAATGGAAAATCCTAAAGACTCTACCAAAAAACTGCTAGAAATAATAAACAAATTCAGTAAAATTGCAGGGTACAAAATTAATATACAAAAATCAGTTGTGTTTCTATATACTAATAAAGAACTATTGAAAGAGAAATTAACAAAACATTACTACTTACAATTTCATCAGAAAGAATAATATAAATATACATTAAAAAAAGAGAATAATATACCCAGGTGTAAATTTAACCAAGGAGGTGAACAATTTGTACATTGAAAGCTCTAAGATATGGATGAAAGAAATTGAAGAAGACACACATTATTGGAAAGATATCCATGTTCATGAAGTGGAAGAATTAATATTGTTTAAGTGTCCATATTACCCAAGCAATCTGAAGATTCAATAAAACCCCTATCAAAATTCTTATGGCATTTTTCAAAGAGCCAGGACAAATAATTCCAAAATTGCATGGAACCATAAAAGACCTCAAATAGGTAAAAAAAAAAAAAAAAAAAAAAAATACTGAGAAGGAACAAATCTGGAGGCATCATATTTCCTAATTTCAAACAATTTTACAAAGCTATAGTAAACAAAATATATGATATTGGCATAAAAACAAACACATACATTAATGAACAGAAAAGAAAGCAGAGAATTACACACACAGATGTCTATGATCAACTAATTTAGGACAAAGGAGTCAAAAATATACAATGAGGAAAGGATAGTCACTTCAGTGAGTATTGCTGGGAAAAATGGACAGCCATGCAAAATAATAAAACTGAACCCCTATATTACACCATGTTACCAAATCAACTCTAAATAGATCAAACACTTGAACATAAGACCTGAAACTATAAAACTCCTAGAAAACACAGGGGGTAATATTGGTTTTTGCAATAATTTTTTGGATTTGACTCTAAAAGCAAAGGCAAAGCAAAACAAAATAACAAAACAAAAACAAACAAGTGGAACTACACTAAACTAAAAAGCTTTTGCACCTCAGAGGAGATCATCAATAAAATGAAAAGGCAACCTACAGAATGGGAGAAAATATTTGCAAATCATATAGCTGATAAGGGGCAAATATCCAAAAAAAAATGTAAAGAACTCATACAGCTCAATAGCAAAACCAAATAAACAATTCTATTAAAAAATGGGCAAAGGACCTGAATAGACATTTCCAAAAGAAGATATACAAATGGCCAACAGGTATATGGAAAGATGCTCAACATCACAAATCATCAGGAAATACGAACAAACAATAAAATATCACCTTACACCTGTTGGAATGGCTGTCATAAAAAAGACAAGAGATAAATGTTGGCCATGAATGTTGAAAAAGGGAAACCTTGTTCACTGTTGGTGGAAATGTAACTTGGTGCAACCACTATGGAAAACAGTCTAGGAGTTCCTCAAAAAATTAAAACTAGAACTACCACATGATCCAGCAATTCCACTTCTGGATATATATCAGAAGAAAATAAAAACACTAACTAAAAAAGATATATATCCTCACGTGTTCATTGCAGCATTATTTAACCACAAAGTTAAGATATGTAAGCAACCTAATTGTCCATAACAAATGAATGAATGAAGATATGATTTTATATATATATATATATATATATATATATATATATATATATACACACACACACACACACACACACACACACACACACACAGTATATGTATATATACAGTATTCAGCTGTAACAAAGAAAGAAATCCTGCCATTTGCAACAGCATAGATCAAACCTGAGGACATTATACTAAGTGGAATAACCCAGACAGAGAAAGACAAATACTGCATGGTATCATTTACTAGTATATGTGGACTCTAAAAAAAAAAAAAAAGAAAGAAAGGCAAGCTCATAGAAACAGAGTTGAAAACTGATCACCAGGGATGGGGTGAGGGTTGGTGAAAGAGTACAAATGTTCAGCTATAAGATGAATAAGGTTTGAGGATCTATAATAATAAAAGCATAATATGCTAATTAAACCAGATGAGCTTCCAGAGGAAGCCGCAGGGGCGGGGGCCGAGGCAGCCATGGAGGAGGCGGGGGCGAGCCCCTTGCACGAATTTCATGCATCAGGCCGCTAGTCTAATATAAACACAGTGACTATAATTAACACTATATAATATAACTGAAATTGGCTAAGAAAGCAAGACTTAAATGTCCTCACACATACAAAAAGATAAATATGTGAGGTAATAAATGTGTTAATTAACTAGATGGTGGGAATATTTTCACAATGTATACATATATCATTGCACACTTTGAACACTTTAAATATTTTGAAATTAACCTCAACAAAGCTAAAAAATTAATGAATTAATCATTCAAGGTGAACGTTTAAAGGAAAAATCATAGAAATGATAATGAAGATAATTCAAATGAGTATCTATTGTCTTAAAAATAAAGAGAATCCTAAATAACAAAATAGCCCCATGCACTTTTCTACTTTTATTTTTTACTAGAGGCCCGATGCACAAAATTCGTGCAAGGGGCTCGGCCCTCACAGCACCAGCTTTGTCCAGGTCATTCGGCTGTCTGGTCTAATTAGCATATTATGCTTTTATTATTATAGATTATTATTTTTTAAATATGTTCTTATTGATTTTTAAAGAGAGAGGAAGGGAAAGGGATAGAGAGATAGAAACATCAACGATGAGAGAAACATTATCGATCAGCTGCCTCCTACATGCCCCTCTACTGGGGATCCAGCTGAAACCCAGGCATATGCCCTGACCAGGAATTGAACCAGTGAACTCTTGGTTCATGGGTCAATGCTCAACCACTGAGCAACCACAGCCAGGCACACTTTTCTACTTTTAGAACAAACATTTTTTGTTTCACTTCATCAAAACAACATTAAATCAATGTTTATTTTAACATTATTAATTTTATACTTTTAATGTGTAGATTGGTTTGGATTTTATAGTCTGTAGCCATAGGTATTTATACCATATTTATGTAAGTAACATTGTATTTATATTATTTACTAGAGGCCCGTTGCACGAAATTCGTGCAAGAATAGGCCTTCCTTCCCCTGGCTTCGCTCCCAGATGCCCGGGAGCCTGCAAGTCCTTGCTCCTGGCCGGAGCACCACTCCTGTAGCTCCCTCCGCTGCCCCCCTGCCCCTCATAGCAGGCATCCTGCCCCTCCCGGCCGCTCCGCACCTGCATATGCAAATTAATCCGGCGTCTTTGTCAGGTTAATTTGCATACTCACTCCTGATTGGCTGTGGGCATAGCAGAGGTACGGTCAATTTACATGTTTGTCTATTATTAGGTAAGATATTCAGGTAACATTAAAGTCGAAATAATTTGTCAACACTGGGTGCCATATGTTCCTTTTTCTTAAAGAGGGGTCTACTCATTATTTAAGTTGGAGAGATGAGGTACCAGGACCATGAAAGAAATAAGGTGTGAATAGTATATGTCCCCCACTTACATTTGTGTTTTAATCAATTCCAATTAGCACGGGGGCATTTGTTTTGTAACTGTTTCTTTGTGACTAGGTATGTAGGGTTGTGGCAAAAGTTCCTGTTTCATAAATCACCTTTGTTCATCAGCAACCTGTAGAAAATGGGGTTTAAAGAAATTAGCTCAGTGGCCTGCTTTCAACACCCTGAGCTGGTGATGCAAGGCTATGTCAGCTCCTACCGAAGATTCCTCCTCACACTCGGGTTGCACAGCAAGGTAAGGAGCTGTGGGCTGAGAGGAACACCTGTCTGCTTCTCCAAGGTCTCCCCAAGATCATCACCCCAAGGGCAGGGATTCTCCAGGAAAGACTTCACCGTTGAATTCTTTGAGTTCATTGTGAATTCGCTGCTCAGATTTCAATCTGTTCTCACTATTACTTTTTGTAAGTTCATCTTAAAAAAATATTCATCTTTTGAAACATGTTTGTTTTTTGTGGTGCCAATACTGTACTTTTAAATTTTCTTTAGGGTCATGAAGGGATGCTGGCTATGGTCCATGCACTCACAGAAATTATAAACCATATTGAAGGAAGGAAGCAGTCCATCTGAAGAGTGTGTTAAAGGAAAAGGAAGACAGATAAAGATATGGAGCTGCAGCAAGAGGATGACATGGATGAAGAGGAGGGAAAAGAGAAGAAAACCACAGCTCAGCCCCAAAGTAAGGATTTTTGGTGTAGAAATATATAGTTTCTAAACAGATAGCACAAATTCATGTCAACGAACAAAATATAGATATAAAAATGTTTAGCCTATTTGTGAATTACATTTGTTGAACATTAATTGAATTATTCAAATTCAAAAGCAACATTTAAAGGCTTATGACTAAACAGTTATCTGTAAAAGGCATGGCCTATTTGTTGTTTTATTTATACTTTTGTTTCACTTTTATTAGTTCCGCAGGAGAGGGCCATGGTGCAAAAGGGGTTTTTACCAGAAATGACTATTGAGTAACAGTCTCACTTTAAAATACTTTTGCAACTTGTTATGCAAAATCATAATTGCAGAAAAACTGGTTTCCCTTATGAGTTATTGAGCAGATCAGTTCTATCTCTAGACCAGATTTTTTAAGTGCATTCTCTTTTGCAGAAAATAATCTATTTGTATGCATACAGCAGGCAGTCATACATGTAATTTTCAGGCCTTTTATAAATATGCCAGTATTTCAGAGGAAAGTTTTCACTTACTTGCAATTTGGGTTAAAATAAGAATACAACAGCCCTGGCTAATATGGCTCAGTTGTTTGAGCATCGT
The DNA here is from genome assembly GCF_951640355.1 of Cnephaeus nilssonii. Lineage (NCBI taxonomy): Eukaryota > Metazoa > Chordata > Mammalia > Chiroptera > Vespertilionidae > Cnephaeus > Cnephaeus nilssonii. Next base: position 29,649,194 of record NC_137080.1, read on the forward strand.
CCCAGGCACCAAAAAATCACTGGTCTGATTCCTGGTCAGGGCACATACCCAGGTTGTGGGTTCGATCCCCAGTCAGAGTGTGTATAGAGATGTTTCTCTTTCTCTCTCTCTCTAAAAATCAATAAAGACATATTATTTTTTTAAAAAAAAATAATACAACAGTGTCATTTAAGGAACTATAGGCAGGGAAAACATTTAATTAATATCAAAATAATGCAATTTCCACCACTTGATTTCTACCCCTCCTTGTATACCAAGCACAGAAAAATAAGCTTACAGAACAAGAAAATTTGCTTTTCTATGAGAGTAATCTATTGCATTGCTTTTTAAGTAATTCTTCTAAGCTTACTTTGATTTTTTAATGGATTGATAGATGTATTGAATTTTCAGGGAAATCCAGAATGAAAATGAAATGCTAGAGGAAGAATATCGGTCTTTAGATGAGTGGCAGTGGCCTGCTTTGAAGGCCTCCCACCCTTAGAGGTTCTTCTCGCGTAGCCCGGAACTTGGACCTGGATTTGAGTTTAGTAAAGGGATCGTGAGTAGGAGCCTACAGGTGACCTGGTGACTTAGTGGTGACATACATACTAGTATTCTACCCTTCTTCTCAGAATTCTTTTCTCTTCTTTCACCAACTTAAGAACCTCTGCACCTAGAGGCCGGATTCCCTCCATTTCTCCTACGCAAATCTTAGCCATCTGACAAAACTTCATGATGTCTTTCCAACGCATTTTAACTCCTGTTGTAATGACAACACTGGGTCAGGACATTTCAACTCTGGCAGTTCAGTCAGTTAATGCAGGTGCACATTAATAACCAGCACTAGTCCAACAACAGCAATCACTGCAAAGGTGGTTATTCAGACAGTCCGTACTATCTGATGCCAGCCTCCATCCTGTTTCCACAGCCCCCGGTACACCAGTAAGGAGACTATCGGTGCCTACTAGCACTCACCAGGCATCTGGCTAGACTCCTCCCCGAGTTATCAGCGTAGTTATAAAAGGGCTAGAGGTTAAACCAGAGGCAGTGACAAAAAAGCAGGAACAAGATGTGAAAACTTTGCAGCTGATACAAGAAGAAAAACAAGCGGATGGAAAGAAGACAGTGGCCCAGGAATAACCGTTAGTTATGGTGCCTGTTATGCATTTGAAATGTCACCAGTGAGACTGAAGAACTGCACTTAAAATTTTCTTTCATTTTAATTAATCTGAATTTAAATATAACCGTACGTGGCTACAGTAATGGACAGTGCAGATGTAGAACAAGATGTACAAGGTGGGGCTTGTTGAGTACAAATTGATTGATTTAATCTCAATTCCCTTTTGATGGGATTAAAAGCCAGCTATTCATTTACTCATACAAGAAGAGCATGTGCCCAGAAAGGTGTCAAATAGAGAGTAAATTAAAGATAGATTATATGAAAATAACAAGTGTTGGCAAGGAGGTGGAGATATTGGAACCCTTGTGTGTCGCCGGTCTGAATATAAAATGGTGCAGCCTCTGCAGAAAACAGTTTGATGATATCGCAGAAAATTACACAAAGAATTACAGTATAACCCAGCAATTCCACTGCTGGGTATATACCCCAGAAAAATAAAAGCAGATACGAAAGAGGAATATTATTCGGCCTTAAAAGGGAAGCAGATTCTGACACATGCTATGTATAACATGGGTAAACCTTGAAGCCGTTCTGCTGAGTGAAATAAGTCAGCTACAAAAGGACAAACATTGTATGATTCCACTTACATAAGGTATCTAGAGTAGTCCAATTCAGAGAGAGAGACAGTAGAACGGTGGTTGCCAGGAGCTGGGGGAAGGGGAAGTGGGAATTAGTGTTTAACGGGTACAGAGTTGTCATCTGGGGAGGGTGAAAAAGTTCTGGAAATGGGTGGTGATGGTTGCACAGCAATATGAATGTACTTAACAAAACTGAACTTTATGCTATAAAGTGGTTACAAGGGTAAATTTTATGTCACATATATTTTATCACAATAGAAAATGATAAGTTAAACACCTGTCCTCAAGGAGTTTGAAAACTAGCATGGAAAAGAGAAATAGTGGTTGGGGATTATTACCTTGTGTGGGGATGTACAGTGACTATTTAGCTGAGGGCTGTGGATGAGTTGCACGTGGGAGGGGCAGCTGGGCTAGATGACCTTCCAACCCTGAGATGGATTTTTCTCTTTCAATCGCTGTTTCTTATCTCTCTCTCTCTCTCTCTTTCTCTCTCTCCTTCCCTCCCACTCTCTCGGGAACTCAATGGAGGGAGAAGAGTTGAGGCAGGTGCAGGGCAGGCTGCAGCCTCGGCGGTCACACCCACACTGAGACCAGCAGCAGGGATCCGCGCGGGAAGCCCACCCGCAGGCCAACGTCACCAGCGCAGCGGGGATTCCCACGGAAAGTCCGGCGCCTCCAGGCCACCTTTCCGCAGGGGGGCGTGGAAAAGGGAGGTGGGGACGGGGTGCCCAGAGCGTCGGGGCGGGCAGGGGTGGGGAGGAGGAAGGAGGGGGCCGGCCCAGCTCCCCTCGGATGGAGCGCACGGACTCCGGGCGGGGCGGGGACACGCGCGGGGACCGGGTGCTGTCCTCCCGGGGCGGGGCCTGGTCCCCGGCTGAGGGTGCTTCCGACGCCGAGGGGCTGGGCCGGCGGCGCCCAGAGGCGGCGGCGCGGAGCCGGGGCGGCGGCGGAGGAGCCGCGGGAGGCGCGGGGAGCCGCGCGGCAGGTTTCCTGACTCCCACGGCGCCCGGCGCTGGACCCGCGTCCGCGCAGGACAGGGCGTCTCGGTCCCCACGCTCCGCCTGTTCCTGGTTCGTTCTTTTTCTTTTTCTCTCCTTAACCTCCGGGGGTCGGGGTGGGGAGGAGGGTGGGGGTACTGGCTGGCTCCGGGACGCGAGGGATGCCCTGGAGTCATTTGGGGTCAGACCCCAGTGCTCTCGCCCACTCTTGGCACCTCGGGGCGCTCGGCCCTGGGTTTCTCATAGAGAACGGAGTCATGTTCTAATTGAGACACTGTCTCAGAGGTACCTGTTGACAGGCTTCCTTTAACTATTCGCCTAAGACTAATTTGGCTTCAAGTCCATAGGCTGGAGTTTTTTTGTTTGTTTGTTTTTGTTTTTGTTGGTTTAATTGGGGGGTTACTTCGGTTTGATCACCTCTTCACTTCCTGTTAGATTACACTTTCTCAAAAATACCAGAATGGTTATTCCTTGACTTCATGTATGTAAGTCGGGAGCCAGGAACTGCGGGGAAATTGATACAGCTTTGCAACAGCTCCTTCTAGGCCCACAGGAGAAACTCATTTGTTGGAAGACTGAAGACAAGCAGTAGTGACAGCGCCGAGGTGCCCACGCTGTCCGAGGGAATTCTCCAGTCCCCGGACCCCAGCTGAGCTCAGTATTAACTTCCTGTGCTTCTCTCACGCTTGTTTCAGCCGTTTCTCAGCGAAGGGAGGAGTTGCTATTTCCACACGGGCATCCAAAAATGAGTCACGGGGCTCCTGTGTTCATTGTGAGACTGTGCATGAACGTTTGAAAAAGGAGGTTTGCTCTGGCTGTATTGAAAGTAGGACTGAAAGGTAGAATGGGCGCACTGCTGAACTGGGGCAGGTGGTAGAGGAAGTAACAGTTCAAGTTTTCCATCTCCTCAAGCGCCCGCCTGATGGGACAACATACCAGCGAGGGTCACTGGGCTGATGGGAGATAACCGTTTAAATCACACGCTTTGCCACAGAGGCCCAAGGGAACATTAATTTCATAATCCACTAGCCGGGTTGCCATTGCTTCCACTGGTATGGTATGGCAGAGGCGTGTCATTTTACGTAGTGATTGTGTGTCACTCTCAGAATCAAAATATTTCAGATGGTTTGTCTTTAGTAAATTAGTGCTAAAACCACATGAAACTTTTTGAAGAAGGTGGGTCCCAGCTGGGGCTGAGAAATTTAAACGGATGGGCCTTAACTGCCGCTGGGTAGTAGCTCTTAGGAAGGACGGTCCATTACCTCAAAAGACAGGAGAGAAGGCACAGCATCTCTATTGGAGCTGAGCTGGGCGCAGGCAGCCCAGCCTACAGTTATTGGGCGCCCTGTGTGTGCCAGACGCTTCACTGAGCTCTGTTCAGTAAGACAGGCTCCTGCCCACAAGGGCCCTAAAGCCTAGTGTGGGAGGTCAGAAACCCACTGGAAAGGCCAATAGAAGGAGATGAGCTCTATGCCATATCTATGCACCAAGCAGGCTTTCTGTTCCAATATGACCCGTGTTTCTGCAGTCTGGGAATTTGGATGAACTTGGTCACCATTGCTAGAAGAATGAGGACAGTTTCCAGCTTATTCATCTGCTTGTCTTTGTAAGCAGCCTGTTGTGCTTATTCAGTAAGCATTTTACTCAATAAATGCTGTAAAAATATATTAATTAGAAAGGCATGATTTTAAAGTTGTTTGAATTGACTACATTTTGTATTATTTCCTAACCATGTAGAAAGAAACCCAGCCTGTTATTACCCCTAGACAATTGCAGAAACTTTCAGTTACTTAACTTTTAATGCCTTGCAACTTTATAATACTACTAGAGGCCCGGTGCATGGATTCGTGCACCGGTGGGGACCCTCGGCCTGGCCTGCGCCCTCTCACAACCCAGGACCCCTCGGGGGATGTCAAACTGCTGGTTTCGGCCTGATCCCCGCAGGCCAGGCCAAGGGACCCCACCAGTGCACGAATCCATGCATGGAGCCGTGCACCGAGCCTCTAGTATCTATATAAGATCTTTGGTTAATCTCTTCCCGCCCTCCTCCTTCCCTCTGAGATTCATCAGTCTGTTCCATGTTTCCATGGCTGTGCGTTTAGCATCTGCCCCCCTGGTGGTCAGTGCGCATCATAGCTACAGGTCTAACGGTAGCTTAGGCTTTTATATATAGACTAGAGGCCCGTTGCATGAAGAGATTCGTGCAATAGGCCTTCCTTTCCTTGGCATCCAGCACCGGTTTTCCTCTGGCACCAGGGACACAGGCCTTCACTCCAGCCGGAGTCTGCCATCCTTGTCTTTGCTTCAGATTCAAGCCGGAGTCTGCCATCTTCATCTTCGCTGCAGACTGCGGAGTCTGCAGTCTTTCTTGGCTGTGGCACTCCGCTCCTGTAGATCCCTTTGCCCCCCCCACCCTCCCTCTCATAGCAGGCGTCCTGCCCTGCCTGGCCACTCCGCACCTGGAGCAGCTGGGTGGCCGCCATCTTTGGCCTTCTAATTTTCATACTCACTCTGATTGGCTGTGGGCATAGCGGATGTATGGTCAATGTACATGTTTGTCTATTATTAGGTAAGATATTGAAGCAACTTTCTGATCATTTTTTTTTAAATGAAACAATACCATTTTTATTCAATTGATCACAAAGTGTCTTCAATGAATAACATGGCACTTATTTAAAAGGTTTTAACAGAGGTGAAACCATTGTGTATTTTTTTAAAATCTTAAAAAATATTTTTATTGATTTCAGAGAGGAAGGGAGAGAGAGAGAGATAGAAACATCAATGATGATGGAGAATCATTGATCGGCTGCCTCCTGCACACCACACACTGGGGATTGAGCCCCCAGCCCTGGACATATGCCCTGACTGGACTTAAAGCATGACCTCCTGGTTCATAGGTCAATGCTCAACCACTGAACCACGCCAGCCAGGACTGATCATTGTTTTTATAATTCAAATCAATCTTTTCAAATGCATTATAGCTGTATGAGTTAAAATGAGTAAATCCACTGTCACAGTTTACTGTTGGGATTGAAATCTGCTGAAGTACCTTTGTACTTGATGCCAAAATCTATTCAATTTCTCTAATTCTGTAAGATATCCAACAGATGAGGGTAGCAGTGCTAAATTTGAGACAGCTTTACCTGAATTATACTTCATTTCCCCCTCAAGAGCCTCAAAGTCATTTTTTCTGTGAGAAAGAAAGAACTGAGTGTGTTCATCATCACACTCCCTGAACTTGGCACAGTCTTTACTCCTGGTAAGTGTTAGGAAGTATTCACTGATTGAATAATGAACCTTAATGTAAGAGGAGGAGCTGTCAGAAGGGAGGGATAGGTGATTCAGCAGCAGGATCAGCATCATCTGGTCTGGACTCCAGCCTTTTTAGCATGCACACAGGGTGAGGGCTGGAGAGGGCTGGAGACACAGGCTGGGCCAGATCACAAAGACCTGTGGCGAGGTAGGAGTTGTGAGTTTATCTTATAGAGGAGTTTAAGCAAGTGCATGATTTTGTCAGATATGTGTATTCAAAAGACAATTTAGAATATAGATGGAGAATAGATTGGATGAGGGTGACACTAGCCTTTGGGAGACACAGAACAGATGACTGTCATGTTTGAGAAGAGAAATTAAAGAAGGTTTGAGTCAGGCAGTGATAGTGAGGAATAGAAAAGAGAAGGAGCTGACGGATGTTTAATAGGCAGAACCTGGCCTCTTTAGAAGTGGGCGGTAGTGAGGGAGAGGGAGGAGTTTAGGATGACCCCCACATTCCTAGTAAATGACTAAGTGAGGAACGTAAGTTAAGAGTAGGATAATGAATGGAAGGATAATGAGGATAGTGCTTGACGCATAATCAGTATTCATTAAACATTTTTGAATGAATGAAAAATAATAATAGCTATAGTTTATTGAGTGCTTATTAGTGACAGGCACTATGCTAGGCTCATAATGTGAATTCAGTCTTTTACTACGTACTGCAATCTTGTGAAGTAGGTACTATAGCTGACTGCTTTTGACAGGTGAAGAAAGTACGGTGTTTGTAATAGATAAAGCCAGAAATCGATCCTGAGCACTTGGCTCAGAGCTTCCATTCTGAACCATACTGCTATGATATGCGATTTTCATGAATGAAAGGAAGGAAGGAAGGAAGGAAGGAAGGAAGGAAGGAAGGAAGGAAGGAAGGAAGAAAGGAAATAAATAAATAAATCTTGGACACTGTGGTAAGCTAAAATTGAAGTCATTGTTCTGATCCGAACAATTCTTCCTCTCCAGGAACAAACAGCTCAATACATAAAATGGGCCCCCAATGGACCCTATTGTGCTGCATAGCAACTCTGCCCCTACTTCCATCCCGAGATATACCTGGTGGATCTAGGAATGAGCCTAGAATAATTAGACATTTTCTCCTGGGAATTTAAAACATTTTAGTAAAGACTCACAGTGACTGAAGGTTCCCAGAGTTTCAACTGTGTCCTTCAAGGTGCCTTGGTTATCTCTCTTTTCAAGCACTGCAGTTGAGTGCTTTGTGTTTCTTAGATGCACTCAAAGTTTTGTTGCTATGACCTGTAATATCCCTCCTGAGGGGAAGCAGAAACGCTGGCCTGGGGGTATTAATCTACAGAGCATGGTCCGATGGTGGAAGAATCATTAACAAATGCAGGCAGGTCCATAACAACTCCAGTTCTTACGCTCCTGGTTTGTGATCTGCCTTCTGGGGCCTATGTTGTTCTGGTTTTACCCTAAAGCAGGTGCTTACCTGCCCCTTCCTGCCTTTAACTTTCAGAATCATATTAAGAGGCCTGCTGTGTCCCCTGACCTCTTGATTTTGACTGTGCAGAATGGCCCAGGTTCTCTGGGTTCAGGCCCTGCTTTCTGTTTGCAGCTACAGGAAGATTCCTTTGGTATTTTTGACACACAACCCCACCCTCTTCTCTCCACCCCTCCCCCACAAAGAAACTGGCCCCAACTCTTCACTATTCTCATTGTCTCATGATCAGCCACCCTTGACTGATTTTTGTTCAGCAAGCAGGGTCTAATTATTTTTTCCTTAGAGACCTCTACTTTGGACCACATAAGGATTATACGTACTGAACTAATGTTGTACCTGAACTGATTGGGCAGCCTCGTTTTAAGTTTGAAGTTTTAAATGGCACATGAAGGAAAGGTATCATTCAACATTTCTTCAGCTTTATTCGGAAATCAAGATATCTATATAATAAAAGCCTAAGCGACCGTTAAGGCAGAACAACCAGTCGCTATGATGTGCATTGACCACCAGGGAGCAGAAGCTCAACACAGGAGCTGCCCCTGGTGGTCAGAGTGCTCCCACAGGGGGAGCGCCACTCAGCCAGAAGCCGGGCTCACAATTGGCAAGCGCAACAGCGGCAGTGCTAAGGAGCAGCAAGCCAAGCAGTAAGAAGCAGCGAGCAGGCAGACAGTAAGGAGCGAGGGGTCCCGGACTGCGAGAGGGATGTCCACCTGCTGGCTTAGGCCCAAACCCCCACCAGGCCTAAGCCGACAGGTGGACATCCCCCAAGGGGTCCTGGACTGCTAGAGGGCGCAGGCCAGGCTGAGTGACACCCCACCCCTCCAGTGCAGGAATTTCGTGCACCAGGCCTCTAGTTTATTTATAGTTTCCCATTACTGGAGACTAACATGAAGCCTTGTGGGATGGATGATCCAGCCCACATGTTGACCCCTTGGCCTGAATTCCTATATCCCTGCCTGTAATTCATTCACTGCTCAGATAACGAGAAAGGGAAAGGTTTTGGTTAATATTTCATGTGGGTTTGTCCTGCCTCTTCGATTTGACTGTGGTTTCCCTGAGAGCAGAGAGCAGAGTTTGGGGTGGTAGGTCTCTAAGGGCCTGGTAATTCTAACCATTGTGTGACTTTTACTGATAATGAAACCATCTGTCAGTGTAAGTCACTAGTTGGTCGGTCACTCCTTCTGAGTCTGTGGATGCCAGGCATTATTTGCATTCAAGTTCTTTGTAAGGCTTAACAATTTGGTACTTTTAATATGAAACAGAGCTTTAGAATTGGTAATTTCCAAATACCTGTCTTGACCTAATCAAATGTTTTCAACTTAATTTGTGTGCTTTTTTTCTTTTTCTTTTCAGTGGATACAGTATCAGGGTAATCCAGAATATACTAAATTGCCTAGAAAAGTAGCCCCCATTTTGTATACCCAACGGTTTTACTTGTTTCTCTGTTCAAAATGATATTCCATTACTCATTGCCTAACTTATTGGGTAATAATGTGAATTCCGAGCTGTACAGAGTAGTGGAAATTGCTCTGTTGCTATCTTCAGATGGAAGTGGTGAATAAGTATTGTTCTGTCTTCTGTTTCAGTTTCAGCATTGTAGCAATGCACGTCTCACCTCCTGATTTTATGTCTAATTTTCTATTATGTGCGTGTGCACCTTGATTAGTGACACAAAGCTGTTGGCTTGAGGTAAACTAGAACATAGTGTGTAAGCCAAATTTAATAATATCAGTAGATAGTCCACTTCCTCCTCCCTGATTACTGCACGATAAACCAACATGTAGTGTGGTTAGCTGACAATATGATATAGCTCTTCGTTATTTACAAAGAAATCATGATTATTTTCTTTTTAATTTTTAAAAAATATATTTTTATTGATTTCAGAGAGAAAGGGAGAGGGAGAGAGCAATAGAAACATCAATCATGAGGGGGAAATCATTGATTGGCTGCCTCCTGCATGCCCCCTACTGGGGATTGAGCCCACAACCCGGGCATGTGCCCTTGACCGGAATCGAACCTAGGGTCCTTCAGTCCACAGGCCGATGCTCTATCCACTGTGCCAAATTGGCTAGGGTAAATTTAAAACATTTTTTTCTATTACAATTTATATTCAATTTTATTTTGTGTTAGTTTCATAGTGGTTAGAAAATCATATACTTCACAAAGTGTTTCACCTGATATTTCCAGTACCCACCTGGCACGATACATAATTATTATAGTGTTATTGACTACATTCCCTATGCTATATTTTACATCCCCGTGACTATTTTGTAACTATTGATCTGTACCTCTCAATCCCTTTACCTTTTTCACTCAGTCCTCCAAACTCCTCCCCTCTGGGAACTATCAATCTGTTCTCTATCTAGGAGTCTGTTTCTGTTTGTTTGTTTTTTTTATTGTTCTTTGGATTCCACATATACGTGAAATTATATTGTATTTGTCTTTCTGTGGCTGATTTATTTCACTTAACATAATACTCTCGAGGTCCATCCATATTTCATTCTTTTTTATGGCTGAGTAATATTCCACTGTCTGTATGTTTCACAGATTTATTATCCACTTAGCTATTGATGGGACCTTGGGTTATTTCTATAGCCTGGCTATTGTAAATAATGCTGCAATGAACATAGAGTGCATATATTCTTTCAAATCATTGTTTTAGGTTTCTTCAGAAATATACCAGGAATCACTAGGTTAGAAGGCAGTTCCATTTTTTAAAAAATATATATTTTATTGATTTTTTACAGAGAGGAAGGGAGAGGGATAGAGAGTTAGAAACATCTATGAGAGAGAAACATCGATCAGCTGCCTCCTGCACACCCCCTACTGGGGATGTGCCCGCAACCAAGGTACATGCCCTTGATCGGAATCGAACCTGGGACCTTTCACTCCGCAGGCTGATGCTCTATCCACTGAGCCAAACCGGTTAGGGCTGGCATGTTTTCTTTTAGGAGTTTTATGGTTTTGAGTCTTACATTTAAGTCTTTAATCCATTTTGAGTTTGTTCTTGTATATGGTATAAGAAGGTGGTCTACTTTCATTTTTTTCATGTATCTGCCTACTTTTCCCAACACTATTTACTGACTAGACTGTCTTTACCCAATTGTATATTCCTGCCTCCTTTGTCAAATATTAATTGACCATACAGGCATGGGTTTAATTCTGTTCCATTGATTTATGTCTGTTTTTATGCAAGTACCATGCTGTTTTGATCACAGTGGCCTTATGGTACAGTTGATATCAGGTGATGTGATTCCCCCAACTTTGTTCTTCTTTCTCTACATTTCTGTGGCTATTCAGGGTCTTTTTTAGTTCCATATAAATTTTTGGATTATTTGTTCTAATTCTGTAAAACATGCCATTGGTATCTTGATAGGAATTGCATGGAATCAATAGATTGCTTGTGTAGTATGGACATTTTAACAGTGTTAATTCTTCTTATTCATCAGCACAGGACATGCTTCCATTTATTTGTATCTTCTTCAATTTCTTTATTCAGTGTCCTATAATTTTCCGAGTACAGGTCTTTTACCTGTCTGGTTAAATTTATTCCTAGGTTTGTTTGTTTTTGTGTAATTGTAAATGGAATTGTTCTTCATCATTTCCATTTGTGATAGTTCACTATTGGTGTATAAAAATGCAAACTAACATCTCGATATTTATTTTGTATCCTGCTACTTTGAATTAATTTATCAGTTCTAGTAATGATTTTTTTTTATCAGTTTTGTGTGGAGTCTTTTGGGTTCTCTATATACAATATCATGTCATCTGTAAATAATGACAGTTTTTACTTCTTCATTTCCAATTTGGATAACATTTATTTCTTCTTCTTGTCTGATTGCTGTGGCTGGGACTTCCAGCACTGTGTCAAATAAGAGTGGTGAAAGTGGACATCCTTGTATTATTCCTGATCCTAAGGAAAGTGCTTCTAGTTTTCCCATTGAGTATGATGTTAACTGTGGGTTTCTCATATGTGGCCTTCATTATGTTCCCTCTATCCCACTTTGCTGAGAGGTTTTTATCATAAATGGGTGCTGTATTTCTTCAGATGCTTTCTCTGCACCTATTGATAAGATCATATAATTTTTATCCTTTATTTTGCTTAAGTGGTGTATCGCATTAATTGGTTTGTGGATGTTGTACAACCCAAAGCAAATCACAAGTTGTGGCTGCCTCTGCTAGGCTTGGGTGTGCATGGGAAGGGCCAAGCTGCACACCAAGGCTGGCCTCCACCCTCACTAAGCCTGGGGCAGGTCAGCAAAAGGCCCACAGCACCCTGAGATCCACCTCTGCCTGCCTCTGCATGCTGACGGCCTGTTAGGCTCAGTCACGGAAGAGCCTCTGGCGGTACGTGAATTGTGTTCGGTAGGTTCTCACTGAGTCACCAGGTAGGAACCAATGGTATTCACCAGACTGATGCAGATCCAAACTCAGAGCCAGTGCTGAGTGCCTGCAGCCCTGTGTGGTGGGGCAGGGTCTCAGGCAGTCATCATGGTGAGGCCAGCAGAGTTCATTAGGCCCAAACAGACCTGGATTCAGCATGTGAAGGGAGGGCTCTGCACAGGAACAGTGGTGCCGGTCAAGCATGCAAGGGAAAAATCGCCCTCGCTCTGGAGCCACACAGCTCAGTTTGTTTTAGTTTCTGCCAGGACCTCCTGGAGAGCCTGAACTCAGCACAGGGTGGGGGCACCTGGAGTTGGATGGGTAGGCTAGTGGATCTCCGGTGTTAGGGGGGACAGGACTGGTCAGACTCCTGGGAAGTTGGAGAGAGTGGCCCCCTTTCCAGAGGCACACAAATCAGTCTCTGACAATCCTGAGTCTGCCTGGACCTCTACACCCTGGACCCAGGCAGTTGACTTTTCCACAGGGCATGATCTCCACAGGGCGGGGTACAGAAAGCTGAGAGGGTGGGACTATTGCCTTCCCCCAGGTTGATGCCATATGAAAGGGGGTATTCCACCCAGGAAAGATGGTCTCTATGGTGTGGGAGAGGGATTCAGCACAGGGACTCTGGTGGTGGTTACTTCAGGTCTCCTCCCAGAGCCACACAACCCTGTCTCTCCTTGCATGACTCTGCTCTGCTCTGAGCCACCCTCCTCTGCCAGAGCCCAGGGTAAGTAGCTGTAAAAGAGATTTTGTGTGCTGGACCTTTAAGAAGGCGCCTGGGTTTCTAGCAGAATCCTGTCTCTCCCTGACGGACAGAATCCCTGCTGATTTTCACAGCCAGATGTTATGTGGGTTCCTTTACCTGGTCTGGTGTCCTGGGTTGGGGGGCCTGGAATGGGGCTGGGGGGCCTGGAATGGGGCTGAGGCCCAGTGCTTCTCAGGTGGAACCTTTGCAGCTGAGATATCCCTCCAGATTCTCAGCCACTGCACGTGGGAGCAGGGCCAGCCCTTTTTGCATCTCTACCCTTCCTACCAGTCTCAGTGTGGCTTCGTCTGTAGATCCTTGGTCATAAGACTTCTGTTGGTTATTCAGGTTGATTGTTCTATATTTTAGTTGTAATTCCAGTTTAGTCCTGGAAGAAGGTGAGTGTAACTTTTCTACCTATTCCACCATCATCTTAGATCCCCTCATATTTTCTCTTTTAATTCCCATAAAAGCCTCATAAAATAGAAATAATAAGTATTATTATTGTTGATGTTGTCTGTATTAAAATTTTAAAGATGAAGAAGGAGACACTTGGGGAGATTGAGTGACCACCCAACATTACCCAAGAAGTAAGGTGCAGAGGCCAAATACTCCGTGTTGTCAGTACTTGACTGAAGGAGGCAAGTTTAGTACCTTAGGTCAGTGACATTCCCTGGAAATAGACTCTGAAATTTTCTGTACAGGAAGTTTATTGGCAGGTGCTCAGGGAGTGAAGTCAGCAGGTTTACATAAGGGGAGAAATTGAACCATAGTGCATGTACAAGGGTGACCTCAACAGAAGGGAACTTTGGAGCTGGGGTGGCCTTTCAAAATTGTTCTGCCACCTCGAAGCAAGGGAACTAGTCATTGTATCTCTCAACTAGGATGTAGCTGCACCCAGGCCGAAGGCGTAATCTTGCGTTAACAGCTTCCTTCAGTCAAGGGCAATTCCTGGAGCCAATATTTATGGCAACTGGGGAAACGAGGGCCTTGGTCCTGTAGGGGATCTGAGATTCACATCATCCACCGTTGTGTGGAAGAGAGCATTCTCCTCTGCAAGAACTTGCTTGTGTGTTTCTGACCTAGACCATTAACCTGCTGAGTGGAGCAAAAAAGTTGGCATTTTTCTCCAAGCTCCTTAAGGATTTATAATAGCTGACCAGACAGCAAGAAGATGGTAATCTTAATCCTAAAAAGATTAAGAGCAGAAGAAGAACCAGGAGAGGGTAGACCAGGACAAGTAGAGTAGTGGTGCATAATAGTCAAGACTGACAAAATCCCTTGGCTGTCCAGATAACTAAAGTATAATTAATATTGGTCTTCGCTATAATTCTAGTCTTTACCATTATTAAATGGTAAACAGTTTTGTGGTGTTAGGCTACATTTCTTCTCTCTTTTTTCCCTCCTCTCTCATCTTTTTAAGCCTTTGAAAGACCCCAAACCAGTCTATTGAATCTCTGAAGCCTGTAGATTTATAAGTATCAGAATTACCTGGGATATTTAAAAACACCATTCCTCTCCAAACAACAGCAAAAACAACAACAACCAAGAAAACACAGTCCAGGTCCACATTCAGGATCTACTGGAACAGAATCTTTTGGAGTGGAACCCATGAATTGAGATTTTTACAAATTTTCCCTAGATGATTTTGATGCAGGCCAGAGTTCCAGAACCATTCCTCTAAATTATTATGCCCTTGATGGTGACCATGCCTGCTGGGATTTTCAAATTAGCAAGCAGTCATGAGAACCATAGGACAACAGAGACCTACCTCAGCCTTAATCCCAGCAAGCTCAATACAGTGACAGTCATCCCTTATCTTTCATAGCGTTTTCCTGGTGTAGCCAACAGAGATACTAGCACAAATTCCTTGCCTGGCTTCTGACCAAGATTCCTGGACAGAGAGGAAGATGTCCTTGGACCTTTAATAACTTAGATACCTGGGTGAGAGATGCCAAATTCCTGGAATAGTTGTAGAGAGGGAGGAGTTAAGGGGATGGGGAATCAGAGAATTATAGGAATCAGTACGTTTTCTAGGAGAAAAAGAAGGTTCCAGGAAATCTGCCAGATGAAGCTTTGAGGTGTTTTCTTAAGACCTTAAATGACCATCCAATAAGATGAAAGAGAGGACTATGACTAGCAAATATATTATCTGATTTATTGCAATTAGGGAATAATTATTTTTCTTCAAAAGGAAAAGCACTTTTAAATTTTTACCAATTTTGAATCAGGTCATTGCATAAAATACTAGTCACCTAAAGAATAATCAGATAGCCCTCACCAGTTTGGCTTAGTGGATAGAGCGTTGGACTATGGACCAATGGGTCCCAGGTTTGATTCTGGTCAAGGGCATGTACCTTGGTTTCAGACTCCTCCCTGGCCTGGGCCCTGGTCAGGGCTCGTGCAGGAGGCAGCCAGTCAATGTGTTTCTCTCACATCGATGTTTCTCTCCGTCTTTCCCTCTCTCTTCCACTCTCCCTAAAAATCAATGGAAAAATAACAACAACAAAAGAATAATCTGAAAAATTCCTAGGACAATTTGATATGTTTTGTTCACTCCTTCAATATCAGATTGCTACAGTTCCTATACCTTCAATACTTCGTGCCTTCACTCAGGTTCTCTCTGCTTGGGTTTCCTTCCTCTTCTCCTTGCTCATCTAACTCCTGTTAAGCTATTTAGAATCAGCTCACACACTATCTTCATCAAGAAACCTTTCCTCCCCTCACCCAGATTGAGTTCACCACCCTCCACTGGGCTCAGAAAGTACTCCCGTCTATCTCTCTATTATTACACTTACTATCATTATCCTCTCTACCAGCCTGTGAGCACCTTGAGGGACAGGACCATCGTTTTCATCTTTGTGTAGAAGAGACCTAGCCTCATAAAAAATGATTGAAAGAAACAACCATTCTGGTGAACAGTTATTTAACAAATATTTATGGAGGCTCTCCTACATGCTGGATGCTCTGGGGTACATGACAAACAAGTACAGACTCTAACCCCATGGAGCTTATGGGAAAACAGAGAAGATACTCAGTAAAGCAATTAATAGAATATGTTGAGTACTTGGAAAGAGAAAGAGCTGAAAATTGTGAGATCATAGAACCAGTAGCCAGGTTTAGTTATAAGGTCAGAGAAAGTTACCCATTCTCATGAAACATCCTATATAATAAAAGGCTAATATGCAAATCGACCAAATAGCTGAATGACCGGTCGCTATGATGCACACTGACCACCAGGGGGCAAACACTCAACACAGGAGCTGCCTCCTGTGGTCATTGCACTCCCACGGGGGGAGTGTGCTCAGCCAGAAGCCGGGCTCATGGCTGGCAAGCACAGTGGCGGTGGCGGGAGCCTCTCCTGCTTCCACAGCAGCGCTAAGCCGTCAGTTGGACATCTCCCGAGGGCTCCCAGACTGCAAGAGGGTGCAGGCCTGGCTGAAGGACCCCCCCCCCCCAAGTGCACGAATTTTGTGCACTGGGCCTCTAGTAATTTATATAAAAACTAGATACCTGATGCACGAAATTCGTGCAAGGGACTTAGCCCCTACCACTGCGGCTTCGTCTGGAAGTCGTCCAGAAGGACATCTGGAAGGACATCCAAGAGGACATCCAGTCTAATTAGCATATCATGCTTTTATTATTATAGATATAAGCTAGAAGGCTGGCTTTGGTTATATATAAAAATAGAAGCTAGAAGGCTGGCTTTGGTTATAAGACGTGGGACCACTTTTTAACCAAGAAAATTTTTTTGTCTATCTAGTTCAAAACTAACAAATCCTGAGTGTGTGTGTGTGTGTCCAGTTTGTGAGCACATACACTGGCAAAAAAAGGACAAGAAAATGACTTCTTCATTTACTGAGTAAAATAAATAGGAGCAGAGAAGGAAGTTTCTGTGCATCTCATTCAATGTGCCATTGCTAGAAATTAATGTGTACATTTTTCAATATGTAATACACTCTAAAAGAAAATAAACTTAAAGCTCTGAAAATGATGAGATTACATTACAGCTTTTAAAAAGTGAATTTTAAGAATCTGATGATCCTGGCCTAGGAGGGGGTTGACAGATTGGCTTTTGCGTTGGTATAGGCCCCTTTGAAACCCATTTGCTCAGAGGTCAGGGTCTGCACCTTCCATCTTCCCACTTCACTTTCTTGGCCCTGGTGCGAGAGGAGAGAGCACTGTGCTGTAGTTTGTAGCTCCCAGCCCACCAAGAAGCTTAAGCTGGGTCCTCTTTCTCCTTTTCTGGCCAGTTCTTACTCCTTTATTATTTCAATACTTACTTCTCCCCATACATTGTAAGCTTAGTTGAGGGCAGGTATTGTGGTTTCTTGATTTTTAATATCCTCTCACACCAGGGACATCTCTGTTTGGAGGACATGTCTAGAAGGAAGGCAGGATAAAATGGTCATAGTGGAGGTTTGTTTGTTTGTTTGTTTGTTTGTTTGTTTTAGGGCAGTAAGTAAAAAATAAATAACTCAACTATCATCTACAGATTTTCTTGTTGATGTTCATGGAGAGTGCATATGTTTGCCACCGTGAGTAAAATCATAAGGATTGTGTGGATTGAGGATTCACTTACTCTATGTCAGGCCCCTGAGTACCCCTTGAGGTTGATAGTGTTATTCCAATATGTTCAGAGCTGGGAGTTCAGTGCAGGCTTATTCACCTTTGCAGCCTCTTTTAAACACTAACCTATTATATCTTTGTGTCATAGTTGACACCAGTTACTAAAATTAAGAAAATTTTTGTAATTGCACAGAAAACCAAAGATGTATTTCCCTTATTCTCTTGATAGTTCTGTCTTTAAATGTGTTGAGATCAGGAAGTTGCCTAAGTCAGTTTGGGTTTCAGCTATGTCTCTGTTTTAAATATTTCAGAAGTCTTTCACATTTCTGAAATTTTCATGTCTTTCTTTAGAAATGCTCTATATAAGCTTTTAAAAATCTAAAACTGTCTATTTTGAGGGACTGAGATCATGTCTGTTTTGTTCACTGAGTTAGTTTCATCCTCTCATATTGCCTGGCACATAGTAGATACTCACTAAATACTTGTTGGACAAAGATGTCAAAATCAGAAAAATGTCAAGATTGGATATAAAAACAAATGACTCTTTTAATGATGAAACAATACCAGAAAGTAACAAAATGTCTCAAGAAAATGAAATGGGGAAGAAATGTGAGATCAAGAAAGAATTATTATGGTCAACTAATAACTGTTAATGTAGGAAACATTCAAACCCGCAAAGAATTTTTGTGAGTTTATTTGAGCCAAACAGTCAACAATTGCTGGGAAGCAGAATCTCAACATATTGAGATAATGCCCCAGAGAATGGTGGTTTTTCACCTTGTTTTATACATACAATCAAAGGAGGAGGTGTAAGTGGGTTACATGAAATCTATTGGTGATAGATTAGGGAGGTGGGGGAAAGCAAAGTGGAGAAACCTCTGGGATTGGATAAAAAATAAAATGATAGACATATGCTTCTTTTACATAGATGGGTACAGGATAGTTAACAGCAACAATTAACATTATAACAGTAACAATGAGGGAATTTGTGGTCTCTGCCCTGGCACCCTGGTACATTGGTTGTGCCCTGAGAGGTCTGGAAAAAGGGAAGTTACAAGTTACCCTGACATTCCAAAGATATGTTATCATAGATGCAAAAGACAACAGACAGTCTTAGTTGCTGTAAAGATTGACTTTTGTCAGGAAAGAATCTAGCCTAGGACATGACTACCTGCCATAAACTGCTTTTAGTTTAAAAGTTTTCATTTCAGACCATCCTTTGTGGTTACATTAGGTCTCTGAGTTTGCAAGGCTGCCAGGCAGGCCTCCCCTGAGCTAGTCAGCTTAGCATGTGGCCCCTTTTCGTCAGGATGATGGTGAGACGCCTCCAAGGAAGGTGTTACCGGCTGAATGCAGATCGCTAGTGGTTAGTAACTCTGCCTCCAGAAATGCACCCAGTGTGAGGGATGATTATGGTCAACTAAAGAATATCAACAAATTCAGGAAGGTCGCATTTCCCGGAGGGGGAAAACTTCCGCAGATCATTGGAGGATCAGCTCTAGTAGCTCATCATGCTCCAAGAATGCAGAATCACAAGAGTGGTTAAGGCAGGAAGTGGAGGTGCAAATTCAACATGCAAAAGAAAAGTCTCTTTGCTGAAGATCACTTTATTTTATTATTTATTTATTTTTTTAATATATTATATTGATTTTTTACAGAGAGGAAGAGAGAGGGATAGAGAGTTAGAAACATCGATGAGAGAGAAACATTGATCGGCTGCCTCCTGCACACCCCCTACTGGGGATGTGCCCGCAACCAAGGTACATGCCCTTGACCGGAATCGAACCTGGGACCTTTCAGGCCGCAGGCCGACACTCTATCCACTGAGCCAAACCGGTTTCGGCGACATATTCACTTTGAAATAAAAATTTTCATTGTGATATTTGAATTTGTTTTCTTGGCCCTCTTTTATACAGTAAGTGCAAAGCACCTAACAACTTATATTTTCCCGAGATTCTGAGTGAATATAGGACATTAATATTCTGTCCTGTGAGTTATCAGATCATATAGAAACTGATCATAGAATAGTTGTTTGGCTTTCAGGATAATTTAAAATATATATTTTTAAATATACTTTTATTGATTTCAGAGAGGAAGGGAGAGGGGGAGAGAGAGATAGAAACATCAATGATGAGTGAGAAGCATTGGTGGGCTGCCTCCTGCATGACCCACACTGGGGATCGAGCCCTCATCCAGGCATGTGCCCTGACTGGGAATCCAACAGTGACCTCCTAGTTCATAGGTCGACGCTCAACCACTGAGCCATGCTGGCCGGGCTCAAGATCATTTTAGATCATATGATCTGCACGTGGTTCCTAAGGAGTAATAGCCCCTTCTCCCACACCACATTTGCTTTCAGGAATCATGTCAGTTAACTGAGGAGCAAGATCTAGTCCCTATAAAACAAAACAAACCCCACCAACACGAACAGCAAAACCTAACTAATGGGGTGGGGTGGGGAATGGGGCTGACCTTTGTGAGACGTTGATGAGGGAAACGTTCGATGGGTGTTGATCGAATGGAAGTGGTCCATCTGCTCCCAAGAGAAAACCTGGCGCTGACTTTGTAATCCTTAAGCCTGAAGACAGCAGCCCTCAGGCTGGCCGAGGCACTCCCACACTCTTTCCCCGGCCCTGGGGCGGGCGCAAGTGCGGAAACCACCGTGCGATTCTCGAACGTAAAAGTAAAACATGAAGATTCCCTCCCAGCTTAAAATTCCCTCTCCCATTCCAGCTTGCCTTTGGCGTTCCTTTTTACCTAATTTCTCCTGCACAAAAATGCTGGTGCTGGGCAAGCACCGTGGGACCTGCCCCGGGGCCCTGCTGCCCTGAGAGATGCCCCCAGCAGGAGAAATGCCGGAGAACTCCTGTGGTTTACCAGGGAAATGTTCTATATTTCATCTTATCCTGGTCACTTCTTCTGAATGCTTGTCTCTTAACTCTTCACGAACTTTAGGATAGAAGAGAGTTTGCAGACTATATCATAGACTTGGTCATTGGTTAATATAGAGTAGTATTAGATGATGTGAAATTTTTACTTTTCATGTGAAACAGTTCTGTATCATTTGATTTCTTTTCCTTATCCTCCCTTTCTCCCCTCCCCTCCCCCCCCCCCCCCCCCCCCCGCCTGAGATCATGGCTTGCTATCATACGCAGAAAAAAAAGAGAGATTGTACAGGAACAGAATTAGAAAAAAAGTAATTTAAAACCCCAAAGAATATAGTAATGCACAGGTGTTAGTGTTCACTCGTGATTGTAGATGAGACAGGTAATAAACTATTAGTGGCACATGAATGAGCAAATGCACCATTTATACAATAGTTACTGAATCTACATTAGTCTTTTGAGCGGAGTAAAATCCCAGAATAGACAGTAATCGGTAGCATATACGCGCCAGGCACTGTTCTGGGAACTTTACGTGAACTATCTCATTTAGTTCTCTCCACCATCCTAAGTAGTAGGTATTATACATGGGGAAGAGAAGGTGACTGCAAAGAAATGTGACCAGCAGAGATCTGAACAGCACTCATCCATCAGGAATGGACCTCTTTCTGCCGGGAACACTGAAACCAGCGAGGGCGCCCAGGCCCGTCCCAGTGGTGGCAGAGCTGGCCTTGAATATCTCCCCAGGCTCGACAGTGGGCCACTCTCTAAGTAGATGTGAATTCCAAGCAGATTCTACGACTCTGAAAAGAAGTATTCTGCTTGCCTTTCACCTCCTGAACCATAATCAACTTCTGAAGTTCTTAGCAACTTAGTGCACATCCCACCAATTGATACTCTTTGTAGTGTAATAGCAAGAAACAGGTGTGGTCCAGTCCTGGACGACAAAGGAAGGTGTAGAACATGGCAGTGGAGTCGTGTGAGAAGTTGCATTTCGCCGGCCCAGGGTTCTCTGTTTTGGTGATCTGTTACACTTAGGACTATCCACCTCCATTTCAAAACTGGCTCTTCAAGTTTTCAGAACCTCTTATCAGACTGAAACTCAGCCAAGGACTGCTCAAGGACTCCTATTTAGCACACGGCATTGTCTGCAGAGCCTGCTTGTGTGTGAGGTCATTTTTTTTTTTTTAGCATTGTTCTTTTTTCTTCTTACTTTGGTTATGACCACAATCTTCAAAAGGAAGGGAAGGCTGTCCTCACACATGTTAAGAAATTCAGGCTTCTTTTATGTGCATGCTTTATTGTAACGTTTGTATACAACATGAATAGGATGTTGTAAACATATACGGCATCAAAACCAAGGCATATAACAAGTAGGCCGTGCTCATTGAGTGGGTGACGTACATCAGCAGGACAGTTATTTGGTACATGCTACTTATATTTGTGTTTTAAAATGATAACAATGAACTTGTATTTCTTTTTAAAAAATATTTTTATTGACTTCAGAAAGGAAGGGAGAGGGAGAGAGAGAAACATCAATGAATAGAGAGAATCATTGATTGGATTGGCTGCCTCCTGCACACCCCCCACTGGGGATCAAGCCCAGGTTGCCCTGACCAGGGAATCGAACCGTAACCTCCTGGTTCATCGATCAATGCTCAACCACTGTGCTAAACCGGCCAGACTGAAATTTTGTTTTAAATGCCTGAGAATTTACTTTCCAAAATGATGATTTATCGGTGATCCATGCCATTCTCTTAGGTTTTCCTTAAAGAACACCCACTGTGGGGAATACAGAAACAAAGAGAGGGGTGTATCAGTGAGCTTTGTCGGCATAACAAACCACCCCCAAATCATATTGTTATTTCTCATGGTCGTGAAAATTAAATGAGGTAATTCCTATAAAGCTTCCACACAGTACGTGGTAGAGAGCAAGTACTGGGTGGTTCTTTCACTGACCTGGGCTCAGTCATACAGCTGCAGCGGCAGGTCACCTGGGTGCTGGCCTCTCTTTCCTTGTGGTCTTCATCCTCCAGGCGGCTAGCCCTGGCTTCCCACATTGTGGTGTCATATTCCCACTAGTAAGAGAGGGCAAGCCCAGATGTGCTAGTGCTACTCAAGCCTCTGCTGGCACCATGTTTGCTATTGTCCTCTTGGTCAAAGCAAGTTTCATGAGCAAACCCAGATTCAAAGGGTAGGGAAATTGACACAACTTCTTGATCGGAGGTACTGCTAAGAATCTGTAGCCATTTTTTTTTTTTTTTGTAATCAAATATAGTCTCCCTCTGGCAAAATTTATTCACATTTCTCCTGCAAGAAACATATGCTCACCCTTATCCTCGGGTTCCCAGGAGTTTCATCCCAGTATGGCTTAGCCTCTACGTCTGGAGGCTTCTCCACGACGTGCACCATTTTGGATCCGGATGGGACACCTCAGACTCAGCTCTTCAGATGGGAGCCTCTTCATCCTGAGACAATGGGCTAGACATAAATGATCTCCTCATACACACCCAACATACGTGGTGAGACAGGGAAAGGATTACCAAAATATGTCACCCATTAGAAACACAGGTACATGGACAGGGCACAAGTAGCAATCACTGGTCCACAGCGATTCCAACCCCCAAGGCAATGGTATCGGGAGGCAGGGTCTTTGGGAGGTGATTAGGTCATGAGGGTAGGGTCCTCGTGAGTGGGATTAGTGTCCTTATAAACGAGGCCCCAGAGCCTGCTGGCCTCTCCGGCTGGCCTCTCCTGCCGGCCTCTCCTGCCGGCCTCTCCTGCCAGGTGAGGACACAGTGAGGAGATGGGCATTCATGAACCGGGAAGCAGGCCCTCCCTAGGTGCAGGACCTGAGCATGCTGGCACCTTGATCTCAGACTCCCAGCTGCCAGAAATGTGAGAAATAAATTTCTGTCTTTACAAGCTACCCAATCTCTGGTGTGTTGTTATAGCAGCTCAAATGGACTTAGATGGAAATAAGTGCTCTATAAAATTAAAGACTTCAGAAACCTTTTTTTTTGGGGCGGGGGGAGGTTCAGGAAAAAGAAGCTAGTGTAGCTTTGTGGTTTACAGATGGGCTCTCAAATGAGGGGATGGGGCTAATTCCCCATATAGGGGCTGCACAGCGCTTAGGTGTAGAGAAGGTGTATGGATCAAATAAAGGAACAGCTGCTTTGATTTATAGAGCATTTCTGCAGAATGCATCCAAAAGTACGCTGCTATAAGTAAAACCCAAGCTGCCCACTGGCTGTTTATTGACTGTGCATATTGAACTTTCTTCTTCTTCTTCTTCTTCTTCTTCTTCTTCTTCTTCTTCTTCTTCTTCTCTCTCTCTCTCTCTCTCTCTCTCTCTCTCTCTCTCTCTCTAAAGTGTATATTTTTTATTACACTGAAACAAAATCATGCCTTTTGGCTTAATCCTACCGAGTTAAGAACATTAACAATAATTTGCATACAACAAAGTTCCCGAAACATAGCAGATGAATTACTTTACATATGTATTTTAAGTATATAGGTATTTGTGACTCAGAAGTAACCTTGGACATATTTTAAACAGCAAAAATATACAAAACAGTTACAACTGGAAATGATACTGGCCCAAGTGCCCCGTGTTTTTATCCCAGAGACACACTACAGAAATCCCAAGTTAAGACAACTTCACAAAATGTTTTGAATATTAAGAATTTTTTTAGGGGGGAGCAGACACAATTCTGAGGCAGGAGTCTAGTGAGGGAGCACACCTGTTTCTCCACTCCCCTCAAGAGATTCAGTTCAGGCTCCCACCGTGCAAGAGGTGCCGGAGTCACTTCTGTTTCAGATGGGTAATCCTTGGATGGTGTGAGTGACTTTTGCATCTTCACTGCAATGAATGGTAGTTTGTGAAATGCATGTCTGTTTTAAAACATAACTGTATCCCAGCAGACAAGGCAGCAGGCACTGTTGGTAGTCTGAGAGTAACGTCTGCTCCCCACCCGTCTGGGCCCTGTAAGCAGGGAGCATGGAGGTGTCAAGCAGCCCGGAGTTGCTGTCAGTGGCACCGTAAAGTTGATTGTAGTCACCTTTCTACCATATTAATTACAATCATAGCCGTACCCTTTTTCTTGGCAATGGAAGCTTCTCGCTAATACCTTATTCCTATGAATGCATTTGGGGCACACCATATTATCCTCCAGGTGTCGGGGTGGAAAGTTGCAGGAAGGTATCAAGAAAAGTGAACACACTTGCCCTGGTTTATCAGGGACCCAGGCTTGCCCAGCATAAAACTGTAGCTGAACCCAACGCCCTGTGTGTGCAGGGAGACTCTGTCCATGGGCCACACACCACTTGTAACCAGAGGCCACCTGTGTCAGCCTCACAGTCTCCATCTTCCCAGTCTTCCCGGCAGTGGCTGCAGTTCTGCTCCAGGAGGCAAACACATCATCCGGGGTGGAAGTTGTCACGAAAATATTGTCCATTCCCTCCAGGAGAGCAGCAGCACCCCCGTCAGGAGCAGCCCCCCCAACCAGGGGAGCAGTCAGTTCAGGAAGACCAAAACTGTCCAGAGTCATTTCCCCCTTTTGCATCTTCAATATCCTTTGTGATAATGTCAATATCTTTGCCTCCCTCTGGTTTGATAGGAATATTCTTTTGATTAGGGTAAGCATATGCATGCAGCCTATTATATGTTTCCCATTTCTGGCCGCTGGTGCTCAGCTTTAATTGCTGGCACCAACCCCTCACGATGTCTTGGTGAATCAGGTTAACTGGTGGCAAGTGAAAGGGCAGCGGAGGAATTGGTATCTTCTTGTGAACTCTTACTCTTTTATTTTCTTGTGCCATCTTTTGTGGACAAGAAGCTTTGTCATCTTTCTTAGATCTCTTCCGTTTGGTCTCCATCCCTGAGGTTCTTTGTTTACTTGGTTCACCAGCAGCCCCATGCTTCTCTTTAGTTGGTACTGGTTGGGATTTTGAAGCTTTTTGCTGCTCCACCTGACTTAATTGGGGCCTTCTGCTTCTTGCCTTTTGCATTTTCCATACTCAGAAAAGAATTCAAGGCTGACGAAGAAAACGTTCTTACCTCTCTCTCTCTCTTTTTTTTTTAAATATTTTTTTTTATTGGTTTCAGAGAGGAAGGGAGAGGGAGAGAGATAGAAACATCAATGGTGAGAGAGAATCATTGATCAGCTGCCTCCTGCAGGCCCCCTAATGGGGACTGAGCCCGCAACCTGGGGCATGTGCCCTTGACTGGAATTGAACCTGGGACCCTTCCTTCAGTCTGTAGGCCAACACTCTATACACTGAGCTAAACCAGCTAGGGCACTTCTTCTCTTGAGACATTGGCAGAAAATTCTGATTGAGGGAACTGAAAAGTGAAAGTGCCAGGGAGAAACAAATGAGTACAAGTGAATGAAGAGTGGACTTAGATGGGAATAAGTTCTCTATAAAATTAAAGACTTCAGAAACCTTTTTTTTAGGGAGGTTCTTGCTCTTTTTTATTAGACTTTCCCAAAATGCTTTGGAGAACCTCCTTCCTGCATTTTGCTTTAGAAGAGAAACAAGCCATATTTTTTATTATTTCTTCTAGCCTTGCACTTTTATAATAACCCATCTCAATTAACACTCTTCAAATTCTCAAGTTGTGTTTTGAGTAAACCCCAAGAAATTAAACTATTAAGTGTTCTTGCCAGTACACTTTAGGATCCAGCACAAGTTTTTGGTTTTGTTTTTAAATTAACTTTGGAGCAGCAAGAAGATAATACTTTTTTTCCCCAGCCTGTAATTTTTTAGAGATTCAAAGAATGATTTTTTCCTCTTAGATGTGTCATTTTTAAAAATCAAAAAATGGAGCAGAACAATGGGTTTTACTCAGTTGAGTGAAATTATTCATTCACTTATGGATCTGAATCAATCTGTTTGGGAAAGTACACTTGTTATCCTTTAAGGCAGTGGTTCTCAACCCTTCTAATGCCGCGACCCTTTAATACAGATCCTCATGTTGTGGTGACCCCCAACCATAAAATTATTTTCGTTGCTACTTCATAACTGTAATTTTGCTACTGTTATGAATCATAATGTAAATATCTGTGTTTTCCATGGTCTTAGGTGACCTTGCTAGCGGTTCTCAACCTGTGGGTTGCGACTCACAGGTTGAGAACCGCTGCTGTAGAGCCTAAGACCATTGGAAAACACAGATAATTACATTATGATTCATAACAGTAGCAAAATTACAGTTATGTAGTAGCAACGAAAATAATTTTATGGTTGGGGGTCACCACAACATGAGGAACTGTATTAAAGGGTCGCAGCATTAGAAAGGTTGAGAACCACTGCTTTAAGGATTGTATTACTATGGCGTGTCCTATAAAGTACCACTAAGTTATTATGACACAGGACCTCTGGGATTTCCTGGCCCCTACCAGATGCTTGTGGTGATGGCTGGGCTGGAGGGACTGGATGAGGTGGTGGAGAGGGGTGTATTCAGGGTGACCAGATGGGGCTGCACTTGTTGTGCCCAGCACAAGGGTGCCTGTCCACATGGATAAGAGGGTCAGGAGATCCATCAATGCCCAGTTCACCAGGCTCTGTGCCCTGGGCCAGGGGTGCATCCTCCTGGAGAAAGAGGCATTCTCCTAGCTTTCACAAAGATGTCATGTGGTCACTGCACAAAGGCTCATTAAGGCGCCATATGGAGCAGTGGTGAACCTAGGCATAAAGCCATTCTGATTTGTAAATCATCATTTTCTTTTAACAAGACTTTAAAAATTGGAATAAAATAAAATAGGAGAGATAGATGGTAAAATCTGAAAATCAGAACGTGGTAACTTCATTTATGAAGTAGGGGAGACATTGCAAGATCCTCTTAGTCACTAATAACTGAATGGTGTGTGTGTGTGTGTGTGTGTGTGTGTGTGTGTGTGTGTGTGTGTGTGTGAATGTGTACTTTAGTTTCTAAATGCAGCAAAAGTCTTGAGCTTTCTGAACTCACATGACAGAGGAGTAGTCTCTAATACATTTCTTTGTCATAACTACAAAAAGAAGGCCCTTCTATGCTTTCGGATTTGTTTCCCTCCTGTAATCTACAAATTCATCTCCATACTAAACCTCACATGACTTGCACATTGCCTCACTCTGCATGGTGTATCCACATGTCTGAAGTTTCTCCACTTGTGAAAATTTAACATATTGCTGTGAAACAAGGGAAAGGTTTTGTTTCCTGATGGGAAAATTTTGCTTAATGCATATATTGCTTAATGTATAATAATGTATGAATTACATAAAGAATTCCTTTTAACTTAATTCTCTCTTCAAATACCTTATCTCCAAATATGATTACACTAGAGGCCCGGTGCATGAAATTCGTGCACTGGGGGGAGGGTGTCCCTCAGCCCAGCCTGCACCCTCTCCAATCTGGGATCCCTCTCACAATCCAGGACTGCTGGCTCCCAACTGTTCACCTGCCTGCCTTCCTGATTGCCCCTAACCACTTCTGCCCGCCAGTCTGATCATCCCCTATCCACTCCCCTGCCAGCCTGATTGATGTCTAACTGCTCCCCTGCCAGCCTGTTTACCCCCAACTTCCCTCATCTGCTGGCCTGGTCACCCCTAACTGCCCTCCCCTGCAGGCCTGGTCCCTCTCAACTGCCCTCCCCTGCTGGCCATCTTGTGGTGGCCATCTTGTGTCCATATGGGGGCAGGATCTTTGACCACATGGGGACAGCTATTTTGATCTTGTGTATTGGAGTGATGGTCAATCTGCATATTATTCTTTTATTAGATAGGATAGAGGTCTGGTGCATGGGTGGGGGCCAGCTGGTTTGCCCTGAAAGGTGTCCCGGATCAGGGTGGGGGTTCCCTTGGGGTGTGGGGTGGCCTGTGGTGGTTTGCAGGCCGGCCATGCCCCCCGGCGACCCAAGTGGAGGCCCTGGTATCTAGGATATATTTATCTTCAACAATTGAAACTTTGTAGCCTGGAGCAGAGCCAAGCCTTCTGCTCACTCCTCAGCAGCCATTTCTGTTGGGGTTTATTCACCTTCTATAATTGAACTTTGTAGCCTGGAGTGGAGGCCTAGGCCAGCCAGGGCAGGTGGAAAGCTTGGCTTCCTCCGTCGCCGGGGGCAACCCAAGCCTGCTCTCTCAAGCTTCATGGCTGTTGCCATTTTTCTTGGGATTTATCTTCTATAATTGAAACTTTGTAGCCTTAAGTGAGGCCTGGGCTGGCCAGGGTGTGCAGAAAGCTTGGCTTCCTCCATCACCAGGGAAACCCAAGCCTCCCTATTGCTCTCTCCATGACCACAGCCATCTTGGTTGGGTTAATTTGCATAATTGCTCCTGATTGGCTGGTGGGCATGGCTGGTGGGCGTGGCTTGTGGGTGTAGCAGAGTGATGGTTAATTTGCATATTACTCTTTTATTAGATAGGATTCTGCGTTACTGGGTTTAAGGTTTCAACATATATCTCTCTCTGAAGGTTTCAACATATGAATTTGGGGGTGTATAATTCAGCTCATAACCATGTAGTAACATTTTCCGCTTGTTCTCCTTAGAGTAAGTAGGCACAAAGCCTCTCTTTTATGATCAGAGATATGACTATGTGTTGTGTTTATAACTGGTTTCCATGGAAGCAAGTAAGGAACAATGACTTCCATGGTTGATCTTTGTAGCACCCAGAGTTTGGATTACTCATGTAGTTATCACTCCCATTGGTCTTTTGACATAAATACAAACCTGCTTTCTGAACCTCTCTTCCCCTATGTTTGTGAATCTTTCTCTATCAATTGCTTGCTCATCAAGTTGGCCCCAACCTGGGGACTATTATAAGTTGTCTGGAACTGTGTAGTGTTTGTGAATAAAAAGCTACCACAATAACTACCTATGGAATGGGCCATAAATTTTTATGTGCGTTTGAATAACAGATCATCCTAGTCCTATGGAATCAGAAACTTGAAAGGGCCCAGACATCTGTAATGTTTATAGTTGTCCCGAAGATGCTGTTGCTTCCTAATGCCTGAGAGCCACTGTGCTAACCATTTGTCTGTTTCTTTATTTTCTCTTACATCCAATCTCACTGCCCAGTGAAAGAAGGGTTATGCAATTTCCCCTTCCTTCCCTGAGGGATCTAGTTCTCAGGACAGATGATATGCATGCCTGAAAGGAGAATTAGAAAGCAGAAGCAGATTTCTGGTAGTTGGTTCTAATTTTTCTTTGGAATTCTTCATCTCTGTGTGAATCAAAGCAAGATTTATTTTAGCAACTTTATGAATATAACTGTGTCCTGGTGCATGAATTTGTGCATATTGAAAGGAAATTAATTAATCCCTCTGGTGCAGGGACTAATGTAGGCAGTCCCGGGTGGTGGCCAGCGGGGTAGCACTGGGCAAGACGGGCCGAACATGCCCTAGAGCCAACCTCCTGTGGTCCCTCCCCTGCTGGCCGCACCTGGACCGGCGCCATGGCTCAAAGGGCATCTGCAGAATGAGCAGGGTCCCTCTAGCAGGTGAGGTCCCTCGGCCTGGCCTGCAGGGATCAGCCGAAACCGGCTCTCAAACATCCCCCAAGGTGTCCTGGAATGCGAGAGGAATTGCAAGGAATGGGCCCCCTCCTCTCTGGTTCCAGGGTGTCACCTGCGAACCACCACTCCCAAGTGACTGCAGCTCCGCAACTCCTTTGTTGAGCATCTGCCCCCTGGTGGTCAGTGTGTGTCAGAGCTACTGGCCGGTCAGCCAGTCAGACTGCTGCTTAGCCTTTTATATATATAGATTTACTAAAGTTTATTACATTACTCTTTATCACAATGAGACAGGAAGGTCAATAGAATTGTTTGGTTTTTCTTTCTAATTTACCATAGTTCCTTATTTATTTTAGTTAGTTAGTTATGTGTTGTTATGTTATGTTAATCCTCACCTGAGAATATTTTTACATTGATTTTTAAAGAGAGTGGAAGTGAGAGGGAAAGACAGAGAGAAATATCAATGTGAGAGAAACATCGATTAGTTGCCTCCTGCACGTGCCCAGACCAGGATCTGGGCTAGGGAGCGACCTGCAACCAAGGTACATGCCCTTGATTGGAATTGAACCCAGGACCCATTTGTCCACAGGGTGATGCTCTATCCACTGAGCCAAACTGGCTAGAGCCCATAGTTCCCTTGTTAGAATCTCACAGTTCAGAATGAAGCTACTGGTTGTGTAGGTTAGTTTGATGTTCTTTCTGTGCCTGGTTCTATACTTTGATGTAATTGAATATACCTGAACCTTTGGGGGACATTCTTAGAAACAGCAGCTCTTTGGTTGACTTTCTGTTATAATTTTCCTAATGCTTGCACTTTCTAGGTCAATGGGACCAACTCATCTAGAGGCTGGACTGGGTCAGAAAGGCAAGGTGAAAGCCACCATCTTTTCTGCATCTCCATAGAGCATCTTTAATTCCACATACTCTCCCTTTCTCTCTCCTTACCAGATTATGGAATGAGCCTTCGAATATGCTTAGGCCTTCACCTAATTTAGGACCCATGACTTTATTGTTGTTAGGTCTTGAAAAAGAATGACCATCCTGAACATCATCCAAGACCATTTTCTGTATGATTGAAGTGTGCTTTGCTTTTTATATTATGTATGAAGTGATTCTTGGTTTTAGGAGAGCAATGTAGAGCACGGCCAAGATGCAAGGAAGATATTATCACCTATTCTTGCCTTTTTCATGAAAATTTACCCATTATCTCTCCCATCTACCTCTTGCATAGTATAATAAATTGTATACTAACTAAAACAGATGGATACAGCTCAACTCCATACTAGCTAACTAATGTACTTTCCCCAGATAAGATAGTAACTTGGCTGTAATGCATATGAACCTCCCTCATCAGCCCCCCCAGCCCAGAGGACCTGTGCCGGGAAGAGGAGTCCCCATAACATCTGGCTTTGAAAATCAGTGAGGATTACAGCTGGGAGAAATGAAGGGCTGTGGAAGACCAAGATGTTATTCTTAAAGGACTCAACCACAAGCTTGCTCACTCTGAACTCCAGTGCAGAGGCAGCGGTTGGAAAAGAGCCTGGGTCACACAGAGAGAAATTTAATTGACTAACCCTAGGGTAGGGCTGGAGGGGCAGGGATGGGTGGTAAATCTCTCTGGGGATGGAAATTTTGGCAGATACCATTGTTCCGTTGTTATGCTCTCCTTCCACCTGGCTGGTCCAGATCTGTCACTCTCCAATAACCTGGCTGACACCATTTGCCCTGGCATGGCATTCCTCAGAGATCCTCCCCTGCCCAACCTGCTTGCCCGGCAGAAGTTAATGCCAAGCATGCTCCTGACCCTCCAAATAGGTGGAGGCCGGCCTTGGCTCGCATTGCAGTCTTTCCCAAGCGCTCTCGAGCTGGCATAAGCAGCGACCAGGCTTGGCTCACATTGCAGTTGCTACCAGGCAGCTCCAAGGCCAGCACAAGTGGCAGCCGGCCTCAGCTTGAATTGTGGCCTTTCCCAAGAGGCCACAAGCCTGGCACCTGCCGTGGCTGGCCGTGGCTTGTTTCCTAGCTCCCACCAAGCCAGTCTCAGCCTGCGCTGGAGTCCCTCCCAAGAGGCTCCAGACATGACGTTTCCTTGTTTAATTGGGTAGTCTTTCGTGACTCACTTTTGTACATTTGCTGAAGAGAGTTGAGGATGGTGGTGAAGTGGAGTACTCTGGAGCCCAAATGTTTACTTACTGGTGACCTTGGC
The DNA here is from genome assembly GCF_951640355.1 of Cnephaeus nilssonii. Lineage (NCBI taxonomy): Eukaryota > Metazoa > Chordata > Mammalia > Chiroptera > Vespertilionidae > Cnephaeus > Cnephaeus nilssonii. The sequence goes on from NC_137080.1 coordinate 29,680,971, forward strand.
TAAGTTCTTTAATCTTCCCATGCTCAACTTGCGAACGCTGATAATGACAATGCCTACTTCATGGAGTCTGTATGAAGATTAAAGAGGGTATCACATGAAAAGTGCCTAGAAATTGGTTACTGGCCCTACATAATAGCTACTTTTATGGGGGAAAAAAAATGGACATAGCATTATTTTGCCTTGCTAAGTGAGGAAATGATCACAACACCTTTATAAAAACATGGAAATTCTACCTGAGCTGCCAACTTGTTTCAAAAAGCCATTAAAGGTGGGCAAATATGGCTGCTGTGTGATGGATAAATGGGAGTGTGTTTTATTATTGCTACTAAGCTGGTGTAGGATTGAAATTTTCCATGTAATTTTTTGTTTTTAAAGCAGCTTTGTTAATGATGCTTACCACTAGAGACCTTAGAGAAAACTGTATATCTTTCATTACTGATTCTTTATCTGGCTTGTGCTATGTGATTCCTGCCTAAATATATATCTTATTTCTGCTCACCTCTCTTATTTATTAAAATTGCATTAAACACTTAACTATTTCCTTATTTCCTTTATTTTTAATATCTTCCATGAGTGTATATTTTTGTTTTCTTCCTCAAACATTTGTAAGCACTGAGTATTGAACAAGCGCTTAACCTGAAGTATGTATTAATGATATTGGGCAGAGGAACAAGGGAATTTCAACTTCCAAATTTTATACTTCCTTATTAGATTTTTGTCTTCATGTATTTTGTTGTTGTTTTACTTCAAGCATGTTTTACTTTTATAACATTTTTAAAAGAAAAAAGTTTAAGCTATGATTTATATAGTCACTATTTAAAGAATCATTATGATGAACAGGACTGAGACTGAAATAGACACAAAACAGACATTTAGACTTGGCCCCAAAGCCTTCTAAATTGACTCTCTTGATTTAAAATTACAACCTTTGCAAGTATTTTTTTTCCTTTTTCTGTGTCTGTTTTGATTTGCAATTATTGGAGAACTTAAAAGCAAGAAAAGGATTGGTTCCCAACGCAATCTACAATTTTAAATTGTTGCTTGAATCCTGGGCACCTGTAATATTGAACTGCAGAGGCCTACAGGGTATAAAATACAACTGTGTTCATGACTCTTAGTCATATTGGTCTTTTCCTTGTAAGCAAAATGTCATAGAACTGTCAGCTCATTTTAGTGCATTTATTATACCCAGAAATAAAGAATCGGGAGTGCTGAGCAAAATGTTTCTTTATTTTTAAAAAGATTTTTAATTGATTTTTAAAGAGAGAGGACGGGAGAGGAAGAGAGTATGCAAGTTAAACGTCAATGCAACTGGGCATGTGCCTTGACCAGGGCGAACCCGGCAACCTTTCCCTGCAGGGGATAATGCCCAACCAACTGGACCACACCAGCCCGGGCAGAATACTTCTTTATTACTCTCACTAGCGGCATCTAACTCCGGTATCTCTACCTGCAGGCAAAATGAAGGACCGGCTATCAGAACTTCTGGAGTTAACCAAGCAGTATGACCAGCAGCTCGCAGACGAGGACGATGAATTTGACTCACCCCAAGAGGACTTCGAGTTTGAGACAGACCACATCCTGGAGTCCTTGTACCGAGACATCAAGGTCCTTCAGGATGAAAACCAGCAGCTGATGATCGACGTGAAGCGGCTGGGAAAGCAGAACGCCCGCTTCCTCACGTCCATGCGGCGTCTCAGCAGCATCAAGCGCGACACCAACTCCATCGCCAAGGACATCAAGGCCCGCGGCGAGAGCATCCACCGCAAGCTGCGCGCCATGAAGGTGCTGAGCGAGGCGGCCGAGGCCCAGCACGGACCCAACTCGGCGGTGGCGCGCATCTCCCGCGCGCAGTACAGCGCGCTCACCCGCACCTTCCAGCGCGCCATGCACGAGTACAACCTGGCCGAGATGAAGCAGCGCGACAACTGCAAGATCCGCATCCAGCGCCAGCTGGAGATCATGGGCAAGGACGTGTCGGGCGATCAGATCGAGGACATGTTCGAGCAGGGCAAGTGGGACGTGTTCTCGGAGAACCTGCTGGCCGACGTGAAGGGCGCGCGGGCGGCCCTCAACGAGATCGAGAGCCGCCACCGCGAGCTGCTGAAGCTGGAGAGCCGCATCCGGGACGTGCACGAGCTTTTCCTGCAGATGGCGGTGCTGGTGGAGGAGCAGGCCGACACCCTGAACGTCATCGAGCTCAACGTGGAGAAGACCGTGGACTACACCGGCCAGGCCAAGGCGCAGGTGCGCAAGACCTTGCAGTACAAGAAGAAGAACCCCTGCCGGACCATCTGCTGCTTCTGCTGCCCCTGCCTCAACTAGCAGGCTGGCCCGGGACCCCGCACCCCCTCTCAACGGGAATGGGCTGGGAAGCGCACTGGGAGAGATTTGGGGGCTCCCTTCACTGCGGCGAGTTGTCCCAACTCCTACGGACCTCAGTTTTTAGAGAAAGAAGAAACTCGAGGTCCAGAAAGTCCCACCCAGCCCATGCTTGGGACTATAGTTGATGCCTTCGGATGTTTCTTCAGGAAGTACAGAGACACCCTGAAGTTGTGTGAGGTCATTGTATGGCAAATTGCATCCTTGCCCTCTTAACGGAAGAGGCATAAAGAACTGACTAGCGAACTGGAGGGTAAATGTCCCAGGGATGTTTCCTAATGAAGTTCCAGGAGGAAGTCAATTCCGCATTGGCTAATAGTATGAACTCATCGAAACAAATTCATACCCTCTCCTGAAAGTACCTTGGTTCTGTTCAATTTCACGTCTTTCATTTCCACTCATCTGGTTTACGCTGTGTGATTCCTGTCTAGAAGTATACCTGTTTTCTTCCTGCTCACCTCCATACTTATTAAAATCACATTCAACACTCACTATTTCCTTATCTCTTCACTTTGAATATAGTTGGGATTTTCCCCCCAAATATTTTTCAGCACTGAGTATTGAACAAGCCCTGAAATTGATGTGTGTATCAGTCACATTTTATATATTTTTCATAAGTAAAAGTAATTTAAAATTTATCTTTTTTACTTGATAGTTACAAATGCACATATACATATGTAAATGTGAAGTACTAATATTCACTAACACATGTACATAATGACTAATTGGTTTCCATTTTACTTTTGTAAATATAAACTATAAATATCAAGAAAAACACTTTTACTGGTTATTGGTGTTGGTTGTCTTGTTTTGAGTTTATCATTCCCATCTGCATATCCAGTTCAATTTGGGCAGGAACTTCATTTTGAACAACTCTGTCAGTTATAGTGATAAAGACAGATGACAACAGCTGAAAATGCATCCAGAACTAGATAATAAAATAAAATTCTTGGAAATATTACTTTTATTACTTTTGTTTTACTGTGGACCATCCCTTTCATGCATTTAAATGGAGTAATTTAAATTAAAATATTTCTTTTTAAGTTAGTTTAATAAACATTACATTATCATTTTCCCTTTTGTGTATTTGCACCTTAGTTTACTTTCTCAATTATTGTGTTGAAAATTCTTGTAGCTGCTTAAAGTTGCAACATCTGGATGGAACTCTGAATAGCGAAGAAAAAAACGAAAGAGCATTCATATGGGAGTGTGTCTTCCTTTCTCTCCTGAGTTACTTATAATAGTTTAGCAAAAGCATCATGTTTTAGGGATTTGCTTTCATTTGCAAACTTTGGAATGTCCCTACCCACATACATTCACCGTGCTTCCGGTCTTCCTCCTGAGTCAACTCTGAACTCTTTCTACTCATTATTTAATAATGAGAATTTATTCAGCTGCCATAATTTTCGGGTCCTTCAGACAGTGAAGTTTTAAAAGGAGCAGAACGAAGAGTGTGTGAACTCTGTAACCCATTGACTAAACTGCTTACGACCGTGAAAATCTACCCCTGCACCTAATTTTAATTTCATGCTTAAATATGAGAATTGTGGAAACCAAGTCCCACCGGGCTCTTCTCAGATTTCTCACGATTCCTTTCTCAGCTAACTCCAGGGATGTTTCACCTGTGACCTCACTTGGTCTAATTCCCTTTCCCTAAAAAATGTCTTCTTCATCCAGCTCCATTGTCTTTCATGGAAGAGATGAGATGTGGTGTATACAGACCACCAGCTAGTTTGCACAAGAGAGAATAATTCATGCATTTGACTTGTTCAAACCCATAAAGCATTTTCTTTGCTTAGAACCATTCATAAAAGTATGGGAGTTTGCAGGCTCCATGTACTTTTGAATTCCCCATATTTCACAGTGAAGAATTAGGTAAAAACTGCACTTGAATATACTGAGAGATTAGTTACCTCTTGCCTAGGAAAAGGTAAGAATTTTTCTTTCTGCTTTTTAGTAACCATCTGGGTGTGACAGTGGCCAAGAGCCCAGATTCAGGACCCCACTCACTGTCTCTGCCTCAGGTTAGCTGTATGACTGGGCATGCTTCTTAACCTCTGTGCCTCAGTTTCCTCATCTGTAAAATTGATACACCCTACCTTGAAGAAGTAAAATGATTAAATATGTGAAAGCACCTGGTATATGCTAAGTGCTATGTTTATCATTGTTATTAAATAACTTTCTCATGGACTTGAGTAAATGAATAGTTATTAACGTCTGAGGAAAAATAAACACTTATTCTCTTGTTAAGTCTTTCGAAAAATGGAATAAGGAAACCAAGACCCTATCTTCTTTGACTATGAGGGCTTTTTTTCTACAATGAAAAAACTATTTTTCACGGTGGCATTTCTATTCCTTCTTGTATCCATACATGTTCTGGGAAAGAAATTCAATGTTCCATTCAAAAAAGTTCAGCAGAAAGCAGCTGTTCTGCTCAATTTGGCAAGTGCTTTCGCCTGCTTCTTCCCAAGCTGAGTCCCAAAGCCCCAGAAGGAGTTCAGCTGCGGAGGCCCATCACAATAGACGGAGGGGACGGGACCTGCTGGCTTTTCCCACACCCTGCCCTGTTTCCCCCGAAGCCCTTCTTGGCTGGGACTGCCACGCCAAGCAGTGGGTAAAATGCTGGCTCTCTGTGCTGGAAAGGGTCCTCCAGCGCCACCCAGAGATGCTGTATGTTGGTTTCCCCAATCCTGTGATGCTCTGAAGAGTGACTTTGGGCAAAAAGACTTTGTGGTAAATCTGCAAAGTTCACACACTAATGTCATTTCATGTACAAAATGAAGGAACCCACCACAAAGAACAATAGCGCCTTCAGGGGCTGCAGGTGGAAATCTTTTAAAGCTATTTTAACAGGCCACGGCTACTTCCACCTGACCAAATGCTGCACTTTCCAGCCACAACCATAGATTATAGTTCAGTGGTTCTCAACCTTTCTAATGCCGCGACCCTTTAATACAGTTCCTCATGTTGTGGTGACCCCAACCATAAAATTATTTTCGTTGCTACTTCATAACTATAATTTTGCTACTGTTAATGAATCATAATGTAAATATCTGTGTTTTCTGATGGTCTTAGGCGACCCTGCTAGCGGTTCTCAACTCTTTACCCCCCACCCCCTTCCCTGTGGTAACCACCACATTGTCTGTGTCTATGAGTTTTTTTGTTTGTTCGTCTTGTTTGTTCATTTCTTTCAGTTTTTTTTGAAAGGTATGATCTAAACATTTTTTATCTGAAAACCTCGTTTTAAAATGAGTCAGAGTTCTTTTCATGGATGCTTCTGAAGATGAAACATACTTGCAAAAGCATCAGAGTAAAACAATGACTGTCTGTAGATGACAAAACTTAAAATGACATGGTTATAGATCTGATTATAACTGACCAAGAACTTTGCTCTTCTCTAATATAGAACATTTTAAGATAAAAATAGTTAAAATCAGTATTGTACCAGGACTTGGTAGACTCTTGGAGTTTTTATGTAACCTCCAATCTAAAAGGCTAAATTGCTAAGTGTCCTCTTGGGAGTTCAACCGGGAAACCGGGAGTTTGATCGCTCACTATGATGTGCGTTGACCACCAGGGGGTGGTGTGGAATGAAGGAAGGCCCCAGCCAGCAGCCGGCAGCCAGGGAAGGAAGGCTCTGACCAGCAGCCAGAAGTCCCTGATCAGCTTGATCGCCATCCAAGCCTAGGGACCCTACAGGTGCATGAATTTCGTGCACTGGGCCTCTAGTATATAATAACCATTTAGTAATAAGAATATATATACACAAATACAGCACTACTATTTTCTTAGTTGACAAAGCTTCCTGTGCAATTCAAGCATATCAAGTAGGCCTAATTAGTTCAAAACCTCTTCCTTACAATGAAAAAAAAACACAAATCCTTTTGTCACCCGAAAGGGACCAGGCCTCTGGCTGGCCGGTAGCATGTGGGTTCTTGAGTTTGTGCAGGAAAGATTTCACAATACGGGTCCAGGCGATTTTGAGAGTACATTTCTTAAAGCTGGGACAGTGACACAAAGAACTGGCTTAGGGTAGAAAAAGCAACAGGAGAGAGCCGAGGCGGTGCTCTGCTTTGGCTCCTGAGAAATGTTATAGGAAAGAAGTGAGCCAGGGCGGGTCTGCTTCTCGATCACCGAAATGTCAGATAAAAGGGCCCTTGGAGACAGGTTCAGCTGGGACGAGCTGCCTCTGCTCCTTGCTCCCCTGGTTGCAAGTCTCCTGGGGAACATTAGAGTTCAGCGGAGAAAAGTGAAGATGTACGTCTGAGAGGGAATAAAGGTGTAGGCGGCTCCAGAGGGAGCCCACTGTTGCTTTCAGCTGTATACCCCACATGTGAGTGAAAACATATGGTTCTTGGCTTTTTCTGTCTTATTTCACTTAGCATGATATTCTCAAGATCCACTCATGTTACAAAGGGCAGTATTTCATCTTTTCTTATGGCTGAGTAGTATTCCATTGTCTCTGTGTACCACACCTTCTTTATTCAATCCTCGTTGGTTGTTTCCATGTTGCTTTTTTATTTTTAAGGGCAACCAATAGCATCTTATTTGTTATTTTGATCTTAGCATTTTGCATAGTATCTTTTATTTCAAAGTTATTCAAATGTTTGTGGTTTAAATGCAGAATTAGAGATATGCAGAATTTGTTTTCTGTGATGTCTACTTTTTAAAAAGTGTTTATTTTACAGCATAAAGCCCAATATCTAGTCTTCCCTCCTAGTAGAGGTGTGTGCTGGGCCCAGTGTGGGGGACAATGTCTCAGGAGCATGACCCAGGGGGTGGGACTTGGTGAGGGGAAGAGATGTGATTGGAGAAAAAGCTACTTGGAATGAAGCAGACCATCCAAGAGAATGGTCAAATTGAAAAGGCTGAGCAGTGAGACAATGAAGGCCTGAGTCACAGGACCCAAAGCCAGCATGACTGGCCTGGAACACTACTTTGTACCTTATTAAAGGTACAGGCTCAGGTTGGATGCAAAGACAATTGTAAAACTAAGTTTTATCTGGAAAGGATTTTCTTCCTTTCTTCTTTTTTCTTCCAGCAAAGAATATTTTAAATTTTTTTTGGACAAAATGTATTGGCTTTGGTTTCATGGAGATATATATATATATGACATCTAGTAGAGTCATTCATGCGAAGTACTTAGCTCCCTGCTCCTAATCATGAAAGGCTTTGATTCAGGACAGTGGCTCTGGGCATCAGTCCTAAACTGTTCTCAATCACTGAGGTCTTTATATCTGAGGGTGCCCTGAGATGCCTCAGTCCATTCTCCTAAGTATGTAGGGCCACACCTCTCTCCACCCCACATACACACATACATACAGGTTCCTTAGGGATTGTAATGCTTATTCAATACAAAACTGTTGAATTGCATGTGTATTGTGCAGAAAAATAAGTGCAAAACCATTCCTTCCCCTGCAGGAGCTGAAGACCAAGGAGAGATTGGAGGACCCTACACTGCCCTTCCATTGAGCTGTGAGCTCAGCTGGGCTGCACGGCTCTCTCCCTGCTCAGGCTGGCCTGGCAGAGCTACTGGTGCATGGCCCCGGGGGCCTCCCAGCTGCCAGCAGCTGAGCTGGTGCTCCAACTCTTTCAAAACAGGTTGTGCACAAAATCAAGAAGAGAATCTGCAGGGTAAAGAGGCTATACGAGGAATGTTACCCCTAGATAAAAAGAAATTATTTAGCTTCCATGTGACCAAGACAGGAATTTCTCTTGCAGCTAAGAATGTTTAACTAGTTTATTCTTTTGCCCTGCCCCATGGTTTACCCTGGTCTAACGCTCCCTTAAAAGGGCATAAAATGAGGTAACATGGATTCTCTTCATAACCTTCATCTGTTCATGGAAGAAACCTGTCAAACTAGAAATGTTACCAAGTGGCAAGATGTTAACACATGCACGCACTGAGGAGAAAGTAAAACTGGGAAGTAAAAGAAAGTGCCCGTTCTTCTTCTTTTTAAAAAAAGTTATCTTTATTATTGAAAGTATTACAGATGTCCCCCATTTTCCCCCATTGTCCCCCCAACCCAGCTCCCACCCACCCCAGTCCTTCACTACACTATTGTATGTGTGCATGGGTCATGCATATATGCATACAAGTTCTTTGGGTGATCTCTTCTAGTCCCACCCCCACCCCACCCATTCCACTTCCCTCTGAGATTCGTTAGTCTGTTCCATGATTCCATGTCTCTGGACCTGTTTTGTTCATCCAAGATATACCTGAATACCCAGAAGGGTAGAATAGGATTAGGGAACATGACTGAAGTGGTCCAAAAATTAGAAGGGGAAAGCTGAAAATACTAAAAGTAGATGAAGTTGGTAGGTTTCCTTCCCCGCGCCCCCTGCTGTGTGTGTCCTCTGAGTATAATTTGGTAAAATTACATGTTATGGTAGTCTATGGCATAACTTAGTTTGGGCTTAAATTCAATCTGTTAAGTGGAATGGCAATTTCTTCTAACACCTAAAGGCCTTTATAGATTTTGAATAACTCAAAAAAATCTTTATATTCGCTTGCATATTAATTTATTTTTCTTTTACTCTTTGGTTAAAAAAGTGACAAAGAACTGCCTGTTCTTACAGTTTGATAGAATATAATTTCAGACTCCTCTCTCCATCCTACTATTGCATTATTTGTTAATAATAAATAAACTGAAGAGCATGATGCTATTAATTCCATTCAGCCTATTTCTTTGCTTGGCCTGCTTTTTTATTCAGAAGAATATATGTATTACATTTTCAAAATTTTCACAGGGTCTTAAAAATAGTAAATACTACGGCATACACCGCACATAAAAATTCCTGGGATTATAGGTACACCATGTTGTAACCGGGCAACTGCATCACCTCCTAAAACGAAACAAACCAAACCAAAAGGAAACATTCATAATTTATATGACCAACTCCTCTGATTTGTTTGACAGAAGAAAGAGGCTATAATTTGCCAAAGATCACATACCTGGTGTGGGCTTGGTGGGCAGTATTTGCCTTCTCTGGAGCTGCACCCGTGCACCCCATGCAATAATAAATCCCCAGGTGTGGTCAAAGCAACTAAGAAAAAGGAGGAGAAAAGGCAGAAAAAATGACTGCTTTCCAGTGTGTGGAGCATCAAAACACAGAGTTGCCGCACATATTTTTCAGGTTATTGGATCAAATAAATTAGCCCACACACTGACACATGAAATGGCCAAGCATTCTGCCCTTGACACTTTCTCACTTTCTTTTCTGTATATTCTTTGTAGGTGATCTCATGAGTCCCAGGGCTTCGCTACCTTACGGTGGTAACTTCCAAACCTTAGTGGAGGGGAGACTGACCACGGGTGACCCAGTAGCTCTCTTTACTTTGTCTGACAAGAAGCAAATACACAGTCTCAATTCTATCCAAGGTACCCAGGTGCTGTCAGCATGGACAACCCCCCTGAGCCACTGGCAGCCAAGCTTGACTCTTTTTCTTCTGCTTGCTCTATTCTCACCTTTGAAAAACACTGTTTTTGAGTCGTGGGTGCCAGGTCATAATGTACCCAGCTGGTCCTGCCCGAGCATCCCAGGGGATAATGAGAGCCTGATTACACAGGCATTGTGCTGGGTGGGCCCTCTGCCTGTGGTTCTGGCCTGCAGGGGAATTTGCCGGAGTCAGTTACTCCACGATTTCTATCTTTTGCTTAGATTTGTCACCTGAGCTCCGGATGTTTATATCCTGTCTACTTGACCTCTCCTTGTGAATGTCCCATAGGTTCCTCAAACGCAGGTTCTGTTCTTCCTCTATGGACCTCCTTCAGTTGATGGGATCATTATCCTCCCAGATCTAGAGGCAAAACATCAGAATGACTTTCATTCAGTTCTATACTTTCTGTCTACAACCAAATAGATTAAAGGATTGCTGCCGATACTTAGGAAAAAGAAAAAGATGAATATGTGTGTAATGCTATCCAAAATGCAAATCACATGCTTTACCGGTGAAGGCAGCTACAATTTTCTATCTGAATTTTCCTAATTGGTCCATAAGGAAGTGTTTCATACATCAGGAGTTATGTTTTGATTTCCACTCAAACTTATATAATTTTAATATGTTTTTATTCAATAAGTGTTTATTAAGTTCAGAACTGATATTAATTAATTTGAGTCCAAACTTGCATGCTCATTTCTTTCACATATGTAAATTTCCTGGGACCAGATTCTTGCAGGCTTGTTCCTGCACAATTTTTAAAAGCTCCTTCTTTCACTTTCACAAGTGTCTGGGTTTGGATGATAAATGACAGGTATGCTCACCAGACATATCTGATATATAATCTGAGTGTGCCCTTGTTTGACATTTTCTAAGCTCACCCTGCCCTTTAATACCGAACTAATTTAGTCTGAGCCCCCACCTGAGAGGCTGCAGGAAAACCCTGCCTTTGGTGAGACTGTCCCTGTCTCCTTGGTGTGGCCTTTCTTTCTTTACTGCCATTTCCTGAGAGGTCGTATTTCTGATTCACCAAAAACACAAAGTAAAATAAATATTTCTAAGAAAAAAAGAAAAATTTAAAGCAAAATAACATAAGGGAGAAAATTTAAAAACAAAACACTAAAATGTTAAAATTAAAATATAGTGGCTAAAATAAAAATACAATGAAAAGTGAACTATTACAAAATAAAATAATTTTATTTAATTATAAAATAAAAATAACAAGCTACATTATGTAAAAAGAAAACCATGGACATAGATTAAGAAAAATTCTAAGTCAAACTCGGAATAAGTATAACTTCAATAAGATAGGAGTGATAATGTTTTAAAGAAAAATACAAATAAAGACAAAGTAAGGTGTTAACATAAGAAACATCCAAACCTGTAAGGATTTTTATGATTTTAGTTGAGTCAAACTGACAACAATTGCCGGGAAGCAAAATATCAAAGGACTGAGAGAATGCTCTGGAAAATGGCAGTTTTATCACTTATTTTATATATCAGATTCAAAGGGGAAGATACATGAAATTCATTGGTGATAGATTAGGGAGGTGGAAGAAAGCAAAGCGGAGAAATCTCTGTAAAAAAGGATGGACACATCCTTCTTTTACATTTGTGGGTAAAGGATAATTAGCAGTTAACAATTAACACGATAACAATAACAATAGGGGTTTTGTGATCTCTGCTCTGTGCTGTAATGGGTCTGGAAAAAAAGGAAATTACCCTGATATTCCAAGGTATGTCATTGTAGATGCAAAAAGACAATAGACAGGCTCAGTTAAGGTAAAGACTGACCTTTGTCAGGGAAGATAACAGCCTAAGACATGACTACTCTCCTTGTTCTCTTGGGATGCTTGTCCTAGGAACCCAGCCACCACATTTGCGTTTAGTTAGGAAGTTTTAATTTCAGACCATCCTATGTGGTTACTTTAGGTTTCTGAGTTTGTAAGGCCACTATGCAAGGTCTTCTCTGAGCTTGTCAAGGTTCAGCATGTGGCCCCTTTTTCGTCCACAAAGGAAAACAAGAGAGGCAGAACATTAAAAGTGAACTAAAATAGAAATGGGAAAGTTAGATTAAATGAATTAAATGAGATAATACATGTGATACTGAGACACTGCTCCATAAAACAAATCTGTCTTTAATAAAGTTGGAAAACAATATTGTCATTTTCTCTTTAATACTGTCACTTACAACCAAGGTCAGTATGCAATGCTTTTCACATTTTGTTCCAACACTCAAGTGGATACTTGTCATGTTTGTAGTTGCCAGCACCTTTTGAACACCCTTCCTATGTTTGGGAAATTGCTTCCGTTTTGAGGCTTTGCTTCCTAAAGCAGAAGCCAGAGCTTTGCTTCCTAGCCTCCCTTGCAGCTAGCACCTAGGAATGGAGCTTGTATTCTTTCGCTCAGGCAGCCCCATGTATGATGTGAATTTGGAAAACAGTAGCATGACCCAGAATCCAGTAAAAATGGAGGAAAGGAGTCCAATCAATGGTGGAACCAGATCTTAGACTCTTCATCACAGGACTCTGCTCTCCCCATGTCAGTTTTACTGTCTGGTAGCCTCTCTATGCAGTGCTCCCAGGGCTCCATTACAATATCCCAGCTTACCAGTCTCAGAATTCTCATTTATTGCTTCATTAAAAAACAACAACCTAGCATCAGAAAACAATAGCAAGTGTATTCTGCCCATAGATTCTGTGAGTCAGGAACTGGAAAAATATACAGTGAGGACAGCTTGTTCCTACTTCATGATATCTGGGTACTTAGCTGGAAAGACTTAATGGCAGTATCACTTGATGGCTAGAAACCAGAATCAACGGAAGACTCATTAACTTACACTTGTAGCAGTTAGTACTGACTGTTCACTGGGGCTGTCAGCTGGAACTAGTACATGTACTTACTTGGGCTTCCTCAGATTATGGTGGCTGGGTTCCTAGGTCAAGCGTCCCAAGAGAACAAGGCAAAGTATATAGCACCTTTGATGCCCTAGACTTGGAAGTCACACAGCATTATTTTGGCACAGAGACAAGCCTTTCCATATTCAGTGAAGGAGAACACAAACCCTCCCCTGCCCTTATTGATGATAGAGGTGTCAAGTCACAGTGGAAGAAAAGCAGTTGGGATGGGAGATACTATTATGGTTTCCTCTTTGGGAAAATACAATCTGCCACACAGCAGACTGACATCTTCTGGTCTCCACTAGTTCAGAATCACCTGTATGTCTGATTAGACTAACTTGTGTTACAGACCAGAGACACTTAATACAATCTTGAGGCTTCGGAAGTCACTCTAAGGGGTGCCCTACGATAAGGCTGTTGTTCAGAACTGTCTTGTACTAGGGGCTTGTTGGAAGCTAAGTCTGAGGTTAAATAAAAATGTTATCCAAATAATGCAATGCCCGCCCCCCCCCCCCGCCCCTCCCCGCCAGGTGGGGAGTGGGGCACACATGTAGGAGGCTGCTTCTTGTATTTGAGTGAGTTTGTAACTGGGCTTCTGTTACCTAAACTTCAAAATGGAGATATGAACTCTTACTTCACAGTGTTGTTAAGAACATTAAATTATATATGTAAAGGCTTAGAGAGCACTCAATACATATTTTTATTATAACCATTTTAAGTACCTTGAAAGCCCGAGGCCTCTGACAATTTGGTGCAATAAGATGGAGATGCTGGGTATCGGGTGGCGATCCTTGTGTTGTCACCACATGGGTCTTCTAGATCCCAGCAGAGTCCAAGTTCCCCTTTTCCCTCAGCAGGGCAGGACATGGCCCCAGGAACCTGCTCTATGTTCTTGCCTGTGTGCTCTGGAGGGCCAGGGCTGACACTCAGTAGGAGGGCTACTGTTGAGGATGGGACACAGGTGCAGGCCACTGAGGCCTCACAATGTTTGTGGCAGAGTGAGTCAGGAGCAGTTCCACCAGCTATTATCCCGAGGGCAGTCAATGTCCTTGACTGGAGCTCAGAGAACCAGGCGGCAGGCTGTGTGACAGTCTCCCCAGGTGGTGGCCATGTTCCCAGGGATCCAGGACTCCCAGGAGGTGGCAGGGCAATGGGTTTCTGAAAGATGAGACAGAGGGCAGAAGACCAGGACACAGGCTTTATTAGGGGAGAAGGACCCTGCCGGGCTGCCTCCCAAAGGAAGAGAGCACATGTGCAGGGGTGAAGGCGCCTTTTGAGGGGAAGAAAGGGAAGGGATGGGGCTTAGGGTACTGGGCATGTGCTGATTGGTGGTTTCATATAAGGCACATGATTAGGCACTTAGGGACTTAGGAATTGCAGGAGGGGGGGGGGCGGCTTAGGGTATTTGGCAGGTGCTGATTGGTGGTTCAAAGTACAGTCCATATAAGGTGCCTGGTTAGGTGTTCAGCAATGTTCGTGCTGCAGGTACAGGATCAGTTTCTTTCCCTGAGACCCAGTGGGTGCAAGGTATGAGCCAGGGCGTGCCTCTACCTCCAGGCCCCATGATGCTCCAGAACACAGAAGCCTTGGTAGACTGGAGGCCCTGGTGGTGAGGAAAGAAGTAGAAATCCTGGAAAAGGGGTCGGCAGGGCAAAGTGAAACTCCTTCGCACAGAAAGGAAGGAGAGCATTGAAGGACAGTTAAGAAACGAGAACATAAATAGGAATGCACGGCTGGGTGAAGGGAACAAAGAGGAGGCCAGGGCACTGCCAGTGAGGTGGTGCAGTGGGTGGGTGCCGGGAGCCAGCAGGGAGGACCAATTGGGCCACACCACCCTGCCTCTGCCCGGCACAGTATAGACACAAGTTTCTACAAGCTTTCTTCCCCTGTGACTGGTGACATACGCTAAAAAGAAAAGCGACCCACCCGAGGGGTTCAAGACCTCTCCTTCTGCCCATGCAACTCATTTCTTAAAGTTTAACCCATTTCGAGTAAAACAAACCCCCCCGCCCCCCACAACCCCCCACCCCCCCCTCCAGCCCTGGGTTCCATCCCTGCACCACCTGTCCCGGGAGCCTCCAGAACGTGCTCCTAAGAATCCAGAAGTTTGTTAGTGTTTGTTTCCTGCGCCCGCGCGCCCCGAAACCGGAAGCATAACCGGCTGGGGCCCGCGCGCGGCCCAGCGCCGCCACCGCCGAAAGCGCGCCTGCAGTTGCCCTCGCTGCCGTGGCGGGCCCGGGGCACCGTGAGCTGGGCGGTGGGAAGCCGAGGCTCTGGCGGGAAGGCCGTCCCGGCTCCCGCTGGCAGGACCGCAGAAGCGGCGGTGAAGGCTGCGCAGCCTTCCTGCAGGAAGGCGCGGAGGACAGAGGCATAAAGCTTGTAGGACGAGAGAGAGGGGTAACGTGCGTCTGCACCAGGATGGCCGAGTGGTTAAGGCGTTGGACTTAAGATCCAATGGACGTATGTCCGCGTGGGTTCGAACCCCACTCCTGGTAGATGTGTTTTCTCTCTTCTTTAAATACTTTATTGTTATATATTTTTTAAAAATATAAATTTCACCAAGCACAACACTTCCTGGCCGCAGGAATTCCAATTCTGGCTGGGAAAGGCGTCATCCCCACAACGCGCGCTCCGCTTCCCGCGGCGGGGACGGCGCAGCGAGCGGGCTGGGCGTGGCCGAGGGCGGCGGGGGTTCGGCGGGCGCCGCCCCAGGCCCAGGCGGGCTCGCGGTCCGGGGGCGGGGGTTGGCCGGCACAGCCCGCTGGGCTCTCTCGCTGCTGGACCGGAACCGAGCCCGGCCGGGCGGGCGCTTGTGACATGGCGGCGTAGTTAGAAAACTGCAGAAAAGTCAAAGATCATCTCTATCATTTTTAATCTTTTTTTTTCGCCCAAATCAATAGTATGTTCACAATTTTTTTCATGAATTCGAAGGCCGAGACAGTATATATCATAGTTCTAAAATGGATTTGCATTTTGCTTATACTTTTAAAATACTAATGGCATGGTCTAGTTTTTTTGTTTTTGTTTTAACTTTTTAAAAATTAAAGTAATCTAAAATCTAGAGGGGAAAAAAGTTGCAAGTACAGCAGAAATAACCCTTTATTTAGCATCATTAGATGCTGTACTACAACCATTAAAATCAGGAAATTCACCTTGATAATTTACTACCAGCTAACTCCAAACCCCATTTAATCACCAATCATTCTTTATAGGAAAAGGCTCCTGTTCAAAATAATACATTGCATTTACATGTCACATCGCCTAAGGCTTCTTCAACTTGGAATGATTCCTCAGTCTCTCCTGATTTTTCTCCATCTCGGATGGCAGGTCAATTATATGTAGAAGGTCCCTTTGCCAATTTTGGTTTGGCTGATGTGTCTTGCCATTAGATTCAGGTTAGGCTACTTACGCAGGACCATGGCAGACTTCTGTGTTCACATTGCATCCTCTCAGTGGCCTGGTGTTAATGCGGCCCGTTACTGTCTTAACTTCATTCACTTGATTAAGCTTCTCCGTCAGGGTTCTCTGCTATAAAATTACTTTTCCCCCTTGTGATTAATTCATATTTAGAGGGGAAGTGCTTTGAAAATATCCCATTACTCATTAAACTTTCCATTTTATTCAAGTATTTACAGAATCCTAAGTAATGTAAGTGTGCTCTCATTTTGTCCTATTTTAATGGATGGTTACAATCCACTCTATAATTATTTGATGCTCAAAGTGTCCCACATTTGGCCAGTGGCCATCCATTCAAGCTGACTTTTGACGTCTTCATCATTTTTTAGCACTTCCTTACTTTCAAATCTAAGATACTCCATGCTTACCTTGTATTTTTCTAGACCTAGCCCTAGAATCAGCCATTTTCAAAAGATCTCTAGTTCTCTTTTAGTGGAAGATGGTATTTAGAAACCAAGATTTCAGTGCTAGCTGTGCTCATTGCTTTTGATGTATTATTGGTCCTGGTTATCTCAATGGACAGAATTTGGGTCTCTCTCCCTCCCTCCCTCCCTCCTTCCCGGCATTCATAGCAACTCCTCCAATTCTGATTTAACACTACAGATTTTATTTAGTTTTTCTGTCCATATTTATAAAACTCTACCCCACCTCTAAGTGTAACATCTACGTTGCTTGGGCCAGACTTTAGCATTGAATTATTCATAAGGGAAGGGAAGAGGAAAAGAGAGTCTAAATAGTTTGGAAATAGGCATTCTGCCTGAACTAAGAAATGTCTATGAGCAAGTCCTTGGGATGTGCAGACAGGTAACCCAGCCGCTGCCTCAAGAAGCTTAATAGTGAGTGAGAGAGAGATTTTTAATGAACCGTATGTACAATGAGAAAATATGAACTATGGCCACGTGCTAAAGGAGCAGTATGGGAAACCCTAATTCTTTCCAGAGAGTCAGCTTCAGTTGAGAACTGATAGAAGAGCAGGGCTCCTGGAGGGGCAGGATGAAGAAGCAGAGAAATACAGGTGGGGACGCCACCCTGAAACCATGCTAAGAATGGTGCCTGGACCCCACTGAAGGACCCGAAACAAGAAGCAACCTGATTAGTGTTTCATTTGAAAGGAGCTTATCTATCAGTGTAGAAACTCTCAATCTGTGTATATAACATAGGCTTGGGAGAAGGAGACATATTGAATTGGCAGGGAATATTTTTTGGGGAAAGTTGTTTAACTCAGTCAGTGGCCAGGTGGACTGAGCTCAGTCTTTCTCTCTTTTCCTCTTTAAAAGCTGAGCAAGGGGAGAAATGATATGATGTGAACTCTTTCCAGCCTGAATGTGGGGCTCGTGCTAATTTAAGTGTTTGCATTAACTTGTTGAAGTGCAGAAATGGAACAATACTACCAAGAATTGGCAAAGTAGTGTGGATTTTTACTTTGCTCCTTTAAAACTATATTGTAGATCAAGTTTCTAGTCCATAGAAACTGGTTACTTTGTTTTAGCACAGATGGTAGAAGACCAGCTAGGATTGTTCTTGAGCTTGCTGAAATTCTGACAAACAGGTCTCTGAGATGCCACAAAGAGGGATGACAATGATGTCTGAAAGCTGTTGGTCTAGAAACAAGAGAATCTATCAGGTAGATCCCAGGGCACTGACCCACACATTTTCTATTGATCAGTATATGTGGCCTCCTTAACTACATTCTTTTTTTTAAAAAAAAAAATCTTTATTGTTGAGATTATTACAGATGTCCCTCTTTTTTCCCCTCATTGCCCCCCTCCACCCAATTCCTACCCCGTCCCAGGCCTTCGCCACCCTATTGTCTGTGTCCATAGATAGTGCATATATGCATATAAGATCTTTGTTTAATGTCTTTCCTCCCCCAACCCCCTTCCCTCTGAGAATCATCAGTCTGTTCCATTTCCATGCCTCTGATTTTATTTTATTCACCAGTTTATTCTGTTCATTAGATTTCTTATTCATTAATTTCAATTTTTAGATTCAATTGTTGATAGGAATGTATTTGTTGCCATTTTGTTGTTCATAGTTTTGATCTTTTTCTTTTTCTTCTTCTTCCTCTTCTTAAAGAATATCCTTCAGCATTTCATATAATACTGGTTTGGTGGTGATGAACTCCTTTATCATTTTTCTTGTATGTGAAGCTCTTTATCTGACCTTCAATTCTAAATGATAGCTTTGCTGGGTAGAGTACTCTTGGTTGTAGGTCCTTGCTATTCATCACTTTGAGTATTTATTGCCACTCCCTTCTGGCCTGCATAGTTTCTGTTGGGAAATCAGCTGACAGTCCTATGAACATTCCCGTGTAGGTAACTAACTGCTTTTTTCTTGCTGCTTTTAAGATTCTCTCTTTGTCTTTAGCCCTTGGCATTTTATTTATTAACTTTTTTTTTTTATTACTGCTTTGAGAGAGAGAGATTTGTTGTTCCATTTATTGATGCATTCATTGGTTGATTCTTGGTATGTGCCCTAACCGCGTATCCAACCCACAACCTTGGTGTATTGGGATGATGCTCTAACCTAGTGGTGCCGCTCTTTTGACTAATGAGTTTGCCGACCACTTCTCTAACCAACTGAGCTACCAGGCCAGGACAGCCCTTGGCATTTTAATTGTGATGTGTCTTGGTGTGGTTCTCTTTGGGTTCCTTTTGTCTGGGACTCTCTGTGCTTCCTGGGCTTGTAGGTCTATTTCTTTGACCAGGTAGGGGAAGTTTTCTGTCTTTATTTCTTCAAATAGGTTTTCAATACCTTGCTCTCTCTCTTCTTCTGGCACCCCCATAATTCAGTGTTGGTACACTTGAAGTTGTCCTGCCCAGCAGAGCAAGTATCCCAGCCTCACACCAGACCCTCAGGTCCCAGAGCTGGGAAAAGAAGTAAGAACTACAGGCTGTAAAAACCAGTGCCGATTGGGGCTCACACTATCTTCATATTTTTTAATTCTTTTTTCTTTTTTCTCTTCTGGTTGGGTGTTTTTTGCTTCCTCATATTTCAAATTGTTGATTTGATTCTCAGAATCCTCTACTCTACTGTTGAATTCCTATACACTGAGTGGCCAGATTATTATGATCTCTGAACATACAATAATCTGGCCACTCAGTGTGTGTGTGTGTGTGTGTGTGTATGTGTGTATTAGAGGCCCGGTGCATGAATTCATGCATGGGTGGGGTCCGGCCAGCCTGGCCAGGGGGAGGGGACATGGGCGGTTGGCCAGCCTGCCTGCTGGTCGAACTCCTGGTCGAGGGGACAATTTGCATATTAGCCTTTTATTATAAAGGATATACACTGAGTGGCCAGATTATTATGTGTTCAGAGATCATAATAATCTGGCCACTCAGTGTATATTATTCTTTATTTCAGTTGGTGTATGCTTAATTTCTGACTGGTCCTTTTCCATTTTTTTGGAGGTTTCTAGAAGATTCTTGAGTAACCTCATAACCATGGTTTTGAACTCTGTATTCAGTAGTTTGCTTTCTTCTATTTCTTTCATTTGTGACATGTTTCTTTGTCTCTGCATTTTGGCTGCTTCCCTGTGTTTGTTTCTATGTATTGGGTAGAGCTGCTATGTCTCCTTCAGTTGGTAGAGTGGCCTTGTGTAGTAGGTGTTCTATGGGGCCCAGTGGCTCATCCTCCTCAGTCACCTGAGCTGGGCACTCTAGGTGCAACCCTTTGTGGGCTGTGAGCACAGTCTTGTTGTAGTTGAGACTTACTTGCTGTTGGTGTCACTTGGAGGAATTGACCTCCAGCCCAATTGGCTGTGAGGACCAGCTGTGACTACAGTGGGAGAGCTGCTGTGCAGGAGACAGCCCTATGGTGCAGGCCTTTCTTCAGTGGGGCTTTGGTGCTCCCTGAGTCTGCCCCTTGAGTGTGTCACTTGTGGATGTGTAGAGTTATAATCTGGTATGGTCTGACACTGACCACTGAGTACACTAGCTCTTGGGTCTCTCAGGAGGTGCAAAGTCAGCCACTGCCTGGGGCCACCCAGCAGGAGCTACAGAGAGATCTGTAGATTCCTCCTCTTTGTATCGGGTTTGGAAGTGCCCAGGTGAGGCCCAGCTCTGATGCAAGGCAGGTTGGTGCTGGTGCTGGGTCTTGGGCCTTTTATTGACAGGTTTGGAGTTACCTGACCCAGCTGAAGCTTATTTGAGAAAATTTAGGCTGAGCAAGGACAGACCATTCATATGCAAAAGCTGCTGCAAGCAGCTTGGGCAGGGTTGTAAATTAGATGAGGCGGGGTCTTAGGGAATCACTGCTGCAGAGTGGAACAAACAGAAATGGCTGCCACTCAGCCCTGCCACTGGTGAGGTCCCAGCATAGGAACAATGATCCCTATGAGCACCTCCGTCTGGGAGAAAGCCACCCCCAAGTTCCTGCCCCGATGCCAGACAATCCAGTTCCTACTCGTATGTGTCCGTGTTCCCCAGAGCCTCATCCTGGTTATGGAGCTTAGAGGAAGCAGGATGGTGTAAGTTCAGTTCATGGTGCTGGCCTTTTAAGAGGAACAGCTGGGTCTCCAGCAGCCTTTGTGTCACTGAGCCCCAATTCACACTGGTTTTATAGCCTGTCGTTCTTACTGCCTGTAGGGACTTCTTTCCCCAGCTCTGGGACCCTGGGCTGGGGATCTGGTGTGGGGCTGGGACCCCTTGCTGCTCCCAGCGGCCTCTGCAGAGATGATCTCTCTTCTCATTAAAAAAGCGGCCCACGTGGGTGCCAGACCAGCCCATTCCGGTCTCTGCACCTCCTACCAATCTCAGTGTGCTTTCTTCCTTACTTCTCTAGTTGTAGGACTTCCATTCAGCCAGCTGGATGATGGTTGTTCTGTATTTTAGTTGTAATTTTGATGTGGTTGTGGGAGGCGGCGAGTACAGGCGTTTACCTAACACTGCCATCTTTCTTTCTCTTAAACTACATTCTTAACAAACTAATTTAGATGGTATCTTCTGCTTTATTATATCCTTCTCTACAAAAGGTTTTATCAACGATTTTCTCTGATAAGCAGGATACTTGATGTGAATTTATTTTAATGCAGCAAAATCTAAGAATCTGATTTAGTTTATAAAAGTTCAGATCACAAGGCGACTCAGTAGAAAAACGGAGGCTTTGGCATAAGACAGACTCACCAGCTTTCCCAGGAGACCAGTCTCTTGGAAGTAGGAAAATAATATTTACCTCCACAGAGCGCTAATGAGGCTGTAACACTCTTCTCATAAAAGTAAGTGTTTCATAAGTGAGCTCCCTTCTTGAGAGCCATTTTCTGTGGGAAGTGGAACAACACTGTGCAAGTAGAAAGAAACCTTACCTGTCCTGTGTAGACCAATTGGCAGTTTTCAAAATACTTTTAACATTCACAATCTCCTTTGTCAGATGAGAGCATATACCCAGACCCATTATCCTAGGTGGTCAGTACAATTCGACATCATTTTCCTTAATCAATTTTTAAAAGTTATGTTTTCTTTCACTCCAAATTACATATAGAGAGCTAGAGGATATCAGTTCTTAAAAACTGAAATATAGCAGAACCTTGAAAAATAGACCTTGAAAAATAGACCTATTATTTTAGTCTTTATTTTTCAAAATGTTTAAAATATTTTGTATTTAAATTTGAAACACTTGAATGTTTACCACCACTAAGCTTTAACGCTTTTGCAATGATTATTTTAACAAGCAATTAAGTCACTACTTTGAATTATAAATTAAGTGGGTGGGTTTATAAGCATTTTTATTATGGGTTTGAAGGAGGTGTAGGTCATTCAGACTTGTTTGATAATTTTCTTTTTTTTTTTTTTTTGATAATTTTCTGTTGTGTTTATTTACGCAGAACTCTGTAGGAAAAGTGTTGCCAGTACATTTCAATAGTGCCATCTACTGGTTGGTTTGAGACAAATTTATTTGTTAAATTTGGTCTGCTTTATTCTCACTATAAAAATCCAGAGAAAGTGTTGTTTCACAGTTTCTGTGTTTAAGACCACATTAAGACTCTGTTAAATCCAGCCATAAATTGACTTTCTTTTTTCTCTTTCAATCATTAGTGATAAGTCTGCCTTTGAAAAAAAATCCAAATCATCAGTACAACTTGCGTGAGCTATTATTTTAATTGCATAGATAGGCCCTTCACTTCATCATATCCATTATCTTTGTTCGCTTTGATATATTTTTTCAAGCTCTAAAACTGACTATGAAGTTGAAGCAGAATAGAGATTTGGATTAGCCATCAGCTGTAAAACACAGAAGTCATGTACAGCTTGAGAAATCCTGGACAAGAAGCTTTCTTTTGTCCTTAGTAACAAGTTAGAATCTGGAAATATTAATTATTCCTTTTGTTTATTACATTTTGCTTGTAGAATTGCAGCCAATTAATGAACAACTTGAATGCATGTCACACATCTGCTAATTGTTCAAATGAGATCGATGATAATATCCTAAGTTTTAATAAGTCTGTTCAGTTACAAAGATGCCATGTAAGAGTCAGAGAGCATGGTTCCAGGTTCCTCAAATATACTCTAGTGCTGGATAGAGGGCTAGTGTGTACTACCTGGTTACTGGGAACTACCTGCTTTCACTTTCATCTAAATAGATGTTGATGTCTCTGAGCCACTTATCAGAGAAGCAATAATTGCACTGGGTCCTCACTGAAGTGAAATGGAAACCGTGCCTGAGTTGTCCAGTATCTCTAGAAATTAGCTAATCCTGGGATGGGCTGTCCTTCCTGGGTCAGCAAGGACCCAGATACCAGAGCATCAAGAATACAGTAAATACCCTAGCCAGTTTTGCTCAGTGGACAGTGTATCAGCCTGCAGACTGAAGGGTCCAGGGTTTGATTCCAGTAAAGGGCACATGCCCTGGTTAAGGGCTCGATCCCCAATTGGTGGTGTGCAAGAGACAGCTGATCAATGATTCTCTCTCATCATTGATGTTTCTATCTCTCTTTCCCTCTCCCTTCCTCTGAAATCAATAAAAAATATATTAAACAAAAGAGTACAGTAAATAAGAAAATTTAGTTAATACAGGCATTCTCACACTTCTTTTTCTTCTTTTCCACCTTCTCTTTCTTCCTCAACCAGGCTGGACCTTATCTAATTAGTAGAATCAAGATTCAGGAGCCCAAAGAAGCAAACATGGAAGTAGTTTTGGGGTCATTTCTATCTGGTTATTCATTCAAGTCTCAAATTTTTCTTTGGGTTTAGGTTGTATTTCCAGCCATTTTATTCCTTGCTATAGTGGTGAGGCTAGCTATCACTGCATAAGGTAATTTTTTAATTGTATTGAAAATATGGGCCATGAAGAAGTGTTGAGTATTGGTCTCAGTTATACAATCTCCTTTATATTCTGTGAAACACACAGCATAGGGCCTAAGAGGCAGCACAGAACTGTGATTAGGAGCCAGCAAGCCCAAGTTTTAATCCCATCTCCAACCCTTATTATCTATATGACTGGTTATTTTGCTTCTCTAAGTCTTTGTTTTATTTTTCATCAATAAAATGGTTGTGGAAAAAGTACCTATCAAATGATTTGTTGTGAGAATTAAGTGTGATGTTGATAAAGTGCTTACAAGGTGCCTGGTATATAGAATGATCAATAGATAATCTATTGTTATGCTTTAGTGATTCTTATAAAGTACTACAGGCCCGGTGCACGAAATTCGTACACTTGGGTGGGGGGGAGGGGGGGTCCCTCAGCCCAGCCTGTGCCGTCTCGCAGTCCGGGATCCCTTTTGCAATCTGGGGCTCTTACAGTTCGGGACTCCTCACTCCTTACTGCCCACTTGAAGCAGAGACAGGAGAGGCTCCCACCATCGCCGCTGTGCTCACCAGCCGTGAACCTGGCTCAGGGCTTCTGGCTGAGCGGCACTCCCCCTGGTGGTCAGTGCTCATCATAGCAATCAGCCGTTCAGTCGATTTGCGTATTAGCCTTTTATTATATAGGATACCTATGGATTGGCAATAAGACAGGTTTTGCTACAAAGATAAAAGGAATAGGGCCTTTATTCTGCTGTTGGATATACATTTGTACTTGCCATAGTAATTGCAGTAAAGTGAGCAAAAGGTACAGTCTTATAAAGGCATGATATTTGTGAGAGGGGCATGGATTGCATTCTTCTGATTTGTTCATTAAACTTTTTTTCCCATTTAAACGTCTTAAAATGCCTAGTTTTCCATCATAAAAAATCTTTTCTTAAACAAGATTCTGAGTAATTTCTTGAATAATTTTTGTTAAAAAATAGCACAGAAAAATATAACACAGAGTTCCAAAGTCTAACTTTTCAAATTCATGATAAGTGAACTTACTGTTTTCCCCTGAGTGTCACACCCACTGGGTTAGTCACAAGTAACTATATTAAGGATGTTGTTCACATTTTTTAAACACTAGCATTTCTGACCCACCCAGTTCAACTTCAATTTTAGGTGCAATCAGACTTAAAAAAATTTTTTTAATTCTCCATAAGAAAAATAAGAAGTGCTTATCATTTGGAAGATATGCAAAATAATATATAATGCCATGCTTTTAAGTGTGGCAAAGTGCTTCACAGAGTATACAGACTGGCATTGAATTCTGTTATTATGCAGGAGAGCTCTTTCTTTAACTGTGATTCTGTGTAATGCTAGTTCTATTAGTGCATTCCAAAGAACAACATGTAAAAGTACATGGAACCAGAATGAATTTTAATGAATTGAAATGACCTCAATAATATACTAATTGAATCAATCAGTCTATTTCTTTAATGTTGACTCTAGTCTGCTCTGAATATTCCTCAGACCAAAGTGAGATGGGGATGAACTTGCATAACTCTGGGTGGAGAAGACCCTGGGTGGATCTGGAGTGAGAGGATTCTCTGGATTTCTTTGTTCTGCTTCCACATCTCAGAACCATAAGTCAGTCTAAGGCCTTCTTATAGAATATACAGCTACTGCTGCCTTTTGCCCATGTTTTAAAAATGTCTAGGTAAATCTTATAGAGAAATTGTGCCATGCCAGCATGGCCAAGGGTGAACCTGAGGAGGGGTGGTGAAGGATTGAAGAAAAGACAGACAAGAGAATACAGCTGGGGCTCGGTGGATCTCCCGTGCCTGGATGAGGATACAAAAGACCCAGCCTGCAAGCCGATGCTTTATTTTATGGTCTGATTAAAACAAGGGTAGATTAACATGTATACAAATGTTCTTGTTTTGGCAACAATTTCTGCACCTCCCACAGCCCATTAGCTACTTAGGAAGGAATTAGGGAGGGCTACAAGGTCAGGCTTAACTATGCTAGGAGAGCTCTGCCCTCCAGGCTGGAACTTGTTTGTGGTCAGCCTGAAGGCCCTAGAGCTGCTCCCTACAAGAAATACCAACACTGAAATCTGGACAACCTTTAGTTCCAACTGAGCAATTTATTCATGCAGTAAGTATTTTTTAAATGACTAGAATGGGTAGTGTTATGCTGGTTACTGAGACATAGCAATGAGTAGGAAGGACAAGGTCCCATTCCCATAGGTCTTACATTTTATTAGGGAATACCAGCATTAAACAGCTAATTGTGACATTAACTTTTTCATAGTTGTAGTTTCATCCTACAGCTGCAGGACACAGTTCAGAGAGGAGAGGAGAAGCAGAAAGTTTGTACAGAGTGTATAGGATGTGAAGTAGGATGGTCAATAGCCATTTGCCCATCACCAGAAGAGAGCCTGAATTCATCCCAGAGAGAGAGAGGAAGGGAGAGAGGGAGGGAGGAGGAAAGGAAGGAAAAGAGAGAGGGAAGAAAAAGAAGAGGTAGGTGGAGAGAGAGAAAAGGGAGGTAGAAAGAAAGGAAGGGAGAAAGGGGATGGGGCCTTCAAAACCTGACTTGAATTCTTGGATCCCGTTGTTTTGGAATCAGCTCCATAATTGTGTTTCCAAGTTAAGACAGTAAATTCCTCTATTGTGTGTGAATGAACACAAGTTTGTGTTGGTTTCTTATTATTTGAAGCTACTAGTACTCTGACTTTTAAATATTGGTATAAAGTTGAACATCTTCTTGAATATGGATGGAGAAAGAATGGCAATGTTCCAAAAGAGAATAAGCAATAGCCACAAGATTTAATCATGGGCTAGTTGAATGTTGAAGTTGGGAGATATTTACATGGACAAAACTTCCAATAAGGCAGAAATAACCCACTGACCACTCCTGGCAGAAGTAAACTAGTCTCTATATCAGTAATGGCTCTGGCCCTGGGGGACATTCTGGAAGAATGTGGGGCACTTTTGGCTTGTCATAATAATTTGTGGGGTCCACTGACATTAGGGAGGACATGCTGCAGTGAATAAGAATCCCACACAATAAAGAATTATCCTTCATCCTGCAAGATTTGGGAATGTCCAACAAGATGTTCCTGTAGGTTAAAAGCCTGTTTCTCTGAACCCACAACCCACAACCTAACTTCATTTTTCATATTAAAAACAAAATGTTTTTATAAGCTTTCAATATGCAGTCCATTTCCCAAGCACACGCTACCATCTAAATCAAGGGAAAATTGTACCTTGTTTTATTCAGAATTTCATTGAGTTAGTTTACATGTTGGAAATTTACACCACTCAATGGAAGCACTGACGGTATTGGAGTCACTGGTTCAATACACCTGCATCCACATACATTTGTAGCTGTTGTATTCCTAATGATTCGCTGGGCTCTGTCTTCCATTGTCATGCTCTAGCACTTATCTATTGATGCAGAACCAGAAGTCTTCCATCTCCTCACTCATCAAGTAGGCCTTTCATCCCAACACTGACTCGTGTGTTCCTTAGCTGAGATAGGCACAGCTTGCCTGCTCATTCCCCTTCTTGGAACACCTGCTTCCCAAATCCTGCTGAGGCCAAATGGGCAGGATCACATCACCCCAGCCTCCTTGCCACTGTTGACTAGGCCAGGGATGGGCACCTGAATCAGCAGGGCCAATTACATTGTCTCCCAACAACTTGGATTATAAATTGACTGCCAGAATACATAAGGTCATGCTCTGCTATGTGCGCAGAGAAAGCAAGACCATCTGATGCACAGAGAGAGAAAAGGATGAAGAAATATGTGGGTAAAAGCAGAGATGAGTGGCCATGTGGCCCAGAAAAGAGAAAGACACTAGTGAGCAGCTGCTTTGTTCTCCAGTGGATTTCCTAATCCAAGTTCCAGATTTCAGGAAGCCTGACTGAGTACTCTGCTGCTTGTACTTGTCATGGAATTATCCCTGACACAGAAGACTACCTTTGACCTGGCCTATCAGTGCACTAACTCCTCAAGAACTGAGAGTCAAGTAGAGGGAGTCCTGTGCTTCCCTACGGTTTACATTTCTCCTCTAACACTCTGCTAATTCATGGGTCTCACTTGAACTTATGTAATTGATTTTTAAAAATTTTATTTAAAATAATTTAAAACTTTCTGAAAGGCTGGAGAAATAGTACATCCTTTACCCAGATTCCCAGATTGTTAACATTTACCATATTTGTTTAATCTCTCCTTACCCATTCTCTCTCTAATTTTCTAGATCATTAGAGAGTACATTATAGATATGATGCCCCATTACTCTTACGTATTTCCTAAAGTACAGGAATCCTCTTCTACGGTAACTACAGTATAATCATCAAAATTAGGGCATTGATCTTAATATAATATTACCATCCAAATCCCTATCCTCAGTAGTGTCCTTGTGTACACCCTTTCATTTTCAGTCCATGTCTCCAGCCTAGGCCAGTGGCCGGCAAACTCATTAGTCAACAGAGCGGCAAACGCGGCTCGTGAGCCGCATGTGGCTTGTGAGCCACAGTTTGCTGACCACTGGCCTAGGCTCTTCAATAGTTTCTCAGTCTTTTCTTCTCCTTTGAGACCTTGACCCTTTTGAAGGTACAGATCAGTTATTTTGACAGAATACCCCTCAATTTACATTTGTCTTGTGTTTTCCCATTACTAGATCCAGGCTATTAATTTTTGACAGGATTGCCATAAATTGTGATGCCATGTTCTTCATAGTACATCATATCAGGAGGCATCTGATGTCAATTTGTCCAATTTTTTGGTGATGTTGACTTTTACAACTTAGATAAGGTGATATTAGACAAGTTTTTCTACTCAATTACTAAGTATTTTGTACTTCCATCAACTAATATTAGCCTCCATTGATGATTTTTGTCTGAAACAATTATTACGATGATTTTTGCCAAATGGTGATTTTTTTCTATGTTTACCATTTCATCTACGTTTCTTAGCTGGCAATCTACTATAAGAGAGACTTTTCTTCTTTATGTATTATTTCATTTACTTATTTATATCAATAAGGGCTCATGGGTTCATATTTTATTCAATTATTTATAATCTATATAATCATGAACTAAAATTTGCCTGTTCAAATTTTCCCAGACTCAGCCAGTGGTAGCCCCTGCAAGCTGGTTATCTCTTCTCCCTGACTCTCGGTGTACATGCCAGCCAAGTGAGCTCAGTCCACTTGCTTTGGTCATGTTGACCTGACACTAACCCTGACTCTGGGCCATATTCATATCCCAAGTAGCTATAAATCTAAATGGTGAACTTGACATAGCTGTTTAAGCAGCCTTTATTTCAGCTGTTCTCTTAGGTTATTGAGACCACTTTGAATTTTGACTGTCATCCAAATGCATCCATTGTCCCTCCTACTTTTGATCTACCCAAGCATTTCATATATTTTTTATTCAAAATCTTGATAAAATCTTGAATATAGGAAGAGTTCCCTGTTATTAGAGATACTCTTTTCATGGAATTGATACATTAATATATACTCTTTGTATGTCATTGTTCAACCAGCTCCAAACTTACTTTAAGGACTACCTAGTTTGGATTTATTTTTTTTGCAAACACAAGATATCTTGAGATATGTTTTCTAATAGTGTGTATTAAAGTGCATTCTGTCTGTGCTTAGTAAAGTGACCTTATAAAAAATAAAATTATGTTAGTTTGACCTAAGATGTTATTAATGAACCCATGCTGGGTTCTATTGCTCATTGCTTTCTTATCAGAGGGGTTAAGGCAGTTGCTCAAAGTATGACTAAGTGAAGTGGTGGAATTTGAACCCAGGCTGGTATATCTCCAATGCCTTTTTCTTTCACAACACCACTATCAGTTTACATGGGGGTGTGGAAAGGACCTCCTCTTTCTGATTTTACATTATGCTACTTCAATGAGATATTGTCAGAGTGCAAGTCTTGGCCCATAGGTATACCCAAGGGCAAGACAAGGGTTAACCTGCTAGGGCCCAGGAGGTACCACTGTCTCAGGTCTCCAGGTGTACATAGGGAGCCATTCTTCACAGTTTCTTGAACCCCTTCCCAGGATGTCTTCCTGAATTTCCCATTTGATGTATAGATTGAAACCTAACTTACAAAAGCAGGTATGAGTCTCTTTAATTAAAAGCAAAGCATTTGTAAAGCGCAATAATAAAATTAAATTATTTGGACATGTGAAATATTTACCCAACTTTGTTTTATCTCTCAGAATATCAATATTTTAAGTATTATTGATTTCTATTCAGCATTTTAGTTCAAGGAAAGTTAAGAATTGTTGTTGTTATTTTCTTCTTCTTTTTTTAAAATGCCCTCAATCTAAGGCTCACTACAACTTAGAAATGGCACAAAAGCTACGAAAGACATATCCATGTACTCGATGAAGGTGGTTTTGCTAGACATAAAAAAGAGGAGGAAACAACCAAAAATCTCCTTAAGTACTAGGAGTAATCCACTGAGGCTGTTTTGCTGGATTCGGTAGAATGTTGTGTGCAAAGATCACATTCTTGAGGTTGTGGTCATGTTGAAGGGACAAGAACAGAGGAAGAGGGAAGATTCTGAACAAAGAGGGATTTAAGTTGACTAGCAGGGAGAAAAATCCCCAAGGAGGAGTCTGTAAATGCAAGAGAAGTGGTAGGAGTACTCCTTGGAATAATTAGAGATGAAGTGCACAAAATAACAGAGGCACTTCTGTGGGGAACAATCCCAAGTTGGCAGGAGCTCAGATAAGTCCACCCGCCAGGACTCGACCACTTATTGCTCTCTGAACTCCTGGGGTAAGGGCTCCCCACCTACCATCTCTCGGGAAAATGGCCCGTGGGCCCCTAAGTTTTTATGGTGCACGGAATGACCGCCCATGCTGTGCTGTACGTGAAGCTGAGCAAGCATGAGGACCCTTGAAAAGAATCCTGTGGGTTTATTGATTTTGTTTATATAAATATCTTTTTTCTCCACAAAATCTTTACACTAAAGTAGTAGTTTCCTCTTTTGTTGTCATCAAATAAATATAGATATTTTCTCTTGGTTTTATTTAGTGTTCAGAAAACAATATTGCTGAGACTACTGGTTGTACCTCTTCCCCATCAATAGTTCCCTTCATCCATGGTAACTGAAGCACAGTGTGTGACAGGACACAGAGCTTCCTCCAATAAAGACCACATTGTCCAACTTTTCTCTTAGCTGCAAGCAGCGATGTGACTAAGTTTGGCCAATGACTTATAAGTAGCAGCATTACTGAAAAGCTTCCAGGAAAACATCCTTAAAAAACTGTGTAGCATGCCTTTTGCCTGCTCCTGGAAACGTGGATTTGATGGCTGGTGCTTCAACCATCACATTGGACCATGAGGATGGACATCACAGCCTCGGGTTGAGAGACAAGTGAGCTGGAAAGAGCTTTACCCTAAAGCCTTAAGAGCAAAGCCGCCATTCCATCTCTGGACTCCCAACCTCCAGACTTCCATGAGGACTGAAATAAATGGTTATTTGGGGATGGTTTCTTTATCTGCAGTAGATGCTAGTCCTACCTGATATTAGTACACATTAGTATAAATAGTAGTATTACTATTGAAATATAAGAAAGAAGTCATTGACCATCACTCATACTGACACTTTATCTTTTTCTTTTCATCACATGCCCTCTCAATATGACATACAGTTTAAGATAATGGCCAAAATTTCAATCTGTCAATACACACACTCACATGCTTATTATTATTATTATTACTAGAAGCCCGGTGCACGAAATTCGTGCACTGCGGGGGGTTGTCCCTCAGCCCAGCCTGTACCCTCTCCAATCTGGGACTCCTGGAGGGATGTCCGACTGCCTGTTTAGGCCCGATCCTGGTGGGATCGGGCCTAAACGGGCAGTCGGACATCCCTCTCACAATCCTGGACTGCTGGCTCCCAACTGCTTGCCTGCCTGCCTTCCTGATTGTCCCTAACCGCTTCTGCCTGCCAGCCTGATCACCCCCTAACCACTCCGCTGCCAGCCTGGTTGATGCTTAATTGCTCCCCTGCCAGCCTGTTTGCTCCCAACTTCCCTCCTCTGCCAGCCTGGTCACCCCTAACTGCCCTCTCCTGCAGGGTTGATCACCTCCAACTGCCCTCCCTTGCAAGCCTGGTCCCTCTCAACTGCCCTCCCTTGCAGGCCGGGTGCCTCCCAACTGCCCTCTCCTGCTGGCCATCTTGTAGTGGCCATCTTGTGTCCACATGGGGGCAGGATCTTTGACCACATGGGGGCAGCTATATTGTGTGTTGCAGTGATGATCAATCTGCATATTACTCTTTTATTAGATAAGATTACTTCTAAGTGAAATTGCAATAAACTAATATTAAGGTGCCAGGCAAGGCAATCAGCAGCCTCTCCATATATATTTTTTGTTTCTTTAGAACACTGAAGAAGCAAAAATGTTTCTGAAATTGAAGTCTCTGGTCCCATTAATATGTCTCTCCTCTCTGGACCCACTGCAATTTCTGCTTCCCCAAAGACCCTCAAATATATGAGATTAAAACACAGAAGGCCCTGGCCAGTTTGGCTCAGTGAATAGAGCGTTGGCTTGTAGACTGAAGGGTCCTGGGTTTGATTCCGATCAAGGGCATATGCCCAGGTTTCGGGCTCGATTCCCAGTGGGGGGGGGGGGGGCATGCAGGAGGCAGCCAATCAATGATTCTTTCTCATCATTGATTTTTTTTTTCTCTCTCTCTCTCCTTTCCTCTCTGAAATCAATAAAAAAAAAAAAAAAAACCCACAGGAGAAAGACAGGCTAGAGATAGAAGATGGGAGTCATCAACCTATAGGTGACAATGAAAGCAAAGGGCTGGCTCCTTGGGACCCAGGGTTTCAGATCTCAGTTTCTTCCCAGTGCCTGCGGCTTTCTCCTTTCCCATCCGGCCTCAGGTAAAAGAATCTTCCTGGGATCTAGCTCTAGCCTTGGGGAAGTAGCGGAGGGGGAGTCATGGGGCAAAAGTCAAATGGGATGGAGAGCAGGCTACAAAATTCTCTCGTGTTCTCAAAAAATCACGAAAAAGGCTAAAATACAATAAATAAACTAAAAGAAAAATGTAAATCCGCAAAAAAAAAAAAAAAAAAAAAGCAAAGGGCTGAATACAAGTATGTAAGAATAAGGAGATGCGTGAGAAGGGGGTCTCTACTGTAGTAAGTTCATCTTTATGTAATGGGCAGAGAAAGAGAGCCCCCTAATGAAGGCTGTGAAGGAGTGGTCAGAGATTCTAAAGAAGAAAACAATTAAACATCATCAGTGTCTTTTCTTGATCAGCTGGTAAATAGTATTAGCTTCTTGTGATTTGGGAAATAAGTTATGAATTGATATTCCTTGGATCTACTGGTAGCAACAAGGAGGTCATTGGTGGTGGCTGATGCAAGAACAGATTCAGGTGGTAAGGATGGGGCTTGGAGAGAGGTTAGGGCAGGAGGTGGAGCTGAGATTCTGTGCATAATTATTTCCTTTTTACAAAAGCTTGGTATTTTGTAAAGTTCTGTAATCCTGTAATCCAAGGCTATACCTGTCACACAAACTGATTTGGCTGCTTTTGGTTTGCGTTCAATGGCCAAGTCAGTCTGATGGATTTAGGCTTTTCAAGTCATTTGAAGCAAATTAATATTTGTATGCAAACTCAGACCATGTTAGAGGAATGAGAAAACTGGAAAGCAGCCTTGCTTGGAGGGTAGCATTTCCTTTATGACAGGCACTATAGTCCTGCCCAAGTCCCTCCATGGACACCTGGGAAAGGCAGGGAAGCATTAATAGCCACCACTAGCCCGAATATTCACATTAGCCTTGGAAGGCATCAGAGAGCTAAGCATCGGCTCTATTGTATCCAAACTGAGCACTGTCATAGGGCGGGGGGGGGGGGGGGCTGAGATCTGGGAGAGAAGAAGCCTAGGCAAAGTGCCTGAGAAACGGACATGCCTTTTCAGGGCCAGAATTAGGCTGGAAATTTGGAACTAACTTGGAAGACTTTCTGTCTCTCCTCCCCTCCACACCCCACACCGTTGGTGTTTTTTATAATTATTTCCTTTTTACAAAAGCTTGGTATTTTGTCAAGTTCTGTAATCCTGTAAAGACAGTTTCTCCTTTTATCTCTGTTTCTCAGTGCCTTGCGTTATCTCTTTCTAAATATATTTCACCAATTTATTTACTTCGGGCTGAAGCGCTGACACCATTATGTGACTCCTTTACATCCAGCTCCAAGCTGCACTTTTCAAAGATAAATCACTGTAATTATTTATTCTCTTGAAAAGAAGCAGGAGGTGTAAAAGCCAAACTAATATGCACCTTGAGCCCACCCGAGTGACACGTAGGAAACGGATTGCGCAGAACCCTCAACCTGCCTCTGTGTTTCCAGATTCTCTCACCGTCTCAGATAATTAAGAATTGTGGAATGAGCTGGAAATTCTTACTTATTTTTCAAAGACTGCCAACCATAGCTACCTATTTTTAAGGATTTTTGTTGAATCCTACAGTGTCAACCCTCGGTTGGTTAGCTCATCAACAAACTCAGAAATAAACTGAAAACTAGAGGTTTGGGACTCAGAGGGAAGTTTGGAAAGCTAGGGCTAAGGAAGTTTTTATTGAGTTGATTTGGTTTATTTTCTTTGAAGACATTTTTATCTCACTAGCAATTTTCTTAGGTAATTTAAAATCGTACTTCCAAATTCGAATTCCCTTCCCTTCATGGTGGCAGAAAAAGAAGTTTGCTAACAATTATTTCCTATTCCAGTCTGATGCAGAGAGAAAAGTTTCCTGAATTTTTTTTTTCCTTAGGTGGATGGACAAAAAATGACCCACATAAGTACCTTGGACTGACTTCATAAGGATCATATGTATAAAGGCAATCACTGTTTTTATTCAGGAAATAAACCAACATCAGGGTCCTAATGTCCAATACAACCTCTTACTCTAACATTAGTTGCCAAGTTCTGCTAGAAATATATATATTTTTTCTGCTGCAAAAAATTTCTTGGTTCATTAAGTTCAAGAGTGCCTCCCAGGCTCTAGGGAAAAAACCTTGGCTGGTCAGAAGAGGCTCATGTTTTTCTCCTCTCTACTCCTGCCACTTCTATTTTAAACACTTTCAAATGCACTCTCGTAATTGCATGCTACACAAGGAAATGGTGGTGGTGTTTAAGAGAAAGCCACAGGCCCAAAATGGCATCAGTCATGCTAAAAGCCCATGATAACAAACCTAGATTTAATACCTGATCGAATGGCAGTTTCAACATCTCCCATAAACATAATCTTAATCAACCAGTCTGGAATTTTCTGGCCAAGCGCCAGGAATGTAATCTGTCACTTGGGCCCTCTCCTGTGCGCCATACAAAGCAGAGGCGACCTGCATAATCAAAACCCTTCCTAGTCTCTTCTCCCAAAGTAAAGATGTCCTGGCCCCAAGATAATTTTTTCTTTATTATTAATAGTGCCCTTGCCCCAGCATTCTTCCTTTAAAAACCTTCCATTTTGTACAACCCTTCTGAGCACCCTTCTAATTGCTAGATGGGCTGCTGCCCGATTCATGAATCACTTAATGAAGCCAATTGTATCTTCATATTTACTGGGTTGAATTTTGGTCCCTGGAAAATATTAGGGTTTAATTCATTCTCACAAAAGCAAGTTTTTAGATGATGGAAGCTAACCATAAGCAGAAGCCAAGAAAATAATTTGCGGATTTCCAATTCCAAAAGCTAATTTATAGAATAATCTGATTCATTAAATTTATATAAATTTATAAAATTTATTATTTGCTTTTACAAAATGTTCTATTTCTCAAATTTTCAGCATTTCATATGGGAATCTTTCGGTTTATACTTTTTTTACTTAACATACAGGATTGTTTTAGGTAAATTCTGATTTATTTTAGGTGGTTTTAAATTTGAAATTAAAATTTAAAGCTGACAGAGATGTGAAAATATTCCTGTAAAGCTAATTAATAGATTAGTAAAATTGAATCTGCTACATGGTCATTTGGCAAATTGGCTTGATGCAAACGATGTGTGGTGACTGAGTAAGACATGACCACCCGGAACACTGTAGTGGGTACACTGAATACAACTAGTGATGCCATTCACAGAGACTATGATATGAATGGGCCACTTGGAGTTGCGTGACATAGAAACCCTAGACCTGACCTAGATCATAAGATGTCTTGTCCTAGCCAAGTCGCACTTTGGGAGCTCCGGTAACCAGATCCATAATTCCAATCCATTGGGAGGAACACACACATCTTAGAAGTTCCTAGAAGTTCAAACTAAGGGGATAAAGCAGGGCCAGCAGCACAGCTTGAAGGGAGGAGAATGTAAAAATCCTTATATCCAGGTTGTATCTCAGACTGACTCAATGAGAATTTCTTGGTGGGACACAGGCATAGACATTTATTTTTCCCTGTGACTTATCTTTACATTTTCTTAACGGTGCCTTTTGAAGAACAAAAGGTTTTAATTTGATGGTGTCCAATTTATCATGCTTTTGCATTCTGCATTAAGATGTATTTTGAGGTGTTGTTTTTTGTTTTGTGTTTTTTTGTCGTGTTTAATTTGAGGTAAGGATCTAAATTCATCTTTTTTTGCATGTGGACATCCAATTATCCCAGCACCAATTGTTGAAAAGAAATTCATGTTGAATTGACTTGGCTCCTTTTCCAAAAAATCAGTTGACCATAAATGTTCCTGAGCTCTAAATTTTGTTTCGTTGGTTTATGTCTTTTTTATATTAACACCACACTGTCTTGATTGTTGTGTTTCTATATTGAGTTTTGAGGTTGGGCGCTTTGTTCTTTTTCGCAATCCTACTCTGCTTTTTGACTTCCAGTCACCATTGTGTATGGCTCTTCTATTTTCTCTGTTGCTGTCAGTTCCACACATGGTTGCTATCAGGGTATGCTATACTAGAACCCACCCTCCTCTTTCTCTTCCTCCTCCTCCTTCTTACCAGCTCGTCTTAATTACGTGCTTTGGTGTGGAAACCTTGTGGATATAATGCTCTCTATTTCTCCCACCACGCATGGGTTACACCAGCACAGAGAGGCTTAGAAATAACAGTCCCTGATGCAGTTTCAGAATGGAGAACATTCTTTCACTCACCTCTCAGTCCCATGTTAACATACAAAGTTCATAATAAAGGAGTTGATTTTCTTTATGTAGTCCCTGGCCTTACTTCACCCAGGGTCCTGAGTTCATATCTGACCTTGACAATATGAGTTTTCTAGTAAACACAACTTGCTTTCCCTTTGGGACACGAACTCTATGATAGTTCTGAATTGATCATTTATCTTTCTGTAATCAGAATGGTCGAAAGAGAGTTGAATGGGAATTTCTTTCTCACTAAGCAATTCAATGTTTTTAATGTCATGCCTATGTGTCATGTGAAATCATCAATCATCAACACATTTGGAAAACCTACAGCCTAATGTACACCAGTGCTTCCCCATCTCTTCCCATTTTGTCATTCAAAGAGAACAATATTGTGTGGCATATGCTGGGGTATATGGAGACAGCTGCCTCAGCTCAGCTGAGGTGGTAAATTAAGCCACCTCAGGCAACTGGTCAGGGGAGCTGACTTCAGCCCAGGCAGCACCCTGCCCCCACTCCCTCCTGGGACAGAAGAGATGGATATATTGACACACAAGTAACTCTTCCAGTAAGCATTTTATCCTTTTATCCTCACCCTAGGATATTTTTTCCTTTGATGTGTGTGTGTGTGTGTGTGTGTGTGTGTGTGTGTGTGTGTGTCTATAATTCTGTACTATTTACTCTCTAAGTTTTTGGAATCCAACCACGTAATACCCAGCTTTAAGTAGTTACTTTTTTTTTGGCTCTTAATGTATCCTATCTAATAAAAGGGTAATATGCAAATTGACCATCACTCCAACACACAAGGTGGCTGCCCCCATGTGGTCAAAGATGGCTGCCCCCATGTGGACACAAGATGGCCAGCAGGGAGGGCAGCTGGGAGGGACCAGGCCTGCAAGGGAGGGAAGTTGGAGGCAATCAGGCCTGCAGGGGAGGACAGTTGGGAGGGACCAGGCCTGCAGAGGAAGGCAGTTGGGGGTGACCAGGCCTGCAGGGGAGGGCAGTTATGGGCAATCAGGCCGGCAAGGGAGCAGTTAAGCACCAATCAGGCTGGCAGGGGAGTGGTTAGGGGGTGATCAGGCTGTCAGGCAGAAGCAGTTAGGGGCAATCAGGCAGGCAGGCAGGTGAGAGGTTGGGAGCCAGCAGTCCTGGATTGTGAGAGGGATGTCCAACTGCCCGTTTAGGCCCCATCTGAGTGGGACTGGGCCTAAACGGGCAGTTGGACACCCTTTGAGGGGTCCCAGATTGGAGAGGGTGCAGGCTGGGCTGAGGGACATCCCCCCCCCCCCCCCGTGCACGAATTTCGTGCACCGGGCCTCTAGTATTTAATAAAAGAATATAACATCAACATGTTCCACTATAAACTGTTGTTACCAGTTCTTCTTCCTTTTTAAAAATATATTTCTTTCTTTATTGATTAAGGTGTTACATATGTGTCCTTATCGCCCCATTGCCCCCCCACTCCCCACTCATGCCCTCACCCCCCTAATGTCTGTGTCTGTTGGTTAGGCTTATATGCATGCATACAAGTCCCTTAGTTGATCTCTCTCCCTTACCCCCACCCTCCCCTTCCTTCCCTCTGAGGTTTGATGGTCTGATTGATGCTTCTCTGTCTTTGGATCTGTTTTTGTTCATCAGTTTATGTTGTTCATTATATTCCATAAATGAGTGAGATCATGTGATATTTATCTTTCTCTGACTGGCTTATTTCACTTAGCATAATGCTCTCCAGTTCCATCCATGCTGTTGCAAATGGTAAGAATTCCTTCTTTTTTAACACAGCATAGTATTCCACTATGTAGATGTACCACAGTTTTTTAATCCACTCATCTGCTGATGGGCACTTAGGCTATTTCCAAATCTTAGCTATGGTAAATTGTGCTGCTATGAACATAGGGGTGCATATATCCTTTCTGATTGGTCTTCCTAGTTACTTTTTTAAAAAAATATATTTTTAATTGATTTTTTTTAGAGAGAGGCATAGAGAGATAGAAACATCGATGGGAAACATCATTGACTGGCTGCCTCCTGCACACCCCCTACTGGGGATGGAGCCTGAAACCTGGGCATGTGCCCTGACCAAGAATCAAACCAGTGACCTCTTGGTTCCTGGGTTGACAACCACTGAGATACACTGGCCAGGCAAGTACTTACTTTTTGTATGTATGTTTGAGAGCTCATAGGCTGGCTAAGGACCATCTCTACATCTTCTGGAAAATTCTCTTGTGGGATATTTGGCATCTGCCTTTGACCACATGACAGAGGAGCGGTGCTGAAATTAAGTTGCTATGTTACAATGGGAAAACAAATTCCCCCTTGCTCCCTGACCACCAAATGTAACCAAAGACAGCTTTCTTCTTGGATTTATCTACCCTTTTCTCCAACTGATACATTGGAAAGTCTGACTCAGTAAAAATGGTGTGTGTAAGTGTGTGGTGTGTGTGTATGTGTGTGTGTTGGTTTAAAGAAAGCGTCCTTATCGCCCCAATTCTAATCTTTCATGTATAAATGCATTTTGGTTCTGAAAACGATCGGTTCATTCTAAACCAAATAGATAATCAGGTGGGAGGAAATCGTCTGTAAGAGTTGTGGCTTTGACTGGGGCTACCTTATTTGGAAGAACTGAAATGTTGCTGGGGCTCCCGCTGGCTCTATGACTTGAGGACATCTGATACCAGTTTACAGATTCCATGATTTATTAGATTTCGGTCTGTGTCTACTCCTTAAGTCCGCTGTCTTTATCCTAAAATTTTCCTTCACAAAGAGACTTCAGTATTTTCCTAGATGGACAGATTTCTTTTCTCTCTAAGTATATATGTGTGTGAGTTTTCTGCATGCTTTTTTGTCTTTGTTTTTTCTTTTCTAATTGTGGTGACTTGCTGTTATTGGTGTCGGTCTTTTGACTTCCTTTCTTGGGTGGGAGATCATTTTTGGCTTCCTACTGGAATGTCCCAGAATAACTGCTGTTTAAAAGACTACTTGTGTGCTGCAGTTTGAAAGAACTCTCTGGGTTGAGGCTGAGATCTATCTATAGGCACCAAATAGAGTGGGAATATTTATATCTCTGGTTTCTGCTCAAGGACTCCCATTACTTCAAACTGCATTAGCTCAGTTCTCCACTCACAACCTAGAAGAAGCAAAACAGTGGGTGAACATCTAAGATTGTGCTATTGACCCAATGTTTGTGTTCCCCCAGACTCATATGTTGAAATCTAATCTCTGATATGATGGTATTTTGAAGTGAGAGCTTTGGGAGGTAATTAAGTCTAAGGGTGAAGTTTTCATGAATGGGATTAGAGTCCTTGTAAAAGAGACCCCACAAAGCGACCTCTGCACTCCCAGTATATGACCACACAGGGAGCAGGAGGGCTGTCTATGAACCGGAAGCTGGTTGTCAGCAGACCTGAATCTCCTGGCACTTTGATCTTGGATTTTTACCCCCAAAGCATCTGCTATATCTCTGATCTTATCTTGGTCACTCTGCCTTAAACTGTAGTTGTTTGCAATAATAATGACTGCATTTTCTGAGTGCACACTATCAGTTTACATACGTTATCTCAAACGACTCACTAACACTGGCAGGTGAGCTTATTAACTCCACATTATTATAAAGAAAGGAACTAAACATGGAGAAGCTAAGTAACTTGCCCAAAGTCACACAACAAATGACAGAGCTGACGTTCAAACTATGTCTTTCCAGTTGATCTGTTTTATCTCCCATACAGACCTTAAGCAATATGAGGTAAATGATGATCTTATCTTTGCTTTCTTAAAATTTTTTTAAAAAAAATCAAGTTGCAGAAGAGTTCTCACATTTGTGTGACACTAAGGAGAAAAAACAGAGAGAACAGAATCCCCTCCCATTTTGTATTAGTGTGCTAGGGCTGCCATACACAAACCAGGTGGCTTAAACAACAAAAATGTATTTATTT
Source organism: Cnephaeus nilssonii (assembly GCF_951640355.1). Taxonomy (NCBI): domain Eukaryota; kingdom Metazoa; phylum Chordata; class Mammalia; order Chiroptera; family Vespertilionidae; genus Cnephaeus; species Cnephaeus nilssonii. Next base: position 29,721,424 of record NC_137080.1, read on the forward strand.
ATTTATTTACTTACTTACTTACTTACTTACTTACTAGAGGCTCGGTGCACGAATTTGTGCACGGGTGGGGTTCCTCGGGGTGGCCTGCAGGGATCAGGCCCCAGCTCGTGTTCCCAGGCTCACAGCCCCAGCTCGCGCCCCTGGCCTCGCAGCCCTGCCTTGGCCTGGCACCACCCCCTCACTTGCTCTACCATCCCTACTGCAGGGCAATTGATCAAGGCTGGGTCCCCGGCCCAGCTCCCTCAGTGCCTGGGAGCTGGGCGGCAGCCCCACCCCCTGCGCCACCACTGGTTGTCGTTTGCGAGGTGATCAGTGGGGTGATCGGGTCCCCGCTCGCACCCACCTTGGCCTGGTACCGCTCACCTGCTCCACCATCCCGCCCTGGTCCCACTCTCGTCAGGGTCCAGCAGGGCCAGCAGGGCCTTCATTGCCGCCCACTGCCAGCGCTGCCTTGCCGACGCCCACCGTGTTCCGTGCTGCCCTCTGGTGGTCAACACACATCATAGTGAGCGGTCGAACTCCCAGTCTCCCGGTCGACGACCTCCCGAGGGGACAATTTGCAAATCAGGCTTTTATTATATAGGATTTATTTTCTTTTTAATCCTGAGTATATGTTTATTGATTTTAGAGAAAGAGAAACATCATTTAATTGCCTCCCATACATGCCCTGACCCAGCATCAAACCCTCAACCTTTTGGCAGTCAGGACAGTGCTCCTGATGGCTGAACCCCTTGGCCAGGGCTATTTACTTGTTTATTTATTTGTTATGCATGAGTTTTTCTTGAGTTTATTGGTAAGCCTGTACAAGTAGCAAACGTAAAAATAATTTTTTGTGGTGCTATTTTAAGTACATATTTTATTTTATTTTTTAAATTTTATTTTTCAATCACAGTTTACATTCAATATTATTCTGCATTAGTTTCAGGTGTATAGTATAGTGGTTAGACAATCATGTACTTTACAAGGGCCCCTCCCCATATTTCCGGCACCCACCTGGCACCATACATAGTCATTACAATATTATTGACTACACTAGAGGCCCAGTGCATGATTAAATCATGCACGTGTAGGGTCCCCTAGGCCTAACCTGCCATCCAGGCCATATCTACAGTCCCACAAAGCCGGAGCGGACAGACAGCCAGCTCCCCCGCTTTGGCTTTCGATCGCGGGGGAGCTGTCTGTCTGTCCGCTGGTGCACCAGGCCTTTCGAAAACCTCCGGCATAGCGGAGGCTTTCGAAAGGCCTGGTGGTGGAGTGGACAGCCAGCCAGCTCCCCTGCTTTGGCTTTCAATCGTGGGGGAGCTGGCTGTCTGTCCGCTGGTGCACCAGGCCTTTTGAAAGCCTCCGGTGCTGCGGAGGCTTTCAAAAGGCCTGGTGCTGGAGCGGACAGACAGCCAGCTCCCCCGCTTTCACTCCCCGCTTTTGATGGTCCGCGGCGGGACGTAGGCTTGCTGCCCCAGAGGCCCCTTCTGTGCCGCAGCACAGCCATGGCGCAGACGCGAGCTCAGCATCCAGCAGGCCCAATCGGCCACCCCGGCCACCCTGAGTTCCGCCCCCTGCGCCTCCCGCTGGCCCAATCGTGGGCGTAGCGGAGTGATGGTAATTTACATATTACCATTTTATTAGGTAGGATTGCCTGTGCTCTACTCTATATCCCCAGGGCTATTTTGCAACTACCAACTACCAGTAGTTCTTAATCTCTTCACCTTTGTCATCCTGTGCCCCAATCTCCCTTCCCCTCTGGCAACCATCAATCTGTTCTGTGCATCTATGAGTCTGTGTCAGTTTTGTTTGGTCATTTATTCTGATGAACAACAAAAACTTATTGTCTGAGTTCTGGAGCTAGAAGTCTGAGGTCGAGGTGTCTACAGGCCCATACTCCCTTTGAAGGAAGTATCTGTGCTGGGTCTCTCTCAACTTCTGCTAGTTCCTTGGCTGATGGCAGCAACACTCCTATCTTCACATGCTGTTCTCAAGTGTGTGTAAATCCTTGTGCCCAAATTTTCCCTTATATAAGGACACCAGTCATATTGGTTTAGGTGCCTATCCTACTGACCTCACCTTAACTAACTACATGTGCAACAGTCCTATTTCCAAATAAGGTCACATTCGTAGGTTCCAGGAGTTAAGACTTCAGCATATGAAGTTTTAGGGATTCAGTTCAACCAATAACACATTTCTATGACATAGCTTCTGTCACAGTACTGATCCTTAGACCAGAGATCCTGATGTAGTTGTCCTACTGCACTTCCCTAAAATCAACACTGCAGAAGGGTCAGATGGTCAATTTAAACAAGTTTCATTGTGACAAAATTGAGCCTGGTTTTAGCTTCGGTCTTCAACAGATTCAGTCATTCTGACAACAATATTAGTTAACCTTTGCATAAACAAAAGATTTCATTAACATAGCATCTAAAACTGAGTCTGCTTTAGCTATCATAACCTGTGATTCTCTACCGCTCTCTAAAGGGGAAAGGCAATTATTGTGTATAACATTATGATATGTAGAAGTCATGTCTGGTAATACTTAGAATGCTTAAACTTTATTCAAGATGGGTTTAGTTTAGCCTGGCCAGTGTGGCTCAGTGGTTGAGCATTGACCTATTGTACCAGGAGGTTCCCAGGTTCAAATCACTGGTCTGGGCACATGCCTGGTGACAGGCTCAATTCCCAGCAGGGGGTGTGCAGGAGGTAGCTGATCAATGTTGAGGTTTCTATCTCTTCCTTCCCTTTCCTCTCTCTCTAAAACTCAATAAAAAAAAAAAAAAACAACTAGAGAATCATGAAGAATTCTTTAAAAAACAAACAAAGAAAGAAAAAAAAAGATGGGTTTACTTTAGTACATTTTACTAACTTTCAGCAGTAAAAGGAAATGAAATATATTAGTATCAAGAAATATGGCTATCATGAAAAAAGTGGGACTGGTCATTTAGAAAGCATTAAATGGGAAATGACCTATATAAAGTATTTCATAATGCAAAATAAGTTAGAATGTTGCAAAGTCACATTATAAAATATAAAGCCCAACCAACCACAGAACACAAGGCATACAAATGTTAAGATTATTGAATAGGCCAATTATGGCTTTTATTCAGTAACTTGCAGAATTCCTGAGGAGGGGAATTCTCTCATCTGACTCAGTTTTTAGCCCCAACAATGCCTAGCCCAGGACATTACACAAAACAGGTTTTAATACATTAAATTGAATGAATTTATTTTAAGTGGCATATCTCTCTTAACAGAAACAGGAAGCATTCAAAGTTAAATTTGAGAAGTTAAGTAAAGATGGGCAGTGTTTTAGTATATGCCAGGAATTGTTACAAGTGCAACCAGGGAATGAGGTAGATTCTATTACTGTCATTTTAAAGATAAAGGAACAGAGAGATTAAATAGCTCACACAACTAGGAAATGGTAACCATGGGAATTCACACCGAGGCTGTTAAATTTACAGTCCACATTCTCAACCATTGTGCTGTATGTCAGTTAACACCACTGGCAAACAGCCGAGCTTCTATTTTCTAAGGAAATCTTCAATGGAGATGTCTACTATCAGCTAATCAGTGTATTGCTCCTGTTGATTGAAGAAATGCAGTGTGGTGATTAAGCATTCTGTCTTTGGCATAGGCCTAAGTTCAAACTCTGGCTTTGACATAGCTTGGCTGTGTAACCCTGTGTGACTCAACTTTTCCAAAACTCAGTTTCATCATCTGTAAAATAAGGCTAAGTATCCCTATGAGATAGAGTTGTGATTACATGTTTAACAGATTTGGCACAGTCCTGGGTACACAATAAAAACTCAACAAGTGATATCTAAAATGTATACCTATTTTGTAAGTAACATTTTATTGTATGGATATACATACTTTGTTTACTCATTGTTGAGATACATTTGGGTTGTTCCTGCCTTTTAACAATTACAAATCAAGCTCTTATGAACATTCTTATACAAGTCTTTGCTTTAATTGCTCTTGGGTAAATACCTAGCATGGAATAGGAGATATATGTTTAATTTTAAGAAACTGTCAGTGTGTTTTCCAAAGTGGCTGTACCATTTCATATTCCCATTCGCAGTGTATGAGAATTCCAGTTCCTCCACATCCTTGTCAACACCCGGTGTGGTCAGATTTGCTTGTTTATTTAGTTATTTACAGGATTTTAAAAATAGTGATTAAAAATCATAAGATTATACTAAGTGTGTACAGTTTGGTAGTGTTAAGTATAGTTACATTGTTATGAAACATCTCCAGAACCTTTTCATCTTGCAGAAACTATACCCATTAAACAACAACTTCCCTTTGCCCCCTCCCCCCAGCCCCTGGCAGCCACCATTCTACTTTCTATCTCTGTGAATTTGACTACTTTACATACGTCATGTAAGTGAAATCATAGTTTCTAGTCCTTTTATGACTGGATAATTTTACTTAACATAATGTACTCAACAGTTATTCATGTTGCAGCATGTGGCAAGATTTCCTTTCTTTTTAAGGTGCCATGGTATTCCATTGTATGTATATACCACATTTTGTTATCTATTCATTTGTTGATGGAAATTTATGTTGCTTCCACCTTTTGCCTATTGTGAATTGTGTTGCTATGAACATGAATGTGCAAACATCTCTTCTAGACCAGGTTTTCAATTCTTCGGATATATATCCAGAAGTGGTATTGTTTGGTTATATGGCAGTTCTATGTAATTTAAATTAAAATAGCATAAATAACTAAATTAGTAATGAATGTAAAGTAATTAATTAAATGAGTAATTAAAAAGAGTATGAGGAACTGCCATACTATTTTCCAAGGTGGTTGCACCACTTAAAAATCTTGCCAACAATGCACAAGGATTCAAACTTCTCCATATCCTATCAATACCCTCTCTTCTTCTTTTTCTGTTGATAGTAGCCATCCTAATGAGTATGAGGTGATATTTCATTGTGTTGTGTGTGTTTTTTAATCCTTACCCAAGGATATTTTTCCAATGATTTTTAGAGAGAGGGAAATACATAAATATTGATGTGAGAAAAACTCATCGATTGGTTGCCTACTGCATGAGCCCCAACTAGGGCCCAAGCTAGGGAGGAGCCTGCAACCGAGGTATGTGCCCTTGACCAGAATCAAAACTGGGACCCTTTGGTCTGAAGGCCAACATTCTATCCACTGAGGTAGGGCTCATTGTGGTTTTGATTTGCATTTCTTTGATGATTAGTGATGTTGAGCATATTTTTTTCATATGCTTGGTCATTTTTATATCATCTTTGGAGAAATGTTTCCTCAAACCTTTTCTGGTTGTTGAATTTTAGGAGTTCTTTATATATTCTGGTTAATAACACTTAGCAATATACTAGGGGCCCAGTGCACGAATTTGTGCACAGGTCAGGTCCCTCAGCCTGGCGATTGGGGCCGATCGAGGCCGTCTTGGCCAGTCCCCATCAGGGCTGATCAGGGCAGGCCAGCTGGGGGGCGGGACTGTGGAAGGTTTGCCGCGGAAGGTTGGTTGTGGGAGCACACTGACCACCAGGGGGCAGCTCCTGCATTGAGCGTCTGCCCCCTGGTGGTCAGTGCGTGTCATAGCTATTGGCCGGTCTTCTGGTCATAACAGTCACTTAGACTTTTGTATATTTAGACTAGAGGTCTGGTGCAGGAAATTTATGCACTTGGTGTGTGTGTGGGGGGGCAGTCCCTCAGCCCGGCCTGCGCCCTTTTGCAGTCCAGGAGCCCTTGGGGGATGCCTGACAGCAGTATGACATCCTTAGCACTGCCACGGAGGCGGGAGAGGCTCCCACCACCATCGCTGTGCTCACCAGCCATGAGCCCTGCTTCTGGCTGAGCAGCGCTCCCCCAATGGGAGCGCACTGACCACCAGGGGGCAGCTCCATTGAGCATCTGCCCCCTAGTGGTCAGTGCACGTCATAGTGACTGGTCATTTCGTTGTTTGGTTGATTTGCATATTAGCCTTTTATTATATACGATAATTTGCAAATATTTTCTTGCATTCCATAGGCTGCCTTTTCACTCTGTTAATTATGTCTTTTTAAAAAATATATTTATTTTGATTGATTTCAGAGAGAATGGGAAAGAGATAGAAACATCAATTATGAGAGAGAATTATTGATGGGCTGCCTCCTACATGCCCCCCTACCGGGAATTGAGCCTGCAATGCAACTCAGGTATGTGCCCTTGATGGGAATCGAACCTGGGACTCTTCAGTTCACAGGCCTATGCTCTATCCACTGAGCCAAAATAGCTAATACTGTTCCATTGTGTCTTTTGATGGACAAAAGTCTTTAAGTTTAATGTAGTTCCATTTGTCTATTTGTGCCTTTGTTGCCTGTGTTTTTGGTGTCATATATAAGCAATCATTACAAATTGAATACAGGGAGCTTTCCCCCTCTGTTTTCTCCTGGAGCTTATAGTTGAAATATGCCCTCTTTCATTTATTAGTTTATTTGAGTTTTCTCTCTTTTTTTCTTAGTTAATGTACTGGTTTCTCAATTTTGTTGATCTTTAAAAAAACAACAACCCACCAAGTCTTAGCATTGTTGATTTTTCTATGGTTTTCCTATTTTCAATTTCATTTATCTCTTCTCTACTCTTTCTTATAGCCTTAGGATGGTATTTTTATGGTATTTTTAAACCATAATTAAAAATTTTATAGCCTTTTATGGTATTTTTAAACCACAATTAAAATTTTTAAATTAAAAACAAAAGAAAGCAGACTGGTATGTCTTGGGGAGGGATTATGAGGGTCCATGAAGGAACTTTTGAGGCTGATGAATTTTCTTGATTATGGTGACAGTTTTACAGTTATAAGCATATGTCAAAACTCATTCAATTGTGCACTTTGTATATGTGCAATTTATTATATGTTTTTATACCTCAATAAAGCTGTCAAACTTCATATTTTCTGAAAATAAGTTAAATATTTAAATTTTCAGACATGCATTATTTCAAGTGATTTTTTTCAAAGTGTTCAAAATTTTTTAAACTAAAAAGTCAATGTGGGTAAGTTTGTCTCCTTCACTCGACATGTTCATAGTTCTCCAATTTGGATCCTGATCTTCTCTTACAATTTTGAGGCTGTTATTCTTAGTTTTCTTTAGAAGGAGCAGCACTATCAAGGGACTGAAGTTAAACAGATATATGCTCACAAGAATTTTCAATTAGACTCATTATCATGCTTCAGATAGCTATCTATCTCATCAAAAGAGGTTTTGTCTATGAAATAACATGATTCTCTTAAAATTTTAAGCAGGTAGCATTTATGCCATTTGCAGATACTTCATATGTTTAACTTGGAGATTTATTTTTTAAGAGCTTTTAAGAGGCTAATTGTGTTGTTGACATTATACAGTTTAAACTACAGATGTGACTACATTTATACAAGTACTTTTAAATAATCTACAACCCCTCTTTGTTAAAACAAACTGAACCTAAAACACTAATATGTGCTCTTTAATGGATGAAAGATGTGGTAGGATAGCCAGGCTTTGGTGCAATTTGCCATTTTTCTCTTTGATTCTTAATGATTAGCAGTGTAATCACACCAGATTCAATGTAATTACAAGATTATTTCCCATTCTTGCCTTCAAAACTAGAATTTCCTCCTTTTTCATTTAATTATTTCTATTATATACTTCACCACCTTATACACAACACACACAGCAACTCCAACTCAACTTAGTGGCTTCATCTACAACTTAAATCTTATTGGCTCCAGTCATCCCCATTGAAGATTATGGCTTCAATGTAATCTATTTAGTATTTTATTCAAAGGATATTTATTGAATGTGATCTATGTGCTAAGGTCCTTTGCCAGAGACACAGTAGCAAATAAGAAAAACATAGTCAATCTATTGGAATTTACAGTCTAGTTGGAAGACAGAGATATTGAACAATCAAATATAAGTTTGATGAGTGAAACGATAAAGGAAATACACAGTGTTTACCAGGGGAACATTTCTTTCTCTTGGGCTTCAGGAGGAAGAACGGCCAGGTTAAAAATGTATTGCCTCTAATTCTATGTTCCTGGCGACCCAAAGGAAATACTCCACATAGGGAATATCTGTATTGAGAAGTGAAAACAAGTTCCTATGAATAAATTTTTTCTTCCTTTTTAGGAAAGTAGAAACATCCTTCTTAGCAATAGGCATACTTCCAGCTTAGCTGCTGACTGGCTAAGACTAGGTATTTATAATAATTTTCTTAGTTTTCTCTTGGTGACTAAGCTATTCCTCACATTTTATAGGTTTCCCTGCCTGGGAGATACTTAGAAACTACCCTCAAAACAGATTGCATTTACATATTTCTTAAAAATAGTTAAGACAGTTGTTGGACTATATCTACAAATTGGTTCCAAAAGAGTTTTTTTTTTTTTTTCCTTTTGTCTTAGATTTCTTGAAATACCTGGGAGCTCTCAAAAGATTCTGTTGATTTTAGGGCTATGTTTACAAGTCAACAGTACAGAAACATTTTTGGAATGAAAACCATTTGGTGGGTCTACAAGCACAGTTAACCTTGTCAGAGAGGAAGTAAATGAACAACTTAGGCATCTTCCAAAGGATCAGTGGGTTCAACCTCAACCCCAGTGTCAACAGCAGCCGAAACAACAGAAAAAGAGGTCACATCTGGTTACAAATACAAAAAAGAGATAAGATGCTTCTAAAAGGCTAACCTAGGCTTGTCTTTCAACCAGGGCTAAGGCAAATAGAAGAGGAATTACATGTTTACATTGCAGAATCCTATAGTATTTGTGCCAGACCCAGAATCCAAGCCTGCATGAGTGACTTTTTCTCCATGTTTGTCACCCTAGTTCACAGAAGAAGGGAGAAGAGCTTTGATACCGGCCACTTACGTCTTCCTCCAATCCTCAGCTTCCTAACACCCCAGGTGTGCAGAGGTGGATATGTGTGACTAGTTCCTATTGAGTGTATCATTCTTTTGGCTGACAAGGACCAAACATTGTCCTGGCAATAATCAATCAGGCAGCACACCTGTGTAAATGTTAGTATTTTATAGTAGAAAGAGCCCCAAACCTTGGAAAAATCCCATAACATCTTGGGTCTTATTAGTATTTATTCATTGTTTTAAATGAGCTAGATGAGAAGACTGCACATGTGAATCACTGTTGACAGGTATTTCTGGCCCACCCCTGCAGATTCTGATTAGTGGTCTGGCGTGAGGAGGGTAATGGGGGCAGAGTGGGTAGGAGTCAGTTTAGAGATGGAAGTGTGGGTTGACAACAATTTTTAAAAATATATTTTATTGATTTTTTACAGTGAAGAAGGGAGAGGGATAGAGAGCTAGAAACATCGATGAGAGAGAAACATCGATCAGCTGCCTATTGCACACCTCCTACTGGGGATGTGACCGCAACCAAGGTACATGCCCTGGACCGGAATCGAACCTGGGACCTTTCAGTCCTCAGGCCGACGCTCTATCCACTGAGCCAAGCCAGTCAGGGCGACAACAATTTTTTTAAAAGCTCTGCTGGGGGTGACCAGTTAATTTCTGCTCTAAAATTCTCAGGGATGACTTCAGGAAACTATGAAGTTCATATTCCATGGGTAATACACTAGTATTGTACTATATAAAATCTCACAGTCCATGCTTAAAACTCAATATTTGTTGCTCTTTTGTCCCATGTTCTAAAGACTAATCTGGGTTGATACCAAGGTTATAAATAGTAATGATGATGATGATGATGATGATGATGATGATGATAATACCAACATTTATTTATTTTTTAAAAATATATTTTATTGATTCTTTACAGAGAGGAAGAGAGAGGGATAGAGAGTTAGAAACATCAATGAAAGAGAAACATCGATCAGCTGCCTCCTGCACACCTCCTATTGGGGATGTGCCCACAACCAAGGTACATGCCCTTGACCGGAATCGAACCTGGGACCCTTCAGTCCACAGGCCGACGCTCTGTCCACTGAGCTAAACCGGTTAGGGCTGATAATACCAACATTTACTACATGCCAGGCACTGTCCTAAATACTTCATATGTCTTCATATATGTCTCTCAACAACTGTGAGATAAGAGTATTATCATTATTCCCATTTCACAGATAAAGAAACCAAGGCACAGGGAAGTCAAGTAACTTGTACATGGTAACAAAGATAACAAAGTGTACCAGGGAGATTCAGGCTGGCTTAGGGGAACTTTCTATCTGAAGGAACCAAAGTAGCTTCTCTCTTGCATAGGGTAGCAGCATGGTTTTATGGAAAAAGTCCAGACTTTGGTGGCAAACACATATTCAAAATTCTGGTATGACTGCTTTCTAGCCACTGGGTGACCTTACTTAGCCTTGTTAAGTATCTTAGTCACATCAGGCTGCTATAACAGAATACCATAGAGTTGGTGTCATAAACAACAGACATCAGACATTTACTTCTCCTAGATCTGGAGACTGGGTTGTTCAAGATCAAGATGACAGCCAATTTGGTTCCTGGTGAGAGGCCCCTTCTTGGCTTGTAGAGGGACATCTTCTTGTTATGAGAGAGAGAGAGAGAGAGAGAGAGAGAGAGAGAGAGAGAGAGAGAGAAGAGAGAAGAGAGAAGAGAGAAGAGAGATCTGGTCTTTCCAGACATTAATCTCACTGTGGGGCTCTACCCTCAAACCTAATTACTTTCCAAAACTCCCATCCTCAAATATTATCATGTGGAGGGGGGGGGTCAGGGCTTCAATATATCAGTTTTAGAGGGTCACAAACATTCAGTCCATAGCACTAAGCTTCTATTTCTTTATCTGCACAATATAGATATTACACCTATTTGTAATGTTTGTGAAAGAAATAAGGTTTCTATAAGGCCTTTGTTCAGCCTTATAATAAAACCAGAGAAAAGCATTAAAAAAATTTGGACTATGTATCAGGTACTATTGAATAAAATCTAAAAAATTATTGTCATTTATTGAATACCAGGTTTTCAGAACTAAGCTAAATGGGCTTATGCGTTATATTCATTGAATCCTTCATAAAAATCTTTATGAGGTAGGTGTTATTATCACTATTTTATAAGTGAGAAAACTGAGAGGTTAATATTTTCCTGAAGTCAGAACTGGTGAGTGGCAGAGCTGGGAATATGTTCTGTGATATATTGCTTATTCTGTTCAGATAGAAACATTCATTATTTAAAAGTTTTTCATGAAATAAATATCAATGAATATTTTTACCTAAGAGTTCTGAGGTTATAAGAAATGTTTACTATGAGCCTCAGAAGGAGAGATTTCAATCCTTTCATCTTTCCAATTACCTTTTTTTTTTCTTTCTGACTAAAAAGCAGGTTGCACGAGAAGAGGGAATCAGGAAAATATTACATAATTTCAGTTATGCAAGATGAAAGCGTTCTTGAGACCTGCTGCACAGCATACAGTTAACATAATGCATACCGTTAATAAAACTTTATTAATAGAGTAGATCTTATTTAAAAAAAAAGGAGGTAGGACATTTTCAGGGGTGATGGTTAGGGTTGTGGCATTGCTTATGGTGATGGTCTTATGGGTGTATACTTGTCTTCAAACTCACCAAGATATATACATTAAATATGTACAGCTTTTTTTGTATGTCAGTCATACACCCCCCCCCCCCCCCAAAAAAAAAAAATCAAGATGCATGATCTTACAGTGGGACAAAACGGCCAAAAAGGAGTCTAGGAGCCCTGGTCTCTTTTTTGCCTCCCTCCTCTTCCCACCCTCCACTTATGCCATCCATTGCCCAAGGCCAACTTTGAGAGGAGAAATATAGCTCAGAAATTATAAGCCTGAGGGCAACATTCTTTTCTAGCTCCAGAATTCTTTAGTGTATGAGCTGTCACCCAGCCCTTAGTTTTCTGTCTCTGATTCATCAAAGGGGTGTGGAAACATTTATACTCTCTCCTCTGAAAGAATTCTTCTGTGACCTTTTCCACCTCCAGCCTGGCCTGTGGGCTGAATATCTTTGTTAAAGACAGAAAAGCTTAGTTTTTAGGGAAACTGATAAATACTCTAAGATTGAGTTTCCTTTTTAGGAAGAATTTCTAAATTTCTTTAGAAAGTATTACTTTTAATATTTAAAAAGTGTGTTGATTAGCCCTAGCCAGTTTGGCTCAGTGGCTAGAGCATTGGCCTGAAGACCAAAGGGTCCCAGGTTTGATTTCGGTCAAGGGCACGTACCTCGGTTGCAGGCTCCTCCCCGGGCTGGGCCCTGGTTGGGGTGCGTGCAGGAGGCAACCCATCCAACCCATCGGTGTGTTTCACATCAGTGTTTCTCTCTGTTTCTTCTCTCTTCCACTCTCTCTGAAAATCAAAGGAAAAAATATCCTTGGGTGAGAATTAAAAAAATAAAGATGTATCTTTAAACACACACACACACACACACACACACACACACACACACACACACACACACACACACAAAGTGTTGGTTATGAAATTCTTGGAAAAAATATAAAGTAGTATGGAAATGTTCTGAAGAAATTGCAGTGTAATCACAAAACCATACGACTGGTATTAGAAACAAAAGTACTGACAGAACAGCCTCTTTTCCAATATAACCAGAGAAAGGAATATAACCACGGAGTCTCTATTTGGCAAAATCCAAACGCTTGGCTACTCCAGGTAACCACTGGAAAGGCTGGAGGTCAAGTTCAAGGAGGTGCCACAGAGAAACCACACTACTCATCCAGTCAACTCCAGACTTAATCAATCATAAAGACAGAAAAATGAACATTAGGACTTCTAGAATTTAAGGAAGTTAGCCCCAGGAATCTTGGCTCTGTTATGCAGCAACCCCTCAAGTTAATATTGACAAACCACACCATTAGCCGAAGGAAGATAAGCAAAATATGTAGAGCTTGGGCACAGCTGGATTGAGCCACTTAATGGAATAGCTCTTGGAGAAAGTTCTACTAGAAATGGCCTGGTAACAGCATTTTGTGATAATTAAACCAGGGGAGTTATTCACAATAATTATGGCTCGACACCAAGAAATAAGCAAAAATTTACTCATCTATCTTTGTGTTTTAACCTCTTTCCTGACCTGTCTTATCTTTCCAACCTATAATTCCAACTGGGTCCAGCTTTCCTCCTCATCCACTTAGTTTCAATTTTTAAATTTAATTGCTATATAAATTGTCTTAAATCCCATAGAGAAATTGCCAGGTCACTAAATAATTAAATACTTATTAAGGCAAAGACAGTAAGAAATTACCCCCTTCTCCCCCCAACCCCTTCTCTTTTTTTTAAAAAAAAACAAAGATTGGTTGACAGTCTGGTGATCTCAGCCCTAAAGCATGTGGCTTCACCCTTTGTTCAGGACTCCTGGTAAAATGGGGTGGGGGAGTGATCTACAATTAAGATGATAATCCCCCTCTCGCCTCTTCTGCCCAAGCTTTGCATGTATAAATGGAACTTTTGGAATTTTACAACATGCTAGCACTCTTAAAACTATTAATAATATTGCCTTTTTGGTTGACAGATTTATAGTTATTATAACTAACCTGAGCCAAAAGATGAACTAGAGATTTTTGCAAACTCCAACAAAACCTACTATTTGAAAAAACAAAACAAAACAAAAAATGCAAAAAACCAACGACTCAGCTTTCATAATTTATTTCAAAGGACAGCTATCAGAAGAACAGTATTCTTTCCCCAAAAGTAGGAAAATTAAATGTATATATTTGTTAAATATATATGTAAATTAAACATGAGTAATGCTATATATATCAATATATAAATATGAAGGATTTTGCAATTGCAAAGCAGACAAAAGTCTCACCACTTCAAATCTGAAGTTAATAGTCTGTTCAGAAATTTTTGTAAGTTAATTAATGAAACCTGCTTCCCCAAGCACTCCCTGATATGTTGTAGTTGAGGAAAGAAAAGACGCCTTTTCCCACCCCTCCCCCACTGGGCAGGAAGAGCTGGAGCTGAAGGCCTGTGCAGGGGCTACCAAAAGGAGGGGTTTATTCCTTCCCAGTGCCGCTGAGTATAGTGAATGCTATGAAGGCAGGATGCTGGAAGAGTACAAACCCAGTCAGAATACCCAGAAAAGAGTCAGGGCAGGGGTGGGGCAGAAGCACAATCCTCCAAATTTACAGCTGCTATCAGTTTCCCAAACTGTTTTTAGAATCCTCAGGGCTGGGAGTGGAATAGGTTATGCTCACTTAGCATGGTTTGGTTTGTGAATCTGGGAAGGGAGCCAGATAGCTTTCTCCCATAATTCTAGAGATGATGTGTGCTCTCCTGAGAGATGTAAAGTTACAGACTCACGGACTGTGCCTTCGGAGGTCATGTGGTGAATCCATCCACTCACTTTGCAGACCAGGCCATGGAGGCTCAAAAGGTTAAGCAACTCGTCACACAGTTAGTCTCTGATAGAATTAGGACTTGAATCCAGTATTTTCTTTCAACTCATTCATTTTTGATAAACCATTTGTATAGTACATTAAACTTTTCCAATATAAAAAACATGGACTTTGAGACATATAATTTTAATTGTAGTAAAACTATCTAATAAAGAGGGAATATGCAAATTGACCATCACACCATCACAAGATGGCAGCACCCAGTCCCCTCAGTCCTGCTGGGGCGGGGGGGGGGGGGGAGGTCTGGCAGGCGCATGGTGTGGCCGGACCCACCCTCAGCCCCCCAGCTGCCCAGGGCCGGCCCAAGGCACAGACAAGCCTCGGATGGTGGCTGCCCAGCTGATGCTCAAGGTGCAGGCAAGCCTCAGATGGCAGCTGCCCAGCCGCCCAGAGCCACCCGAGGCTCAGGTAACCAGGGCCCGCCAAGGCTTGTGCTGCCAGCAGTGGCAGCAGCAGAGGTGTGATGGGGGCATCGCCTTCCCCTGATTGCCAAGTCGCCTCCTTCTCATGAGGGCTCCCAGACTGTGAGAAGGGGCAGGCCGGGCTGAGGGATCCCCCCCTCCAGTGCATGAATTTTCATGCACCAAGCCTCTAGTATGTAACATAAAATTTATATCTTAATAATTTTTAAGTGTATAGTTCCATGGTATTAAGTATATCCATATTACTGTATATATTTCTATAATGCCCTGTATCTACATGAAAATGGAAAAGATCCACTCAAAATATTTTTTTCTTATCAATCAACGATTGGAAACATACTATGCAACCAACACCATGTTAGGATCAGACACCTCTGGGCCCCAGGTAACTTATAATTCATTCAGGCGACAAGATACATGAATAGGAGGCTATAACTAACCATAAAAGGCAGAATATGACATATTTTAAAATGAATAGACTGACAATAAGTGTTAAGAATCCAAAGGACACAATAGTTATGAAACAACTACTCAAGAAAAGAGAAGGTGGACTTGAACTCCATTAATAAAAGGGGAAAAGTCACAAGAGGACACTTCTAAAGAAAGAACAGAGTGGCCAAAGCATGGAGACGGGCTATAAAAGACTTACTAACAAAAAAGGGATAAAAAAGTCTGATAGTAACAAAAATGTAGTTTGCTACTGGACTGGAACGGCTGATTTTATCTGAAGGCAACTGGGAACTGTTGAAGACTCTTGAACAACATGATTGTCATATTAACAAGCTAATGTGATGGCCAAGTGTAGGATGGATTGAAATCTAGAGAGTTGGACGAGTGAGGCCAATTAGGAAGTCATTACAAAAGCTCAAGTACAGAGATGAGAAAGGGAGTTAGGGATGGGAAGAATCAATAGAGCTTATTAACCAATTAGATACTGAGAGTGGGGAGAAGGAAAGGCAAGAATCCTAGATTCAAGCTAGAGTGATCAGAATTGTGGTACCAACTGGATTGGGTAACTCAAGAGAGGGAGATAATATTAAAGGGAAGTTCAGTTTTAGATATGCTCATATGAAATGGATAGAAACACATCTAAGCAAAAAGAGAAAGTACTTAGAGAAATGTATAAAGTTGCAGAAGTGCAAAGTATTATTATTTAAAACACTTATAAATAATAAACCTTTATTAGCTCTGGTCCCAACACTGTTAGTACAAAACTGTTTTATGCAATATTTTCTAAATTTATTTCATAGCAATAATATGTTGAAATGCTTGAACCCAGCAACTTAATGTAAACTGATATTAAAATTGTTAGATGTATTGTCAATTTTCCATAGGCTTATTCTCAACTGAATACAACATTAAAAAGCTTTTATGTCTCCAATTCTTTCTCCATTATTGTAAAATGAACCTGACATTGGCCTTCGAGTTACAATCTTCATACTTCTGCATGAAGAGTATGTCATATGTTGTGATTAGTTTAATAATTCCCATTTCAGTTGGTTGAGGCAATCAACACTTTGTTCCTAAAGATGTAGGTGAAAAGTAAAATTACATCACAAATGTTTTTATCTATACTAATAAAAGGGTAATATGCTAATTAGACCAGGAGACCTTCTGGACGTCCTTCCGGACAAAACCATGGTGGTGGGACTGAGGCAGAGATCGTTAGGGGCAATCAGGCCAGGGCAGTTGGGGCAAGCAGGCAGGCAGGAGGGGCCCATTGAAGGCAAGCAGGCTGGCGGGGGTGGGAGGGGCAGTTGGGGGCGAGCAGGCCAGCAGGGGGCAGCAGTTGGGGGTGATCAGCCTGGCAAGGGGGGGGGGGCAGTTGGGGGTGAGCAGGCTGGTTATGGGGGTAGTTGGGGGTGATCAGGCTGGCAAGGGTGAGCAGTTGGGATGAGCAGGCTGGCAGGCAGAGTGGTTAGGGGTGATCAGGCAGGCAGGCAGGTGAGCCACACAGGGATCAGACCTAAATCTGCAGTCAGATATCCCTTGAGGAGTCCCAGATTGGAGAGGGTTCAGGCCGGGCTGAGGGACACCCCTTTCCCCCTGTGCATGAATTTTGTGCACCAGGCTACTAGTATATTGATATTGTTGTGGTAGTTGCCCTCAAAGTCAAAAGTGCCTAGGGCCCATGAAAGTCATAACGTGGTCTTCATTCTGTACTTAGGTTTGGGTCTCTGGTTCCAACCATAAACCATTGCTTTTTGTATTATTCTGCGTAATTCATGAATTCTATAAGCCTATTTTATTAAAGTTAAATGTATAGATACTTTTAAGAACCGGCTAATTCTACAGAGTTTGTAAAGACAAATATCAGTTCCCAACCTCTTTCCTTCATAATCCCTTTCCCAGAACATCTACTTTGGACTTTTAAAGCTATTTCTTCAACTATTTCCTCAATATCTCTAAGAAACAAGCCTGTAATGTTATTTCTTGTGTGTGTATGTGTGTGTGTGTGTGTGTGTGTGTGTGTGTGTGTGTGTGTGTGTGTTTTAGGTTTAAGATATTATCCATTGACTTCCTATCAATGATGAGGATTAGATATCTTGTCTCCTCCACTATTACAAAACCCACTCGTAAGCACTTCTCAGCTGTTCATGCTCCCGACAGACTTATTGTAATTTTGATTGACTTCATGTTCAAGGTTAACGTTATTATGACTCTGTAGGCTATTCATTATTGAACCATCTAGTAAAGTATGATTACTTGTAGTTTTCCTTCAGTTAAGAACTCTTATTTTTTGCCTAGTTTTCAGTGAACACAATTATTTCTATGTACACATGTCCAGCAGATGTTTAAATATTTTTGATACATTTATTTGCATTGGGGATTATATTAGTTTTATCTTCTTAAGTCTCTTCTGAAGCATTTGGGTCTGTGTGAGTCTGGATGGGTAGCCCCCATGCTTGCTGCGTTGTCCTGGGTGCCAAAATTACTTTTGTATTTCTCCTGTGTTGGCTCTCTTTTATCCCAGGAATCACATCTTCCTTTCTCTTGACTTAATTCACTGTATTGGTTGTACATATCCTTCAGTATCTATGAGAAGGTTGTGTGCGTGTGTGGAGGAGGGGTAAAGTTTTTCACTGAAAGATGTTTACCCTCACTCTTAGGGAAAAAGTTGACTAGATAATTAATATTAGTTAAAAATTATTTCCCCTCAGAATTTTGAATGCATTGCTCCATTTTCCTCTAACTTCCTGTATTGCTATTAAAAAGGCCAGAGCCATTTTGATTCCTGTTAGTTTGTATGTGATCTTTTTTCCCCACACCTCTCTGAAAACTTATAGAATCTTCTTTTTGTCCCCTATGTTCTGAAATATCTCCACGATGTATCTTGGTGAGGATCTAGTTTCATTGTTGAAGGCTTGGTGAGCCTTTTCCCACTGGAACTATATATCCTGTAATTTTCAGAAATATTAAATTATTTTGTTGGTGAATTAATTGTTTTCTCTAGTCTGTGTTGGAGAAACTTTTTCTGGATCAGCCTTTAACTTGCTCATGTTTTTCCTTCTATTTTTCATGTGTTTCCTTTAAATAATGCCATTGGAATTTTGATGGGATTGCATTAAATCTGTATACTGATTTGGGTAATATGGACATTTTTAACTGTGTTGATTCTTCCAATCCATGAACATGAAATAACTTTCCATTTTTTTTTACCTTTTTCAATCTTTAATAATGCTTTGTAGTTTTCAGTATATAGGTCCTTCACATCCTTTGTTAAGTTTATTCCTAGGTATCTTATTTTTTTGTTGTTGTTGCAATTACAATAGGAATTGTTTTTCTTATTTCTTTTTCTGAAATTTCATTGTTAGTATATAGGAACCCAGCGAGGATAACACAAAAAAAGAAAACTGCAGACCAATATCTCTGATGAATATGGATGCAAAAAATCCTAAACAGCCCAGCTGGGTGTGGCTCAGTGGTTGAGAGTCTACCTAGGAGCCAAGAGGTCACTGGTTCGATTCCCAGTCTGTGGAGAGCAGGAGACAGCCAATCAATGATGCCCTCTCATCATTGATGTTTCCCTCTCCCTCTCCCTCACCCTCCCTCTCTGAAATCAATAAAAAATATATATATTTAAAAAAATCTTAAACAAAATGCTAGGGGGAAAAAACCCATAATACATTAAAAAAATAATACATCAGATCAAGTGGGATTCATTCCAGGGGCACAAGGATGGTTCAACATATGCAAATCAATCAATGCAATACAGTGTCTTAATAAAACAAAGGATAAAGATCATATGATCTTATCAATGATGCAGAAAGATACAATATTTGATAAGATACAATGTCCATTTATGATTAAAACACTCAATAAAATGGGTATAGAAGGAAAGTATCTCAACATAATAAAAGCCATATATGACAACTTCTCAGCTAATATCATACTCAATGGTGAAAAACTGAAAGCTTTTCCTCTAAAATCAGAAATAAGACAAGGATGTCCACTCTTACCACTCTTATTCAACATAGTGCTGGAAGTCCTAGCCAGAGTAATAAGGCAAGAGAAGGAAATAAAAGGCTTCTAAATTGGGAATGAAGAAGTAAACGTGTCACTTTTTGTAGATGACATGATTCTATTTACAGAAAACCCTGAAGACTCCACCAAAAAACTATTAGGGACAATAAACGAATATAGTAAAGTCACATGATACAAATTCAATGTACAAAAATCCACTGCATTCCTATATACTAACAATGAAATTTCAGCAGATCCTTGAGTTAAGAGAAAGGGGAAGGAACATAATAAAAGTACAACAGAACCAGACACTGTGATAAATGCTTTATATTAAGTAACTCATTTACTTCTCACAGCAACACTTCAGGAAGGCATTCTGTTTTACAGACAGAAAGCTAAAGGGTAAGTTCCACAAGATCATACAGCTAATAACTATCAGTATAATAATTAGCACTTAGGTAGCTTAAATCCAGCCTTGATCTCTCTCAGCTACACTCTCTGCACTTCTCCTCCCGCCCTCCTCCTCCCCCTTTTCCTCCTCCTCTCCCTCTTCTTCCTTCCCTCCTTCCTCCACCCCCTCTTTCCCTTCTCATCCTCCTATCCCTCCTCCTCCTCTTTTTCCTCCTTCTTCTCCCACCCTTCCTCCTCCTTTCCCTTCCTCCTCCTTTCCCTCCACCTCCTCTTCTTCCTCAAGGTTAACAATAAACTAATATAATAGAAATGCTCTCTTTTTACTTCTTCCTAATTTGAACATTTCCCCCCAGTAGATTGCTTTATTTTACCTAAATGAACTCTCTAGCCTATTTTGCATCTTTCATGTGTTTCTTTATACACAAAATTAGAGGGTTGAAGGACTCTTGCAAAATCCCTTCCAGTACCAACATTATAAAATTATACAAAGGAAATGAAACCAAGTAAAAGTAACAAGTATGATAACCCCAACACAAGGCACCTGGGTGGTTCAAGAAGGATCTCTAGTTCTCAGTGGGCAGACCCCCTCCACTCCTCCCTCCTCTTTTCTTTCTCTTTCAGAGCCTCTAATATTCTCTCATTTGGATCTTTCAGTTGCTCTTTTATCCCCAACAGCTTTTGTTCTGTACTAGGCTTTTTTGGACCCTGCATTTGAGTTCCTACAGCCTCGACCGGCCTCTCTTACCTGCCCTCCTGCCACCAGATGTCTCTTAAAAGCATCTGGCCAGGACCAGGCCAGGCTTTCTACCTCAGTGCATGTTGAATTGCCCAGAATGCTCCTGGGGTGTTAATGAACGTCAAGGGTGATCACAACAGAATGAAACACTTGAATTAAAGAAGATAAGGCTAATGGTGGGTATTTTGAAACTATGATTGATCCAGTTTGAGTTTTGTTTGTTTTTTTCTGTGAAAAAGGCAATTTTTAGACCCCTCTCCACTCATCGAAAGTGGTCTATTTGAGGCCCCTAGGGAATTGTGGCTCAAAATTCACTTCCCCAACCATTGTGATTTAACTTCCTGGGTTGCTTGTTAAAACTGTAGCTTCCTGGGCTCCACCAGACCTAGTAAATCAGAATTGCTGGGAGCTGGCAGGCAACCTGAATTTAAAATATACTCCATGGTGATTACTTTTTTTAAAAATTATGTTTTTTAAATTATAGCTGACATCCAATGTTATATTAGACATTATATAAGTAATGAAGTGACCCCCTGATGAGTCTAGGGGGCACCATACATAACACTATTGACTGTATTCCCTATGCTGTACTTTACGTCCCCGGGATTATTTTGCAGCTGCCAATTTGTACTTCTTAATTCCTTCACCTTTTTCACCCAACCCCCTCACCCCCTCCCATCTGGGAACCATCAGTTTGTTCTCTGAATCTATGAGTTTGTTTCTATTTTGACAGTTTATTTTGTTTTTTAGATTCTACACATAAGGCAAATCACATGGTATTTGTCATTCTCTGTCTGACTTTTTTCACTTATCATAATACCCTGTAGGTCCATCCATATTGTTATAAATGGCAAGATTTTATTCTTTTTATAGCTGAGTAATATTCCATTGCATATATGTACCACATCTTTATTTAATCATCTATCGATGGACACTTAGGTTGCTTCTGTATCTTGACTATTGTATATGAAATGTCCTTTCTTTTATCACTTATTATAGCCTTTGTTTTAAAGTCTGTTTTGTTTGATATAAATATTGCCACAACAGCTTTTTTCTTATTTTCATTTGCATTAAATACCTTTTTCTATCCCTTTACTTTCAGTCTGTCTGTGTCTTTCAATCTAACATTTTCTTACCTGGGAAGCTTTTTATTTCTCCTTTGATTGTACATGACAGCCTTGCTGGGTAGAGTAACCTTGGGTGTAGTTCTTTGCTTTTTATCACTTTGAATATTTTTGTGCTAATCCCGTCTGACCTACTAAGTTTCTATGGAGAAATCTGCTGATAGTTGTGTGGTAGCTCCCTTGTACATGACTAACTGCTTTTCTCTTGCTACTTTTAAGATTCTCCCTTTGTCTTTAACCATTGGCATTTTAATTATGATGTGTCTTGGTCAGGGCCTCTTTGGGCTCATCTTATTTGAATATCTCTGAACTTCCTGAACTTGTCTATTTCCTCTGCTAGGTTAGGGAAGTTTTCAGTCATTAATTCTTCAAGTAGGTTCTTAATTTTTGTTCTTTCTTTTATCCTTCTGGTACCCCTATGATACCAGAATGTTGTTATGCTTGATACTGTCTCAGAGGTCTCTTAAACTATCCTCATTTTATTTATTTTTTAAAATATATTTTTATGATTTCAGAGAGGAAGGGAGAGAGAGAGAGAGAGAGAGAGAGAGAGAGAGAGAGAGAGAGAGAAACATCAATGATGAGAGAATAA
The DNA here is from genome assembly GCF_951640355.1 of Cnephaeus nilssonii. Classification (NCBI taxonomy): domain Eukaryota; kingdom Metazoa; phylum Chordata; class Mammalia; order Chiroptera; family Vespertilionidae; genus Cnephaeus; species Cnephaeus nilssonii. Next base: position 29,743,520 of record NC_137080.1, read on the forward strand.
TTGATTGGCTGCCTCCTGCACACCCCCTACTGGGGATTGAGCCCATAACCTGGGCATTACCCTTGACCAGAATTGAAATGGGACCCTTCAGTATGCAGCCGAAACGATCCACTGAGCCAAATTGGCTAGGGCTAAACTATCCTCATTTTAAAATTCTTGTTTCTTTTTCATATTCCAATATTTCCTCTACCTGTCTTCCAAATCACTAATTTGATTCTCTGCTTCATCTAATCTATTGTTGATGTTATCTAATGTATTCTTCATTCAGTTATTGTATTCTTCATTTCTGACCTGTTCTTTTTATGATTTCTATCCCTTTGTGCAAGTTCTCACTGATTTCATCTATTTCCCCCTAAATTAATTGAGTATCCTTATAACCAGTGTTCTGAAATGTGTATCTGGTAGATTGTTTACCTCATTTTGTTTAACTCTTCTTGGAGTTTTGTCCTGTTCTTTATTTGGGACTTGTTTCTTTATTCCCTCAGTTTGGCTGTCTCCCTGTGTTTGTTTCCATGTATTAGATAGATCTGCTACATCTCCCAGGCTTGTAGTGTGGCCTTATGTAGTAGGGGTCTTGTGGGGTCTCCTGCAGACTCCTTGGTCACCTGAGTTAAGTGCTCCAGGGGTGTCCCTTGTGTGGGTTGTGTGTGCCCTCATATTGTAGTTGAGCCTTGATTGCTGTTGGAATGGCAGTGGGATTAACCCTCAGGCTGCCTGACAGTGAGAACTGGCTGTTACTATGGATGAGCTATTCTTCCTGGGGCTGACCCCACAGAATGGTATTCACTTTACATGGGCACTGGTGCCTGCCGAGTTTACCTTTTGGGTGTGTCATTTGTGGAGCTGATTGGGGGGTGCTCTGGTGTGGTCTGAAGCCAGCCATTAGGTGTGTTGGTTTTGGGGCCTCTTAGGAGAAGCTCCAGTCAGGCCCAGGTCAGCCACTGCCTGTGCTCAGCCAGGAGTTATCTGGTAGGAACTACAAAGTGATCTACGGTTGGTAGCTGCCTGTGCTGGACTTGGAGGTGCCTGGGAGACACTGTGCTATGAACTAAGGCTGGCTGCCACTAGTGTTGGGGGCCACGTAGCAGGAGGTGCAGGGCTCTCCGAAGCCAGCCACTGCTTGTTTGGATTTGCGGGCCTTTGAGAGATTTTAGGAAAGTCCGCAGTGTGGGCTGAGGTAGGCAGTTTGTGAGAAACAACTGCTAACAGAGGTTCAAGCCAGGTGCTTGAGTTGGGTGGGGTGGGGTCTCAGAAAATCACCAGGGTGGGGCTAGAGTGGTATTAACCAGGCTAATGGAGACTCAGATATGGTGCCATCTGTGCCTGCTGGCTGTGTTGGGGGAGGGATCAACCAAGCAATAATGTCACCTGCCAGCACTTCCATGTCAGAGAGAGCTGCCTTTCCAGACCTCCCCCTGAAGCCAGACAATTCAGTCCCGCCCCACATGTCCCTGTAGCTGTTCAAGCTGCGAGCATTTGTGGGCAAGTGAGTCTGTGCTCAGGCCCTTTAAGAGAAATGTCTGAATCCCCAGTAGCCCTCCACCTCAACTGGATGGAATCCCTGCTGATTTTTACAGACAGCTATTGTGGGGACGCCTGTTCCTGCTACCGGTGCTCTAGGCTGGGAGCCCTGAGGGGGATCTCCACACCCAAGATATGCCTTCTGATTCTTAACTACCACAGGTGGCGGGGGACCAGCCCGGTCCAAGCCTCTACCTTTCTTATCAGTCTCCATGTGGCTTCTTTTTTTATATCCTTAATTATAGGAGTTCTGTTCAGCTCATCTTCAGGTGTTTCTCAAGGGTAGTTGTTCTATAATTTAGTTGTAATTCTGATGTGGTTGTGGGAGGAGGGGAGCACAGAGTTTACCTAAGCCACCATCTTGACTGGAAGTCCAGGCCCTGGTGATTCTTTAGCTCACCACACTGGAAGAAACTCTTCCTTCATGCTAATTATTCTTAAAAGTTTCATTCATCATCGTCATCATCATTGTCTTCTTCCCCTTAATTGTATCACAAAAAATTTCATTTATATCTATCTTCAAATTGCATGATATATATTAGATGTTGGACTGAAGAATTCAGCAACAATTTCAGCAAATATTCCAGTATGTATTATATGTAAGCTACAGATCTATACTTCCTTGACCTGAAAAAGATAAGAAAAGGTAAATTCCCTAACCTTTGTCCCTCTCTTAAACGCCTCCATGTAGGGCTTTATTCATAATCAACACCAAGTGTAAAACTGAAGGAGTGTCTTGCTTTTTATACATTGTGTTTCTGTTGTTTATAGAGAAACTGCATTTATGTAATCCTGCACAAAGTTTAGTAGAGAAAGTTTCCTTTTTGGCTCTTGTATTAGGATGCTGTTCCTTGTATATGAACAATATCTATGTGGAATTATGTCTCTACATATTATATATACATACATATGCATATATCTTTATATACGAATCTACATATACACGACTCATATCATAAGATTTTCTCCTATATCAAGGGCTTTAGCCCAATGACAGAAGTTCAATTTTCTTAAAATTTCACTGTTCTGTGATGACTGTTGGGTTAATGGTAGACCCTGGGCCACGTTCCTATCACTTTCTCTGAAGGCTCTACATCGATCTTGAAGTGGGCAGACACAGCCCCACTGAGCACGGTCATTGCAGGCCCACGTCCCTGCCGTGTGAACTGCAGGTGGAATGTTGGTTGCAGGTTATCTCTCACTCCCCAACTCCATTCTCAGGCTTCGGAGGAAGATGATACTGCCTGCCATGGAAATGTAGCCCTCTGTGGTCAGAATCTGCCATTAAATGTGATTTTCCCCACTTACACAGGAAACAGGGAGCAGGACCTGCTTCGGTCCTCCCGGTCATCTCATCAATAGGAAGTTCTCTGTTCTCTCTCGTCCAGGGCCCACAGAGAATATCAGTCTGTGCATGAGGGGGACCGGGCTAGAAACAGATAGAGCACAGGTAACACACCATAGGCCACTGAAGCTGTAGTGTGGGGTGGAGTCACTCCCGACAGATGGTGGCTGTTGTCCCTTATAACCCTTTCCTTACAGCCTTTCGGGAAACGTAACTAAACATTCCCTCGGAACTTAAAAACTCAGAAATTCTAGGTCCCCAAACGATTGTGTTTTTCAAAACCTTTGAGTTAAATATTTGTGTAGCACTTCACAATTTACAAAGTGCTTTTCACTTACATAATTTTAAGTAACAAAATCCTCAAACACTCCAATGGGCTTTTATTTTAAAGGAGGAAATCTGAGTTTCCATCAACTCAACAAGCAAGATAACAGTGCCCAATGAGAGCTTTTAAGGGTCTGTAGAATTATCAGTTCAAAGAAACAACAGTCTCCCTTAATACAGCCAGACTCAAGAAACACTTGATCTGTCATTTTCTTTTGATACTTATTGCTGATCTTTCATAGCCTAACTTGTTTACATGCCTTATCTCACTAGATTTGAAGTCCTATAAGGTAAGATCTCGATGGGATTTTTTACTTGCACCATTCACAGTACCAGGAGACCCCACAGGCCCCAAATTGGCACTTGTTGAATGAATGAATGAATGAATGAATGAATGAAAGAAAGTGAATGAATTATAACCATTTCAAATTAATCTTCTGGATTTTATTTGGATTATATGAAGAAAAACCCGCAAGGAAGAAAGCTAAACTAGAGATGTGAAGAAAGACTATCTTTCAGGACCTCCTACAACTCCGCAGCATTTAGGGACTGGGGAAACTTTCACTTTATAACTAATAAAAGGCTAGTGAATTCTTTCTGAAAAAATTTGTTTAAGGTTCCAAGGGGTTTATTTTTACTAACTCGTAAATACTAAACCAGCAAGAGCCCAGAGCTTGCTTATCAATCAACCTTTCCTCTTTGTTTATACCAATTAGCAACTTAGATTTTTTTTTTCTTTCCCTCCAAAGCATGAAGATCAAGTAAAAAAGAATCACAGAAACACACGGGGAATGAAATATGTGAATAAGAAAAAGGCACACACAGCACAAACTCCTTTTCCCCCAGATATTTTTTAGCCAATCCCTCAGCCTAGAGACGGGCTCTAGAATAGATGTTTGTATGTTTGTGTGTGTGTACATTGGACAAATAGGAAAATAAGGTCAGCACAAACACTATTTGTAGGCATGAATAACTATAAAACGAAATTTCAAGTTTGTCTTAATATTTAAAAGACACTAAGAAAACTACATAAAATAAATACTAGTATACTCTTGAAAGTAGGGCCAACAAATCAGGAATGACAGCCAACCTAGACGGAGTGAGTGGAGGAGCAAATGGAAATTTATCTCTAAAGGGGGAAAATATCCCTAGAACTACCCAGTCTGGCTGAGGAGGGGGCGTGCCTCACATTTTCAGATAATGTGAATGTAGGGGATTGTGTGTGTGTGTGTGTGTGTGTGTGTGTGTGTGAGGCTGGCTCCTGACTTCGGGAGCCGCGGGGGCGCGCAGCCCAGGCCAGCTGAGCGCAGGGCCGGCCGCCACCGGCCGGGAGGGCGCGCGGGGCGGGCGCTGAACGACCGGGCACGCGGTCAGGTGACTCCGGGCGCCACGTTCCCCGGGGCCCAGCCGGCGGTGGCCGCTTGGGCCGGGCTGGGGCCAGGGCCGATCTGGGAGGCGAGAGGGGCTGATCTCTCGAAACAAAGTTGCTGGGCTGGTGGCGGCGGGGCGCGGGAGGAGACGGGGAGCTGGAGCGGCGGCGGCCGGCGGACTGGACCTGCTCGGCCTCCTCCTCCTCCTCCTCCTCCTCCTCCTCCTCGGGAGACCGCGCCCCGGGGTGCCCGGCTGCGAGCCGGTTCCCAGGGGGGCGCCACGGAGCGATCCCGCGCCCCACCCTTCCTCCTCAGCCTCCAGCGCTCCGCTCCAACAAAGGGGCAGGCCTGCGGGCGGGGAGCGGGAGGCGGAGGAGCGGGAGGAGCGAGCCGCTCGCCCGAAGTTGGGGAGTCGCCTGGCCTCGGCGGCGGAGAGCGGGCGGCCGCAGCCTGCCGCGGGCTTTCTCCCGCCGCGGGCGAGGAGGAGCCTGGGGCTCCCGCAGCCCATCGGGGAATCCCCGGGAGCGGCGCCCCCCTGCTTTGGGGTCATTTCTGCGGACGGAAAACTCTCTGGTGTTTGGCAAACTTGGTGCCTCCGCGCCCGTTCCAGGTTTGCACTGGGACTGTTTTGTTTTTTTGGCGGAACTACGAGGCAGGAAGATTGCACAAGCCAGGGGCAGTTTTAATCGGGTGTCAAAATTCTTTTTCCCTTTCGGACCTCGTTTAGGTCTCTACATTTCTTCTTTTCTTTTCTTTTTTTTAAAAAAATTGCGCCACAGAACTCACGCTTGCACACATCCCCCCCAGCCCCCCCGCGATTACTACGGCTCGAAACACATCCCAACGAGCCCTGGGCCCGCCGGGGACGCGGCGGCGGCGGCTGGCAGGCGAGGCGGGCGCGTGGGTCCCGGGAGCAGGTAAGTGCATGCATTATTGAAGCGCCGCGCCGGGTAATGTGACCCAAGCCCCGGGGAAACGGGGCGTGGGCTGCGGGGCGGACGGGCTTCCCGGAGGCTCCTGCGCCCAGGCTCCGCGTCCCGAGCTCCTTCTCCACCCCGAGGGCTGAGATGCAACCAACTTTCGCGTACACTTTCCCGGGGACCCGAGTTCTGCTACCCCGCGGCGGAGCAGAGAATGACTGGAACTTGGAGCAAGGAGGAGGTCCCGGGGATCCGTTTAGTAGGGAAAGAGCCTCACTCCCCCGACAGGTTCCGGGCTGCCGCTGGCCACCCCCCCCCCCCCCCCAGCCTCCCCCTGCCGGGGTGAGAGTCCCGCATCCGCGCCTCGCGCCGTCGGGGGCGCAGGGCCAGTGATCTCCGGGAGGGGACGTGGCCTGTCACACACGCCCCAGCCGGGGAAGGCGGGGCCGGAGGTGTCCGCTAGGAGAGGGTGGCGTGGTCGGCGGGCTGGGGAGCAGTTCCCAGCCGTCTGCCTGACAGGAAACGTGTTGGACCTCCGGGCCGTCGCTGCTCGCGAGGGTGGGGCTCCGGAGAGGGGGCGGTGCGCGGTCCCGACTCTTGGCATCTCTTTCTGCAGCTGGTAAGGTCATTCATGCCCTACCTTTGGCCCCGGATCGAGGCTCTGGTTGTCCAAGGCCACTTACAACCCCCTCCCCCCGCAAAAAAGCACCGATTTTAGGCTGTGCAACTTTTAGAAGGCACGCTGTTAAAAGACCCCCCCCTCCCCTCCCCAGACCCGGAAAGGGACTTGTTCTAGGGAGAGAGAAAACGTGCCCGACCTCCTAGACCCCGCGGACCCGCAATTTGTTTTGCATTGAACGAGAGCCCGGGGTCCAACCTGGCTCTAAGGGCTCCCCTTTCTGGGACGTCCCGGGCCGAGCCTCCCCATTTCCCAGCCATCGGGTCGCCTGGGTCACCAGGGCCTCGCGGGTCAGTTTCCCATGCGGCGCTCGGGGGTGTCGGTGGAACGGTAGCTGCGGCCCCGAGGGCACGCGTTTGAGGGAGTCCCAGGTCCTCGGGACCGGACTGGAGCTCCCGCCTCTCGGACTGGCGACAGCAGCCGCATCCACAGCTCAGTGAGCTGCACGGGCCTCAGGAAGTCGGGTGGGCCGGTCCGGCGTGGGGGACGCCGTCGGCGGGCGGACGGCGCTGCGGGATCGGGCGGAGCTGGAGGAATGCGGAGCTCGTGGGGGCTTCAGCCTCCAGCGGCGGCGGCGAGGGCCCCGGGTTACGCAGTCATTCCCCTTATTTATGGGCCCGAGGAGACAGCTCTTTAACTTTCCTTTGGGTGTTTACGTACAATTTATGGCCCTGTAAACAGTATTAATCACGGTAGTATTCACCTTCCCTTGGAGCACTTCCGAGAGGGAATGGCAGTTCTGGGCGCTGGGTGGTGTCTTTTACTGTGAATCCAGCCGGGCGGCAACCTCCCTCCCCCGGGGCTTCCCTTCGCCGTAACTCTAGCTAGGGTTTTGGTGCCCAGCGTAAATGAATGAATACTTTTTGCCCACGCATCAGCATCACATTTCCATCAAAGTTGTACATTGTTGAACACATTTGTATCCTTCCATTGTGTAATTCCCATATTATTTCGAAATTAAAACCTTCCCTTGAAGGCCATCCCCTGTCCGTTCACCCCACACACTCCTGGTGTCAGGTCCATAGGACAGCCAGCCATGCTCCCAGGAAAATGTTGGTGAACCTTGAGTTGAGTGAGTGTATTGGTTTCAGCGAGAAGATCTGGCTAACCTTTGCGCACATCCTTTTCAGGGCACAGAAACATGGAGCAATGGTAACATTACATATAAATAACGGTAAATGGTAACAATACAGGGAAAGGGCTTAAAATCTCTAAAGGGACATCCCATTCATTTCTTCTCTTTCTCAACTAGCTGGGTGTGGAAGATGGCCTTCCCTCCGTGTCATAGATGTGAAAATGGAGGGCCACCTTAAGGCACATTGTTAGTGATGAAACTTTCATTCTGTCTCCTGACCACCAATTATACCCCAATGCAGCATTTATCGATTTAGAAGGAGGTATCTTTTTTTGCCATGTTACTCAACCTGGAGTCCCCTGCCATTCATGGCAACAAGTGGAAGGTGTTGGCTAGACCTGTTTCTTCCTTCTTCCCATTCTTCCCTTGTCCTCTGATCGATCCCCCTTTCTTCTGTATCTTTGTAGTATGTAAGGGATTTTGATGATCAAGCAGGGAAAATTTGAGAAATTATCTTAAGGAGAGTGGCAAAATAAAATGTTACAATGAGCAAATATTAATGTGAAAAAGAATTAAAGTCCTGTGTAAACAGTTCACTTTTTTAATGGAGTAGGATAGGTCTCTGGGAAGCTTTGAAGTGAAGACCTTTGGCTAAGACCAGTTATGGAGAGCATTAGAAATATTTCTCAAAGGGAATAGTTACTTTCCGGTTAAGAGAATTTTGTTGGGCAAACTTGATTTTCTGTAATAAAATTTTATATGCATTCCTCTGAACAAAGTTTTTGGTTTTTGAATATAATAAAATACACTTAAGAATTCAGCAAATCTTTACAGGCATGTACCCCCAAAAGGAAATGTAACCACATAATAATACCTAAAGTCTTAACAGTAGTAGAGCAATATAAAAAAATGTAAAACTTTTTTGTACTCATAAATTTTGGGAGACTGATGACCCACAATCCACATTTTCCTCCCTACTGGAGAGTAAATTGTTCCTACAACTTTAGGAATCTACCACAGTTTTCATCTGCTTCAACTCTTTAACACAAAACTTTTTTTCTAAGGTAATTTTGATCTCTTTATTATTATAACACACCCTTTTTCTGACTGATAAGGATAAAACTCTAACAATTATTACATATTACCTATTTATATTATTATGAAATAACATGATGTTTCCTTGAATATTACATATCATAAAAATCTTCTATATATATAAAAGCCTAAGCAACCCTTATGACTGATAGAATGACTGGTCGACTGGTCGCTATGATGCGCACTGACCACCAGGGGGCAAAACACTCAACTCAGGAGCTGCCCCCTGGTGGTCATTGCGCTCTCACAGCCAACCTCCCGTGGTCCCTGCCCCTGGCTGGCCCCGATGGGCCCTTATTGGGACTGTGCGAGATGGCCCTGATCGGCCCTGATCGCTGCCCAGGCCGAGGGACTCCACCCTTGCACGAATTTGTTCACTGGGTCTCTAGTAATATATAAAACAATAGTACATAAATTTAAAAAATGAAATACATTATAAAATAACAATTCTATATGATGCATCCTTGAGTTAAAGAATTGAGGTGTCTAATCCTAGCTAGCAGTAAACTCTGGCTCTGATATATGTTGTAATACTAGTATGTGAATTATCATCCATTTTTCACAGATTAGTATTTGGATGTGTTGCCTGTTATATTCCTAATGAAATGATTAATCTATTTAATTTGCATTTGGGGTCTGCTTAAGGGACTCTTAGGATAGAGCCAGTTGCTGATTGAATTCTGAATCTGTCTGGTTTTTGGGGGGCAGTGTGTTCCAGAAGGTATTAGGGCAATGCAGCAGTCTGATATTCTTAAAGAAAAGGTGGCATTGTAAGACAGAATCTTTAGTTCTTTAAATTCTAAAGAAGCTCATGACTAATTAATTACTAAAGATTAAAATTATTTTGTTGAGTGATATCTGTACCCAGCAGAATTAATGATGTACCTTCTAAAATGACATAACATATAACTATTCAGATTTATATATAATTCAAACTATACCTGAGATCAAACCTGCATACCCAACTGCTTTTTGTTATTTCCACGTATATATTTCAGAGGCACCTCAAATTCAGCAAATCCAAACTACCTTCATTATTTCTTCCTGCAGAGGCTTATCCTCCAGAACTCCCCAGCTCAGTGAATGACTCGCCCTCTACTCAATTGTGCAAGCCAAATTGGGCAGTCATTTTGTCCCTTAGTATCCTGAGCCTCATATCCAACCAGTTCCCAAATCCTGTGCACCTTCTTTACTTAGTCTTTAAACATCCCACATATCCACCCGTTTCTTTCCATATACCCTGGTTTAGGCCACAATAATTTTCTGTCTGTAATATTACACGAGAAAAAATATAAGACTAAACACTCAGGTATTCTTTAACTACATTCCCCACTTATCACTTTTCAATATTTCATATGTCTCTCTCTCTCTCTGTGTGTATGCATGTGTATATTTGTGTACATTTATATAGATAGACATATACAGACAGATACATGCTGTCCTTCTTGAACTTAAGTTGAAGATATTATCATACTTCATTGCTATTTCATCATGTGTCTTCTACAGTCAGACATTTCCTTGCATAAGGACACAGCCATTAACCAATATTAAAGAAGTTTAACACTGATACAATAATATTGTCTAATATAACGCCTGAATTCAGGTTTTTCCACGTTATCCCAAAATGTATATTTTGAAAAATTCTGAATTCAATCAAGGATTACCTAATTAAATTCTTCTCATCTTTTGAAAACTTAGCTCAAATGTCACTTCTTCAAGGAAAATTGCCCAGGGCAGGTTAGATTGCCCTGCTCTGTGATGGTGTTACTCTGTGCATCTCTTTTGTATGTTTGTACATATCAGAATAATTAATTATATAATTAACCGCTTAGTATCTATAAACTTCTTGATGGCAGAGGCTGTGTCTCTTTTTGATAGTCATATCCCCATTCCCAGATCAGTGCCTTATACATAGCAGGCACTGAATAAATATTTCCTGAATAAATGGTGACGATATATAACTGTATATGACTATATGTATTAAATGTGTATATATCTATTTTTTCAAGTCCATACTTTCCCTTTTCTCTTTAGGTATTGATGCCTTAAAAAAAAAAGAAGAAAAAAAAAAGGAGGATTTAGTAAAGTGTTTGGATTTTACTGAAACTCAGCGAAGATGGCCAAGTATGGAGAACATGAGGCCAGGCCTGATGATGGGCAGAATGAGTTCAGTGACATCATTAAGTCCCGATCTGGTAAGTAATGGGAGCCTAAGAAAATCCCAGGTTTATATGCATAAACTACTTAAAAGACATAGGTTTAAAAAAAATTTTTTTTTGGCTTGTGTTGCACTGTTCTTGTGAGATAAATTTCTTTTGAGAAATATAATTCTGACAAAGGAGTATTATATTATAAAAGGTAACATAGTGTCTCTGACTGTCCTATCTGAATTTCTCAACCCAGTTTGATCTCATCCTGTGCTGACTGGCATTGTTTAGTTACACTGCGACCAGCAGTTGAATGCTGTTCATTTACCAGACTCACCCCTTTCAACACAAAAATATTGCTGAGCATATTTTCCCTTTTCAGCCTATTTTATGAAGTTGAAAGGATTATATACTTAAAGTAGGAAGTACCGTTTTTTCTGGCAGGATGGATCTTCTGTAGTTTTGCTTCAATCACATATGACCTTACCCCGATTCCTTTTGGTGGTCAGGGCTAGGCCTACAGGTTTCTTACCTCTGTTTCCATCTTTGAAACTTCTTATGAACCTTCTCAAGGTACAGTTTTCACCTAGGTAACCTAATAAACCGGACTAACACAGATTAATGGTTTTCATCTGAACATTTAAATTGGGGACCTAAGATACCGCTCTCCCCCCCAGTCTTTTAATGTAACCAAGTGCTTTTCTGCTCTCACTGTTCAAATGAATCAACTGGGGAGATTTTTTTTTTTTTAATGCAGATGCACTGGCTCCTCTCCATACCTACTGAATAATAAATTCTGTATTTTAAAAAAGCTTCAAATATGATTTTGAGACAGGCTCTAAGGGGAGGTATTTTTGAGTAGGCTGGGCTTGTTTGAGCTTTGAAAATTACACAGAACTCTACCCTGGGTGTGAACACTGTACTTAAGTAACCTTGAGAGTTAGTCACAGGCATAAAATTACAACCAGTGTCCCTTTAAGATAAAAACAGTAATATACAGCCTGTTTTGCTCCGTGTATCATGTTTATATTATATTAGGAGCTTATTTCTCAGTACATGAAACTGCAGAAATATGCACTGAAAATCAGCTCTAACTTAATAGACATACATACTTAAGACACACATTTCTTTCTGTGGTACTGGTATTGGTTGATTGGTAAAGATTTTGGTTATAACAGTCCTGGCTCTAAATTTATAGTGACTGCTGTGGAGCTCGAAGGATCTTTAGGTACATTACAGCTTACTATCCTGTTTTAAACATCTGAGGATGCCTTTTCCTCTAAAATTCTTTTTGTTTTAAATATTTTAGTAATATAAAATATTATGTAGATATAAGGGATTATTAATATTTTCTTAAGAGTATAGAATGTGTATCCAGACTATGTAAATGTAACACAGAGGAATGTGAAAGTGAGACAATTTAACATATCCATGATGGTCATGTTCTATAAATTGTGAGGAGATATATTCTTAAATAGTTGTCTGAGTCAACCTCTATTACAGTAAGACCTTTGATATTTTTAACTATGTGCTTTAACCATGCCCATAAAAAGTAATTGAATAAGTTTCGAAATGCTAAGTATATATGATGAATCCACATAGCTTCCAAACTGTTTTTTAAATTAAAAATTATCATTTAGAAAGACTTACAATTCTCATACACTGTTGGGGGACAGTTGGGCAGAAATTATTACATGTTTTTAACATGTGTATACCAATTAGCCCATTAACTCTATTTTTAGAGTTATTTCCTAAAATACACAGAAATGCACAAGCAAGAAGTTGGTCACAACATTTTTATAATAGGAAAAAATTGGAAACACCATAAAAATACAGTATTGAGGACTGGTTAAGTCATAATTTCCCAAAGTATTTTGAAAATAGCATAAGTTCTAATTAAAAAAGGATGCCATGGACAAATAATTTTAGGAAATAGTGGTCAGCCTACTCTGTTCATTTAGTGTAGGGCCTCTGAACTGATTGTAGAGAATCTCAGTGGAGTTAATTATATTAGGTATATTCATAAAGCAATTACATTCATAATATGTTATTGATATATGTATATATAAGCATAGAAATGTGTTCTTGACATTGTCAAGTAAAATATGAATTCAGTTATGTGAAAATTATTTTTTAAAACAATTTAGCAGATTGTACACTACAATGTTAATAGTGTTAACCTTGGCATTTTGGGATTATTATTTTTCTCTTTTTGCTCGTATGTATTTTCTAAAGTTCTTCAATGAGCCTGCATTACTTCGTTCTTATTTTTAAAGAGTCTCAAATTGCTTAGAGTGTTTCAATGCCAAGGCTCTGACTGTTACATTTTTTTTGCTTGGTGGCACCTACTTCAAAACACATTGAAAAGTTAGCTGTTGCATAGCTGAGATATGAATCACATTCTTTTGGCTGTATTATGTTGCAAGAGCCAGTAGATAAATTTGGATTTGAATGGGCCTGTTAGTCCCAATTCTGCTTTCTGGAAGGCACAGTTTTGATTCTTTTTAGGTAAATATTAGTATACAGTAGTAATGTCTTTTGGTATACCAAAATGTACATATTGAATAGGTATTTTTAGTTCAGATTAATTCAAAGGAATCATCCACATATAATGCATTTTTAAAAAAAGATTCTTCTTGGACATGTTCTATGCTTAAGTTGTTGCTTTCTCATTGTTTTAAAGGGATGTTTTCCGATGGAAGAATTTTGAATCTAATCTGCTTCTCTAGATTTCTTCCTTTTGGAGATTGGATATGGGGGAGGGAGAAAAGATTAGGGTGGGAAAAACTAAAGTTGAGAGTAAATTGATTAATTTAATCTCTTGGTTTATCAAAGATTCTTCCTTTCTCACTCCTTCCCAAATACTTTAGTTTGGAAAGTTAAAAGCCTGGTATAACAAAAATATTTGTGCATTTTACATTCAGTTATGGGGATTATTTATATTGCCCTCATTCATTATTATTTGGCTTTATGAGGTATATGAGGTTTTACATTTTTTATGTTATTTCCACCTTCTAAACAAACATATGAAGTTATCAAGGGTAGATGATGAAAATGTGTATACCAATTAGCCCATTAACTCTATATGGGGCATATACACTGATTGGCCAGATTGTTATGATCTCTGAATGCATAATAATCTGGTCACTCAGTGTATATCCTATATAATAAAAGGCTAACATGCAAATTGTTCCCTCAACCAGGTGTTCGACCAGCAGGCAAGCCGGCCAACTGCCCATGTCCCCTCCCTGTGGCCAGGCTGGCCGGACCCCACCCATGCACGAATTCATGCACCGGGCCTCTAAGACATATATATATATATATATATATATATATATATATATATACACACACACACACACACACACACACACACACACACACACACACACACACTGAGTGGCCAGATTATTATGCGTTCAGAGATCATAATAATCTGGCCACTCAGTGTATGGTCCCATATATTTCTTTATGGTTGTACCACATTTGCCTTGGATTTGAAGGAACATTAGAAAAGAACTTGAAATAATATGACCTTTAATTATTAAGAGCTTGGGGTCGGGTAAACGGAGACTTGTCTTTTCCAAACTTAAACACACCTACGTCGTTTGTCATCAGTAACTGCATCTTTGACAGCCTGGATTAGTGGGCTTCAGAAAGCTTATCAAGTTAGTAAATATTGTGAGAAAGTAGGCCAAGATATAGAGTTGTTTGTTTGTTTTTAATGGAAACATATAGCCAATGGAGTCTGTGATGTGTACATTTCTGTTTGGAACATTTTAAACATGAAATAATACAATGGTTTGGGATGCATGTCAAGTCAAAGAATATGCTCATTGCTACTTCATCCTATCAATAGCTAACACATGTTAAAGCTGGTAATATAGACAAGGCATCCTTTTCTGTTGTTCTCAGTTCTGTTGTGGTTAAGTTTTAACCGAGACCCTCCTAACCAGGGTAGCTTTCAGGGCTAAAGACAGTGTGTCAGCTGGCTACCTGTGGGGATTTTGACAATCCGGGGATTCGAATCATAGACGCTTAGATGGGAAGGGGCCATTTGTTGAATGAGTTAGTCAGGTAAACGCCACATTGTTGCATGATTCAATTCGTTCTTTAAGTACCTTGGGTAGGAAGCCTGTGTATAACAATCTTACCCTTTCTTCTTCCACCTTTGTGGATCTAATTGCTGAGAGAATTTTAGAGGCCATCTAACTCGGCCATGCCTGCAAGGTGGTTACCCATCCTCTGCTTGCACACCTCCAATGATGGTATCTCATTGGTGATGATGATGAGGATGATGATTCTAGCAATTTACATTTATTGAACACATACTGTGTGCAGACGTGGTGTCAAGAGTTTCATCCTCACAACTACTGTTTTACAGATGACAAATGTGAGCCACACAGAAGTAGTTGACCACATTGGCCTTCCTTCTAGTTCTCCAAAGGCCCAGTTGTGCCGATCTCAGGGCCTTTGCACATCCCTTTACACCTGTCTTTGTCTGATGGGCTCCCTGTTAGCATCTAGATTTAGACGTAAATGCAATGTTTGAGAGATCTTCCTAGATAGATCTTTAGAAAGTAGGTCTCCCTTGCCCAGCTAGAGTGGCTCAGTTGGTTGAGTATCACTCTGTGCATTGAATGGCTGCTGGTTAGATTCCTGGTCAGGGCACATACTTGGATTGAGGGTTTGAAGAAGGCAATCGATCTATATTTCTTTCTCACATTGATCTCTCTCTCTCTCTCTCTCTCTCTCTCTCTCTCTCTCTCTCTCTCAAGCATGTCCTCTGGCGAGGATTAAAAGAAAAAGAAAGTAGCTCTCCTGATCACTCTTGACTGCATCAGTATATTTAAATTCTCTCTTTGTTCTTATCTCTATCTGGCACTCTTCTTGTTGTGTGTATTTATTAATGTACGTCCCACTAGAATTTAATTCCAGAGGTGCAGAGACCAAACTGCTAGCTCATAGTAGGTGAGCAATGAATGTTTATTCAATGAAAAAAAGGCTTACAAAGCTAGAAAGTGCCAGATCTGGGATTAGAGCTCAGGAGATCTGACTCCAGAAACCTTGCATTTGACCTCCACATAGTGCTGAGTCTTCTAGTTTACAAGGTCGTTTATTTTGTTGCTTGTGGAATTCTTCGTTGGGAGCCTAAATCTGTTGCTTACAAAGTTTTCACAGTATGAGTTGGACTTATACATGCCTCTGCCTCTTTCTTTATGGTGACCGAGGTCGGGACTCCAGGCTGTGAGGGAGAGCCTTCCTGGGCCCCCAGTTGTCATCGCAGTGCTGCCAAGGGAGGGCCGAATTGTAGGAGACACGACCTGCTGCTCCCAGACCTGCCCTGGCCTTCCCTGGCTCTGGTCTTTGTCATTCTCTGTCAAGAGTTAGCAAAGGGGAAAATACCAGGGGACAGGCAGTCCTCTGGGTGGAAGGTAGAGAAACTGATCATCTGTTTGTGACGTGAATTCTCCCTTCTCTTTTCTTCCGACTGCTGCTCAAGGCTTTTCACTGGCTGGTGAAAAAAGGTAGAGGATTTCAGATGCACTGCGATTTGGCACAGTTTAAGTCCTGGTCTGATGCCCAGATGGGTATCTGTGGGTTGAAAGAGTTGGTAAGAGGTGGGGGGAGGGAGAAGGGAGAAAAGAGAGGCCAGGGAAATAAAAAGAAAGTGAATTATTTAAGATGGAATATTACACCTGGTCACATTTACTGCAAGCCTTCTAAAAAGATGCTATATTTGCGATAAAGTAAGCTTGCTTAGCAAGATTCAGTTTTATGAAAATTAGGAGGAAGATTATCGTGTTTGTTTATCTTTCAGAAGCCTTTCTTTACAAAGGACAGTGGTTAAGTTGTATTTAGGGAGTCACTGGTCTGCTTTTCTCTCTCATTTAAAAAAAATATCATTGTGGGGATTTTTCTAAAGAGCTTAAGGGACTGTAAAAATTAGTGTTTTTTTTGTTTTTTTTTTTTTCTGAAGCTTTGCATGGCTGGAATACCTGTGCTCTGAAGGAAGGTCTTTGAACAGGTTTGTTTTTTTCCATGAGCCCTGGGGATTTGTGGTGAGGGACAAGTAACCCTGATGGAAATTCAACTCTGACAGAGTTGAGCAGCTATTCTCGTAATGCCTGTAACATCTTCTCCGTGTTGTTTCCTCATTGTGCTGAAATAGTGCAATCATAGAAAAGTTTTCTATATAGATGTGATTCCCCTGACTTGTGACTATGGTTGTGAAAGGTTGGTAGGTGATCCATACGTGATCGGAAAATGTGAATTGCTGAGAATGTTCTAGTGAAAGTACATTAATTATATAGACAGAACGGAAAACTCAATTTTATTGAACCTTCGTTGAGGCCAGACATTTAAACTACATGCTGATATGATGGTTTTCAGGGAACAAGGGAACATGTAAGGTCATTGAAGCAGTTGTAAATATTAGTTAAAATTTAATCGTGAAAGGATACTCAGGTGGTTTCAGATGTATTGACTGGACGACCCCTCTCATCCCCCGCCGAAGCTGTGTGTGGAGGCAGAGGTGTTTGCTATATTATTATTTTTGTATACCATAACTGTATAATAATAAACACTCAATTTGGTATTCAGAATGTGAGTTTTTAAATACCTATGTATTTACTCTCAAAATGCTGGTTTGTGAGCTGAGAAATCTAGTTCAGACCCAGCCTTTTCACATTTGCTTCTTCTGCCCCTGGGTGTGCACATGCCAGCTGCCGGAGGCTTGCACGCACCGTTTGCACAGCCAAATACCGAGGCTGATTGCAGCTGGTGGGGCTCTCTGTCAGAAGCCTGTGCTGCTGGCCTAGGGATGGGGGAACTGTTTGTATGTGCTCACTTGGCAGCTATGCTTAAGGTTGGGGGTGGTAAAACCTCGCATCAGTTTAGAGAATTCAGTTTCTTTAAGAAAAATCAATCCTGTCCATCATAGCCATCGAGCTCAAAGCGTAAAGTGTGAGAATAACATCTCATAGGTGAATATTTTCAAGTGAACTTTTCTTGGTGAGTGGGTGGCCAGTTAGTTGTTACGATTTCTGTCTAGTTCAATAACTCTTACATTTAATTATGAAGCAAATTGTTATGAAAGGGAAGAAGAGAACACATAATCACATTTCTGATGTAGCAGCGGAATCCATTAGAAAATATCACTTTGTGTCTCTAAAGTGGTGCAACTGTGCAATAAATACGGTGCTGTAATTGAAAATGTATTATCTGTTTAGATCTTTTCTAATTCCATGGTGTTAATACTTGCAAATTTCTTCCATTCCTTTTTCTTTTTCAAAAAACCTTTATTGTTGAGATTATTACAGATATCCCCCCATGTCCCCCTCCAGCTGGTTCCTACCCTGCCCCAGGCCTTTGCCACCCTATTGTGTTCATAGGTAATGCATATATGCGTATAAGATCTTTGTTTAATCTCTTCCCACCCCCAACCCCCTTCCCTCTGAGAATCCTCAGTCTGCTCCATTTCCATGCCTCTGATTCTATTTTATTCACCAGTTTATTCTGTTCATTAGATTTCTTATTCATTTATTTTGATTTTTAGATTCAGTTGTTGATAGGTATGTATTTGTTGCCATTTTGTTGTTCATAGTTTTGATCTTTTTCTTTTTCTTCTTCTTCCCCTTCTTAAAGAATACCCTTCAACATTTAATATAATACTGGTTTGGTGGTGATGAACTTTAGTTTTTTATAGTCTGTGAAGCTCTTTATCTGACCTGCATTCTAAATGATAGCTTTGCTGGGTAGAGTAATCTTGTTTGTAGGTCCTTGCAATTCATCACTTTAAATATTTCTTGCTATTCCCTTCTGGCCTGCATAGTTTCTGTTGAGAAATCAGCTGACAGTCACATGGTCATTCCCTGGTAGGTAACTAACTGCTTTTCTCTTGCTGCTGTTATGATTCTCTCTTTGTCTTTAGCCCTTGGCATTTTATTTATTTATTTATTTATTTATTTATTTATTTATTTATTTATTTATTTTACTGATTTGAGAGAGAGAGGAAGCGGGCATGAGAGAGAGAGAGAGAGAGAGAGAGAGAGAGAGAGAGAGAGAGAGAGAAAGAGAGAGAGAGATATCCAACCCACAACCTTGGTATATTGGGATGATGCTCTAATCAACTGAGCTACCAGACCAGAGCATCCCTTGGCATTTTAATTATGATGTGTGTTGGTGTGGTCCTCTTTGGATTCCTCTTGTTTGGAACTCTCTGTGCTTCCTGGATTTGTAAGTCTATTTCTTTCACCAGGTAGGGGAAGTTTTCTGTAATTATTTCTTCAAATTGGTTTCAATATCTTGCTCTCTCTCTTCTTCTGGCACCTCCCATAATGTGAATGTTGGTATGCTTGAAGTTGTCCCGCCAGGAGGAACAAGGGGTCCCAACCCCACACCTGACCCCCAGTCCAGGGTTCCAGAGCTGGGAAAAGAAGTCCCTATGGGCAGTAAGAACTATGGGCTGTAAAAACCAGTGCTGATTGATGCTCACACTATCTTCATATTTTGGGATTCTTTTTTCTTTTTGCTCTTCTTGTTGGGTGTTTTTTGCTTCCTCATATTTCAAACTGTTGATTTGATTCTTAGAATCCTCTACTCTACTGTTGAATCCCTGTTATTATTCTTTATTTCAGTCACTGTATGATTAATTTCTGACTGGTCCTTTTCCATTTTTTTTTTTTCTTTTTGGAGCTTTCTGGAAGATTCTTGAGTAACTTTATAACCGTGGTTTTGAACTCTATATCCAGTAGTTTGCTTTTTTCCATTTCTTTCATTTGTGACATGTTTCTTTGTCTCCGCATTTTGGCAGCTTCCCTGTGTTTGTTTCTATGTATTGGGTAGAGCTGTTGTATCTCCTTGGGTTGGTAGAATGTCCTTGTGTAGTAGGTGTCCCTTAAGGCCCAGGGGCTCAGCCTCCCCAGTCACCTGAACTGGGAGCTCTGGGTGCACCCCTTTGTGGGCTGTGAGCACAGTCTTGTTGTAGTTGAGACTTGCTTGCTGTTGGTGTCACTGGGAGGAATAGACCTCCAGGCCCATTGGCTGTGAGGACCAGCTTCGACTACAGTGGGAGAGCTGCTGTGCAGGAGACAGCCCTATGGAGCAGGACTTGCTTCAGTGGGGCTTTGGTGCTCACTGAGTCTGCCCCTTGAGTGTGTTGCTTATGGATGTGTAGAGCCGTAATCTGGTGTGGTCTGACACTGACCACTGGGTACACTGACTCTTGGGTCTCCAGGGAGGTGCAAAGTCAGCCACTGCCTGGGGCCATCCAGCAGGAGCTACAGAGAGATCTTCAGATTTCTCTCTCAGGTTTGAAAGTGCCCAGATGAGGCCCAACTCTGAAGCAAGGCAGGCTGGTGCTGGCACGGGGTCTTGGGCCTTTTATTGACAGGTTTGGGGCTCCTTGACCCAGCTGAAGCTTGTTTGAGATATTTTAGCCTGAGCAAGGACAGGCCATTCATATGCAAAAGCTTCTGCACACAGCTTGGGTGAGGTTGTAAATTGGATGAGGCAGCGTCTTAGGGAATCACCAGGGCAGAGCAAATAGAAATGGCTGCCAGTCAGCCCTGCAACGGGGAGGTCCCAGCATAGGAACTATGATCCCTGTGAGCACCTCCGTCTGGGAGAAAGCCACCCTCAAGTTCCTGCTCTGATACCGGATAATCCAGTTCCTCCTCGTATGTGTCTGTGATTCCCAGAGCCTCGTCCTGGTTCTGGAGCTTAGAGGAAGTGGGATGGTGTAAGTTCAGTTCATGGTGCTGGCCTTTTAAGAGGAACAGCTGGGTCTCCAACAACCTCTGTGTCACTGAGCCCCAATTCACACTGGTTTTATAGCCCGTCATTCTTACTGCATGTAGGGGCTTCTTTCCCCAGCTCTGGGACCCTGGGCTGGGGATCTGGTGTGGGGCTGGGACCCCTTGTTCCTTCAGGCGGCCTCCATAGAGACGATCTCCCTCCCTATTAACAAAGCGGCCCACGTGGGTGCTGGACCAGCCCATTCTGGGTCTCCGCACCTCCTACCAGTCTCAGTGTGCTTTCTTCCTTACTTCTCTAGTTGTAGGACTTCCATTCAGTCAGCTTTCCAGTGGTTTTGGATGATGGTTGTTCTGTATTTTAGTTGTATTTTTGATGGGGTTGTGGGAGGCGGCGAGTACAGGCGTTTACCTATGCCACCATCTTCAAATCCCCCATTCCTTTTTCTTTTTAAGATTTTGGTATTGTTCTTCAGTGTGATCTTTACATGAGGAGACTGTTTGTTTGGGGGTGGGGCGGGGCATAACATTTTGAGGGTGATACTAATTGGTTGGTTCTCTTGCTCCTCACAGGCTGTGTGTGAATCATGTCAATATTAATTCAGTAATTACATACATGTATGCATATGCTTTTATTTTGAAAGTCAGGCTTTGGGCTCTTTCCATGTGGGGTTTCTAACCCAGGCTGCATGTCACAACCACCCTTTGGGATTCTGACTCAGTCACGTGAGTAGGTTCCCGGCATCTGGAATTTTAATAAGCTGTGTTTAGTGCCATTGATTTATGGACAAAGGAGGCAGGTTTAAGACTCCCGGAACGAAAGAGAATGTGGTCTGTGCATTTCAGAGAAGCAAGGAGAGTGTTAGTCAAAGAGTGAAGATTATTTCTCCTTGTAAACACTGCCCTTTAAACAATTTCAAAAGTCAGTAGATATGTTGGTATTGGGCATTTCCCCCCCTTTTGATTTGTATTTTGGAGAGCTTGGGTTGTGCTGAGCCAAGGTAAAACTGTGGAAGTTGGTCAGGAGAGTGATGGCATTGTTGGTGCATTTCTTATTGTGGCCCATTGAACCAGAAGATCATACCAAAATATTCAGCACCAAAGTATTCCTTCACTGAGCTCCTGTCAAAGATGGCTTGCTTTGTTTTCTGTGTTCAATTGATTGTTCTCTTCATCCCTACTTCCCCTCCCCACCCTGTGTCTATTCTCCCACCCCCCAAATTTGAAACCTCCATCCTTCAAACTTCAGCAAAACATTCTACCACCTGATCACCGAGCTAGAATTCATCTCTGCCTCCTGTTCACTGTTTATTTCTGTTTTTGGCTCTTTTTGTTTGTGTATGGGTATATGCTTTTCTGATTTGACTTTCTGATGCCAGTAGGTAGATTAGTTGCTACAAACAGTAACTGCACTATAAAGGTTTACTGTGTACCTTCAGGATTAAAAAAAAAAATCAGATGTGCTTCTATATAATGGTTGTTGTTCAGTTTTTGTTTTTTTTTTAAATCATGGGTTCCGCAGTGAGTAAGACATGTGTCTATTCTTAAGGTGCTCTCAGGCTGCTTGGGAAGAGAGGCACAAATAGGCATCCTTGGTGCACACAAGGCCATGGGAACATAGGAAAAGGAAGCACAGATTCTTGCCCTGGTAGGAATGAGAGGGCTGTAAGAGGAGGGAATTGGAACTATGCTGTGAAGGATGCATAGGAGACAGCCATGTGGACAGCAAAGGAAGGGCATTGCAGAAGAACAATGCATTTTGAGTCTGTAGCTGGAGTATGGCTGGGGCTTTGCAGAGGATGAGCGAGATTGGGGCCAGATTTTGAAAGCTCTTTTGAAGTAGGCTAAGAGGTGTGATCTTTTCTCTGGAGGGAGTCACTATGAGATTTGAAGTTGGTTAATGACTGGCTCCATACTGTTCTTCAGAAAGATGACTTGGTTGGCAGTATGAAAGATCCCTTTAGAAGGGAGGAGAGTTGGAGGGAGGCAGGGAGCAGGTAAGAGTTGAGAAAATAATTGAGGTTAGAGATGCTAGGGGCTTGGACCAGAGTGGCACGGGTGGAGATGGAGGAGGAGAAAGGCTTTGAAAGATGGTTAGCCGTTAGTCACAACACAGCTAAAGCCTCATTGTACACTTTACCTTCATGGGATTTGTTTTGCATTTTTAATCACAGGTATAGTTTTTCAAATCATGTTGTAATTCAAGTTTTCAACACTGTCAGTTATTAGCTCTTCCTCCAGAAATAATTGTCTTAACTTGATTAGTTTCTTAACATTTAAAAAAATATTTTTATTGATTTCAGAGAGGAAGGAGAGGGAGAGAGAGAGATAGAAACATCAATGATGAAAGAGAATCATTGATCAGCTGCCTCCTGCATGCCCCCTACTGGGGATCAGGCCCGCAACCCAGGCATGTGCCCTTGACTAGAATGGAACCTGGGACCCTTCAGTCCACAGGCCAGACATTCTATTCACTGAGCCAAATCAGCTAGGTTTAACATTTTAAAGATAGGTGGTTTTTTTTTTTACTTTTTATTGAAGTTGATTACTGCTGTTTTTCTTACATTTCCTCTGGGTCAGTATATTTAGAAAAATTTACATTGAATTAAATTTCATTAGCCTTCATATTTTTTCTACATATATATTCTGAAAGAAAGGTCATGCTTCAGAAAAAATTAAATTAGTTAAAATGAGAGAAAAAATATGTTTATTCCATACAATATAAAAGTTCTTTGAAAAGGTAGCAAAGAAAGGTAATATTCATTTCATCTTAAAGTGAAGATAATAGTCTTAGGCAGCCAACAGAAAATCTATATGCAAACAGAGCCTGGAAAACTATTTCAGAGGGACCTCAATTGTATAGAATGTTTCATGTGATGATGTGAATATAATGTCAGCCTATATTTTAATTTCAGCTTCAGATAGGATGAGAAAATGCAGATTAAAAATAAATTAGGAACAGATGTTGAGAAGTACTTCTTCATTTAGGGAACAATGAAGTGGTAGAAAGGTCAGAGTTCCGTTAATAAAGCTGGATGTTAAGAAATCATAATTATTTGGGTAACAGATGCTTTTTGTAATGTGAGGCTCTGCTGTGGAGGTTTGGGGAATAGGAGAAAGAAGAGGCTGTTATTGTCATATAGTGTTTTTTTTTTAATTTTATATTTGAAATCCTTACATCCAGTAGGCTAACTTTAAATTCATGTACATAAGACAAGTATTCCAGAATGGTGGTTCTCTTGGCCTTTAAGAAAACAGAAGGTGTCATTTGGAATCTCTGCATTGTTGGGGTGTTCAAAAACACCAACTTTTTTATGTGGCCGGTGTAATTGGCTGTCTTGCCTGTGAATCTAGCTATCTTTAAGATTCAGCTCTATCCTAAGCAGTGGAGATCATTAGGGAAGGACTTCATTTGTCTGTGGGGTTGGCACAGGGTGACTGAGACGGTTCCAGTTGTCAGTTGTCTTTCATCTAGAGAGGGCAATGGCACACATTTTTAAGTAAGTCAATTAAATAAGCAGTTACACAGTTGTAAAAAGTACAATAGCACAGAATGCTGTGTGAGCTCATGGGAGTGTAGCTGATGTCGGAGAGGTCTCAGGAAAGGCATCTTTGAAGAAGGGATATGTACCATAGTATCAGAAGCATGAATGCAAGTTAGAGAAAGGGTGGGGAGCTGCAGGGGGGAGGGCTGTTAAGATTGAGGAATCAGTGCATGTTTGGAGGTGAGAACTGGGACTCTATGTGCCTGAAGAGGGAAGTGTGAAGTAAAGATAAAGACTGGGAAGGTTAGCTTACACCAGTTAATGAAGAGTGTAGTAAATCGCAGTTAGGTGTTTTGATTGTACCCTAAAGGTAACTGAAAGTGTTTTTTTTTTTTCAATTTAAAATGCTAATTTTAATATTATTAAAAAAATAATGAAGCAGTTAACGTAAACAAATTTACAGGAAGTGATATACCAGATATGTGTGTCCTTATATGAAATTTATCAGTTATTAATATTGTGACATATTGTTTTAGACCATATTTTAAAGAGCTAATTATATCAGCAAAGATAAACCTTAAAAACAATTTTCAGTATAAACAAAAATCAAGCTGCAGAATTTATTGACTGGAACCATCTATAAAGGTCACATACCTACAGAAATTACTATGTAATGTTTATGTATTCATAAATGCATCCTAAAATACAAACGTGCTCAGCTGTCAGCACTACCAGCCGCCAGGGGGAATATACGCATGCGTTGCCTCTGTCCTACAAGGCAGGTCTATGCAGTGCACCACAGCATCCCTACAATGATGCACTTTGTGTCTTCTTACTGTTGTCTATTTGCATGCTTGAAATATTTCGTACTTTTTCAAACCTCAGCATTAAAAAAAAAACTTTCTGCCGAAACCGGTTTGGCTCAGTGGATAGAGCATCGGCCTGCGGACTCAAGGGTCCCAGGTTCGATTCCGGTCAAGGGCATGTACCTTGGTTGCGGGCACATCCCCAGTAGGGGGTGTGCAAGAGGCAGCTGATTACTGTTTCTCTCTCATTGATGTTTCTAACTCTCTATCCCTCCCTCTCTCTTCCTCTCTGTAAAAAAATCAATAAAATATATTAAAAAAAACAACAAAAACTTTCTAATTTCTAAGTAATCCCCACACTACTCCAACACACACTCTCACACACACACACCCCTACAACATCAACTCCAGTTCTAATAGCCAGTCACATATTTACTGTCTATGGATCTCCAACATAACCCAAGTACCTACCCCCCTCCCCCTCCCACCACCGGCAACTGGAGATGCCCTGGTTTTGGAAGGCCTTGCTGCCTTTAAGAGGCTTTAAGCAGAAGGTTGGTCTGGTCAGATATGCTCTTCAGGAGAAGAGATGACTTGGGTTGGGGTGGTGGATAGGGCAAGTCTGGGGACTGGAGGGCTACAGTCCGAGAGTAAGTGACATTGTTCACCTGAATTAAGGAGTTGCGGCTGGGATGAAGAAGAGGGGAGTTGGAAAGCTTTAGGCAGGAGATAGATGTGATGGGACATAGTGGTAGGGAAGAAGTCTACTTTCTGGCTTCAACACCTGGCAAGTGAAGCCTTTCTATTAAGGTTTTGGGAGGGCGGGAAGTGGAATATATATCCAGGAGAATAGATGGCATGGTCTGGGATCACATCCTTGAAAATTGGCAGCTGGAGTTTTGACTATTTTCCTCAGTAATCCTTGGCTCTCTTTTAAATATATTCTTAACATTTCTCAAAATTTCATCAAGAACTGTTTAATTTCTCTGTATTTTCTGAGAGTTTTGACTGCCCTTAGAATGAGCGTCCAGAGGAAGGAGAATATAAAATGGTAGATTTTGGCAGTGGGGGATGAGGAACAAAGTGGATTTTGGTTTTTAATATTTTGATCTCCGACAGTCACAGGAAGCTGACTTGCAGATGTTATGCTAGCTCACCTGGTTGGCCTGGGGAAGAGGGGAGGGGTTGTTGATAAGTGCATGCAGTGTGTACAGAATTTTTTTGCACATGTGCCTCTGCACATTTTCTGGGAAAAAGTGTTCACAGTTTTCATTACATTTTCAAAGGAGGTCTATGATCCATCAAACATTGATCCTTATTAGGGTTGCGTTTCTTGTAGTGTTTCCGTCTTTTCTGATGGAAATGAAATTGACAGTCTGATACTCTGGCATGAGTTTAGGGTCCCACACTCTTGCCACAACCCAAATTCTGAACCTTTTGTTGCTTCCGTTGTCTCAGACCCATTCAAGCAAAATACCTGATTGCTGGAATTAGGGTGGGTAGACACAGGTTTGAAGGACATAATTTCCAATCATGTTTGACCCAGTTTTGTATATAATGAATTTTTATTTGTTGATGAATCTTTCCCTTTTGTTGCCAAAAGTGGCAAATAATTAACACTCTGGTTCAGATTTTTTTTTTTTTTTAATTAATGGAACCTGTGCTTCATCCATCTCTGGTGGAGTGGGTATCACATGCTTTATTTTTCCTAATGTCAAAGGTAATTTACTTTTCAAAAATGTTGATGTGTTTGTCACTTGAAAATAGGCCAGTCAATCTCTCTTTTACTCATGGAGTAATTATAGTAGTGGTTCTCACCTGAGGACCTTGCTCCCTATGGCCTCCCATGGGCCTCTTTTCTCCCACCCCTCTCTTACTCCCAGAGAGATTGGCGATGTTTGATCCTCTTGCTCCTCAGCTCACATCTGGATCAGACCCCCTCTATGTCATCAAGTTGTGTCACCAACTAAACCTCATTGTTGAGATGCCCTTCTGTCCCCCGCTTCCTCATCACTCTCATTTTTCCTTGGTTTTAGCTCCTGGTTCACTATCACCCTTTGTAGAAGTTACTTTTCTTTTAGTTAGTTCAATGTAAGCATAAAGTTCATCCTTCTAACACTCTACTCTCTCAGTTCTCGAACCTCTCTTGGCCAACCATGTCATCATTTATGCCTGCAGCCCCTCCATAATCTAAATTTTAAGTGTCGCACTTTCTGCTCACCACATCTTACATGGCTAGTCCACTCCCTCGTGTATCCTGATTCTAGCAATTTCTGACCTCAGAGGGGTCTACAGTCCATTGATCCTATGACCATTATGCTATCCCCATCCCTTCATGTCCTCTCTTGGCTCTTCATTGAGATTTATAGTCAATTGCCATCACTCCTTGCGGGCAGGTCTTTTGTTTGGGTTGGATGGCTAGTAGCCAGAACAGTGCCTGGCACAGAGTAAATGTTCAGTAAATGCATGTTGAGTGAATAAAAAAATTGTGTCTTTTGTTGCTTTCAACAAATGTGTAATCCCCAAGACAAATAACAGCTTAATCACTAGTGCATCTTTTTGCATTGATTAGGTAGCTCTAAATTAGTCTACTACTGTATTTCCCCAAAGCTGGCTGGCAGTACTTGATTTTTTCAACAGTCAGACATGAAATAAGAAGACTAGGGCCAATGTCATGTAGATATATGTCAGTGTTAGGTTGTCAACTGCCTTTTCTTCTCCAAGCTTGTCCTTTATTTAGAGAACATGTTAATTTCTGTTTGGCACAAAAATGTCCATTTAAGGGAATGATGGTGATCGTTTTTCTGTGAGATGGATTCTGGCAGTAGGAAGCTTTCCTCAGATTAAGCATTCCAAAAGGGCCCAAGTAAAGGGTTCTTGAAAGCATGCTAATACTTGGTTTTGTTTCTGATTTGGAGGCTGCCTACCTCTCCTCCTTCCCTTCCCCCTCCCTCCTCCCCCTCCCCTCCCCCCTTCACCTTCCTTTCTCCCTCCCTCCCTCCCTCCCTCCCTCCCTCCCTCCCTCCCTCCCTCCCTCCCTCCCTCCCTCCCTTCCTTCCTTCCTTCCTTCCTTCCTTCCTTCCTTCCTTCCTTCCTTCCTTCCTTCCTTCCTTTTGCCTTGAAAGTCTTTCTGAAAATAGCTTAGATGGAGGTGCATTTTAGGAATGTGAGGATGCATTACTGCCCTCTTTAATGCAGAGCTGACAGGCAGGGGGAGCTTTCTATAAAGCAAGTTTTGGTGGGGGGTGGCAGGTTGCCCCCCCCCCCCCCCCCCGCCCCCGCCAGACCCCTGAGGGTTCTTCATGGTTTTTGGAACATAATTTAGTTGATAAATTCTAGAAAACCTAAATGCCTTAGTCTCAGATAAGAGTTAGGTTCTAGTCTTGGTTCTGCATATAACCAGCTTTGTGACCTTGAATAAATCAATCTCTTTCTTTGTACAGTTAATTGATTTGTTTGTAAGGTGAGAAGTATGGACTGGATGACCTCACACTGATCGATGTATAAGCTCCAGAGAACCAAATTGTTGCTGACTTGTCATAGCTGTGCTGGTGAAGGTTGTGCTCTATTACCTTCTTCCTCATTGCTGGAATTTCAGTTTTGTCTGCAGTGATCTGATGATCTTCCCAAGTATCCTCCACACTGGGATTCTTAAAGCAAGCTTGTTGAGATTAATCCAGCTGGTGTGCTTCAGTGGTTGATCATTGACCTATGAACCAGTAGGTCACCGTTTAATTCTTGGTCAAGGCACATAACCCGGTTGCTGGCTCGATCCCCAGTAGGGGATGTGCAAGAGGCAGTCAATCAACGGTTCTCTCTCATCATTGATGTTTCTATCTCTCCCTCCCTCTCCCTTTCTTTCTGAAATCAATAAAAATATGTTAACAAAACAAAACAACATCAAAAAGAAAGGATTGCAAAATGGCATTTGGGATAAGCCTTTTTTAAAAAAATCAACGTAAGTATATTATGAATTTATTTTAATTTGTATGATAGATTTCATTTGTATGTTTAATTGGTAATGAAGGTAAACATTTCTTCACTTACTTATTGGCCATTTTGTTTCTTCCTTTGTGAATTATCTTTTTAAAAAAATCTTTATTGTTGAAAGTATTAGGTGTGTCCCCTTTTTCCCCCATTGACTTCTCCCACCCCTCTCGGTACCCCCAGGCCTTCACCACCCTATTGTCTGTGTCTATGGGTTATGCATGTACGCATATGCATTCATTGGTTGATCTCTTCCCCGAAGCCCCTCCCCTGCCTTCCCTTTGAGGTATGAGGGTCTGTTCGATGTTCCTATGTCTCTGGGATAAGCCTTTTATCTCTAAAGTGGGTTAGGTAACAAGTATACCATGATATATTTTACACTATATATATATATATATATATATTTTTTAAATATATTTTTATTGATTTTTTACAGAGAGGAAGGGAGAGGGATAGAGTTAGAAACATCAATGAGAGAGAAACATCAATCAGCTGCCTCCTGCACACCCCCTACCAGGGATGTGCCTGCAACCAAGGTACATGCCCTTGACCAGAATCGAACCTGGGACCCTTCAGTTCGCAGGCCGACGCTCTATCCACTGAGCCAAACCGGTTAGGGCACACAATATTTGAAAAGCAGAATAAGAAATGCCTAAGGATTTAAAATTTTTATCAGCACTCTCTAGGGGTGATACCATATTAGGGACTGGTTGATACCATATCAGATGATGTGGTTTTAAATGTAAATGTGGCCACCTATTGGCTGTGTGATATTGGGCAAATTGCTAAGCTGATCTGTGCCTCAGTTTCCTTTTCAATAAAGCAGGGATAGTACTAGTGCCTACTTCCTCACGTTGTCATAAAAATTAAGTACATTACTATATGTAAAGCACTTGGGCACAGCAGCACTCAATAAATGTTAGCCACTACTGCCACACACATGCCTATTATGAGCTGATGTATTCTTCCCAGTCTTCTAAAATGAGCATGTAAGAATAGTTTTAGATATATCACACAAGCAACCTTTGTGTCTTTATTTCTTAAATATATCTAGAATTTTCCTTTTTAATTGTTTGCTCTTTTCTATTTGAAAAGAAGGCATTTTAAATTAGACTGAACATTTTATAGACATTTAGGTGCTATGATTAAATCTCCCATGGAATTCTTTTACCTATTTTTTCTTGTGTGACTAACTATATTTTTGATAGATTTTTCTGGTAAGATGTTTTTGGAAAAAAATGACTGTATCCATACAAAATTCCTCCTCTCTTTTCCTCTTTTTTTTTTTTTTTTTTAATGTTGCTAAGGCTTGGTATTATGAGTTTTGGTCTGGGATTACTATTGTTGACTCATATTGTATGCTTTCGCATACCCCCAGAAATCTTATTTGCAATCAGTTTATTTAGGTCATTTGCAAAATTGCAAAATACATTACAGAGAGGCTAAACTGGTGTAACTCAGAATTCCATGGCACTAATAGGATTGAAGTTTATTTTTCTCTCATGTTACGGTTCAGAGTGGGTGGGTGGCTTTGGAGACTCTAATCCGTAAGGTCTCTCAGGGATCCTGGCTCCTTCTTTGTTGTTCTGTCATTCCTCAGTGTTGTCTCATCTTGGTGAAGTCTGGCCCCGAAGCATGGTGTCCAAGTGCTAGTCCAAGCAAAGGGGAAAAAGAGGGAGTAAAACACAAGCCATTTCATTTTTAAAGGATGTGACCCAGAAGCTTCACTCATGATGCCTTTTGCTGTCCCATGGGCTACAGCTTAGTTACATGCCCCATCTAGCTGCAAGGGAGGTGGAGAAATGTGGTTTGCGGTAAGATGGCCACGTGCTGAAACTGAGAGGAAGCAAGGAAAGGGCTAGATTTCTGATACCAAAGAGAAGAAGGTGAGAATGGATAATGCCAAATGTACTTTTATGACAACTTGGTGAGTCAGGTTTCAATTGAGGATTATCCAACTCCTCAGAGTTTGTGCAGGCTCCATTCTGCCCCGAGAAGGGCCTTACACACAAGTGGGTGGTCACCTGGCCAGTCTGCTTCCCTTTTCTACTTGCAAACAGAGGTGTGGCACACCTTGGGAAGTGAGCTCCCATGGACAGGATTACGGGGCTCCTGGGTCCCTGGAGGATGCTTTAGAAGAGGTTGCATGGGCTCTGAGTACATAGTTGCCCTTGGCCCTGAGCTCTCTGTCCCATGGGGAGGCGTGCAGCTGGAGGAGGGCCAGATAGGGCCCTTGAAGAGGCGGCGTTGAAGGCAGGGGCTCTCTTGTCTAGGTCTAAGGATAGTGCTATAAATAGAGCTCATTCACTTGATTTAGCTCTTAAAGTTTTCCACTTTCCCCATGCTGCTGCTTCATTGATACTCATATTTATTATTTATAGCATACACGTTATGTATTTAATCCACGACATGTAGAATATCTTTGGAATGAATGGAGTGTTGTTTTAATGGATGGTAAGGGTGGGGAAGGGTGCAGTGAGAGAGGCTGGAGAATATTCTCTTATTTAGTTTAATGTTTTCAACAGCCTGAAAAAAAACCTTTGAGTGGCCCTTGTGATTCGGTGGCAGTTTGCCCAGACTCAAGGGAGCCAGTGTTGGGACTGAAAACTAGATTCACTTGAAAATCTAGGAAAAAAATGACTGAACAGTTAGAATGTGCTTGATGGCTTGGGTCCTCTGAGAGCCAGTGAAGTACTGGGGCGGCCTTGGCTTCCGTGTCCCCGTCCGCTCAGCCTGTCAGCTCTTTCCTCCCCACCCAAGTGCCTGCTTCCCCAGGAGACTGATTCTAACCTGCCCCAGGGCTGAGCCACTGCTGTGCTCAGACCTCCTGACAACTGGCCTTCGAAGACTGCTCTTGGGTTGACCCAGCAAGCCCCCACCTCCTTCACGTTAGGGATGGGTAATGATACACTTTTTTTTCCCCCAGCAATAAAATTATTATTTTATTATTATTTTTCCAATATACAAAATAAATCTATTATCAGATTGTAGATACAAAATAATTAGTCATTTACATACAATAAACATTAATATTTCCAGAAAAACGATTTTAAATATAATATTACATGCAATAAACATTAATATTTCAAGAAAAAAAGATTTTAAACATAATATTACCAAACTGTACTAACATAGTATAATATCACAAAAGTTGTAGGAAATATTAAAAATCTGTAAATAACAGGATTGCCTCTATTATATTCTAAAATTTTCCCCCCTTCTGGCTCTATTTTTGTTCCTCAGTTTATGTTGTTCATTATATTCCACAAATGAGTGAGATCATGTAATATTTATCTTTCTCTGACTGGCTTATTTCGCTTAGCATAATGCTTTCCAGGTCCATCCATGCTGCTGAAAATGGTAAGAGTTCCTTCTTTTTTATGACAGCATAGTATTCCACTGTATAGATGTACCACAGTTTTCTAATCCACTCATCTGCTGATGGGCACTTAGGCTGCTTCCAAATCTTAGCTATGGTAAATTGTGCTGCTATGAACATAGGGGTGCATATATCCTTTCTGATTGGTGTTTCTGATTTCTTGGGACATATTCCTAGAAGTGGGATCACTGGGTCAAATGGAAGTTCCATTTTTAATTTTTTGAGGAAACGCCATACTGTTTTCCACAGTGGCTGCACCAGTCTGCATTCCCACCAGCAGTGCACGAGGGTTCCTTTTTCTCTTTCAATCCCGAATCCAGAGCCCCGAGAACCAGATGTGTTTTCAGAATGAATGATTTTGTTTGTTTCAGGGAGCTTATGGTACCTATCCCATAATAGATGTAATGTCTGTGGGAGAGTTTGGGACAGCACCTGCAATGAAAAAATATTACTATTCCTGCGGTAAAATATATGACTATTGCCACTAAATGGGACACAAACAAGGTTGTAAGTAGTCTGAAGTCAGTTCAGGTCACGTTTTGCTGCCAAGTGGGTCATGAACAAAACCTTGGGTTTTCGGGGCTCTTTGGACACTGGTGTCGCGGGTGGGGGGTTGTGCACCTTGTGTGATGGTGACTGTTTTCTCGGTGTTGACTCTGTGCCAGGCACGTTCATGCATTGCATTTTTTAGTGCTCACAGTAGGCCAAGGGGAAGGTATTCTGTTATCCTTCTCTCTCTCTCCCTCATTTCTAATTTGCTGTTTGAAGCTTTGGAATATAAGCCAGCGTGCGAATCCTCTTGCACATTTCATGGTTGCTGCAAGACCCTGGGGCAGTGCGAGTGCCGTTGGAGGTGGTCGCCTCTGTAACACTGTTTCTTGAGCCAGTGCCTCTGAAGCTCACCAGCAGGGTCTGGAACGGGGGTCGCCAGGCCGGTCTGCAGCTGATCCTCTTTCCTAGAGCTGTGTGGCTCCTCCCGGCCTGGCAGGGCAGTCGCCCAGGGCCCTGGGCCAGGACCACGGGGGTGTGGGCAGGGCCTGGGTGAAATGGAGGGTAGGGAGGAGAAGTTTGGGGTGTTTGGCGTGATAGCAGCAGAGGTCAGGGGTGGGGGAATTGGCTGAGGTCTGACACTCGTTGGGCAGGGCCCAGTTCCCGGCGCTGGTTCCTGTTCTCACAGCACTGGCCTTGGTGCTCCAGGAAAAGGAATTCTCGTAGAGGTGGTGAGGTTAGTGGGTAGGTCCATCAGGACTGGATGGGTGATATTTTGCCTTTTTGAATAGTAGGTCAAAACAGCCCTTCTCGGAGGACAGTTGGATGAAGGTGGTCCCTCGGGAGAGAGAGAATCGGAGGGACACACTTACTTAGTGGGCTGTGCCTCTGTGCAGAGAAGTGCGATGGTGACTGTTTTCTCGGGGTTACTGTGCTGGCCGGATATCAGCCCCTTTAGCACCATGGCCTGGTGCCCCTGCGGTGGGCAGACTTCCTCCTGCAGTGTGGCAGCTTGGGATGAGTAGAGATCTGTAGGAAAGCCCTTCATCCATCTAGAATCCTGGGAATTGGTCTATGATGATCCTGTGGAGTGGCTGTGGCTACAGTTGGACAGCTGGGAATGTCATGACATTGTGAGCTGCTTGGGCTCATCGCAGGAGTCCGTGGCTCATGGCTCCCTTGCTATCTTGGTCTGTTCCCTACACACCTGCCTCCGAAATGGAAGAGACAGCAAGCGGAGAGATTTCAGTATCTATATCCCCCAAGTGGTTCATCCTCCACTCCTCTTCTTTCATTATGATATTAAAAAGCCTACAGACTGATAGTGACTCATATTTGCACCCAAGTGACCACAGGTGGCTCTTCGTGACCCCATGGCTGTCCTTCATGCCGTTTGCGTTACAGTGGGCTCCTTGGGGGTGCCATTGGATTGGGAAATGCAGTTAGGTTCAAAGAAAACATCAGGAATGAGAAGGTCTGGGTAAAAAGTAGGACACCAGTCCCTTTGTTAGCAGTATCTTCATGTACGTGACCCTCATTTAAAATTAAACATGATTTGTTAAACTTTTACTTCATGTAATATAGAGGTCCAGGAATCTTAGCCAGAGTCAATGTTTTTTATGGAAGTATCTGGATATACATTAACCTTTTATAATTGTAACCAGTTTAGTTGCACCATAAAAGTTAGCAATGTGTGAACTAATTGATTGCTTGCTAAATCCACAGCACATGAGGAAAATTAATTTGAGATTGAAAAAGTACTTCCTAAAAGAGTAGAAGGAGGCAGAGAGATAAGCTTATGTGCTGGGACATTTAAAATACATTATTTCATTTACTCCCTACAATAATTCTATGGGAAAAACGTAACTTTCTGTTTCAGACGAGGATACATCTGAATTATCAGCCAGGTCTTACAGTAAGTTTCTTTGTAATACTTAAAAGACTTATTCCCTGTTTTATTCCAGTGTGCTACCAAAAGTCACATAAGAAGAAGAATTTGAAGAAAAAAAATACAACAAAAATGCAGAGAGAGGAAGAAAAGAGTTGATAAGTAAGATTAGGACAAGAGGAGTCAGTTCACAGAGATTCTGCTTGCTTTAGATGAGGTGCCCTGTCCTCTTGTTAAACTTCAGATGGAAATTTATCTCCAAGTGGGCAATGCGAAGAGGAAAGTGATTAGTTATTAGGCTGACATTATCCATCACTTTTCAAAAAGACATTTGCTGATGTGAAGCACAGTTTTCCTTTCCCCGCCTGGCCCTGGGGTTCCAAAACCTTTTCCCTGTAACTTCATAATGGGGCAGCGAATAATGTGGAGAACGATACCTCTTCAGCTGTATGTGATCCCTGGACTAAGAGAACTCTCACTTGTGGCAGTGCAGGTACACATTTATAAAATCACTTTTTCCAGTACAGATGGGAGGAAGTTTTCTGGTGTTTTGCCTTAAATCAACAGCCATTTTAAACAATTCTGGTATCTCGGTAAGTTATCAAATTTTCGTCATATGAGGATAGTACCTGCCCTTATCTTTCTTTTCACAAGTTAATCTTTAAAAAGTGGTTCTCAGACTTTCCTGTTAAGAAACCCTTCGCGATTTGGTCATTTGTCATGGTACTTTTTCCATAGTGGCGCATGGACGTCTACTCTCACCGTCAGTAATTCCTAACATGAGCATTCTTTCTGCGCCTGTTCTTTCCTCTCCTCCTTTCCTGGAAATAGCTTCCAGATGGGATTTTTCTTTTTACAAACCTCAAGTCCTTATGTTTTCTTATTTCTTGACCTATTATCTGTTTTCTGAGTTTCATTTTTGGCTTAGGTACTCTGCTTTTAGGATTTTTCTTAATACTTTGTAATATATATGGAAAGTACTTGGCAACTGTTAAGAGGCTGCAAAATACTCTGGTCATGATGCGGTGGCCTGGACTTCTCTGTCGCATGCAGTTCTTTAAAGAAACATCTTCCATCAGTATATCCCTTCTTTCTTACTCCTCTAGGAGTACTTAGAAGATAGCAAGAAATAAGGTGCTGCTTAGTTTATTCTTTATACTATCCATTGAAAAATTTAAAAAAGACAAATTTTAAATGATTTCGGATTAAAGTAAATTCATATTTTATTAGGTCTTTTTATTATTATTATTATTACTCTTTTGTAATTGTCTCAATTAAGCCGCATGCATTTCCCTCTTCTATTGTCCTGGCCCAAAGGTATTTGTCTGCCCATCCGGCTGCTAAGGGGAGGGTCTGGGGCTGCCTGGGAGAGCTGCTTTTGGGTATGTCAGACTTTCTGTCCCTTCATGGAGCCTTTGTCAGAGACTTCGGCACTTAAAGATCCTACATAATAAAAAGGTAGTATGCAAATTACCATCACTCCGCTACGCCCACGATTGGGCCAGCGGGAGACACAGGGGGCGGGACTCGGGGTGGCTGGGGTGGTGATTGGGCCGGCAGGACGCTGAGCTCGCGTTGCAGCACAGACGGGCCTCTGGGGCAGCGAGCCGGGGCATTTGGAGGTTTGGAGGCTACGCGGGTGGGCGGGTGGCGCGGCTCCCGGGGGAGGAGTCTGGCGGCAGTTGGGCCGCAGGAGCACGTGGGGGAGTCCCGGTGTCCGCAGAGGACGCGGGTTTCCAGGAAGGCAGAGGAGGCGGTGGCCCCAGCCTTCCTGGGCGGGAGGCGAAGGCAAGACCCCTGCCTGGGCTCCAGCTGCAGGAGGATCATGCCCCCGCCCCGCCTCGCCCTAGGGGCCCAGGGACTTAGGAGCTGCCGGCCACACCGGGTCCTGACCAGCGGACAGACAGCCTACATGTGCATGATTAAATCATGCACTGGTCCTCTAGTTTGTTGATAAAATGCTTTAAATTATTTGTTCTATGAGACATTTTATGGGACTTGGGACTAAGGATTTGGATGATAATTCTTTAAGAGTAACTTGATTCACCAACATCCTTCTGCTTCCTGTCTTCTCGTTTCTGAAAATAAGGGAACCTAGCAGGCTCCCCTATGGAATCTTCTACAGCATAAGATTTATTTGAGGTGTGTGTCTCTATCTTCAATTTTTGGTCCCAATTTACGTAAGGTAAATTTAAAAAAATGTCAATACTGGGCACTAGGTGGAAGAAAAATAATGATTCTGTGTATTTTACTGGCTCCGTAGAGTTGCTGTGAAGGTGGAAGGAGTTAAGAGTGTTCGCCTAATATTGTTAGAGGCTCTCGCTTTTGTTGCTGTTGTTGCTGTTGTTTTATTGTTACTTCCTGCCTTCAATCCTGCGCTCTCTTCCTCTCTTTGCATCACTTGCTCTTGACTCCCTGCAGGCTTATTGAGGGAGACAGAGGGTTACCAGGTCTGGCAGAGTAGTCTCCGACCCATGTTTCCAGCCACTACATTGGTTGACAAATACTCAGACGTACACACTTTGACATTCTGGTTGGACCTCACAGTGTAGGGACTAGGGGAAGCAGCAGGAGAGAGAGGAAGTGTATAGACTAAGGTGAGAGGAGCATTCAGGAGCAAAGGGCAGTTTCTCATAGGTAGGATTACAGAGGTAAAACATTAAAACAAGTTAGTGTAAAAGCAATAAAAACGAGTGCCACTCAGGCTGTTTCTCACCCCTTCCTTTGTCAGCCGTGGTGTGAAATGTTGGGATTCAGGCTGGTGAAGGACTCTCAGAAGCCTCCTTTATTTAATACTGGGACCACTCACCCCAGTCACCTTCTTAAATTCTCTTAAGTACTTTCCGAGCAACCGAGATTCCGCTTGTGTGTTATTTGCCAGATTCTCTTATAGCCTCTTCCTGCCGATGGGGATGGGGGGAGGGAGGTGCTGGCTGAAGCACCCGGATAAGCTTACTGTGTGTCAGTGGCTGTATGGCACAGGTGTTTGGAATCAGCCGAAAAACTTAAATCATCTCTAGCTCATCATATTAAACACAGTTGTACATGTTTAGTGTTTCCTTAACTTTAACCTGAGACACCACATGGAATAATTTGGTGTATAAGAAGCATTGCATAATGGGGGGATAAGGACACACATGTAATACCTTAATCAATAAAGAAATTTAAAAAAAGAAGCATTGCAGTAACAAGAAGGGTAGCTTAATGGTTTTTGCATGCTTCCTAGGCCAGTCACTATTAAGCTGTTTTACTCTTATTTACACACACACATACAACACACACACACACTTTCATATATGTGTATATAGGAATATATACATACGGACACACACACTTTCATATGTGTGTATATAGGAATATATACATACAGACACACACACACTTTCATATATGTGTGTATAGGAATATATATATACAGACACACACACACACTTTCATATGTGTGTATATAGGAATATATACATACAGACACACACACACACTTTCATATGTGTGTATATAGGAATATATACATACAGACACACACACTTTCATATATGTGTATATAGGAATATATACATACAGACACACACACACACTTTCATATATGTGTATATAGGAATATATACATACAGACACACACACACTTTCATATATGTGTATATAGGAATATATACATACAGACACACACACACACACACACATGAAATCATTTAATTCTCACAACAGCCCTGAGAAAGGGCACTTCTATTATCATCCGCATTTTACAGTCAGGAAACCAAAACGCAGAGTGGTGAAGTAACTTACCCCCACAGCACAGATCGCGAGCGGCAGCGTTAAACCCAGGTAGCTGGGCCACACTCTCAATTGCTACCTGTCGGATTTAGTGCTTAGAAAATAATAATGAGAGTAAATAAGTTTGAAGTTATCTGATTACAAGAAAACCTAAGGAACTCTATAGTTATCAAAATGGAGCCCGGCGTCGGTTGCTTGGCACATGTGGCCTCTGCTTGGGATCTGGCTGTTTCTGTTTGTTACATGGAGGCTTTAGCTGTCTGGATGTTTGTGCAACAAGTGCTCTCTGCGATTCCCTGTGATGTGTCCTGTCTCAGTGAGCACCCAGCCGGTGTGTCTGCTGGGTTTACCGTCCTGTCTCAGTGAGCACCCAGCCGGTGTGTCTGCTGGGTTTACCGTCCTGTCTCAGTGAGCACCCAGCCGGTGTGTCTACTGGATTTACCGTCCAGCTGGTGTGTCTACTGGGTTTACCGTCCTGTCTCAGTGAGCACCCAGCCGGTGTGTCTACTGGATTTACCGTCCTGTCTCAGTGA
This sequence comes from Cnephaeus nilssonii, assembly GCF_951640355.1. Classification (NCBI taxonomy): domain Eukaryota; kingdom Metazoa; phylum Chordata; class Mammalia; order Chiroptera; family Vespertilionidae; genus Cnephaeus; species Cnephaeus nilssonii. Next base: position 29,782,092 of record NC_137080.1, read on the forward strand.
GCACCCATCCAGTGTGTGTACTGGGTTTACCGTCCTGTCTCAGTGAGCACCCAGCTGGTGTGTCTGCTGGGTTTACCGTCCTGTCTCAGTGAGCACCCATCCAGTGTGTGTACTGGGTTTACCGTCCAGCTGGTGTGTGTACTGGGTTTACCGTCCTGTCTCAGTGAGCACCCATCCAGTGTGTCTGCTGGGTTTACTGTCCTGTCTCAGTGAGCACCCAGCCGGTGTGTCTGCTGGGTTTACCGTCCTGTCTCAGTGAGCACCCATCCAGTGTGTCTACTGGGTTTACCGTCCTGTCTCAGTGAGCACCCAGCCGGTGTGTGTACTGGATTTACCGTCTTGCATCTGGAAACCTGTACCCGCTAATCCCCCAAAGTCCGTGAGAGCCCTTTCAACAGCTGTCCTGAAGGTCACTTTGTGGGCCAGGAATTCCTTTCTCCCACAAAACTCAGGGTTGTGATGCATCACCTGGGGTTTCTGTCTTTCCTTAGTAGGCACCTGGAATGAAAGACACTGACTCAGAAGCATTTTCAACATGGGGACCCGCTAGATGAGACTGATGGGCAGAGTGTGGGATACAAAGTAAAAGGATTTCATAGACCATTTTACGTCACTGCCTTGAACAACACTTGGCACATAGGGGCTGGATATGTGTATAAAGGATTAACGAATAGAATACTTTAGGCTAAAGACATAGGAAAATGTGCATGGAGTATTTGATTTTGATCTTTTTAGAAGGTAAATCCTGTCCAAATGTAGGGAGTGGAACTATTTTGGCTGCCCTAGGATTTTAAGGTCTATTCCCCACATTTAAGTAATGAAGACATTTCTAATTATGCACGAAACTTGGTAATTCTTACTTTGGTTATTGAATCAATTACACTTCCTTCAGAGGGCTATTAAATTGTCATGACTACTAGGTAAATTGTGGATTATAAATATTATTTGTAAAATGGTGAACATCATTCATCTATATTCCTTTATCAGCACTAATTGGTTACTATAAATGATAAAACTATTATCATTTGAATGAGAGTGGAAAAATCCTCCTGCTCCATTTAGTGATGTGGTGGAAGGGAGCAAGGAAATAAAGGTTGGAGAGCCTCTGTTTTGAATGCTAGGGGCTATTAAACATGCCTGGGTCAGAATCCAAGGAGCACAACATTAATACTGATTTTGCCTTAAGGTTGAAATCACTTAGTAGTCATTACCTTTACTTACTTTAGCTATTGCAGAAACAGGAAGGTTTAAAGAAAATAAAGAACGTATTATTAAATTTCTTGCTTCCTTACCATCTTTTTGTGATACATTAAAGATATATCATGACTTGGGCAAATATATTTTATGAGCTTCCATGACTTCCAATGGCTCAATTAAACTGGCTGTATGTGAGCTACCAAACCACATAATTTATGCTAAAGTTTGCAATTTTATGAATATGCTGGAAAACCTTACTTTTATTAGCTTGAGAAGTTTCCACTCTCTTTATAGGTAGCCACAGTCAATTTCACTGGGTTTTGTGGGGAATATTGGCATCCAGCTGTGAGGTTCTTTCTGATCCAAAAGAAGGTCTTGAAAAATGATTTCTGTATTTCAGCATGTTACTATCAGAAACATATGTGTTCCCTTTCAGCCAAGAGGGGAGTGGCTCTTTGTGTTTTTAAAACTTATAGGCACCCTGTTTATTGTTGTGAGGCACTGAGCTGTCGGGTTATAGGGCCATCTACACTGGGTACTTTTTCTTTCATTATTAAATGCTTGATACACCTATAGTTTTTTTAAAAATAAATATGGATGAACTTTGGACTTCTATCTTTATTTTAGTGTACACTTTCAGAGATAAAATTTATTGGAATTTTTAATAAAGTTATAATGCAATTTAGTATTATTAGTTTATAAAGTGAATGTGCATTAAAGTCCCCAAATAGCACTTAAAATTGGGCCATACTGAATTACTAAATGCAAAGTAAAATTTCACATTTGAAGGTCAAGCAAAGAAATGTAATATGCTATAACTGTAAAATTTTGCTACATATGAAATCGCTTTGTGTCATATTGTAAATGTTGAATTCAAATTCCAAATCGGACCTAATCATGAAGAGAATAAATAACTGACAAATCCATCTGATATTATGAATATTACTGCACAAAGTCTGGCTTGGGCCATAAAATATTCAGCAGAATTGCTTTTAGAATTCGAGGCTGTGAGGACCAAGTCTTTGCCTGCATATGGCACCATGGAAATCAGTGCCCGGCTCAGGGTAATGAGACCACATTACGGGGGGGGGGGGGGGGGGGGGCGGGTGTCTTCCTAAGGGTGTTGAAGAGAGCAGATCTTACAGCTGAAAGCGGTGGAGTGTATATATTTATCACTGCTTGCTGCCATGATATCACTGTAATTATGGGAGAAGAACAAAAAGGAATAAACTCGTGTGTCCAGAGGGAAGTGGAGACAAGGTAGCTATGCCTGGGCAAGGCGTCCCATGTTGGGAGATGGTGGCAGAGTGGTTACTACTGAGGCTCCAGAGCAGGGGCCGATGGCGAGAGGTTTCTGGATGTATCTCTCAGCATTTACAAGCCCCCTGACTTGGAGTCACCAGTACGGTCTGTAGTTGGATCAGCAGGAAGGGGGAGAAGTGGGCGGGGGGGGGGGGGGGAGCTAAAAACTGGGAGTTTGGTTGAGATCTGTGAACAGCACACTTTGCCTCCCTTCTTCCCCATTTGCACAGGAGAACAGAGATTTATATACCCTGGGTATTCCCCGGGGAAACTGAACCCTGGCTTGGGGTCCCTGACCTAGAGAAGACGCTGGGGCTCTGGTTTGACATCAGGAAGATTAAGGGTTACCAGGAGGGTGAAACTCTGGCACACCTGTCCCAGAATTCCTAAAGCTACACCAGCTCCAAGTCGAAGGATGCTTTTATTGGGAGTCCAGTGTAGCTACAGCATGGAAACTGCTTACCTGCTTTGAGCTCCCCAGTCGTCAAGTGACACCCAACCTCCTGGAACTTGAGCATTTGATGGCCTCATTTTAGTATGTGAGGGGCTGCCAGGAGCCAGGGATTTGAGGATTGATGCCGACCCCAAACAAACAGCAGGAAAAAGGAATTTAGGGGAAACAGGAAAAAGATATATAATAAATACCCTCAGAGAAGTGGGAAACTAATTGCATCTTCGAAACAAGAACAGGATGCTATAGAAAATCAGATTTGGGGAATGAGAAAGGTATTAGAAATTTAAAGGATGATATAAGAAACAAAAGACTGGATAGAGTCTTATCTGGTGTGGCTCAGTTGGTTGAGCATCGTTCCGTGCACTGAAGGGTCGGTCGCCAGTTTGATTCCTGGTCAGGGCACATGCCTGGGTTGTGGGTTTGGTCCTCTGTTGGGGTGTATATGGAAGGCAACTGATTGATGTCTCTCTCTCTCTCTCTCTCTCTTCCTCCTCCCACCCTCTTCCTTTCTCTCTCTCTTAAATAAATAAAAACATATTTAACACCCCCCCCAAATGTGTGAATACTGATTTTCCTTAAACAAACAAACAAAACAACAAACAAAATCACCACTGGATAGAGAATGGAAGAGTGGATATAAGGGAAGTAAATCCTTAATTACTATAATAAAATTCTGTAAATAATGTTTGACAATCTGGAAACCGTAGTATAAGTGCAGCATTTAGAAATGCGTAAATGAGTGTCAGAACAAACAGGTAACGGACAGAAGTGGCTGGCCTGCTGAAAGGGAGGGCTGGGCAGGATTGCTGAATTTTGTTGTAGTCCTATTTGATTACCCCCCCCCCCCCCCCCAAAAAAAAAACTATGAGCATTTATGACTTTGATACAGATTGAGAAATAGGTAATGGGAGATTTACTTTGGAAATAATTCTGTTGGAAAATGTATTGAAGGTATAGAAAATGCGCACAATATTACTGTCTTGGCAGTCACATAAACCTCTGGGAATAATGTGGTCTACGTTTTTTTCAATAGCTGTCTTTTCTCAGCACTGATTTCTCACCACTGTCAGGCATGGTTATCCCACCACTTCCTCTATCTTTTGCCAGGCTTCATGGCCTTAGAAATCATTTAATGTGCATGTGAACTGTAAATATCCAAATTAATTGGAGCAAGTTTCTCCTCACATTACAGTCACATACTTTTTGTATTGCTAGTGATTATGGCCTATTTTCTGTTAGACATTTCTTATGCTGTGTATCTTTAGTTTACTGGTAATGCAGTACAAATTAAATAATAGAATTCCGAATGAGACCTTGAAGCTGAAATGATCTCTTTCCAGCATTTCCTGACTTCTGCACCATTTTAGAGGTCAGTGGCCTTCTGTCCTTCCCACTCACTTATAATAATCATGGATGGCTGTTGTAACAACGTGGAGCCTCACAGGACGTTAGAGCTAGAAGATGCTTTACGGGACCATCTAAGTCTACTCCCTTTGCCTGATACTTGAGGAATCTCAGTCAAAGAGGGAGGACATGGCTTTCCAAGATTAAACAGTGGCCCCAAACTTAGTGTTCTTTCTGCTGCTCTGGGCTTCCCGGATTTCAGGGCAACGGCTCACTCCCTTTTGTAGATAGCTGACTTGTGCCTCGGAATAAACGTGTTCACAGATTTCAGGGAAATATTCTGCTGGGAGTTGGGGTGTGTGAATTTCTTGAAAGATTTCAGTTTTATGTTAACTGTGCTAATATTCCGAAAGAGATGTGATACCTGCCTGTGGATTCCAGCAGGCAGGCCTTGGACTTGGAGTCCCGAGTTTTAGGGTAAACAGGGAGGATGAGGGAGAGGGCAAGTGGGAAGGACAGAGCAGGGGTGCAAGGACCGGTTTCCCCCCTGTTGTTTTCCTTTTGGTGGGAAAGAATGAAAATGACATTGAATGTAACTGGAGCTGCTGAACGGAACTGGCCAGAAACTGTCTTAATTTGTGTGAGAAAAACTGTGTATTCAGTCTTCCAGAGCATTCCTAATAAGGAGAGCGGGACCTCTGGCTGCCATCGAGGGTCTGCAAAATTTGACTTACGTGCCTTCTCTGAGCTTTTTTCTGCTGACCCAGCTTCTAGATGCTGTCCATTGGCCTGCTACCTTCATGGAGGCCTGGCTCCTCCCTTCTCTGGTCTGCCTCCTTTTTTATTGGAGGGCGGTGGGTGTTACTGCTATTAAAGCAACTCACAGTAAGGTGTTAATGATTACTCTGTTACTCCTCCTGGTGGGTATGTGCGTATATTCCCAGAGCTGATCCAGAAGTAAGATGATAAGCTGTGGTATATTTTGTAACCCTACCTGCCTTGTTTCTCACTTTACCAACCCAAGGGGCTCTCTGGATCAAAGATGAGTCTTTCTGGAAAAAGTAGAAGTTTTATCATTATCAAGAATAGATCAAGGATGTAGAGTAGTTGAACTGTACAGTAACTATTAACCTTGTAAATGCCCCTCGAGAACTTCCTCTTTTATAGTTGTTTTGTACAAAAAATAGAGGTTTTTATTGAAAAAATGACTTCTTAATAATTCTGTTTTGCATTGTCTTTTTTTAGATTATGTTTTTATTTTTACTCCCTTTCCCAGTGAATAAAATTATGTTCAATCCATTGAAAACAGATTGTGTTTCTTGGTACATTAGTGTTTATATTTCTTGATGATGATGTAGATCAGAGTTTTCATTTTTTATTCTCATCACCTCGCTCCCTGTTTTTTTTTTTTTTTTTTCCCCATGGACCTCTTTCACAGTTTGGTGAATTCAGAGAAATGTTTTAAAATGCATAAAATAAAATGCAGGGCATTATAATGGAAAACCAATTATATAAAAATTCAGTTACAGAATACTAGGAAGCCTGTGATAGAGTAATATTTGTTTTTTTATTAGTGCATTCAGTGACAAGATCTAACAGTGGGCCCAGTAGCTCCCATACTGTTCTGAGGTGATAATCAGCCAATTTTTTATCTGTAATGTCTTATGAAAATGGCTATGATTTTTGTTGGTGATACAGTCAAAGGTATTACTAATAGTGCGCTTTATGACCTACCTTTGTAATACGTGATGCAAATTTCTGTTAAAGGTTAGTGAGAAATATCTACTTTTCCCCTTTCTGAGTTCATGGACCCCCTGATTTGTAATAACCTCTGACAAAGTTGATGCTTTAAAATGAACATTGGTTTCCTTAGAGCTGATAGCAGTGGGCCATGTAGTTTTATAGCGACAACAATCTGAAATGGAAGTAACTATTTATTGCGTGCCTCATATACCACTGCACTGGGCACGCTCAGGAAAATGGATGATCGCTACAGACATGATGTCCGGCCTCTGGGATGTGTAGACTAATAGAAGAAACAGTTATCAAAGGGCAGAATATACTAACAGTTGTCTGATTGCCTAGGGGCTAAGTGTGCTGCCGTGCTGTGGTAGTGTATTCTGATGGGCCTTTACCTGCCCGAGCTGGGCACTAGTAGGAAGGGAGGGCCATATTGCAGTAGACACGTGAAGAGGGTAGAGGGCGTTGGCTGAGGGCAGAGCTCATGTGCAGGCCCTGAGTAGGGCAGACCTTGGCCTACGGCCAACGTGAACGAGGACAGTGATTGGGGGTGAAGTGAGCAGCAGGCTGTGCGTTGAGGTTGGCAGAAAGGTGCAGTTTGTATTTCACTCGATAGTATTTTTAATCCTGGTTGAAGAGGCACAGTTTACCTTTCAGCTTGACCACATGCATTATTTAGGGTATTAATGGATGGCTCCTAAAAGCTTTAGCGATTCATCTGGAATATATAGGCTGAAAATTTTATTGTAAACGTTATGAGAACAAGCTCTCTTGCGAGAGCTGGACACTTGGGAACATTTTAAAAAGTTGTTTAATTCCTAAACATTTTGCCCACCCACATTTTCATTTGGCTCCAATGGAAGGAAAACCCAAGAAAAAGCGAGCAAGTGCTTGGCTTCTCTATATTCTAAGCAATTTGAACAGCCAGAATGCACACCTCCCATGTTCCTAGGCAGATAAGTGCTGTCACACATCCGGATTTTAAAGTGACAGGCTCCCCAGCCTGGCAGAGGCTCAGGCTCAGACGGAATAGACCAGGATTGGGCTGTGCTCAGGCAGGAATGTCACCATTCTGGTCGGGGCAGTTGGGAGGGACTCCTCTCTCCGTGGTTCCCATACAGTTCGGCCTTGTTTTTCAATTTGACTCCATAAAAGCACATTCTCCAGCGACTTTAGAAAACATGCGTGGTTGGTTGGTGAATCTTAACTGCCTTTGGAGGACATGCTGAGCCAAGGAGATCTGGAAGTGGCGTCCGATTTCACGCTTGGAGATGGCAGGGAGTCGCAGGCAGGTAAAGAAGACTCGCCGAGAACGTGGTGGCTGCTTAACCTTTTGTCCATCGGTTGTAGAAAGGAAACCTCGGCCGGACTCAGTGAGCTCCGAATTGGTGTGGACAGTTCTGAGTGACAGATTTTCAATGATTTTGTCCTCTGGGTGACCTTGGCATTTTTTAAAAAGCAGTTTTTCTTAACATTATGAAAAAAATAAATTACATGTAAAAAAATCTTACAAGGTCGGTCATTAACAACATTTTGGAAATGTGACTTGCTTTGCTTACTGGTCTTGAAGACATTCTAGGGCAGGGTGACTGTCAGCCTCAGAGCCTAGTGTGGGCCTGTCAGGGAATGGAATGCGTGCTTGTCCAATGTGAATGGAGCGGGGCCGGTGTCTAATGAAACGCTCTGAAAATTATCCTGTCACTTCTCTGTGATGCAAGATGATTTGCCCCAAAGGGTTTGAAAATCATATGGGGAGAGAAAACATCCTGTCTTCAAAACTACAAATGGGTTAATGAGTTGTAGCCATAGCGCTATTCCAAACGCCTTCGTTTAACTTGTCCATTCCTCTCTTGGTGTGGTCGCTCACTCACTTGTCATTTACTGCATGTCTGCTGGAGTCACGTTCCAGAACAGACTGCTGGGAAACAGACAAATAAGGCAAGATCCCTGCTTCTAGGCCCTTGACCACAGCGATGCTGTGCAGTGTGGTAAGAGGTATGACAGTGGCACGTACTAGGTGCTGTGGGAACACAGGTAAGGAGGGATTGACTCCTGGAGTTTTGTTCTTCTCTGGAGGATCAGGGAATGTCGCACAGAGGAGGGACCTTTGAGGTGGCAGAGAGTGAGTAGAAGGGAGGGGTTCCAGGCAGAGGGGAAAGTGTGTGTAAATGCAAAGGCGTGTTGGGTGAGTCACATGGCGAGATGCCGTTGGCATATTTATAATGAGCCTCCTCTCTCTCCGTCCATCCGTCACCCCATCTGTGGCTGGCTTGTAGCTCCAGGAGCAACATTTTTACAGGCTCTTTTCTCTGCCTGGAATATCTGACCCCCAGCACTTGGCTAGCCCCTTCCACTCTCTCTGGGGTTGGGCATGGGAATAAATTGTACCTCATCAGAGATGCCTGTCTTGACTACCCACCTGAAGTAGATTTCCTCCTATCCCCTGCCACTTGCCCTGTTGCTTGCTTCATCACAAATATCACAGTGCTGTTTGCTTTAACTTGGTTGTTGATAGTCCCTAGACTGTGCTCTCTGTAAGGGAAGGAGCAAGATTTTCTAGTTCACTGCTGTCTGTAGTGCCTGGCATAGCCCCTGGCCTGTAGGGATGATGGATCTTGTGAATGAATGAATGAATGAATGAATGAAAATATGTCATTAAAAAACACACGAAAGCACTCTTAAGAGATTTGCTATTCCAGTTTATTGCTTGAAGTTAGTAATTCTTAACTAGGTACCTAGGATCTTAGCTAAGAATTTTATTCAAAATCTTTGGGTATTACTTGGAGGTAAAAGGAAGTAGGGGTTCTTTTGGATCTTGGAAGGAATGAGTTGAAAAACCAAAGGATTCCTTAAATTGGATACATAGGATGAGAGAAATTCTATTGGGAATACTAAATACTGTTATAAACAAAAGAAAAATTCATGAATTTAAAGAAAATTAAATAGAATATTATTAGATTGAGTTATTATAATTTTATAAAATTAATTTACTACTCAATAAAATATTTTTATTGATTTCAGTGAGGAAGGGAGAGGGAGATAGAAGCATCAATGATAAAAGAGAATCATTGATCGGCTGCCTCCTGCATGCCCCACACTGGGAATTGAGCCCGCAACCCAGGCATGTGCCCTGACTGGGAATTGAACTGTGACCTTCTGGTTCATAGGTCAACGCTCAACCACTGAGCCACACCGGGCACCTCTCTATATTTTTATTTGTATTTCTCAGTTCTCTGACATCTCCTGGGAATTTTGATGATTTATTTTTATCTGTGCTCCGAACCCTTATTTTTATAATTAGTATCACTATGTAAGTCTTCATCTGATGTAAATCAGTGATGTTGTCACATTGATATTCTTTTTATTTGGTACAGCATTTCTATGACAGACATCCTTCATCAGCGGGCTCAATTTCATTGCCATTTTCCTCCATCCTTTCTGTCAGTTTTTATACCTCATAAAATGGCTCCACTTCTACTCCACCTTATCCACACACATTTTTCTTATACCTGTCACATATAGCACAAGACATTTTCCATGAGATATAATCAGTGGATTATTTTTATCATGTTGAAAAGACTGTACAACAGAATTTATTTTATAAACTCTGTAGTAATGGCAGGTGGACAGTGTTATATGAAATGGTGTTCTGAAAGAAAGGAAAATCCAAAGGTGGATTGCTCAAATGATTATGATTGCTTTTCCCATTTGGTTTTCTCCAAATGAGAATTCCCTGCATAGATCCCTTAGTCCCAAAGGGCTTCAGCCAGGGGGTTCAGGGGTAGGCACCCCCTGACATAGATGTTCATTGGTGATAGCTCTTGTTCTTGGCTTCCGGCTACAACCTTTTGTTCTCTTCTTGGAGAAATTGGGAAAAACTACACTTATATACTACCCTGAAAGTGAGATTTTGGTTACCTTTATTTGTGAAGACAACTTTTTGTTTACCTGATTGTTGGTTTCATTCATTCATTCATTCATTCAGTACATATTTATTGCCTGCCTCCTATGTGCCAGGCACTATACTAGTCACTGACATTAAAAAATGTTTTTGTCGGAACCAACATTTAAATTATTTTCCAGTAAACTGTTTTAGGAGGGGACTATGTCAAAAAAAGTCGTGTCAGCAGAGAAATATTATTTGATCCGTTTGCTAATTTTTTTTTTAAAAACAAAATTGCTGTGGCAAGGACATGACGCTTTGCGCCTCTGACATTGTTGCTAATACTGGGTTTCTTTGCTGCGGAGGCGACAGATGTTTTGAGAGTCATTATTGCACCGGAACGCTGCACCTGTTGCTGGGTGTTCTTGCATATGAAATTAGAACCTAGAGTCATTTGCTTTCGTTTCCCTTTCCTCTCCCTCTTTCCGGTGTGCAGGGGTCGAGTTAGTAACTCCTGTGTTGAGTAACCACCTTGTTCCTTTGGGGCTATGATTTCAGTGCCCTGGGGAGTGGAAGTGTGTTGGTGTTCTTTTCATTCTGTTGCTGAAAGACTCCCTTCTGAGTGGCCTCAAGGTTCCGAGGCTTGTGTTGGTGCTGAGTTCGGGACTGCGGTGGGGGTGGGCGTGGAGGTGGGGGTGGGCGTGGGGATGGTGGAGGTGGTGGGGGTGGGACCGCTCTCTGCAGCAGCTGCTGCTCCCTGATACCTGGACCCTCCTGCTCTTGAGGAACGTGCATTTCCTCCTGGTGTCACCTGGTGTTTGGCTGTGACTGAGGAAGAGAGGAAGTATTGTATGGTGTCCTTTACTTTCAGGAAAACAAATTTGCAGTGTCTGGGCTTCCTGTTGGTCCAGGCCATGCTGCTGAGAGCCAGGGCTGCTGCAGGAGGCCCGCGAGAGCTGCTCCTGAGGCTGAGAACACCCACAGCCTGGGTTTGGGGTTTCACTCCGTGTTCACAGACCTCAGTTACCTCATTTTTCAAATGAGCGTTGAGGTATTGACAGAGCTTAAGTTGTAAGCATTTTGCAGGCATCAATGGAAAGCGATGTGAAGGAACTTTCAAGTTCAGAGGTCCCGAAAGTTGGTCAGTTGTTACCGACCAAATTACATACTGCTGTTCCAATGGGAACGGTGGTAGTTCCCGCACGCCACCGAATTGGCAGCCTCCAGGAAGCAGTTCTCTTCGTCCAACATTCCTACTTTCAAACCCAGTTCATTATATTGGCTGTATTTATACGTTTATAGATAGACAGGTTTCCTCATGGAACTTCTCCGGAGGAGAAGGTTTCGTAGAAAGTGGAGTTTTGTGGGAAATGGGACATACATGGCCCCAACCTGCCAACCCCAGGACGGTCATCCTCCCCCAGGGACCGCCCTGGAGCCCGAGGGCCTGGCCTTGCTCTTCCCTTCTTTCCGGGTCACCCGTTTCTCTTTCGTACCTTCTCTGTGACTCCTTAGAACACGTGAATCGTAGGCGTGTGCTTCTTGCTTCCGTGGTGTTCACTCCCACCTTGTTTCCTCCTTGAATATTTCGCAGGCTCAGGCCTGTCGCAGGGCTCCGGCCTGGTCCCTGAGGCCGTGTCGGCACTGGGTGTGAGGTGGCTTCCTGGCCTGGGAACTGGCTCTGCTCCCTGCTCCGCCTGGAACCCAGTAGGTGCTCAGCAAACAGATCGTTAGCTGCCTGGCTCTCCTGAGTACTCCTTTCTGGACCCCTGAGAGCTTGTCGCTGAGTGTCATGCCTCCAATTCTCGAGTGATTAGCATTGTTTTCAGTCTCTGCTCCTCACTGGCTTACCCCTTAGAAACCTGGAACTGATGTACAATACTCCCTGTCAGTTCATTGGCATCGGTTCTGCCTAATTATTACCTGGCTCCTTCCTTTTCTCCCCACGCTCAGCCCTCAGTTGTCACAAGTAGGTGATGATGCCTTGTTCCCAAGTTGAGAGAGATGGCACATGGGAGTGTGGGTGGGTGTGCCCTCAGACGGGACAATCTTTGTGTGCTACCCCTTACAGATGACTCACACATGTTATACACCTATCTTCCCACGTCCAGCATCCTCAGGTTTGCTTAAGGGCAGAAGGGTCCATAGGCAATAAATTGAGATCATTGCTGCAGGTGACGAAGGGACAAAATTTTAGGAGTCCCATTAGGATTCACAGGCTGTGTGCCCAACGGGACACTTAGATCCCTTCTTCCACTAGATGGTTTTATTGTTAACAACAAAGAACAACCCTGTGCTTCCCTCTTCACACCTTCCCATGAAGCTTGAGGTTCTAGAACCCTCTAGAAACTAGCGTTTTCCTCACAAGGCCAGCAGTTGCACTTCAGGAAAACTCGCTTGCTGACTTTGGCTCCATAGCCCCGCTGGGAGACAGTGTTACTGCCTCTACTGTTACAGCACTTTTATTTCCAAATTACTCTTTATATTCCTGAAAGTGCCTTTCTCGCCTGGCCACAGCTCTCTAGTCCCGGCGGAGTCTTTCTGCAGCGTTGGGATTGCTGAGTTTGCCTCAGAGCTGCTGTTTTGATTTTGCTCCTGCCCTAGACCCTGCCACCTCCCTTCTGCTTCAGGTGGGCATGTCGCATGCTCTGTGCTCTTGGAGGTGGGGGGGGGGGGTGCTGGCCAGGCTTCTCTCACTGCCCTGGCACACCCTCCCTTCTACACTGATGTCTGCCACGTCATCTCATCTCTCTCCTTTCAGTAACTGTTCATTTATTAAGTCCATATCCCGTGCCAGGCACTGTGCCAAGGGATGGCAATACGAAGGCAAATGAGAAAAGACAATGTTTTTCCCTCCTGATGGATAAAAACAGAACAAAGTAGAAAATCCAGAAAAATCACCCCTCCTTTTAAAAAAACAATGTTTTAAAATTCCTCTTGCTTTTTTAAAGCATTTGTGTCTTATTCATCTCTTAATATCCCTGCAACTACTCTGCCTGTTCCCGGAGGAGCCCTGCAGCGAGCTTCCTTTTTACTGCTGGAGGGAGAGGTTTGCAGCCGGAGGGGCTGTCCCAGGGACCCTTGTCCTAGCAGACAACACCGCAGGGCTCCTCCCGGGGCCCTGGCAGATCGGATCCTGGCATCTACAAAGTGGTGGCACCACCTGGCAGCCATATGGTGTCTGCTTGTTCCACCGGATGCCATACCAGTGGGTTCCAGGCAGTTGCTGGTCTGTTTGGAAGCAATTCGGCCAGACATACACATGTACATGTGTGTACACACACACACACACACACACACACACACACTCTATTATAAAAGGAAGGCCTCCCTGGCAGGGAACCCGGGTTCCCTGCTCAGAGCCCTCCTCGCCTCACTTGGTGTAGGGAGAGGATGTCGGCTCCTACAACCTCTCCCTAGCCCCCTCATTAAGGGATTACTACTACTGTGCAATTTTCCTGGGAGAATTGTAAGAAAGGTTATAATTTTATCTTGAAATACAACTTCTAGGAATTTTTCTTTTAATTCGAAGTAGGTATCTTTGACTGTTTTCACATTAGAAAGTAAAAGCAATAATACTTAAAATATGATTTCTTTCTTCTTTCATTGGCATATTCCTTAAAGTCTGCATCTGATGTCAGCCTCTGGGTGATTTTGGATAAATTCTAAACTCTTCGATGTTGGGGATTTTTGTTTAATTCTCTCTAACATAATTCTGTTGATCATAATGTCATTTGGTTGCATGCATATACTAATATGGAAACAAAGGCATGATTTCAGATTTTATTTATATCTTTGTTCCTTGGAAAAACAATCCCCATGAGAAAGCACTCAGCCCGTTAAGTGCCATCCTTGGTGTTACTTTTTTGGGTTTGCTTGTTTTTAGAAAAGTTTTCCTGGCTTTTGCTTTCTGTAATTGTTTTAACCATACCAACAGTAACGTAGTGAGTATTTTTAGAAATGTGTTGTTAAAATCATGTGAAAAATTCCTTTTATGTCAACATGTGGGATTTTGTTAGTCGTGTGATAGTAATGTTAGTTAATGTGGTCAAGAACTAAGGTAGAGTTTTCTAGCTAGAAAAAAAAATGAGTTAAAGCTCCTGACATGCTCTTTGAATATTGGGGAAATTGTATTCTGAATGTAATTAGTTTGATGAAAATATTAAAGAGAATGAATTAGATTGTGAGAATCTTGATGATAGGGCTTGTGCCCTTTTTTTGGGGGTTCTCCTTGGATGTGATGCTGTGTAGATGGTCTGTGCAGTCGGAGGAGTTGGCTCAGGTGGTGGAGAGTTTTGTAAACCTCATGAAGATTAGACTCCCACCTCCATCCTCCTATGAATTTGGAAGCGAGGGAGCTGTAGGTGTTTTACAAAGATCACCCTGGGGGCTCCGTGGAAGGTGGGGATTGGAATGGAGAGAGCTTAGAGGCAGACATAACCTTGCAGGTTATTTTGCCAGGAGAGGGAGTGACAGAGGATGCAGCGAAGAAGGGCAGGAGATGGGTGAGGCCATGGATTTCATATGTACAGATCCAAGTGGCCTCATTTGCAGTTACAGAGCTCTGGAGACCAAAAGGTATTTTCTTTGTAATTCATTTGACAGTAAAACCTGAGTTTGGCCTGAACTCATTTGGTGGCAACATTTGACCTGCACTGCTGGGATGTTTTTCCAATCTTTATTTATCTCACTCACCATTAATAAAATATACATATTTGCTGCAGATGTATCTCAATGTGTTTAATTAGGGGAAATTTCTCTGGGTCTCACTGGTTTATGTTTCAACGTAATAGATGGCTTTTGTGCTGTCTGACTTTCTCAATTGGGGAAAGTTCTGATTTGGGAAGACACCTAGCTCAAGGATTTTGGACAAGGGATTGTGAAGCTGTATGAGCTGTGCTATGAGAGAAGTTTGATAAGACGAACAGATTATATATGGAAAGAATTTTGAAGGAAAAGAACATTTCTAACTGAGAAAACTCAATGGTCAATGATGACACTACCTCATTAACATGAAAACCAACTATTGGGGGGGGGGGGCTCAGGAATGTTCATTAGATATTGCATGAATTATTGGAAAGGATGTATCTTGGATTTTTAAGGATTTGCTTGAATGTAGGCTCTTGGATTGAATCATGATCCAGAAGAAGGGGAAATTATTAGAAATTTGAATAAGATGTGTAAAGTATTGCATCAGTACTAAATCTCTGGTTTTGATAATTGTATTTTGATTATGAAAGATGGTGACATTTGGGGAAGCTGGGAGGAGGGAATAAGAACTCTACTATTTTTACAACTTAAAAAAAATAAGGTTTTTATTGATTCCAGAGAGGAAGGGAGTGGGAGAGATAGAAACATCAACGATAAGAGATAATCATTGATTGGCTGTCTCCTGCACGCCCCCTATTGGGGATTGAGCCCGCAACCCGGGCATGTGCCCTTGACTGGAATCAACCCCGGGATCCTTCAGTCCCAGGCCGACGCTCTATCCACTGAACCAAACTGGCTAGGGCTTTACAACTTTTTTGGTAAATCTAAAATTACTTCAATTTTTAAAAAATGAGAAAAAAATTGCTTGTTATAACAGGAAATAGCATCATCTATGTTGTTTTTAAGAAGAGAATATCTGTTAGCAGGAGTGTGTTTTTTTTTTAGAGAATTCAAAGTCAAGAAAGAAATATAAGTCCAGTAGAATGCCAAAGTTAGGTTCCCACCCCCTCCCTATTTTTTTTTTTTTTAAGGCTGACCTTGTTTTTATCATAAGATTAATTTAACATTTTCTTGATTCCACCTGAAGTGCAGGCAGAAGAGTTACAAAGTGAAGCCACAGTGTCTGGAGCATTCACTGGAGGTCCTGTAACTCCAGGTTCCCTTGCACCTGGGCTCCCTGGTGTCGGTGGGTGTGGTTTGTCTCTAGCTTTTGTCTGCTGCTCCGCAGGGTTAGATGTAGTAGGTTCATTAGTCAGGACTGGCGGTTATAATTAGATGCTCAAAGCCAAGAGGGTTTGCAGATAACAGAAAGAAGGGTAAAGTATGTGCCTTTAATAGCCAAGGTCAGCTCAGCTGGTCTTGGCTGTGCTGATGTTGCTGGGCCTGTGTCTTCCCAGTGGAGAGGGGATTAGTCTTGAAATGACTTTGCTTCTCTCTCTCTTCTACACCACCTCCTGTAGTTTCAGCTCAGTCGTCCTGTAACTCTCTCTCCAGTCCAGTCTTTTTTTCCTTTCTGGTGAGAGTAGACCTAGGCTGGCAGCCAGTGACTGTTGAGCTATAATAGAGCTAGTGGTATGTGCAAAATTTGATTACTGCTGTCAACACCAGATTGAATAAGAAAGTGCATACCCTAGACAGATCCTTGCAGCATAAATGGCCTATTGATTTCACAAGAACTAGAAATGAGGCCACCGTGTAACACAGAAGAAGAAGGGGTCTGTGGATTGAGAGTGGGTTCTGACGTCACAGAGCAATTTTAAAAAGTGCCCTCCTGTTAGAGCTTTTTAGAAGGACTTTCAGATAACGTTGCTAAGCTGATCGCTGCTTCTGATTTTCTTCACGGTCAAGTGTTTACAGAGACTCCAGGGAAGGCTTTGCGCTGGTGCTTGTTCAGTGGCTGGCCTTCCTGTGCAGAACCCAGGCAGGAGTTGTGCTGGTTGACACAGACCACGTTTGCTCCTGAGCTGTGATGACATTCCCACTTAGCTTAATGTGCATGTTTTAGACATTTCCCACAATGGAAAGTTCTATTTGACATAGGAAAGTGCAGGGGTCAGCCTCATAGTCAGCCGTATGCCAAGAAATAACAAAAACAATGGATTACATGGTGCAGGCTTGGGATGTGGAAAATTTCTTAGAAGATGGATGAATCATATTATTAGTACATGCTGCAAGGCCTGAGGCCTTATATTGGAAAATAAAGAAAAAAAAGGTTACTTTTTAAAGTTTATAGCCTTTTTGTATTTGTGTGTGTGTGTGTGTGTGTGTGTGCTTGCTTTATGTTAATTATATTCTGTTTAGTTTTTTTTGGGGGGGGGATTAAAATCCAAAATAGGATGTCTTAGGAAAGAGATAATTAACATTGTCTATGAGTTTGTTCAAACACCACAAGGTCTGAAAAAAAAAAAAGATAATTCCTCTGAATTAGATTGAAGCAGATTTGATAGTCCCTTAGAATTAAAAAAAAAGTAATAATCCCTTCAAATTAGATTATTTTAGATGGTTTGAATTTTGAATTAGATAATCTCTTTGAATTAGTTTGGATAATCCCTTTGATTTACAATAATTACCACCCTTCTTACAATATCATATTTTTAAGAGGGAAGGGGGAATCCTGATTTGTTGTCCTCCTTGGCTACCTTCAAAATTTTTGAGATTTTTAATCTTAAATCACAACACAACTGATCTCTGTGTGCAGGAGGCAGCCGATCGATGATTCTCATCATTGACATTTCTATCTCTCTTCCACTCTCCCTTCCTCTAAAATTAGTAAAGACATGTTAAAAAATGGTGCCAGGTGGGTACTGGAAATATCAGGGGAATGCTTTGTAAAGTATATGACTGTCTAACCACTATGTTGTACACCTGAAACTAATATGAAGTGAAACTGAAGTAAACTGTAATTGAAAAATAAAATTAAAAAATTTCCCCATAAACAATTATGAGTATTCACTTACAAAACGCTGCCTTTTAATTGGGCCTGTTTCTATTTAAGAAGAAAATAAAGCAGAAAGAGCTGGTTTGTAAGTGATTGAAATATCATATTTCCATTGAGAATTTCATCTTCTAATACGTTTTCTTAAGCAGCCCTTTGGGAGAGCAAGCATGATCAACTACTTTAGCAGCTTCTTACCAGAGATAAGAAGGCCAGCACTATTTAGCTGGCACAAATCCATACAACGATACCAGTTGAAAATGTTGACATTCTTTCATAACTGTTTGAAAATACCCACTATTAAAGCTGGGTACCTTCAAGGTCTTGCTTAAGCACTGTAGCCAGTATCTATTCTGATCAAGTGGTCCCCTTGCCTTGCTGCTTGCTCTGTAGTTTGAATATGTAGCCCTGCCTTTAAATATGGAAGTATTTTTGGGCTACTGGTAGAGACTGGGCTTTAATAACCATCAGGGAACTGCAAATCACACCACCAGGGGATGTCACTTCTACCCACTAGGATGGCTACTATAATAAAAAGACAGGTAGTAAGTGTGGCTGAGGATGTGAAGGAATTGGAACCTTTATACACTGGTAGTGGAAATACTTTGAGAAAACTCTTTGGCAGTTTTTCTAAAACTGGTAGTGGAAATACTTTGAGAAAACTCTTTGGCAGTTTTACTATGTGACCCAGCAATTCTACCCCTGGGTATATATTCCCAAGAGAAATGAAAACATATGGCAACATTCAGACTTGTACATGAATGCTCAAAGCAGCATTATTCATAACCAAAAGGTAGAAACAACCCAAATATCCATCAACTGATGAATGGATAAATAAAATGGGGAGTGTTATTACAATGGGATATTATTCATCCAAAAAAAGGAATGAAGTACTGACACAACACGGAAGAACCTTGAAAACATTGTGTGCGAAGTGAAAAAAAAGACCCTGTACATATTCAATGATTTCATTTATATGAAATGCCCAGAAGAGGCAAATCAATAGAGTAAATGTAGATTTTTGTGGTTGCCTGGGGCTGGAGGGTGGGAGGAGGAAGTGAAGCGTGACAGCTTTTTGGGGTGATGAAAACGTTCTAAAATTGATTGTGGTGATGGATGCACAGCTCTGTGAATATATGAATAATCATTGAATTATACACTCTACATGGGTTAATTGCATACAAAGGGAATTATAAATCAATAAAGCTGTAACCCCTCCACCCCCCCCCAAAAAAAAAATTGGGCTTTGATTATCCTATCTAATAAAAGAGTAACATGCAAATTGACCATCACACCAGGACACAAGATGGCCACCCCCATGTGGTCAAAGATGGCTGCCCCATGTGGACACAAGATGGCTACCACAAGATGGCTGCCACAAGATGGCCTGCAGGGGAGGGCCGTTGTGGGAAGTTAGGGGTGACCAGGCCAGCAGAGGAGGGTAGTTGCGGGAGACCAGGCCAGCAAGGAAGGGCAGTTGAGGGGGACCGAGGACTGCAGGGGAGGGCAGTTGGGGGGGACCAGGCCTGCAGGGGAGGGCAGTTGGGGGTGGGGGACAAGGCCTGCAGGGGAGGACAGTTGGGGGGGGGGGACCAGGCCTGCAGGGGAGGGCAGTTGGGGGTGGGGGACAAGGCCTGCAGGGGAGGACAGTTGGGGGGGACCCGGTCAGCAGGGGAGGGCAGTTGGGGGGGGACCAGGTCAGCAGGGGAGGGCAGTTGGGGGGGACCAAGCCTACAGGGAAGGGCAGTTGGGAGCCAGCAGTCACTGGGATCGGGCCTAAACAGGCGGTCGGACATCCCTCAAGGGGTCCCAGATTGGAGAGGATGCAGGCTGGGCTGAGGGACACCCCCCGCCCTGTGCACGAATTTCGTGCACCAGGCCTCTAGTGTGACATAATCTGTATCACTGTGCTTCTCTCCTCCCAAGACTCTTAGGAGGCAGGTGAGGTCTCTACTCCCATTTTACAGGTTTGGAGATTGAGGCTTAGAGTGAGTATTTTGCCAGAATCATACTGCATCCAGTCTAGGCAAAATACACAGGTAAAGAGGAGGAGAGTGGGGTAGGTATTGGCTGGTTCTCTTTTCTATGCCTCAGCCAGCAGTAGTAAGGAAGAACACGGCTTTTAATTTAAACCCGTGTGTTTCTTGGTAAGGGTACATATTCTATGAAAATCTTTGCTTAAGAGTAGGAAGTTTCTATAAGCAAGAGAGAAAAAGAGAATAGGAACAGGAAAACAGGTGAGGTGATATGGTGATGATTTATCTTGCTTGTTATAGGTCTGTGGAAAACATGCAGAAGTGATAGCCAAGCGGGCAAGGCAAATATAGAAAATAGAATAGCCTGGAAATGTGAGTCAAAATTGTTACCTCTTATCTTAGAGTTCTATGTGGTTAATTTTTTTTTCCATAATAGCAGTTTTCTAAGGAATTAAGAAGAGATCATTTTGAGTTTTATTTCCTCAAGATATAGATATATACATGCCCATTAAAGTGAAATAACAAGTCCAATTTATTCTTTGAAGTATAGTTAATTTGTAACCGAACTCTTCACCCAGTTGTATACCCAGGGCAAAAGCCTCTATTTATGTACCTTGTGGGTAGAGAGGTGGGTGGAGATGTCCCTTTCTAGCTGAGGCCCATGCTGTCAAAACAGGAAACACAGTTATAATCTCTTTGTAGTTGATCAGAAATATTCAAAGGCTCTTACTTGTGACAATTAAAAGACAAAACAAAACAGAAAACAAAAAAGAAATCAACCCCAGCCCCAAATGACCCAAGGCGTTTCACTGACTGCTAAGTGTAACTTCCTGTCTGTCTTGAGAGGAGATTGGGCTAGGTTTAGTCAGATCCTCTCATGGGAAAAGAAAAGCCACCCCAACACAGGACATCCCAGTGTGCAGTTCGCAGGCTGCTTTGTTGTCCGCTTCCTCTGCATCCTTTTCCTCGCCTTTCAAGCAAATGTAGGTGATGAGCAGCCCGGCAGCCACCGCATTTCGTTGGAAAAAGTGCAGGTTTGACTTGCCGGGGCCAGGAGCTCACCGGGTTTACCAGCGAGGGCCAGGTAAGTTTGTCAGCTTGCCTGACTCCCCACCCGAGAGGTTTTGAAAGGGGAGCGTCAGCAAGGACAAGGCTCCCTCAGCCACTTACCCGAGTCTGTTTGTAACAGAGCCACTGAAGGCAGGGTTTTGCTGGTGACAGAGCGCCCTGTTCCTCCTGATGCCACCTCTGTTGTGGACTCTGAATAGCGGAGACCATCCTTCTCTGTCTGCTTCATCCTTCTCTTCATTCAGTGTGTGATGATTTGCCACATATTAGCTTCTTTGGGAAAAACACTCAAGGAGCCATACCTTGGTTGTGACAAGTGTGTTTCACTTGATTTCCCTGTATTTTTGAAGCAGCTTCTGATGTGTGGACTGTTTGCAGTTATACAGAGAGCAGTTTCCTCTGCTGTTGAATTGTGGTCGAGCTCAAGCCGTGCTGTATTTGATTTACTGTGCTGGTGCAAAGGATATTTCACTTTTGAAAATGTACAGTTCAGAGCTGACAAAGGGGAGAGCTGGAGGTTTGTACTTTTGGGGGGAAGTGGAGATGGGGGGGTTTTGTTTTACCGGAGAACCGCCAACGCCGAGCTTGACATTGGATGTGCTCATGCCCGTTTCCATCACTGGACCCCACTTCCACGTGACCTTTCTGGACCAGTTCACGTATATATTCATGGACGGTCATAGAAACTTTCTGAGAAAAACAAAACAAAGCAAGCGATGTCTTTTATTTGATCTCATATATCATGTTTGAACATTGTCACTATGGGAACACTTTTAGGCTAGTTAGTATTAAAAAATTTTCTTTCTTTCTTTTGGAATTACTTTGTCCCTCTTAATGTTCTATTCCTTATAAGTCCATGTAAATGAGGTGGTAAATGCATGTAGGCAGCGTCTCTATGGAGGGCATTTAAAGGGAAATGATTGGAGTGGCCCATATTTTCCTTGTAAATTTACTTTCTATGCCACATGTAATAGGAGAGCAGTGTGCTTATAATTCTCTCCTTGGGCTATTGACTTTTCTCTCTTATTTAAAGAACCATGTGGTCTCAACAAAAAATTAAAATAGCTTTCAGGCACTGAATTAAAACCCCGTGCTTGGGAGTAGCAATTACAGCATTGTGGTTTTTCGAGGATACTTCTTAACTCTCACTTAATCCTCTGTCTTTCCCTGGCATTAATAATCTCTGTAGTTTGCTTGTTTGCATTTTATTGTCTTGCTACAAAGGGTCTCGGGTAACTCTGGTGCTCAAAATCAGAAGATAATTAAAAGAAAAAAATACCAATAAACCTTTAAATAGTGAGCAAACTTGAAAGCAAGTAGACTGCAGCTTTAAACAGGAATTCCCATCCAATTAGACAAGATTTCTTTCCTGCCCTCTGACCAGTCCAAAGGCTTTAGGAAAATACAAAGCATTTAAAAAAAGATACTTCAGAACATGTTATTTTTAACAAAAATAGAAAACCAATAAGTCCATGATTTCAAATTCCACAAGGGCCTAAGCTCCCTGCACGTTGCTATTATTGAATTGAGTACTTCCTTATACCTACACGTAGATCTCTTTAGTGATCCTGATAGAAATAAAGATATAAAAATACTTTCTTATGGATAGTGTATTTCATTGCAACACATGGCCTTTTTTGTTAAAGCTGTCTCCATTATAGCTTAAAGTTTGGTATGAATCCTTTATTTACAGACCTCAAGTAAGGCAGAAAGTGAAACCATACGTGTTTTCTATTACATTTTTGACAGTGCAGAAGTTGATATGTCAAAGGACTGTTGCAGAATCTAAGTGGAATAAAAAAAATTAAATAGAGTGGATTTAAAAGACATATTTGCTCAAAATTAGCCTTTCAGTGTTTTTGTTTGTTTGTTTTATTTTGTTGAAATTGTCATTCTTTTGCTCTATGTTGTCATCTAGAATGTGGAATGCTAATTTGATGAATTTGCATCTCAGCTTACCCACTGAGATATAACAGGAGGAAACTGAATAAGGTGGACATATTAATCTCTGTCTTTGGTATAGAATCTTTTTATTTAAAACTTTGGTGAAATATTTTCTTATTCTTGATGTCTGTGTACAAATGGCCAAAAGTTTAAAATAATGTAGTTGAGAGAGACCAAAGTTAAAAAACCAACAGCCCATCTTGAAAGTGTGAAATAAAAATGTACAGGAGTCGTAGGCAGGTCCTGTGGCACAGATGACTTATGTCTGGAAATCGCCTGCTCAGGAAGCCACCTCTGAGAGGCCCTGCTCTTCTCGCCACCCTTCCTGCTTGGCTGGTGGGCCGACAGGACTCTGTGCCAGCTATTTCCTTTTCAGATGGGCAGATTAAGCTCTTTTCAACCCTGGCGGCACTCAGAATCCTTAAAGGGCTGGGGCACTCATGTAATTGGACTCGCCTTACCTGTGAAGCTTTTCAAAAATATCCAAGTGATTCTAATGGATTCAACTAGGAGGCGCACAGACCCAGACTGCTCGTTCCTTACAAGGCTAAAGGCTCCATGAGGTCGAGGACCAGAGGGAAGCTCTGTCACCGTGGTACCCAGCCCCTCACTGTGTGCCCGGCGTGCAGGAAGGCTCAGTATTGGCTTGTGGAATGGGTGAATAAATTTCTCTGAGCAGCAGGAGGGCTGGCCGAGGGTAGGATCTCTTAATTTCCGGTCTGTGTTGGTGTGGAGGAGTGTTCTAGGACACTGTAGCCCGCCTGAATATCGGCTGTCATTTGGGAAGCTCTTAGGAGAGTGACAGGGGGACAGGCAAACCTCGGTACGCTGAGCAGACCTCTCAGCACAGACCAGGCTCCAGGTTGGCGTCGTCTTCATGAAGCAAGGCAGGTGGAAAGGTTGGGAATCAGACTTTCATCAGGGGCTTGGGTGCAAATGGGTGTGAATGTGGAGGTGGGGCCTGTTGGGGACACTACCAGGAGGGTCTCCTAAAGTGACCTGGGCAAGGGGAGGAGTGTGATTATCTTTGGCAGGTCTTAGGGGCTGCCTGACCCACCAGGTGGCTACGGTATATAAGATTGAAGGAACACAGAATTCAGATCAGAGTGTGCTGAGGTTTGCCTGAAAAAATTTCCCAGGGCTTGTGAATTTTTAGCCAGTCTTAATGTTTATAAAAAAATGATTTCATGGCTAGGAAGAGCAAGTAGAATATAATTTGTGGAGGCTTGAGAGACAATTATTAAGTTGGAAGAAGAAGGGTAGGGACAGAATGATTTGTTTGAAACAAAAGAATTGGGAGGGGAGCTGAGAAATGTGATTAACGTAGTACTGAGCAGTGGTTCAAGGGGTGGACCTGGATCTCAGGCCCACCTGCCATGGATTGTGGAGGCACTTACCTTCTGTGATGGGTCTTCCTACCAGCAGGATTCCCCCAGCGGGTCCTGGTCAGGATTAATGATGTAGCACATTTTAAAGCACCTTGAAAGCTATATGTAACAGCTTCAGGTAAATACTAAAAGGAATAAGTTCTGTAAAAATTGTAAAAATCTAGTTAGTCGATAAAGAGCTTTGCCCGTGACCTACAGCCTAGAAATAGGAAATCAAATATTTTGTTCATTATGGTACTTAAAATACATTAAATTTGAATATCTATCTATCATCTATCTATCTATCTATCTATCTATCTATCTATCTATCTATCTATCTATCCATCCTGGGTCGGTTTTATGTTTCACTTGGGTTCTCTGACCCCTTTTTTGAGGGTACCAGGTGCTTCCTATTCCAGCTGTTTGCAAATTTCAGGATTTGGTTGGGTTATCTGTAGGGTGCTCTCAGTCCTCACCTGTTGCTGGTGGAAGTGGGCTTCTTGGGGTGCTGTGGGAATGGGAATTTCCTGAGGCCCCCACGGGAGGATGAGGTATCATGGAGAGCTTTATTTCTGTGGAACGAAACCCCTGACTTCCCAAGGTCCCATCTCCCTCTGTTCCACCAAAGAAATAGCTCCATTTTGTCTTCAGCAGAGCTAGGATCAAAGCCATTGCCCAGAGTTTCTCTCCATATTTGTACAGACCAGTTCAGCACCTGGCTAGGTTAGCTTGTGTGTTCCCAGCTGCAGTCCACTGTATAGGGTCCACATGGCCATGGGGCATGGGGCTTCTAGAGCCACATGGCTATGGAGGGAACATGGGTGGGTACAAGGAAGCAGGAGGGAGGCGAGAGGAGCAAGGTAGAGAGGACTCCTTTGTCTCGGGATTATGGATTCCCACACTTTCAGACTTGAATTAAGTAGCAGTTCCAGGTAAATAGTTAAAGGAAAAATAAATTCTGTAAAATAAGGTTTGGCCAATGATCTTTATCCTGAGGCTAGACTGACAGGAAAGCACCTTCCCTCCATTACCCTGACTTCACTGTGCAGGCACCCATCTTCCCCTTTGTTCGATCCCTTTCCCCAGTGATTTGCAGGGAATGGACCAGTGATTTGCAGGGAATGGATCAGTGATTTGCAGGGAATGGACCAGTGATTTGCAGGGAATGGACCAGTGATTTGCAGGGAATGGACCAGTGATTTGCAGGGAATGGACCAGTGATTTGCAGGGAATGGACCAGTGATTTGCAGGGAATGGACCAGTGATTCCCCGGGGAGTGTGAAGTTGCAGCTTCCTAGTGAAGCTGCCCGGATGACCATGCTTATAATGTCTGGCCTTCCCTTTGTTCTCTTCCTATTGTTAATATTTCTTCCTGTTATTAATATTAACTCGTTAGGACAACAGCAGTTGAAGGGCAATTGAAAGGACTGATGCCAGAATGCGATAGGGTCTGGGCCATGACACCGTGCTCTCACCCAATATTTTGACCTTGATTCCAACAGCTCGGTGAACTGGCAACTTAAGTCGTTTTTTCCCACTGAACTAGAACGTGCATTGTTTTGCAGAGGAAGATGAGTCATAGCCCAGTTCTAATATTGTGCCAAAGTGAAATTTTAGTCTAGGACTAAAGGAACACTGGTCAAACTTTCTGTCTATACCACGGAGTATTCAAACTTGGATTGTGAGCTGGGCAGCAATTGGTGTGGTCCCCTCTGAAGGGTTGCTTTCAAGTTACAGAAGCTCTCATTATAATACATTTTTTGATCTTCATTCTAACTTTTAATAATGTATTTAAAATATCTTTTAAAATACCTTAAGTAATCCAGCTCCTTCTTAAAAAAATTCAACGCAGAATAAAAAACAGACAAAGTGGAAAATTCTCATTCCCTCCCTCCCTCCATAATTATTACCAGCTTTGTTTGTCCCGCCATACTTTTTTTTCTATGAATATGCAAATGTACAGTTTTACATCTAAGTTCCCACAAGCTCAATTTTTCTTTCTGAACCAAAGTTGAAACCACCCTGTAGTAGTGGCATCCCATTTTTGAAATTATTAAAAATAATGACCTATGTAGGTGTCTTAGTTCATTTGGGTAATTTCAGTGCTAATAGGCTTTTACTGTTAAATTGCTATCTGTAAAGAGTAGAGAGATGAAAAGTAGAATATAATTGTTTGAACTTGTATTTCTTTTTCTGTGAAGTTGAACTTCCCTGCATATGTTTATTGGCTGTTTTGACAAGCTTCTTCAGTGAATTGCCTTTTTATACATTGCCTATTTTCTTCCATTGTTTGGATCTTTGGCTTTTAAAGTCTTACTGATTCTGAAGGAAATTCCTACAAAATGGCAGATTTTTGAATGACTATGTATTTGAATTTCTTTTGAGTTCTAAGACAGTTAACTTCCATCTGAAAAAACAGACAAATTTCCCGATCTCTGGGGCAGAGGTTTGAATCTTTAGAAATAAATTCTCTATTTTTTCTTTCTCTTTTTGGTAGTGTAAAGTGTCATCATCCGAAATTGTGCTGAAACTGGTAGTTATTTAGGTGTCCTCACTACTTTATTAACTTTTCATATTCTGATCAATTATTTTTATAGGGATAGTAAATCCCAGAGTTAACTATAGAATAACCCATTTTCCGTGTAATTTGTGGAAGATGTTAGAATTAGCAGGAAGAGACCTGGAGCCTGAGTCTCCCTTTCCTCACTTGCAAAATGGAGATAATGGGGCTATTGTAAGTCTTAAAAGATGTATGCATATAAAGTCCCTCGAACAGCACATGGCAAATGGCAGAAAGGATTATAGCCAATGGTGGATGTTTTTATTGGTAGAGACTTTCAAGTTAATGCCGGAAAAAGAATACACAAAGATATTAGTTTAAATGACATCCCATGTGTACCATGATGCCGAAAATGTACGTTTGTCCTCATCTCTCAGTCTAGATCTGTTAGTGATTTTTCACATCAAAGCATCGAGGCTGTAATTCTATGCCAGGCTCATTCAACCACAGATCCACTACATGGCAAGAAATACAGAGCTAAACAGGACAGCAAATGGCCCACAGTTGTCTGGAGAATATCCTTGTGGCAGGGTGCCCGACATGTTTTGTGGGTTCCAAAGTCCACCTTCATTTGTTCAGAAAGGTTTTTATTGTTTGCAAGCAAGCAAGGCCAGAAGAGGGAAAGGGCACACAGCCTCCCATATGACTCTGTGCTGTGCGACCTATTTGCCTTCCAGTGCCTTATATAAAACGCCTTATTTAGTCTGCAGAGAGGACTATTTCTCCAAATAGGGAGAACTGTCATAAAGGTCTGGAAACATGATAGATTTCGGTTTAATGCCGCTGATCCAGATAGCGTGAGAGGCTGGGCTACGCTGCAGTTGTAGGATAGGCATCTTGTACAGATTCTTCCAGGTCACTTGCATATCATCAATGGAAATGCCTCATCAGATAGCGATCTCCTTGGCCCTCTGAGAAAGAGCTCCTCCAGTCACACCAACACTGACCCTTTTCTTCTGGCCTGGCCAGCCCCGAGCTGAGCGAGTCTCCTGGCTTTTGACCTGGCCTGTTTTCTTGTTCGCCTCCCGGATTCTGTGCCTTTAGCTTCTGTTTCCACTCTTTGGCAATAGCTTCCTTTCTGGTGTTAGTAGTTCCTGTGC
This sequence comes from Cnephaeus nilssonii, assembly GCF_951640355.1. Taxonomy (NCBI): domain Eukaryota; kingdom Metazoa; phylum Chordata; class Mammalia; order Chiroptera; family Vespertilionidae; genus Cnephaeus; species Cnephaeus nilssonii. The sequence goes on from NC_137080.1 coordinate 29,809,672, forward strand.
TGTGTTTGACAGAAGAAATGTATTTCCCCAGTAGATTCACTTTCTAGATAACTTTGACTCACCCATCCCATGCAATCTGGTATCTGACAATACTCTGAGAGCTGTTTAGTTAGTTTTTAATAAATATTTATAGTCTAACTCTGAGTAACTAGAGTTTCAGGAGGAAGAAGAAAAGTATAGTTGTGTGCATGTGTGTCTAGCAGCGATGTATGGAACATTTGGAAATAAAGGAGAAAAAACATCATGAGATGAAAATACCATATTTTATCTCTGCTCATGCAAATTCTATAAAGTACCTATGACATTCTATCTTTGTTCATAAGCATTTTTACAAAGCATAGTGTATTTTACGGTGATGGATTTTAAACTGGGAGGTTATAGATATTTTACAAGTGGGTTGAGAAAATAGTTCTCATTTTCCTCCTCCATGTCCCACTGGATTCTTCTTTTTTTAAAAAAATATATTTTTATTAATTTCAGAGAAGAAGGGAGAGGGAGAGAGAAATAAAAACATCAATGATGAGAGAGAATAATTGATTGGCTGCCTCCTGCACGCCCCCCACTGGGAATCGAGCCCGCAACCCAGGCATGTGCCCTTGACCAGAATCGAATCATGACCTCCTGGTTTACTGGTCGATGCTCAACCCCTGAGACATGCTGGCCAGGCCCCACTGGACCCTTCTTATCTACCTACCAATTTCTTCTGCTGTTACAAAGAGAATCTTATGTTTTATGATGAGAATTTATTTTGTAGCTAAATGAACTGTGACCTATTAAAAAAATCCTTGCGATTGCATTCTGTGTATTCTGAATTTGTTGCTAAGCCTTATGCTGCAAAATTTCTCTGAGTAATAAAATCTAAATGAAAATGAAAGGTGTTGAAGGTAAATCTATCCCTTGATTACTGTAATAAAGAATTGATATTTACTTCCCATAATCTGGAAGTCATTCAGTAGGTAATATTTGCCTGGTGTTTTATGGTGAACAAGTCTTATCATATTGGGTTTGTATTAGGAAGAAAGTAAGCATTGATTTCCCTGTAATTTTGAAAATTTCTCATCTTCATGTTTCTTAAAAGAGTAGTGCTTAGTTTTCTGTCAATCTCAACTGTGCCACACATGGCTAAGAATTAGAAGTAAGTTGCGGGGGTGGGGGGGGGGGAGGGAAGGAGCCCCAAATGATTTAGAGAACACTTATTGAGACCCGCTGTTTTTTAGCTCCTATTAAGGTTGTTGAGTGTTTGAAATCTGGTTTTTAACTTAATGATTCTGTTCACTGGCAGCCCAGACCACCGCCTATCCTGCAGACTGCACATAGATTAGAATGGACATTTGTCCCTTGGTCTGTGCAGTGTGGGGCCCTCATTCAGTGACTGCTTTCTTAATTCACACCCAGGGACTCAATTTCTGGGTCTAGGGCAGTAAATGAGAAGGGTAGCAGGCGTGAGTGCTGCTACGAATTGACATGATGACAATAATGAGATGTGCTGATTGTGGAGGAGAGGGGGCGGGGAGTGGGGGGAGAGCTGCCCAGAGAAGCCTCAAGCCCAAGCAACCTGGGTCAGATGGCATTATATTTTGCTACTCCAGTAAGCAAAAATTGGGAAAAATACACACATTAGCAGGTGAAAAACCTCTGCCAGTGAAATGACTAGTAAGTGAGGGACAGCAGCGTGGGCGCCTGGGCTGCAGCGCGCATTCAGGCTTTAGTGTATTTTGTTGGCGTATTTTGTCGGAACCAAGTGAATGAAAACAAAGCCCTTTTCTCTGGCTCCAGAGTGGCCCGAGCCCAGCCCTCTGCGCTGGGGTTGGTACTCTGCAGCCAGCGTTCGGTTCCTTTCGGAGTCACCTCCGGTGTTCTCAGTGAGCCGCGCCCCCTGTATGCAGGGTGTGTCCTTTGGTTTATTCTGCTGTTCGATCTCCAACAGTCCACTCCTAAGGTTGGTCAGGTGCACCTTTTCCAGGGATTCGTTGCGTACCTGTCCTGATAGAAAGCATTTAGAACCGCCTGCTGCTGCTCTCCTGCTATACAGGGTGTGGCAAACGTAGGCTTACAGCTGTAAGCTGTGAGTATGTGAAACACAGTTTATTCTTGTATTATTTCTTAATTATCGTATTGTTTTCCACATGAACAGCTGTCAGCCTACGTTTGCCCCCGCTTGTATAAATGTTTGCTATTCTTTTTACTATTGTTATCTCCCGTCATTTCAGTTGTTTATTTCCAATAAGTTAAAAACATACAGCCCCCGGATTTCTTTACATAGTGAAATCACCACATGTATTCCAAATAAGTTTATATTCACTACTTTACTCACAGTTTGTCAGAGACGCAGACATATGGTAGGAAGAAACGTTAGCTCTATCCACAAAGGAGGTTTGCCCACTTTCCTCACCCGCCTCACCTGCCACTTTCCTTCCTGTTGCCAGTAGGCTGTGAAGGTGGCTGGTGGGTGTGGGTTTGGAGGCCAGTTGTTCCTAGACTCTGCACCGACCTGCTCTGAGGTGATAGCGGCTCAGCCAGGCTGTGAGCTTGTACTTTGACTCATGCCAGATTCCCTTCCTGTCCCCATGATGATATGTTATTAGTCTCCTGATCCCTGTTATTTGTTGAGTTAATCGTCGCTTCAGGGATCTCAGAAGATCACAGCATTTTGTTGTCAGTGACCTCATTTTGTAATACACGCTCTGGGTAGGGGAGACTAGACTAAGACCTTTAAGCCCAACAATTTAATATCTACAAATAGTGTTTTATATTTAACGTTCCGATCCATTCCTCTGCAGCATTTTAGAAGCAGATGCTTAAAATGTTTAAACAGACAATCCCCTGTTACTTACTCTAAGGGTATCCATTTTATCATTAACAGGATATAGGCTTATTTTTTTAACCCTCAGATCCATGAGAAGAGAATATTCAGTGGGATATGAGGATCAGATGAAATCCCTCACGTTGGAATCATTGATCAACGGACTTCCTGCAGAAATACTGGCAGCCTTATTTATTTTTTTCTTCAGGTGTTTTTGGCAAACATTTGTCTGTCACTATTGATTATAAAAATAATTATTGAAAACATTTTAATATAAGCTTAATTAAACTTCGTAATTTAAACTTCTTTAAAATATGAGGTCTTGTTGGTTATGTCTTTGTTATGTCTACTCAGGCAAAGTAGAAAATGTACTTCAAAGGCAGGTTTTACATCCCACATAGCAGATTGATCAGTCAATTGCTGTAGGCAAGGGTGGGGAACCTTATTTCTGCCAAGGGCCATTTGGATATTTATAACATCATTCGAAGGCCATACGAAATTATCAGCTTAAAAATTAGCCTGCTATATTTGGTCAAACTTTTAATGAACTCACCCCTAATGCCTTGGCGTGGCCAGACTAAATGATTTCTCAGGCCTTCTAAGGCCCGTGGGCTGGACGTGTACCACTCCAGTGTAGGGAGAGGAGGAAGGTGGAACCTGCCCTCCCTGCCCCCGTCATGTTCCCAAGCACACACTGGGGCTTTGGAGTCACACTACCCGAATTTCAGTTCAGGTATTCCCATTACTAGGTGTGTATAATCTAGGCAAGTTACTTAATTTTAAGTGTCTGTGATCGCTTTTGAACAATAGGGACCATGAGAACATTTACCTTTAATGGATGTTGTGGGGATTAGATTATATATTAATCCATGCAGGAAGCATTCAATATATACTGCTAAGAATAGCAACCATAGTATATAGTGTATATATAATATTCCTAGTATTATTAACAAATTTAAAACAATAGTTTAAATATCTTGTAGAATAGAGCTCATAAAATGAATTAGACTTGGCTGCATTGAAATTTGATTCCTTTTGCCCATTCTCTTTAGGTGATAGTGAGCCATGAAAAACTAAAAGGTAGAAAGAAAGGCAGATAAAAAATCTAGGTGATTTATTCGTACACTGCTCAGCTGTCCTATGACTGTAGAATTTAAAGCACTAGCATTTGTTGCTGTTCCCTGGAAATCTGTATTTGAATTTCTTAATATTAACTATCTTCTTAGCCTGTTTACCCTTTCATTGTTAAAATAAAATGTTCCTTATTTCATTAAAATTGTGTTCTTTAAAGAAAATTCCAAATTTCTTATCTTCATTGGTAAGTGTTTTTTCCTTTAAAAAATCATATTAATATCAAAGAATATTAGAAAAGAAAAAATATCCATTCCATTTTCTGCCATCTTAATACCATGCTAACTTTCCTGTCTTATTTTCCCATTTAGTGTCTATAATCATATTTTACAATAATTATAATTATATAATCCTTTTAATTTTTTTGTCCTGCTATTTTAGTTTTATATTATTTTATAAGTACTTTCCATGTTTCCATTAGGTAGTTACACTATCATTTATTGAACTCTTTCCCTGTTTTGGGGGATTTAGTTCATTCCTAGTATTTCAGCATTATGGATAATAGTGCAGTGAAAAACTGTCTTTATTGATCTGTAAAATGGAGGTAATAACAATAATTACTGTAGGGTTATTGGGAGGATTGTATGAGTGAATAGATAAAAAGCAAGGTTTCTCAGCCACAGTTGCCAGTTGGGGCCAGGTAAGTCTTTGCTGTGGGAACTGTCCTCTGCGTCATAGATGTTTGACATCCCTCGCCTCTACCCATTAGTTCTGACAAAAAAAAAAAAAAGGTCTCCAGAGGTTGCCAAGGGTCTCCCAGGGGGTAAAATGGATCCCAGTTGAAATCGCTCCCAGTTGAGAACCTCTGACATAAAACAGTTAAAGCCCCAGTACCACTCTAGTGAGCACTAGATGAATATTTGCTATTACTGTTATTGGTGTTGGTATCATTCTTTATTGTAGTTATTCATTTCTGATAAGTTCCTAGCAATAGAATTTTTGGAACAAGAGGTTTAATTTTCCGGTTTCTGACATGTGTTCCTAAATGCTCTCCAGGGCTGTGGTAAGCTTAATGCCATCAGTTGTATATACATATGTCATTATCTTGGAGATCTAGCCAGTATTCAATTGTGAGTACCGCATATTGTTTTATTTTTAATTTCTGTAATTATTAGTCAAGACAGGCATTTCCTATTATTCTTTATTTGTGTTGTCATATCTGAAGATTCAGGAATTGCTTTTGTTGTGTTACCCTTTTCCAATTTTGTTTGTTCTTTAGCTGCTTTGTTATCTACCATTTGCAGTTGAAGTCATACCCTCAGTAACCAAGCCTGTATTACATTTCTTTGCTTGACCTTAAAAACATCCAAGTTGAACATGGTTGAGGTCCTTTCAGATTATTGTGTTTCACCCAAAAAGCCCTTTGCTTTTTCAGAATAAGAAATAGTAGTTGACAGTGCCCCATAATATGAGTAAGTATGAGACGGTTCAGGATTTAAATGTAAGGTTGCAGTCTCTGTTTTCTGAAGGATAATTTTGTGAAAAGCACTCAACTTTGTATCCTGTGATATGGGTCATCTGATAAACATGGTTGCCTCTGAGTTACCCTTTTGGAAATTCCAATCCTAGCTGTAGCAGAGGCCCTACCAGTAATCCCTGCTTTTAGCAGTTTCAAGTGCTGGGGACTTCCAGCTGCAGGCACCGCCATTCCTTTGCCTGAGGGTATTCCTGGGCTGGGAAAGCTCCTACTCAGGTTAGGCAGGAAGTGCCAGGTTCCAGCAGCCCACAGCCAGGGACTGCCGTAGTATAATCCCCCCAGCGCTCTGGCGTCTCAAGGCCAATTACACGATGTAATACACAGATGATGTAGCATAGAATTGTACACTTGAAACCTAGATAATCTAATATGACCCCAATACATTTAATAAAAAACAAAGGCCCAAATAATAATAATAATAATAATAATAATAATAATAATAGTTACGGAAACAAAGAAAATGAGTAAAATAAAAGAGTTGCAAATATTTGCTTTATTAATTAAAAAAATAAAAGGAACTTATCAGAGTTGATTTCTAAGAGTCAAATTTGGCGAGAACATAATAGCTAAATTTCTTTAAGTGGGGGAGGTCAGAATGCTGAGGTCCTGACATGGGTGTCTCATGCCAGGGTAGAAATTTCGGTCGCAGGCACGTACTGAAAGAGCCCTCCCAGGGAGGGTCTGTGGTCAGCATGTACACCGACACCTGTCTCCCCCACCCCCTCCCATCTGTCCATCACCCAGCTGCTGTCCTTCAGTGCTCCCTCTTCAGACTGCAGTCTCCAGGAGCACTTGTCCTAAAGTCACATCACTGTTTTGTTTTCTCACCAACAAAATGGTGAATGTAGTTTTTAAAAAGCTGAAGTCATTCCCCAGTCTTCAACGACCCTAGCTGGAAGTGAATATGACCCCGAGAGACCCAGAGTGCATGCTGGCCAGCATAGGTTTCACATTTTCCATGTGAAAGTTCTTCCTTTGTTGTTCATGATTAATAACTGAACAGGATATAAAGCCAAATGATTTCATTGTGGAACACAGACTTGAAGGTCATGAGAAAGTGCCTGTTCAAATGAAACTTTGCCAATATGTGGTTGAAAAGGTCTGCATTAGCACCTGGATAGTTTTTGAAGCAAGGCAGAGAAAAGACAGAAAAAAAAAAAAAAAGAACCATCATTCTTTATATGACATGAACATTGATTTCAACTAGACCAACTGATGTGTTGGATCCATAAGATAGGATTACCTATTAGGCTGAGTTTGCACCATGAGTAACATTTTACAACAAAGGTGTATTGAGGACCTGCTGTGTGCCAGGTTGTGCAGGTGAATTTGTTGTGCCAAGAAATGTGGTAAAGAATTAGCTGTAGGTAAGTCTACTTTGGTAATAGCTTGATTTTTAAGTTTGGTATCTTATTGGTCCACTGTTTGAAATAAGATTTTGAATGAAGTTTCTTAGTACTTTGAATTTTATTAGGCTTTCTAAAGAATTTAGTAGTTACATGATAACTGATAAAAATACAATAGTACTTTAAAAATAGAGAGAACAAGACACATGAAATGTAGTATCTTACAGAACTATATTTTATGTTTATCTTCCCTTTTAAAGTATTTTTTAGGCTTTTGAGTCAGAAGTTAGGAAAAGATTGGCTTCTAGTCTGTCCATCTTTACTTTCTCCACTTATGGAAGAAACTACCCCACCACTTAGTTATATACGTATATACATATGTCTGTTTGTATGACGAAATGCCACAAGATCTATCAGCTATAACTTTAAATCATAAGGGTAGATTCATTTTGAAAGCGACACGCTGAAAGGGTGGTTTTCCCAGGACTGGTACAATGTGAAATGGTTGAGGGATGACTGGGTCTGGCTGGGTCCTGTTCCTTCCTGTGTTTTTACTCGTTTGCTTTCCAGCTGGGTCTTAAATCTCCTCTGGAAGACGGCTTTTAGGTCCTAAGTCAACTGGTAGGAATTTGGTTGTGGGGTAGGAATAATGGCCGATGGGAGGGGGATGCACTCTCTTCACTCAACAGTTCCCACTGGAAAATTTCCCTGCTTAAAGCATGCACACACAGAAAACCCTAAAACATTATAATTTTATTGGAGATGAATTATCCCTGTTAAAGATGTTTTCTTACATGGCGAATTCTTAAGTTTTTTTGAACCATCAGGATTTCTCTCTCTCTGCCCCGTCCCCCGCTCCCCACCCAAGGATACATCAGATTATTTCTTTGGTAAGGATTCCTGTATATCTATGGTGCTTAAGTAACAGAAGCCAGGGAATAAAACAGTTTCTTCCTTTAGGGAGTTAAGAATCTCGTTAGAGGGGAGATCAACATAATATGGTCATGCATGTATATAATATTATTAAATCTTCAAGCTCCCCAGAGAGTTTGTTACAAGTAAAGAACAACCTGTGAATTTAATAGGTGGGATGAGGAAGCTTTCTAACAGCTTCAGGAAAGAAGGTACAATTTGATGTGGAAACGATGGGCGAGCTGGGGCTGGAGGACAAGGTTGCAGGCAGAGGGCACGGGTGAGTGGGGATGGCTAAAGGAAAGCATGCTGAATGCCACGAGCCTACAAGGCACAGCTGTACCTGGTTTTGAGGGCAGTGGGTGATGTTTGGGAGGATCTGTATGTGCAGAATTTCAGGATCCTAAGTTAATCTATCAAAGGTATTCAGGATGCAAATAGGAGGTGGGCGGTATAGGAGGGTTTTATAATACGTCAAAGGAAGGATATAGAGGACCCGGGCATTGAGGTTGGTAGCTTGGGAATATCTTGGTTCTGTGGAAGAATGAAATGTTATGGCAAAGCTCACTTCATGGTTTTTAATATTTTAAGATTCTGCTGCCAAAAGCTGAGCTCACTCTTCTCTTGGTGTAACTGTGATGGAAAGAACTCGTGTGTGAAAGGCTCTTCCCTCTGGTTGTATTTACAACATCCACTTCTAATTGAGGAGCTCAGCTGACACCTGCGGAAGTTGCTTCTTGAGTGTGACCTGCTGTGTCTTCTGTGCTTTTCCAACTTCTTTTCCCTCGACTGGTAACAGAAGGCGCTCATGCCAGATTTCATTCCTGTGGGTCAGTGTGTGTGGGATTGCCCCCTGTGCTGGTTTGTTTGCAGGGGCTGATCCGTGTATTTGCCCAGTTAGGGCTAGAGGCTTGCACGGCTACAGCTGGGCTGTCCCTGGTGTGGGCTGCTACTTCTGAGTTTGTATTTCAGTTTGTGACTCACAGGCAGGGATGAATGGCTGAGAAATGTTGCAGGTGAATGGGTGTGATCATTTCCTGTTGCTGCTATGGTAAATCAGCGTGAATTTGAATAATGTTTAGAATTTTTAGAGTAATAACAATTGGAATACTTTTGAGAAGGTATACATTTCTGAAATACTCGGGTTACTATTCGATTTAAAGTAAGGTTTTTGTCCTAGATGTCAGTGTAATAACCCACACACTTAGAAACTGCCTGAATCTTTTGTTTTCCTATGATAAAGTGGATTAGCTTTTATTTTCAAGGAGAAAATTATCTTCAAGGAGACAGTTATTTATTGGGTATTTCCAAAAGTTATTTCTCTTGGAGGGCCAAGAGAAAAAGTGTAGGAGTGTTAAGTCCCTAGATAAGGGGAAGTTTGTGTTTCTTTTATTACTGATAATCCTTGGTGATCTAAGGATTGAAGTCTTATAAGTTTGTTCCTACTCTTCCTTCAGATTTCCTATAAGAGACCTCATAGGAGCAGTTGGAAATTATTACATAGACTCTTAAGATGGTCTAATGTTTGAAATTTATTCCATCAGTTTCTTTATTCTGCAGCATGTAGAAGAAAGAAGCACAATCCTGGGATAGAACAAATAATAATAACATTAAAGAACAATGAGTCTGGCTTATAGTAGATGCTCAATAAATAACTCTTAAAGAAATTAATGGGATAACTTGTTTGTATATGTAGTTAAGGTTAGTTTTTATAGGATGGATTTTCTCCTTTTGCTCTAGGAAAGATTTTTGTGGTGTATTTAAAGAAAAGAGAAACATATCTTTAACATTTAGAACTATACATCAGAAGCTTAAAAATCAGATTACTTTAGTGTCATGCTAAGAATTACCCAGGAGGGCTTATGGAGATCTAATGATTATTCTTTCATTATTTTGAAGGTGTCTTTACTGTGCTTGGCTTAAGGACTTTTGTTTTGTTATTTGATCCTTTAATTTGTATCTTGACCTTTCATAAAATGAGATCTTATCATATTCTTTTAAGATAATGTTCTTAAACATTTTTGGAGTCAGAGAATCATTTTAAAAATGGATAAAAACTATAGAATTTCTGCCCCACTCAAAATCACATACGAAAGTACATAATTTTTTTTTCATGACTTAAAGGTTGTAAAGTCACTAAAACATGCAGATATGGACAAAATAAGAACTTTTGTTATCTGAAAGAATGGTGGTTGTTCTTTTAAAAACAATATTTGTATATATGTTTATAAATTTAAACATTTTATTATGTAAAAATTATGCCTTCTTCCCAGGGGGAAAATATCCACAATTAGATGTCATTTTTTGTTGTTTGTGTGCATATGTATTATATATTCACTTTGCCTATTTTTAATAAATATAAGATCACATTTTTATGTTGTTTTACAGGTTCCCCCCCCCCCCTTAACTATACATGTTTAATTCCTTTCCATGCCAGTATTGATAGATCTAGCGTATTATTTTAAACCACTAGTTCATCCTTTAGTTAGCATGAATATAATTCTATAGATGAACTAAAATTATTTGCAGATTACCTTTTATACTCACTGTGGTATATGACAGAAATAAGAGGAAAATAAGAAGCGACTGGCTGGAATGACATCTTAGTTGCTAAAGCTCTGCTTTGTCCATTTCTCAGAGAATGGTTGTGCAGGGCTGGGGGAGGCATGCATTTTGAACAAAGCGGGTTTTTGGCCAAGAAACAGGCCTCCACCTAACAGAACACCCACTGTGATGACTTACAATGTTTGAATCTCAGCAAAAATACCACTTGTGTTCTGAATTCCTTTGTTTTAACTGCATAACTCAGTAAGAAAGAAAGTTTCCTACAATTGAAAAGAACAGACACTGTTCAGAGGCCAAGTTTTGCCTTTTTATGGCTGAATGTGCTTTATTTTAAGCTACTTTTTCTTCTCAAGAAGATTGGTATAAACAACTGGAGGGGCCTCTGGCATTTCTATGCAAAGCATCAGTAACTATTTATTTTTAAGTTAGTTATTTTAAATCCCGGTTGCTTATTTAGTGCCCATTGCTATAGCACGTAGCAAGCTCAGGGTCTCTGACAGTACATCTTACTGATGAGCGGAGGCAGCTTGCCTGGGTGGGGATCTCTGCTTCACTCCTATTAGCTATGAAACCCCAGGCACGTTTGTTAAGTGTTCCCTCATCTATGAAATGGCGGATACTCATCGTACTATCTCATGGCTCTTGAGAGGATTAAAATAAGATAATGCAAGTGAATAGACAACCCAGAGACTAGGAGAAGGTATTTGCAAAGCATCTTATCTAATAAAAGGGTAATATGCAAATTGACCGCACCTTCGCTACACCCATAAGCCACGCCCACCGGCCACGCCCACCGGCCAACCAGGAGCAAATATACACGTTAAACCAGCAAAGATGGCGGGGGGAAAGGGCAGCACCCATGTCAGTGAGATCCAAGCCATGATGGTGGACCAGGGCAGGCGGCGTGGGTTAAGGCCGGCAGGCGGCTGCCCAGGTCCGCCATCCCCGATCGTGGACCTGGGCAGGCGACGTGGGTTCACGCCCGCTGCCGCCTGCCCAGGTCCGCCATCCCCGATCGCGGACCTGAGCAGGCGGCGTGGGTTAAGGCCGGCAGCCGCCTGCCCAGGTCCGCCATCCCCGATCGCGGACCTGGGCAGGCGGCGTGGGTTAAGGCCGGCAGCCGCCTGCCCAGGTCCGCCATCCCCGATCGCGGACCTGGGCAGGCGGCGTGGGTTCACGCCCGCTGCCGCCTGCCCAGGTCCGCCATCCCCGATCGCGGACCTGGGCAGGCGGCGTGGGTTAAGGCCGGCAGCCGCCTGCCCAGGTCCGCCATCCCCGATCGCGGACCTGGGCAGGCGGCGTGGGTTCACGCCCGCTGCCGCCTGCCCAGGTCCGCCATCCCCGATCGCGGACCTGGGCAGGCGGCGTGGGTTCACGCCGGCAGCCGCCTGCCCAGGTCCGCCATCCCCGATCGCGGACCTGGGCAGGCGGCGTGGGTTAAGGCCGGCAGCCGCCTGCCCAGGTCCGCCATCCCCGATCGCGGACCTGGGCAGGCGGCGTGGGTTCACGCCCGCTGCCGCCTGCCCAGGTCCGCCATCCCCGATCGCGGACCTGGGCAGGCGGCGTGGGTTCACGCCGGCAGCCGCCTGCCCAGGTCCGCCATCCCCGATCGCGGACCTGGGCAGGCGGCGTGGGTTAAGGCCGGCAGCCGCCTGCCCAGGTCCGCCATCCCCGATCGCGGACCAGGGCAGGCGGCGTGGGTTAAGGCCGGCAGCCGGCTGCCCAGGTCCACGATCACAGATCACGGACCAGGACAGCTGCCTGCCCAGGTCCATCACTGATCTCAGAGCTGGGCAGGCAGCGTGGGTTAAGGCCTGCAGCTGCCTGCCCAGGTCCATGATGAGGGATCACGGACCAGGGAAGGCGGCGAGGGTTAGCGCCCGTAGCTGCCTGCCCAGGTCCGCCATCACCGATCTCGGACGAGGGCAGGCAGCTTGGGTTAGCGCCCACAGCCGCCTGACCAGGTCCTGGATAAGGGCTTCGAGTCAGCCATTGCCAGTGGCAGCTGACTTAAAGCCCCTATCAGGGATCATGGACCAGGTCAGGCAGCGTGGGTTAAAGCCTGCAGCAGGCTGCCCAGGTCCACGATCATGGATCACAGACCATGGCAGGCGTCATGGGTTAGCACCCGCAGAGGCCTGCCCAGGTACCGGATCACGGATCCAGGTGGCGTGGGTTAGCACCCACAGCCGCCTGACCAAGTCCCCGATAGGGACTTGGAGTCTAGCATAAGGAAAAGAATAGTCAGCAAAAGCAGGAGACAAGGTTTCATAAGTTCTCCCCCAGGTCACCACTGTTCTCTTATACATTTTAAGTATCCCAGACTTTGCATGATGGGATTTGATTTGAATTATGCCTGATAGAGATTTCATGACATGAATTGTAGGCTCATTCTTTCTTTTTGTGGTTGCCTGACTGAGAAAGGCCTTGGAATGAGAGAAGGCACTTTTATTTTCCTTTTTCATTCTTTAGAGGCTGAGGAATTACAGTTATATGAAGAAGTTAGTGAGAGAATGAAAGTCTCATGCTGTATTATTCTGTAAGTTTTATCATGTGGACTATCAAAAACTTGGTGGGATCCTTTTCAAGAGGTGTTACAAAAATTATGTTGAAATTAACATTCAAGAGTAAAAGGAGAGAAGTGAGTGGTGGGTAAAGGAAAGAACTTTGTCCTAGAAACCAAATAGAAGCCACATAAACCTTCAGATTCTTACTCATTGTGCTTTGGAGGTATCCTATCTAATGAAAGAGTAATATACAGATTGATCATCACTGCAACACACAATATAGCTGCCCCCATGTGGTCAAAGATCCTGCCCCCATGTGGACACAAGATGGCCACCACAAGATGGCCAGCAGGAGAGGGCAGTTGGGAGGCACCCAGCCTGCAAGGGAGGGCAGTTGAGAAGGACTAGGCCTGCAAGGGAGGGCAGTTGGAGGTGATCAACCCTGCAGGAGAGGGCAGTTAGGGGTGACCAGGCCGGCAGAGGAGGGAAGTTGGGGGCAAACAGGCTGGCAGCAGAGTGGTTAGGGGCAATCAGGAAGGCAGGCAGGCAAGCAGTTGGGAGCCAGCAGTCCTGGATTGTGAGAGGGATGTTCGACTGCCCGTTTAGGCCCGATCCCATCGGGCCTAAACGGGCAGTCGGACATCCCTTGAGGGGTCCCATATTGGAGAGGGTACAGGCTGGGCTGAGGGACAACCCCCCTCCGTGCACGAATTTCGTGCACCGGGCCTCTAGTGTATCTGATAAAAGGATCTAGAATCCAGAATATATAAAGAATTCTTGCAACTCGTAATAAAAACACAGGTAGCCCAATGGAGAAATAGGCAAGGATTTGAATAGACATTTCTCCTAAGATACACAAATGACCAAGAAGCTCATGAAAAGATGTTCAACATCATTAGTCTTCAGGGAAATGTAAATCAAAACCAGAATGGCGTTCCCACTTTCACACCCGCTAGGATTGGTATAATAAAAAATGTGGAAAAGGACACACGTTGACGAGGAGGTGAAGAAATTAGAACCCTCAGACATTGTTGGTGGAAATGTAACATGGGTACAGTAGCTTTAGAAAACAGTTTGGCAGTTCCTCAGAAAGTTGTGGTATCCCCTGATATTCCCCTCTAAGTTATATGCCTAAGAGAACTGAAGACATATGTCCACACAAAAATGTGTACAGGGATGTTCATAGGAGCATTCTTCATAATAGGCAAAAATTGGACACAACCAAGTTGATGGATAGATTAACAAAATGTGGTCTCTCGATACAGTGGAACATTATTCAGCCATAAAAAGAAATGCGGTATTGATACAATGCACATGAACCTTGAAAATATAATGCTAAGGGAAAAAAGTCTGGTATCATTGGCCACATATAACATGACTATTTATATGAAGTGTTGAGAACAGGAAAATCCATAGAAAGTAGATCAGTGGTTGCCTAGACCTGGGAGGAAGGGAGGGACTGGGGAATGATTGCTAAAGGGTACAGGGTTTTGGGGGTAATGAATGTGTTCTGGAATTGGAGAGTGATGATCATTGCTCAACTTTGCAAATATACTAAAACCCACTGAATTGTACACTTTCAGTTGATGGGTTTTATGGCAGGTGAATTATATCTCAATTGACAAAATATAGGATAATGCATGGAAATTGGTACCAAGCCTTCACATGGCAAGAGCTCTGCGCTTATTAGCTACGTCTGTGGCGGCTATCATCATCATTGTTATAAAAAAGATAATTGCTTATAATTTGGTTATATTATTTTTAGTTCTTTCCTTCAAATTACACGAGTACTAGCAATTCAGTGCTTGAAAAATGTTTCTAGAGGTCTGTGTTTGTGAGCGAGTTTTGTGATGGAAAGCCTTCGAATTACTGTGAGTGTATGCGTTTTCCCCACTTGCTTGCACTGCATCTTCTTAGAGAAAATAAAGTACTTCTTGACATGTCCTATGGCACTTATAGATTTTTTTTTCTTTTTTACTCTCTTGCATTGGATTTCTCTGATTGGACACACTCAGCGGCTTTAATGGAGAGAAAGCAGAGAAACCAAGAGTAGGAAAATCTAGAGGAATTCCTCATTCTTGATGAAATTTCCTCTTAGTGTTTTCCCTCATGCAGTTAAACACATTTTTTCTCTCCTGGGCAATAGCTACATAGTAGTACATGCAATCTGCTACTGTAACCACACTTGTATGTTTTTAAAAAACCACTTTATATAAAATGCATGTAAAATAGACTCTTTTCTTTAGTCATTCATCTGGAATAACATTTGGACTGTGTTTGCTAAATATTGTGCACCACATCCTAAAACTGATCCTTTTAGAACTACTGATAGATGAGATTGGGGGCATTTCATGGTTTTAAGGATTACATGGTATTTATGCATGTGTGTAAACTTCAATAAATTATAGTTGTTAACAGGTGAGAATATTTGATAATGCTAGGGAAGTGCACACTATCTGAGGATTATAGGATCTGAAATTGATCAGAACTGTAACTTTCATTTCTGGGTTTATTTCCTCAGGCTTACACCGTGTTCTAGTTTCATTATTATCAACTAGTGTCCTGGTTCATGGATTCGTGCACATTGAAAGGAAATTAATTAGAAGAAATATTTTAATATTGCTCTTCGCCCTTTCTGTATAATAGAAGTGCCAACCAAATTCACGATCGACAATGACAGATCGAAACACACGCGTGGGATTGGCGCCAGAGAGAGCTTTATATGTATCGCGCATGCGCGAGTCAACTTAGCCTTTTATAGATATGGAATATCAAGACAAGATCATTTTGGTTTCCTTGTAGCTGGGCGTCATGGTGACATTTTTCTTTTTCTTGCCAAGCGCTTTGTTTGGTGTGACCTTGTGTGACTTGTGTTTAATTGTTATAGATCTCTACCCCCTGTCTGCCGTGCCTGGCTACTCATTTGCTATTTCACTTTGACCTTTGATAAACCCTACACCTACTCTTTCTTTCCTAGTGGACTCCCACCTGGTTGTCCAGCCAGTGGGATGCTTTGCTCTCGCTTGCTGGTTGGAGTGTGTCCCTTGATGGCCCTAAATGTTGGTATTCTTGTTTCCTAGCTCTTGTCTGGGTGCTGCTTTGGGGCACCCCTCTTTTGTTCTAGTGCACAGGCTGGTTTCCGACCCTTGCCGCCTTCTGCATGGCAGTTTAATGGTATGCTTTTTCCCCCTCACAAAGGGTAGCAGCCTTTTTTATAAGTTGTAGTATATTTAACATGAGTATTAATATAAACATTTTATTTATTTATATATGAATAAATTATATATGGTTGTTGTTTTGATACCTAGTGTCATTCTGAGTTGAATTTTTCTAGAATAATTATTATAGCTTAAACATTTATATTATTTATTTTCTTTACCTCTATTGTTCAGAAAACAAAGTTTCATCAGTGTGTTTTGGTAATTTATACATTAAAGAGTTATGTATTCAATTGCCATGGGAATGGGTGGTTAAATTCCTTTATCAAAATTTCAGTTTTAGTGAAGTGAAAAATTAAACACAGTAAAAATGGTCTAGCTTTATTACTTGGTTTATAGAGAAAATAAGTTATAGTTAATATTAATAATGTACTCTGAGCTACAATAAAACAAATATGTGTACCTGTTTGTCACAATGAGTGGAATGACCAAAGCTATAGTTTTTCAGATTCAATGAGTATTCTATCTTTCCCTATACCAAGTAACATTTATTCCTCAGTGAGTAAGTATATAATATACTATACAACATGTTTATGAGTATAATTGAGTTTATCATGTTCTGTCACTATGTATTCACATAAATCTATTAAGATGAAATATGTGCCATTCACCAGAGTTTGGCACAATTTTGTGTTTATACGTAAACCTGTGGAATTTAGTCTTGGTACTGCGCTGAGGTCCGTGGGTATGAATGTGGGTGGAAAGACTGCATGCTTTATGTTATTTCCACCGTGGGTACCATGCACAGTGTCTTTCCTGGGTAGTTGCTGCCAACTCTACAGTGGGGCTGTTCCCTGTATGTGGCTTTGCCTCCTAACTTACACACTGTCTGCTCCCAGGCCTGCTGCGTCTCTGGGCAGGAGCCAGAGCAGTATTGATTGGAAGCGAATGGCTGGGTGTGTTGCTTCACTCTGTGCTTTAGCTGCCCTTACTAGTATTTCTTGGTTCTCCCTTCAGCAGGTCTCTGATTGCTTCATCAGAAAATAATCTTGTGCAGTGTCATGATCCTCCTGCCTTTACAAATCCACTGAGCTGTGGAAAGGGAAATTATTATTCATCAAAACTCTAAAGATCAGGATAAAGTGTTCCTATTTAGATGAATTAGGGGTCAATTTAGTTTTCTAATGAGCTTTGGAATTGCTTTTTCAGTCTGCCTTTAGGGATTATTTTTATACCAGTGGTTCTTTTTTTTTTTAAAAAAAAATACATTTTTATTGATATGAGAGAGAGAAAGAGAGAGAGTGGGAGAGAGAGAGAGGGAGAGGGAGAGAGAAAGAGAGAGAGAGAGAGAGAGAGAGAGAGAGAGAGAGAGAGAGAGAGAGAGAGAGAGAAACATTGATTGGCTGATCACACCCATAACCTGGGCATGTGCTCTGACTGGGAATCAAACTGGTGACTTTTCAGTGCACTGGACGATGCCCAATCAACTAAGCCACACTGGCCAGGGCACCAGTGATTCTTTTTAATGTTCCTAGAAGGCCAATTTTTATTCTTTGCTAATAAAAAAAGATCTTTAAATATGTGAAAAAGAGGAAATGACAATGAAAGTCAGTGGGTCATCTTGATAATTATGATTTGAAAAATTTACAGAAAAGGCCATAATATAACAGAATCAAGTTCTTTTTACTGAAGTGGAAAAGTTAGAATTCTAGATTGAATAATGGTTAATACACAGTTTGTTTAGATTTAATGAACACATTAAATACACTCATTCAATAATTTTTTAATGGATACTCTGTTGGGAACTGCATATACTATGGTGAGCAAAGTAGACATTTATTGCCTGCATGGACTTATACAAATAAATATGTAATCAAATTAAGTACTAGGGGGCAAAGGAAAAGATAACAGGATGCCTTGAAGGATTGGAGGAGTCCAGAGTCTGCTCTGAGGAAAAGATGTTTAAAACTAGGCCTTAAATAAACATAGGAATTAAGCAGATAGAGAATGGGGTGAAGAGTACTATCGGCAGACAGAGCAGCATGAGCAAATATCCTGGGGCATCTGAGTAATTCAAAGACCTGTGTGTCTGGAGCAATTGAGAGGAGGGCAGAGCATTGCAAAATAAGACTTGCTGTAGGCAGGGCTCACATGATTCAGATCTTTGTAAACCATATTCATTTGTTTCAAAGTTCATGGTCAAGCTGGCTACCATTTCAAAAGTTGATTGAAAAGAAACTAGGAGGTTAATGTCAGATTATTGGTTTCAGGTTAGTGCAGTGGTTGGCAAATCGCGGCTCTTTGGCCCCTTGAGTGCGGCTCTTTGGCCCCTTGAGTGTGGCTCTTCCACAAAAATACCACGGCCTGGGTGAGTCTATTTTGAAGAAGTGGCGTTAGAAGAAGTTTAAGTTTTAAAAAATTTGGCTCTCAAAAGAAATTTCAATCGTTGTACTGTTGATATTTGGCTCTGTTGACTAATGAGTTTGCCGACCACTGGTAGTGGATTCCAAGCAAGAGATGACAGTAGTTTGGAACTGGGGGATGACTGGGAGGTGAAGAGTTGTGGATGGATTCATGGTATATTTAGGAATTAGAACTAACAAAAGTTGGTGATAGATTGTGGTATGAGATAGATTGTGGAATGCCAAGGATTTGTCTTAGGTTCCTGGCATGAACAAGTCAATGGATTTAGGTGCTTGTACTGATAAGAAAGACTGGAGACAGAATTTATTTGAAAGAAGACCAACAGATCAGTATTAGACATGTTAAGCTTGAAATGGTCTGTGAGATATCTTGTGGAGATATCAGGTAGGTGGTTGGATACATGCTATATGATTGATCTCTTGCTGCACAACAAGTTACTCTGAAACTTAGCAGCAGCTCTATATTAGTAATCTATTGTGTATAATACATTACTCCAATATTTAGCAGTTTAAAACAACAAATATTTATTATCTTATGAAATCTCCTGGGTCAGGAATTTGGGAGTGGCTTTGGTAGGTGCTTTGCCCAGCATCTCTCATAAGGTTACAGTCAAGGTGTTGGTCAGGACTGCAGTCAATTGAAAGCTTGATCGGGGTGGGAGGATCAGATTCCCTGATGGCCAATGCACATGGCTTTGGCAGAAGGCCTCAGTTCCCTGCTGACTGTTGGTGGTGGGAGACTCTAGGTCAGTGATGGCGAACCTGTGACACGCGTGTCAGCACTGACACGCGTAGCCATTTCTGATGACACGCGGCCGCATGCCAAGGATGAAACATTTGCTGCTCCTGAGGATGAAACATTTGCGACTAGAGTCTTGGAGTTAGTTTTTTCCTCAAAGTGACACACTACCCGAGTTATGCTCAGTTTTTTGGCGAAGTTTGACACACCATGCTCAAAAGGTTGCCCATCACTGCCCTAGGTCCTCACCACATGGACCTCTCCATAGGGCTGCTTCAGTGTCTTCATGGCATGGCAGCTGGCTTCTCCTGGAGCAAGTGATGTGAGAGAACACAAGGAGGAAACTGTAATGCCTTTTACACAGTCTCAGAAGTCCTGCATCATCACTTCTGCCGTATTCTCTTTGTTAGACTTGAGTTAGCAAATCCAGCCTACATGAAAAGGGAGGGGAATTAACTCTACCTCTTGAATGGTGGACAACCAAGTAATTTGTGAATGTATTTATTTTAAAACCATCCTATATAATAAAGAGCTAATATGCTCATTAGACCGGACAGCGGAACGACCTTCCGGAATGACCTTCCGGAATGACCAGTGGGCAGGGGGCAGGGCAGCCTGGGCCGCGGGGCAGCCAGGGCCACGAGGGCTGAGGCAGCCGGGCTGTGAGGGCTGAGCCCCTTGCACAATTTCATGCATCGTGCCTCTAGTTACTAGTACATATAATTTGGTAATTTAGTAGAGAGCTTTGGGTTGCAAATACAACACTGGGACTTTTGCACATAGATGGTATTTGAGACTATAAGGGTGGATTACAGACTACTTAGAGCAAATATATTGAGGTGAAGTTCTCTTAGAATATCTGACATTTAGAAGAACTGGGGGAATAGAGGAGAAGGAGAAATTTGAATCTGGGGAGACAAGTAAAGAGTGTTTTGAAAGGCAGGGAGTGATCTACTGAGTGTTGAAGGCTACTGAGATGTCTATTTGACTTAAACTTTTAAGAATTTATCCTTTAAATGGATGAATGAATGAATGAATAAGTAAATAAATGAATCATATATGTGTACAGAATTGTAACTCCAAGTATGTTTATTAAAGAAATGCTTATAAAATTAAAAACAGAAACAGCATTGAAAATGTATAAGAGGGTGATAATGGTATATAAGTTATTGAATGTTCAGTCAATGAAACACCTCTGTATCTTTAAAAATGACATTATAGAAGAGTATGTACTATGATGGAAGCATACTCATAATGTATTTTAAGGCCATAAAATGCCATGTATTTTCTTTTTCATTCCTTTTTTTTTTTGTAAAAAAAATAAAAACAAGCAGACCAAAATGTCCAGGCAGATGGACACAAATATGTTAACAGTGTTTATCTCTGAATGGATGGAAAATAGGCGGTTTAAGTTTTCTTGCTTTGGCTTACTAAATCTTCCTTAATACATTGGACTGATTTTGTGATAAATGTCTTCCCAGAGCAAAGCAAAAAGTTAAAATAATACTTATCCCAATGATACTTACAACGTGATTGAGGAAAACTGTAGTACAAAACTTTGCTCTGAACTTCCTGGCAGCCAAGACCAAGTGATACAGTGAGTGGATGAAATAGCACCAGTGTCTGCGAGAAAGCAGAGCTCTGATTTATCAGCACAGCCTGCCTTATTCCTGGTCCCAAAGTGAGAGGAGGCAATGCACATTGCCCTCTAAAGCAATTTCACATAAACTACAGAGATGCTCTTAAATCTTAGTGAAATCAGAGAGCATTCTTTGAAATGTAGGTTCTGTGAAGACAGTTGTGTGGGCAGAGGGCAGATTCCTGAGTGTGGCTTAGGTATATAAGCTCTCTAATGATTTGGTGCAACAAAGTGGTATCTTGAGAGTACATTCTGCAGTTCAGAGTCCCTGCCCCCGCCCCCACCCCCCCACAATTCCCCTCCTCCTCTCCACCAGTCACTGCTTGCTCTATGACTGGGCACCCTCCTGCTTCAATAAGTCTGGTTGGGCTCAAGGAATCTGTACTGAGGAAATTCAACAGGGGATTCTGATGTTTAGCTCTTTCTTGGGAATTTGGGCAGTATGCTCTTCTAGATGAATGACAATCACTTTTTGTTGAACCATATTCCCCTTGCTACATACTTTGATTATATTATCTTTTATTCTTATTACAATTACTTAATTGTTGCATTTTTCTCCCCCTTTACTTAGGAGGAAAATCATAGAGTTTGAATGAGTTAAGGCCTAAAGCTATCAAAAAGCAGTTCAATAAAGTGGCTGGGAGTACAGGCTCTTCCTTGTAAGGTTGTTGGGATGAAATGAGAAAATGTATGCAAAGTGATTACCCTTATGGCTGGCGTGCAGTAAGCATTTAATGAAGGTTAGTTTCATTAAGAAAAATATCTTTTGTGGATTGAGGTTCTGATAGCATCCTCCATGCCTTCATCTCACTACTTCAATCATTTGTCTTTTACCTCTTAGATGGGGGAGGTGACATGGGGACTGTTACAATTCAGTTTTATCAATATCCCTTTTACAGAGGTAGAATGTCTATTAGTAACTCCATCTTCTAGACCAGAAATATTCCTGAATTTCTTCCTTCAGACTTATCTCAGTGGTGACAAGTTGAGTTAAGATTGAGTTTACCTACAAGTAAGAGAAAGCCTTCTAGTCTGGCTTAATGAAGAAAGAATTCATTTTTCTCTAGTAACCTTTAGTCTGTAGGTAGGCAATCCAGGACTGGTTACCTGCTCAGGGAAACTGGCTGCTCTGATTTTTGGAGAAAAGTACAAGGCTGA
Source organism: Cnephaeus nilssonii (assembly GCF_951640355.1). Classification (NCBI taxonomy): domain Eukaryota; kingdom Metazoa; phylum Chordata; class Mammalia; order Chiroptera; family Vespertilionidae; genus Cnephaeus; species Cnephaeus nilssonii. The sequence continues at coordinate 29,831,530 of NC_137080.1, forward strand.
GGGCAAAATGTTATGCCAAGTGAACTTGATAATTTTTTGACAGGGAAAGAATAGATTTGCTGGAAGTTTCACACAACACCCTTTGCATGCCATTGGTCAAAAACTGAGCCATATGTTTGCAAGGTGAGTATTATAACTGCCACCTTGCTTCAAGGAAAACAAGATTCAACCAGTAAAAAAAAAGGGGGAGAAAGGATTGTGTAGGTAACGAGTAGTATCTACCACAATGAGTTTGAACAGATAGTTCCCTGTTGAGTAAGATGTCTGGAGACATCTTAATGAAAACAATTCTGATTCTAAAATCCAGATTACCTGGATTTACATTCCAAAAGGATGATATGCTGAGAATAAGAGTTCTAAAAGATGAAATTGGAACCTAGTGAAGTTTCCCCCTTTGTCTTGCTGGGGTGTGTATGAACTAAGACATACCAAATATCTCTTCTTTGAAAATCAAGTTGAAATAGAAATGAAAAGTATTTATTGCATATGCTCTCCTTTCCTATTTTTCCCCCCGGTGGTGAATTACAAATAACATGCATTTTACTGTGATAACCACTTTTAAGTGAACAGTTCAGCGGTATTGAGTACATTTACATTGCTGTGCGACCATCACCATAATCCATCTCTATATCTTCTCATCTTTCAAAGTGTAAACTGTCCCTATTAAACAGTAACTTTCATTTTTCCTCTCTGCCTAAACTATGCCGACCACTATTCTACTTTCTATCTCTATAAATTTGACTACTGTAGGTACCTCGTGTAAGTGGAATTGTACAGTATTTGTCTTTTTTTTGTGACTGGCTTTTTTTTTTTTTTCCACTTAGCAAAAGGTCCTTAAGGTCCATCAATGTTGTAGCATATGCCAGAATTTTCTTCCCTTTTAAAGGCTAAATAATATTCCATTGTATGCATATACCACGTTTTGTTTATTTGGCCATTGATGGACACGTGGGTTGCTCCCACCTCTTAGCTATGGTGAACAGTGCTGCTTTGAACATGGGTGTGCCTATGTTTCTTCAGGATCCTGCTTCCAGGTTTGCTGGCTTACCCTTGTCCTGAGAGAAGTGCTAAAGCTTTAAAGGAAGATTATCTGTTCAGATCTTTTTGTTTGACTCACTGTCTTGCTAACTTTAAGAAAAAATTGTCCTCACGAGTTATGTTTTGTATAATCTAGGATCACGGAAGGGAGGAAGTAATTGTAGTGTTCTCAGAAGACACTGGCCTGGGAGTTGCTGCAATGAAAAAAAAAAGACACTAGTTTTTAGGGTGTGATTCGGAAGGAAACAGGAAAGAATACAGAACATTACCCTTCCTTTGCAAAGCTAAGGATGACCGTACACATGGATTACTCTCCGTGACTCTGGTCCCCTGCTTAATTGAACAGCGAGAGAAGTCTGGTGAAGGAAACTTAAGTCCTGGAGCAAATACATTTGATGTTTTTATAAAATGGGCTAAGATGATTAGGATTCTTTGGTCTAAAATGATAAAAGTGAAGAGAAAATGTAATTACTGGCCATAAAAGCATTTATTTCAGAAGAGCAAACATGAACTTGTTCTTCTAATCTTCAACTAAATTAATTAAATTAATCGTTAACTAAGTTAAATTAATATGGACTTTTTGATGTTTCAAAGAGGGACATTTAAGACTAAAAAAGGAACTATTTTATGCCGAAGATAATTACCAAGTCTGCTATACCCAGAGACTAAGTTTACAAATTTCTAAAAAGGCAAAGAAACGTCAGATCCACAGAAGACTATTAAAGGTGCTGATTTGAGGCAGGATCCTAATTTTCAGAGGTTCTTAGAGAGTAAACGATATAGAGGATAACATTAGCATGTTGGGGTAAGGCTGGAATGGGAGGTTTCTTGCATTTTTGTTCATATTGTAGATTTTCTCTATCTCCCTGTCCATTGCTACCTGAATAAGCTTTTCAGTGAAAAATATTAATAGTTCATGTGAATTTTTACATAGTTATGTAAATTGAAAATGAAGCAGTATACATTTTTTTCAACATGAGATTCAATATTTAAATTATTTTACTTATTAGCTTTCAATGTAAATACTTTTAAGTAAAGAATGTTGTGCTTCATGAGTCAATTTCATAACTGTGAAGTCCATGGGAAAAAGTCTTTACCCCTGAGTTTTTAAGGAGAAACATAGTGTTCCTTTCTGGCTTGTTTTCCCTGCTTATTATAAATATTTGTCTTGGACAAAGGATGGCATTTTAATGGACTTGAAATTTTGAAAATTCAATTATTACAGTGACTCTTCCTGTTAAAAAATTGTTTTAATGTATCATGCTTAACATTTTAACATTAAAATAAAGAAAATAAATTTAAAAAGTACTTCTAAAATATTCTATTTTTTATTTTGAAAATTATACTTATAGTGGGTGGTATTTCATGAAAGTATATGAACAAAGAACAGATATTTCTTATCCCCTTCCTCCCCCCCTGGTTTATGTTCATTTTCTAAAAGTGGGTAACATATTCTATCCTTGAGACAGTCTGGTAGCTTTGTGTGATCCATCAGTAACACTTGGTTTTGTATTAATCTTCCATGTTTGCCTTTCCATCTTAATAACTAATTATTATCGTGATAATTTTACCTAGAAATGCTTGAATTTATTGCAAATGTTGTATTTTCAATGATGCACTTCCCTCTTCAACAGTGTTTCATAATGAATAGACTAGAAGATGGGAAGAGATGGATCCCCATAGGTACTATTACTTTTCATCTGGCTAATTATCTCTTCAGACTGGAGTGGAAAACTCACTGGAAAGACAGATACAAGAAAAGCAATTTAACCTGCAGTTTCATTTTTAGAAATATGTGACCTTAACAGGATCTGGTTGAGAAACGTGGCTCCTAATGTATTTCTCTCATCCATCCTGTGGGGTTTGGCTCCATCAGAGAGCCCTTCTTGTGTATTGAGTGTGGCATCCCATCTCTCTCTCCCTCCTAGATCCTTCCTGTCTGCATGTAATGACAGGTAATGCAAGTCTCCCTTATTCTTATCCCTCCCCCCCCCCAAAAAAAAGCAAGCAGACAGGAGATCTTTCTCACTCAATTTAGGTTTTTGGCTGCTACATTCTCTTCCTCTCCTACTTGTCCACATCCAAGTGGAGAAAAATACACTGTTTGTAGGTGGTTGTTTTAAAGAAAAAAATGGTACAGAGTATTCTATTTTATTTATTATAAAAATCAGAATATATAGTTAATAAAATTAGGATATAAGAATATTCTCTGGGTCTTCTTAGAAATAAACAGTACTAATATTTTGGCTTTTTTTCTAGTCATTTATGTACACAGTATATAAATATACACTATATACTTTTTAATGACCATAATTTTTATTCCTTAATATATTAAAATATATTTAAAATACTGACTAAGTAAGAAAAAGAGAATGTTAGATATCAGTAGTTTTCAAAATATTGAGCATGTATTGAAATGATAATATTTTGAATATATTGGTTACATAACATATTATTAAAATTAATTATACCTCTTCTTTAATGTAGCTACTATAAACTTGAAAATTATGTATATGCCTCACATGTATTTCTATTGGACAATGCTGTTTTAGAGAGAGGATTTAGTTAAAGAAATTAGTCAGCATCAGGTAACTAAAATCCTTCTAGCCAATGGCTGAACAGAGGGCCTTAAGGGATCTAGTCTCCTCATCTCGCCAGATTTTTATTCTGTTTAATCAATGGTGAGGCATGTCTATAAAATATTTAGCCAATTCACATTCATTGAATAACACTAAACTTCACCAGTGCCAATTCTCAAGCCACAGTAAAAGCACATTTCTCACATTTACTAAATTAATTAGCCAAGTCTCTGGTGTTAATGGTGACAAAGATAGCTTATGCCTTGTAATTGGCCACCTCTGGCGTTTAGCCTTTCTAATTAAATTATAGTTCCCCTTCTCTGGAGTATTGTCCTGGGTTGGGACAACTGTGAGTCCCTAGCGTGGTTTTCATGCTGGAATTTGTGTGTTGTCCTATGGCCAGCTTTTCTTGTGGTTAAGGAACCTGGGGAGGCATCTTAGGTACCTGCCTTCTCCTTTCCCATCTTTCCTTTCAGGATTCCCCTTCTTCATTTAACAACAAAAAGAATCATCTCTCACCCTCCTCAGCTTTCACTGCATTACAGTGCTGTTAGGCACCAAGAAAGGGAACAATTTAAGAATGCAAAACAAAGAATACTCCATTAAAAATTATTAAAATGATCTGTGCCTTATTACTAGTACATGTAGGAATGAGGCTTTGTGCCTGCCATCTTTATCCATCCATCCATCCATCCATCCATCCATCCACCCACCCACCCACCTACCCATCTTAGAATGCTAATTCTGAAGTGAGCTGTTGTCCTGGAGATACATATTAACATGGTATTTAGATAGAAAACTAAAATCAGGCTTCCCTTGTCAGAAATTAAGTCTGATTTAGGTGACTAGTTTGATAGTGAGGACTAGCTTTTGCCAGTTAGGTAATAGAGAAGACATTTTCTATTAATTGAAGAGCTAAATTTGCAGCTCCTTAACAATATGCTAGAAATTATGTTTTGTTGCCTATTTAAATTTACCATAAATATTAGCTGTCTACTTAAAAACATACATGGGAATTCTTTTAGAGGTTCATGAACACAAAATGTTTGAAGCCTCTGATTTAAACTGACATAAATATAGCATTACTCATTCTCTGTTGAAATTTTAAAAAGTCTATTATAGACATCATACAGGAAGTTTCAAGAAGAGAAAGAAAAGATGCAAAAAGACATTCAAGAAAAGAAATAATGGAAAGAGACTCCAATGCTGTTGGATTGCTGTAGGGTGACCAGGACTGGTGTTGTGAGGCAGGCTTTATGGCTGAGAATTCTAGAATGGTCCAGGGAGGGATGTTGAAGAAGAAAATTCAGGGAGGTAGGATGGAGGAGCTTTTGGATGTTCAAAAAACTAAAGCAGTCAGAAGCAGGAAATGGTGCTGAACACAAAGAAAGAGGGGAAGAGTCCTGGCTCCAAAGATTCTGCAAATGTTGGGGTGTGGTCATGATAGCTCGTAGTTCTGTTTGTGGGAACGTTCTGGCCTCTAAGATTGTCTAAACTTTTGCTAGCATCTAATCTGGACGACCTGGAAATGCTTTTTCTTTGATCCTTGAGTTTCTTGAAGTCACATTGCTCTTGGGGCTACCTGGGGACTCTCCTGCTTAGCTGATGACACACAGATAACTAAATTGAAGTACTGGTATATTGCCACACTTCTTAAGTCACTGGAGTTGTTTGCTTTGGAAGGTTATCACTGGCATCTACATTGCTCATTCATTTAGTTTATATACTTGTATCTGAGTGTGATGACCCAAAGTTGTGATTATAGAAGACACATGGTACACAGTTAAAGGTTTTCTACATCAGGTCTATAGATAATACTAGCATTCCTATATAGGAGTGCAGGGAGCTATTTGGGTTCTGAAAGTGTTTTCTTTTTATTTTGATGTTTTTTCCTATAAGATTTTTTTTTGGTTTGAGAATGACTATTTATTGTTTATTTTTATTGTTTTATCATATGGATTTATAAAGAATCAAAAACATCTCTTAGATTCTTCATAATATGGAGAAAAATAAAGCAAACTCAGAAAAAAACACTGAATATTTAACAGCCTTGAAAGACATATTTTTTTCTTATTTTGGAAAGTAGAACTTGTTTTGACAAAGTCTGAAGTCAGATCAGTGGAATGTTTTTTACATTCAAAAAATTGTTCCCCATTCCCATGAAAAGTCATTTGCATGAATTTTCATATATCTAGAGATATCTGTTTATGAAGCAGTTATTCTTTTTTGAGATTTCTGTAGCATTTGTAGAACATGATAGACTTTTATTTAATAGGAATAAAGTGAAGAATTAGATTTCACAGTTTTATTTACTAAGTCTAAATTTTGTCAATAACTAAAAAAAATTAGTTTTCTATTGGCTTTTCATGACAGTGACTCATCATCCTTATGACTCATTCAGTTCCTCCTAAATAACCTCTCCTTGTTCTGTGACATTTCAACTGATTTTAATAAAACTCTTTTGCTCCAGGATAAGAGTCCAAAGTGAAGTATTTATATGTAAAGTTTACAATTTCTGTCCCCATAAGTTGAGTCCTTGTTCTTTTGCATTTGCATCACATATACTAAGGTTAATAATTAAGACATTAATAGTTTCTTAAAAGCTATTTACAGAGAGGTTTCAAACATTACTAGATGCCTATAAATCTTATAGTCTTCAGATTAAGTTTAGAAGCTCTAGAAAGTGAAAGTAGGGATACATTTCCTCTTGTATTCCTATGCATTTATTTAAACAACTTGAGGAGTTCATCAAGGTGAAAATAGGTAAAAGGTAAGTAAAGTCCAAAATTAGAACATGGCCAGGAATTAATGGATCTATCTAATTCTGAAAGTAATTATTTGGGTACTAGATTAATGATTTTGCAACATTGTGTAGGATAAATGAAAAAGAACATCTCTGAACCCTAGCTACTAGGAGTGTCATGCTGTTGAACTTGGACTAGTTCAGAACATCTTCAGGATCTCTCAAAGGTTGGGGGGTTTTGCTTAGTAGTTTTTGCATTTTCAAAACTCAGTCTATAGTCAACATCATTAGTGGTAAGGGAAATGCAAATCCAAACCACGACATATCATTTTATACCTACTAAGATGGCTATAATAATAATAAAAAAAAGGAAAATAAGTGTTAGTGAGGATATGGAGAAATTGAAACCCGTGTACATTGCTGGTGAAAGTGTAAAAGGGTGTAGCCACTACATAAACAGTTTGGCATTTCCTCAAAAATCGAAACATAGAATTGCTGTATGACCCAACAGTTCCACTGGGAGGTTCAGTGTATGCAAAGGAACTGAAAGCAGGCACTGGAACAGATAGATACTAGTATGCCAGTTTTCATTGCAGCATTTTTTTTTACAATAGCCCAAAGGTAGGAACAACCCAAGGGTCCACCAACAGATGAATGGCTAAATAAAATGTGGCATGTATGTACAATGGACTATTTATTCAGCCATAAAAAGGAATGAAATTCTGACACATGTTACAATATGGACAAGCCTTGAACACATTATGCTAAGTGAAAGAAGCCAGACACAGGAAGACAGATATATGATTCCACTTATATGAGATATCTAGATGAGGCAAATACATAGAAACAGAAAGGTTAGAGGCTACCAGGCCTGGGGGAAAGAGGGAGGGGAGAGTTCTTACTCAGTGGTTATATAGTTTCTTTTTGGGTGGATGAAAAAGTTTTGGAAACAGATAGTGGCAATGGTTGCACAACACTCTAAATCTAATCAATGCCACTGAATTATTCACTTTAATATGGCTATAATGACAAATTGTATGTAATATATATTTTACCACAATTTTAAAATTAATAATGTAAAATACCAAATACTGAATTGCAAACTTTAAATGGCTGAATTGTATGATATGTGAATTATATTTGAATAATGATATTTTTAAAAAAAGCAGTTTTGGGAGCTAGAGAAGTATTAAATAAAGAGACATGGATCCTGACTTATTTGTGACACCAACTTACTGCATGCTTTGGGTAAGCTTCTGACATTTCTGGTCTCTGGTTGATGAGGTGCCTCTTTATTTTCCTTCCTGCTCTTACACTGTGATTCTGTGATAGTAAGGTGAGCAGTCTGGTGGGTTAGGCTGGGTCTCAGCTGAAACATTTTCCTCCAATGCTGAGAATAGAAACTGTCTATCCAGTCAAGGTGCGGCTGTGGACTTTCTTGAACCCAAGTGCTCCATAATTGTAATGAATTTGGGAGCCGAGTGGATAGGTCAGACAGAGGTCATGCTAACAGAACATCTGTTTACTTAAACAGGTTGATTTTCAAGGAATCTATATCTTCTTACAAGGACATTCTTTTGACCATTTGACAAAGTAATCCCACTTCTAGGAATATATTCCAAGAAATCAGAAACACCAATCAGAAAGGATATATGCATCCCTATGTTCATAGCAGCACAATTTACCATAGCTAAGATTTGGAAACAGCCTAAGTGCCCACCACAGATGAGTGGATTAAAAAACTGTGGTACAGCCCTGGTCGGTTTGGCTCAGTGGGTAGAGTGTCGGCCTGTGGACTGAAAGGTCCCAGGTTCGATTCCGGTCAAGGGCATGTACCTTGGTTGCGGGCACATCCCCAGTAGGGGGTGTGCAGGAGGCAGCTGATCGGTGTTACTCTCTCATCGATGTTTCTGACTCTCTATCCCTCTCCCTTCCTCTCTGTAAAAAATCAATAAAATATATTAAAAAAACCCCAAAAACTGTGGTACATCTACACAATGGAATACTACGCTGCTGTACAAAAGAAGAAATTCTTACCATTTGCAACAGCATGGATGGAACCGAAGAGCATTATGCTAAGTGAAATAAGCCAGTTGGAGAAAGATAAATATCACATGGTCTCACTCATTTGAGCAATATAATGAACAACATAAACTGATGAACAGAAATAGAACCATTGAACAGACCGTCCAACCTAAGAGGGAAGGCAGGGGAGGGGGCGGGGGAGAGATCAACCAAAGGACTTGTATGCATGCATATAAGCATAACCAATGGACACAGGCAGTAGGGGGGTGAGGGCATGTGCTGGGGGATGGGTGGGAGTGGCTGGGGAGAGGTCAATGGGGGAAAAAGGAGACATATGTAATACTTTATACAATAAAGAATTAAAAAAATGATTTGGAGAAAAAAAAAGAACATTCTTTTTGAGCATATATTTCTAACGCCGTACGCTTGATCCTTTTTATGGGTTTCAACTGTTTTCAGGATGGAAAACTTTCTGAAGATTGGGTTATTTTAGAATTATTGTCTTGACATCATTATATGTTAGAGTCCTCTGTGTTTTTTTATAGATACATAATTATGTTTTTATTAAATGTGTTCTTCTTTATAGGGTCTGGTATTTAGTCTGAGCCTGAAATGGAGAGGGTGTTATTCAATTATGTCTTAATCTGTCTAGAATGTCTTTCTTCCCATCTTTGCATGAACCAAACTTCATCTGTCCTTCATTACATATTGTAAACACCAGTTCCCCCCATGAAACTCCCTTTGACCTTCTCTTGCTTGGTTGTGCATTGAACACAGGCTCAGGAGGTGGTCAGACCTGGTTCTGTTTGTGACTCTGTGACATGGTATGTGGGTGAGATTCATTTAACTTTTGTCCCTGGTTTCAGCTTCTCATTTGAAAAGTGAATGGCTTTCCTCTTCTTTCTCACTCCATCCATCTCCACTTCTCCCGAAGAGACCATCAACTGTTTTTTTTTTTGCTTTGTACAGAGTGAAGCAAAACTGTTTTAAATGCAGTTTTTAGCTTTAAGAACTTCAAATTATAAATGCAATAAAATTACAAAAATATAATTTGAAATGTTACCACAATTTCTTATACACTTAGGTAGTTTCAAAAAGCTCATTTTTTAATTTTGTTTCTCCCCACCCCCCCAGATCCTCTGAGGATGTCAGATTTTGAAACAAAATTGGGAGTTTAAGCACTCTGCTTTTGAATCGTCTGTCTCCTCTTGTCTCTGTTTCTTTGTCTATATATTTATAGTATTTTACAGATTATTACATAATATTTATATTTCTGTACGACATTTTAATACATATTGTTTGAATAAATGAATTGGTGTTTTTCAGAGACCAACAAATTGGGTATGACAAAGCGGGAGAGGAGAATGACATGACTAAGCCTTAATAATGGATTTATTTTGGGGTTGATTCACATACCCGGAAAAAGAGGGTGGTCTGAAATGCTTTCACTGCTTCTGAAATCATCTCCTTTTGCTAATGAGAAACTGCTTTCTAGGTTGTGTTAAATTTCTTGAAAGAGGCTTCCATAAAGTCAATCCAAGTTTGAAATCATCCAACAAGATATTATTTTTTGGCCTAAATTCTAAGGACTTCTTTTCTGAAGAGTTACATCTTATGAAACCCAGGTTATTGCCAGCCAATTGGACACGCTTCAGTTGCTTTGAAAAGTGTACAAGGGGTCATGCTTTCTGTCTAATAGTAGAGTTTTAGTGGTGGTGTATGTGCTCCTGAGACGGGTGTGTTTCCCTAGGGGATGCAACTCCTAGTTTCTCTGCCCCAATTCCAGTTGAACGTTTACATCGAGATTTGTTGCTAAGCTCTGCTAAAGGCATTTTTGATATGCATTTGAGCTGGTGAAGTGAAATAAATTTCTAACTCGTTTCTTTGAAGATTTATCAGGCAGTTTTGTTGATGTTTCTTGCTTCATTTCTCTTACCCATCACAGAAATAAAATTCCAGGCTAGGCAGCAGCCAAGGCTCTGGATCTGCGTGAGCATGTCAGAAGCATTCTAAGAAGAGCAAAATATTTAGAGGAAGAATTTGGAAAATCAGCCTTAAGGGATTTAACACATTTTTTCTTCTAATTCAGTCCCGTGTTTATCCCCCTAATGGAGAAAGGTCATTAATGGGTAAGATTTACTGAGTCAGGAAAGGCTTTCAGAAACTACATGTGTTTCTAAACTTCAAATCTAAAGAAAACACTTGTTTGGGAACCAGAAAGAATATATTTAGGCTGTAAATTATACTCACTCATTTAATCTATACTAATAAAAGGGTAATATGCTAATTGGGGCTGAAGTCTTCCGGACATCCATCCAGACGTCCATCTGAACAAAGCCACAGCGGCTACGAGGCCTGGGGCTCAGGCAGCCTTGGGTTCAGGCAGCCTTGAGCCCCTGACGGCTCCCAGACTGTGAGAGGGGGCAGGCTGGGCTGAAGGACCACCCCCCCACCAAGTGCACGAATTTTTGTGCACTGGGCCTCTAGTTCATATATAAATAATATAGTTATACGTAAGTTAACTAATATTGGCTTAATAATGGAGAGTTAAAAGAATTCAAGACTTTCGGAGTTCTGTGTAAATTTCTAGGAAGGCAAAATGGTTGATCAGAATAGCATGACTTAGATTTTGAGATGTCCTGCTACCGCTTTGCTAGTATATTTTCACCTCCCTGTTACAGAGACCTGGGCCAAGGTCCTAATGGTTGTGGTGTGGAGGGCAGTTCTATACTACCAAGTGTTCCAAAGCTGTTACATTTTTAATCTCATAATCAAAAAGCTGCAGGCTAATTCCTGTATTTTACTGAATTCCTGTCTGGTGTGTGTGTGTGTGTGTGTGTGTGTGTGTGTGTGTGTGTGTATGAAAAGAGTGAAATGTGAACTTAAGGCTTATTGAAATATGAATCCTTTTTTCCTCTTTAACTATACCACAAATATTAATATAAAAGAATTTTGATGAATTTTGGAGTGTTTTTGAAATGTTTGGGGTTGATTATCTTTTATAAGCCAATATTTTATTTTATATCAGTTACTTAGACTCGTATTCAGACTTTGATTGGACTCAAAGATCAAAGACTATTGTAGAAAAATTACCTCTTTGATTTTTATAAACATCTCTGTATGGTGGGAATCTATCTTTAAAATTTGATTCATTCTATATTTGATAAAATTGAAATATTTTATTTATCATTTGATAAGGTGATGAGTACTTCATTCTACTTTATACCTGTTGAGGACCCTGTATGGTATTAGATAATTTAATATGTTTTTGAAAATAAGAAGACTAAATACCTAGAAAAGAGGTTAAGAAAAAATACAATCCCATCTAATAAAAGAGTAATATGCAAATTGACCATACCTACACTACACCCACAAGCCACGCCCATCGGCCAATCAGGAGCGAGTATGCAAATTAACCCAACCAAGATGGCTGCAGCCACGGAGCGAGCAGGAGGCTTGGGTTTCCCCGGCAATGGAGGAAGCCAAGCTTCCCGCCCGCCCTGGCTGGCCCTGAACTCCACTCAAGGCTACAAAGTTTCAATTATAGAAGATAAATAAATCCCAACAAAAATGGCAGCAGCTACGGAGCTGGAGAGAGCAGGAGGCTTGGGTTTTCCCGGTGATGGAGGAAGCCAAACTTCCTGGCCAACCCAGGCCTCCACTCAAGACTACAAAGTTTCAATTATAGAAGATAGATAAATCCCAACAAAAATGGCTGCGGCCACTGAGCGAGCAGGAGATTTGGGTTTACCCGGCAATGGAGGAAGCCGAGCTTTCCGCCCGCCCTGGCCTGCCCTAGCCTCCGTTCAAAGCTACAAAGTTTCAATTATAGAAGATAAATAAATCCCAGATACCAGGTCCTCCACTTGGGTCGCTAGGGGGCGTGGCCAGCCTGCAAACCACCACAGGCCCCTCGCCCAGGCCACCCATGCCCCAAGGGAACCCCCACCCTGATCCGGGACACCCTTCAAGGCAAACCAGCCGGCCCCCACCCATGCACCAGGCCTCTATCCTATCTAATAAAAGAGTAATATGCAAATTGACCATCACTCCAACACACAAGATGGCTGCCCCCATGTGGACACAAGATGACCGGCACAAGATGGCCAGCAGGGGAGGGACCAGGTCTGCAAGGGAGGGTAGTTGTGGGCAATCAGGCCAGCAGGGGAGGGCAGTTGGGAGGGACCAGGCCTGCAGGGGAGGGCAGTTAGAGGTGACCAGGCTGGCAGGAAGAAGTGGTTAGGGGCAATCAGGAAGACAGGCAGACAAGCAGTTGGGAGCCAGCAGTCCTGGATTGTGAGAGGGATCCCAGATTGGAGAGGGTGCAGGCTGGGCTGAGGGACACCCAGCCCCCGCTCCTGTGCACGAATTTTGTGCACCGGGCCTCTAGTGTAGTAATATTGTCCCTTAGAATTTTTCTTATTTTTATGGTCAAACATTCTTAAGTTGTATGAAGGTTATGAAATTAACAGAATTTAATATTTATGACATATATATTTGTTTATAGCATTAAAGAATAATAGATACGGCACCATTTACAAAAATAAATCTTTTGAAAGTAGTGGGACAAGTAGATGTGCCTGGTTGCCTTATATCCTGTGTATAATCTGAGCTCTGTCCCTCTGGGGTGTGATGTTCAAGGCTGGGATATTCACAGCATGTAAGCAAGTCCTCTAGGTTAATAAATGGCTGATAGGTGGCATTGATCAGATGGTAGAAAGCCTGCAATCGGGGCTGATGCTGACTGCATTGTCCTCTCTGGAAGGAAGGCCTCTGCTTAGCACAATTAACATCAAGAAGTTTCTTCGACAGCAGCTTTGTTTTTCATCCAGTTGTCCCCTCTGTGTCCCGGAGTCAGTCTCCAATTACCCTTATGGATCTATAGGAGTGCACTTTCCTGAAGCTGCTGCTATATTTATTCCAGGAATGACCTTTCCATTACAAACTCTCCTTCCAGAAGAGAGTAAGGACCAAAGACACCCCAGACATGGGGAAGTGTCGGGGTGAATTTCTAATTATGCTGTTCGAGCTGAGTGCGGAGGTCTGGGTGGGAGGAAGCCCTTTCAGATGGGTGGATGGAGGGCAGGGCACACTGGGGCCTCCTCTGTTACTATTTTGCTGTTATCATGCCGCAGGGGGCGGGCGGGGGGAGGGGGGTGCTGGTGGTATGGACGGTAGTGGAACCAGCCGTGTGTATATAGCAGCTTTCTGCACTGTTCCAGGTGCTCCTTGGGCAGCTTTCAGAACTACTTAGAGGTTGTTAACAGGCTGCTTTGTAGGACTTAAATAACGATGGCTCTTGCTGGTTGTATTAGGGCAGTGGTCGGCAAACTCATTAGTCAACAGAGCCAAATATCAACAGTACAACGACTAAAATTTCTTTTGAGAGCCAGATTTTTTAAACTTAAACTTCTTCTAATGCCACTTCTTCAAAATAGACTCGCCCAGGCTGTGGTATTTTGTGGAAGAGCCGCACTCAAGGGGCCAAAGAGTCGCATGTGGCTCGCAAGCCGCAGTTTGCCGACCACGGTATTAGGGTATTGGTGAGCAATTGAAGAGGATATGATTAGAAGTAACAGAAAGGGTAAAATAGGTGTTTATCTGATTTGTTCATACATATACTATACTAACAACCATAACAAGAACAAAGAAGAATTGAACACCAGCTCTGTGCCAAGTATTTTCCACTTATAGTCACTAATCCTCACAGTGCCCTTAGGAGCCGGGTGCTATTTATCCACATTTTACATATGGGAGCCTAGAGGCTAGGAGCCCCTATAATGACTTACCCAAGGCCACAGGCTAGTACATTGGGATGTGGTCTATTTGGTTCTAAAGCCCTCTGATCTTTTCATTATACTGTCAGGCCTCCTTATAGCCAACTCAGTAACCCTGCCCATCTTCAAGAAGTTCAGGATGCTTTAGTTTTTTAAGGTCAATTTTCATTTGTGCCTTGAAAAATGAATTTGTAAATATTTTTAAAAATACTGATTTCTCTACTTGCAAAATATATAGATCATATTTATGGAACAAGATCATTCATATCTTGCCATGTCATTCTTTCTACAGGAAATAGGTTATGGAATTGACTGTAAACCTTATACTGAACCTTGAACTAGTTTTTGTTCTGGAAGGCATAAAACTCATATGAAAAGAAGGGAAATAATGAATTTCTTAGTTTTTAATGGATATTTTTTTTTTGTTTTGAACATGCTGACATTTTTATTATGCTGAAATTTTACTTAAAATGCAAGTCTGTATTGCATATGATAGTTCTATCCTACAAATGTGGATTTAATGGCTGCTGGCAATATACCGATGCTTGGGAAAGGTGCCTGAGCCTCCCTGTGCTGCATAAATGTGTTAGCAGGCTCCATAAACACTGGAGTCGTCAGCCATGACATTCTTCATTAGCTGGGGATCATTGTGCCTCAGGAATTCTGCCAGTAGCACCGTTTAAAACTCCCTGGGATAGAGATGGTCGTGTACAGTGTCTCATACTTTTCCCTTCTCTCTCTTTTTCCCTCCCACAGATGAACACAATGACGTGCAGAAGAAAACCTTTACCAAATGGATAAATGCTCGCTTTTCAAAGGTAACCAAGACTTGCCAAAACCCTCTGATGATTCACGTGCTCCATTCTGATTGATGGAGCTTAGAAATGTGATCTAACAAAAATATAGAGCTACATTTATTCTTCTTTTATTGTCTTCTAAGATAGGTTGAAATGGAAATTCTGGGATAAATAGTTCAGGGTGAAAATGGCTGTTTATTTTCATGTGGCAGTCTCTGGACATTAAGCCAATAGTTTGCTCCTTTTGCCTGTCTGAATCCTGGGTACATTTAGGAAATGAGCATATCACTGGGAAAATTTTGTGTTCACTTGGCTAAAAAGGTGATTTCATTTTGCCTGGTTAAGATTAAGTTGTTATCATTCAGGCAGCCTTTCTACCTTGTGCAGAAAAGTTTAGGGACTTTTACACTGGCTGCGGCTAATAATGCTTACCTACCATGTTGTTCTTTTCTTGTGAACTTCCTCAATTCTTTCCCCAAAGTTGTACTCTTCCCCAGTATTTCTTACCACTTGGATTATAATCAAGGTTTTGGTTGATATTTTGCTTAGGGGCAGAGTAAGCTGAAGAGAGGAATTGCAACACTATTTTCAAACTTGTCCTATTAGAGTTATCCATTGGTTATTGAACTGGTTCCCTCCTGGGGCCTCTGGGTAATCCAGAGGCTACAGGAAATTTTGTTCTCCGAGTCTGAGAAGAGAGGAAAATTTTCAGGTCAGTGGATTGTAGGATGACACTGTAGCAAGATGAAAAAAAAAAAACTTTCTCAGAGAAATGCCATTATGGTATTTAAAATAGTCTGAAAGCTATTTTAATTGAGCTATTTTTTAATAATTTCTACTTGGGAAGGTTGCAAAGGTTAGGAAAATAAACATTGCTATTTCTTTTGAAGCAAAATGAAAGTGTTTTAAGATTACTTTGAGTAGCAGTGCAGTTTAAAATTGCTCCACATCCCAATACTTAAAGTTGATGATTTGATTGCAATGAATTTTTAGGTTTTGCAAGTTTTTTTGTTGAGGAATATTTTATCTAGCCTCTGAGAATGTAAGGAGTGTGAAAACTGTCTGACATTGACAGAAAGGTCAAACATATAGAAGTGCTTGCACAATTGGTAGTTTTCTGTATAGGATTATTCCAAAGCAGACAGAGGTTTTTTTGTTTTTGTTTTTGTTTTTTTGTGTTTTTTTTTGTAAACTTTAATTTGCTTTGTTGTAGAGGCACAGGTAACCTTCGGGTGCCTTTGATTGCCAGTAGTCCCAGGATAGATGATTTTATGAACTTGATATTTAAAATTTTACATTTATAATGTACATATTATTTTGTAACATTAAATCAGGGCTTTAAGTTCCATGCAAGTTATTTGCTCCAGGAGGCTTGTATGTATTGCCAAGACAATGAAAAGCCCAAGTAACATTACCACTCAGTAAAAGCTAAAGTTATGTAAACTGACACGGAAGCTAAAAGCTTGTTTCATTTGGAGAAACAGTATTAAAAGTTGAGCTGATCCTGGAAACTATTTCTTTGAGATTACTTCTAATAAGAAATAGATGTCAAAAAATAAATTTGGATGAGTATAGAACAGATATATCAAAGAAATTATGAATATTTGGATATAATGAAATAGAAGAATATGTTACACTTTATATACTATATATACACTAGAGGCTCGGTGCATGAAATTCATGCATGGGGGAGGGGGGTTGTCTCTCAGCCCAAGCCTGCACCCTCTGCAATCTGGGATCCCTCTCACAATCCAGGACTGCTGGCTTCCAACCGCTCACCTGCCTGCCTGCCTCATTGCCCCTAACTGCTTCTGCCTGCCAGCCTGATCACCCCCTAACCACTCCCCTGCCAGCCTGATCGATGCCTAACTGCTCCTCGGTCAGCACGATTGCCCCTAACTGCCCTCCCCTGCCGGCCTGGTCACCCCTAATTGCCCTCCCTTGCCAGCCTGGTCGCCCCTAACTGCCATCCCCTGCCAGCTCGATTACCCCTAACTGCCCTTCCCTACAGGCCTTGTCCCTCCCAACTGCCCTCCCCTGCAGGCCTGGTCTCCCCCAACTGCCCTCCCCTGCAGGCCTGGTCCCCCCCAACTGTCCTCCCCTGCTGGCCCGGTCACCCCTAACTGTCCTCCCCTGCAGGCCTGGTCCCCCCCAACTGTCCTCCCCTGAAGGCCTGGTCCCCCCCAACTACCCTCCTCTGCCAGCCCAGTCACCCCTAACTGCCCTCCCCTGCTGGCCTGATTGCCCACAACTGCCCTCCCCTGTTGGCCATCTTGTGGTGGCCATCTTTGACCACATGGGGGCAGCCATCTTGTGTGTTGGAGTGATGGTCAATTTGCATATTGCCTCTTTGTTAGATAGGATATATATTTACTTATTTATTTTTATGTTTATGTTTATTTTTTTCTTCTGGCTGTCTTAAGTCCATTAATCTGACTGCTTCCATACTGGTGACCAGTAAAGGGACAGACTGGGAGATTCCCATAGACTCCTTGCTTGGCTTAACTCCTGCAGAGCTGGTGTAAGGTTGGATTTGAGCATGGTGTCACTAGGTAATCGAGAAGCTGGCACAAGGAAAAAATCCTGTTGAAGGGGATGAATTGTATGTCACTCCTACTTTATCCATGCCCTTTGGTATATCGTGGTGAACTTTAAAATAGAATTATTGATCAAGTCTGCTGCTTTCCTGTGGTGTGGGCCCCTCTGGAGAAATAGGGCTGGTCCCATGTGGTAGGAAATCCAACAGACCCTCATGGCATCTTCTGCCATTTAGGAATTTGCTTTAAACTCCTCCAAACATTTAAAACTTTGTGGCTTCCTCCCCGGCCAAAGTTTTGAACGTCAAGTCCTTGTTGATTCTAGTACCCTATATATTTAACATTGTCTCTTCCTCTCCATCTTTATTGACACCTTTTGCCAAGTCACTGTTATCCGAGTTAGGAAAAACTGTGAAAGACTTTAAGATTGGCAGAAAAGATTAGTGGGAGCCCTGCCAGCTAATCTATCTGGGTTATCTACCGTCCATTATTTTTGAGTTGCTCTGCAACTCATGTGATACATATTCATAAAAATGTAAAGTAGCTTGGAATGCAATTGATTATTGCCCCCATGGAAAGATCTGTTTTTCATCTATTAAAAATTTATTTCACCTTTCCTTTATATAAACATATGGCATTTTGAATTCTCCTTTGAACCAGTTTTAACACCTTACTGGTTCCCTCATTAATTAATGAGTTGAAGTCTTTGACACATGCTAATATTACATTTGAATGAAATCCACAGCTTTACCGTTGTTTTTTTTTTAAATTATTCCTGAACACACAGACCACTGTAATACTTTGCCAACTGGTTCTTCCTTTCCATGCTTCACTTTATCCATCCCCTTCCTTCCACTTTCTACAGAGTAGCTGGAGTGATCTTAAAGTGTAAGCCTAATGACCTCTTTCTTTTCAGTAAAATCTTTCAATGGCTGCTCGTTGTTTGTATTCGGTTTTTAAGGCCCTAAATAGTTAGCCACCCCCGCCCCACCCAGGGTCTTCCCATGGCTTGTACACAACTCCTTCCTCCATCATTTCCTGACCAACTGTTACTCTTCCTTGCCTGAGCGTAAATGTCACTTACTCAGGACACTTCCTGAGCCCCCAGAGTAGGGTGGGTATGCTCTATACTCTGAAAGTGTTACCCTTTAAAGCACTCATCATACGTGTAATTTAAATAATTGTTTCTGAAAGTATTTGTCTCTCCTCTCCTAGAGGGTGGTATGTTCGATGGGTGCGGGGTTGTCTGTTTTGTTCACTGAAACAACTTCAGGCACCCAGCAAGCACTCAGTGGGTATTTATAGACTTAAAAAATAAATGAATGCAGTGACTGAAACACACATTGAAATGCCTAATACTGTATGTCCATAAAGCAGTTAGAAGTGGTTGATTGGAAAGAGATAGGAGTGTGGAAATGAGAGCAAAGTGGCATAAACTCTGTTAGTTCATGGATTTAAATGCATCAGGGATTTTGCTGCATTTATTCACAAAAACAAACAAATCCAACTATGCAAAGGTTTCATATTTACCTGGTTTCTTGGAGGTGTGCTGCAAAGTTTATTAAATTGCCATTTGGATTTAATAGGTACCATTCCCTTGTCTAGAGGGTAGGATTCTTCAAATAGGATCCATCTATAAATTTAGAGTGAAGAAAATCAGTTTTAAAACTAAAAATTGGCTTAATTTATTCCTTGATAAGAGATTTGGAAAAGAGCTTGAGAATACTGAATACTATGTATCTAAAACCATATTTCAATTTTTAACTATATAAAATAAATATGATCGCTAAGACAGCATTCACTATATATACATATATTTGCTGTAAGTCCTTGTTAATATCTCACCAAGTACACAGTGCTTTGGAGTTTGGTTATCCTGAGAAGTCATACAGTATAGAAAAACTTATGGTTGTTGGATTTTGAAAAGTTATGTAAAGCACAGAAGGAAATGATTATCTAAAGGAGCTAAGTGTTAGGAAATTAAGCACTTCTTGCTGGATATGTGGCTCATTTATTTCTGACCTTTGGCAGATTATTAGCCAATTTTTTCAGGTCTCTTAGTTTTTATTCCTCTAGCTATGAGACACACTTGATCATAATTGCTTGCCTCATATTGCTAAGAAATAGAGAGGCATTATTGTGAAACATTATAGAAGATTATAGTTAGAAATGCTAAATTAAAACCCTATCAGGTACCCCAAACTTGTGGTATCCCTGGCCTGTGCTATTATATATATTTTAAAACAGAAATGGAAGAAGAAAGCATTGGCTCAGTAAGCCCACTTGATTCCATTGTCGGGTGGGTAAAGCGTGAGTGTTTTGTTCCCTCTAATTTGAAGAGCCTTTGATTTGTTAGTGGCTGGTCTCCTGGGGGACCAGCCTTGTTGCTTCACTGTTGGGAAATGTGTTCTGACTTTAAGCCTGCATTTTCTTTGGATGACTTTCAGAGCTTCTCATCTGGCAGAGCTGAGATGTACAAATTGCTGAAGCTCTTTTATCAGTTTAGTGAGGTGATTATCAAAAACAACAACAACAACAACAAAAAACAACAACAACAACAACCAAAAAAAAACCCCCAACGTTTAACACATAAAGGTTAGAGGTAGAAATGTGCAAACTTAAAAATGCTGAACTTGAGTTTGGGCATATTTCTGCTTTTCCCCTTTTGAAGACAAAGGTGAGCCAAGTTTTCATTTAGTTACTATTCCAGACTTGACATTTAAATAGATAGAACAGAAAAGGGGGAAATCTGGAGCATTTTTTTATAGGTTTCAATGTGAAGAGCTATTCAAATGTGTTCTTTTTGGAAACAGTGGGACGCTGCTGTTAGTGGCCTATCATTTTCTCCTTTTTTCATCTTAGAAGTTGATAGTCACAAAAATAGAAGTGGGAAAAGATGTATAGGGAGGTTTGTAGAGGAGGGAGCAACAAAAGCATCCTGCAGGTGTTTAAGCCTTTTTTAAGTCTTGTTAAGGAGACTGTCCAGGCTTCCTTGTGTGACAATAAATAGCATTTCCAGTAGAGATTTGAGCTCCACGGTTACGCACTGGGTCTACCATTGATTTATTTTCATGAATTTGTGTGTGGCATATAAAACACTCAACGAAGTGTCTTAGGGGCCATAACCATTCAAGTGGCCCCTTAGGAAGTTTCAGTTTATGTCTGTTCACCAATGCCTCTCAAAAGCGAACAATAAAATGTATTCCATATTACTAAACAGCTTCCTGATAGGTTTTGGCTATATTATGTAAGTTTGCTTGTTTTGTTTTCATTCTGTTTGATATTTGTTTGTTGGTTGGTTGGTTCCAAACATTATACTTGCAAAAATCACTTTCATTGGCTACTCTGGTGAAACTAAAATAAATACATAAGTAAATAATTAAATAAAAAAATAAAAACATATTTAACAAACTGTATTTTGTACATATTGAGTACTTAATAAATGATTTTGACTGAGCTTATTCGTATTTGTAGTTGTTAAATACATTTGGTATTATAGGCTGAATTTTTGTAATTGATGATCAAGTTTTGGATTAATCTGCTAAGAGGAAATGCCTTTTCACCCTTCACCTAGAAAGCAGTGAGCAGAGCCACCTACTTGTGTTCTATTCAGCTTGTGGGAACCCCCTCCCCCAATTTCGCCCACTCCTCCCTTCCAGGATCACTATACTCCCTCCAGTCACCACCCAGGGCCAGCTTTGGGTAAATGCCAGGTTAAGTGGTCCTTGTTCTTTATCTCTCAGATCCATCCTGCCCCAGCTCTTCCAGACCTCCTGCTGGTCACATCCAATACAGGCATTTTAGGCTGGGGGGTGGGGCACTAGGGGCAGGGCCTGAGGAAGGACCCCCTCTCTGCTGGAGGCCTCCCTTGGGGAGGGAAAAGCCCCCTGTCCTCTGACTCCTGGGCCTCTCCCACAAGCTCCTGCATCTTCTGCTACTGCCTCTCAGGTGTGCCTGGAGGTTCCAGAATGGCCAAATGTATATTCTGCCTCCTGCAAACAAAAATAATTTTTTTCTTGGAAAATTATTTCTGAACATGTGGATCACTGTAATAACCTACCATCTGGTTCTTCCTTTCCGTGCTTCACCTTATCCATTCCCTTCCTTCCACTTTCTACAGAGTTGCTGGAGCGATCTTAAAGTGTAAGCCTGGATGGGGAGGCCTAAGCCAGTGTGTGCCAGTGAGTTAGTTATAAAGAGAGAACTGGTGAAGAGGGGTGGTTTTGGGGGAAAGAAGCCTTTTCTGTTTAACAGAGCTAGGGGGCACTGGACCCATTTTCCGTTGTACGTGGCCTAAGAAGCTTTTAGCTGCAACTGCTACAGGTAGCCAGGCGCCACTAACCATGAGGGGAGCCTTCCTGGGGTGCTGGTGACATTGTTATTGTTTTCCCTGTTAGGGACATTAAAAAACAAACCTGCTAACAAAAAGGCCTTTATTCAATACTAGTAGCCCGTTTGCACGAAGATTCGTGCAATAGGCCTTCATTCACCTGGCTGCCTGCACCAGTTTTCTGCCGGCACCGGGGACCCAGGCCTTGGCTGTGGCCACCACCTTCTGCCTTCTTTCAGGGTCGGGGCTTGGCCCTGGGCGGTGGCCTTGGGCTCGGCCGCACCCAACATCCCTGCTAAGGATCGCAGGAGCCGACCCCCAGTGGTTTCCTGCGATCCATGCAGGCTCCCCGCTGGTGCCCAAGTCCGGGAAAGCCTCGAGCAGCTTTCCCGGCCTTGGGCTCTGCCACACCCCAACGTCCCTGCAACGGTTTCCTGGTGGGCGTGGCTTGGGCGTAGCGAAGGTGCGGTCAATTTGCATATTTGTCTATTATAAGGTAAGATAGAATCCAGGGAAAACACAATTTATTATGGAATATGCAGTTCAGACTAGTTGCATGCAGGCAGTGGCAAAAGACTAGAAAGTCTGGACAGAATTTCACATGATTATATGGTCAAGTAGAAGGAAGAACAGTGGGCACTCATGTCCTGGAGGGACAAATGGATGCACCTGTGAGGTCTCTTGTCTCCCTCCTGAGAGACTCCTAAGGAAGCGTTCAGGTGTTTGTTGTCTTGCATTGGAAAATTAGAGGCAATTTAATCCCTGATCAAAAATTGGGCCTATTATGTTTTATTTTTTTTACCATTTAAAAATGTTATTACATTTATTGGGGTGACATTGGTTAACAAATTATATAGGTTTCAGGTAGACAATTCTGTAATACATCACCTGTGTATTGTATTGTGTGTTCACCATCCAAAGCCACGTGTTCTGTCAACATTTACTTGACCCCCTTTACCCTTTTCTGCCTCCCTCTCACCCCCTTTCCCTCTTGTTACCACCATAAACTTGTCTCTGAGTTTTTTGTTGGTCTTGTGTGTTTGTTTGTTGCTTTCAGGTTAATATCTCACATGTGAGTGAAATCATATGGTTCCTAGCTTTTTCCGTATGACTTACTTTGCTTAGAATGATATTCTCAAGATCTATCCATGTTGTCGCAAATGGCAGTGTCTCATCCTTTCTTATGGCCGAGTAGTGTTCCATTGTACATATGTACCACATCTTCTTTATCCAATCATCTATCAAAGGACACTTCAGTTGTTTCTATGTCCTGTCCGCTGTGTGTAGTACTGCAATGAACATAGGGATACATATATATTTTCCAAATAAATATTTTCAAAATTTTGGGTGCCCAGAAGAGGGATTGCAGGGCCTGTTATGTTTTGAAACGAACACTCTAAGGCAGTGGTCGGCAAACCCATTAGTCAACAGAGCCAAATATCAACAGTACAATGATTGAAATTTCTTTTGAGATCCAAATTTTTTAAACTTAAACTTCTTCTAACGCCACTTCTTCAAAATAGACTCGCCCAGGCCATGGTATTTTGTGGAATAGCCACACTCAAGGGGCCCAAGAGCCGCATGTGGCTCGCGAGCCGCAGTTTGCCGACCACGGCTCTAAGGGAAATGAAGAGGCAGGGCAGCTGCCTCTCCTGTAGTAAACAAAGAAAGTGGCACTTTATTTACCTTTACGCTATCGTTGTCAATGCCATAACCAATGTTTCACCTGGTACCACGGAAGCCCATCTTTTTAGGAACCACATTCCTAGAAATACGTGGAATCAGCTGTGTTGTCTATTTAGTCTGCCTGCAGACCTTGCCTGACGTGCCTATGGAGCTGGGGTTTACTCAGCCAGCAGCCCTTGCCTGGTTATTTGTCCACGGAGTCCTCACGTGGCCCTGCCTCTGGCTGCCAGGTGTGTGAGCCCCACATATGGGTCCTTACCATTCCA
Source organism: Cnephaeus nilssonii (assembly GCF_951640355.1). Classification (NCBI taxonomy): domain Eukaryota; kingdom Metazoa; phylum Chordata; class Mammalia; order Chiroptera; family Vespertilionidae; genus Cnephaeus; species Cnephaeus nilssonii. The sequence continues at coordinate 29,855,308 of NC_137080.1, forward strand.
GTTTTATGAGCACTGTCTCAGTGCCTTTGCTTACCAAAATCAAGGAAACAATTCTGTTACTTGCTGTGTGACTCCCGATGCTCTGAAAGACATATGTGGTGTAGCTAGTCATTCTTAAGGTACATGCACATTCATTGGTTTGATTCCTCTGTGAACACGGTGTAAATCATTGCTCTGTAGGTAACGTGGCGTTAGTGTGATCACCGAGCCATCTGTTTCTCTTATTTCCCTCTTTCTCCTTCCTTTCCTTCTCTCCCTCTCTCCTTCCAAACAAGTTTCTAAGTGGAATCTTAAGATCTTGTGGTGACCACCATGAATTTTTAAGGGTGAATTAAAAATTAAGCCCTGTACTCTCTAATTCTTTAAGCGACCATAGCACATCTTGCTAGTTTTCCTTTGTCAAGGTGTTTAAAGACTTTAGGCATTTCATGGAACTCATTCCGCTTTCAGTCAAAAGCCATGCTGTGTTCATTCTTTCACCAGATCATACAGTCTTCATTTCATTGGTTAAGCTACACATTTTGTAATTGTGACGAACCTGAATTGCATCAGTTTACTTAATGTGGCATAAAGAGAGTGCAAAGAAGGACAGGGAAAAAGGGGACCCGAGGGGCGGGCGACCAGAGCTGGGCACTTACAGCTTCTGTCTCTGGAATCATACAGTGTTGTTGCCCTTTTTATTTTTATTTTTTAAGGTTAAATGTGACTCAAGGCTTGTCTTGCTCCACGTTCAAGATTGTTTCTATTACTTTGTGTTTATTGGAAAACTATGGAAACCCTGTCATATGAATGGGGAGGGCGACCTGAACTTGGCATTTCTGCAAGGCCAGGCACAAAGGAGGTTTTCGCCAAATATTTGATTGAATTATTAAACTGTTCTCTCTGTCAGAGAAATCTCTGCAAATACATCTTTGTAAAGAACCAAAAATCTAAATTAAGAGGTTAACTGTCCGGAAGAAAGTTTTTATTTTTATTAAACGGTGACTTCTGACATTCCCAAACTGTTTCTCGGGGCAGGTCCCGGTTAGAGCCTGTGAAAGCACCAGCTCTGCTTGAGAGCCGTGAGCTTGAGTTCATTCAAATGTGATGTACATATACCTTGTTTCCCTCTTTGGGAAGTCATGGCATGTAACTCCCTCTGTTCTCTGCTCCCAACTGATGCAATATTTCCTTCTCTGTATGTTGCAGTTTTGTGATCTCATAATTTTAGTTGCAATTTAGCACAGACTTTGAGGACCTGGGTTCGGAACCAAATTCTGTGGTTTCACATCCAGGTCTGACTCTCAGTTGTCATCTCTACGTCTCAGTTTCCTTACCTTAAAATACTCTTAAAAGAAACAAATACTGCAAGTAAATAATACATCTAAATCTCTGTAAATCTCTTAGAACCTGTCTGAGCGATTGCTTTAACTACGTTGCAGAACATTGCATGCTTCCACTCTCTGTTTTGGTATGGCCCACGAGCTAAGAATGTTTTTACATTTTTATGTGGTTGTAAAAAATCAGAAGAAGAATAAATATTTTGTGACACATGGACATTATATGAAATTCAAATTTCAGAATCCACAAATAAAGTTTTATTGGAACCCAGTCATCATTCTGACCAGCTTATTTGTTTATGTAATGACAGTGGCTGTTTTCACATTACAACTGGAAAGAGAGGTTTCAGTAGAGACCAACCCCCTGGCCAGCAGCACCTAACCTGGGTACTCACTGGACCTTTACAAAAGACACTTTCTGATCCCTGCCATAGGGCACAAAGCACTGAATCACCACGCCTGCCGATGTTACTCTCCGGGTTGTAGGTAGAACTTCCTGTTAGGCTTGGGCTGTTTTTTCCCAATCCACATCTGGGACAAATTGTGTTTGTCGGGGATATGTAGTATTATGTATTGGTTGGCCAGATGTGCGGTGAGCATGGCTGTGCTTTTGTGTAATTTTGAACCATAGTTTTGGATTTGTATGAGTGTCAGTACCTTCCGAGAGGAGATTTCCAGGTTGTATTTTGTCTTGTTTGGCTGTCCTGCACGCGGTCCTCCTGAAGGTAATAGATGGGAGTGAGTACACACTGATAGTACCATCCTTGGGGATGGGGTAAGAAAGTGCTAGGATAAGACAACAGCACAAAACATATTTCTTATTGATTGCCATCAATATTTGTCTGAAATTTTGAAATAGAATAAAGAAAGAGTTGTTGTTATGGTACGGTTTTTGTTTTTAAAGAAAATAAAGGTATTGGCCGACCTTGTATGAGTGAGTGGCTTCTAGAAAGACAGGACTGAGTCTCAGTTGTCTTTGTTTCAACAGAATGCTCCACAGGGAAACTTTCTCAAAATTTGTTGTTCAGTAAATGAATGAATGAATGAATGGGATACGAGAGAGATGAAAAGAGTGTCTCATTCAGAAAAATTAATGCTACCTCTTAATTCACGCCTCCCACTTCACCACTGAGCAGCAGCGGAGCTTAAGGAGGAATCCAGTGAGTGTTCTGCAGAATTACGCCATCTCATGGTGCATACCTAAAGCACAGGTGTGCTCTCGTGTCAGCACATTCCTTAGTTTTGAATGGGATGCACCCTTCGTGAATTCAGGACCTGGAAGATATTTCTCTATGAATTGACACTACCATGTACTCAGGTTCAGAGCTTGCTTTTACATTCCTTCCTGAGATGAAGAAGTGCTTATTTGTTTTATCCATCTTTTCAGACATTGTTGAAATTTTATGGCACCTTTATGACAGTAGAAATATTAAAGTTAAGAGTTTATGAGATGAATGACAATATCTACTTATTGAACATCTGTCATCTTAGTTGTATTTTTGTTTTTTAAATTCTCACCCAAGGATATGTTTTACTGATTTTAGAGAGAAGGGGAGGGGGAAAGGAGGGAGAGAGAGAGACAGTGATGTGTGAGAGAAACATCAATCAGTTGCCTCCTGTATGCACCCCCATTGAGGATTGAACCAGCAACCTAGCTATGTGTCCTGACCCGGATGGAACCGGCAGCCTTTCAGTGCACAGTGTGTGCTCCAACCAACTGAGCCACACTGGCCGGGGCTGTCATTTTTGTTTTTTAATAGATGAGCAAATAAACACAGAAAAACCAAGTAACTTGCCCAAAGTTATACAGTGGGTAAAAAGCTTTTCTTGTCTACCGTGAGGTCATTGATGAACATTCATAATTAGTTGTAACTTGGACAGATGTTTACATGTATTTTATTTTATATTATGCTGTTTTATATTATCTTGTTTATACATGGACAGTGAATTTGAGATGGGTTCAATGCTGCCTGGACGTTATTTAACTGCCCTTGTCATCATTATTTCCTACGATCCTTCCTGTGCTTAGATTGCCCTATTTGTTTCTCCCATGAACTTGACCTCTATTCTTGTCTCTTCACTCTAAGACCAAGGTTGCTCACCTCCCCGTGAGACGGAATCTGATTATTTGGTGGCAGGTTGCTGAAGTGCACTTTGGTTGGTGGAGGAAGGGGAAGGTCAGAGGCCGCAGGTGAGCAGGCCACTTCTGCTCTTGGCTTTCCCCGAGAGCAGCAGGAGGGCTTTAATGTGCAGGAGACTTCCCCTCGCTCAGCCTCCTGAGATACTTCTGCCTCTGGACCGAGTCTCCTGTATCATGCAAATCTGTTTGTTATTGGGGAGATAATCTATGTGTCTCTGACACCATCGCTGCTCACGAAAGTGGGAACTGGGAAGAGAAGAGCAGCTTTGTTTCACATACAAATGAGTCATAGTTTATTCTTTGCTGATTCTATGATGAAAACTTGGCCATACTTCTCCTCATTTAGAGTATTTAGAGCATATGGAAAAGCCGCATGTTAGAAATCGTTTGTTGACTGACTGTTACACTTCATTAAAAAATGTAATGAATGAGGCGGAGAGGAAAAGGGGATAAATGTGAAGTTTCTGGAAACCTCAGACGGCTCCCCTTTTCCTCCTCCATTTCAAGCTCAGAGTAAAATTTTGCTTCATATGACTTTATGCATATGTTTTTTAAAGTGAAAAGGGAAGAAAGTAAAATAATTATTGCTTATAAAATACCTTTATTACTGAAAGCATCTAGGACTATTAATCTCTGTGAAAATTTTCTATTAGAAGGGAGTAATTTGATGCGATAGAATGATACACTATTAACTACAGTGGACTTTATAGTTTTCTGGACATCTTCATGTAGTATACATTATTTGATCTTTACTATATATAGTCTGTGATTCAGAAACAGGTTCAATAGCTGACTTAGCTTCACCAGCAAACTAATGGTCAAACTGGGATTAAGGCGGAGCTTCCTGATTTTCTGTGTGGTGATTGTCCCGCTGCACACAGCCTGTCTGATCACACAACAGTCAGGATGGGATGCGCCTTGGAGGGGGTGGCATCTCCTGGTTTCAAACACCAGAGCCTGTTTATCGGGGAAGCTGATCAGGGATGAGAGGATGAGAGTTTAAGAATTCTATAAGCTTTGTTATGGAAAACACTGAACCGATAACTGAACTTCCACACAGAGCCCAAAGCATGTTAATCATTCAGAACTGAAATGGCTAGAAATACAGACCTAGCACCCAAGAGCTGAAATTCATGCTCCCATAATGGAAATACAAACAGACATTCTCCTACCATGAACATAAGGGCAGTGATGGAATAAGGACCCGCACACTCTTCATTGGCCTCTGCCAGTTTGGAGACTCATTTATATTTTCACTGTATCTTCTTATTCCTTCTCAGGACTATATACCATCGTCAAGGCATATTGACATCAACCACAGCTTTATTTGCTCCCTTTCTAGGAAATAATGCACTTTAAATCTTTCAGCTCACAACATTTGTGATGAGATTTCAACGTTCTTTGTGTTTGTATTTGTTCTTTATATACAAAGCAAAGTTGAATAGTCAGCTGATCATTAGAAAAAAATAAACCATTCATTTGCCTGCCAGGCATGTATGGAATTTTTGCTGCTGAATTAAGTGGTATTTTACTGTTTCTTATGCAGAGTGGGAAACCGCCCATCAGTGATATGTTCACAGACCTCAAAGATGGAAGGAAACTGTTGGATCTTCTGGAAGGCCTCACGGGAGCATCGCTGGTGAGAGGCGTCAGCCTAGAGAACCAGGCCAAGGCATTGCCTGTCTCCCAGCATTAGTGGTACTTGAGGACCCACCGGGGCTGCTCAAAATGTAAAAGCTGAAATACAAATGTTAAAAAAGAAGTGTTTCAGTGAACTTTTTGATAGAGCAATATTCAGGCTTTCTGGGAGGGTGCTATATGTTTATCAAAGATAAAATGACTCAAATGTTTATTGTTCTCGGACAGCACAGTAGAGAATTATAAAGAAGAATGGAAACGTAAAGAGGGCATCATGTTTTGAATAGCAGAGTGTATAGAGACACGGTTAAATGTTATTTAACACATATTAAAACAAGGCTGTTCAAATGATGAGGTTTATCTTTATTCAAATTTTCAGTATTATTTTATTTCTCCATCAAATCCCACTCTATTACTTTATGTGCAAGGCACTGTATACTTACACAGAAATAGCTCTGCTAATGAAGAGGATGCAATTTTATGAATACAATCTTGAACACTAGAGGCAGAATTACTATAAAAGGCATAGAGAGATGCACTCCCAAGATGAATTCCTTTCTTACCGAAGTGTGGGGTGCTACACTCTCCCTTTTGCCTTCCAGATGGTGGGTAGGCCTGTTGGAGAGGCTGATCCCTCTGTCAGATAAGATTCCCTGGCCAGTGAGGCAGGAAGAAGCCTCCCAGATCACCTTTCCCCAGGTGGCAATTCCTGCCTTCCCAGTGGGCCCTTGCAATGCTAGCTGGAACCTGGGATAGCGCCCCCGAATCCCCCTGCTCTGTCCGCACTAGTGAAGTATGGATGTAATGCGACTTCTAAACTTCCCTTCATCCAGACCAATTTAGAGAAAAGAAGCTTTGTCCCCCAAATTTGTCTGTGCCTTAGAATCACCAGGGAATTCTAAAAATTCCAAACCTGGACTGCACCCGACTCACTAAGTCAAAGAGGCATTGGTATTTTTGGAAGCTCCCTGGGAGGGTTCAGTGTCCAGGCAAGCTAGGGAATACTGCCTTAAGGTGTTGGAGTGGGGAGTTTTCACCGTCAACACCAACCCCCACGCGGCCTGAGAAGCAGCCAGAGCTCCTGGCACAGAGGGGTGTCCATGCCGAGCTGCTGTGCTCTGTCCGTCTCAGTGTCGTTTTTTGTCAGGCTGTGGAGGGACTGTCTCACTTGATGTTGTGTTTTGTTTTCCAGCCGAAGGAACGTGGTTCCACAAGGGTGCATGCTTTAAATAATGTCAACAGAGTGCTGCAGGTTTTACATCAGAACAATGTAAGTTGGTCAGGTGATTTGGGGCCCCTTGGGTGCCATCGGGATTATTTATTGTGGAAACCAACCACAAGCTCTGTGCATGGGCATCAGCTCATTTATGGAAACATTTTTCTTATGATAAGTTTTTAACTTTTCCTATGAGTGAAGGAATAGTCACTCTTTTTCTGATTACTTTAATGATTTAGTGTATAAGTAACACATTTTTTGAGATTTAGGTTTACCTGATTTCTCTTATCATTCACATGTATGGCTGTCCAGATGTGCTCAACCAAAACCCTCAGCTTCCGTGGAGAACTTGTCTGAACCTTTATTTTCTTTTATTGTATCAGGTGGATTTAGTGAATATCGGAGGAACTGACATTGTAGACGGAAATCACAAGCTGACGCTGGGCTTGCTGTGGAGCATCATTTTGCACTGGCAGGTGGGGAATTTTCAATCACTTATTACTAGGCATTGAAAATGTGTCTTTCGTGTATTCGTTTCTTAGCTCTGCATCACAGAGCACCACAAACCGGGTGGCTTCAACAACAGAAATTATTTTCTCCCAATTCTGGAGGCTACAAATCTGAGATCAACGTGTCAGCAAGGATGTTTTTTTCTGCAGCCTCTTTCCTGGGCTTGTGGGTCCTTTTTCCCTTTGTCCCCACATGGTCTTCCTTCTGTGTATATCATATCCTAATCTTTGCTTCTGATGCCAAGAAACTAGTCATATTGGATGAGGCCCCTCCCCCCCATCTGATCTCCATTTACCTTAATTACCTCTTTCAAGACCCTTTCTCCAAATACAGTCACATTACGAGGTACTGGGGGATAGGACTTCAACATAGAATTTTGCGGGGGACACAATTCAACGCCTAACAGTTTGGAATGGAAGAAACTGACAAACTGCTCTATTTTCCTGGCCTAGGAAAAAGAAAATGTCTTTTTAAAATACTGAATTTAAAAATTTCAGACATCAAAAAGTTGCTAAAATAGCTTAAAGAATTTCCAGGTACCTTTACTCAGATTCCCCAAAGGTTAACAATTGTCTATATTTGTGTTTTCTCTCTATTTTTCTCTTTGCCTACATACTTCAGTGTATATTTTATGAAAACCAATTGTTCTCCTAAAATCAAGGAATTCTCTTACATAACTATAATATGTTAACATAATATAAAATGTGTACTATAACACTAATAGTTCTAACTTATTTATCATGTCTTTTTCATCTTCTTTAATCCGGAATAGTTTCTGAGTGTTTGTGTTTTATGATATTGACATTTTTGAAGAGTGCTGGACAGTTATTTTGTAGAATGTCCCTTTATGTGGGTTTGGCTGATATTTTCTCATGATTAGATTCAGGTTATTCATTTTGGGCAGGAATGCCGCAAAAGTGACGTTGATTTGTTCTTAGTGCACCGCACCAGGAAGCACACACTGTCCATTAGGTTTGTTCTGGAAGGGTTAACGTTCATCGTTTGGATAATGTGGTATCTGCCTAAGCCTCCACTGAACGTGACTGCCCTATGTTATTAAAAAATACCTTGTGAGATATACTTTGAGACTGTGTAAATATTCAGCTACTTATCAAATCTTCCCCATTAGTTTTAAGATCCATTCATAATTCTTAGCTGATCAGTTATTATTATGATGCTTGGCACATAGTAAATTTCTAATGTCATTGTTCCTTCTACATTGTAAGGAAGAGCTTTCCCTTGTCTCTTGTTTATCTGTCTGTCCATCTACTTTTTTATTCATTCATTGTACACGCAGTGTACACTCAAGGACTTTTACGTATTTAATAGGCTGTAATTTTTTGCTATTATTGTTTACTAGAGGCCTGGTGCATGAAAATTCGTGCACTGGTGGGGGGGGGGTCCCTCAGCCTGGCCTGCCCCCTCTCATGGTCCGGGAGCCCTCAGGGGATGTCCTACTGATGACTTAGGCCCGCTCCCATGGGCCTAAGCTGCAGTCTGGCGTCCCTCTGTGGGAGGTGACTGGGCCGATCAGGGGGAGGTGCCGCCCCCATCACCCTGCCGCTACTGCTGCTGCCTCTGGCCTCCTTCTGTGGGAGGTGACTGGGCCGATCAGGGGAAGGCGCCGCCCCCATCACCACGTTGTTGCTGCCACTGCCGGCCGCCGCGGCCACCTGCCCTCGGCCCTCACAGCTGCCCTGGCTTTGTCTAGAAGGACATCTGAAAGGACATCCAGAAGACGTCTGGTCTATCCAGTCTAATTAGCATATTACCCTTTTATTAGTATAGATTTTGATGCTTAAATTATACTAAATTTGGCCCATGTGATTGACCCCCCCTTAAATCAGCTCTTGTGTCCTTTTGACATGTCCACATCATTCTTTGAGCACTTCCTTAAAACACATGTATTTCTTTAGAATAATAATGTGCAATATTAGTTCTTGATTATAATTGGGAAAGTTACTTCATTCTTTGATTTTGCATTCAGTCAAAAAGTCTTCCTTGCATCCTCATCTTTTGTAGAAAATCAAAACAGTTATCTTTCTATCAAAAGTTCTTTGTAAATTTATTGTATTAAAATATTACTCTTTTAGTGACCATGAAAGTAATGTTTATTGTAACCAAATCTAATATGAGTATTGTTAAGATATAGAAACTATGGTAATGTATAATGATGAAGTAAAAATCACCTCTAAATCCTAGTACTTCAAAATAATCACTGTTTAAAGGAAAATTTGAAATAAATTGAATAACCAGTGACCTGATCCATATGGTTAATTAATGAAATAGTCCTCGTTCAAGGACTTGATCCCAGTAGCTGCTTTACGTCATAGGCAGACATGGTTTCTCTCCCAGGTGAAAGATGTCATGAAGGACATCATGTCAGCCTTGCAGCAGACAAACAGCGAGAAGATCCTGCTGAGCTGGGTGCGCCAGTCCACCAGGCCATACAGCCAGGTCAATGTCCTCAACTTCACCACCAGCTGGACAGACGGACTCGCCTTTAATGCCCTGCTCCACCGACATAAGTGAGACATGACTCTCCTTAGACATGGGCTTTCCAAATGTGTATCTTCTCTCTCCCTCCCTCACTGCTCCTCCCTAAAGCCCCTCCCCACTACCCCTGCTATCCTCTCTGCACACATTCTACCAAAATATTGAGAAAAGAGATATCATGGAAAAAACTACCCACCAAGTCTTTATTCTGTAGGACTTAAATGGCACAGTGCAGCCACAGTTGCTTCTACATATTTATAAGTTAAAACATGTAAAATGATTCACATAGTTCAGTCCCACTCATTCAGCACTAACCAGAAATATATGCAAAGAATTGTGCTAGTGTTCATTCTTATACCAAAGGGAAAGTTCTATAATTCAGTGCAATTCCAATTTATTATAGAAAATTATTTTTTTCATGAAATTTGTAAACAGATTCTAAATATATGAAAGACCAAAAGCCCATGAAGAGCCAGTACAATTGTGAAACAGTAGAACCAGGCTGAAGTACTTCTCAAACAGAAACCAAAACTGATTATGAAGCTACATTAATTAAAACTGTAGTGCTATAAATAAATACACTAATTTAATTATAGGCTGAACCATATGAAATTGCCAGTATTTGACTGTTATTTTGACATAAAACAATGGCAGTTTCTATACTTCAACCTAACAGAATAAAGGGCTCAGAAATAGCTCCATCCTGATATACAACTGAACTGATTGCTATTAAAATAGATGGTATGGGACAACTGGTTACCCATATGTAAATAACTGAATTGGATCTTTACCTCACCATACCCACAAATAAATTTCAGATGCATCAAGGATTTAAATGTGAAAGGTGAAATTTCTTATATGTTTTAAATAATTTAAATATGTTTTAAATAGCAATTTTAAATAATTTGTTTCAAGTTTTGTTTCCTGTATATGCTCTGCTTATATATAAAAATATAATTGACATCTCTACATCTTAGATCTAGAAACTTGTTAAAATTTTACAAAATTTAAGTTTGTTTCTGCAGACTTAAAAACATATTTTTGGTAGACCATCCATAGATCATAATAGTCCCCTCCCCTCCCCTCCACTCCCCTCCCCTCCCCTCTTCTCCCTCCTCCCCTCCCCTCCCCTCTCCTCCTTCTCTTTTTCCCCTGTTCATTTGTGCAATGTCTTTCAATACAATATTGATTTGAATTGGTAATAGTGAGCAGAATATTTTGTACTTGAAAATAAAGGGAATGTTTTTAATGTTTTACAATAATAATGATATTTGCTGTAGCTATATATATATATATATATATATATATATATATATATATACACACACACACACACACACACACATATATATATTATATCTGGTTAGAGAACCTCCACACCCAATCTTTCACTGTATCAGTTTAGAGAAGTTACCCTCTGTTCCTAGTTGGATAAGACATGTAGTCAGAAAACTTGAGTTTTAGCCTAAACTTTTTTCCATTGATTACTTAATTGGTTCAATAAGTGTGTTTGTAGTACTTTCCCTGTGTTAGGCTCAGGTTGTATAACAGAGAAAAAAGTGCAACACCCCCATCTCCTTGGGGTTTATGTGCAAATAAAGGGAGGCAGACAATAAAGAAAGAAAAGGAAATATAAGTTGTGTAGCATAAAGCAGTGGTAAACATGCTGAAGAGAAATGTAGCAGGCAAGAGGGGAGGCCAGTGGGTGCAGGGCGGGCAAGGCAATCCCAGGAGGTAGGTGAGTGTAGGATGCAATAACAGATAGAGTGCACAAAAATGACCAACTTTTGGATAAGTCAACACACAAAATGTCCAGTTCCTAGGATTAAAAGAAAATCTAGATAGACATGAAATACTAGGCAATGTAATATGGAGAGGGTGACTGGAGGGTAATTCTCTCAGGACCTTTGGTTTAGGAATATCCTGTGAAGATTAAAGCTGAACTTTCCACTCTGCTAATATTGGTCTTTCAATAAGAGAATTAATTCATTAGCATTAATGGCGGTAATTGGTGTATTTAGGTTAATTTTTCATTTTTTTTTACCAATTTATTTTGAGCTTTTTATTTCTCTTTCTGTATCTTTTTTTCTTTTTTTATCTTATATTAATAGGTTCATTCTCCCCTTATTTTTCTTTTACTATTTGGGAAGTATTACATACTATTTTTAATCTTCTAGTGGTTACTCCAGAAAATTTAATAGGTATGTTTAGCCAATATAAGAAACTTAGAATATTTTATCCATTGTTTTTATTTTTATAAGTTACTTTAAAATACTATATATTTGACAAAGTTTTGGGATATAAAGTTAAACTTTTAAATTTAAACTCACAAACAAAAAAAATCTAAAACTGCAATGTGTTAGATTATAACAATGACCACTTCGTTTCCACATGTGTTGTCTTCACCGCATTTTATTTGCATGGTGTTTTCAGACCTGATCTCTTCAGCTGGGATAGAGTTGTCAAGATGTCCCCCACTGAGAGACTTGAACATGCCTTCAGCCAGGCTCAAATGTACTTGGGAATTGAAAAGCTGTTAGATCCTGAAGGTATTGTTCAGTGATTAATTTTAATCTTGATTTTGCTGCACAATTTTGGATACTTGAAGAGCAGTGTTTTTTGTTGTTGTGTTTTTTTGTTTTGTTTGTTTTTTTTTAGGAGGAATTATGAGAACTGAGCAGTGTTCTTCCGTTTGAAACATGGTGCAAGTCATTTTGTCTCAGTTATTCGGACTTTTGTACTTAACAATTTGTAGGATCCTTTAGGAGGAAATTTAATTACATCATTGGAAAATAGTTATTTGATACCAGCATAAGAGTTAAAGTTTTAAGAAAATATAATTATTGGATAACCAATTCAGTATTTGGTTTAATTTTACTGAAATGCATTTTTATACTAGTCTAGAGGCCCAGTGCAAGAAATTCGTGCACAGGGGGTGGGGGGGAAGGGGGTGTCCCTCAGCCCGGCCTGAACCCTCTCCAATCTGGGACCCCTTGGGGGATGTCCGACTGCCAGGATCCAGCCTAAACTGGCATTTGGACATCCCTCTCACAATCTGGGACTGCTGGCTCCTAACCACTCACATGTCTGCCTACCTGATCGCCCCCTAACTGATCCCCTGCTGGCCTAATTGATGCCTAACTGCTCCCCTGCTGGCCCGATCACCCCCAACTGCCCTCCCCTGTCAGCCCGATCACCCCCAACTGCCCTCCCCTGCTGGCCTTATTGCCTCCAACTGCCCCCTCCAACTGCCCTCCTCTGCTGGCCTGATCTCGCCCTCAACTGCCCTCCCCTCCTGGCCATCTTGTGGTGACCATCTTGAGGCGGCAATCTTGTGGTAGCCATCTTGTGACAGTGTGGGGGTGACCATCTTGTGGCGGCCATGTTGTGATGACGTGGGGGTGGCAATCTTGTGGCTGCCATCTTGTGACAATGTGGGGGTGGCCATCTTGTAACGATGTCACGCGACGCCACCTAGGCTTTTATATAAGATATGCTTCTTGTGTATGATGTGAAAACTTGAGTTACAAATGTTGTGGAATTTAATTCTAGACTTATTTTTATAATGTTAATAAAATCTGGCATTATCTTAAATGTCAGTGTATCTTTGAGCATTTGGGAGAAGCTTTCAGGGAAGAATTTTAAGAAATGGGATACTGAACAAAATTAAGAAAGTGTCTATGCCTTGTTTCTTATGTCATTATATGAAACAGAAACTTAATGAGCTATGGTACTGTAAAAATATATATAATAGTATTGTTTATGGGTGCTGAAGATAGTTATTTTATATCTCCTACTGAGCTGTTCACATATTTTGGACATCTAATTTAAGCTGGTCTTTATTTCCTTCCCCTTTTAGATGTTGCTGTTCAGCTTCCTGACAAGAAATCCATAATTATGTATTTAACATCTTTGTTTGAGGTGCTACCTCAGCAAGTCACCATAGATGCCATCCGTGAAGTAGAGACTCTCCCAAGGAAATACAAGAAAGAATGTGAAGAAGGGGATATTAATATACAGGTAAAGGTAAATTTTTATTGAAATGTTTGATTGGCTGTATTTGTTATCTCTTAGGTACCAGATAAAAACACTTTTAGGGGATTTTTTTTCTTTCCTTTTAAAAAATGTTTTTATTAATTTTAGAGAGAGAGGAAGGGAGGGAGAGAGAGAGAGAAACATTGATCGGCTGCCTCCTACTGGGGAGTGAGTTCAAAACCCGGGCATGTGCCCTAACCGAGAATCAAACTGGCAACCTCTTGGTGCATAGGACCAGCGCTCCAACAACTGAGCCACACTGGCCAGGGCAGGGAATTTTTTTTCTTGACTGAGAACATCTTGGCTTGTCCATTTGCATACACCTTAGAAGTTCAATTTATAAGTTAGCATGCTGTCACGTGTCACATGTGTGTAACGGAAAACCATAACTCAACTGATTTCTTAAGAAGGAAATATTCTGTTTCACACAATAAGGGGGCCCAGGGCTGTGATCATGCTGCTGCATGATATGCTTAAGAAGCAGTGTTTTTCCATCATTTGGTCACCATCTTCCATCAGTGTCATTTTGTGTTACAGATGGTTTCTCTCATGTCAGCCTAGCTTTGTTCTAAGTACTAGTTTTCTTTTCATTTTGTCTTTAGCAAAAGGATTTTTGCCATTATATTTTCACAAGGGCTATCAAAATACAAGGTTTATTTTCTCTTTCATTTAGAAGGAATGACAATATGTTACTTGGTGGGTTTTTCACCTAAAGATTTATAATGCTTTTACTCATTAGGATAAAGATTTGTTTTTTTAAATAAAGTCATGAATTTTTCTTCCTGAATTATCCTGCCTTGAATTAATACATATTTTATCTTACTTACTCTGTTTCAATCTAACTGGTCCTCTTAATTCATAAAATGAGAGAATCTTAACAGTTGGGTAAGACCTTAAAAAGTCGTTCAGTCCAACATTTCAGCAACCAAGAGATACACATGAATTTCAAAATGATAAGAAATATATTTTAGAGAGGCAGAAGCATGGAGTTTGAAGCTTAAATTATATTCCTGTCCCTATTTGTTGTGGATTAGTTACTTCCCCTCTCAACCACAGTTTTATCTGTAAAACCTGGATAAAACGACCCACTTCATAACAATAAGCAACTCAAAGTGTCTAAAATAATATTAATAAGCACTCCATAAGCAGCAGATACCATTATTATAATTTTTCCTTCTTAATTTGTTTTGGTGTTCTTTCTCACTCAACAAATTCCTTTGCAAAAATGTTCATTAATTCTCATATAATGATAATGGTCTTGAATTGGCATGTCATCTCCTTTTTCCTTTTCCAAGGTTCAAAGAACTTATTATTTCAGATTTTTTTGGGGTAGTAGGTACCAATCCTTTTAACTTCTTCATTCAAAAATAGTATGATGTCTAGAAAAAGGAAAAGACTTACGGAGGAAAAGAGGCAAGAGATGGGGCCAAATTGTTAACCTAGGGCTTTTTTTTATAGTTTTGAAAGTCAAGTGATGCTGAGGAAAAGCTGTATTTTTATAATTGACTGAAAATGCTGAGAAGCATTAGTCTCTAGGGGTGAAGTTATTATCCTGCATTAATGATGTGCCCTTTTAAGTGGTTCAGATAATCTGCTGAGCTTGCTTTTTGGTTTGAGTTATTTGTTTATTGAATTTGGCTTCTTTTGTTAGAAAGCTGGGGTATCTTACTTCTTAGAGTTAAGGCCATTCTCTCTTAAAAAGGAAGATTTCATTTGCCTTTCATGAAGTGTAGATAAAAATGATCGCGTCTGTGTAGGGCTCAGGGTGGCATGATAAGAATTGTAGAACCTATTTCCTGTTTGATTAAGAGCAGGTGCATTAACACGAACCTCTTCATTTGCATGCTTTCATTCGTGCCTTAGAGATTGAATTAAGCTAATTAACGAAATAAAACGTGGTGTACTTTTAATCATTTACTGTTTGACAGAGCTTGCCATCCGATACTTTGCAATGAACACTAATAGCCAGCCTTCCTCTCTCGCTGTGTCTTTCTACAAATGTGCTGCGGAGCATTAGGTGGTCAGCAAATAGTTCTTGCGTTTCTCTTTAATGTCTCAGTTGAAAGTCTCCTCTTGTGTTTTAATTAATACCTTCTGGACATTTGAATCCAGACGGTGCCTTCCATCTGTCTCCCACCTCCCTAGATCCTAGTGCTTATCTCATTGACCTTTGGCTGGTCACTCACTAAGTTTCCTAGTCTCAGATAGCCTCATTAGAGCGTAGAGGTTTGGTACTCACAGTTCCCCAGGGCTATTTCGGGTCTACAGTTTCAGAACATGAAGTCCGAAACTTAACTCATTTTCCCTTCTCTGTCTTTGGTATCCTGTGCTTCATCTGTGTGCTCATGGATTTATTCATTTTTTTAACTCCTGCATACAGTTGACTGGGTCTGTGTGATTCTTTCTCCAAAATGTGCCTGGTGCACGTTTTCTTTCTGTTCCAGCCTTCATGCTAATTGAAGACTCATCTCTTGTCCTTTACAATACCCAGCCTCCCTCCACAATTCATCTCTGGCCACCACACTGCTGTCGTGTGGACTGTTTCCACTCCTTCCCTAAGACTCTTTCTTCTACACGTGGGTTTCTCTCTGTGAAATGTTCCTCCACCCACTGTTTGCATGGCAAGCTTCCAATCTGTCCTCAGTTTCAATGGAACTTTTTCAGGGAAGTCTTCCCCTACTAACTTATTGAAATCAGCCCTACACACTCACTCATTCAGTTTCTTGCTGTCACAGTATTTTTGTCAACTATGTTAAGAATTTTAAATTGTATCTTGTAGCACTAGGAAAGCAGTGAAAGATTTTAAGGCGGGACGTCTTGTGATGTGATTATATTGTCAGAGATCATTCTGGAGGCTGAGGGAGAAGGGGGTTGCCGGGGTGGCAGTGTGGGTGGCAATGGGAAGTGAGATACTGGTTAGCAGGTGAGCAGGCTGTCGTAGTCCTGAGGACAGACGATGCTGGTTGTGGAGAGGGAAAGGTCTGGATGGCTTGGAGACACATTTTGAAGGTAGGAATTGCTTACATATTAAACATGAGAGGTGAAAGGGAGAGAGAGAATCCAAGGCTGGCTTCCTGGTTCTTGGCTGGAGAAGTTTAGTGCATGAAGGAGCCATTTAGGAAAATGGGAAAGTCTGAGGAAGAATAAGTGTGGGGAGAAAATAAAGGCTAAGTATAGGCATGGTCGGATATGCCTTTCACATTGACGTGAAGATGTTAGGGTAGCTGGACAGAGGAGTCTGGAGTTTGGGTTCAGAAATAAAAAGGCAAATGTCTGTGGGATATAGATGGTTCTTTAAACCCCATGGGAATAAACGAAACCACTCAGACCAAGTACACCGAGCGAAGAAAACAGGGCCCAGACTTAATTTTGAGGAGATTCATCACTTACAGATGGGCTGCCGAGTCAGGAGGAAAACGAGTGTGGTGTTACCGAGGCAGAGAAAGGAGGGCTTCAGGAGGGTGGGAAGTCAGCCATGCAGTGGGGCTGAGCGTTTAGGTAAGAGAGAGGGTGACCAGATCTCTAGGTTTGCTGGGGACAGTTCTGGTTTATGCGGGTTGTCCTAGCATCGTTTTTATAGAAATGTTCTAGTTTGTTGGTTCATAACACGGTCACCCTAAAGGTGATGCTAGAAAAGTGGATTTGTCAGTGGGAAGGTGTTTGGTGACATTGGCAAAAGCCTTTTCAGTTGAGTGGTGGGGGACCAGTACCAAATCTGAAAGGGACTGTTAACAAATCGTAGCTGTCGAATCCATGAGAATTTCTTATGTTTCCCCCTCTACATTGTTGTATGTTTGAAATATATAAACATTGTGGATGGGAAGTGATTAAGTGAAGATGGGTTGTCCGCAAATTTTAAAGAAGTTTTGCCCTAAAAGGGAACAAATGAACAAAAGAGAGTTCATTTGGTTATAAGATTCTAAAGTAAATAAAAATCTTCCATTGCTTGAGATGAATTTATTCCCATGGGCTTAAAAACAACAACAACAACAAAAACAAGACCAGCAAGTAAAGCAGAGGGTAGCAGCCTCCAAAAATTACCATCAGCAGCCTGTATGTGTGCCTGCCTTTCAAGGTCAAAAATAAAATGCTAACATGCATTTCAGTAAAAGCAGTTTCACTAGGGTCAGAGCAGAGTTCTAATCTTTACGTCCTTTTCTTTAACTGAGATTTATCCTTTAAGGCCCAACACAACCCTGCATGCACCTTTCCTATTTGAGCCCTGGCTGAACTCCAATAGCATCTCTTATTGGGACCATGGAGTTCCTAGCTTCACTAAGAGCCATTTTATTTTTGTTCAGGAGTGATTCACGTGGGTTATTTGTCTCTTCCCACCTATGTGAGGATCCCCATGAGCACAGGATTCCAGGAGAGCAGGCTGCTTCTGTGCTCTTGGCCATCCTCGGGGACTAATACACGCTTTCCGAGTAGCTCCGGGCCTGGCTCCCCCAGTGCCCGAGAACTGGCTGAATGTCTGAGACACAGTGGGCTCTTCCTGCCGGAGTGCTCTCCATGCAGCGTGTCTCCGTTGAACACCTTCTCATCTTCACGCTGCTTGGGGGTTTTCTCTTGGCTTTGTTTTCCTAGAGCTCAGCGCCGGAGGAGGAGCACGGGAGCCCCCGGGCTGACACCCCCAGCACCGTCACCGAGGTGGACATGGACCTGGACAGCTATCAGACAGCCCTGGAGGACGTGCTGACCTGGTTGCTTTCTGCCGAGGACACTTTCCAGGAGCAGGATGACATCTCGGAGGATGTGGAGGAAGTCAAAGAGCAGTTTGCCACCCACGAAGTAAATAATCTGTGGCCCATGAGTGGGCCCTGCCCGCCACGGTGCCTGTGCCTTCTCGGGCTCTGCCCTGATGTGTGTGCTTACTGAATTCTGCTCCGCAGGAAGCTCACGGCACATTTTAGGACTCGTGATATTTAAATAGGGCTTTGTTTTAAGGTCGGCGCGGGTGATTCACTGTGCATTGGAATTAGGTTTCAGATTTTAATCTTATCGTAACTCGTAACTTCTGTGGAGCCACTGACACAAATCAGTGCACAGCACTGCTAGTTTCTGAAGTGTATGGTTATAGTTAAAACACAAAGTGGCTAATTAATACAATACACCCAGTCTTTAGACTTGGAATGTTCCCCAGAAAGCGGTTATTTTTATTTATTGTATGATTAAGCAAATGTCATAGCCAGTGTTCATGTATACTTTTATACAATGAAAATTTCCTACTATTTTGAGAATATAGTATATTGCACTGTAGTGATTAGCTTATATGGAGATTTCTTTTTGATTAAGTAGGTTTGTTTTTGTGCCAGTATATTAATTGACAGGTCTTATGTGCTGTTTTGGTTTGAAAATAATAGAAATTGTCAGATTCTTTAAGCAGTTTCTCTTAGGTGAGCATGGTGTTTTATTCTGTTTTCTCATAATTCCATGTCATGATCTCTCAGTATCAAAATAAATGCAGATGTAATATTGTTTTCTTTGATAGATTCCCCTTTTTTTAGTTAGGCCAGTGCCTCTTTCCTATATTCAAAGTTGGGTCAAAGTCTACTTTATTTACACTCTTCACGGCTGCCTTTTTCTGCAGCCCTGATATTGCAACATTAATTTATTTACATTTTTTTCAATGAGCTGCTCACAAATCATAGTGATGTACTTTTCTAGGCTTTTATGATGGAGCTGACTGCACACCAGAGCAGTGTGGGGAGTGTCCTGCAGGCAGGAAACCAGCTGATAACACAAGGGACTCTGTCCGATGAAGAGGAGTTTGAAATTCAGGAACAGATGACCCTGCTGAATGCTAGATGGGAGGCCCTTAGGGTGGAGAGTATGGACAGACAGTCTCGGTGAGTGGAAGCAAAGAAATTAACACTTTATTCCACAATGTGTGTTGTACGGTTTAGTTGAAATAAAGGTCTGTGAATGCAAGATAATTACAGAGCTTGCCTTGTAAAATGTTGCTGGAGTTTTGTATGATCTTGATGTGATAACCAAATTAAAAGGTAGAAGTTGGAGTACAGAAATTAGGTAAAAGAAAAGGACATTTTATATGGATAGATATTGACTTGCAGTATTAAAATTGGCTAACCATTAACTCAATGTGAAGACAGGACTATGTAGTATTTATTTACAATTTATTACATTTTTTAAATCAGTACTGCCCCCCCCTCCCCCAGCCTCCCATGGTTCTTTTCCCCGCTCTGCATTGTGTATTAAGGAGCAAACTACATTCCATTGCAATTTCCACCTATTTAATATGCAGGAATTCCTGATTGAAGAAACAATGATTCTGATAGGAATGGTGGGTGCTGTTATTTGCATTCTTGGACTGCATTTAATTGATTCCATTTAGGTGGAAAATGAAAGTGTGTGTGTGTGTGTGTGTGTGTGTGTGTGTGTGTGTGTGTGTTTGCTTGTTTCTATATTTAAATACTAAGTGCTGCTTTAAATGGTTAGACAGGAGTGAGTTTCCTTGCCCCCCAGTCCCTACCCCCCATCCCACCCAGTTTGTTTGCTGCCAGGAGTGTGTGTTGTGTGTATTTGCCTTTGCAAAGGGGAAAAGCTAGTGGGACTGATGCTGTGTCCCTCCCCACAGGCTGCACGATGTGCTGATGGAGTTGCAGAAGCAGCAGCTGCAGCAGCTCTCTGCCTGGTTGACGCTCACGGAAGAACGCATTCAGAAGATGGAGACTTGTCCCCTGGATGACGATTTACAATCCTTGCAAAAGCTGCTAGAAGATCATAAAGTAAATCTGGCTCGTTTTTCTTTTCTACCTCATCAAATATGAAACAGCAGCAATTAGCCTTCTCACGGGCTTCTGTCCTTAGTGCAGAGGTGGGACACTTTTCAGTGTCCTCTGCTCATCAGCAGCTTAGAGGCTGGAGTCCGTGGGGATGTGACTTTACTAACATTTTACGTGGGTATGTATAGTGCTCTTAGGAAAGCCCAGAGCTTCCCTAAGATTCTCAAGGGTTGTGTTTTGGGCCTGTAAGTGGTTAAGAACCCGAGTGTGTGAGCATCAATGCCGTGCAAAGAAGCAAACCCTCAGATTTATCTGTACCTTACCCTTTAAGGAAAGCTATTGCTTCTTCTCCAATCTGGAAAAGTATCCGGCACTGGGTGAAGAATCAAAATTCGGTGGATAATTTAATTTGATCACAAATTAAGGAGAAAACTTTTCATAGTCAAGGCAAAGTAGAGCAAATAGCCCCTCTGCAAGTTGTTTGAATAATTTGATTTTTCAATGAAATATCTGGATAACTGGTAAATAAAGCTTTAGGGATACTTTAAATGCAACTCAAAGGCCTTTGACAACACTGTTGGTAGTGTTTAAATGAATTACCTGTATACATACATCTTAGCACCTGCCATGCTCTTCCTGTGGAAAGGGTGAGAATGGAAGTCATCTGTGTCCTTAACTGCTTTCCTGGACAGCTATTCAGAATAGCTTCCGACTATCAAATATTATCTACTTATCTCTCACTTTATGTCATGCTGCACTAGAGAAAATGATCTTTGTATAGTTAAATTCAGGACTTTTTTGATTTACCAACTCTACATTCTTACCTTAATTCCTAGTATAGACATTCAACTCATTTATGCTACATTTTTTTTTTTTGGCCACAATTTGGACTGAAAGTAATGACATCCCACTTGCCTTCTGTTATGACATTGCATTTTCAAACTGCTTTGGTTCATACTGAAATGTAAAGATATATAACGGGCTTGTTTCATTAGTAGAACACTTAGGGTAATGATTGGAAATTTAAACAGGATGCCTCATTAAATGTCTTTAATTACTATTGACAACCGAGTGGATTTTAAATAGGTAAATGTGAGAGAGTAGAGATAATGGTATATCTTAATTTTTTTTATCTAGAGCTTGCAAAATGATCTTGAGGCCGAACAGGTGAAGGTAAATTCATTAACTCACATGGTGGTGATTGTTGATGAAAACAGCGGTGAGAGTGCCACAGCTGTCCTGGAAGACCAGCTACAGGTAAGGACCCTGAGAAGGAGGGTGATCCCAAGGGGCCTGTGGTCTGAGACCCCATTACATGTACCCTTATTCTTTACGTCTCATCACACTGTAGAAGAGTAGAAGAACCTACTTTAGACTGTCCTTCCCAGCTGGGGTTCCACAGCATATGGTGACAGGAGGACCTCGGGACCATTCCTTTACATCAGCCCTTGGGGTGAATGGGCGGTGTGCCTTGTGTGCAGTAGTAACTAGGTTGGGAAGCACAGGAAGTGATCTTAACAAGTGGCCCACAGGCTTCTTGCTCAGAATCATTCCCGGGCTCCAGGCAGACCTGAATTCCTGGGATTGGGGCTCAGTGGATCTGCACTTGAAAAAAAAAGGTCCATGCATATTAAAATTTGAGAATTTCAGCTATGGAGGATTTCCTATCCCTGTTTCTTTGGTGGACCAATGTGTGAATTTCAATAGCAGTTTTAGGAACCCCAACAAATTGCTTCTTTTCTCACAAAGGTTATGGTGTCAGGTCTTTACAAAGAGATTGATTGGTATTTCATTTGAATAATACTGGAATCATCTGCTATGGTGTTGCCAGTTTATGATTTTCAGAAACTTTCGGACATGTATCTTCATTTAAAGTTGGCCAGTGGTTGTGAGACTCTGTGCAGAAGTACTTAGTTATTACAGTAATCTGAGAGGTAGGCATTCGTGTCTAGCCTGTTTAGACAGGGAGTTTTCATGATGAGACCTGTCTTCTGGCTCTGTCTTCGACCTGTTGCACTGTACAAAGCTTTCTCTGGTATTACATATCAAAGTAGGATAATATGAATTAAATAACTCTTGCTTATATTTAAGTAATGTAGAAATAAATTGAACATTTGTTAGTTATCTATATAATGGTAACAAAATAATTTATTGGGAAACTTATTATGAAGCATACTTTTTTAAAAAAAGTTATCAAAATTATTTATTTAGGATTGCTAGTACTTGTACATATTCTGTGTCTAAATTTTGTGGAATTTTCTATGGATCATGAGATGTAAATAGAAAAAAATCAATTAAGTATATTTAACAGGAATACTATCATTCAACACATAGTTTTTATAAGGTTAAAAGTTTTTTCTTAACTTTTGTATTACAGATGAAAATTTTCTTGGCATGTAAAAGTGGTTAAAAAATTACTGATATATTGTATTTTGTTTTAAAGACAATTACAGCCTGAAAACAATTTCAGCACAAAAAGTAGATGTTTTCTCTATTTTGAAGATATATATAGAATTGCTAAATTCTCAAATAAAAACCACAATAAAATGGAAAAGGCAGGAATTTGGAGTAGACAGTTATAGGATAGAGTTCTAGTTGTGCTACTTTTTAGCTATGTAGGATAAAATAATTAGTACATTATGGAAATTAGTTTTTCTCATCTATAAATATATAGGATTCATCTGTATTATTTTAAAGCAACTTTTATTATATATATATATATACATATATACATATATATGTATGTGTATATATATATATATATATATATATATATACATATATATATGTTTAAAACTTTGTAATAGAGAACAACTGATGTCAAGAATTTCTTTGAGGATTGTGATAACTGTCTCTTAAAGCTGTGTTGACAAAGGATGGTTTCTCCCTTTACTAGAAACTTGGTGAACGTTGGACAGCAGTGTGCCGATGGACGGAAGAACGCTGGAATAGGTTACACGAAATCAATATCTTGTGGCAGGAATTATTGGAAGAACAGGTATGAAACTGTTATCCATAGTGGTCAAAATAGATGGTGGAAGGTAACTCATCCTTAATTATGGCATTAGAATAAAGTCTTACTTTTCTTCTAAAGGAATTACTTGTTATTTTTAAAGTCAGATTTGTATCCATTTTACATGAAGAGTATTCATAGAGATTGTACTGTATTGCTCCACTGTGACAACAATTTGTGTTTATTTTGAAGAATGTTAGTACTTAGACATGCTACTTTCAGGGTTTGCTTGACATTATCATTTCATTGCATTTGTACTGGGTAACATGTTTGAACTTGTACCAACATAGTGCCTAGCATATAGTTTGTGCTACATAAATAAGGAATCCACTCAATACTTTGTGGCCTTTAAATCACAAGAATTTTTAATGGTTTTAAAACAGAATAACTACTGAAATCAACTAGGAAACATTATTTAGCAACACCATTGATTAGACATTTGGATACTAGTATATTTTTTCCTACTAAGCATTACCATAGTAAACGAACCTTTGGTGCAAAACTGCCCCTTTAGGTTTTCAGTTGGAGTGGGGGCCCTTTGCCTCCTCGACCCTTCCAGAAAAGCAGCCATCAAAACAGAATACAAATAAGGAAAACTTTGCCTGGAAAGACCAAACAGTTGTGGTTTAGAAAATAAGCAGATACTCTATTCCCTCATCTCAGTGTCCATTTCAATTCTTTTAAATGCATCTCATTTCCATCTACAAAAAAGCAACTGTATGCTTTTCAGGCAATAAAAACAAGTGTGTGATGCTTTGTGGTTTACTAAATATGGTGCAGCTAGAACATCTTCAAAAGTGAGGTACAAAATTTGTCCCAGTAAAA
Organism: Cnephaeus nilssonii; assembly: GCF_951640355.1. Classification (NCBI taxonomy): domain Eukaryota; kingdom Metazoa; phylum Chordata; class Mammalia; order Chiroptera; family Vespertilionidae; genus Cnephaeus; species Cnephaeus nilssonii. Next base: position 29,879,246 of record NC_137080.1, read on the forward strand.
ATTGTTAATCACTACTCTCCACCCCCAATCATTGGTCACAGTCTTCCTGTTAAGAATCCCGTAATGGACCAGATTCTGATTTCTGAAATATTTACAGTTCACTTTATGAAATACTTACATTTACTTAGACCCTTGTTTTCACTCCAAAGCGTAACATCGAGTAGTTAAAAGTTTACTTTAATAATGACAGTAGGAGGGAGACATTGATTGCCAGAGAAAACCATTGTGTTACTTTTCTGCTAAGTAAAATAATTTAAAATTTGGAAAGAATTTTAATTTGGCAAATAAAAATATTTACAAGTAAGGAGTAGCTGGTATTTTGGCCAGTATTTTGGGTTTACAACTCACCTTTGAATGGCTTTCTGCTAGTGACGTGGAAGGAGGGATCATCTGAAAATGGAGAGTTGAATCCAGCATGGGTACTTAATGTAGAGAAATCTGCTATTGCAGGAATGAGCCCAAGTCAGCCGTATCCCAGTTAGTACCTCTTTCATGGGGTTATTGTGCACTCAGCTGCCGAGGCCTCAAGCGTCAGCAATGGGCTGTGAGAAATTGGTTCCAAACTTCTGTAAGCATGGGCCAGTGTGAAGTGTGGCAGGGGGGCCTATTCTGTAAAGAACTCCAACCTACCTTTCCAACCTTAGTGTTCCCTCTGTCCTTCCATGTGCCCAGTGCTCAAACCCTGAATTCCCAGTCCCTAGCCCATGGCGAGGCTGCCAATGCCACAGGAATAGTGCTGGTTCTTCTTTACTGTCTATTCCAATGCGTGGGGCCCTGTAGGTGCCTCGTGGTTTGGGCTGTTGTTTTGTTGTCTTTGTTTTTTGAAAGAGTGGCTGTATTTCATTTGTTTTCTAGCCTTTGTGTTTTTGGTTAAGGATTGGCATTGGCCATGGAATGTCCTTAGACCCATCTCCTCATTTGTGAGTTCTCTCCAGCCATCAAGAACCGTGAAGTCATCTATAAATCCCCCGCTCTCCTTGTCTCTAAACTGGAAGCCGTCTCTTGTGTGGTGTCTGCACTTTGTATCTTGTGCCATAGTTACTCCTGTGCATATCTTATTACCCTTACTATTACTGAGGGCAGGATCCACTTTTGTCCTTTATGTCCTTCATCTTCATCTTTTTGTTTGTGTAATACAGAGGAAAGGAATAGTTGTCAAATCCACTGATTAAAAAAATACAGTTAGAGAAAGAATTGATTCTGTTGCAAACATAGAACCAAGACACCCCCCCGCCACACACACACACACACACACACACACACACACACACACACACACATCCGTTCTATAGAAAAGGGTTGGTGTGGTAGATGCCACATTTTGGGAAGAATTATCCCAATGTAGCTATGTTGTTTTCCACTCCTGCTTCAAATTGATCTTCCTACTTCTGCCTAAAACAACTTGTATTGTTGGCCAATGAAGTTTAACTGTCTTTATACTTTGGACTATCCTCAGACTTCTTCCTCTGACCATAATTGCTGTTGAACCTGGAGGGTTGGTGTGGTTTTCTGGCATGATGCTCTGGAAAAACCATTAGCTTTGCAGTGTGGGTCTTTGATCTGGCTCTTCTGTGAACTAGCCAAGGGACCTTGGATGTATAACTTGGCTCTCCTCTCTCTCCTCCCTAAAACAAGGGACTGAGACAAGGCAATATCCCAGATTCTCCAAGTCTCCGGAGTGTTACAATGTGATTCTTTGGAGACTCGAATAGCCTTTTAGATCCCCAACCTCCTTGAGAATTAGGTTTACTTATCCAGGTTTGGGGCTAATTTCAGGTTGATCTGTTGCAAATCTAAGAAGGTTAATATCTTTTCTGTGTCACTCATGCCTCATGCTTCGGTTTTTGAAGCCCTTCTTTTTCAAGATAAGGATAAAGCTTCTAAGAATATAAATGTTAGAGATTTGGGAACTTGATTGAATCGAATTACCAAATGATTCCCCAAATGTATATCTAACTTTTGTTATTATTTATAGTGCTTGCTGAAAGCTTGGCTAACTGAAAAAGAAGAGGCGTTAAATAAAGTCCAGACGAGGAACTTCAGAGACCAAAAGGAGCTAAGCATCAGTGTTCGGCGCCTGGCTGTAAGTGATGTCATTGTCAGCATCTGTCCTGTAAGCTTGTGATATTTTAGTGTTTTACATAAATGGTTAAAACCATTTAGAAAATCCATAGTAGGACACATTACCTAACACTGGAATGCTGCCATGGAATGGTCTAGAACCAGGAGTCTTATGTTTTAGCATCAGATAATTACAGGGGTACATTCTACTATAAAATATATACATGTTTACATGCCCTGACTGGGGAACAGGAAGATAAAGTCCTGTTAAAAGGGAGTCATCTAACAAATATCTGAAATACTAGATTTTGAAGGAAGACATGGAAATGAAGCGTCAAGCATTGGACCAGCTGAGTGAGATTGGCCAGGATGTGGGTCAACTACTTGATAACCCTAAGGCATCCAAGAAGATCAACAGTGATTCTGAGGAACTGACTCAGAGATGGGATTCTCTGGTTCAGAGACTAGAAGATTCCTCCAACCAGGTACTGTTTGCTCTAGGTAGTATGTTGTGCTATTAAGAAGAAATTAAATTTCAGGTTAGTTTTAGTTTTTATGAAATAAAAGAGTAGTAGCTAAACTAAAAAGTTGGTTCCTTATATCTGGTTTACTATAAAATTGAAAAATTGACATGAAAATGTTCTTTAGTTTTCTAAAGTAAATTTTAATGGATCTTAAAAAAAGATTAATATCCAGTGATTTAACGCTTGCTAACTGATAACAGACATGAATCCATTAAATGATCTCTAAATTTTATTCATTTAAAAATATTTTAGCGAATTGATAAAAAACCCAAAACTTTGGTATCTACATGAATGTTCATAGCAACATTATTCATAATAGACAAAAAGTGAAATGACTCAAATATGCAATAGGTGGATTGATAAACAAAATGTGGTATAGCCATACAATGGACTATTTTTTGGCAATTAAAAAAATGAAGTACTGATATATGCTATGACATGGATGAACCTTGAAAACATACAAGTAAAAAGAGCCAGTACCAAGTTTATAGGCACCATGATTCTATCTATATGAACTACGTAGAATAGACAAACTCATAGAGACAGAAAGTAGGTTAGTGGTTGCCAGGAGCCAAGGGGGAGAGAGATTGGGAAGTGACTGCTAATGGGTACTGGATTTCTTTATGAAATAATAAAATTATTCTGGGAATAGAAAGTTGGCATGGTTGCATAAGTCTGTACACTAATAACCATTGGATTTACATCGTCAAAGAAATAACTTTCTGGCATAGGAATTATACCTCAATAAAGCTGTAATAAAACCTTAAAACTTTGGCTGATTTTATTTCAGGTGACTCAGGCTGTAGGAAAGCTGGGAATGTCCCAAATTCCTCAGAAGGACCTTTTGGAGACTGTTCACATAAGAGAACAAGTAACCACCAAAAGGTCTAAGCAAGAACTGCCTCCTCCTCCTCCTCCAAAGAAGAGACAGATCCCCGTGGATATGGAAGCTAAGAAAAAGTGAGAGCAGACAGAAATTTTCCAAACCCAAGACCCCACACTATGTATTTTGTACTCAGTACTTATGTCATACTAATCACTAATGATATGCAAATGTAGACATAATTATTGTTATGAACCACTCACTACCCCTGAGTGTTCTGAATATTCTACTTCCGACTGGCTAAGTATCTGTATTCTCTCAAATGGTTTCATTTATCCTGTGCTCATCCTGAACTGTGTGCTGAAACCCTTTCTTCTTCCTTTCCTATCGTTGACCTGGGAGGATATGATTGCCCACGATCCCTCATTTCTTCTTTCTTTCACTATCACGATTCTGACAGTCTTGCTTTAGTTACATCTCTTTATTGTTTGTGAATCTGCTTTCTCTTCTCTCAAGTAAAAAAAATACTTAATTCAGGGAAGTAATTAGTCTCCCTTTTTCTTTCTTTTTTCACCCCCTCATTCTTTTTTCATGTTTTCTTTCTTCCTTTGTTAATTCGTTTTTCTAGATTCATTAACAGATTCTTTGTGTTTGTCTTGAAGATTCATCTTTAGCTTATGCTATCTTTTCATCTTTTCAACTTGGGTTTTTTTAAGAGGATTAATCACCCTGGCATAGATAGAGCTTTTATGAATGCCAGCTACCCTGTTAAGCCATGCTGTAGCAGCTAGTCCTCAAAACACCCTTGAGTAGAACTATTATTCTCTCCCTTTTTCAGTAGCGTCCCAGTGCTCGGGTAAGTGGGCAGTTAGTTTTGCCTGAATAAAAATGATGTGATTTTACCAATTTAGCTTTTGTCAGACAAAGCAGGATTCCAGTTTTACCGGATGATTTTCATTTTGGTGACAGGGCTGTGCATCCCCCAATAGCATCTCCTCGAAGGACCAGTGTCCCTCCATAGAACTGTTACTTTTGGAGCCAAGACAGCAGATGAGGAAGGTGCTTTTGGTGTTAATGTTGTCGTAGACCTTTCATTTCATGAGTGTTTGTATTCTGCCAGTATAACTAGCAACGCGTCTGTCCAGGGCTGACTTTGTGCTTTTGGAAGCTGAGAAGGTTTTAAAACACTAGGGTGCATCAGTAGGTTCTGGTACCAATTCCAGTGTAGGTGGGAGTGGGAGGATTCTCCCAACAAGCAGTTCATGGGACACTAGCTGGGTGTCCTACAGTTAAACTCAATTCTGACACTTCCTACCGGGAGACAGCGTCTGATTCCACAGGTGAAGGGTTCAGTCCAACGAGTTGTTATCTGTGCTTCTAACCGACTGGCTGTACATTGGAGGCTCCTAAGACCTCCTCTGTGTGGGTTTGATTAATTTGTGGGAGTGGCTCACCCAACTCAGAGAAGCATTTTACTTACTAGACCACTGATTTATTGTAAGAGGATATAACCCAGGAATCGCCAGATGGAAGAGACACATAGGATAAGAGAAAAAGCACAGAGCTTCCATGCCCTCTCCAGGTGGCAACTCTCCCGGCACCTCCACTTGTTCACCACCCCCGGAAGCTCGCTGAACCCTGTCCTTTTGGGTTTTTGCAGAGGCTTCATTACCTAGGCATGATTGATAAATCATTGGCCATTGGTGATTGATTCGAATTCCAGCCCCTTTCCCCTCCAGAGGTCAGGATGGTGGGGTGAGACTGAAAGTTCCAACCCCTAATCACATGGTTGGGTCTCTTGGCAACCAGCCCCCATCTTTAGGCGAGGTCCAAAAGTCAGCTCATTAACATAAGAAGTGATAACTCTGTTGTTCTCATCACTTAAGAAATTTCAAGGGTTTTAGGAACTCTGAGCCAGAAATGGGACTAAGACCAAATATACACTGAGTGGTCAGATTATTATGAACTCTGAACGCATAATAATCTGGCCACTCAGTGTATATCCTACCTAATAAAAGGCTAATATGCAAATTGTCCCCTTGACCAGGAGTTCGACCAGCAGGCCGGCCAACCGCCCACGTCCCCTCCCCCTGGCCAGGCTGGCCGAACCCCACCCATGCACGAATTCATGCATCTGGTGAATATACTGAGTGGCCAGATTATTATGCGTTCAGAGATCATAATAATCTGGCCACTCAGTGTATATTTCTTACTATAAATCACAATATTGCAAGTGCGTAACTATAAAATCTTAAACACGGCCTGTTGTATAAGGTGCATTCTGCTACATGAAACACAATACTGTACCTGTGACTTACTGAGGTCTCATTTCATGTTACAAGGAGTCTGGAGGTAGGGGTGGTCATGCAGCATGCTGCACGTAGTCTCCGCCTTCCTCAGCCTGGTGGCTTTCACCCTCAGGCTTGTCTTCTCCGGGTCCCCAAGGGGCTACTGAAGCACGGACATCCTGTACAACCTGCTTTATAGGCAGAAGGGCAGTTTCTTATTCTTTTTCTTTTCTTTTCTTTTTTTTTAAAATCAGGGAGATCTTTCCTGGAAAACATCAGCTAAGTTCCCCCAGTCTCACTGGTCAGGACTCGGACGCTTGTCCATGCCCTGGGTGCTTTGGAGGTTGAAGCTGCCCTGCCTCTCCAGGCTATTAGTTGTGCTCTGGGGACTCGGGCAGCAAGGAGGAAGTGTGGGGAGGGAGGTGTCTGTTGGGTAAGCAACCCGCTGCGAGGACCACAGTTTTCTGTTTTACTGGTTGGTTGAGGTAGAAATTCCTTTAGGTGGTTCCTGGACAAATAGAAGTTTGAGGATGTTCAGTTCATCCTAATAGAAGGCAGCGAAATCTCAGTATTAGAAATTAAGCCCCAACTTGGCCCCCTCTCAGTCTACCCATATGTGATGTGATGGGATCCAGAAGCTTCCTGGAAAATAAATGTAGCCATAACACAACTTTTTGATTCAAGCTAGCTCAGTCTTTCTGGGGCAAGATAGAGCAATACCTCCCCTCTTTAGTATTTGAGGATAGGCTTCATATTCCAATTACCATTCATTGTCCTAAAGTCCAGGAAATTCTTTACCATTTCTATTGTAAAATGGCTTCCAGACCCTTAGAAACCACTATGCACTTGTCTTAAAATGAGCTGTCCACGCGGATATGGGCCTTAAGGAACTGCTGGGCACAACTTCCTGTAATAATACTAGTACATGCTTCCGAAATGGTGGTTTATTTCCCCTGCTCTTCCCTTGGTGCTGCTGGTGGCTGCTTACCACCGTAGGGACAGCCGTTTGCTGTAATGTAGACGTGGCTAAAGTGGCCTGAGCTCATGAACACCCCGTAGCTTTCTCAGAAATGGACTGTCTCCAAGGTCATTTAAATGTGTGACCTTTGGGCGGTGCTCCCCTTCGCTGAAAGAGTAAAGAGAAATCAACTGGTAAGATGACAGGAGGAGGGTACCATGGTTTGAGCGGCACACTGACCCCTGGTTATGTACCTGGAGTGTCACAAAATCTTGTACCAGCTACAAAGAAAATTTACCTGGATGAAAAAACAAATATTCCTATGTTTCTCCTCTTGCTCCTCCTCACTGTGGTTTTCACTAGAAAAACTTCAAGCAAAGTTTCCCAAAAGAATCAGCAAGGACAACCCATGCTCACCTTCAAGTGCCTGCAAGTATCCAGAGGTGGTTTTGAGAAGCCCTGGCGGGAGAGTCTGATCAGAGGACAGATGGCCTCAGTTGGACTCCCAGCTCCATCATTTATTAACTTTGTGGCCTGGGTCAGTTATTTAAACACCCCAGAAGCTCAATTCCTTCATCATTCAAAGGGAAATGATAGTGTATTCTTCATAGGATTGTTGCGAAGAGGCCTTGAGTGAAGAATACACACAGAACGCTTAGAAAAGGGCCTGGTGTGTGGCCAGCAATCCCTGAATGTTTCCCCTCTTGTTCCTCCTCACTGTGTTTTGACTTCCCTTCCCAACACCTCTCCAGTCTGCACACTTTCCTTCCTCCCCACTGTCATTACCTGCTCTCTGGCTCCTGTTCCCACCAGCCCTTTCTCTCGTCTTGCCTCTCTTGATCTTCTCTGTGAGCACCCACACGTAAATGGGGTCTTGTCATTACTGCCCTTTAAACCCTTCACTGGTTCTCAGTTGCCCTTTGTTTAAACCCCAACGCTTTCATGTATCATCTAGGGCCTGTCTACTAACTGGTTGGTGTACTCCCTGCCTAGTACTCACCATTCCAGCCACATCTAAATACTTGTGGTTTGCAAAGTGTAAGTCCTTCCTTTCTTTGTTCTCCCTTTGCAAGGAAAACTCCTGGCTCAATGCTGTTCTACTCCAGGAAGCCTTCCCTCCCTGGCTGGATGAGGAGTGGCCTGTGAATTCCTGGAATTAGCACCTCACAAATTCCTTTTGTTATTGCCCTTCACTTTCCATGGCCCTCCCTACGGCTGGGATTGTCTCATTTACCCTCATGTCAAAGCCCAGAACAGTGCCTGGCATACAATAGGCTCACTTCAGAAACATGCTGGATTAAACAAGGCATGAACTTTAGCCCTGTCCCTACTTGTTCTTTTTTGTCACTATCTAACCAAATCTGTTTTTCATTATCTATGGGCGTTTATAAAAATACAAGTAATTTCTTTGAAAGTTTCCACTGTTTAATATTTATTTTCTTTCTTTATTAACACGACACTATTATTCCTCTGTTCATACTTTGAATTGTGCGTGCATGATCTTATTTTGTGCGGTTTCTGTATTTCTGGGCTGGCTCTTTTGTTTTCTGAGGAGTATTTAAAACGCTGGCTGGATGGTGCTCCGCTGCTCCCTTTCCTGAGCCAAGTGACACAATAGAAGGAAACGAATGACAAGTGTTAACATCTGAATCTCAAATCAGGTTTGATGCCCTGAGTGCAGAGCTGCTGGACTGGATTTTGAAATCAAAGACTGCCATTCAGGCCACAGAGATAAAAGAATATAAGAAGATGCAAGAGACTTCAGAAATGAAAAAGAAGTTGAAGGTAAAACATAAAACAGAAGTACACTAGTGAATAAAATATTTCATCAGGATAGATTTACTTTGGCAGAAAGATGGGAGGAGACCCAGAAGCTTCCTGTAGAATACATGTAGCCATAACGCAGCTTTTAGAACATTGTAGTAAATTTCGAATCGATTCAAGCTGGTTGGCATCAGATCCCTGTGTGGAAGAGGAATTTTTTCCCTTCCTCCTTAACCACTGAGTTGTATAGGAAGGAACACTTACTTCCTAAGGTGATCTAAATATTATTTCTATTTTTAGCTTGATTAGATTTTTTTAAAAATTTAAATTCTTTATTGTTTAAAGTATTACATGAGTCTCCTTTTTCCCCCATTGACCTCTCCCCGGCCACTCCCACCCCCCTCTTGATTCGATCTTAATCTGGTACCTAATAATTTGTGACTGTGTGTGCAGAAGACGTTTTGCTTTCTGCAGCAAACTATAGTCGTACCTCCTAACGCACAGTTATGTGCAATCAATCACAATCCAAGAATATTAAATGGAGAATTCCAGAAATAAACAGTTCAGAAGTTTTAAGTTGCATGCCGTTCTGAGCAGCATGTTGACATCTCGCACTGTCCTGCTTCGCCCCACCTGGGGCGTGAATCCCACCTTTGTTCCGTGTATCCACGTTGTATAGGCTACCCTTCTGTTAGTCATTTAGTTGCTGTCTTCATTATCAGATCGACTGTTGAGGTAGCACTGTGCTTATGTGCAAATAAGGCTATTATTTTACTTAATAATGGCCCCAAAGCACAAGAGTAGTGATGCTGGCAGTTCAGATATGTGAAAAGAAAAGGTGGGTACAGTGCAATAAGGTATTTTGACGGAGAGGGAGACCACATTTACATAATTTTTATTACAATGTATTGTTATAATTGTTCTATTTTATTATTAGTATCTTGTTAATTCCTTATTGTGCCTCATTTATCATGGTTGTATATAAATAGGAAAAAATATAGCGTATATTGGGTTTGGTATTCTTCGTGGTTTCCGACATCTAATGGGGATCTTGGAAAGTATCCCCGAGGATAAGGGGGTTACTATATTTCAAATTTCTTTAATATATTCTCTTTAGAGAAGAGACACCGTTGTTTAAACATAAATGCTAATCAAATGAATGGAGCTTAGCTCGGCTGCTTTGTACCCATATGTGTGTTACTGAAATTGTGACGGGGTTGTAGTGATTTATGTCATTGGTGGTCCTTAAGCCTCTGCACATCCTTTCATCAACTATTTGGGCATCTAGAGCAAGCCTGTATTGCTATGTACATCAGCAGTGGAGTTTGTTGGTAAGGAGTTTGGGGGAATGTTTAAAACTCCCCACGTGGAGAATCCCTAGTCCAATCCACCACCGCCATAAAAGGTATCAAAAATCAGTTTGTATAAAGGGGGTAATCATTTTCCTCCACTTTGATGGTGAGTTTTTGCGTGAGTACTTAGCTTAACAAAAAGAAATGGTATTTCTTAGATTCTCTTGTTATTTCTTGACCTTTTACTAAACAAATGGCTGTGTTATGTAGTCAAATTAAAGTTTATGTGGCTGGCCCTGGCCGGTTTGGCTCAGTGGATAGAGTGTCGGCCTACGGACTGAAGGGTCCCAGGTTTGATTCCGGTCAAGGGCATGGAATCCCTTGGTTGCAGGCACATCCCCAGTAGGGGGTGTGCAGGAGGCAACTGATCGATGTTTCTCTCTAATCGATGTTTCTAGCTCTCTATTCCTCTCTGTAAAAAATCAATAAAATATATTGGAAAAAAAAGTTTATGTGGATGAAAATAGGAAAGCTATATTTATTTGACAGTGCTTACATGTATCATAAGTTAGAAGAGGCATCCTTCTTTGGATTGTCTGGTTGTAATAATATGGGTTTCCTACAAGTTTTTGTTGTTCTATTTTAGACACAATTTGAGTAATTAATATCAATTGGGAATTGAGGAGAGGGAAAAATTTCAAATACTGAGTGTGCATGTATGTGTGTATGTGTGTGTGTATGTATTCTCATGGTCTTGTTCAGCCCTTTCTTAGAGGTTGTGGAATTTGTCTTCACAACCTGTTAATAGGCACATTGAGAATATAAAACCATAGAGACATAAATATTAAATTAAGCCATTTTTAAAATACAAAGAACAAAATACTTTAGTTTGGATTCTAAAGTATGTTGGAATTATTTATAAATTATGTATGAATTTATGTTGATGACTGAAGTTTGCAATACACTCTAGACTTAATGTAATACCAACAAAAATACTGTGACTCAAATTATTTTGGTCTCTTTTTCTTTATTTTTTAAAAAATAATTTTTATTGATTTCAGAGAGGAAGGGAGAGGGAGAGAGAGATGGAAACATCAATGATGAGAGAGAATCATTGATCAGCTACCTCCTGCATGCCCCCTACTGGGGACTGAGCCTGCAACCCAGGCATGTGCCCTTGACCACAATTGAACCTGGGACCCTTCAGTCCACAGGCCGACATGCTATCCACTGAGCCAAACCAGCGAGGGCTGTTTCTTTTTCTTGTTAATTAATTTTTGTTCATTGATCTCTGTCCGAGCACATTCAGTTCACTGGATACAAACCCTTATTTTTATGGTGTGGCATATGTGGAGGCTATATATGTGAATAGATAGATAACCTGGATCTAAACCACTAATTTTACTTATTTCCTCTTGATAGGAACTCGTAACTGTAAACATTTTTTTTAAAAGAAACCCAAGTTTTTTATTGTTTATTTGAATATACCTTTTAAAATTAAACATCTCTGGTGCTCTGGAAGGTGGCCTGCAGTTGCATAGTTGTAGTATCCTCTTAGGTAAACTGTGTGCCACCTAAAGGGAATGTGGGAGGGACTTTAAACACTAAAACTTAAAAGAGCTTCAACATTATCCTGAGAAGAAAGTTTACAGTATTCTTATATTGAGACTTTATTTCCAGGGAATAGAAAGAGAACAGACAGAAAGAAGACCCAGACTCGATGAATTAAACAAAACTGGACAAATCCTTTTGGAGCAAATGGGAAAAGGTGAGACCCTTGATTTTCTTTTTTTAATGTGTTTTTAGATGGTGGCATTGCATCCTATTTACAGTTTGACAAATCAAATATATATGTTTTGATACTCTAACCCTCTTTGCTAGAAGAGTGGTTTTCAGAAACTTTTTTGTCAGCAAAACGTTTTTTTCAAATGAAATCTTATGCTGAGGCTGATTTATCAAACTGATAAAAGCAAAGTCGTTCTGCTTTTAGACAGGATCAGGGAAACTAAAACTCTGATACCTCAGCAAAAGAGTTACACTCTACTGCATAGATTTAAAAATCTCCTCCTTTGGGATTATATGTTGGGAAATTTGTGTGTATGGGGGAGGCGGGGGGGTTGTAAAAGAAAATTTTGCTTTGGCAACATCGGAGAGATAAAGTTACTTTAAGGTATGAATTTTGTGACCTAATATATGCTTTTTTAATTTCACAAGAAACCTTTTATATTTTGCATTACCATTTTTTTGAGCTTTGGTAGGACTGGAAATGCATTCATTACAGAACCCTAATTCTATTTATTTAATATCTGTTATTAAAAATTTTTTAGGATGGGGTGGAAAGCTGAGAAATGGGGGCATTGATCTGACTAGGGTTTATATGTTCTGGGTTTAATTTTATCATTTTTTGAAGGTGTATGCTTTTTGTTAGTGAGAGAATGAAAATGATTTTTTAAAAGTTCCCCGCTGTCGTTCCATGTTAGCCATTATTATAATTTTACAGCATTGCATATTATTTCTCCACATGTGGTTAGTGCTGATAATCCTGCTGCTGCTATAAAACCAGAAATGTTGAACAGAAATGAAAGCACAATTGGGTGATCCTCTCTGTTCCTCCTCCTCCTCCCCTAGAAATTTGAAGTAAGTCCTAGAACACCGATAATTAATAAGAGGATTTTTTTAATAGGGTGTAATCCGGCCATAGTCTACCTAGGTAAGGAGGCAGGTAAATGATTCAGTTCAATTAGAAAAGCATATTCAAATAATCATGTCACTGGCTTCCTCAAACTATTCCATCAAAAATCCTACCATAATGAAGTCTGATAGGACTTTTCTGGCTAATGCATTTGAATTAAGTTTTGTGATAGCTCATATAGCATAATGAGGTTTTAAAACAGAAATGCTCTGCTATACCTGGTTGTGTTGGTTTTGCTTATCAGGTTCTTAGGGTTTGCCAACAAATATAATAGAGTCATTGGGCATTGGATGGGCATTTGGCTTTATGAATTGACGCTCATTATGCCTGGCAAAGTATATGATGGTCCCATGTTCTGTAAACCTTTTTCTTGATTACAACAGTGCAGTCACTGAAAAGCATAAAGTCAAATGAGAATAAATGGCAAGAATATGTTCTATTTTATTCTTCCTAGGTAAGTAGTAAAATGAGGAGCTATTAATGTGGCTTTGATTAGTCCTCTAAGAGTTGGGTGTTGTATAGAGGTAGAAAAGTCATTATTTTGGGTCTCTGGGAGCAAAACAATTATTTTAAAGAACAGTATGTAGTTTTCCTCTTTTTTTATGGTGCAACTTGTGCTTTCGTTATTACTTGATATTGGTCCGACCTATATTACCTCAAGCTTGGAGGAGGGAGATTTACATTTTGAGAATTGGTTTGAAGAGGCAACATAAATGGATCATGAAGTACTGTCAGTGAATAAACAAAGGAATTGGAGAGGTTGCTTCGGCTTCCCTAGTACCTAATATGAGCACCCATTGTCTGTTTTCTAAATGAGCAGCGATACTTTTTCATCTCAAAACTGTGTTTTACCTGCTCGATTTTCTTTCTTGTTTAGCACCAAGTGCTGACATGAAAATGAGGTGGTTGATGTTATTCTTTTGCCTACTTAGAATAGAAACGACCTGGCGGCAGCACAGCCTGGGTTTCCATCGCTCAGTTAGTTCGTCAGGAAGATGTTAATGTATTTTGCTTATGACCCCCATTAACAGAGATAATTGAACTTGGGCTATGGTGTGAATGTTTTGCTTAGGTCTAATTAATATTCTGTTACCTGCTTGACAGACAGTGAACTTCAGCCACTGACACGGGTGATGTATTCAAATCATGTCACGTTTGCATTTCTAATTTTCAATGGATACCAGGTGTTACAGGAATTTCTGAAATTGCATCGTTTGTGGGTCAGAAGTGAACTTTCATTGTACTTGCCTTTTTTCCCTTAGTGCTCTCATTACCCCGGATTTCGATGGTACATATTTATAAAGTATAATTGTCTTTATCAGCCTCCTATCTTCCCAACAAACATGCTCTCTTGTGCAGATTTCTCATACTTTTTCATAGTACTTCTACAGGATTTTATATGACAAAAGCTATTTTTACATATAACTTGATTATTTCTATGAACACTCCTAACTCTCAAAAATGTGAGATAAATCCTAGCAGGTTTGGCTCAGTGGATTGAGCATCGGCCTGCTAACTGAAGGGTCTCAGGTTCAATTCTGGTCAAGGTCATATGCCCGGGTTGTAGGCTCGATCTCCAGTGGGGGGCACGCAAGAGGCAAGTGATCAATGATTCTCATCATTGATGTTTCTATCTCTCTCTCCTTCTTCCTCCCAGAAATCAATAAAAAAAAGAAGTAGACAAGCAAAATTATATATAAGATAAGTCCTGGGGATATAATGTATCAAAATAAATAAGTAAAACTGTTGGGATATTCCCACTTAAAAATAAGTATAAGGTGCCTGTAATAAACATAATGGCATTTTTTTCTGATGTATTTCTGAAGTAGATAATATTACTGCTGCATCGATGTTTTGGTATTTGCTGGTCTGTGTGTGGTGTGCCGGGTAGGCTTGCTGATGCCCGTGGGTCTGGCTGCTGGCTGACTGTCCCTACACTCCCCAGGTTGCTCCCAGCACTGGGAATTCTTGCTATTCATTTTGCAATTCCTATGACACTGTGGTTTGGTCACCAAAGACTTAAGCTGCCTCCTGTTTTTTGTAGCCAGCTGCCCTTTTTCTGTTAACAGAGTGTCTACCTTCTGATGTCAGAGCCCCAGACACCTCCAGAGAGTCTGTTTTATTTCCCTGGCTTAGGCTAGAAGCTAGCAGAATGCCAGGATGCCAAGGATGCAAACACACCTTGTATAGGAAAGGCAGTGGCTGAAGTTCTAAGCTCTACTGATGGTCTTTTTGTGATAGTCACACCACTCCTGAAACACCATTTCAAGTTCCCCCTCTCTCACTTTGTCAAGGAATTGAACAGTTATTTTTAGCAGCAGCAGCATTATTATTGCATCATTATAATTTAGATTTTATATATATTTATTTTATTTCATGACTATATATTTTTTGTTTTGTTAAAAGGGATTATGGAATGATCATTTTATGTGAGATTACCTCATTATTTTGAGTATGTTAGAATATTTATAACAAATTCCAAACCAGTTTTGTCATAATATATGAAGTGTGTGCTTATTTTTCATGTCTGTGTAGAAGGTCTTCCGACTGAAGATATAAAGCATATCCTGGAGAAGGTATTATCAGAATGGAAGAATGTATCTCAGCATTTGGAAGATCTGGCAAGAAAGATTCAGCTCCAGGAAGATATAAACACTTGCTTTAAGCAACTCGACGAGCTTGACAAGACCATAAAGACAAAGGAGGAGTGGCTAAAACATGC
The DNA here is from genome assembly GCF_951640355.1 of Cnephaeus nilssonii. NCBI lineage: Eukaryota > Metazoa > Chordata > Mammalia > Chiroptera > Vespertilionidae > Cnephaeus > Cnephaeus nilssonii. The sequence continues at coordinate 29,894,370 of NC_137080.1, forward strand.
CCCCTCTTCAGCATCCCCCCAGCAGGCCTTGCGGAGTGTGAAGGTAAAGAGACACCATCCGGGATGTGAAAGAATTCTGTGCCCAGTCCTGTATTGAAAGGAATGCTCCTTGTTTCATGACCGTTAGGTTAATTCTGCTCTGATCAACTTTCTGTGCGGACGTTCATCCTCCAGTGAGTTATGTGACCCGATTTTCTCGTCCACAGCGGGAACTGACGAATCTCCTTGGCCTCCACCCCAGAATTGAAACGGTGCGTGCCAGCTGCGCAGCCCTCAAGTCTAGGCCTTCTGCTCCCGATTTTGTCCAGCAGGGCTTTGAACGCCTTCTGGGCCGCTACCAATCTGTGCAGCAGGATTTAGAGGATCGTCAGCAACAGCTAGAGAACGGTAAACGTGCTGTCTCCTCCATCACCTCCCTGTTCACCCTAATTTAAAAATTACTCCCAGTATTTGGACATTTAGCACGTTTGCTTGTTTTGTAGGACACACTGTTTTCCTCTGTGCCTGCTACTGTTCCAGGTCAGAAAGCATATCCAGACTATTTCCTGGATTCACAATTGTTTGTGAAAATACAAACAGCTTTCACCTGCTCTAAAATCTTGTGGTAATAGGGTATAGTGATTTTAAGGCTTTTATTAAAGGGTGCTGTTTCTCCCTTTCCTTTAAGGAGGTCAGTCAATATCATTACTAAGGGCTGAAAAGAATGGTAAGTTTACTTCCATTTGCTCAAGATGGTTCAAGTTTTAACAGTACCATCTTCTTTTTTAAAAGAAATCATGTTCCTGTTTTGAAGTCTGAAAGAGTTTTTACTTTTAGAATAAACCTGGTTTTGGCAAGTTAACCGTTAAAAGTTTTGAGAGCGTATTCCCCATGTTATATATTTTTTTCTCCTTAGCTATTGTTTAAGTCAGAAATTGTGTTGTATTAGGTAATGTTATGGGCGGTGCATGTTAAACAGCTGCACATTTAACCATACCCTTACCTGCAGCAATTGTAGACTGTGTATTGGTGAGCAACTGTGTCACATGCCCTTCCTTCCGGAAAGGCATTTGGACACCATACTCTTTGTTCGTAGAATTCGGTTAACCTGGAATGTGAAATGTTTGACGCTACCTCTTTTTAAATTTACTGTTACAAAACATGCTTTCATTTTTGACAAGGACCCATAGGCAATTGAAATGTTTAGTTACTTAAAAATTCAATTTATTTTTTGTCTTTATTTTTTGGGGGGTTTTCATTGTGATAAAATACATGTAACATTAATTTGACCACTTGAACCATTTTTAAGTGTAGAGTTCAGTAGTATTAAATATACTCACATTGTTGTGCAACCAATCTCCAGAGCTCATTTCAAACTGAAACTATATCCATTAAACAAGAGTTCTCCATTTCCCCCTCCCTCTAGCCCCTGGCAACCACCATTCTACTTTCAGTTTCAAAGTGTTTGACTACTCTAGATTCCTCATATAAATAGAATCGCGTAGTCTTTGTTTTCTTGTGACTGGCTTCTTTTGCTTAGTGTAAGATTCTCTAAGTTCATCTATGCCGTAGCATGTGTCAGAATTTCCTTCCTTTTAAAGGCTGAGTAATATTCCATTGTGTGTATACACTACATTTTGTTTATCCATTTATTTGTCGATGGGCATTTGGGTGTTTCCACCTTTTGCCTGTTCTGAATAATGCTGCTAGTTTTACTTTAGCTGCTAGCTGGTTTGACCACTTTGTGCTTCAAATAAGTTTACTCCTTTCCACACAAGTGTTGCTTGACTGTGGTTTTTACATTTGCGGGTGCAGTAGACTTCATGCCAGTTGGCGTTTGCAGTCATTGTTTCTCGGGGTGCCTGCAGCAGCCTGGCTGTGGTGTCCCATATAATGTCCACCACTCTGCAATGGCAGTCCATCTGCACACTTGTGTTTAGAGGAAGACTGGCTGAAGGGATCTTTGTTTTCTTTTGTTCTTTGTATAGCTACTGGGGAAAAAGAGATTATATGAGACAAAGAAACATTGTAGTACCATCTTCAGAGAGACATTTCATCATGACAAAATGAAGAAAAATGGTAGTGGGTTAGTTAATATTTCAAACATCAACATCCGTAGGAATGATGTCACTATCTGACTCTCAGAGATGCCAGTGGAATGCCAGTAGCTAACAGAGACTCTTTTTAATTTTAATTACAGTGTTTAACTTCTTATGTACTAGAATTCCCTTATTATATACAGAAGATTAATGTTATATATTAGGCTTCTAGCATTGTTTCTAGTAATATTAGGCTTCTAGCATTGTTTTCTCAAATGAAGTATTTTTAAATGAACAGAAATGAAGAGCCAACCTGGACATGCGTATTTGGAAACGTTGAAAACTCTGAAAGATATGCTAAATGATTTAGAAAGTAAGGCCCAGACATCGTTGGATGTCTTGAATGAACCCGCAGAGGTGGAGAAGGCCCTGCAGGAAAAAAAGGTAATATATATTTTAGGTCTTAGAAATCTAGAGTCACTTCTAATATGTCACATATTTTGAAATACATTTTTCAACTATTTATGTTTTCTTTTAAAAAATATATTTTATTGACTTTTTACAGAGAGGAAGGGAGAGGGACAGAGAGTTAGAAACATCGATGAGAGAGAAACTTCGATCAGCTGTTTCCCGCACACCCCCTACTGGGGATGTGCCCATAACCAAGGTACATTCCCTTGATCAGAATCGAACCTGGGACCGACCCTTCAGTTTGCAAGCCGACATGCTCTATCCACTGAGCCAAACCAGTTAGGGCTATTTTTCAACTGTTTAAAAAACATTAGTCACTTTTGGTCATAATTGGTCAAAAATTTCTTACAATTGGAAGCTACTATAATGTAGCACCTTAGCTAAAAGAAAAGATAATTATATTAAATATTTTAATAGAATGAAACCATATTTTTCTTTTATTGTAATTAGCTTAAAATTCTCAACCTATTAATAATCTACTAGAATAGGTATATTTAACAAAATGAACAATATCAATTAAATTGACGTGTTGTACTTTTTCTATGCTGAGGAACAATGCTTCTCTAGTCATTTAGGATACATGGCTCCAAACCATTTCATCAGATAAAGTAGCCACGGAGTGAGCCCCACACCCTGGGCCCTCATTGGGTGTGTTGTTACAGAGGTTTTTAGTGTAGAGAATGTACTACACTACACTACATGTACACTCACCCACATACAACTCATGAAGGGAAAGCTTTAATTTTTCCGATTGTGCTTATTTTTTTGATGATTTTTTTCAGTTTTTGAAAAATATATTTTTATTGATTTTAGAGAGGAAGGGAGAGGGATAAAGAGATAGAAACATCAATGATGAGAGAGAATCATTAACCACCTGCCTCCTGCATAACCCCTATTGGGGATCAAACCAGTAACCAGGCATGTGCCCTGACTGGGAATCGAACTGTGACCTCCTGGTTCATAGGTCAATGCTCTACCACTGAGCCCTGCCAGTTGGACCTCAGTTTTTTTATTTTTTTTATTCAATGCTTTTTAAAAGGTGACTTTGAACTGTTTATAGCTCATATTATTACATCTGTACAGGCAAATCACTGTGCATATTGTTAATCTTTTAAAATTTTCTTCCAGGCTCTTGATGAAATCCTTGAGAATAAAAAACCTACATTATTTAAACTTGCAGAAGAAACAAAGGCTTTGGAGAAAAACATTTCTCCAGATGTAGGAAAAATGTATAATCAAGAATGTAATGATGTTCAAGGAAAGTGGAACAAAGTGAAGGTCAAGGTTTCCAAAGATCTGCATTTGCTTGAAGAAATTATCCCCAAACTGAGAGCTTTTGAGGTAAATCTAGAAGCTATTAGGAGTTTACATTTATCCCAGGGTAAAATAGTAGTTACCATGTAAGATTCAAATATCTATTATTTGAATATTTTGCATTCTTTCTAGTGCCACATTTATTATGTCCTTAAGTTGGGATTTATAACTTGCCTACCAAAGCTGTATGTTTACTGTGCTGGAGAACACAAAGATAAGAGAAAATTACTTAAAAATGGTCAAAATAAAGTTTCAGGGATGAGGAGCTCACATGATGTACAGACTGGTGACTAGATTGCAGGGATTATCAGAGTGGTTGAAGTTTCCTGGGTAGCAGCAGATACCTGAGTCTTTGAGGCTGTTTTTTTTTTTTTTTTAAGGTTTTAGATATTTGGAGTTGAAAAATCTGAACTAGGCCCTCAACAGAGAGTGTCAGATTAGAAAAGCAGGTAGCTTGAGGTGCACGAAAATTCAGAAACGGGATCCTTTGCTACGTATGAAAATGTCTACAGAAGAAGGAGCAAAGATAAAATCCCAGAGGAAAGGATACATGTGAGGACATAGGAGAAAGTGGTAAAAGTCAATGTCAGAATATTAACACTTTGCCTGTGAGGAAGATGGAGAAGTAGAGTTTCCAAAATGCCTGGTTTTGCAATAGAAAATATCTGCATGAAGAGTGATCCCATCATACTCACCCCCCATAGGCTCTGTGTCCTCCCGAGGCCTCCTTACCTGGGTCTTCAGTGTATGTTTTTTTGCACTTAAGTATCCCAAAATGTACTTCTAGAATAGAACCTGACTCAGAGAAGGTACTCCATAAATACTTCCAATGCCTGAAATGAGATCAGTACTAGAGGGTTTAGTTATGGAAATTATATATATATATATTGATCCCAAGAGAACATATGTAAGAGATTATGTATATTTATATATTTGTACCTAGGTCCCAAGAGAATTTGTGTTAAAGGTGTTGTTAAAAAAGTGAGAAGATTAAAAATGAAGAAAAAATTATTGAGAATTATGTTTTAAAAATTAAAATCAGAGGACATGTAGTAGAAGAGGGTGGGGAAGGCTTAGAGATGAGTGTGAAAGGATCCAGAATGATGAGACAACTGTGGTGACCACTGAACTTGGAGGGAAGCTCTTTGGCCCAAGAACCAATGGACAGGTCCAGTGAATGACGAGGAGGAGAGTAAAGATGGCCAGTGAATGACAAGAAGGAGAGTAAAAATGGCAAGGTGTGTGTGGTGGTGGTGGTGGTGGTGGTGGAAGGAAGTGGTTTTCTCTAAGTGTAAGTTGTAGTTCTATACTGAGATGTCATTAGAACAAACCTGTAGTTGCCAACTGGTGTGCTGCAAGAATTCTTAAAACATGCACTACTTGACCAGTCAGGGGCACTGACCTCTTTTCCCTTAGATTGTCAAGTAAAAGAAAAAAAATAAAGATAATAGCCAACACAGCAATAGCTGTCCAGTGTGAACAAATCAAAATTACACCTATTTTTTTTGTCAGGTTGGCAAAAAATATATTTTTTTGGTGTCCCACCAAAGTTTAGTAATTAATTTATGTGTTCCATGAGATGAAAAAGGTTGATATGGCTGGATTAAATCATTCATTTTGAACAAGAGTGTGTTATGTGTGGCTTAGTATTTTTGACTCATTTAACATTGTGAGTGGATCCACTTCCCCTCGTCTGTCTTCAAATATAATTCTTTCCAGCTTTAAAAACCAGAATTACCCTTATTCACAATTCTAAAATTTTTGGATGGTATCCAAGCATTGGATTATCAGTGGTTCTTAGCCAGGGGTGATTTTGCCCCCTAGAGGACATTTGTCATTGCTTCCGGACAGTTGGCTGCAAGATGGGGGAAGGGAGGGTGCTATTGGCACTAGTGGTAGGGACTGGGGCTGCAGGTGAACATCCTATAGTGCCCAGGACAGTAGTGCCAGGGTTGAGCAATGCTGGATTAAATCTTTCCCATATTTTCAAAAGAGCATTGCTTTGTTTTCCAATTTTAATCTGAGATGTAGTTCAGGAAATTCATAGGTGAAGAATAACCCAAAGGTTAATCTCCTTTTGACTCTTAAAAGTGTATTATAGGGAGAGGGAAGTTTGGGGTGTGGGGAGGGTGAGTAGGGAGAGATTAACCAAAGAATTTATATGCATATATGCATAAACCATGGACACAGACAATAGTGTGGTGAAGGCTTGGCGGGGGGGCAGAGTAGGGTGGAGGAGGTTGATGGGAAAAAAGGGGGACGTATGTAATGTTTTCAACAATAAAGATAAAATTTTAAAAAACCTGCATTATAGGGTTAGCTAGATGTGTGCCAACATTTTAATGTGGAATTTAAAGATAATGCATGTTCTTCAAAACACAGAAGAGAGTCCTGTGGTTATAGTAATCCAGCTTTCGGCTTTAGGGTGTTGTTACTAATGTAGCAAATTTAGGCACTTCAAGTGACCAGTTGGAGTGCATGCCGAATTTATTTCCATGGAAAATATCCCACATCAAACACATGCCTCTTGATAATGAGATTTTTTATTTTTACAGTAGCAGATTTGTAATGTCCAGTTATTTTTAGCTTACTTTTTGTGTCCTAACTACAAGATTGTTGACAGTGTCTCTATTACCTAATTAGACAACTTTCTTATCGAAATATACATTTTTAAATTTTATAATCCTTTATTTGCTTTGAATGAATTGGTTGTTACTTAACTACTTTGGGTATTCACTTAGGGAAACTTAATTTCCACCCCCCAAAGATAATTACAATAAATATTCATTTTGAGATTAGCCTTCATTTCCCTCTTTTAATGACCTGATTTATAATATTTTAGGCATTTTAGTTCTATTTGTCTTTAAGCAGTGAAGCACAGTAGGTTTTTTATTCAGTTCCAATTTATGGTAAGGTTTCCTAGGAACACAATGGATGACTTGTTTATTATGAAAATGCATTTTAAGCTATATAAGTAATACACGAATAACGCTCATTGAAGAAACTGAATAACAGAGAAGTATTTAGAGTTAGCACTTACAGTTCCCTTTCTGGCCCAATACCGTTTCTTTTCCTGGAGGCAGCAAACATTAGCATTAATTCTTGATGGAGGTTAATATATTCAAAGTAAAAAAGGAAAGTTCATGAATATTACTAATTCTAATTGTTCTTTTTCCACATTCATTGAAACAACTGATATTGAACTTCATGAGGGGCATTGAAAAAGATAGTACTCAAATGCATGAGCTTGGAGTATGAGTTTTCGTTACTCAAAATAATAAAGCCTCTCATTGAAGTGCATTTTGTTGAAATGTTAACAGCATTCGCACAGCTATTGCTTACTTTTTTCCTGCCATCCTACAATACATGTAAAGAGCTCATATTATCTGTTTATGTGCAAATTTTAGTTTTCTGTTTGTTGGCAAATAGTGGTTTCCTTATGTGCCTACATTTCCTTTGTCTACACGGCTGGTTCCTTTTGCACAGATAGAGAATGGGGCTGCACACTCCAAGTCAGCGATTTTTAACCTTTTTCATCTCATGGCACACAAACTAATGACTAAAATTCTGTGGCACACCAAACAATATATTCTATTTTTGGCCGATCTGACAAAAAAAAAAAAGGTATAATTTTGATTCATTCACACTGGATGGCTATTGTTGTGTGTGCTGCTGTCATTTTTTAATTTGACAATCTAAGGGAAAAGAGGTCAGTTCTCCGGACTTAATAGTCAGATAGTGCTCGTTTTAAACATTCTTGTGGCATACCTGTTGAAAATGGCTATTCTAAGGTATAGTGTTATGCTCAAATACATTCTTGAATTTTTCTTCTTCATCTATTCTATGCCAAAGTAGTGACCTCAGTTCCTGTAATTAAGAGTTAAAATGTTAATTTGTGCATTTAAAATGACCTCATGGAAAGTCCTCCCACTCCTACTTGGCAGCAAAACATTTAAAAAATACACGAAAAAGGTAATTTTTTATTACTGATTTTACTGACAAGATTTCCTTATGAGTTATGGCAATTAAATATTATAAAATCCTGAGGCTGCTCATCCCCAGCAATAATATGTTTGATTCAGGGGCTGAAAGATGCTTCTTGTTATTTCCTTTTTGCTTTTGAAGATCTCCTGCATTGTGGTGTAGCTGTGGGATCGTGAAACCATCCTCAAGGCCCACACAAAACTCGGCCTTCATTTCCCCGCCCCTCCTGCCTCTTTGGGTCCCACCTCCAGCCCCTTCCAGCTGTGTGCAGACTCTCAAGTCACCTCCTGCCCTGACAGTCTTTTTACCCTTCCAATCTGACTGCTGCTTCCACTCTCTTTCCTCTTGAATTCTTGTTCACACTGGGGCCCGAGTTGCACTTCCGGGAAGGATCTGGTTGTCTTTCCACGGTAACACAGAGTGTGTTCCCAAATGTCGTGTGGAGCCTGCCTCTTCCTTGCCCCCAAACGCTGCCTGCATTCTCCTCTGTGAGCTGAGTTGGGTCAGGAGACAATGTGGTGGTTTCAGAGACCACACTGGACAACGACCTTTCTCTGGAAATGCCCCTTACTTGCTGGGAATTGACATCCTCCTCAGCTCATACTCATCCTTTAAGAGTAAGCTGCTTCTACATGCAACCTTGAGTCTTGCTTACCACAGCACCCACAGCGATCTTCCCTTCTCCAGTGATTCTTTGTTGTTGACACCTTCAGAATACACCTTACACCATCTCAGGCCAGCCTTTATTACAGCCTTTATTATGGCTAGAACTGCGAGTCTGTCCTCCCCCAAGGCATGCTTTTTTTGAGGATAGATAGCAACCTTGTCTGGCCTCCGGCACTTTGAAGGCACCTTCAGACATCTTAGCCATTGTTCCTCTCTAGTGAGGTTGGATCTATAAAACCTAAATGCCTGGTTGCCCTAAATGGCAGGACACCTGTGTAGTCGCCCAATTTCCTCAGTGGCTGAACAGGCACAGGCACACAGTGAACAGACTGCGTGCTGTGCGCTGACCCAGAGTGTGGAGGGGACGTGCTGGCGCTCTGAGACATGCAGAAGCAGGCTCTGACATCGCTTTGGGAAGTATTTTAGAGTAAAAACACAATGCTAACTACTTCCTCAGGGTAATGCGCAGGATGGCTGATTTATCTTTCTAGATATTATATAAATGCAATAATTATTTCAGAAGGTTTTCCCCCCCTCATTTTGAATACATGTTACTTCATTTTACTGATGCATTCTAAACCTTAGATTTAGGAACTAGTTTCAGATAAGAAATGTAGCAATGTCATGGCTAGTCTTCCCCATGAAATGAGGTCATGACATTTGTGTTTTAGAGGTTAATGAATATTATAAAACCAAATAAAATAGAAGTCTTCTTACCTTAAATTACTGTTTTAATTCTGGTTTCACAATTTTTTTTTTTTTTTTTTTTGCTTGCCTATGTCTTGGCTTAGAAATTGACTGCTTAAAAGCTGTGGATATTACAAAAGATGGGGGAGGAGCAAAGGAAAATGCCAAGAATTTGTCGGTAAACAAAATCTCAGGGAGGTGGTTGTGTACCTTGGAATCTCACTGTCTTCCATCCAGAGTTGCCAAGCTTCAGAGTTCCTCCGCCCTTGGCTCCGGGGCTGGGCTGGGAGAGGCCGTGACAGGGGAAAGGGATTGTTTTAGTGACCTCACATTGCTTTTCCGTGACCTACCGCAGGTGTTACCCACCCGCATGCTTACAGATCCGTGCTTTTGAGCAGTAATGGTCCATGTAGAATTTTGGCCATCCTAAACTAGAATATTTGATGCTTTGCTTTTCAAAACTACCATATTAATCATTTTATATCTGAGAATTTGTGAGTATAAATAGGAGTGGGAAAATGGCTGCTCTAGATAGTGCTTACAGTTTACATGTTTTATTATAGAGTTTAAAAATATTTCAATTACTGTTTATATTCCATATTATTCTGTATTAGATTCAGGTGTACATCAGTGGTTAGACAATCATATACTTTACACAGTAGTCCCCCTGATTTTTCAAGTACCCACCTGGCACCATACATAGTTATTATAATATTATTTGACTATATTCTCTATGTTGTAATTTACGTCCCTGTGACTAGTCTGTGACTACCAATTTGTATTTCTTAATCCCTTCACCCCTTTCATCTGCCAGCCCCCTCCCCTCTGTCAACCATCAGTCTATTCTCTGTATCTATGAGTCTGGTTCTATTTTGTTTGTTTGTTTATTTTTTTCTTTAGATTCCACATATAAGTGAAATAATAGGCATTTGTCTTTCTCTATCTGACTTATTTCACATAGCATAATACCCAGGCTGTCACAAAAGGTAAGATTGCATTGTGGTTGTTGATTTATGACTGAGTAGTATTCCATTATGCATATGCACTACTTTTTTACCCACTTACCTACTGATGGGCACTTTGGGTTGCTTCCATATCTTTTCAATTGTAAACAATGCAGTTTACAGTTTTCTGCATGTGAAATAATGATAGACATTTGTTTTAGAAATGTACTAACAAGTTTTCAAAGAACTGAGATCCTCCAAAGAAGACAGAACATTAGAAATTGCCTAATCTAAGATATAAATTCATATATTCATTGGTTCAATGAATATGTTCGTATTTTTAAAAATATTTATATTTTATTGAATTTTTACAGCAAGGAAGGGAGAGGGATAGAGAGTTAGAAACAATGCTGAGAGAGAAACATCGATCAGATGCCTCCTGCACACCCCCCACTGGGGATATGCCCGCAACCAAGGTACATGCCCTTGACCGGAATCGAACCTAGAACCTTTCAGTCCACAGGCCGACGCTCTATCCACTGAGCCAAACTGGTTAGGGCAATATGTTCGTATTCTGCAAGTGGATGGAGGTGGAGAAACATTCAATGCTCCTGGTACATTAGAAGCTCACAGTGCATCAGCGCAGTGATTTTTAACTGGACAGAGAAACTGCATGTGAGCGCTTTCACTGTCTCAGTCACCTCTTTGCTGAATGATTGAATGAAAGGTGAGCTGACTTTTGGTATTTGTAAAAAATATTTTTATTGACTTTAGAGAGAGAGGGAGGGAGAGGGAGAGGGAGAGGGAGAAAGAGAAACATCGATGTGAGAGCAGAACATCTATGATCGGCTGCCTCCTGCTCAACCCCACCTGGGATGAAGCTTGCAATCCAGCCATGTGCCCTGGCTCAGAACCAAACTAGCCACCTTTTGGTGAACAGGATGATGCCCAACCAACTGAGCCAAACCAGGCAGGACTTGATATTTTTTAAATCACAGGGAACGCGCCGAAACCGGTTTGGCTCAGTGGATAGAGCGTCAGCCTGCGGACTGAAAGGTCCCAGGTTCGATTCCAGTCAAGGGCATGTACCTTGGTTGCGGGCACATCCCCAGTAGGGGGTGTGCAGGAGGCAGCTGATCCATGTTCTCTCTCATCGATGTTTCTAACTCTCTATCTCTCTCCCTTCCTCTCTGTAAAAAGTCAATAAAATATATTTAAAAAAAATAAATCACAGGGAATGTTATTACAAGTCAAGTGAGACAATGTTTTTCTTCCAAGGAAAGAGGAGCCGCTGGGGGGCGGAGCAGAGCTCCCTCTCTGGTGTTAGCAGCTTGTCTTAGTGACCCTCCCACTGGTGTGGCTGGCAGGGGCAGTTATGTGACGCTGCTCCAGGCATTTTTAAAGTTGGGCCTTTCCTCATTTATCTGGCTTCCTTCTGCTGAGCTGGATTCAGTTCTTCAAACTGTTATTTTTAAACAGTTACTTTTCAACAGTTATATGACAGAACAAGCATTAATGTTGGCAGCAAGTTAAAAACATTAAACACCCTTAAGGAAACATGCACTCACCCTTGCTTATTCCTGTGGAGTCTCCACTGGGAATCAACACCAGAGTTTGGAAGTGGTAACTCTTACGGGGCTAATCTTGGTCCTAAAGCACTTAGTTTTGTAGATCTTAGTAATAATAGCTACCGTTTACTGCATCCCAGCTCTGTACCTGTGCAAACATTATGTTTTCCAGGAAATTTTCAGGCAAGGTATTTGATATTTTTTCTATAGGCTTCTGAGGCTCAAAGAAGAGAAATTAGAAAGTTGCTGAGCTTGGCGTTCAGACCTTAGTCTTCCTCTTCCTGGGGGCATGCTGTCTCCTAGGACTCAGCATGGTCGGGGAACATGTGGGGCTCTTGGTTGTGAAAACAGCTTTTCAGATGCCTATCTGTGATCAGTTGGTCTGCCTGGCTTGTGTCTGTTGCTTCCCTCTTTCTTTTTCCTCATAGTGAAGGGTAAGCAAGGACAGGTGTGTGTGAATTGGGTGCCTTTCTGTGTGTGAGAGAGAGGGAGGAAGGGTGAGGGTTAATGCCATAAAACTTCCCTCATGCCAACAATAGGTATCGTGGAGGCCATTTGCTCCAGTCAAGGCTGACTATGACTAAAACTTCCTTGCAGCATAATGCTTCTGTGCAAATGTCAAAAAGCCTTGGCCCGGGAGACTGTCAGTTTCCTTATTCAAAACTTGGTTTATTGAGTTGTCAGTTATATGGCAGTAGAGCTGCTGCTAACTCTTAAAAAGTTTGAAATGGAGATTGACAGTGCCAGAAGTGGCAGCAACTTAAGTGGGCAGGTCGAATTCTTCATGTACTCTATAGGAGTTTCATACTTTCTCTCCATATTTTTTAGATTTTTAAAAATTTATTTCAGAGAGAAAGGGAAAGAGAGAGTTAGAAACATCAATGATGAGAGAGAATCATTGATCGGCTGCCTCCTGCACACCCCACACTGGGGATTGAGCCCACAACCCGGGCATATGTCCTGACCGGAATCCAACCCTGACCTCCTGGTTCATAGGTTGACACTCAACCACTGAGCCACACTGGCTCGACTCTCCCTTTTTGCACTTTGGTCTTCTTGCACACCCCACCCCCACTTATCCTGACCATGTCTTCCTAAGCAGTCTTCTGTGGTAAGATCCTCAAATGCTGGAGCCAATACAAAGAAGAGATACATCACCAAAGCCAAGAGTAAGAGTAGCATGGGCCTATGGGACAGGGGCAGGCCACCGAAAGAACAGAGGGACAGGGAACTGTGGAAGGTGCACAGTGGGATGAAAAGGGCTTTCAAAGCTGTGGATGGAAAAGGGAGGAGGTGGTTGTGCAGGTGGTATAATATCAATAGAGCCAGAAAGGCCTCAGCATATCAGCACGTGTTGCTTTCCATCTTCATCAGAGAATGGCCCTGCAAACTAGAAAGTGTGGAATAGTCATTACTGAGAGTGCATTTGAGCCTGAATTCTGAGTTAGATGGAAAAACTACACGGATCCTTCAGATGCCTAAATCTACATCCCAAGTCACCTGGGATTTTTACCCATGGTCTCAAGGTCACATCATGTATTTTGTGAGAAATTACCAGAAAAATGGAGATAGATGAAAGTCCTAATTAAAGGGGAACATTTTTTTAGAAGTTAAAGACCTGAAGTAAGATGGATGTTGGTTCTTAGCTGTAGATAAATGACCAACCAGACGTCTTATATGTGCTTGGCAAAGGCTGTGTGGTTGCCAGGAATCAACATGGACACTACTAATAAGCCTTGTTCAGACTCATTTCCTTTAAGGACTGATTTTCTTTTAAACTTATTTTTTTTTTTGGAAAAGGGATATTAGATTATTTGAATCACAGACTCATAGAGCCACATTTCATGTTTGCTCATTTAGTTCAAATAATGCTACAAACCATCATTTTTGGCAAGCCTAGATTTCAGTAAAGTATTTGAGAAAATCTCTTATAACCTTATGAGAGGGAGATGGAAAGTTAATTGGATGCTAGTATTAGGTTGACTCCTATATTTTGAAAAGTAAGCTGGAAATTTGTTGAATAATGAATGACATGGTGTCCTCACAGGGGAATGCTCAGATAGGCACTCCCATTGTCTTTATTTTTTACCTGAGAAAACCCAACTACCCCCAAAAAAGTCAACAGAAAAGGAATACTTCACTCTCAGATTTGCAAATAAGAGAGAGCTGGGAGGGTTAGCTGGTATGAAAGGAGAGAGGCTAGCCCGGCTGGTGTGGCTCAGTAGTTGAGCTTCGACTTATGAACCTATGAATCCAGTGTGGGGCGTGCAGGAGGCAGCCAATCAATGATTCTCTCTCATCATTGGTGTTTCTCTCTCTCTCTACCTCTCCTTTCGTCTCTGAAATCAATAAAAATATCTTTAAAAAAATAAAGTAGAGAGACTAAAAATTCAAATAATTTTGTGAGCTAACAAGGCAAAGTTCATTGTTTGTAAACATCAACTCCTAATTGTAAGCAATATTAGATAGGGGAAATGTAATTTTGTGGAAGTTATGGAAATTTTGGAGTTTCAGTTAACCATACTCTTGTGAAGAATATAGCTATAAACAATCAAATAAAAGACAAAAGAAACAAAAAAACCCTACAGTAGGGAAAATAAAACTTAAAGAATTTTAGATGGCATTTCATGAATGTAATTATCTGCGGTCAAATACCAGTTAGCTCCCTTTGTTGTCATTCAACCCAACATTATAAGAATACTCCGTTCTGTGTGGCATACCTACTGTAAGGACATTAAAAAGTTGATGTAGTTTCCAGAACATGTTGATCCAAGTGGGGAGTGCAATGCTTGGATATCATGTCCTAGAGCCATCATGGAAGGGATTGGGGATGTTTAACCAACGGAAGACTAAGGGGAGCCATGGTGGTTGCCTTCAAATCTGAAGGTATTTTTTGAACAGGATAGAAAATTTATATTTATTCCATGGGTTGGACAAGAAGCAAAGAATCAAAGAAAGTGCAAGGAAACAAAGTCAGTTTAATACAAAGGAAATTAAGAAGTCATACTGATGGATGGTGTTATGGGAGGCCTTGGAAGGAAATGACCATTACTTTTCTCCAGTGGTAGAGATCAAGTTGAACCATTGGCCACTCCCAATGTTGCTGCCTCTGAAGTCTCTTTCCCTCTGCAAAATATTTCCTTTCTTACTTGTTTTCGACCTCCCAGCACCATACACAGCATCGGGCTATTGTGGGTGTTAGTACGTTGTGGATGAAAGCATGGGGCCGGGCAGTGGACAGCCCTGGGCTCTCAGATAATAGCGTCCAGCAGAGCTAAGAACAACCTGTTTCATTCCCTCCACTATGCTCTTTATTTATTTCTGCTTTGAGTAGCTAACCATAGAAGAAAATTTGTTCTCAATTGTGTAAGAACAAAAGATATTTCGCTGTTTATACCGAGAAAAGCATTTTTTTCCCTATAATTTGAGGTTTTAATCATAGATACTGCTGACATTGAGGCAAAATAGCTTGGTTCACTGGGGAATGTTTTGATATTTTTAGAATGATCAGGAAACTGTCAAATCATGGGGAATTGAGTTATTCATGAAGAAAAAAATCATTATTTATAAAATTGGTATATTAAAAAAAGAAATAAGTAAATGAAAATGATGCTATCAAACTTTTGAACAATTGTCTTTTTTTTTTTTTCCAGTAGCAATAGATTTTGAGATGCAGTAGGTTGGATGTCACTGAGTAATATCCCCTTTGTTATTGTGTTCCATTAGGCTGATTCGAAAGTCATTGAGAAGTGGATGGAGGGTGCGAAAGACTTCTTAATGGAAGAGCAGGCTGTCCCAGGAGATGATGAAGGGCTACAAAGGCAGCTTGACCAATGCTCGGTGAGTCCTGCCGACCTAGGGGACCTGCCCTTATAAGTAACATGTTCTTTTCCTTTATTATTTGCGGCTATTATTAACATTGTCAGAATATGAAATGCCAGTACACTGAGATAAAATATCTTTCATTATAAAGCTTTCTTTGCTTTAGAGTTAATAAAAAGTGACTGATTATTTATATTTTATTTTTGGCCATGATTATAGAAATTTGGATAGAGAGAGCGAGAGCTGTCGTTTTATGCCATGATGACAATCTTAGTGTCATAATTACCAGTTGCATATTGCTCTTATTGTGCCACATGGTGAAGCATTAAGAAAAACATACTTAATAATGGAAATTTCCCAGTAATACTGCATACAGCTTATATTTGGTGAAATCATTAGGCTTCTCTAAATTCATTAAAAGTGCTATATCCTGCTGAGAGTCACGTATTTCCAATCTAATTTGGCAGATGCCTATATGAAGCACCCAGGTGAAATGAATTTCTTAAGGCACAATATTTCTGAAGCAGTTAAACTTTTGAGTCCCAAACATTCTGTTCTTACACTATTTGCAGCGATAAAAACAAACTATAATTATGGCATACACTTCTGTGGAAATGAACTCAACAAGGTCTTAATTTATGTTGTTCAGGCTTTTGTTAAAGAAATAGATACAGTTGAATCATCGCTGAAAGACATGAAGGAAGTAGAGACACACCTTCAAAGTTGTCCAGTTGCTGGAATCAAAACCTGGGTGCAGACCAAACTAGTTGACTACCAAGCCCAACTGGAGAAATGTAGCAAGGAGGTAAGTTTCTCAGCTTTACTGTCTGTGTTTTTTAAGAGGTAGATGCCATTGACAACATTGATTGTTATGGCCCATACAGTCTGAAAACCAGAGAGCATACTAATTGTCCAGTTTGGCTCCTCAGGGGGAATGAGCTTGTCGTGCTTAGTAAAGAACAAGAAAGGCACTGCAGCTGGGATTGAGTGAGCCGGGGAGGTAGTGGGCTGGAGAAGGGTGAGCTGTGAGGTGGGAAGGGAGTTGGGGATGGGCTGTTTATCGCCTTGGAGAACAAGGCGGGGGATTCTGTTTCAAGGATAATGTCACACAGAAGGCAACTTGTAGAGTTTTGAACAGGGAAGTGACATGTGATAGATCACTCTGGATTCATCTGGAAAGGCAAGAGGTCATTGCAGCCTTAAGAGAGAATGGCTCCTGGACTGGGGAGATGGTGGTAGAGGCCATGAGAAATGTTAGGTGTGGACTGTGGTTTGTAAGTAGAGATGAGAGTCTGGTAATGGCCTGGAAGTGTGATATACAAAAAAGTGAACAGTCAAGGGCAGGCTAGGAATTTTGCAAAAATGTTCACTTTGTGTGAATTGTGGCGCCATTTACTGAAATGGTGAAGACTCAAGGAGCTGAAGCTTTTGTTGGAGCAGGTGACGTGATGATTTCCATCTGGAAGGGTTCAAGTCGAGATCCGTGTTAGACATGCAGGTGGAGTTCCTTAGCACTTACCTCTGGAAAGAGGAAGGGGCAGAGGCCAAGGATGCTGAGAAGGGAAGGTCGGCCAAAGGAGAAACGCCAGGAGAGTGTGAGGTCCTGGAGGCGGGTGGAGCAAGTGTCCCACAGAGCCTGGTGCTGAGGGTTGCTGAGGCCGATGGGAACTGAAAAACAAGCTCTAGACTTGACAAATGGAGGCTTTTAAAGACCCAGAGAAACGGGGTGAGTGAGGTGCATGGGCATCCAAAGGGATGCTTTTGTAATTTTTAAAAGTAAGAGATACTACAGGATATTTGCATGCCGAAAAGAAGGACCTCGCCTAGAAGGAGAAAATAATGATGCAGAAGAGATTGAGGGAACATCATTTCTGAAGTGAAGTCTGTGATTATGTGTGAGAAGGAACGAAATTTACTCTCTAAGCGAAAGAATCGCTGACGCAGGGTTTCTCCCTGGTAATGGAAGGGAAAGTGACTGTACTGATTGCTTCTCTTTTGTTAGTGAAACAGCAGTGGAGTGAGGAGAGGGTAAAAAATGAGAGGAGAAAATGTGAAATACAGGAATAGTTCACAGACAGCCCTGTGGATAGTATATCATCTCTTAATACAGTGTTTTTTGGTTAATGTTTATATAAAATTTTTATATTGCATCCTTGAGTATTTTTTTATGGTTTTCCCCCAAATTGCTTAATTTGCATATGTTTAAACTGAAAGTTGAAATAATGGAACAGGGAGGAGCCTCATCACCATTTCTGAATTTGCCCGTTTTTAATGTTTTAGCATGTTTGCTTTCTCATTTTCTCCCCTGCTGTCTTTAGATACATACATACATCCATCTGTATTTATTTTCTTTTTGGTTAAAAATGTACTTTTGACAAGGATTTGAAAATATCGTAACACTTCACCCCTCCATGAGGACACTATTACACAAAACCGCCACGCCATGACCATACTTAAAAAGTAGTTAATGATATATCTTACTAATAAAAGCCTAGGTGGTCCTCACGCTGTCACAGGATGGTTGCGTGCACAGCGGGCGCGCGGGTGAGCGGGGCTGGGCTGGACGCTGCGTGCGCGAGGGCGCCGGAGGGAAGTTGACCAGGAGGTGCATCGGGGAGTCACGCGGGGCGCCGGCCACGGGGTGCCGGCCGTGGGGTGGGACTCGGGGGAGTCACCCCATGGGGCTGCGGCCCCGCGGGCTAACCATCAGGGCAAAAGGGACCCCCCACTCCACCTCCACCTCCACCCAGGGAAATGAGATTCGGCTCCAGTGTAGGGATAAACCTGGGGTAGGGAGCTGCCCACACGCCAAGCCCACCCCCCCAGCCTTGACCTGGGGTATGGACATGTCACAAAACCTCCCGGTCACTGCCTGGTCCCCCACCGTGAGCTGCTCCCCACACGAGAGCAGTGACCTCACTTCCTGATGACATAGAGTGGAAACCTGGTAGCCAGGCAACCGCATTGGTAACACAACCCCCTACCCCGCTCCTTGGATGGAGACGCCTTTGATGGAGATGTCCCTGTAGAGACATGTTGTGCTGTTTTCGGCAGTCCCAGTGCTCTGGTAGGCGGAAAGCCGGCCATGGCAGCTCTTCCCACCGCTGCTGCCGCTGGCTCCGCCCTTGGCCCCGGAGCCTCTGGCCAGTTTCAACGGGGAACCTAAAGGTAACCCAGGGAGGCCCAGGGCGGTTTGGTTTCCTTAGAGCCAGGCCACCACTCTCATCCTCCTCACCGGCCCCAAGTCCGCTGGGGCACCGGCCCTGCAGGGCTGCGGGACTCTGGAACTCCGGGGAGTCCCACAGCCCCACAGGGCACTGGCTTAGAGGTAACCCAGGGAGGCCCAGGGTGGTTTGGTTTCCTTAGAGCCAGGCCACCACTCTCATCCTCCTCACCAGCCCCATGTCTGCTGGGGCACCGGCCCTGCAGGGCTGCGGGACTCTGGAACTCTGGGGAGTCCCGCAGCCCCACGGGGCACCGGCTTAGGCTTAGAGGTAACCCAGGGGAGCCCAGGGCGGTTTTCCTAGAGCCAGGCCACCACTCTCATCCTCCTCACCAGCCCCATGTCCGCTGGGGCACCGGCCCTGCAGGGCTGCAGGACTCTGGAACTCCGGGGAGTCCCACAGCCCCACAGGGCACTGGCTTAGAGGTAACCCAGGGAGGCCCAGGGTGGTTTGGTTTCCTTAGAGCCAGGCCACCACTCTCATCCTCCTCACCAGCCCCATGTCTGCTGGGGAGCTGGCCCTGCAGGGCTGCGGGACTCCGGAACTTGGGGGTGTCCCACAGCCCCACGGGGCACTGGCTTTGACATGGCAACCCCATGGGTGCCGTCACAGACTCTGATAGGACGGAGAGGGACAGATACCCCCACCGAGGACTTGGCAAATAGTGATACTAAAATATTTCTTCTAATTAATTCCCTTTCAATGTGCATGAATTCATGCACCAGGACACTAGTCGTACTAATAACAGGCTAGGTCAGGCGTCCTCAAACTACGGCCCGTGGGCCACATGCGGGTGTTTTTTGTTTTTCCCGTTTTGTTTTTCTACTTCAAAATAAGATATGTGCAGTGTGCATAGGAATTTGTTCATAGGTTTTTTTTTTAAAACTATAGTCCGGCCCTCCAACGGTCTGAGGGACAGTAAACTGGCCCCCTGTTTAAAAAGTTTGAGGACCCCTGGGCAGTTAGGGGTGACCAGGCAGCAGTGATGCCCTCACGCTGTCACAAGATGGCTGCTCACACATTGGGGGCGGGGCCTGGCAACACTCTGGGACTCAGGGCCATCCTATGGCACACTGGCCCTGCGGGGTGGGACTTCGGGACTTGGGCCATCCCATGGAGTGGGCGGGGTCCTGGGTCTCCCGAGATTTCACTCAACGGGTCATTAGTCATCTAATAATTTAGCCAAATTCAGATTTCTCTAAATGTGCTATAATCTGATGCTATATGCTTGAATGGGGTTTTGGGGGAAGTAAATAGGGAAAATGGTTTTTAAGTGGCAGTGAGGAGCCAGGAAGGTGATGGATACATACATACAAACATAGACATAGATGTTCAGATCTATGTCTGTCTCTATCTCCCTATCCATACACACACACACACACACACACACACACACATATGACAGTATAGAATTAGTTGTGAATTATTACTGGTTCAAAACATGAAACTGAATGTACGGGACATTTTTAAGTATCCTCAGCAGCAGGCAATCCTCCAGACTATTGCATTTCACTGAGTCGTAAAAAGGTTGAAGAACTTGGAGATAAACATAATGCTGCCAAATTTTTATTTTGCTAAGAAGGGACAGGCATATGAAATCAATCAACAAGCAAAAATCAGTCTATGTCATCTATTCTACCTAGCCAGGATCTCATGAAAGGAAGAACACTATAATGCCAGAAAATAGAAAATTTATAATTTCAGGGAGTTAATTACAATTTTGAGCTTTGCTCTTTCTGAAAAGTTTGCTAGTGTCTTTATTTATCCTACCTAATAAAAGAGTAATATGCAAATTGACCTACCTTCAGCACACCCACAAGCCATGCCCACCAGCCACACCCACCAGCCAATCAGAGCGAGTATGCAAATAAACCCAACCAAGATGGCTACAGCCACAGAGAGCAGGAGAGAGGCTTGGGTTTCCCAGGCAACTAAGCCTCCACTCAAGGCTACAAAGTTTCAATTATAGAAGGTAAACAAATCCAAACAGAAATGGCAGCAGCCACGGAGCTGGAGAGAGCAGGCTAGGGTTGCCCCCGGCAACGGAGGAAGCCAAACTTTCCACCTGCCCTGGCCTGCCTAGGCCTCCACTCCAGGCTACAAAGTTTCAATTATAGAAGGTGAATTAACCCCAACAGAAATGGCTGCCGCCACGCTAGGAAGTGAGCAGAAGGCTTGGCTCCGCTCCAGGCTACAAAGTTTCAATTATAGAAGGTAAATAAATTCCAGATACTAGGGCCTCTGCTTGGGTCACCAGGGGGCGTGGCTAGCCTGCAAACCACCACAGGCCCCTTGCTCAGGCCGCCCCACACCCCAAGGGAACCCCCACCCTGATCCGGGATACCCTTCAGGGCAAACCAGCTGGCCCCCACCCGTGCACCAGACCTCTATCCTATCTAATAAAAGAGTAATATGCAGATTGACCATCACTCCAACACACAAGATGGCTGCCCCCATGTGGTCAAAGATCCTGCCCCCATGTGGACACAAGATGGCCACCACAAGATGGCCAGCAGGGGAGGGCAGTTGGGAGGCACCAGGCCTGCAAGGGAGGGCAGTTGAGAGGGACCAGGCCTGCAAGGGAGGGCAGTTGGAGGTGATCAACCCTGAAGGGGAGGGCAGTTAGGGGTGACCAGGCCGGCAGAGGAGGGAAGTTGGGGGCAAACAGGCTGGCAGGGGAGCAGTTAGGCATCAATCAGGCTGGCAGCGGAGTGGTTATGGGGTGATCAGGCTGGCAGGCAGAAGCAGTTAGGGGCAATCAGGAAGGTAGGCAGGTGAGTGGTTGGGAGCCAGCAGTCCTGGATTGTAAGAGGGATGTCCGACTGCCCACCAGGATCAGGCCTAAACGGGCAGTCGGACATCCCTTGAGAGGTCCCAGATTGGAGAGGGTGCAGGCTGGGCTGAGGGACACCCCCCCCCCCTCCATGCATGAATTTCGTGCACCTGGCCTCTAGTTATATATATAACTAACTAGGGTCCAGAAACTAGCAAAATTATATAACTAACTAGGGTCCAGAAACTAGCAAAGAGAAGGTTCTGGAAGTGGGGCCCAAGAAATGTGTGTGTGTGTGTGTGTGTGAGAAGCTGATCAGATTGAACTGCTGATCAGCCAGGCCTGGGCCAGGGCTGTGTGTATTGCAGTCAGCAGGATCTTAGAGTACCAGACTGGCATGAGATCAAAGCTCCTGTTTGACCCCTTTCTATTTTTATGACTGTGATCCTGTTGGAGAGTGGGGACAGGAAAGCCGCTAAGCTGTGCCCCTTACTCTCGTGAGAGCCATCTATTCCTGTCCTGGCCATTGGTCACTATCAGCTGCGCAGCCAAGCAGCCCTGGCAGGTGACGCTGCCGTGAGATTGAACTTGAAGGGCAGGGGGGTGGATAGCGAGTGAGCGTGGTCTCTGTGGCCGGTATCTCTCCCCTAGTAAAAGAAAGTTTGCAGTTAGAGGGAGGAGCTCTCGGGAAATATTTTAGGTTTCTCTGAAATTTTTAAGTTATTGAACCAAGTTGAGAAAAACACCTATTTTCTTGTAATATTTTTTTTGTCTCTGTGGAATATACAAGTATAGTAAATTATCAAAATTAAAATTTTGTAGAGCAGTATTTTATGAACATCGTTAATAACAGCTTCCTCTTCTATGCTTTTAAAATTAAAATTGTTACAGCGAATCCTATTGAAAAGGAGAAAATGTTTATTTTGGTTGCATTTATTTATTTTTTCTACAATAAACAATGCTACAGTAAAATTCCTTATAACATGTGCTTTTATTGCTGTAGGTTAGATTCCTTAATTTGGGAAGTTATGCATTTTAAAAATTATAATAGACTAGAGGCCTGATGCACGAAATTTGTGCAAGAGTAAGCCTTCCTTCCCCCGGCTGCTGGCATCGGCTTCCCTCTGGCACCCGGGACCCAGGCTTCCCTCCGGCCGCGGCAAGCACCTGGGACCCAGGTTTCTCTCACAACCTGGCTTTGTCCGGAAGGATGTCTGGTCTAATTAGCATATTGCGCTTTTATTATTATAGACTAGAAGCCCGGTGCACGAAATTTGTGCACGGCAGGGGGTTGTCCCTCAGCCCAGCCTGTACCCTCTCCAATCTGGGACTCCTGGAGGGATGTCCGACTGCCCGTTTAGGCCCGATCTCACAATCCAGGACTGCTGGCTCCCAACTGCTTGCCTGCCTGCCTTCCTGATTGCCCCTAACCGCTTCTGCCTGCCAGCCTGATCACCCCCTAACCACTCTGCTGCCAGCCTGGTTGATGCTTAACTGCTCCCCTGCCAGCCTGTTTGCCCCCAACTTCCCTCCTCTGCCAGCCTGGTCACCCCTAACTGCCCTCTCCTGCAGGGTTGATCACCTCCAACTGCCCTCCCTTGCAAGCCTGGTCCCTCGCAACTGCCCTCCCTTGCAAGCCTGGTCCCTCGCAACTGCCCTCCCTTGCAGGCCGGGTGCCTCCCAACTGCCCTCTCCTGCTGGCCATCTTGTGGTGGCCATCTTGTGTCCACATGGGGGCAGGATCTTTGACCACATGGGGGCAGCTATATTGTGTGTTGCAGTGATGATCAATCTGTATATTATTCTTTTATTAGATAGGATAGAGGCCTGGTGCACGGGTGGGGGCCAGCTGGTTTGCCCTGAAGGGTGTCACAGGTAAGGGTGGGGGTTCCCTTGGGGTGTGGGGCGGCCTGAGCGAGGGGCCTGTGGTGGTTTGCAGGCCGGCCACGCCCCCTGGCAACCCAAAGAGAGGCCCTGGTATCTGGAATTTATTTTCCTTCTACAATTGAAACTTTGTAGCCTGGAGCAGAGCCAAGCCTGGGGCTCCGGCAGCCATTTCTGTGGCAGTTAATTCACCTTCTACAATTGAAACTTTGTTGCCTTAAGCGGGTGGGCCCGGCCAGGGTGTGCAGAAAGCTTTGCTTCCCCTGTTGCCGCCGGCAACCCGGGCCTGCTCTCTCAAGCTCCATTCTGCCGCCATTTGTTTGAATTTGTTTACCTTCTATAATTGAAACTTTGTAGCTTGAGTGGAGGCTTAGGCCTGCAACGGCTATGGAAAGCTTGGCTTCCTCTGTTACCTGGGAAACCTTGTTCTCTGTGGCTGTAGCCATCTTGGATTGGGGTTAATTTGCATACTCGCTCTGATTGGCTGGCGGGCGTGGCTTGGCTGGTGGGCGTGGCTTATGTAGCGGAGTGATGGTTAATTTGCATATTACCATTTTATAGAGAGGATATGTCCAGATTAGATTAATATCCAAAATGTGAACTAGAATCACAGTTATCATTATTGTTTTCATTATCGCTTATATTTTCACAGCATCAGCAGAAAGTGTATAAAAGCTTTTATCTGAATTTTAACTGTAAGAGTCTTTGTGGGGAGTTACCACTGTATCATTAGCTATTAGAAACCTGACATTTACTGTATTAACACTTGTTTATTTGGCTAAATGGCTTTTCTTTTCTAGCTTTCTATTCATAAAAATAAATTGACTGAACGTCAGGAAAAAGTGTTGAACCTAAAAAAAGACTTAGCAGAGATGCAAGAATGGATGACTGAGGTGGAAGAAGAAGACCTGGACAAGGATTTTGAATACAAGTCACCAGAAGAACTTGAGAGTGCTGTTGAAGAAATGAAGGTGAGGCTGGGATAGTCAGTGTCAGCAGGCTTTATCTCTCCCTTCAAAGTCAGTCGATCACACAAACAATCATCCATCTGTCTGTAAATCATGATTGTGCAATTGACCCTTGAACAACACAGGTTTGAACTGTAAGGGTCCATTTATACAGAGATTTTTAAAAAGAAGTACTGTAAATGTATTTTCTCTTTCTTATGGTTTTTTAAATAACTTTTTTCCCCTCTAGCTTACATATAACATACAAAATATGTGTTCATTGACTGTTTACATTATTCGTAAGGCTGTTTATGTTATTGGTCAACAGTAGGCTCTTAGTAGTTAGTTTTGGGGGAGTCAAAAGCTATTCATGAATTTTGATCCATTGTGTTGTTCAAAGGTCAACGGTACATAATCCTTCATAGGAGGATTTCAAATTAAAAAAAAAAAAAAAAGAAGGGGAACTGCTGTGATTCTAGTAAGGAAGGAAGTTCAACGTGGCCCGTGAGTTGAATCCATGTAGGGCCCTGAGACATTTTCTTATTTTAGAACCTGGGGAACCACAGACACTGAATTAAAAAAATTCAGTGACATCAATTACATTCACAATGTTGTGCAATCATCACAACTATTTCCAAAAATTTTCAGGAATAATTTTTTTTTTTCATTAGGACCAAGAAAGACTTTCCAGTTTGCTTGGGGTTTATCCTTATTTCATCAGATGTGGTCTTCCTGTTACTACATGGGGCATGCCGCATGTATATAAGTGGTTTGTTAGAGCAGGTGGAGTTGCAGTAGGAACATTGTGAAGGGATTTAATATTGGTTGGGGCCACAGGATATACTTCCTGTGAACTTATATTCCTATGTCAACAGTCTTGAACACTTTTTTTTTTTATATGATAAAAGAACTGG
The DNA here is from genome assembly GCF_951640355.1 of Cnephaeus nilssonii. Taxonomy (NCBI): domain Eukaryota; kingdom Metazoa; phylum Chordata; class Mammalia; order Chiroptera; family Vespertilionidae; genus Cnephaeus; species Cnephaeus nilssonii. The sequence continues at coordinate 29,919,586 of NC_137080.1, forward strand.
GCATCATTCCCAAATTTCTAATCTCACTTCAAGTCTCCTTCAGTGTCCAAGCCAAAGAAGATAGTGATTAAAGGCTATTTTAAAAAATAAGATTAAGCAACACATTGAATGTTTTAGGCCAAAGTTAACTTGCCTAAAAGTGTAACTAAAGCAAAAATCTCTGTGCAGATGTCCTTTAAAAAATATTAGATTTTGCCCAGCTTGTGTGACTCAGTGGTTGAGTGTCAATCTGTGAACTAGGAGGTCACGCTTCAGTTCCAGGTCAGGGCACATCCCCAAGTTGCAGGCTTGATCCCCCGTAGGGGGCTTGCAGGAGGCAGCGAATCAATAATTCTCTCTCATTATTGATATTTCTATCTCTCCCTCTCTGAAATCAATAAAAATATATTTAAAAAAGGATTAGATGTAATCCATGCATTACTATATATGACAAAGGACTTTTATTGTATTTTCACAGAAGCATAATTTTTAGTGTAGCTTTTTAAAAAAATACATACATATATTTATTGATTTCAGAGAGGAGGAGAGAGGGAAAGAGAGAAAGAAACATCAGTGATGAAAGAGAACCATTGGTCGGTTACCTCCTGCATGCCCCACACTGAGGATTGAGCCCGAAACCCAGGCATGTGACCTGACTTAGAATCGAACCTTGATCTCCTGGTTCATTGGTCAGCACTGAACCACTGAGCCATGCCAGCTGGGCTAGTGTAGCTTTTTTTTTTAAAGCTTTAAAAATATTCAGTATATAAGGTATTTTAAAGGTAGCCTACTATGTTAAGAACCATCTTATTTCATTTATTCTCTTTACAGTACTGCCATTGTAGTTCTGTGGTTTATTTAAGTCTCTAGGGATGAGAGTTTAGAAAAATGAGATTTAACACCCTCGATTGGGCAACATTCTATTTATTTTTATTTTTCCAAACATTTGAATTTTAAAAACAACTGCACTTAATAATTTTATCCAACCTATGAAAGTTTAAAACCATTTAGAAGTAAAGAAAGCTGAACAAGAAAGTATAAAGCTATTTTTGGTTGATTTTCCTGAAAGTGAGACTATCCTAAGTGCAGAGTGGGAGTCAGGAAAGAAATATTTCTAGATCAGATTTTCCTAGTATAACTTTATCATCTTGGAAATGCTGTTCAGTATCAGAAGGCTAGATATACTGATGTCACAGAGAGAAAAATATATTTGCGTAATTTTTAAAGGACACATCTACCATGGTGCATCTCAACTTTTGTGACCATTTATTTATTTCAGTCTAATGTTCAGAACTCTAGTGGCCAATTAAAATTAATTCACTTAGATTTTTATCATGGGCCCAGACTTTGAAAATATTTAATGTCAGTAAACATAACTTAAGGATGACTTAAGGTGTTAACGTTGCCTGCCTGTTATTAAATGAAAATGTTTATGTGGGACCATTTTCATTGGGGCATATAATGAGTGAGAATTTATAGTTAGTATTTAATTTTATTTTATTATTTTATTTTTTTTCAAAAGCAATCTCTGTGTTCTAAATTAGGTAGTTGAAATCACATAGATGTTTTAATTTTGGTTTAGTTATTTTAGGAAAAAGAAAGACATTTATTAGTGAGAAAGGGGGACGATTTTCATTTCTATCCTTCCCTGGAACAGAGGGCGAAAGAGGATGTGCTGCAGAAGGAGGTGCGAGTGAAAATTCTGAAGGACAACATCAACTTAATAGCTAAGAAGGTGCCCTCTAGTGGCCAGGAATTGACATCTGAGTTGAATGTTGAGCTTGAGAATTACCAACTTCTTTGCAACAGAATTCGAGGAAAGTGCCACACTCTTGAGGTATGCTATTTTTTTTTTCAGTGATGTGTTTCTGAGATTAAAACTTTGTAATGTACTGACCATTTCCATTTCTTGAAAAAAAACTTGATTTTTCCCTCCAAACACTGGATCATAAAGGAAAATAGTTCTTGGTTAATAGGTTAATAAAATGAAGCAGGGATGAAAAAATACAGGAGACCAAGATCTGCCCTCAATTAAGGTTCATGGGAAAGTCATTTAACATCTTTAGACTTTACATTTTTTATATTTTAAATCAAGGTTTTCATATCACAGGTGATCTATAGGCAGATTCTATAGATTCTAGAACAGTGTACTGTGAACTCCTCTAGAGCAGTGTACTGTGAACTCCTCTAGAACACCTGCAGGGGAGGGCAGTTGGGGGGGAACCAGGCCAGAAGGGGAGGGTGGTTGCGGGAGACTAGGCCTGCAGGGGAGGGCAGTTGGGAGCCAGCAGTCCTGGATTATGAGAGGCATGTCGGGATCGGGCCTAAACGGGCGGTCGGACATCCTTCAAGGGGTCCTAGATCAGAGAGGGTGCAGGCTGGGCTGAGGGACACTCCCCACCCCATGCACGAATTTCGTGCACTGGGCCTCTAGTTTTAAAATAAGGAATGAGGGTTTGGAATTGCTTTGAGAATTAATTTTATAGTTACTTTGAAATTAGTTTGAGAGAAGAGAAGGAAAAATGCAAAAAAAAAAATAAAGGTAAAAGAGAAAAGGTAAGGCCTTGATATTTTTAAAATGGTAAATGAAAAAGAAGAAAAAAGGGGTTTAAAAGTAAAAACAATTTTAAAATTATGTCAGCGATTACCAAGGAATATTGGGCAGAAATAGACCAAATTTCTAAATTAGAGTGAGAATGCCCTTCTTAGAGGAATCCAAATGTATCACCTTGATTATTTTTAGACTCCTTAAAAAGATATGAAATCAGGAACTAGTTCAGACTTACAGAAGAGTAGAGGCAATACTATTAATACATCTTTTAACTATAACTAATGTTAACTTTTTGCCATATTTTCCCAGATCTCATTTTTAAAATAAAGTACATTAGTATTGTGGAATCTGTTTTCTTCTTTTCCATCCCATCTCATCTCATCTCTTGAAGTAATCTTCATCCAGAAGTTGGTGTATATTCTTCCCAACCATGTTTTTATATTGGTAATATATACACCCACTTATGTCTCAGTTATCAATTTCTATGCAACCATCTCCCCAAAACGTAGTGACTTTTAAAACAGCCATTTATTATTTCTCATGGTTCTGTGTTTGAGGTGTCTCAGTGGGGTGGCTTCCTGCTCCATGTGGTCCATGACTAGCTCACTCAGGTGGCTGCATTCGATGGGGGGCTCAGCGGGGACATTCACAATGGCCTCTCATCCCCCAGGCCTCTCTCCACGTGGTATCCCAGTTTCACAGCTTCTCTACCACATGGCAGCTGGCTTTTCAGAGGGAGAAAGCGGAAGCTCTTAAAGGCTTGGTCTGCAATTTGACACAGTGTCACATCTGTAACATTCTTTTGGTCTAAGCAAGTCACAAGGCCAACCCATGTTCCAGGGCAGGAGAAAAGAATTTCACCACTTAATGGGAGTCAAGGCAAAAAAACCGTGGCCATCATTAATCCACCGGAGTTCATCCTCTGGTCATACATTAGTCCTCCCACATGCAGAATGCACTTACACTGTCCCAGGTGCTCCCTAAGGCTTATCTAGTACAGCATCAAGCTCGAAACCCTGCATCGGGTCTAAACAAATGTGACTCTCAGGACAGTTTCTTTAGGCGCAGGTGTGGCACCGTTCAATCTGGTGACTTGCCCGTTAGAAAGATAAGTTATCGCACCCCTTATACTCACATTCAAAGGTGAGCTAGGCAGAGGAAAACCTTAGCGGCACCCCATTCAAAAAACTGGGGGCAGTGGAAGGTAAATCGCAGTCACTGTTAATAGTGACTCTGAATTCTAATAATAGTCCTTCTGAAATCTGGCCAGGGGCGGGACTGGTGCTTGATTAGGGACCAGTTCTGTTTCCTGGGAATGCTGCTCATTTTTCCTTTCCCATAAGAAAATGGGCTCTGCTTGCAGTTGCAGCCGAGTAGATGTCTCTGCTGCTTTCCACCTGTAGAAATTTGGGGGACCAGACCCACCTTTTCTCTTTTAGTCTTTATTCAAGGGCTGGCAAATTGCACCCTGAAGGGTCAAATCTGGTTTGTGTCTCTTCCACTGTGGCCTGTGAGCTAACAATGGTTTGTATGTTTTTCATTTTTAAGGGGTTATTAACAACTAAACCAAAACACACACAAAATAAACAGAAGAATCTGTGGCAGGGACCAGATGTGGCTTGTGAAACTTAAAATATTTACTGTCTGGCCTTGAATGGAAAAAGTTGCTGCCCCCTGACCCGGTAAACACAACTCATTCGTAGTGCAGGCTGGAACGTGCCTTCTCTCAGTCAGTGGATCCCAAAGAAAACCAACCGGGAGGCTCCACGTGGAACTCCTTTTCCTACATTTATCCGTCAAATAGGCTCCTCTTCTGTGAGGGAGGGGCTATTCCTCCCATAAGTTTCTCCTAGGAAGTGGGGGGTGTAAATTTATCCCCCTGAAACTCCTCCTAGGCACTGGGGAATAGTGATTGCCATTAATATAGTTAGTATAGCTCCATTTTGGGCAAAATACGGTTCCTTGCATATATAGACATGTTCATATGAAATTAGAAAAGAGTTGGAAAGAGTATACAGCAAATTGTTACATCCATTAGCTCTGGGTTGGAATAGGATGGGCCCACGGAATTCCTGTTTTCTATATAATTGTTAAAAAGTGTTGCGATTATGAGTGCTTTTACCTTTCTAGTTTAAAAGCAAACTAATAAAACATTCCTCCTGTGTGTTGTGTTTGGTTTTTTTTGCTACCAGTTAAATAATTTTTTTTTTATTTTTAACCAGTTCCTTGGAATTTATTTTCCTGTAAAGAGTGAGGCAGGTCGCTCCTCTTTGCCTCCCGTCTCCCTCCAATTGGTCCAATGTGATTTAGTAAAGAACGAGGTTTTATTTCATTTATTTGAAATTCCAATTTCATCAGTTTCTGGGTCTCCACCTATGCTCCTATCTAAATGCAGTGGCTGTTGAATGGAGAGAATATGTAGTGCTGGAGATGCACGCATCTCTAAATGGCTGCTTGTCTAATGCCCCTTCCTCCTTGCCTGCTCTAGGAGGTCTGGTCCTGTTGGCTTGAGCTTCTTCACTATTTGGACCTTGAGACCAGCTGGCTGAACACTCTGGAAGAGCGGATGAAGAGCACAGAGGCCCTGCCGGAGAAGGAAGACGCTATCAACGAGGCCCTGGAGGTGGGCGCCTGCGTTCTCCCTGGTATTTCTTGTTGTAGGGAAGCCAAATGAGTATGAAAATGAGGAACATTCTGCCTTACGCCAGCAAGGCATTTTCGCCCTCAGCAGCTTTCAGTGTTGCCTTCCATTGCTTGAAGTGTTTGTACCATCGTTTATGTTTAGATTAATGGTGACCCACTAACTCAGTCCCCGAGGTGGGTACTTGTTTGTTAATTAGCGTACTGCAGTGATTTTCCTGCTTCTTTTTACCAGTCCCTGGATGGAACTCTGCCTTATGTTATGAGGACAATTGCTCTCTTGTGTTTTCATAAAGTTAATTTTGCTCCTAAGGCACGGCAATGACTGTGTTTACAGTGGCTCCTACCGTGTTATTTTCAGATGTGACAAGTTGGAGGACAGGGTGGGGAGGGAAGAGTGAGAAGTGTGGGATCCTGTCCGAGGAGCTTGTCTCCAGGCCCCACTTGAATTCCTTGAGGCCAAGAAATGCACCTGATTTTTCTTTCACGATGGCTTAATACCTGTTTCTTAAATAAATTATTAATAAATTATGAAGACAATAGAGCTGCTTTAAAAAAAAGGAGGAAGAGGCTAGGAAGAGGATAGATATGCTTTTGAAATTGTAGGGACACATGGTAATTAAGCGGATGACTGGATTGAAGGTCAGAAGTAAGTCAAAGGTGCTGGATGCTCTGTTGGAGAAAAGATGTCACTTCTCAGATAAAGGAGCAGAGTGAGAGGTGAAGAGCATGAAAACAATGAAAAGCTTAATTTAAAAATGAATATTTTCCTAACATGAGAATTAAAACATGTGCATTCTAGAAATACGGAAAATGGAGAAAAGTATAAAACAAACTCTAAAATAAATACTTTTAAACATTTTGGCAAATTTCTTCCTACTTATTATTATTATTTTTGTTAATCCTCACCTGAGGATATTTTTTTCATTGCTTTTCAGAGAAAATGGAAGGAAGGAGGGGGAGGGGAGGGGAAAGAAAGAAAGAGCGAGAAAGAAACATCATTGTGAGAGAGACACACTGACTAGTTGCCTGTTGCACGAGCCCCAAGCGGGGTGGGCGAGGAGTGAACCTGCAACCCAACTAGGTGCCCTGACCAGGAATTGAACCGCCACCCTTCGGTGCCCAAACTGACCTCTAACCACTGAGAAGCACTGGCCAGGGCTCTTCCTAATTATTGTTATTTTTAACACACGCACTGGAAGGTAGTACCTTATAATAACTGGATCAAAGACTTTGAAATCATAAGGAGTCAAGTTGGAATCTCAGCTCTTCTTTTTACCGTATGTACCCGTATGTAGGCGAAGTACTTAAGCTCTCTGAACTTCAGTTTTCCCATCTGTAATACGAAATAATATTTAACTCCAAGGTTACTTAGATTTATGTACATATAAAGTGTGTATACAAAATAGTACCTAGCTTTCTGTATATGTTATAGAAAACTGAGTACCTATTTTTCATAATCAGCAGTTTGAAATAATTTTGCTTTATAGTATTGTTTTCTGATTTCAAACTTTGTATCACACCATGAACATTTTCCCATGTAATTAATAATTACTAAAATTATTTATGAAGTTGTATTGTCATGTATCATCTTTTATGCTGAGTTCTCAATTTTATGTATTTTTTAATACCATTATGGATATTTTTGCAAATTAGTTATTCCTCGTCTTGTTTCTTGGGTAGAAATGGAATTACTTGTTAAAAAAAATGAACACTTTCGGATCCTTGATACATTTTGCCTCAGTAAGTGCATTATTTTTTCCCTCCTGTCCCTGTCCAGTCTCTAGAATCTGTTTTGCGACATCCAGCGGATAATCGCACCCAGATCCAGGAACTTGGCCAGACTCTCATTGATGGAGGGGTCCTTGATGACTTAATCAGTGAGAAACTGGAGGCTTTCAACAGTCGATATGAAGAACTGAGTCGTCTGGTAAGAACTGGGACGTGCATGAGTGTAGATTAGGTGTTTGTGAGACGGAGCTGACTTCAAGAACTTGTACCAAGGGAAAAAGTTGGTAACCAACATTAACAGGGGCGTTGCGGGCTTTGAAATACTAGCTGAGGAAGAGTAAACCCAGCTCTATAGCGAGGCAAAATTTGATGATTAAAAAAAAAATCTATCTTTGAGATGGTTTCTATTTATGAACTATTTCATTTCCTTTGAGCTATATTATAGCTGTATATAAGAATAACTCATATTGTCCTAGAAATACTAGGGCGGGCAGAACTTGACATAAGCTGTTGTGATAAAATGCCAAGCTGTCTTAGATGCATATCCAGAATGAATTGCAATGTTTATGCTCATATCAGTAAGTAGAGAAGGGAGACTGTTCTTCCCGAGGAGGGTTAGAGGGATATTAGTGCTTTCAAACACATATTAAATAATAACTGTTGATGCTGAGATTGGGAAAAGAATCAATCTTGATTCAAAAGTGCAGCAAGTAGTGGTATACACACATGTACATGGAACTTGTTTTAGGCTTTGGAAAAAAGCTTTGTATGTTCACTCTACTGATAGACGTTTGTTATATTTTATATCCTTGTTGACAGGCTTATTGCTGATTCCTAAAAACACCTTAAATTCATAGTAAATGAGAAATTCTCTGTTTAATATATTATTTAGGAAATCTTTACATTTTTACAGATTGTCATTGTAGGTAGAAAGAAGTAAAAACGAGTAATTCACTGAAAGATATGTAAGATACCACAAGGACCTTTTTATCATTGCTAGTTATTTATTCATACTGCTCACCAAAGTTTTGAACTAGAGCCTGTATTTCTTTTCTTGGCGGCCAGATCATAGGGTTTTCTTATATTCAGCTATTTATGTTTGTGAAGACTAATGATTCCGTTTTATCCCCTGTGTAGGCAGAGAGAAAGCAGATTTCTTTGGAAAAGCAACTCCATGACCTACGGAAAACTGATCAGATGCTTGAAGATTTGCAGGAGAGCTTACTGGATCTGGACAAGCAGCTCACAACCTACCTGACGGACAGGGTAGATGCCTTGCAAGTTCCGCAGGAAGCTCAGGTACTGCCATGGATCGGAGGTGTTTGAGTTGTCAGAAGAGCAAGTGTAGTAATCTCCTCCTTACCTGCAAGAGCACCAGCCCCTCCTGCCACCCCAAACCGGCAATCAGTGAGAAAGGGTGACCTTGCTTTTGGGGCACCATGTGGGTTTTGGAGTTCTCTTGGCCTTTATGTGAAATCCTGGTAAAAGATAGCTTTCTTAGCTATGAAATTGGGAAAATTCCTTTTTATAAATAAGCAGTGAACATTAGAAATGACAAATGCAAAGACCATAGTTTGTGCACAACATACAGTAGTCTCCATTTATTATTATTATTATTATACTGCAAACTTGCTGAAACTTGAACAAGGCTCTGCATATTCTTATGTAATATATGATTATATGGAACTTAAAAAAAATACATCCTTCCCTGCTTCTGATCTCTTTGTAGAAAATTCAAGCAGAGATCTCTTCCCATGAGGTACGGCTGGAAGAGTTGCGAAGAAACATGCGCTCTCAGCCTCCGACCTCCCCAGAAGGCAGGACTGCGAGAAGAGGAAGTCAGATGGATGTCCTGCAGGTGAAGAGGGGGAGCGATGTGTGGGCAATGATTACTTGGATGCCTTTGGTTTTCTTTTTAAAAAAATAATTTTTTACAGAGAGGAAGGGAGAGGGAGAGAGAGCTAGAAACATCGATGAGAGAGAAACATCGATCAGCTGCCTCCTGCACACTCCCCACCGGGTATGTGCCTACAACCACAGCACATGCCCTTGACCGGAATCGAACCTGGGACTCTTGAGTCCACAGGCCAACGCTCTATCCACTGAGCCAAACCGGTCAGGGCTGGTTTTCTTTTTGATGTGAACAGTGAGACGAGTGACACATTGCAGGTGCATTGCATTCCAGGCAGAGCTGCAGAAAAAAATTATTGCATGCGTGGACAATATCAAATGTGATTCTGTAGTTGAGTTGAGAAGAGATAGAAAGCTAGGTTTAGAAGTTAGGTTGATAAGTCTTTCCCGTAATGCAGAGTCCCTGTCAGTTCTCTGCGGCTAATACACCGGGCACCACTCAGTCCTTTGCGGTGGATGCAAGATTGATTTTCTCTCTGAGCTCATGAATAACACTTTGAGTTCTAGGTTCCTGACTGTAGTTTTCGAATAGGTGGGAAAATTAGTGAAGTTTTAATTTCAGCGAGGCCAGCTTAGCCTTTTATTATATCTAAGACTGACATACTGAATGTCAAGTGATGTATGACCCTGGGTAACCTCGCTGAGTTCCTTTATGGAATGCTTTTATTGTGATTTATTTTTACAGCTTTTTAGCAGCAGGTGTTATACTAATACCGTCTGTTGAGAGAGATTATCATTCTGATGTGAATTGCTTATTATTATCATTTCTTCAAACAGAGGAAACTTCGAGAGGTGTCCACCAAGTTCCAGCTTTTCCAGAAGCCTGCGAACTTCGAACAGCGCATGCTCGACTGTAAGCGTGTGCTGGATGGTGTGAAAGCAGAACTGCATGTGCTGGACGTGAAGGATGTGGACCCTGATGTCATCCAGACCCACCTGGACAAGTGTATGGTGAGGGCATTGGTGGTTAATGGGTCCACTAGGTTTTCCAGCAGCAAATACGGCTTCATCTAGCATAACGTACATGGTTTGTTCAATATTAATATATATTGTAAATATATATTAACAATAGGGGTGAATGATGAAAAATAGGTTATAAAATAAGAAGTGTGGTCTTTTCCTCCAAAGACATTAGAAGAGATAGGGGAGATAGGTAGGATGGAGTAAAATCAATTATTACAGTGTCATGAAATAAAAAAAGAAAAAAGGCTTAAATATACATACATACATATATGTGTGTGTGTGTGTGTATATATATATATATATATATATATATATATATACACACACATATATATATGATTAAAAACAAAGGAAACACTCAATCACAGTATGACATTAGGAAAGGCTTTGGCAGAATTTGACTAATGAACTAACTTTCAAAGGATAAATTTGAGGTAGCTGGAAGAACCATACTTAGAATGGATGTTAGAAATATTACCATGTAAAAAAATTATTCTTAAGGATACTTAAATTTTACTTTATAAAGTCTAAATCCAAAATATGAAAGAAGAAATTATACTTAGAACAGATGTCAGGAATATTATTACAGAAAAATCATTCTCTAGAAAAATTAATTTTAAATCAAAGTTTAAACCTAAGATCTGTAAAAAAATTATTTAGAAGGCCTTATTGCTGTTGCAGTCTTGAATTTTAAAATTCAGTTGCTTATACATTTTAAAATGTGGCTAAGCATACACATTCTTAGAATTAGTGTTCTGCTAGAGAAGAATCATGAAGCTGAAGATGACACCTGTTAAGACAATAAAAGATTGGGAAGAGTTCTTGGTGCTTATCAAAACTGTTATCTCCACATGTCTGTTATATACCAAAGGTTGGTTGATTACTCAAAAGCTATAATGGGTGGAAGAATGAATAAATAGGATACATTTCTCTGTGTGTGTGTGTGTGTGTGTGTGTGTGTGCATGTGTACACACACTGATATATGTAAATATTTACCAAGATATAGAGGTCAACAAAGCAAGCACCATTCTTGACTGTGTGTAACTTGGCCCAGGGGTCTGTTATGTGACAGAGCCACCTGAGATGCTTCAGGTCAGGATCACGATGAATGGAGGCAAGAGAACCTGCACAGAATAGTTTAAGGTAATGAAGATGAAGACAGCTCTGAATTTGACTTGATGACTAAAATTTCTTAAAGTCATATTCATCTTGATGTGTTGAGTTGTCATATATCTTCTCATTACATAAGTTGTATGTACCAATGTGGTAGTCTTGGTACTTCAGAATTGTAAGAAAAAAATAAGAATGCGAATACTTCCAATTTTCAATAGCCAGAAATACAGCCAGAGTTGGCTTTTTTCTAATAATAGCATTTAGGATTTTTAAAGTTATAATTTAAAAAATGATAGACATTCCAATTTTTAGTCCTGATATTTTCACATTTTATGTTTGGAAAATGTTCATAAACTTTCATAAACTTTTAAAATATGTATCTAAGGGTTTTTTTGAAACAAGTATAAATGCCATTTGTTTATTTTCTTCTCTGATTTAAAAAAGTTATTGCAAACTTGATGCTATTTTTACTCATCCTTTGAATCCACATTGGGGAAAGATAAAGCCCTTTGATCTCCGTAGTTAAATCATAGCTGTCAATCTGGATAAGCCGTGTTCTGAAATGATTCCAGTTACTGGGTTTTCACTGTGATGTGTGCGATTTGTCTTGTTTTCTTTTTAAGAAACTCTATAAAACTCTAAGTGAAGTCAAGCTTGAAGTGGAAACAGTAATCAAAACCGGCAGACACATTGTTCAGAAGCAGCAAACCGACAACCCCAAGGGGCTGGACGAGCAGCTGACTTCTCTGAAGGTGCTCTACAACGACCTGGGTGCTCAGGTGAGGACAGCCACACCCACCACTTTCTCTCTCTCTCTCTCTCTCTCTCTCTCTCTCTCTCTCTCTGTGTGTGTCTCTCTCTCTTTTGTGCATTTTAAAGTTTCACTTCTGGGAGAATATGTGTTTAAATTTTATGGTATTAATAATGTTTTCAGCGATTCCAATAATTTTTATTAATTTTTAAATGTTTGTGCTAATATTGCAATGAGTACAAATTGTATTGAAACTTATTTTTAATATTTAATCCAGATTTACTTTATATTTTCAATGACTATTGACATTTCAAAAGTAAACTTTAAAAATAATAGTCCCTGTGTAAACTCAAGTTATTGGTTTATACCAATAATAGCATTTAGGACTTACAAAATCATAATTTTAAAAATTGAAATTAAATTGAATAGGCTACTGAGAGTGTTCAAACATCGGGTTCTAATAAATATTATGTGACAAGAAGGTCACATTGATCTAGCGGGATTTAAAATCCTTTCAGGAAACAGCTATAATTTGGGCATTTTAGTGAATCGGTGGGGGAGTGGTGGGTCATTTACTGACTGGATCCAATAGGCTGAGTGTCTTCTCTCACTGAGAATCCAAGTCTTGAAACTAGGGAAGTAAAAAAAAAAAAAAAAGTGTGGAACTGAAAACTTGGCAGTATTAGAAAGCTGTGTTAGATTATATTTTAGGTCCTTCTCGAGTTATTAAATAGTAACTGAGTTTCTGTAAGAGCCCAGAGAAAACCAGCTAAAATGGTATCACTTTCAAACCAGTGAACATGGGCAGTCCATGCATTTCCTGGGCGTTCACTTCACTTCTGCAAGATCGGGTGGTTGATTTTGATTCATTTTGACTCTGTACCACTGGATCACATTTCTCAGCGCATCATTTTGGTATTACACAGCTGAAGTTCTTTTTGAAACGTGATATTTATTTATTGACTGGGCAGTTTATGCACGGGAGTGGTGTTGCTGGTTTTTTCACCTGTCCTCTAATTCTGGCTGCTGGCTCAGACCAGGCTCGATCCAACGGCTGTGTCACCTGGGACATACATGGTCTTACCCTCTTTAGGCTTCACTGTCCTGTTCTGTAAATTAGGAAGGGCAGTGCCTATTACAGAGGTGGTTGCGGGTTTTATTGTATAACATGTGTACTGTTCCTTAACACCATTTGGGGGCTGTATCCAGAGTCTGGTCAATGTTAATTCAGTTCATTTTGCTTTCTGTCAACAATAGTAAGTACAAAATAATAATAATAAAGGGTTTTATTGCATAGTCATTTACTGTGTTTTTCAATAAATGGTTAACTGTAAAACATGATTGTGAAAATCGTGCTGTTTCCCTTCAAATTGCTAGAACATGTAATGTGTTTTAAACAGAGTCCTTCATTGAGATGATTCTAAGCATCTTGTGTTCAAAATAGTAAAAGATAACACTTACCGATCCCTTAACCCTGTTGCAAGGATTGGGCCAAGTCCTTTGTGTGTGTATTTTTCTCATTTAAAACTCAGAACAGCCTTTGGAGGGTCATACCTCTACCAAGGTCCCTTAGGAAAGAAGTGGCAGAGCTAAGATGAAAACCGAGGGTTGCTGACACTTAACCACTACTGTATAGTGTCCCCTTGCAGAGATCAAGGTTGTATATCTCTTGGGGTTCAATCCGCGTCAGTTTGGATCCTCAGCTATTATCCATGTTTAGTCCTCTCTCGGTTCCTTCTTTTCAGGTGACAGATGGAAAACAGGATCTGGAAAGAGCATCCCAGTTGGCCCGGAAAATGAAGAAAGAGGCTGCTTCTCTCTCGGAGTGGCTTTCAGTGACTGAAACGGAACTAGTACAGAAATCCACCTCAGAAGGTTTGCTCGGCGACTTGGACACAGAGATTTCCTGGGCTAAAGTGAGTTGTAGTTCAGGGGGACCACCAATATCACGCCCGCGTGACCTGTGGCATTTTTGTTCAGGGCAATCTGGGTGGATGTCATTTTCCTCCATTTTGGATTAAATATAGCCTTTTCTTTTTTCCGTTATTTTTTTCCTACTTCTCTGTGCTAAGAAAAACAGTAAGAATATTTTTAAAACAACTATTTCAAGAAGCTACTTTTGTCTTGACTCCAAAAGTGTTGAACTCTGATCAGTCATCAACAGGCCTTCAGAGGCGTTCTGCTTATGTGGCACTTGAAAATATGATAGTTACACTTTCGAAGTTGATTTTTTTTTTTTTGAGTATTCATTCCACACAAAGTGTTGTGCTGAATTTATTTGTTAATTCTTCTACGATAACTTTTGTACCAGTTACTAGCTTTTCTATTGCAAACCGATGTAAAGAGAACAGAGACAGAATTTTCAAAAGAGTCAACAAAAGATTGAAGAGTGTTCTTTGGCTCTTTAGTTACTTTGATATTATAGAGATTAGAGAGTGGATTTTCCAATTCTCTTTTGAAGTGGACAAAAAAGGAATGGAATACAAAGTAGTTTTTTTTTTTTCCAAGGCATTTTCTTTTCCCAAATTTATTTTCTAAGAAAGAGGCATGTATACTAGAGATAAGTACTGAAAATAATGATCAATACTGTGACAAAAATTTCTATAAAGTCACCAGATCTGTTTTGGCATCCTACACTTGTGCTGGCCTGTGGGAAATGAAGAGGAGGGGATTTGAGATCACAGGGGGTGGTGCAACTCTTTAATTTGAATGCTCTGTGAAGAGAACAGTTGAATGAAAGTCAAGATATTAGGCACCAGAGAGAGTGTTCTCAGTTTAGAAAATAGCTGATGAAAAGCATAATTATGCCATAGGCTTGTGAAGGGAAAAAACTATATGCAGGCAATGAAGAACGTTGGCATTTATAGGTGTATTGTGGGTGAATGGGAAGCAAAGGTACCAAACTTTATTTTTGTTAAGTTTAGCTTTTTCAAGGAAATATTACCTTCTTTGTACAATACATTTTGAAAGCCCTTGTTTTCTCATTAGTAACATAAGTTATATAAGTTAATTGAATGACATTTTTATGGTGTAAAAAATAAAAGAGGGGAGCAAAAATCATCTATAATGAAAGAACACCCTGTTATCTTTTCAGTTTTTTATAGGCACATATAGACATGCACAAGCACAGCATGTATTTGAAAATAATTCTATTTAGTGTTTCATGACTTTCTTAAAAAAAAAACAACCCATCTTATATCTTTAACATTTTTCTTTACCTATATGTTGTATCTCATATTGGAGACAGGCCTAATATTTAATTGCATATTTTATTTTTGATTGTTCCATTTTTCTATTCATGTTCATTTGATTTATTACCAATTTTCACTATTATGAAAAATGCTATGCCCTGCCTGGTGATCTCAGTGGTTAGAGCATCAGCTCTTGCACTGAAGGATCGCAGGTTTGATACCCAGACAAAGGCACATACCTGGATTGAAGGTTCGATTCCCACTACAGTTGGGGCAGGAGGCAACCAATCAATGTCTGTCTGTCTGTCTCTCTCTCTCTCTCCCCCTCTTCTCTACCTCTCCCTCTTCCTCTCCCTCTCCCTCTCCCTCTCCCTCTCCCTCTCCCTCTCCCTCTCCCTCTCCCTCTCCCTCTCCCTCTCCCTCTCCCTCTCCCTCTCCCTCTCCCTCTTCTTCTCCCTCTCTTTCTCTCCCTCCCTACCACTTTCTCCAAAAAGCAATGGGAAAAAAAATCCTCTGGTGAGGATTAACAAAAAATAAAAAATGCTATGATGAATATACTTGTAGCTAAATCATAACATGTATTCATAATTATTTTCTGAGGATAAATTCTTCGAGCTAAAAATACTGAGTCTAGGGATATATTCATTTTAAAGTCTTATACAAATTATGAAATTATCCTTCAGAAATTGTACCTACCAGCTCCATGTGAGAATTCCTATTGCTTGTTTTAACCACAACTTTGAAATGGTAGGCAGATATCATGTTTTGGTTAGTTAATTAGAACATTTTCCATCAGTTTATAGGGCATTTGAAGTTCTTTTTAAAAAAATTGCCTTTTATTGTAATTCTGATCATTTTTCTTTCACCTGTTAGGTCTTTTCATTTAGAGCTCTTTACCTATTTATTAATGCTTTGTATGTTGTCTATTATTGCAAAAATATTTTTTGCTACTGTAATTCCCTTTCTGTTCTGTATATATTTAAAAATGCTGTTATTATATATTTTTGAATAATAAAATCATCTTTTTCTTCATTATATATGCCATTAGTGCTTAGAAAGTTCAACTCTGCTCCAAGGTTATGTAATTATTTACTTACATTTTCTTCTAGCTCTTTTATAGTTTCATCTTTTTATCTTTAATGCTTTAATCCTTCTGGAATTTATTTTGGTGTATATAATGAGGTAAGGCTCTAACCTTTTTCCAAGTAGTTAACCAGTTATCTCAACACTATCTACTGAGTAATTATCTCTTCTCCATTGATTTGACATGCTAACTTCATCTATTATTTTTGGCTGTTGATTTTCTTTGTCTGATTCACTGATCCTGCCCTCTGAAATGTCTTTTAGGTGTTTAACTATGTGGCTTTAAATATGTTTGAATATATACTTAATAGATTCCTTGTTTTTAATGTTCCTTTTTTTTTGTATACACTCATATACACTTTAGAAGTATTATTCTCAAAATCTTAAAAAAATATTTTCTTAGAAATTTTGATTTGAATTGCCTTAAATTTATAGATTTGTTTTGAGAGGATTTGACATCATTGTTATATTGTCACATGGCATGTCTCATTTCCCCTCAAATTTTTAAAATCCCTATATAATGCTTTGGTTATTTTCTTCATAAACACACACATACACATACACATATGTGTGTGTGTGTGCAAAGAAGTTAATTTATACTTATTTATTTTACATGCTTTAAAAAACATGCCTTTTCTCTTTTTTATTAATTGCTTATAGCTGGTACATATATAACTTTTTGCATATTTAATATTTATTCATTCATCTTTGTACACGTATAAATTCAATTAATTTTTCAGATTAAGACTATAAAAATAACCTTGTATTTTCTGTAACTACTCACTCTTAAATTCCCATTTAGTCTTATTTTGGATTTGAAATAATGAAGGTGGTATATACAAGTCATGAATTCACAGCACATTCTCTTCACTAGAGTAAATCGAATGAAACATCAATATGTAACATAATCATCCATTTTTTCAAAGTTGTATTTTCAGATTTAAGAAACATCCATATTTCACCACATTTTAATGTATTTGCACTTAAAATAGGTAAAGTTATTTTCAATGCAAAATTTAAGTAGCATTTTTATTCCTGAACATAGTGTTTTTATTCCATGGCGTCAGTGTCATTATTTTAGATGTGGTCATTTTCTTTACAGTGAAATCTGTTAGCATAGATAGCATGTGTACTGTTTCAATTTAATTACTCATAGTTAAATCTTTCTTAAAGACTACACTAGTCAGTACATTCCCACTGAAGGAATGCAGAAAGTCTTAACTTCAGGAAGCATGGCTGTGGGTATTCTATTTTTCCCCCCTTCCCTGCTGGAGGACACTTGAGAGAAACATTTCAGTGCCTTTAAAAATATCAGTAATTGACATGGCCAAGTAGATGTTCAAACCTTGACTCACTGGAGAATTTGCAATTTTTAAGCTTTCCAAAATGTGATTTAATGATGTGAGATTAAATATAGACTCACGCTCCTTTAAAGAATTTGTTTTAATATTGGTTTAAAAAGGTGCCAGCAGCAGGTTAGATATGCACATGTCACTTTATGATTGAAAGAAGATTGTAATTTTAATTTTGGAATCCAATATTCTCTCTATAACTCTCTGACTATACACCTTACCTATTGAATCTTATGAACATGAGAATTAAGTTGTCATTATACTATCCAGAGTATTATGACAATTGTAAGACCAAAACTTAGATGTGCTAGTTCTTAATGATTTACTTAGGATGAAATACTTTTGTAATGCTTTTACAATAAATTACATTAGGCCATTTAGTTATAGGATGCAGTCCTTGCAAGTAACTATAGTACTCAATTGTCTCCTGTAGAAATCAAGGAGATACATTCATTATGAATTTTAGAATTATGAGTTCTGGGGTAGTTCTGCTTTGCCAGCTATAGTTACAGAAAGTGAACTTGATTGTTTACACCCAGTGTTATGATGAAGATAAATTAGTACTTGTGTGTGATATATGGAATTTACTAGTATACTTAAAATAAATAAATAACCTTTTTTTCATACCTGAATTTAATACATTTCCTGTTATATGCATAAGTAAATGTTTCCATTTTTATTAGCATCTTAAGAACTCTCGCATGTTAATAAGTTATGGAGTTTTGTAAACCTTTGGCAGTTGTAAACTTTCTAGGGTGTATGTGGAAGAACAGTTTCCGTTTTTGTTTAGTTTTGTTTTGTTTTTTTAAAGGAAGGTTGTATAAACTTTTATCACGTTTTGAAAGATCAAATGGGTCTTGGTATTTTTATTTTCTAGACTATTCTGAAGGATCTGGAAAAGAGAAAAGCTGATTTAAATACCATCACAGAGAGTAGTGCTGCCCTTCAGAACTTGATCGAGGGCAGCGAGCCTGTTTTAGAAGAGAGGCTCTGTGTCCTCAACGCCGGCTGGAGCCGAGTCCGTACCTGGACTGAGGATTGGTGCAATACCTTAATGGTACGTTTCGGGAAAAGTGAACGATGAAATCTTCTCTCCTTTAATTGTTTAAAAATGAATACAACTTTGATTAGAGTTCCAAATCCTATTTTCTTGGTGTCACAATAATGTTTTGCTTGTGAATTAATTTCATTAGATTACATTTTATTTTTCTCTTTAAAAAGACAATAGCTAGAAAGAGTTTGAAATATCTCTAGTAGGTAATAACCATTTGTAATATACATGGAAGTATATGCTTTAATATCTTAGTAAATGTACTTATTTGTTGCATTTTAATGATTTATTATTATATTTAACTAGAGGCCCGGTGCACGAAATTCGTGCACGGGGGGAGGGGGTTGTCCCTCAGCCCAGCCTGCACCTTCTCCAATCTGGGACCCCTCGAGGGATGTCCGACTGCCCATTTAGACCTGGTAGGATCGGGCCTAAACGGGCAGTCGGACATCCCTCTCACAATCCAGGACTGCTGGCTCCCAACTGCTTGCCTGCCTGCCTTCCTGATTATCCCTAACCGCTTCTGCCTGCCAGCCTGATCACCCCCTAACCACTCCCATGCCAGCTTGATTGATGTCTAACTGCTCCCCTGCCAGCCTGTTTGCTCCCAACTTCCCTCCTCTGTCGGCCTGATCACCCCTAACTGCCCTCCCCTGCAGGGTTGATCGCCCCCAACTGCCCTCCCTTGCAGGCCTGGTCCCTCTCAACTGCCCTCCCTTGCAGGCCTGGTGCCTCCCAACTGCCCTCCCCTGCTTGCCTGATCACCCACAACTGCCCTCCCTTGCAGGCCTGTTCCCTCCCAACTGCCCTCCCCTGCTGGCCATCTTGTGTCCACATGGGGGCAGGATCTTTGACCACATGGGGGCAGCCATCTTGTGTGTTGGAGTGATGATCAATCTGCATATTACTCTTTTATTAGATAGGATAGAGGCCTGGTGCATGGGTGGGGGCCAGCTGGTTTGCCCTGAAGGGTGTCCCGGATCAGGGTGGGGGTTCCCTTGGGGCGTGGGGCGGCCTGGGTGAGGGGCCTGTGGTGGTTTGCAGGCCAGCCACGCCCCCCGGCGACCCAAGCGGAGGCCCTGGTATCTGGAATTTATTTTCCTTCTACAATTGAAACTTTGTAGCCTGGAACGGAGCCAAGCCTCTTGCTCGCTCCATGGTGGCAGCCATTTCTGTTGGAATTTATTTATTTTCTATAATTGAAACTTTGTAGCCTGGAGTGGAGGCCTAGGCCGGCCAGGGCTGCAGAAGCTTGGCTTCCTCCATTAGCCCGGGGCAACCTTAGCCTCCTGCTCTTCCAGCTCCTTGGCTGCTGCCATTTCTGTTGGAATTTATTTACCGTCTATAATTGAAACTTTGTATTCTTGAGTGGAGGCCTGGGCCTGCCAGGGTGTGTGGGAAAGCTTGGCTTCCTCCATTGCCAGGGAAACCCAAGCCTCCCTCCTGCTTCTCCGTGGCCACAGCCATCTTGGTTGGGGTTAATTTGCATACTCGCTCTGATTGGCTGGTGGGTGTGGCTGGTGGTGTAACGGAGTGATGGTTAATTTGCATATTACTCTTTTATTAGATAGGATTATCATAAGCTATATGTTATTTATAATCCTATATAATAAAAGGGTAATGCAAATTGACTGAACGGTGGAACGACCGGTCACTATGATGCACAGTGACCACCAGGGGGCAGATGCTCAATGCAGGAGCTGCCCCCTGGTGATCACTATGCTTCCACAGTGGGAGCATCACTCAGTCACAAGCCAGGCTGACAGCTGGTGAGTGCAGTGGTGGTGGTGGGAGCCTCTCCCACCTCCATGGCAGTGTTAAGGATGTCCAACTGATGGCTTAGGCCCACTCCCCACTGGGAGCAGGCGTAAGCTATCAGTCAGACATCCCCTGAGGGCTCCTGAACTGCTAAAGGACGCAGGCCTGGCCGAAATCCCCTCCCCCCACCAGTGCATGAATGTCATGCACAGGGCCTCTAATTTCTAATAATTTTGACTAGTTGGGTGACATTGGTCAAGGTACTTGAATGTTCTCTAAATCTTAGTTTTCTCATATGTAAAATGGGCATTATTATTATTATTTCTACCTCATACAGTTTTTTTGATGATTATATGACATAAAACATGTAGTGCTTATATATAATTATGCCTAAAAGAACCAATTTTAGATTTTAGTATGATGATTATGATAATTGTTAAGTGTTATATGTTGTTAGTCTTTGGTTATACCACTACACTATTAATTACTTCATGGATATATATACTGAGTGGCCAGATTATTATGATCTCTGAACGCATAATAATCTGGCCACTCAGTGTATATCCTATATAATAAAAGGCTAATATGCAAACTGTCCCTTTGACCAGGAGTTCGACCAGCAGGCAGGCCGGCCAATTGCCCATGTCCCCTCCCCCTGGCCAGGCTGGCCAGACCCCACCCATGCACAAATTCATGCTCCGGGCCTCTAATATATATACTGAGTGGCCAGATTATTATGCGTTCAGAGATCATAATAATCTGGCCACTCAGTATATATAACTTTATCCACATTTTCATAACCCTTCTATATTTTTCAGTCTGTACCTTCTAATTCTCTTTTCAAGTAGTCTCTTCCTAGTCCTGTTAGAATATTGATTTACCTGCTTTATTGGGGCAAATAAGTCTGGTGCTTATCAATTCTTCTTACTTAAAATGCAGAACACTGTCAGAACATTTCTCATGTCATTTATTAGTTCTCATTTTATTTTTCAACTCTTTTTCCATGTTATAGATAAATAATTTGTTTCTTGTCTTTTAAACACTTTTTATAAATTTGTTACAGTTTCATTTATCCTATAAAACAGTTTCTAAAAGTTAATTTTATCTAAGTCTCCACCACTTTTTGATCAAGTTCTAAATTCTCACCTTAGTGCCAGCAATTTTGCCAGTTTATTCAGCTTAATCTAAAGTTTGATTTTGTTTTTGGATTTATTTTCTCGATAACATTTTATATCCTGCTTCAGGAAATAGTACTGAGGTCTGTGCCAGATGTGATATTAAGTGCTGGTGACACCGCGGTGAAAAGACACAGGACCTGCCCTCGGAGATGTTAGTCTCCTGAACAGCAGACGCTTATTCAATCCATATTTTAATCATTCTATTATGTTATTACTTTCTTAAATGCGTTTTAAACCAATATGCTCAAGGAGGCAAATTAGATTATTTGCAATGTAAGAATGAAGAATAAGGGAGACAAATAAAATGGTATTGAAAAAGAAACTTTCAGTAAGGTGGAAACCCTTTAAATTCAGCATATAATTAGCTCTTTGAAGGCTTTTTAAATCTCTTTGAAGATTATCATGTTAAATATTTCATCTGGTTGTATCAACACGTCATTAATTCCCTTCCAGAGCCATCAGAACCAGTTGGACATATTTGATGGAAATGTTGCTCACATAAGTACCTGGCTTTATCAAGCTGAAGCTCTATTGGATGAGATTGAAAAAAAACCAGCAAGTAAACAGGAAGAAATTGTGAAGGTAGCGAAAGAGGAGCAGTCATACTTCTTGGGGTGGAAGGTTTGGCTGTAGTCTTTCTCTTGTGGAATGTGCCACGTTACCTGTGCACACCTTCTCCCATTCATCAGCATTTATTTTGGTGGGAGGACCTGAAGTCTTGAATGAGTCTTAATATATGAACAGCTCTGACTCAAGTTGGCATAGGAATCCCAGACATTTTTTTAAACTGCCTTTAATTCTGAGTTAGTGTTGCACCCATGTTTGATTTTGATTTTTCCGGTGTGCTAATATGTGTTTTCTTACAATTAGCGTTTACTTTCTGAGCTGGACAATGCCAGACTGCAAGTTGAGGATGTTCGCGATCAAGCCGTTGTTTTGATGAATGCTCGCAGAGGCTCATGCAGGGAACTTGTAGAGCCCAAATTAGCTGAGCTGAATAGAAACTTTGAAAAGGTGTCTCAGCACATCGAAAGTGCCAATGTGAGTAATTATATTTTTATATAAGGCTATTTTTCATAGAAGTATGCATCTAAATTATAGATGACTATGTGGTATACATAAGTAAATAATTTTAAAAGTAAATTTTTAAAAGTAAAGTTTTCTTGGAACGGAGCATTTGTCCTTGAGAAATGGGTACTTTGCTGAAGTTTGGCTGTCCCACTCCAAGGGCACTCCGACTGGCGAAAGGTAACGGGAGACTTCCTTTGGGACGTACCTGTACTACGTGGTGGCCTTTCTCTTTGTCGGTGGCCATGCAGGGATGGCTTTTGGATCATGGCGCTGTTTCCTGCTGTGCTCATATGTGGTCTCAGAATCCTCCAAACAGCATTCGAGGCAACCACAGCCATTTGCACACTATTTCACACCCCTGAGGTCTTAAATGTAATTGTGAGATTTTAAAAATGGGTGAGATAATAATGCTATGAGGTTGGCGAAAATGGGGTAATTCCGAGAAGCTCAAATTGGTAAAATCATTGCTGTAAATGAGTGAAATTAAAGTCAATACACATAAATGCTGATTTCCTTTCTGACATTCCATCCCTCTGATTAATGACAGAAGGTCCAGTTAAGAATATCTTTTTAAAGAATGATTTTCCTTCCACAGCTGCTGATTAGCCAGGAACCATTATCATACCAATCTCTGGTCACCACGGAAGCACTTGAAGCTGATGTGCCTTTCTCTGACTTGGAAAAATTAGAAAGTGACATAGACTATATGTTAAAAGTTGTGGGAAAGCATTTGGAATCCAGTAATGAAGATGAAAAGGTTGGTTCAGAGTTTTTCAAACTATGATGTTCTTATTTTTATTCTCTGTTAATTATAGTTTTACACCAATATTATTTACCCAAATATCTGCCAAACATGATAGAACAGTGCAAATATGATTTTCTGATGAGTGTCAATGTAATTGATTTATGTAATGCTTAAAAAATAGACATCGCACTTTCTGACTAAAAACAGTGTTATCTTAATGCTAAACTAGCTAGCATTCTTTATGTTTTAACATCAAATATGAAATATTTTAAGAAAAACATGACTTCTTTGTTGTATATAATTTAGATGAACATATCTTGAGTTATATTTTGTAGGTTAGTTTTCCTCCTTGGGAACTGATGGTAAGTGACCCTAGACACATTTTTCTTTTGAGTAACTTTTTTCTTTCTAAACATTCAGATGGATGAGGAAAGAGCCCAAATTGAGGAAGTTCTACAAAGAGGAGAACAAATGTTACATCAGCCTATGGAGGATAATAAAAAAGAAGAGATCCGTTTGCAGTTATTACTTTTGCACACAAGATACAACAAAACTAAGGTATTGTCATGGGGAGTGTCTGTGCCACTGAAGTAACTCAGCCCTTGCCGTTCAGATGTTTGATGTTGCATTCACGGACACCTCAAAACACACCATTTGGAATACTCCCTCCTCCTTCCTGGTGTGCATTGCTAAACATGTTTATAGTTTTAGGTGGGGCAAGGGTCAAAGAAAATAGGGAACGTAAAACCTTATTATTGGGCATCTCTGTTGGATTTCTGATAACGTACTAAATCTTAAAAGGGACCTTTTTCTTTTAGAGTAGATTCCTCCTTCGGATCTGTAGTTTATATGGAGAGGCCTGACCATGTCAAAAAACATGTCTCGTTTACAAATAACCAAATTTGTGAAGTTGATAAACTGTGATTATATTCTAGAAGAGCTTCACTACCAGCTCCCTTTTCAATGGCCATATTCCCAGCCACATTATAAATGTGCTGGTGTTCCCCAGAGGTCTGTTCTTGTTACAAATAAATGCAGAACTCTAGATTAAACATCTTGTTAACACGATTTTAGTCTTGAGTTTCGGTTTCTTTTAGGAATTGTAACCATTTTCAGAGTCACTAACTCAATGAACATGTATTTGTGATCATTTTACTATACTTTTGAATTTACAGAGGCATATCATTTTTCAGAAGTTCAATATAGAGATACAGTGAAACTATGAAAGAAGCTACCTTAATTCATGAGTAGATGAACTGTGGTTATTTGCATTTATTAAATTGTAGCCATCTACAAGTAAAAGAATTCAACTCCTTAAGGACTAGTGCGTGGCCATCCCATTTGCTATTTTGAAAGTTCTGATTAGAGGACACAGAAAATAGAATTATTAGGGCAGATAAGTAGTCCACTCAGTTTAGCTTAGTTTTGTCTGAAGTTAGTGTGTTAGGACCTTTTATTGTCTTATGTAGGATATTCATGTTCTATAATATTGTTGTCCAGCGTTAAGATTATATATTGAATTACCTGTATGTTATTTTAATCAGAACCCCCATTAAATTTCTTGTTATGTTATAAATACATATTTAACTTAGTTACATTTTTAACAGTGAGGCCCTGAGGTCTCAAATATAATTATGAGATTTTAAAAATGGGTGAAATAATAATGATATTAAAATGTTCCATTTCATATGGAAGTTTATGATTTGTAGCATATTCTCCCGTCCTCAGTAACTCAGGAAAGAACCTGCTATGCTTTCCTGTTTGCTAAATGAGTTTACGTGGCATTGGTCATAAAGTGAAACATTTCTGTTTAAGAGCAGGCTGCAGATGAAAATTAGAATAGAGATTAAGGTTTTACATAGCAAAGCAGGGCAAAAATATAAAAAAATCAAAACATAGTTTTAAAAAATTTGGTTCCAAGTATTGTACTTCTCCGCAAAATAGTCTTATGCTTTTTTTCAATTAATTGTGGGGCTATTTTAAGAGATGTACATTATTATTTTTAATGATTTTACAGGCAATTCCTATTCAGCAGAGGAGAACAGGCCAACTAGCTTCCGGAATTAAATCATCACTTCTCCCTGCAGATTATTTGGTTGAAATTAACAAGGTTTTACTTTCTATGGATGATGCTGAGTTATCACTTAATACTCCAGAGCTAAGCACTGCTGTGTATGAAGACTTCTCTTTTCAGGAAGATGTTCTGAAGGTAAATTTCCAGGCAGGGCCTTTGAATAGCTGCAGTTAATGTAGAAATAATGCAAGGAATTTGTCATTGTGTCTACCTAGATGATCTGTAGCTTTTAAAACTTGGGCCAAGGAATTAATAATGTGTATGAATAATAAACCTTTCCTGTATTCACCAAGGAAATATTATAAAATTTTAATTTTTTAAAAGTAGATGTGGATTTTTAGTATGCAGTTACTTCTTTCCATCATCAGAGACATTTTTTAATCAAACACCTGCACAAAACATATTGCTTTCTTATAAACTGGACTGCCAGTTGGATATGAAATGTCAGCATTAATCTTGCCACCTATCATGATTTAACATTGGCCAATGGTTGGGGTATGGGATGGGATGTTGATTGTAAGTTAATTAGGGACCTAGAAGTTTTCAGTTAACTCACAAAACTATTAAATATCATTAAGGTTTGTTCATATAATCTGATCATACTTATACTAGAGGCCCAGTGCACGAAATCGTGCACTTAGAGGGGCTACCTCAGCCCGGCCTGCTCCCTCTCGCAGTGTGGGAGCCCTCGGACATCCTTAGTGCTGCTGCCTCTCCCGCCACCGCTGCTGCACTTGCCAGCCATGAGCCTGGCTCAGGGCTTCTGATTTAGTGGCACCCCCCCCCCCCCCCGTGGGAGCACACTGACCACCAGGGGGCAGCTCCTGCATTGAGCGTCTGCCTCCTGGTGGTCAGTGCACATCATAGCGACTGGTCGTTCTACTGTTCAGTCTATTTGCATATTAGCCTTTGATTATATAGGATATAAGGTCACAATAAAATTGCTGATAGATTTGATGGCTTTGATTGACAACTAATTTCTGTCATTTAAACTAGCATTTTAGATATATGAAAATATAAATGATTTTAGCTTCAAGCACTTCATTACCTTTACAGAATGTTATAGAATTTTTTTATATCTGGACAAATGCCACATGGAACAACTTTTAGGATTTTTTTTCTCACCATTGGGATATCATGTAGTGTTCCTCACACTTTGGTCAATACAGGGTATTATTTTTTTTTTAAGTTTTCAATTTTGATTAGTAAAAATTATTATATCTCATTATCTATTAAATAAGTATTATACCATATAAATTTTTCATCTGTGATTTCATTCTTTTTATCTTTTTACTGGATTTTGTTAATGTTTGGCAATATATTTGTAGAATATCAAAGACCAACTGGACAAACTTGGAGAGCAGATCGCAGTCATTCATGAGAAACAACCAGATGTTATCCTCGAAGCTTCTGGACCTGAAGCCATTCAGATCCGGGATACGCTAACTCAATTGAATGCAAAATGGGACAGAATTAATAGGATGTACAATGATCGTAAAGGGTATGTGTAAATTAAGTTAAAATTTAATTAAAAAAAACACCTATAAGCTCATGAGCCATGACAAAGGTCACATGTACATTAAGATTAACGAGAGTATGTTTCACATCCTTGGAAGAGGCCTTGTTTAATAAATTGTGATGAGTGTAGTTCCTTAAAGAAAGAGGAAAGAGATTACATACAGGTGATCATTTGCAACATAATATCTTAATAATTAAAGGAAGCACTTTTAATTTTTAATATCTAAATAGTGTCCGTTCTCTTTAAAATAACTTAAGGGTTTTCATTAATTTTCACTTTCCCAACATGTTGATGATTAATGTGAGTGAGAGACAGGTACAGATAATTGGAATCTATATATAATCACAAAGTCTTTAAAAATAACTTCTTAAATAAAATGATTTTGAGCCCTCTTCTTTCTAGATTTTGAGAAGATTTTTGGCAGTAACTGGTTATGTAGTAGAAAGGCAAATAAGGCAAATAAGATGTGAAATAGCCCAATACAAAGTACCATGTAAGAGAAAGTTAACAAAGAAAGGTATATTGGAAAACTTTAGAGACATATACACAAAAATTAGGCATATGATCTTCATCTTTTTTGTTTTGTTTTGTTTTAGCCTACATATTCTATGTGATTATATAATCCTTGAAAAGGTAACTTTCAATGGCCTTTTGGTATATTTGTTTGTATGGATTTTTAAATTCATCTGTATATATTTAGAGAATATTGTTTTAAGTATACCTTTATGCATACTTTTATTTAATTAGACTTGTTTATTAGATAAAGACTAAATTATTAAAAGTAATAACATCTTAAGGCTCTGCATTGCATTATGAGATTGGTTATTATACTCTTGCCAACAGTATGTGTGAAAGTTAACCGAACCCTTGTTAATAATGAAAGGTTGTTTGTTGTTTTTTAAGACCTTTGCTAACTGTATAGTGAAGATTGCATCTCAATGGATTTTCACTTCTTTATCAGCGACATTTTAATATTCTTACATATGTTTATTGGCCCCAGTGTTATTTCTTCTGTCAGTTGTTAGGTCATGTCTTTGCTCATTTTTCTATTATGGTATTACTATATACTGATTAATTTGTAAGAGCTTTTTTATACATTAAGGATATTACCTATTCATATTGTTTATTGCTTAGTCCCAGCTTTTCATATGCTGTCTAATTTTGTTAACGGTATTTTTTTGATGTATGGGTTTAATTTTATATTATTATATTTTATGAGTCTTTTTCCTTTGTGATTTTGGTTTGTTTATATGCATACAAATTACTTTTTGTGTGATATTAGTTAAATATTTATGTATCCTTTAAAAACAATTTTGTTTGATTTAAAATTAACATTTAATAACTAAGCCACCTGAATTTTATTTTTAAATATATTTTGTGTTAAGCCTCCAGGTGGGTGGTTCTATATACTGACTGTTCAGTATCAAGCCTAGGGACCCAGGTAGGCAATGGTAACATCATCAGAGACCAGGAACTGAGGTGGTGAATGTTTTTGGGGAAAGATATCAATGCCAGTTGCAATATTAGAAAAAGCAAACTTGTATGTTTCTAGATTAAGGCTTGAGTCCTTTGACTCTCTGGAAGTCCACAGACCTGCACAATTCCATACTGCCTCCCATACGAACTGACCGTGTTCAGAAAGGAGGTGATGACCTAGTGACTCCTAGTTGAACATTTCTCTCTCGCTCTCTCTCTCTCTCTCTCTCTCTCTCTCTCTTTTAATCTACGGCTATACTGCTTAGATTTATTTGGTTTACTGTTTATATTCTCAGTCTTTAGATCTTTGGAGCAGCCTTTCTAGCAACATTTTCTCTTTATTATTGCAGCATCCCCAAAGTTGAAATTTGTGGTTGTTATTTAGTTACTGCACATTTTTACCAAAGACGATAAATAATGTTTTAATATTTTTTCATAATATTCTGTTTGAAGTGCTCTTAATTTTGTCATGCCCCATAGAATGTTGCTTCCCTGTGGGCACTTAACAAATATTAACTACATTTTCAAAATGATGTTCATGGGAGAAGGAAAAATAAACATTATTTTAGAGTTAGAGATGTCAGGGATCGTTTTATTATATTTTAAAAATAGTAATATCTTTTTATTATATAAAGTAAAAATTTTATTAATATTAAAATCTCAGAGGTATCTTCTAAGCCTTTCCCAGTACCACTTACGGAAATGAAAAGGCAGAAGGAAAGTGTTCAGAATCTGACTGCAGTAAAACTTATACTTTTTTGTACTTATTTTATATGTTCCAAATATGACTAGCACTGGACTTTGACTTTATCTTATATCTAAAGGAGAGATGATTAAATGGGCAACTCAGTAGTCCTTTGTCTCATTGCCTAACCTGGGCTTTGCAGGCACTTCCATACTGTACTGTGAATTAGTCATTGCATAGAGGGTATTAGTCTGCTAGAGCTACCTTAATAAGACACCACAGGTTGGGTGGCTTACTCAACATACATTTATTGTCTCTCAGTTCTGGAGGCTGTAATTCCAAGATCACGGTTCCAGCAGGGTTAGTTTGTGTTGAGGCCTCTCTTACTGGCTTGCAGTTGGCCACCTTCTCTCTGTGTCCTTCATGGCCTTTTCTCTCTGCTTTCTCAGACACAGAGAAAGATATCTCTGGTGTCTCTTCCTCTTCATATTAGGACACCAGTTGTGTGGGATTAGGGCCCAACCCTTATGACCTCATTTTAAAAATTACCTCCCTGAAGGCCCTATCTCCAAATAGTCACTATAGGGGTTAGGGCTTCAATACCTGAGTTTTGGGGTCACAATTCAGTCCATCACACAGAGAATAAGGGAGGGAAAGGAAATTTTGAAGTGTTTGGGCATTTTGGGTTTTGTTCTACCTGAGAAGTAAAACACCATACTTTTTTCCTAAAAGAATAGAGTAATCATATTTGACATTTCATGGTATTTGAAATGTTAAGTGTTTAAAGTTGGGTGGGTTAACTGCCTGTAGCTAATCCATCTTGATTTTCCAAGCTGGAGAAGGCTGTCTTTTCAGTTCATAAGCTGCCTAGTATGTGTGTGTATGTGTGCAGGCGTGTATGTGAAAGAAAGGGGGGTAGGATGGTGCTTGAGCCAATTTCTTGGTACGATACCTTTCTCTAAAAGGAATCATTAACTGTAATCCATTACAAAAACTGATCCTAGCGCAGTGAGCTGTGAATTCACTGATTTTGGAGCTTTCAGTTTAAATTAGATTTGAATTTATTTAGAAAAGTTGTTTCAAAGCAGTCCTGGAAAGTTTGGAAACCTATTTTATGTTAATTTTTGTCCTCTAGTTATTTTGACAGGACTATGGAAGAATGGAGACAGTTCCACTGTGACCTTAATGACCTCACCCAGTGGACAACAGAAGCTGAGGAGTTACTGGCTGACACCTTGGCTCCAGATGGTGGCGTGGACCTAGAGAAAGCCAGGGTCCACCAGCAGGTGAGTGCTCTCCATCACAGGATGCAGATCTGCTAAGTAAGTGCCATATTTCTTTTTTTTTCCTTCTTTTTTTTTTTTTTATTTCAGAGAGGAAGGGAGAAGGAGAGAAGGATAGAAACATCAATGATGAGAGAGAAATCATTGATCAGCTGCCTCCTCCATGCCCTCCACTGGGGATTTGAGCCCGAAACCATGGCATGTGCCCTGTTCAGGAATCGAACCATGACCTCCTGGTTCATAGGTCGATGCTGAACCACGGAGGCACACTGGCTGGGCCATATTCTTTTAGTATGTGGCATTTAAGATACATTTCAAAAGTTAGGGCTCAATATATGAATTTTTAGATGCATTACAACCTGTAAATTTTGTTCCAAATCTAGTTTTCAGTCATAAAGGCTTAAGAAACATTATTTACATTTTTAATTAGAATTTTAGTGATATTTAATTAAAAATATTCTTTAGTGGATAATATGAAAACAATTTATTTAAAAAATTTGTATTTATGCCCGGCCAGTGTGGCTCAGTGATTGAGGGTTGACCTATGAACCAGGAGGTCACAGTTCGATTCCCAGTCAGGGCACATGCCTGGGTTGCAGGCTGGGTCTCTGGTGTGGGGCATGCAGGAGACAGCCAATCAATGACTCTCTCTCATCATTGGTGCTTCTTTCTCTCTCTCCCTCTTCCTCCCTCTCTGAAATCAATAAAAATATATTTAAAAAATTTAAAAAAATATATATTTAGAATAACATTTATAAAATTTTGTACCCAAGACTAAGGCAGAAAGATATCTCACCCCTGCATACCTCACCCCTGTTCAGTGTACTTAGCACTATTGCCACTTTGTATTATTGATAATTATTATAAAAGTAAATTATTCATGAGCTATGTCAGGGCAGCTGCTCATGTAAGTCTAATTCAGTCTTGGAAAATATAACAGTAGCAAAATCAGTTCTGCTAATAAAATAGGTCTTTAAACATAATGGTCGAAAAGCAAGCAAAATTTCAATTTACTATTGTTAAAATATTTTCTCTTTTATTATATTTAAAAATGTATTTTATGTAGAAGGTTCATGAGGCATTAACAAATACATTTATTTTTCTCATATACATTTTAATGCATTTTCCTTATTTTTAGAGATATAGATGAGTGCCTAAATTTAATTTTAAAATATTCTCTTTAAATCTGTTGCTTAAAAATTTAGAGACCAGTGAAGCAATGTCTCAAGAAAATGCACATTGCGGTTTACCTATATGTGGTAGGACATAAGGGCATATGGATTTACTTTTCCTTTTGAGAGTTGCTTTCAAGCACATATTTGGAAAAAGATAAGCAATCCCATTTAATCAAACCTGATTGATGCTTATGCTTCAGTTGTAAACAGCTGCTATTTCCTTTATATTATTTATCTACCCTGTTTCACTGTATGACATTCACAAGCGTGGGTGAGATTTCAAAATGGATTTTGTTTAGTGTGCTTATTGAAATTTAATGAAAGTTTTTTTAAATACCTTTTTCATGAACATAATGTATCCCAGGAAATTGTTCCTCTAACACTTAAATTAATGCCTGGGAACCTGGGGGATCCCTTGCATCAGAAAATCTTAATTTAGTGGCAGATTTCATCTTGGGTTGTCCTCTGTTGTAGGAACTTGAAGAGGGGATCAGCAGTCACCAGCCCGGTTTTGCAGCGCTAAACAGAACTGGGGACGGGATTATCCAGAGACTCTCCCCCACAGATGGGAGCTTCTTAAAAGACAAGCTGGCAGGTTTAAACCAACGTTGGGCTGCGATCATCGCAGAGGTGAAGGATCGGCGGCCAAGGTGACTGAGCCTCAATAAGTTAAGGGCACAGGGGTAGACATTTTGGGCAGGGCCTTTTTAAGATACAGTCAGAGGAGTTCAAAGTTCTCCTGTTGCCTGATATTACTGACAGTTAAGACCTGCACTGTCCATGTTCTGCATTTTAGAACCCTTCTCCTAACTGAATTTTCGGGCTGTCCATGAAGTCCCACTTTTCTATGCAGTATGATACACATAAAAATTGCCTTGTTCTTTTTATTTCTGACTGTTTATTGTGATACGGTGACCATGTGGCAGGAACTGGAAGTAGTTGAAAGAACACTCTGGACTTCCAGTCTGAAGATCTGGGTTCAGGGTCAGGCTTCTTGCTTGCTCATTTCCTGACTGGACCTTGGGATCTTCATTAGTAATCCTCTCACTCGGTCGTTCTTAGTCACAGGGTGTGCTGTGCTCGTATATATGTCAGTGCTTGGTAAATAATACCGCTCCTCTTTCAGGTAACAGGATACATATGATGTATTGTTGTTTGTTCTTATGTCAAATTATGTTACAGTGCCCCATATTTTATTAGGGTACCTTCTGGTTGTAAACACTTTACCAGTGACTATAAAGTTCAACATTATACATGTGTTATATATTACTTTAAAATTACTTGAAGAAGTTATTTTCCTGAGATGGTTAATAACTAATGGATAATTTCTACTTTGCTTAATACGTTCTGTGTCATAAATGACCTTTTTTTGGGGTTAATGGTAATCGGAGGCTAAAAATTTCCAGATATTTTTTTCTGCTAATTTTAACTCTGTAGATGATGTATTATTTTAGAAGAACGGTAATATTTTGTTAAAGGCCAACCTAATATCTTTTTATGTCCAATACAGGCATACTTTGGAGATATTGTGGATTCGGGTCCAGACCACTATAATAAATCAATTATCACAATAAAGCAAGCCACACATATTTTTTGTTTTCCCACTGCATATAAAAGTTATGTTTAAACTATACTGTAGTCTATTAAGTGTGTATTAGCATTTTGTCTAAACAACCCATTATATACCTTAATTAAAAAATACTTTATTGCTAAAAAATGCTGACCATCATCTGAGCCTTCAATGAGTCATAATCTTTTTGCTGGCTGAGGGACTTACCTTCAGTTTGTAAGAAAATGCAATTCCTGTCAAACACAGTAAAATGAAACACAATAAAGTGAGGTATGCCTATATTATAACATAAAATATTCAAGTATGACTATTTGGCCTTTGGCTGCTTTTTATAAAATAACAACATCTATCATTTTGTGTGTTTTGGTAAGAAGCAATAGTAGTTTGTGTGTCTTGGTTGAGAGTTTGCCACGTAGCAGAGATAGCGTTTGGTACCTTGTACACCAGGCCCCAGTTAATCCTCACCACTATCCACTAGGACAGGGGTGGGGAACCTTTTCTCTGCCTAGGGCCATTTGGATATTTATACCATCATTTACAGGCCATGCAAAATTATCAACTTAAAGATTAGCCTGCTATATTTGGTCAAATATTTAATTAATTCACCCCTAATGCCTTGGCAGGGCCAGACCAAATGATTTCTTGGGCCTTATATTGCCCATGGGCTGGAAGTTCCTCATGACTGCTCTAGGGCACCAGTAGGCCCATTGTACAGCTTTAGAAACTGAGGCTCAGAGAGGTGAGGTCCAACTTTGTGAGGTCACACAAAGTTATTGATGGTGCTAACTTAAGCTCTCAAATACAGTGCTGTACAAACTTGGGAAGGCCACAGACCTCTGTAGCTGAGTTTTCTCTCTGTATTTAGAACTCTGTCTGGTATTTTCTTAGAGGAGTGTCATAAGGATTAAATAAAAGTGTTTATGAAAAGCATATCTCCTACATGCCCCCTACTGGGGATCGAGCCTGCAACCCAGGCATGTGCCCTTGACCGGAAATCGAACCTGGGACCCTTCAGTCCGCAGGCTGAAGCTCTGTCAACTGAGCCAAACCGACTAGGGCAAGAAGAAAAGATTTTAAGGAAAAAATGCTATGTTTTGATGAAGATGCAGTGTTGTCGCAGAGGTGGGGTGATGGGCCATGGCATTGAGGCATCACAGGGGAAGGATCCTGAAACTGAGCTTTGAAGCATTTATAGCAATTTCCCATAAATTCCTCCTGGGGAGGGCTTTCTAGGGGAAAAAAGTAGAACAGGCAAAGGTGGGAGGGAGGCATGAAAGAGTATGGCAGGTGAGAGACCTGCCAAGGTTAGATGGAGAGGAAGGTTCAGGGACCAGGGCCAGGATTGGAAGCTGAGGTTCTTAGGATCTTCTATGCCATGCCCATGAGTTTTCATGGGCAATCTCTCCAGCTTGAAAATTATCTATCTGCCTGGTCTTCTAAAAGAAAAGGATGTACCTGCTGGCATGGTATTAGCAACAATACAGAAATTCTAAAGTTTTTCAAATGGATCTCTGTGGGATGTGCTAATTATTGCTTCTAGAACTAACAAGTTGAAGCCACTACTTATTTTACTCATTTTTTTTTGAAGAGAAAAGAATAATGTACCTCTTCTCCAACATCTGATATTTTAACTAAAATGCTTGTTTTTATAAATTCATGGTTTAACTTCACTTCAGTTAGTCCTTTATCTTAACTCAGAGCCACGTTGGCACTTTAAGAGCTTAGATGTGTACTATTACCATAGTCATCGAAAAAGCACACACTTCAATCTGTTTTGTATTGAGTGCCCGTAGTTAAATAATTGCACAGGTCAACAGCTCACAATTGACCTGTGCAATTATTTCTTAATGAGCAATTGTTGTCTACTGTTTGAACATGAATTTAAAGCTTGTTTTTATTCATAGGGATAACATTTAAAATGTAGATTATATTTAGCTAATTTGCAGATGAAAATTTTGTGACTCAAATATGCAGTATTGAAATAACTTGCTATTTTCCTTCATAGATATATTTTCAAAATACTAAATTAGTCATGATTATGAAACATGAAACATTTAAATGCCAACTTATTTTTTTTTGAAATACAAGTCTATAATAGTATTTTAGGTGTTTCCAAAGTTGTTATTTTAGTGAAATACTCTGATACAGAGGGTAAATTACCTGTTTTGGTATTTTTAGTCTTAACAATAGTACTGTTGCTTGATTTTTTTTGTTTTTAATTTTGAAGCAGTATTCCCTCCTAATGGATACTTAAATTTAAAAACTTGTGATTTTCATTAATTTTTTAAATATTAAGATACCCTCTTTCAAATATTACTGATTCTCTACTAAATATATAAGTATTTATTTAGCATTTTGATATATATATATATATATATATATATATATGTGTGTGTGTGTGTGTGTGTGTGTGTATGTGTTTTTGTGGTTGAAAAGACAAAATTATAGCCATAAAAATATAATGATACAATGTAATTTATTAAAAAATTGCATTGTATTTTTAAATTATCAGCTATAAAATTTATGGTACCACCCCCAAGCTCTAAATAGCTTTCAAACCCTTTCTTAAAAATAAATAATCTTGTTTGTCATATGAGTTCTAATCATATTCTCATCTTCTGACACATGGTTTATATACTTATAAATGTTATTCTTATAACATTTAAATGATCTAATTAAGGCAGTTTCTTTTTTATATTCATAATGACTATTTGTGTCCTTATGTCCTTTAAAACTTTTCTTTATTTTCTAGATCTCTTTTATGACTTGGTTATATTTAAATAATCAGTTTTATTTTAATGAACCAACTAGATTTCCATTTTCTAATACTTGTAAAAGAAATTCTATTCTCAGTATCTATTCTTCCTTTTCTTGGAATAAAGTGGAATAATAGTTGCCACCTAATGTTAATAAAATGTCATATAATGAAGTCTTTCTCTCTCTATGGAGTAATTATGTGGTTTTTCTTATACTTTTAGATCAAAACACTTTTCATGGTTTTTAAAAAGTCCATTATGTTGAACAGTGGTATCTAGCTTAAATTCTTCTTATTAAATTTCATTATAATTTTCATGATGAGAGAAAATAACAGTCTTTAGTTTCAATGTTTTTGAATTTAATAAAGGAAGAATTCTTACATTGTCAAATAATTGGTATTGCAGAATGTATACATTATTATTGACACATTAAAACATATTGAAATCAGGAGTCATTTCATTTGCGGTTTATTTAGTACAGATATGCAAAGTAAATGTGTGCTGTTCTGCTTAATTGGATAATTTTTCCCAATATTTTTCAATAATATATTCTTTTAGGCTACAAGGAGAAAGCAAGCAAGTGATGGAATATAGAGGGAGACTAGATGAGATTATCTGTTGGTTAACAAAGGCCGAGAATGCTGTGCAAAAGAGATCCACCACCGAGCTGGAAGAAAATTTCAAAGAATTAACAGTAAGTGGTTTGTCTCTACATTTGCCAATCCTTTTTTGATGCACGCACAGTCACACTAAAAATAAGGTAAAATATTAGAAGAAGATAAAGGTAAGAAACTTGGTACTTTGTGGTGAACTTTAAAGAGGGCTATCTTGGTCTTCTAAAGAGCACCTGCATTTTGTTCTTGCAGAGGTAAGGCTTCCCTCATAAAAATGATAAATCATGTGGTCTCAGTATTAGACCTAAGGTTTTTAGGATATTTTAAACAGACATCATCATTGTAGAATAAATTATTGCTTTGAAGTAAAGTTTTTGCTTTTGGATTTAGAAGATAATTGCTAATTACTAGCTATAAAGTTGAGTTTTGTAGAAACAAGAAAACTCTTAAGTGACTTGAGAGTAACTCATGGTGTTACTCTAGACTCAGTGTCATGGTTTTATTAATACAATTTTTTATGTTTATCTACAACCTACAAGGGTTGTTTATAATTGTTTATTTATACTAGATATAAAATACATAAGGATATATAAATAAATATACTCAAATTGCCATAAATTTTATATTTTTTTGTGTTAGGAATTGAAAGACTTATTGCAGAACATAAGCATACTGCATTCATATTTTTATTTAAAAAAAGAAGAAATTGGGTGTGTACACTGAGTGGCCAGATTATTATGATCTCTGAATGCATAATAATCTGGCCACTCAATATATATATATATATATTAGAGGCCTGGTGCATGAATTCGTACATGAGTAGGGTCCGGCCAGCCTGGCCAGGCGGAGGGGACATGGGTGGTTGGCCGGCCTGCCTGCTGGTCGAACTCGTGGTCGAGGAGACAATTTGCATATTAGCCTTTTATTACATAGGATATACACTGAGTGGCCAGATTATTATGTGTTCAGAGATCATAATAATCTGGCCACTCAGTGTGGATGAACACAAAGGCATGCATCAAAGTATGCCTAAAAGGATGCCCACTAATTTGAAGAAATTTTGTCTAAAGGAGTAAGATTGAGGCATTTTGGAAACTATTAGTAACAACAAAAAAAATTATGTGGGAAACAATTATTAAGTTTTCTTTTCAAAATGTGACATCAAATAGCTAACAAAATTGTTCCTGTTTTAACTACAAATTTCATTCATTTTCTTGGAATGTCCCTTCTGTAAACAATTTGGGGGCCGTTGCAAAGAGCGGAACAGTACAATAGGGTTGGTAGAGATGAGGTAGAAAGAGATGCATACAAGACTTTTTATTTTGTTTTGGCCTTTCATTGGAACAGATATCATTTGCATCATCTAAGAACAGAATGTTAAATTATCAATGTAGGTATGAGAGGATATGACCCTATTATGAGACAGGGTGGCGGGTGGGAGCACCTGAGTGCACATTGCAGGAGGTTGGTCGTTCCCATATCAATTACAATTTGTTAACATATGTTCAGGCTTCTTATAAGTTTATTGTCTGCTTAAGAAATTAAAAATTCACATTTGTAAAATACCCAAAGTATGTTAGTTTCTAATATAGTTCTTGAACTTTCTCTAGTATGACAACCTTCTAATCATACCTCTCTTCTGACACCTTTAGGACTTAAACCAGGAGATGGACGTACAAGCCGAGAAACTCAAATGGCTGAATAGAACTGAATTGGAAATGCTTTCAGATAAAAGTCTGAGTTTACATGAAAGAGAAAAGATTTCAGAAAACTTAAGAACTGTAAATTCGACGTGGAATAAGGTGTGCATTAAGAATTACTGTGACACCTTTCTAAGTAACTTTATCGTAGAATTTCACTGATTTTACTGTACGTAGGCGAATTACGAATGTCCAAGAACAAGCAGTGCTGACTGTGCAGAGAAGTCCAACAAACACACTTTAGAAAATACTATTCTGGGATATTTCATTCATTCATGCAGTCATTCACTCCCTGAATAGGTTTTAACCGAACTTCCACTTCATTCCAGTCACCATTTTAATACAGCAAAGAGTATGTCACTCCTTCTAATCCCAAGAGTTTATTGTGGGGAGACAAGTAGCTAAGCAATTATAACATAGAGGGATCCATAGGGATATAAAAGTAGGGCATATCCATGGCCTTAGCGGGTAACTGGATGGTTTTTTGGAGGAGATCATTTCCAAGCTAATTTGTAAAGGATGAATAAGAATTGGACAGATGAACCTTGGGGGAAAGGGCATTGCAGAGAGAACAGCAGCAAGTGAAATGGTCTAGAAGAGACAGAGAATGAGCACAATGCACTTGGGTCCTGGAAGTCGCTCAGTATAAAGTGAAGAATGAGTGATGCTGGCAAACATCAGATCCTGGAGGCCGCACCATGCATCACAAGGAATTTAAGCTGTGTCTTGAGAACAGTTCATCACTTTGAGAGCAGTGGGCAGCTGTCGAAGGTTGTTAAGCAGGAGAAAGTTACCTTTTGAGAGCTCACCACAGCTGAACTATAGAGATGATAGGGTGATCTTAGGATGGATGTTCTTAGGATATCAGGAAGTCAAGTGACTCCTCTTAGCAAAACCCACTATCAGATCAGGATAGCTGATCTGGAAAGATCAATTAGACCTTAGCTTTATCAAGGGGGTTTCAGGGAGACAGATGATGACTTCAGATTTGGACATGTCTGAATATCTGGTTGCCAGACTGAAAATATATTTTTTGGAGTCCTTAGCATCTTTAAACTCTGTATTGTAGATGTAACCATTAGAAACCAGGACCCAGGGAGAGAAGCCTGAGTCAATGGTAGAAAGACCAAAAATCCTACCCTTTAGAATGTTAGCATTTGATGGATGGGCAGACGAGAATGAGCTGGTGAAGGACACTTAGAAGGTCAGAGAGAGGTGGGAGGAAAGTCAGGAATACAGATTGTTCAGAGTTCAAGGGAGGGGGCGTGACAGCATTAAATGTAGCAAAGGGCCAGGGCAGCTAAGGACTGGATGGCGTTCTTTAAAAATTTTTTTTTTTAAATTTTATTGATTTCAAAGACGATGGGAGAGGGAGAGAGAGATAGAAGCATCAATAATGAGAGAGAATCATTGATTGGCTGATTCCTGTATGCCCCCTACTGGGGATTGAGCCTGAGACTAGGGCATGTGCCCTGACTGGGAACAGAACCATGATCTCCTGGTTCATAGGTAGATGCTCAACCACTGAGCCACAATGGCTGGGCTGGATGGCATTCTTGATAGTAATGTTGGTGGAGTAGGGGATTAAGCAAGACTGCAGTCGATAGCAAAGCTATCATGTAGAGTAACATTTTCTCTACATGATCACCTTTATTTATATGGTACTATTCTCTTTCCATTTGGCCGGATGCTATAGGTATGCAGAGATGTGCCCACTGCACTGAAGGAACGCGTCCAGGAGCCCTGTTCTGTTTCTCAGTCAAGAACTGCTGGTAAGATATAGTTTATTCCTTAACCATTTTTTATAAACATAGCAAAACATTGTGACTATGAGCATCATATATTAATTAGAGAAACTGAAAAACACAACGCAGATGTGATTTGTTATTCTATTCTCAATTATATGAAAGGAACGTCTTCTTTAAACCCAACACATACTTGACTGCAAGGCACTCATGAGAGATAAACTTTTTGCCTTTCCTGGAACCAGAGCGGGACCTGGTCCCCAAGAGAGCCTGGGAAGGGAAGGGAGGAGACAAGGTGGGAAACTGAGGACATGCGGTTTTTCAGAAAGTCAGCTATAACCATTACGGAACATGCCCTGGGAGGGGTGTAATTGCATGCAGATCATGACTGAGAACAAAGGATTAGGTATCCTGGAACCAGGTGGGAGATGGGGTTTTAGAAGAGTTCTCCATCCCAGGGAAGCTATTTACTGATAAATGCTGATGATCACTTATGTGTGGAGGAAAGGAGTTTTCTCACTATTTCCTTCTTTCCTTGTCCCGATCAGAGTGCGGGTTACGGCACCATAGCTATAACACCGTGCCTTGCAAGCTCTCTGAAACACCGTGCCCTGCTCTCTCTCTTGACTCTTACCTGGCCCTTTAATTTTGGAATTGGACATTTCAATAGATGATTTTGTCAAGATATATGCAAACCTGTTGGGGCTTTTAATTTAAATTGTGCTGAATTTATGGATTGACGATATCTTTTAGAAAATTATTTAAGCCTTATCTAATATACCGTATGCTAAAGTGGGCTCCAGATGGGTGTAATAATTCAGCTACCTTGTATAAAACTAAAGAAAAACAATAAACCTTCCATCATTAAAAACAGAAGACAAGCACAAACAACCGAGAGAGAAAAATATATATCCAAGTTTTGAAAAAGCCAAGAATCTCTAACTGAAAGTTCTGGAAAAACAATCTCCCAGGACAGATTTATGGATCTGATCACCCAAATTTGATAACATCTATATGTTAAAAAGAAAACACACATTAAAAATCCTAAAGTAGAAACAGTGTTTTCAGCAATATGGCAAGATTCATCGTTCCTATAAAAACGAGTCCTTGCAAATTGAAAAGGAAGCAGATAAAGACCACAGTTATAAATTATACTATATTTGGTTAACAAACAAAAAATGTTTGCTCTCACTGATAATAAAAAAAACAGTAAATGAGCACACTGGTGAGCACTGTGTGTTCATCCATTGAGACAGAGTATCATTGGTGTGTATCCTGGATGCGGAGTCCACATGTTGCTGTTGCAAATCTCAATTTTCAACTTTTAAGGAAAATAAATTTGCTAATAAGTATTAAATACATTACTTTTATTTTCATGTTTTCTGATCCAGTCATTCTACTTTAGCAAATCGATACCAAAGTGTTCATCAGAAATATGCAAAGTACTCTACACAAAAAAGACATGCCTTGCGAGTTTTTTTTTTAAAGTGAAATGTAAGGAGCCATCTAAATATCCAGAAAAGCACTTAACTTTATAATATGAGCATTAGCAATTCTTCATCCACATCATTGTGAATACCTAAGTAAGAATATCTATACTAATAAAAGGGTAATAGGGAAAGAGTTAAGTAACAGGTAGTGAGTATATATACATATTAGAGGCCCGGTGCATGAAATTAGTGCATGGGGGGCTGTCCCTCAGCCCAGCCTGGACCCTCTCCAATCCGGG
Organism: Cnephaeus nilssonii; assembly: GCF_951640355.1. NCBI lineage: Eukaryota > Metazoa > Chordata > Mammalia > Chiroptera > Vespertilionidae > Cnephaeus > Cnephaeus nilssonii. Next base: position 29,960,981 of record NC_137080.1, read on the forward strand.
ACCCTTCAGAGGATGTCCCTGTGGGTTTGAGCCTAAACTGGCAGTCAGACATTCCTCTCGCAATCCGGGACTGCTGACTTCTAACCGCTCACCTGCTTACCTGCCTAATCGCCCCTAACTGCCTCTGCCTGCCTGTCTGATTGCCCCTAACCACTCTCCCCTGCCAGCCTGATTGCCCCTAACCACCTCTGCCTCAGCCCAGCCACCGTGGCTTTATCCAGAAGGACGTCTGGAAGACGTCCAGTCTAATTAGCATATTACCCTTTTATTAGTATAGATATTCTCACTTAGGTATTCACAATGATGTGGATGAAGAATTGCTAATGCTCATATTATAAAGTTAAGTGCTTTGCAAGCTCTCTGAACAACAGAAAACTGTGAATAAATTGGCTTTATAATTAAGGCAAACCTCTTGACAAAATAAAATAGCAGTGCTAATTTTCTCACAGTTGGTGTATTTCTTACTATAACTTCTCTTGGTGTCAGTGTTAGTTACTTCTGAGTTATTGCTGCCCTAGAATATTGTATAACTGGGTGTTTAATTGGCTTTACAGCTACCAAAGACATAGATACTGTCGGAAATACCATTGCCACTTCCATATGAAGAAATAAAAACTCTCACCATTTTTTAAACTAATCTAAATTTTACATAAGCACACAGACGCATGTCACCATTGCCCCACCATAGTCAGAATATCTTGTTGATTTGGTAGTACTTTGCTACATTTTTTATTTCAGCTCATCCTGGTGCCCTAAAGGTGGTGCTAGTATCCTCTGCATCAGAGCCTCCTGCTCAGGCTCCTCATACTTCGGAAATTTCAATACCTGATGATCTGGATAAAACAACAACAGAACTAGCTGACTGGCTGATATTGATCGACCAGATGCTGAAGTCCAACATTGTCACTGTCGGGGATGTGGAAGAGATCAATAAGACGATTTCCAGAATGAAAGTAGGTGCACAGGGTAGAGGTTTGTCATGGCAACACCTTAGCACATGGGTAGACACGATCTGTTTGTCTCCCTTTTGTTTGTCCTGAACTCTGGGAGAGTGAGCTTTAAGAACTTCTTTATCTGCCAAACAGCCATCCCAGACTAGCTCGGAAGAGTCCAGATTTTCTTGCATTTATGCTGTTTTGGTAAGATCACCTTTACCACTTGAGTTGTAGACTCAGTGTATATTTTAACATCTGAAGCTGAGATTGTAAATCTAGTCCCATCAGTACAAATAATGAGCTAATTTGTTTAATTGCTGACATTAGAAGTCAGAATGCCTGACCATCATTTTATATATATATATACACACACACAAACACACCATGCCATGCCAATTTGTAAAGTTATTTTTCCATATTCAGTGTGTGCTGGCTTCTGGGCTTGTGTGCTATATAGAGATACGGAAAAGAATATACTAAATACAAATTGGGAATGAACCATTAAATAATAACAGTGATTGCTAACTGTTATTAGGTGCTTAATGTGTGTTGGGAACTTTTGTAAGTAATTTACATGTTTACTTCCTTAACTATCTTTTGAGATAGTTACCAAATGTACCCCAGATTACAAATATGCCCGATTACGATGGAGGCACTGAATGTGTGCAAGTAAACGGTCTCTGCGCAGAGCAGAGTGTAATAACAGGCACAAGCAGGTGCACGAACCGGATAGGGAAGCCCGGATGAAGGAGAGAGTTACTGCCACAGCGATGGAAGGCAGACCATGTGGGATTTTCACATCTAGAAACAAGTAAATGGCATTGCTGGTCTGGGGAGCAGAGTGAATAAAGACATGAGGTGGGGGAGCATGGGGAGGGGGAGGGACATGGGTCAACGTTTGTGCAGCAAATAAGTGCAGTAGGAAGTGAGATAGCAAGGGCGGCTCGAGTTCACTCTGACAGAGCTTGCAGGCCAAGCAGAGCCCTTTGGACTTTTCATCTGTAAGCAATGGGCACGTGTTTTTGCTCCTTTTCTTTTTTAAATTGTGGCTGGAGACTGATGATAACAATGATTTGTTTTAGCAGGAACAATGGGAAGAGTGCAAGATACGCTTAATACAAAGAAAAGAGCCTTTCTGGGCAGCTAAGACCATGCTGTCGCAATTAGCAGAGATTCGGAATAGCAGAAGTGAAATGTGGATGAGGGTTTGATTGATTCAGTTTCGAGTATGTTGTGTTGAGAGGTTCTTAGGCCATTTGGAAAGAAATGATTAGCATTCATCGAAATGTCTCTCCAGGCCCCGGATTGGAAGTTGTGAATAATCCATTTAGAAATAACATTTGACACTGCAGGAGTAATTGGAGTCTGCAAAATTAGTGAATTCCTAAAGAGGAAGAGCTGGGAGAGAATCTTTGCCATACCATTTGTACTTATTGGAAATAGTGTTTATGGCTATTAGTTCCATAGTTGAAACACATCATTTCCTGACATTAACTTTTCTCCCATCCTTATCAAGAGATACCTGTAGAGCAACAGTTTTTGGTGTCTAAAATTATTTAATTTACAATTATTCAATTAGCGTTTTTCTAATACCTCACTGCCATCCCTGTAGGTGACATTAGTTTGTGTTCATACCTGATGTAGGCCTGATATGCAAGGTATCTTCGGCAGAAATCACTGCTAATGTTTTCAGAGCAATTTTTAGTTTTTAAAGGGACTTCTTCATTTAATCTCCTCAGACCTGAATAGCTGAGCTATCAGTATCTTACTATTTCTTTTTGTGAAAACAAAAACACAGGTGAAGTGCCTGGTAACCTAGATGATAAGTGGCAGAGCTGAGATTTGAACCTAGGACTGACTGTGCCACATCGCAGATGCCTCACTGTCCTGTTTAGGAGACAGATAACTTTGATGTCAGTACACCAGTTTTGCTCCGTAGTGTTCTTGGCAAATAGCCTATTAACAGATCTTAAAAATCATTTCTTCTTAAACAGATCACAAAGGCGGACATGGAACAGCGCCATCCTCAACTTGACTATGTTTTTACACTGGCTCAGAATTTGAAAAATAAAGCTTCCAGTTTAGATGTGAGAACAGCAATCACAGAAAAATGTAAGTCCAAAATAATTATATGTTATCATCTACTTTCACTGATAATGGTTACACACATATACACCTTTTCAAAGATTATTCAACCAGAAATTAATATTATTTGATATTGGATACTCTTTATCTATGAATAAATACCATTTTTTTTCTAATCTTTTGTGATCAGTCAGAATTCCCTTTTGAATTCCTCAAAGTATTAATATTATTACATTTAAGTAGTTACTGATTCATTGGATTATTTGCTGTTAAGATAATATTCCTTTTGAAGGAACCAAGAAAAGAAAAATTAGAGAAACCCACAGGAATGCAAACCCATTCTTTCATTGTAATTCATTCACTAAAACTAAATCTTGGCATGTATTTTAACTCATCTTCTCAAAATTCAGTCCAAAGATATTTATTGAGAAACTACTCTGTGCCTCTGTAGCTGGCAGTAATTTGGGAACACGTTAGCTAAAGACAAACTAAAACAAAATAAAAAATAAGCAAACAAAGCAACCACAGCCACGATTTTTGTTTCGAGTTTAATATCTGGCTTAAAAGCATCTATATGTCATATAAAACAAAGTCTGAATTCTCAAGAATGGGAAGGCAAAAACAATCCTCTCTAATAAAATGGTAATATGCAAATTAACCATCACTCCGCTACATAAGCCACGCCCACCAGCCAAGCCACGCCCACCAGCCAATCAGGGCGTGTATGCAAATTAACCCCAATCCAAGATGGCTACAGCCACAGTGAGCAAGGTTTCCCAGGTAACAGAGCAAGCCAAGCTTTCCATAGCTGTTGCAGGCCTAAAGCCTCCACTCAAGCTACAAAGTTTCAATTATAGAAGGTAAACAAATTCAAACAAATGGCAGCAGAATGGAGCTTGAGAGAGCAGGCCAGGGTTGCCGGCGGCAACAGGGGAAGCAAAGCTTTCCACACACCCTGGCCGGGCTCACCCACTTAAGGCTACAAAGTTTCAATTGTAGAAGGTGAATTAACTGCCACAGAGATGGGGGCCGCCCCGGAGGGAGCAGAAGGCTTGGCTCCGCTCCAGGCTACAAAGTTTCAATTGTAGAAGGTAAATAAATTCCAGATACCAGGGCCTCCGCTTGGGTTGCCAGGGGGCGTGGCCAGCCTGCAAACCACCACAGGCCCCTCGCTCAGGCCGCCCCACGCCCCAAGGGAACCCCACCCTGATCCGGGACACCCTTCAGGGCAAACCAGCTGGCCCCCACCCCTGTACCAGGCCTCTATCCTATCTAATAAAAGAGTAATATACAGATTGATCATCACTGCAACACACAATATAGCTGCCCCCATGTGGTCAAAGATCCTGCCCCCATGTGGACACAAGATGGCCACTACAAGATGGCCAGCAGGAGAGGGCAGTTGGGAGGCACCCGGCCTGCAAGGGAGGGCAGTTGTGAGGGACCAGGCCTGCAAGGGAGGGCAGTTGAGAGGGACCAGGCTTGCAAGGGAGGGCAGTTGGAGGTGATCAACCCTGCAGGAGAGGGCAGTTAGGGGTGACCAGGCTGGCAGAGGAGGGAAGTTGGGGGCAAACAGGCTGGCAGGGGAGCAGTTAAGCATCATCCAGGCTGGCAGCGGAGTGGTTAGGGGGTGATCAGGCTGGCAGGCAGAAGCCGTTAGGGGCAATCAGGAAGGCAGGCAGGCAAGCAGTTGGGAGCCAGCAGTCCTGGATTGTGAGAGGGATGTCCGACTGCCCGTTTAGGCCCGATCCCACCAGGTGGGATCGGGCCTAAACGGGCAGTCGGACATCCCTCCAGGAGTCCCAGATTGGAGAGGGTACAGGCTGGGCTGAGGGACAACCCCCCGCTGTGCACGAATTTCGTGCACCGGGCTTCTAGTCTAATAATAAAAGGAGGGAGAAAGAAGTAAAATGGCGAATTCAGGAAAAATAACCCCACTTTGTGAGACGCTAATTCCTCTGTTATAATAAACCTTGTTGCCACATTTATTTTGAAATGAAAATATACTTTAGGGCAGTGATGGGCAACCTTTTGAGCTTGGTGTGTCAAACTTCGCCAAAAAACTGAGCATAACTTGGGTAGTGTGTCACTTTGAGGAAAAAACATTTCGCAAATGTTTCATCCTCAGGAGCAGCAAATGTTTCATCCTCGGCATGCGGCTGCCTCAGCGGCCGCGTGTCATCAGAAATGGCTACGCGTGTCAGTGCTGACACGCGTGTCATAAGTTCGCCATCACTGCTTTAGGGACTTCTAGGGACGCTCACTGTCTGCTTTTATCACCCTCTCTTCCATTCCAGCCCTCGGCCTCATCTGTAGCTGTTCTGTACTGTATATGTCCTTTAAAACTTCCGGACAGTCCTTATTCTCCTTACCTTTATTCGCATATTTTTCTCCTCAGCTAACAAAATGTCACCCCCTCTATAAAGTCTTTCCCACCCTGTTCTGGTCCCTGGTGTTTTCTATCTTTAGTTCCTGCCATGATCTTTGCCCATAACTTCATTGTGAATCTCACAGTTACTGAAATTTCCTCCACAGATTGTGAGTAGTCCCCTTTCTGTGGCCTCCCACCATGCTCCATACAAGTGATGGACTTAATCTGTGACAGAATATACACTGGAATGTATTTTATCACCTTGTTTACTATTTCTCGAGGGGAGAAATTTGACTATTTCTCCTATAAAAAAGGTGCTTCGATTTCAAAATAAATGTGTGGCAGCAAGGTTGTTGCAAGGGATGAGTTAGCAAAGAGCTTTTACTGTCTCAAAGTGTTGCTTTATTTTTACTGATTCAGCCATTTTTCCTTCCTTTCCTGAATTGATGGATTGCTATGTCTATGGAGATCCAGAGGGACCCCATTTCCCATCACTGGCAGGGGAGCTTCTCCGGTTTAGTGACACCAAACTCTTTGCAAATCCATCTCCATTTTGCCTTTTCTACCATCTTACGTTTTCTTCCCACCACCTCTGTTTTTGTCCAAAGTTTCTTTCCTTCTCCCAAATATCTCCCCTTTCCAATTTACCTCTCTCTCTTTGTTTTCTCTCCGTTTTCTTATGTAGAGACTGCACAGTCTTTGTCACGATTTATTATATGAGAAACCATCCTCAGCTTCTACTATCAAAAGTAGTAGAAGTTTTTTGCTCTTATTCACAAATAGTAGGATAATCTGCTTCTTTTTATGATAAACCGGTGATATTTGCAGGCACTTGATGTCTTTAGTTTTATTTGTTCAATTTTCAGAATTCTATTTGTAGTAGAATTGGTCAAAACTACTCTATGTAATTCCTTAACTGACAAGTAGAACATTATGATAGATTTGTCTTCTCCTTAAGTTACAATCTTAAGCAATTTATTTAAGCTTTTATTCAGACAGTATAAAACCAATAATCTCATTGACACAATTTTTTAGAATTATTACATGTAAGTATAATTTGCAGGTTTCTGAACAATATTGGAGTGATAACTTTAATGGTTTATGATAGCCTGTATTATCCCAAGAATTTTACCAGAAGAAATGTTATATTGTAATTAAATTCTTCTTGGCCTGGTACTTAACTATAGCCCTTCAATTTTCCATGACATTCACAATATCTTCTAGAACTTTGTTTTTAACTTTCTACCTATTATCCATGAGTTGTTGAAGATATTGAAAGCTATTGCTTATGGGTACTTCAGTTCAAGATCATGAACTGCCCTTGAAGTCATTAATCAGAAGTTTGTTTCCTTAGATATTTCTTTCTTAACTTCATCTTAAAAATGAGATGAGGAAAGAAGGGAGGGGAGGAGAGAAAGAGACTGAGAATGAAAGAAAGAGAAAGAGAAAGAAACAATAAAAGAGAACAGAAAAGAGCCAATATTTGTGGGTGTTTTTTTTTTTTTTTTTTTTTTGTTTTTAATGAAGGGCTGCTGGGTACACAAAACTTGAATTTACTTTATTTTTAGTGTCTCTTGAACTTCAACATAGAAAAATACTTCCTTTTTAGAGAGATTTAATGCTACAGTAAGACAAATGTGAAAGTATTCTTAAGAAGTTTTCTTTTCAAATAAGACTACCTTAGAGCATCTCCTTTGAGGATGACAAGTGACTATGTGTTGGAGCCCCTTGTTCGGGGGTCAGTTGTTAGAGCCCCTCGTTCGGGCGTCAATTGCCGGGCTTCTTTTTCCCCAGCCTTACAAAGGGTTCAGTGTTCTGGACAAAGGGCTGCTCGTAGATGATTAAGAAGGAGTCCAGGACGAAAGTTATTTTTGTTAGGCATTGGGGGTCAGAGGAGCTTCCAGCTGAAGGAGCTAGAAGACTCTCCTTGTCTAGGACCCCGAGCTTTTATTAAACACAATCTGTCCCAAGGCAAGGTGGAAATATACACTTCAAAGGGTTTGGTATCAAAGGGTACAGAAACATTGTCAGTTTGGGGAATAGCCTACAGCCAGGTGTTTGGCCAACAGGAGGCAATAAAATGCCCTGAACTGTCTGGCAGTTAACAATACCATTCAGGTTTGGGGGAAATGCTTTGTAGCCCTTTCCAATAGGTAAACTACATGTGACTAAACCCTGTTGAGCTCCCCAAGCTTCACCAACCTTTTGGTAAAACTCTTGTAATTGTTACATGCTGGAATTGGTTCTGAGCAACTATGTCTGCGTCTTAAAGTTCTATCATAAAGTGCTATTAATACCTTTCTTAAACCAGGTCCTGTAAATATAAAATAAGATAGAAAATTATTTTTCTTAGAAATTTTTGCTTTACCTGTTCACAGTAGTAGGTATTTTTTATTGTAAGGTATTTTAGTGCATTTAAAATATATATTAACCAAAGAACTTGCATGACTTGTATGCATATATTCATAACCCATGGCCACAGACTCTAGTGTGGTAAAGACCTGGGATGGGGCAAGAGCCTGGTGGAGAGGGGTAATGGGGAGGAAAATGGGGGACATCTTTAATACTCTCAACAATAAAGATAAATTAAAATATATAAACAACTGCTCATATATAAAAAAAGAAAAACAATAAAAGAGGCCAGCAGTTGGAACAGTAAAAAAATAAAATTTAATAGAGTTTAATAGAATTTTTCCTGAAAAATGGTTTCCAAAATATATCAATTGTATAGTGTGACTGTGTGTTGACTTGCCTCTTTTCTCTTTTCTATTGCTAGCTTCATTTGTAATAAATTTGGGATCAGGTACTTTTTCTCTTTCCTGAGAGTCACTTTCAGGAATTCTTTTTTTGTAATGCTTCCTTTAGTGGAGAAGGTAAGGAACCAGTGGGACAGCACTCAGCATGGCGTGGAGTTGCGGCAGCAGCAGCTGGAGGACATGGTGATTGACAGCCTGCAGTGGGATGACCACAAGGAAGAGACCGAAGAACTTATGAGAAAATATGAGGCTCGACTCTATATTCTTCAACAAGCCCGAAGGGATCCACTTATCAAACAAATTTCTGATAATCAAGTAAGACTCATTAGATACCTTTGGCGATATTGATTTGTTGGATGTGTGGTTTTTTTGGTTCTGTAATTTGTGATGTTTTCCCAAGTTCTTAGAATACACATTGAAATTAAAATAAAGCATTTGACCAGGAAGAATTCTGAAAAATTCCTGGAGGCATAACAAATCGAAATGTACATATATCTTAGATTTACAGCTCACTGACTCCTTGCAATTGGAACGCACCCACAAACCAGCCACTAGAAAGGGAACATTTTCAGGATCCCAAGAACCTTCTTTTGTTCCCTTCATGCCTACCCTGAAGGTTATTTCTATTTAGGAAATTTCTTGGGACTTACATTTGAGGGCTACTGTAGGGAACAAATCAGGTAATAAGTAAGTTTAGTTTTTTTTAGTACCTTTATAACAAACTGATTTATCAATGTCATCAGAGCAGGGACCTTCTGTGATCAGTTTGGTTAATAATATTGAACATGTATGGCAGTATTTTAAATTTTCTCCGTAATCACAGAAAATATTCTTGAATTAGAGGTTATGGTTGTCAGTTTATATTTTAGTGTAACATTTATTTGCCCTTCAGATAGCCTAAGAGTAAAGTGTACATTTGTGAAGAATATAATAACTAATATGTGGGAATCTAAATCTAAATCTGTGGTTATAATATAAAAAACAAGTGGCCAGGTGTCCTGATTTCCTGGATCATTCCCTGTGTTTATGATATCTGCTAATTGTTTTTACCAAGTGGATCAAAAGTAATATCAGCAGAGCCCCTGACCCTTCAGTAAAGGAATACAATTTAAAGTGGTATCAATGCTTCAATCATCATATGTAGTATATTCTTTTCTAATTAGCAGTATGGTCATTTTCTCCAGAAACTTTAGGGTTGACTTTTTTATTTTTTTGTCAATAGCTACAAAAACTGTAGGAACTTTCATTTGTCCTTTAGATTTCATGAGGAGTATCTTGGTCCCAGGGACTCTTCAGAGATTGAAAAGGCGTGTCAAGGAACTGATATGCCAATGGACATAGCCTTGGTGTAGCTATTCCAACAACTCCCAGTGAACCTTGGGTGGCTGCTTGATCCACTCAAGCAGTTACCTATAAACATACACAGTGATCGCGAGGGGCAGGAGACAGAAGACTTCCGTATTGTTGGCCCTTTCCATTGCTCTAAGTACATATAAGGGAACTCTATAGTCAATTCATTCCTATACAGTGCATGTTCCTATAAGGATCAGATGTATAGCAAAAGGAATGAAAAAAGACATTGTTTTCAGGAAATAAAATATCTAAAAGAGGAAAAGACGAGCATTTGTTTAATGTCATCTGCTATGTACCTGATGATTTTCTTAGTCATTTTTCTTTTCACGTCTGTAATTATTTTGGTTTAAACTTACATGCAAGAGTTTGTCCAATAATTTGTTTCCTCCTTTTGATATCTGTGTCTAAAACATGTTAAAACCTACTGGGAGGACCAATGTTTTGGCAATACTGGTTACTGAGTGACCAAGTCTAACCATGGTGCCTGAAATTGCACCTTAGATACTGCTTCAAGAACTGGGTCCTGGAGATGGGATCGTGATGGCGTTCGATAACATCCTGCAGAAGATGCTGAGGGAATATGATAGCGATGACACAAGGAACGTGAAGGAAACCACAGAGTATCTGAAAACATCATGGATCAATCTCAAACAAAGGTAAATGCTAAGGCCCTGCCAGGTAACGGTGTGTTGTCAGGTTGAGAATTTGATGGCTTTGGCTTTCTCATGGAAACAGGCCAAAATGTGAGACTACTGGAAGTACATTTTATTGTGATTAAAATTTTTTTATGCTATTCTGAGTGTTATCATACAGAATGTATATTTATACAATATCTACTTGACTTTGTACAATGGAGATTTTCCTTAAATAAGTCTAAACCTTGCCAGTGATTATTTATGTGTTCTGATTTTTTTTTCTTTTTTGGTCTCCTTGGTGTTACCTAGAGTAAATCTTGTAGCTCCATGATGCTAAGGAACACTCAGGTATGCACAGCTGCATTAGGGTGATAGTAATCCTAATGGTCATTAAAATAGTGGGCTGTTTGGCCAATTGCCTCAGTTGAGGCTGAGAACACATGAATCCAATTCTAGACTCCTGAACTATTCTGTGTGTATTCAGGGCTTACCTGATATATATATATATATATTTTCTTTTTATTACTCTGTCTAGTCAGTATATTTGGAACAGTCTTAAAATAGCATATGGGTTTATAAGAGAGATTTTCCTGTCACTTGAAGACCTAGGACTTGAGGACCTATAAACAGTGGTTAGCATCTGTTTAAGATGGCATATTTATATTCACCATCAGTCAAGATGTGTTTACCTTCAGCATCCTGCAGGGAGCACCTTGCCTAAGGGAATTCAGTTTCACACACATCTTTACATATGCAAATGTAGCTGCCTGAAAGCTTCAAAGATATCATAACGCATTTGTTTTTCTGTGAATAAAATGGATAATATTAGAACACTTTATGATATATATTACTGGTAATAAAGTATGGTCAAGCATTTAATAACAGTTTGACATGAAAGGTGTTTTATACAATTTTAGAATGCCATTTTTAGTTATAATTTCTAAAGTGGAGTTTTGGAAAATTCAGGGAGAATTATGAGGGCGTTATATGAGCATGAAAAACCTAGGATTCTGGAGGAAATAAGACTGGGGTTGCAAATACAAAACTTCATAAGTGGTTAAAGCAGAACATAGCTATAATATTGATCTTTCTAGCGTCTTATACAACTGTTTTGTAACAAGGTATTTGGGTGTAGAAAGGATTCGAATCCAAGGCTGGGAAGAAGGTGAATTAAAAAACAGATTTAAGATACAAATTTAGTTATAAAATAAAATAAATGTAATGTGCATCATGGTGACTATACTTAACAATAAATAATGTATTATATATTCGAAAGTTGCTGAAAGGGTAGATCTTAAAAGTTCTCATCACAAGAAAATTGTAACTGTGGTGATGGATGCTAATCACTCTATAATATATACATAAATCAAATCATTACGTTGTATACCTAAAACTAATACAAGGTTGTATGTCAATTATGTTTCAGTTTTAAAAAGACAGCTGTAACACTAAGAGACGTCCTTAATCATACTTCATCTGTTTTCCAAAATTCACATATAAGTTATGACTTTGTTCTTGTTGTAAACAATGCCCCAAAAATTGATCATGTAGAAATATGTGGCCTGCTTTATTTAGCACCCCCAATTCTTTTTTTTGCTTTTACTTTGTAAATATTTTATGACAGACTCCAGCAGTAGTTAGATTAGATGGAAGAGGCAATTAAAAATGAATTATATTCCAAGGTGATCTTTCATTTATCATAGCAAAGACAGCCACAGTGTTCCAACTTCATGGTGGTTACAAATAGTTGTCCTTATTCTAGTTTCTTTCCCCATTTTGGGGGAAAAGAACTAAATATATTCATATCTGGACATAATTTGGGCAAACTGTTATCTATAAAGTAGGGAAAATCCAACACAACTGTGGCTCATAGGGTCCCTTCATGAGTGACAGCTGGGGTTTCTTTGATTTGAGAGGATTTTCTCTTTTAAATACAGTGACATTTATAATTTTGATCTGTTTTAATTGGAGAACTTTCTAAAATATACAAATCTATCCTAACCTTCTTAAACAAAGTGTGTGAACTTGTAGTAAACATTTTTTGAATTCTTGGCATTATTGTAAAGATAGGATTAAGGACCATTAAGAGCTATATGTAAACTTACGATTCATTTAAACCAGTATTTCTCAACCTTTTAAAAATTATTATTAATCCCCTAAGAAGCCTTTTTAGGTACCTTCCCTCATGAAATTTTAATACCATGTGTATATTGTGTGTCTGTTTTTGTACTTTATAGTTATGCTTTATACATAAAAAGAGTCAATTACCCCTCCCACCCCCCCACCCCACACACACTCTTGTCCTCTACCTTACCTGGCTAAAGAATCACTTACTGCCTCCCTTAAGAATAAACTGGTGAATATAATAGAATCAGGGGCATAGAAAGGGAGTGGACTGACAATTCTTGGGGGAAAGAGGGCATGAGGGGTGTGGGAAGAGATTGGACAAAAATATTACACCTGTGGATGAGGACATAGGTGTAATATTTACCTGTGTTGAGTTTAGAAGCCAGATCTGATTAAAGATATGGGGCTTCTGTTATGAATAATGTAGCACTCTCCAGTAGGTGGCCATTGTAATGGCTGCTGGGAGGCCTTGCACCATGGCTCACCTCCTGCCTCCCAGCTGTATTCTTTTGTTGTTTTATAAATATAAAAATATGTTTTATTGTTGACAGTATTACAGATGTCCCCATTTTCCCCTCCTTTGCCCCCCTCCACCCAACTCCTGCCACGCCCCAGGCCTTCGCCACACTATTGCCTGTGTCCATGGGCTGCGTATATTATATACATTCATATTTAAGTTCTTTGGTTAATTTCTTCCCATCCCCTGCCTGCCCCTCAGTTTGTTCCACGCTTCCATGCCTCTGGACCTATTTTGTTGGTCAGTATATTTTATTCATTAGATTCCAGCTGAATTCTGAACATACACCATTGGCAGCCAAGTGCTGGAGGGGTGAAAGGTTATTATACTTGCCAATGGAATATTGTTATTGTGGGATAATGTGTGAAGTTTAATATCAGCTTTCAAAGGAAATGTTTTCTGTGAATTGCAATTGGCCTAAGTAATTTGGCCACTCACAGTGGCAGGTCCATAGTCCCTTATCTGCAGTGCCAAAATCCAACATGCTGAGATATCAGAAAGCTGTGGCTTGACATGAGACCATTTATTATAGTCTTTATTTATCCTGCTTGGTGTGAATACCCTTGTTCCTAAGCGCAGAAATATTAATGCGTTTGCCACTTCACATCCCACTTAGAGGTAATATGTCATATAGATACATTCATAATAGATTGCTAATGTACAAAAAAGTTTAAATTCTGAAACACAACTAGCTCCCGATATTTTCGATTCTATATACAATAGGTCTTTTTCTAACATTTTAAAATCTGTCCTGGCCTTCTTAAACAAAGTGTGTGAACTTATTGTAAGCATGTTTTGAATTCTTGGCATTGTTGTGAAGATAGAATTAAGGACCTTTAAGAGTTGTACATAAACTTACAGTTCTTTTAAACCAATATTTCTTAACCTTTAAAAATATTATTAACCCCCTAAGAAGCCTTTTTTAGGTACCTTCCTTCATGAAATTTTAATACCATGGGTATACTGTGTGTCTGTTTCTGTACTTTATAGTTGTGCTTTACACATAGAGTCAATTTTTTCCCATTCCCATCCTCCACCTTACCCTTCTAAAGAATCACTTACTGCCTCCATTAAGAATGCTTGGTCTGATCGGATGCTATAAGGCTCAGAGAAGTTTCAGTGACATGTTTAAAGTTACTTAGCATAGCTAAGATGAGATTTCTCTATACTTAAAATGATGGTTTCTGAGAATGAGGTGAAGGTGAGGAAGTAGAACAAATTTGTGGAAAGAACATTAGAAATGCTTGTTGTGAAGAGGGACAGAGAGATTGGGTACTACCTGGAGGGTTTCTTGTTTCCCGGTGTGGTCATTGATTTTTCTTTAGGATGGGACATGGTAAAGCATGGTTTTATGCTCATGGGAATGATCCAGTAGAAGAGAGATGGATAATTCCAGACAGAGAGAACAAAGTAAGAGGAAAGAAAGTCCTAGAAGGCGAAATCTGGACAGTTGGGTTTGGTAAGAGCTGGGGTGTGTTTTCCATTAGGACAGGAAGGACAACGAGGGGAAGAGTAGGGATGCATGTGGATTGGAGCCTTGGTAGGAAGATGAAAGGTTCTCTGTGCAATGCTTCTGCTTTCTTTATGATCTGTGAGGCATGCTGTCAGTGAGACTGGAGGTGGGACTGAGAGATTTGAAGAAAGAAGATCAGATATAAAATCAGAATTCTGGTGTGTGGGACAGAGAGCTTCCTAGGGGTCTTTACAGCATTGCTGGGCAGTGCCGGTACCTACTTGTGGTTTATGATTATAAATGCATAGGGAAGATAGACCTTTGTAGTGTTCTTCAGCAGTGTTCATCTACTCAGAGACAAGTAGAAAGAATGTAGATGAAAGATAGGGGACAGAGCAGAGGAAGGTGTTTATAAGGAAGTAGAGACCAGGATTACCTCTACTCCATAATGACGTCTCTGGTGTCCTTTTCCCTGGTGATGCAGTCCCTCACTAGAGCCTGTGGCTTGCTCAGAAGACCTTGAGTTGGATTTCAGACACCATTTACCTGTTGAGACAGTGAGCAACCTTTATAACCATATGCAGTGACCATAGACCTAGAGGTGAGGATTTGAACATAATGGATAAAAATCTTATGTTTTGAAAGAGTAGACTTTTGCCCAGAAGAGAAAAAAATGGCCAGAATTAGTAAAGATAAGCAAAGAGGAAGATAGGGTCTGAGAGAAACAAGAAAAAAAACTTCATTAAAGCTTTCAGGGGAATTGATGGCCCTAGGGAAACCAATTTTCGTTAAGATAAGGTGAAGGGATTGATCTGTGGAGTCTGCCCAACACAGAATAGAGTTCTGGGCATAACAGATGGGTTTTGAGGGTGGATTTTGGCAAATTGGGAAACGTGCAGAGTAGCATTTGAGTTACAGTCTAATGTTGGTTGGCTAATAAAGGCCCAATGTCGAGTAGTGATTTATCTAAAAAGGAAATAGGATGTGGTGGGATGAATCCTCTCACGAGGATAGCTCTGTGGTCTTAAATATTTACTTGCTGTCATTGGCAGCCAAAGAGAAAACTGCTCCTTTGGGTTATATAAAGTCATGGGCAGGCATCACGGGGTGGGCAAGGGGATTGGGGCTCTCTCTAGAGCTTCCTGAGCGTGTGGTATTAGCAGCTTACAGCAGTCTTCTTAAATCCCATGGTGTGAATTTTTAAAGTGCTTGATGATACCCCAATCTCTATGTAACAGAGAGAAATATGCAGTGACTAATTCTTCATTAAATCTACTGCATTTCCCCACGGGGTGTTTTAATATATTTCCCAGCTAAATCCTACTTTATTTACCAAAGAACAAAATTACCTTGTGAAAGTACCCATTGAAAAACTTAAATAATATTTCTTTGTAAGTTTTCTACATGCCACTCAAACTACTGATGCTACCATTTTTTTCCGCTCTAAAAAAGATACATATATTTCAGTCTCATGTAACTGTAAATAAAGGTCACCTTTTATGTATACCAAAGTTTAGTAACACATATTTGTGGGTTTTCTGAGATGCTCTTTTCCATTTAAGTTTTAAAAAGTCGTATGTATTTATGTTCAAACCCTCTTTTGACCAATTATAAGCACATACACACTTGCTTAACCAGTATATCTTGTAGTTTAAAATATCAAGTATCATTTAACATCTTTAAAATAATATTTAAACAAGGCAGTTATGTGGGTGGCCATGTTTTTTGTGCTAAAAAATATAAGCTATTTAGATGGATTACTTTAAGCTATATCAGTTGCTTTTATAATATAAATTTCCTTAAAAGCTAAGAGTTTACATTTTTTTAATCCCAGCTATCTTTAATGTAAACTATTGTAAGTAAATCTGTCACCAGTGAATTCCTCTAATCTTTTATGAGAAGCAGTTTATATTTTTCATCTGTACCATTTCTTCTACAAAAGAATTCTATAGGGTGTTACTTCTGTTTGAAGTAAAACATCTTGTTTCTGCTAAAGTTAGCCTTCTACATCAAATGTTTTATCCTTTAGGTTGTCAGCCTGTCCTTGCTCTTTATGATTTGTAGGTTAAAAAAGATTTTTATGAAACTTCTCTGCCTTTGTCTGGTAGCCACAATTTCCTAAAGTTAAGATGATTCTTTTTCTAGAATAGTGCTCCTTCCCCTGTATTCTCTCATTATATTTCTCAGTACCTCCTCTAGCTCTGTTCTGGTCTTTCTTGAGATGCAGCAACCAGAGCTGCCACATCCAAACTCTGCGTTGTGAACCATGGACTAACGGGAGCTCAGTGCTGGGTGTGATCTCAGGAATCTTCCACATCAGTACTTCCTGAGCTTTTTGCTTTCTGCTCACTGCTCATCCACTCCCCTCAGTAACCTTTCATTTCCAAGCAGGGATACTTAATGAAGCCAAATTTGAAGCTAGGGATGGGTGAGAATGGAGGACCTCTTCTAGCAGATTTCATTATCTCTGTGATGTGATGGCTTATGTAGTTTTTAAAGGACCCTTGGTCAGTCTGAAATGGGTCTTTTACTTTTAGTCCAAACAACTTATTTTAGGGATGAAAAACCCCTCACACAATTGGAGAATTAAAATGATTCACCCAAGCCTTATAGCTAGTAAACTGCAGAGGTGTAGAATTAGGTTGTTTTCTTCTGAGAGCAATGCCCAATAGCATAAGTGGTAATTTATTAGCCTGTCTAATAAAGTGTGCATACATACTCCTGAGCCTCTAATTTTAGCAATTATTTTTGGCCATATAATATATCATATGAAATTCCTTGAAAATGGATAAAAGATTGTTGTGGTGTCCTTTATACCACACTCTAGCATTTGATCTAATTTTTAAGAAGACTGAAATGGGTGGTGTGGAGAACTCCCTTTGAGCTATATTCTATTAACAATTTCACATAGAATTATATTAATTTAAAAAACCAGACTATAAGTTATGTATATGTACATATATTATGATTATAAAAAATTAAAATGTGTATTATAATAATATGAAGATCATCTGGACTCCTATACATAGGGTTTAGTTGTCACTATGTTCATTATTTTAATAGTTGATTACATTCACAATAAAAAATCTGACACCAGATATATGTGAATTTAAAAAGATTCCTCAGGACATTTGTGATTAAATTGCTCATTTGTATGCTATAAGTAAAATTAACTTCCCAGTATTTCATCAAGTTCATATATAAGGTAAGGTAAATTACTATTTATTGAGTATTTACTATGTTTTGATACATTTATTAAAATATTGCAGGAAGGGAGATATTAGTCCTACTTTTGTATTAATTTGTAATAAATACTTGTTGAGATGCTACTCTGTATAGGTCCTGGTTGTACCAGGTGAACTGATGATTCAGAAACTTTAAACACACAGAAAGCAGTCACTTTCAGTTGCGATCGGAGGTACAGTATCATGAGACAGGCAGGATAATGGCCCCAAAGATGGGGAGACTGTCTTGGATCACTAATGGGTCCTAATAATTGGAGAAAGAAGGCAGAAGAATGAGTCAGAGAGATGTGACGTGAGGACTCAGCCCTATACTGCTGGCTTTGAAGATGGAAGAAGGGACCATGAGCCAAGGAATGTGGGTGACTTCTCAAAGCTAGAAATAGCAAGGAAATGGATTCACCTTTAGAAAAAAACAGTCCTGCCTGCCAACAGCTTCATTTTAGTCCAATGAGACCCCTCTCAGAAACTAACTTATACACTGTGAGATAATAGTTGCTGTAAGCCACTAGGTCTGTAGTGCTTTGTTATAGCAACATTGGCCGTGGCAGGGAAATCGTGGGTGCTCAGGGATGAGGTCCCATGTAGGTTAGGAAGGTGTCTGCACCACGTTCTGCAGGGTAAGTAAAAAGGAATGCAGTGGGGAGGGGAAGTGTAGTGGAGGGAGGGAAGAGGTATTTAAGGAAAAAGAAGTAAAAACGAAAGCTCTGGATATGACAGAGACAGTGACCACTTTGAGGATTAGGAATTGATTCATTTTTGTAGTTAAATAAAGCACGAGGCTTGGAGTGATGAGATGATTCTTGAGGAGGTAAGCAAACACTCAGACCATGGAGAACCTCATGTGCCAAGCAGAGTTTTCAGAGATGATGAAAATGATGCTGGAGGAGACAGGCAGCTGCCCAGGTTGTGAGAACTAGTCCGTGGTGGAACCTTGTCTCCTTGATACAAATGCTTATTCTTTGGCTTTCATAACGAACAAAGTAGAGTTTTCTTACATCATCTAACAGTTGTTTTTCTGCAGTTTCCTACAAAGTGAATATCTTAAAAGCAGAATCACTTTTCCACTGATGTCCAGTAGGTAATTTGTCCTTTTGTGGGTCACTTTAGGTTCTCTACCTCCCCTGCCAGCCTGGTTCTTTATGCTTGCTGGGTAGATAATTGTCTCTTGTCTATAAGGAATCCTCTGAATTCACCCATAGGGTCTAGGACATTTGCACTTTTCCTCTAGTCTGGCCATTTTTCGGGTTTAATAGAACTAATGTATAATGATCTGTTTTTACATTGGCTGTTTGCCACATAACCCATTATGAATATTCTTTAAAATAAAGGATACTGAGTATGTAAAATGAAAAATTTTATAATTACTACATTTTATATGAGTGTTTTTAAAATAAGAATCATCTGTTCATGGATGATTACTTGCGTGTGTGTACTCCTTTGGTTTCTTTCTTTCTAGTATCTTATTGGCTCAGCCTTTATTTGGCTATTTTTAATGTTCTTACTGTTGATGTTTTAATTCTTGCAAATATGGGCAGGCTTAGGTGGAAGATAAAACACCACTAACAGCAGCCACCCAAATTCTGGTGGGTAACTTCTAAATTTTAAAAGTTAAAGAGATATAGGCACATGATTATCAAAAAATTAAAGTTGCTTCCACATTTTAGCTATTGTGAATAGTGCTGCTATGAACATAGGTATATGGATATCTCTTTGAGACCCTGCTTTCAATTCGTTTGGGTATATACCCGGAAATGGAATTGCTAGGTGATATATTTACTTTATTTATTTATTTTTTTTGAGGAACTGCTATATTATTGTCCACAGTGGCTGTACCATCTCATCATGAATTTTTAGATAAACAGATACTGTGTTGACATTATTATGCCTGTCTAAATATCATTAACAGCTGAACCCTGTAAGTTGACTTAATCTTGCTTCCTCTGTTTGGTTTACCTGAAATTAATGATGGCTTTGCTTTTACATGCTTAGTTTTCTTTGCACCTGTTGCTCATTCTTCCCACATTTTCCGATGGCCTGACAGCACAATTTCCCACAAAGCCAATCGCATTAAGTAGTCTGTCACTTCTAATGTGTTTACTTGGGGACCAGCTTTCTAGATTTGCTGCACAGCCATCATTTGGGTAGTGTCTGTGCCTTTCTGCTCGTCTGGAATCCCTACTTTCTGGATCTCATGAGTTTTTGTTTTGTTGCTTTCTTTCCTCTTTTTTCTTTTTTTGGTGTGTGTGTGTGTGGGGTGTCCTATTTTGGGTTATTTTTTCGCTTTGTCAGGATGTCCCCTTTGTAAACTTTGTCAAGTGAAAACAAAACATGGCAGTTGGAATGGTGATGGCAGCCTGCACCTGCAGTTTGGATTCACCACCCTCTTTTCTGAGTTCACCTCGCACTGTTTGCGTGAGAGCTCCTCCCTGTGCTGATCTCTTGTTTTCATTCTTCTCATATCTTCTTTCTGGATTTACAAACTGAGTTTTATGGAGGCTGTCTTTTAGTAGCTTCTTGAAAATGGATGTTTGGGAGGTAATTTTAAAGGCATATTATAAATTTTCATTATTCTATAAATGCTTATTATAATAGTGTAATAAGGACCGAGAAACATCCTATATAATAAAAGGGTAATATGCAAATTGACCCTAATGGCAGAATGACCAGGAACAACCGGTTGGTATAATGTGCACTGACCACCAGGGGGCAGACGCTCAATGCAGGAGCTGCCCTCTGGTGGTCAGTGTGCTCCCACAGGACTGATAGCTGCAAGCCTCTTCTGCCTCCTCGGCAGCATTAAGGATGTCTGACTGACAGCTTAGGCCCGATTTCCTGGGGAGCGGGCTTAAGCCGGCAGGTGGACATCCCCTGAGGGGTCCAGACAGCAAGAGGGTGCGCAGGCCGGGCTGAAGGACCCCCTCTCCCCCTGAGTGCACGAATTTTTGTGCACTGGGTCTCTAGTGGAGATATAAAAGACTGCTTCTGCCCATTGTGAGTTACAGAATAAATGGACAGATAAGAAATCTCTATAATATACTTAAAATAAAATTTAAGTAAAAGTAAGGTCCCAATCCAAGGATTTCCCTAGGATACATGTGATTAATTTCTGTATAAAGAGGCATACTGACCTTTAATGAACCCAGACCAAGGAAACCTAATTGGCCTGAGATATTTTGGAGGAGACGGTAGTTATTAACCTTTAAAGGATTGGTAGGATCTTGTTAAGTGGAGGTGGTCGGAATTTATATGTGGATATAAAATTTTTATGCGGACATGGAACAGCCCACCTTGACCTGAACAGAGTATTGGAGAGAATTTAGGGAAAGCTGGAAAAGTGAATTAGTAATGGAGTGTGGAGGGCACCGTGTCCCAGGAGAAGCAATGTGGATGTGTTCAGCAGGCAGCCAAACACTACGGGAAGTTTTTAGTAAGTAAGTGCTGAGATGAGGCCACTGACATACCAGCATGCCATATAAATGTGATCATGGTATGCAGCTTTTGTGTCTGGCTTCTTTCACTTAGCAGAATGCACTGGGGATTTCATCCATGTTGTTTCATCTATCAGTAGTTTATTTCCATTGCTCAGTATTCCATTATATGCATGTACCACAGTTCAGCATTTACCATTGGATGACTTTTGGGTTATTAACAGTTTTTGAGCATTATGAATAAAGCAGCTATAAACAGTTGCATTTGGGTTTTGTGTGGACACATTTCCATTTTTCTCTGGTAAAATGATTGCTGGATTGTATCTTAAGTGCAAGGTTAATGTTAAAAATTGCCAAACTGTTTTTTAAAATGGCTGTACCATTTTCCACTCCTACTTACATTGTGTGAGAGTTGCAGTTACTCTACATTTTCACCAGCATTTGATGTAGTCATTTTAAAATCCATTCTAATAAGTAGTGATATCTCATTGTGGTTTGAATTTATGTTTCTCTGATGATTAATGATGCTTAGCATCTTTTTATGTGCTTATTTGCCATCCATATATCTTCTATGATGATGTGTCTACTTAAATCTTTTACCTATTTTTAAAAAGAATGTGTTTATTGATGTGTAAAAAGATAACTGTTCATTAAATTCAGAGAATGTGGAAAAGTACAAATAAGAAAGTAAACCACCTTAAATTGAATATTAAAATAACCATTTTAATATTGAGTTAACATGCAAATAGAAGGACAGATGGATGGATGGTGATGAATGGATGGATGTGTGGATGGACAATTAGAAAACATACATAAATGAGATAGCACATGTTGCTAAATTTTTTTGGAGGGACACACTGACTCCATCTGCTGCTTTTATTTTTTTTAATTGACTTTCTTTTTTTTAATTTTTAATTTAAATTTTTTTTGCACTTTGTTGGTTTATTTATTTATTTTAAATTTTAAATTTTTATAGCACTTTGTTTATTTATTTATTTATTTTAAATTTCTTTATTGATTAAGGTATCACATATTTGTTCTCATCCCCCCATTCCCATTCCCATCCCAAACCCCTCTCCACGCATGCCCCCACCCCCCCTGTTGTCCGTGACCACTGGTTAGGCTCATATGGATGCACACAAGTCCTTTGGTTGATCTCTCCCCTTTATCCCCACCCTCCCGTACCTTCCCTCAGAGGTCCAACAGTCTGATCTATGCTTCCTTGTCTCTGGGTCATCTGCTGCTTTTTAAAAAATTATGTCTTTATTGTTAAAAGTATTATATATGTCCCCAAACTTCCATTGATCCCGTCTACCTTGCCCCCGCCCTCTGCTCTAGGCCTTCACCATCTTATTATCTGTGTCCATGGGTTATGCATATATGCATACAAGTTCTTTGATTGATCTCTTTTCACCAACTCACCCTCTCCCGCATCCCCTCTGAGATTCTGGCCTGTTCCATGCTTCTATGTCTCTAGATCCATTTTGTTCATCAGTTTATTTTGTTCACTAGATTCCACATATGAGTGAGATCATGTGAGACTTGTCTTTTTTTGACTGGCTTATTTCGCTTAGCATATTACTCTCCAGGTCCCTCCATGTTGTCTCAAAGGGTAAGATATCCTTTTCACTGCTGCATTGTATTCCATTGTGTAGATGTACCACAGTTTTCTAATCCCCTCATCTACTGATGGGCACTTGGGCTGTTTCCAAATCTTAGCTATGGTGAATTGTGCTGCTATGAACATAGGGGTGCATATATCCTTTCTGATTGGTGTTTCCAGTTTATTAGGATATATTCCTAGAAGTGGGATCACTGCGTCAAATGGCAGATCCATATTTAATTTTTTGAGGAAACTCCATACTGTTTTCCATAATGGTTGTACCAGTCTGCATTCCTACCAGCAGTGTACTAGGGTTTCCTTTTCTCAACATCCTCTCTAGAACTTGTCATTGGTTGATTTGTTTATGGTAGCTATTCTGACAGGTCTGAGGTGATACCTCATTGTCATTTTAATTTGCATCTCTCTGATCAGTGAATGAGCATTTTTTCATGTTTCTTGGCCATCTGTATGTCAGCTTTGGAGAAGTGTCTATTTATGTCCTTTGCTCACTTTTAAATTGGGTTGTTTGTCTTCCTTTTATTAAGTTGTATGAGTTCCTTATATATTTTGGATATTAACCCTTTATCAGATGTATCATTGCCAGATATGTTCTCCCATACAGTGGGCTCCCTTTTCATTTTGATGATGGTTTCTTTTGCTGTGCAGAAGCTCTTTATTTTGATGTAGTCCCATTTGTTTATTTTCTCCTTAGTTTCCTTTGCCCTAGGCGATGTATCCACAAACATATGGCTACAACAGATGTCTCAGATTTTGCTGCCTATGGTTTCTTCCAGGATTTTTATGGTTTCACACTTCCATTTAAATCTTTTATCCACTTTGAGTTTATTCTTGCATATGGTGTAAGTTGGTGGTCTAGTTTCATTTTTTTTGTATGCATCGGTCCAATTTTCCCAACACCACTTATTGAAGAGACTGTCCTTATTCCATTGCATGCTCTTGCCTCCTTTGTCAAATATTAATTGAGCATAATGGCTTGGGTCAATTTCTGGGTTCTCTGTTCTGTTCCATAGATCCATATGCCAGTTCTTGTGCCAGTACCAGGCTGTTTTGAATACTGTGGCTTTGTAGTATAATTGATATCTGGTATTGTGATCCCTACAAATTTGCTCTTCTTTCTCAAGATTGCTGTAGCTACTCAGGATCTTTTTTTATTCCATATAAATTTTTGGAATATTTGTTCTAGATCTGTGAACTATGCTATTGGTATTTTAATAGGGATTGCATTGAATCTGTAGATTGATTTGGGTTGTGTGGACTTTTTAATGATGATAATTCTACCAATCCATGAACATGGTATATTCTTTATATCTATCTTCCTCTATCTCTCATTTCAATGTCCTGTAGTTTTCTGAGTACAAGTCTTTAACCTCCTTGGTTAAGTTTATTCTTAAGTATCTTAATTATTTTGTGGCAATGGTAAATGGGATTATTTGTTTGTTTCTATTTCTGAGAATTCATTATTAGTGTATAAAAACACCCATTGATTTCTAGGTGTTAATTTTGTATCCTGCTACATTGCCGAATTCCTGTATTAAAAATAGTAGATTTTTGCTGGAGTCTTTAGAGTTTTCTATGTACAATATTATGTCATCTTTGAGCAATGAGAGATTTACTTCCTCCTTTCCAATTAGGATGTCTTGTATTTCTTCTTCTTGTCTGATCACTGTGGCTAGGACTTCCAGTACTATGTTGAATAAGAGTGGTGAAAGTGGACATACCTGTCTTATTCCTATTCTTAGGGGAAATGCTTTTAGTTTTTGCCCATTGAGTATAATGTTGGCTATAAGTTTGTCATATATGCCCTTTATTATGTTGAGATATGATCACTCTATTCCCACTTTGCTGAGAGTTTTTATCAAAAATGGGTTGTTGGATTTTGTCAAATGCTTTTTCTGTGTCTATTAATGTTATCATTTGATTGTCTTTCAGTTTGTTTATGTGATATGTCATGTTTATTGATTTGCAAATATTGAACCAGCCTTGCATCCCTGGAATAAATTCCACTTGGTCATGATTTATGATCGTTTTAATATATTACTGGATCCAATTTGCTAATATTTTGTTGAGGATTTTAGCATCTATGATCATCAAGGATATTGGCCTGTAATTCTCTTTCTTTGTAGTGTCTTTATATGGTTTTGGAATTAGGATAATGCTGGCCTTATAAAAAGAGCTAGGAAGTATTCCTTCTCTTGGATTTTTTGGAATAGTTTGAGGAATGTAGGTGTTAGTTCTTCTTTGAATGTTTGATAAAGCTCCCCTGTGAAGCCATCCATACCTGGGCTTTTGTTTGCTGGTTTTTTGATTACTGCTTCTATTTCACCAGTTATTACTAGCCTATTCAGGTTTTCTGATTCTTCCTGATTCAGTTTTGGGAGATTGTATTTTTCTAGGAATTTGTCCATTTCATCCACATTGTCCAGCTTGTTGGCATATACACTGAGTGGCCAGATTATTATGATCTCTGAACACATAATAAGCTGGCCACTCAGTATATATATATTAGAGGCCCGGTCCATGAATTCGTTCATGGGTGGGGTCCAGCCAGCCTAGCCAGGGGGAGGGGACATGTGTGGTTGGCCAGCCTGCCTGCTGGTCGAATTCCTGGTTGAGGGGACAGTTTGCATGTTAGCCTTTTATTATATAGGATATACACTGAGTGGCCAGATTATTATGTGTTCAGAGATCATAATAATCTGACCACTCAGTGTAGTTGTTCATAGTATTTTCTTACAGTCCTTTGTATTTCTTTGGTGTCAGTTGTTATTTCACCACTTTCATTTCTGATTTTTTAAATTTGGGTCCTCTCTCTTTGTTTCTTGGTGGGTGTACTAATGGTTTATCAATCTTGTTTATCTTTTCAAAGAACCATCTCTTGGTTTCATTGATTTTTTTTGGTCTCTATGTCATTTATTTCTGTTCTAATCTTTATTATTTCCTTCCTTCTACTTACGCCGGATTTTTCTTGTTGTTCTCTTTCTAATACTTTAAGTTGTTGGGTTATTATATAATTTATAATAGTTTATTATTAATTTTTCTTGTTTATTGAGGCAGGCTTGTAGTGCTATGAATTTCCTTCTCAAGACTACTTTTCCTGTGTCCCAAGATTTGGGGTTGTTGTGTGTTCATTTTCATTTGTTTCCAGGAAGTTTTTTATTTATTTCTTGATCTCATTGGTACCCCATTCATTGTTCAATAACATGCTATTTAGCCTCCATGTGTTTGAGTGTTTTATGGTAGTTGAATTCTAATTTAATTCCATTGTGATCTTAGGAGATGCTTGAAATGATTTCAGTCTTCTTGGACTTGTGGAGACTTGTTTTGTGTCCTAACATGTGGTTTATCTTTGTGAATGACTCATGTGCACTTGAGAAGAATGTATATTCTGCTGCATTGGGCTGAAATGTTCTATAAATGTCAGTTAAATCCATCTGATCCAGTGTGTCCTTTAGAGTCACTCTTTCCTTGTTAAATTTTTTTGGAAGATCTATCCAGTGAAGTCAGCAGGTTATTAAAGTCCCCTACTATGACTATATTGTTGTTGATCTCTCCCTTAAAGTCCTCTAGAAGATTTTTAAAAATATATTTATGTGCTCCTATATTGGGTGCATATATGTTTACCAGGGCTATATACTCTTGTTGAATCAATCCCTTTAATATTATGTGGTGACCTTTGTTATCTCTTGTGATGGCCTTCATTTTGAAGTCTATTTTGTCAGATAAGAGTATTGCTACCCCAGATTTTCAATTTCCATTTGCATGGAAAATATTTTCCACACGCACACTTTCATCCTGTGTGTCTTGTTCTGAGGAGAATCTCTTGGAGACAGCATATAATTGGGTAATGTTTTTGTATCAATTCAGCTACCCTATATCTTTTGACTGGAGTATTTAATCCACTTACATTTAAGGTTTTTATTGTTTATTGCCATTTTAATACTGTGTACTTACATTTCTCTCTTTATTTTTTCTTCTCATTATAGCAGTACCTTTAGCATTTCTTGCAGTGCTTGTTTGGTGGTGATAAACTCCTTTTCCTTTTTCTTTTGTCATAGGAAGCCCTTTATCTCACCATCTATTTTGAATTTGGGTTGGATTTAGTAATATTGG
This sequence comes from Cnephaeus nilssonii, assembly GCF_951640355.1. Taxonomy (NCBI): domain Eukaryota; kingdom Metazoa; phylum Chordata; class Mammalia; order Chiroptera; family Vespertilionidae; genus Cnephaeus; species Cnephaeus nilssonii. Next base: position 29,987,620 of record NC_137080.1, read on the forward strand.
TTTTAGATCCTGGTTTTTCATTACCTTGAAAGGCCATTCCCTCTGGCTTGTAGAGTTTCTGATGAGAAATCAGCTTACAGGCTTATGGGAGCTCCTTATGTAGGTAACAAATTGCTTTTCTCTTACTGCCTTTAAGATTCTCTCTTTGTCTTTAATTTTTGGCATTTTAATTATGATGTGTCTGGGCATGGGCCTGTTTGGGTTCTTCTTGCTTGGGACTCTCTGTGACTTCTGGACTTGTGTGACCTTTTCTTTCACCAAGTTAGGGAAGTTTTCTGCCATTATTTCTTCAAACATGTTCTCTATTCCTTGCTCACTTTCTTCTCCTTCTGGCTCAATTGTTATGCGAATCTTGTTACATTTCAGGCTGTCCCACTGCTCCCTTAACACATTGCAGACAGATCATAAGAATCCTTACTTCATATTACACAGTGTTTTACAAAGTATCATATTTTAAAAAGATATTAGCTTGTAAGAACATGTAATAAATAACTTCAAAATGCAATGGGTATTTAATTTTAAAGTGTGCCTTTAACATTTATGTAAAATGTTTTTTGTACTTATTCAATAGAAACTTATCTGGCCACTGGATAAAGCTAGCAATAAAACTACTGGTCCGAAATGTGTTAAGCTTTCCTCCTGTTTTTTGTTTTTGTTTTTGGTTCTCTGATTGAGTGATTTTTTCCTACCCTATCTTCTAATTCACTGATCTAATCCTCAGCTTCCCCTAATCTGTTGTGTAATCCTCCAATGTGTTCTTTATTAGTGCTATGCCATTCTTTATTTCCAACCGTTCTTTTGTAGTTGCTCTATCCTTTCTCATGCTGTTGAGCTTCTTTGACATCATTATTCTAAACTCTACATCTGATAAATTTCTTATCTCCATTTTGTTTAGCTCTTCTTCTGGAGAATTCTTTTGTTCCTTTATTTGTTTTGTTTTTTTCTCCCCATTTTGGCTGCCTGTTTGCATTTCTATCTATGTATTAGGCAGATCTGCTGTTACTCCCAATCTCTAGTGCAGGACAATGTCAAATGCTATTTCTGACTGGCCCTGAGTCTCCTGTTTGGAGCTATCAATAATCCACAATTTGTGCTCCCTCTGCTGGGTCTAGGTGCCTTTGGGAAGGACCAAGTTGTGCACCAAGGTCTGCTTTTCCTAGCCCCAGCTCCAGAAGGCAAAGACACAAAACCTCCAGAGATATTCCTCTGCTTGTAGTCTGATTGTTATCAGCTTTGATTTGCGTCAGGCTGTTGACCACAGGGTCGGGTGAGAGATCTTCCAAGAGGGTATGGCAATTGCCTTTTTCCCAGGCAACAGCCACCTGGATAGCAAGGTCTGCCAGAGAAAGATGTCTTCTCAGGATGAAGGAATGACTCAGCCTAGGAAACCGGGGTGGCTGCCCTCTGAGCTCCAAACCCAGAGCCCCCAACCCTGGAATTTCCTCACTCAGCTCCAGTCCACTCTGCCCTCCCTCTGTCAGAGCCCAAGGTGAGTGACTGCACATGAAATTTTGTGTATTGGCCCTTCTAGAGGGTGCCTGCATTTCCAGTAGTTTCTCCCTGACAGATAGCAGCCCTCCTTCTTTGCTCAGCCAGATGTTATATGGGCACCGTTCTCAGTTCTGGTGCTCTGGGTTGGGAGCCCAGCTTGGGGTTTAGACCCCAGAGTCTTCAGTGGGAATCCCCCACAGCTGAGAGATCCCTCTGGCACTTCAGCTGCTGTCTTTGGAAGCCAGGCCAGCCCTTTTGTGCATCTGCACTTCCTAGCAGTCTCTATGCAGTCTCCACTTTCCATCTTGATTATCTCTCAGCTAGTCTTCAGTTGATTTTTCAGAGTGGTTCTTCTGTACTTTAGTTGTATTTCCTGGGAGAGTGTCAGTGTAGCTCCCACTTACTCCACTGCCATTTTTAATCTCTTCTCTAGCTGTGGCTTAAGAGATTTTAGCAAAGTCTGCCACAGGTGCTAATTAAAAAAAAAAAAGATATAGTTTATTATACCATTCAATTCACCATTTAAAGCAGGGGTGGGGAACATCTGGCTCATGGGCCTTGTAAGGCCCACAGAATCTTTTGGTCTAGCCCTGGAAAAGAATTAGGGTTGAATTAATTAAATGTTTGACCAAATATAGCAGGCTAAATTTTAAGTTGATAATTTTGTGTGGCCTGTGAATGATGTTATAAATATCCAAATGACCCTTGGCAGAAAAAGGTTCCCCACCCCTGGTAAAGTATACAATTAAGTGGGCTTTAGTATATTTACCATGATGTAAAAATATCACCATACTCTTAATTTTTGTACATTTTATCACCACTAAATGAAACCCACCACTTATTAGCAGCCAGTCTCCACTGCCTCCACCCCCAGTCCTAGTCAACTGCTAATTGGCTTTCTCTCCCTATGGATTTATCTTTTTGGCAGTATTTCATATAAATGAAATTGCACAATATGGGGCATTTTGTATCTGTCTTCTTTCACTTAGCATAATGTTTTCCAGGTTCATCCATGATGTAGCATTTATTGATACTTCATTCCTTTTTATGGCTGAATAATATTTTCTGTATGAATATATTATGTTTTGTTTATCAATTCATCCCTCAACTGATAGATATTTGGGTTGATTGTACCATTTGGCTATTATAAATAATGCTGCTATAAATATTTGTGTACAAGTTTTTGAGTGGACATATGTTTTCAGATCTCTTGAGTTTAAGTACCTGGGAGTAAAATCATTTGTATCCATTTAAAAATTAGGTTGTTTGTTTTCTTATTATGGAACTTTGATGTCTATAAAGTTTTAAAGGTTGATACAGTGTGTGTATCTCTTAAATCATGAAACTCTGGAATAGTTCTTTGTAGATTAAATGAATGGCATATAAAAGCTTGATATCCAATGTCTTCCAAGAATAATATTATTAAATCAACTTAAAGAACCAATTTGTATTGATAATATAAAGTTATTTTTATGTTATCTTAAAAAGTTTCTTCAGATGCTGTTTCTTATAGAATTCATTTAGTCACTCATTGTGTACATATTTATTGGTATTGCCTTTTGTGTCATGTATTATACTAAGGTATTGAAATAAAACATATGGGGAATAACATACAATTATGAGTTATAAAAATGTAGTCATAATTATTTTGTAATATGGATGTGATTTTTGTTGAGTTATGCCTCTCTTCCTCCTCCTCTTCTCACAATTCACATTATCCCTCCATTATGGATTATTCAAGACACACATGAATAAAATCCCCCAATTCTGTTAGGTGCTTGAAGAAATTGAGGTCCTTTGAGGCTGTCTGCTGATTTTTTCTTTAGTGTGTCATGATGAGGTGTGTCACACTGTAAGTAATGGAGACTTGCCCATCTTGTTCCTTGCAGCATTGCTGACAGACAGAATTCCTTGGAGGCTGAACTGAGGGCAGTGCAGGCCTCTCGCAGGGACCTGGAGAATTTCCTAAAGTGGCTACAAGAAGCAGAAACTACAGTGAATGTCCTTGCAGATGCCTCTCAGCGGGAGCATGCTCTTCAGGACACTGACTTGGCCAAGGAGCTCACACAGCAAATGCAGGCAAGTGCCCAGAAAAATGTAACCAGTGCTTGTTTACCATTAAGATTTATTACCATTCAAAAGTGAGGTCATCACCTCATCCTGTTACGGCATCCATGCTCTCCTGTGAATAATTGGTTTTTGGAAATAAGATCTGTAAAATACACTTACTTAGTAATTGGGGAAAACACTTTGTTTTATGAAAGTAATAATTGTTTATTTAGACTTCTAGACTTCTAGCTATTCTGTTTTTCTATCATTTTAAGCCCTATTACAGTTAGCCTTATTGAATCTTACATTATAAGAACATTTCCTCTAATATGAAGTTGTTTCATTCTCCATTTATTATAAATACTTAATATAAAAGCTGTAAAGACTCTATGGCTTAGTTTACAACTAAGAACATTGGGCTTGAAGGTATTACTTTTATGTCTTTGGCTTGATAAATATGATATATTCAGTCTCAGGTTCAAATTTTCCTTCTACACGAAATGTGGTAATACAAAATCTTTCCTTTATAAAAGTTTATGAGGAATCTCATGAAGCACATCTGCATCCCTTTTCTGTCCTCAAATACAGGTGAGTCAGTGTCCTTGAACTCCCATTTTCTTTGTGTAGAATAACTTATTCTTGTCAATCACAGGCCATCTCACCTAGAACTTGCTTTAAAATCTGCTTTGATGGAGAAATCTCCTTGCTATTTTATATTTTAACCTGGTGGCAATGAGGAGAAGTCATTAGAGGATATTAAGCAATAGGGTGATGCAATGGGATTTGTATTTTATAGGAATCTAGCTGATGAGGAATGAGTCTGAACTGGGCAAGACTGAGCAGAGCAGTTTGTTAGGATATCTTGTAGCCAACTGCTCAGAGGTGATAATGACCAGGAATGAGGCAATAGCAGGGGGCATACACCTAAAGACTTGCTAGTAAGGATCCACTAAGGGAAGGGGAAGAGGTAGAGACACAGAAGCTTGCCAGGTGCTTTTAGAGCCTGAGATTAGGAATACAGGAAAATAAAATGTCAGGGCAGCAGTGCAGGTGATGGGATGGGACATTTCATTTCAACTATGTTGAAGTGAGGCATTTGTGGAATATCCAGGAGGAGATGCCTGGTATGCAGTTGTCACTATAGATCTGTATTCAGATGAGAGACTTTGACCAAAGACTCAGAGAAACTTTTTGTTGTTGTTTTTGAATGAATGTCTGTTATTGACTTCCCACTTTATCTATTAATTCAGATGCATTTATTCATGATTTTCACGCCCACATTCTAACACATTATCATTTTAATTATTTTATTTTAAAAATGTGAGCTTTACCTTTTACCAGTACCAATGAGCCTAGATGTTCTGATTCTCTTCTGGGTAAAATCATGCTGCCTTGCTCCTTTTCCGGGTGGTGTTATAACAGGTGGCTGGTCTTGTTCTCTAACAATATGTGTTTGGACTTAACGTTTTTTCATCTCTGTGTTCTCTTTCAGCCTAATTTTCATCCTCTTGTTCAATAGGTTCAGACTTTGATCAAATCTTCCCCTGTACCCAGCTCCATACCCAGCATAGTGTTTCGGGGGGAGATACATACCTGTACCCTGGAAACTTCCCCTGTTGGTTTACGGGCAGGAATTACAACTTCATGTTTTTTGATAACAGTTTTATTGACCTATAATTTATATTCCATACAATTTGTCCATTTAAAAAGTACAATTTGATTGTTTTTAGTGTACTCACAATTATGCAATCATCATTGCAATCAAATTAGAACATTTTCATCACCTCTGAAAAGAACCCTGTACCCCTTAGCTATCAATCTCCCATTTGCAGCTTCCTAATCCCCAGCCCTAAATAATCACTAACCTAATTTCTGTTTCTATATATTTGCTTAATAACTTAGTATTTTTAACTGACTGCTATCATCAACTGACTGCTTCTCTTCCGATTTTGCCTTTGTGTAGCTATTTTGATATTGCTAGCCTATCCAGAAGGAGGCAGTATAGGCTCTCAGTATAGACATACATGGGAAAACACAATATACAAGCAGAAGCCTACCAAAACACTGCTTGATAAACACAACTCTCTCTGACCAGTAAGGGACTTAAATCAGGCTAAAATCAAGGACTGAGAAGGCAAAAGAAGTAAAACATACTTTAAATATTGTGCTTCTTTTTTAAAAAAAATCACAATAATAGTAGAGAAAGGCGAAAAGGCAACATTTCCTGGGTTATTAGTTTGAGCGGGACACTGATAATGAGAAACGTCTGGGTCCTATTTTTGGCTGTGCCCTTTGACTCAGTCATTTAATCATTCTGGGTTATTTTTGCTGCTTTCCTAAAAGTGCTTTCCCCCACTGGGTACTTATAGTGGCCTTCAAGCTGTAATTTGAGAAAATGCATCTCAAGTTGTACACATGCCTATGAAAGTCAAAAATTCTGTACTTGATTTTTACATCATATAATCATGTCTTCTATTTCTTACTCATTAAACTAAAACAGCTTTAGGACATGAAATGAGATCATGAAGATGCTGTCTATGGGGAAATGTGGTCATTTGGAATCTTCAGTAGTCAGTTACAGACTTTTATGTTTTATTAACTTTACTGTTAAATTAGAGGAGTCCTAACCTGACATTAGAATTGGATTTCAAATGGCTTTCGTCCTAGGCAGCATCTGTGACCCTGCTTTTAGGGTGCCTAGGTAAAGCCACAGACCCCCCTGCAGGTATTTTTCTTTTGTTTTGTTTTAGATGATCTTGTTCTGAGACCTGTCGCCAGGTGATTGATTAGCACTTAACAGAGAGGCTGATATCATTAGAGTTAGGTACCTTCTGCTCTTCTCAAGATTTATAACAGGGTCTGTTCACTCATCGCACAGAGCACGGCCAGAGCTGCGTTTAGTCCGCTGGTAAATGCATCCCTCTGTACAGTCAGAGAGTGAATGCTACTTGATCTCTTAATACAAACCCGCTAGGAGGCATGCACGGCGGCGGTGATGTGTTGAATCTCTGTTCCCAGGGGGTGTCTGCCTCGTATCTGCAGCTTTAATGTTTCACTTAATATCCTTTTTGGCTACTGAGCGCGCTCCTCTCCAGCAGCAGGCAGCGTTTGGCTGCTCCACTTGCTTTTTTTCCCGGCCATGCCCGGCTGAGCAAGTACTGGCTGGGAGCATCTGCTGGGGGGCTTTCTGGGTGCCGTCTGCATACGTTTTTTAAATTGAGAAGAAGTTGAAGGCATAGCAGCCTCCTTTTGCCAAGAACCTGAGCCCCTGTTATCTTTCAAATGCATTCCTGGAAACGAGCATGCTCAGAGAACTGGCAAATCATTGTCCAGTGACCAGGAGGAAATGATCATTGCTCTTCATTTATAATGCAAATTCTGAGGTGTCTCCAGAAGTGTGGTAAACTTAAAATGATGGCTGTGGTGAGAACGTCTCTGCAGAAAGTTGTGGTTTTGTTACATCGGTTACAAAGGATGGCAGTTTCTTCTCCTCGGTATCAGAAGCTCTGTAAGGTAACTGGTGATTGAAAATAATTCTGACAATTCTACTGTTTCTCAGGCTCTCCAAACTAATCTTTCAGGGTTCTCACCCAGGAAAGGCTCCTTTCCGCAGGGACGGAAAGAGCTGCTAAGTGAACTGCTAACTACATTTTGTTTAAGAATCAGGAACCAGTACTGTTTTGTGCTTATTTTATTTTGCAGCTGACAAAATCTTCTGAGGAGGGCTAGTGAACTGTTTGAAGGAAATACAGCCAAACTACATTTATCAAGACCTGTTACCTCTGTGATACTTTGAGTGTCTTAATATTGAGTGGCACATTAGCCTTATGAAATTTTGGTAAATTTAAAAGAAGAGTTTAGAATAATCTTTCAGTAGGTTACTTAAAAGCTGTGCATCTCTTTATAGTTAATTGTTGTTTTTTTTCCGATTTGAAGAATTAAAGCACATCTTCAAAACTATTAGACTTACTCTCATCATACTGTATCCCCCATATTTATGAGTCTTCCTGTATTACAGTTTCTCTTAAAGAACTTAATTTTATTTGGACAGGTAGATTAAGTACACTTGCAAGAGGCAACTTGTTTGACAGTTGCAAATTTCAAATACCACGTCATCCTAAACATAAACCATTGAGTGAGTGCCTGTATTTTTTAAAGTTAGCTATTATATTTTTGATCATAGTTTTGTTTATTTAAACTATGTTCACACTATCTCGTTACTTTTGTTAAAAATTGGAGTGATTTCATATAAAAGGAAGGAATTACAACAGGAAGGAATGTTAAAAGCAATTTATACAGTACAATGTAAATTGTGTAATACTCTGCCTTCCCCTCATGTTCTTAGTACCATTTCCAAGAATGTAGATTATTGTCCCCTGAGCAGCCCAAACTCATTTGTAATTGGAACAACTGTCTCTAGGACAATAGTATGTTCGTGATGATATAAAATATAACAGGTCTAAGCACCTAAATTGTGCATGTTATGTAGCAGCAGACTGGGGGTGGGAGAGGAAGGCAGTATTCTATTAAATTTATCACATCATATTTTTATTTCTTATAGTTTGGTCAATTAAATGTATTTCTTTCTGAAAACATTTTCTTTGAAAAGTTTTAGGAGACAGATTAAGGTAGAAGGGTATTTTAAGAAATTCTTAGAAGTGTTTCATTTGCATAAAAAGTTAATTAAAAGTTAATATAACTTAATAATCAATTAATTGTAAAAATGTGTAAATTAATGATTTCATTGTGTTGTCTTTTGGTCCACTTCAGAGAATAAATTTATCCCGGTAAAACATTTGTGTATTATATGAACAGGTAGTTTTGATAATAGAGAAGTGAGGCTCATTCTCTAATGCATGTTGTTTTATCTTTTTAACTTCAAATGTGAATGTGTAAAGCATCCATTTTCTATTAGTTGGGTCATTTTTCTGATTCATTTGTATGCATACTTTCACAAAATCAGGTAATTTTTCCTCAAGTCCTGTGACCCTAAGTATTTAGTCTGAGGTATGAAGCAGTAGAAGTTCAAATACTGGACATAGTTGTTTAATTACTTACATAATCATACCCAAAATAAACAGAAGTTCAGTAACTGAAGTCATTGGGTAAATTAATTCCCATCAGAAATACTCTTTGAGCAGACTTCTTGAGATTTACAATTTCCTAAAGAAACCATTACAGTTAAAATGTTTAGAATAAATGGTGCTTTTTTTCCTTTTAGAAAATTAAAATTTGCAGTTAAAATTATATCTTTCACAGATGCAAAATTAACAACTGCCCAGATAATAAAATAAGAAATATACAATTCCAGTACTTTCCAGTAGGTGTCAATGTAAGGCAATGATATATGAGATTTTGCCTAAAGAACTGCAAATCCAGAATAGGAAGTGGCACAATTGCTATGACATAAATCAGCTAGCAACAGATATAATTTATTTGCTTGGTTATATTTTAAAAACTGATCTTAGTTATTGACTGTGTTAACTCATATGATATAAATAAAAGTTTAGTTGCAGAATTAAATATTAACAGTTGTCATCTCAAATACTGACACAAATATCTGTACTAACTACAAATAGTTAATTGTAGTACCTGAAGGTCTAAATAAGCTTGGTATTTATTTGCTTCAAGACACCACAAATTCTGTTCTGAAATTGTAAATGCTGTAATGACTTCATCTCTACCTATACCTCCTACATTCTCTAAGTTTAGTTTCTGAGAAAAGAAATGCTCTAAGTTTCAGTGTTTCTTCAGAAAAAATATAGAGGCAGTCTATTGTAAATATACCACAGACTGACATGAATGAGAAAAAGCGTTGTATAATCTAAGGGAGACATGACTATTTTAAATTTATATTGGCATTTTAATCTCCCCCTTTTTGTCCTTTTTTGGATCTTTCTTTTTACATATCATATGGAAATTCTATTTTTTTTAAAAATTAAATTTATTGGGAAATTCTGTCTTTTATCAGACATTTTCTGCCACGGTACCTTGTCTTCCTTGGCTTATTTTCATACTTGTCTTGAGTGTCAGAAAATAGCTTGTGTTGCATAATTGAAAATTTGTGTTAAATATTCTCATTTTGTGTTTATCCCCTCATGTATGTTTTGAAAAGAGGGGAGAAATGAAAAGAGGCACTTGGAATCCACAGCTCTCAGAGTTAAAATATGCTTCCCCCTCTCTCACCCAAGTCACACATTCACTTGTATTTTTTTTGCTTTTAAAAATATTTCTTCTTGGTTATACATCCCATAAAATTTGGTCAGGAAACAGAAACATAAGCTTCTGCTTTCTTGGAGATATAATTAGCAGCATTGAAATTGCCCCGATGACCTAAAATTACCTCATCCTGAATGCTAATTTTTCCAGATTTGGTTTTCATTGCTTAGGTGCCTTTAAAATACTGACTGTAAAAGTATTTTTTCTTCTAATACAGCACAGTAAATGATTTATTTAAAAAATTAATATTCATTTGTTTTTATTGTCATCTGATTACTTGGGGATATTTTATCATTAAATCTTTGGATTAAAAGTTGATTGAATTACGTTGAATATGAAAGGAATTTTGTAGGTCCTGGTTTTTTTCTCTAGTGCCAATTTTCATAAAATACTTATTCATCGGGGAGATGGTAAAAACAGCTTTTGTAGAGTAGATTGAGATATAAACCATTACAAAAAATGAGAAAAATATAAAATTCATGCTATAAATTGAATTTCTTATGATGTAAGCATTTAAAATTTTTAATTTAAATAATGTTTTATTTGCATGCATGTGTATAGAAATTACTTTAGTTTACATGGTTTTAATCATCTCAAAACTCTTGATCATGTAGCACTATCAGTAAAATATTTTAATCATCTTTATCCATTTAGAAATTATAGAATATGTATGGTAAAAATCACATATTAAATATTAGTAGAGCACAATTTTGTTCTTACTTTCTACTGATGTCTCCTTGCAACCCAATCCGCTGTCTTTTTCTCTCTGTGTGGTATACACATGCCATTTTGGTGACTTCTGATTCACACATACAGTGAATGAGTGCTGACCTCAAAATCATGCTGAAAACCCAGGTCTTTTGTGGTATCAGAGCAGCTGCCTCTGAGCACTCTGTGAAAGTAGAAGTAGAGCAGGAGATTCCACTCGGTAGGTCTGGATTGATGGGTGATGTCTACAAAAGGCTTAGTGTGTGTGTGTGTGTGTGTGTGTGTGTGTGTGTGCGCGCACACACACACAGACACTAAAGAGCTGTGTGGAGGCTTAATATATGACCACGATGGCACAGAGTCTCTGAACAGATTTTCACATTCACTGATGAAGAAAGTGCACATATCATTTTTCATCTACATGTGTGGGTTCCCTTTATTTAGAGGTAGTTAAGGTTGAATATATGTTTTTAAAGAAGATATAAAATGCAATGGTGTATAACTTACACCCCATAAAGGTAAATTATGTTTTTTATTCCCTTAAGTTCCCCTACTCTTTTTTTTTAGATTGAAAACTTTCCTATTTTTGAATAATTAAATCCTAGGGCACTGGAGCTTTTCTTTGTTATGATCTGAATGTTGGGATGTATATATTGTAAGGTCAGCTCTCAGACTCCCTCCATTTCTTTCCATAATCAAATCACACACATACAAGTATTGTTTGAACCACAGAAAAGGTCAGAATCATGGTCTCTAGCCTGGAGGTAGAATTCTAGTTGATCATATGAGCATTGTCTCTTCTTAGTTTTATGACAGAATTCTTATTTTGGTTAGTTCAGAAGATTTGTGAAGGTATTTAATAGGGAAAAAAAAGCCAAATGTGGAAGGATTTGCCTGCATCTCGTGTGTCTTCGTTGATGCTTTAGGCCTATTGCATCAAAGCTGTATGGGCACCTGGGTAGATGCCTTTCCTTCCTCTCCCTCTAGTTCCACACACGCTCAGTGGGTTGAAATTACAGATAAAAGTGAGTCAAGAGAGACAACACCTACATCCCTATTTGTCATCAGGTACAGCAGGCCCCCTCATCTATGCTCTCACTTTTCTCACCCACGGTCAACCGTGGGCTGAAAATATTAAATAGAAATCTCCAGAAAGAAACAACTTATGATTTTTAAGTTTTGCTTCATTTTTAGTAGCATGATGAACTCGTGCACCATCCAGCATTGTCCTGCGTGGGATGTGAATCATCCCTTTGTCCAGCGTATCCATACTATACGTAGAGTGTAATACTTAGAGAGAGACCACATTCACATAAGTTTTATTACAGTATATTGTTATAATTGTTCTACTTTATTATTATTGTTGTTAACCTCTTACTGTGCCTAGTTTATAAATTTATCATAGGAATGAGTGTAGAGGGGAAAAAATAGGATTTATAGGATGTGGTACTATCCGTGGCTTCAGACAACCACTGGGGGGTCTTAGAATGTATCCCCTGCAGATAAGAGGAGACTACTATGTGTGTATTTTGTGTGTGTGTGTGTGTGTGTGTGTGTGTGTGTGTGTGTGTGGCTTCCAAAACTTGCCATGCTTTTTTATTTTTATATTTAATTTTTAATATGTTTTTATTTATTTCAGAGAGGAAGGGAGAGGAGAGAGAGAAACATCAAAGATAAGAGAGAATGCCTTCCAGTGGGGATTGAGCCGGCAGCCCAGGCATATGTCCTGACCAGGAATCAAACCATGACTTTCTGCTTCATAGGTCAACGCTCAACTACTGAGCCACTCTGGCCAGGCAAGCAGTGCTATTTTAGATTTCTCCCTGATCTCTATTTTGCCATAGCTCCTCAGGCAAACTTATTTTAAAAAACAGTTATCTAATTTACTAACATTTTGTTCATTAGAAAACTCATGCTGTCAATGACTTTTAGCTAAAAGCAGTATAATTAGATGTGATATAATGCTTTGCCTCTTAACTAAAAATAATTAAAGCCATTCTAAAAGATTGCATTTTAAATAGATCTTTCACAGTCAGGATATCATTATTTGTATAAGTCTAGATCAGTTTTAGAATAGCATTATGAATATGGATAAAAGATGTCCTTTATTTTTATCATTTGATAATTCTGGCTGAAGTGTGAATGATTTGTGTTTACCTAGGGTTAAAGTTTATTAAATTTCAAGGGGAGATTTCTAAGTTGAATGTACTGCTAAATTTTAAGTGTAGAGACATTATCCACTCCCTCTTACCAGTGACTGTAAACATTGCCAGTTTCTCTTAGTATACTTGGTACTTTATTTTTAGCTCTGTAAAATAAGCAATTAGTAGAACTCCTACCATAGAGATAGAAGAATATAGAAAATTTCATGCTATGATAGCTTCCTCAGTTTCACAAAGTTTATTCATTCCAGGGCAAGGTAAGTGAGGACAAATAACTGAAATTGGAAAGGATGCGAAGTGCACTCAAGGTTTTTTTGTGTTTTTTTTTCTTCTTCCAGTTTGTTCAGTTCTATGGAATTCTAGAGGATTAATTTATAACAAAGTTCACCTATAAAAACAGATGGAACCTTTTACTGCTGAATAAAGAATAGGCAGATATGAAAGTATAGCTTGATAGAGGTTAAGGAAGACTTTTGGATAAACAGCAAATGAAAGAAGGCATTGAATTTTTTCACAATACAATATTTAACTTTGCTTTAAGAAAATTGAAAGAAGAATGTTCAAATACAGCAATAAAATAAACTCAAGCTTTCATGCTTGAAAGTCTTGTTACCACTGATACAATTTCCTTTAAGTTTTAGAGTGTTTTCTCATATATTTCATCATTAATACATAGAGTATTAATGAATAATTATAGTATTTATCTTTAAGAGATAGGTAGCAAGGAAATTCTCATTCTTCCCCTTGAACAAATGGGGAAACAGGTTTTGTAAATTGGCAGGTTTAGGAACATGTCATTAATTGCTCAGTTAATATGTGGCACAACTTGAATTAAACATACGTTTTCTGATTCCAGATCCAATACCTCTTTACACTTAATTGCAGGTAGTTTTAGGAATATTTTGTTGCTGCTAGTTTTATGGGATGTAGATGTACTTGGTTTCTCCTAGTAGTTTGAACATAATGAAATATGTTTTTTTCATAACTATCTTGATATTTGAGTCCGGGCTACATAATTTGAAGAGAACAAAGATTTTGTTCTAGTTTAAACTTGTATATTGAATGTTTTTTTAATGGGCTCATTTCACAGTTTTATAAAAAAGGTAGATTGGTTCATTTTAATGCAAAATAATATAGTTGGTTCTGGTGTTTGATACTTTAGATTTTCGTAAGTCTCCATACCACAAGCATTGAGTCATGCATTCACTGAACCTAAGTCTCTATATTCAAATGTAGTTCTTAAAATCATCATTATATGTAAAAGGGTATAATAGCTCCTTAAAAAATAAATTGAAATGTCAGTCAACTAACTTGCTAGACTGGGTCTTTTTTATTAAGAATTTTTTAAACAATTAAACTCTAATTGGGGTGATGAACACAATGTATGGATGATATATTATAGAATTGTACACCTGAAACCTATATAATTTTATTAACTGATGTCACCCCAATAAATTCAATAAAAATAACAACAACAAAACAATTCAACTCCAAGATCATGTATTGAATGGCTATCATGTATCAAAAGTGCATGTTAAGCAGCATAAACACAAAATACAACTTTGCATTTCCCATGTAAAACAAGCAAGTTCAGAAAACTTGTTTGAAGAAATTTAGTGGTTAAGAGAACTCATGATGCTGTGGTGGTTGATGGTATGAATTCAAACAATCATGACTTTGCCATTGGCCAGTGATGTGACCTTGGGCAAGTCATTGAATATCTGCTTCTCGTCTTCCTTTTCAGAAAATGGAGTTAGAATTAGTGTTTGTCTGTCTCTCTCACACAGAGCTGTGAGAATTTTAAGGGGACATATGTAATACTTTCAACAATAAAGATTTTTAAAAAATAATACATATTTATAAAATGGTATCACAGAGCCTACCACATAATAAGATGCTATGTGTGTTGGTTGCTCTTGTGACCGTTGGTTGTTATGATTACCTTACACATTGTTGTGTGTGGATCAAACAAGATGATCAATGTGATATGCCCAGCACAGTTCCTTGAACATAGAGATTCCTTAATGTCTCTTCGGTGTTAGGGTGTTATCATCATTCTTATTATCTTTATTCCTAAATGAACCCTTAGATCAGGGGTCCTCAAACTTTTTAAACAGGGGGTTAAGGCTTAACACGGGGGTTCACTTGTTAAAGTTCAGTTGCTCAGGGAACTTTTCCTAAAGACTCATCCCCCCCACTCTGACTTTGACTCACAGGGTCTGAGTTGCAAAATGGGCCATCCCTGCTTTTAACATGGGGTAGGGAAAACAAATCTTTGAGGTTTTTCCCAGTTTATTTTATCTGCATGAGAGTCAGCTTGAAGAAGTGCAAGAAAAAGCTTCCTTGGATTAATGAACTTTGACAGAAACACTTGTAGAATTAGTATTCACCAATATCTGAGGGTTCCTCTAGATTATTGATTAGGTTCCTAGAGAGCTCCTAAAATTCAAATGAACCCACAATGAAACTGATACAATCCTAATTTACTTAAAACACTTGTGAAGAAGTTCTTTTCCATTTCCAGAAACTGAACAAAGCAAAGAAGTTATCTTTACAGTGACTGATGCAGGAGGAGAAGCAAGCATGTTTGGTTAGAAGAGAATGGAAATACAGAGATTCTTAAATGTATTCTCAACACTTTTAAGAATTGTGCTTTTCAACACCATTATATTTGATTTTAAGTTCACTCCCAAAATACTTAAATTTACTGTTCTTGGTATAGATAGACTATTCATTATGACCTTTTATGGAAATCTCTTGCTATTTGGCTCAAAAACATGATCTGAGACCATATTGACTCCATATTCAGAATTTTAAAAGAATGCAGTGTATGTGCACCTACCCAGTGTGAGTTGTGATCTAGAGGCAAGGAAAGTATTATTTGCAATTAGGTTTCTTTGGGGATTTTAAAATCTTCCTTTTAAACTTGACACATCATGAGGGATTTTCCATGTTATTAAACATTTCTTATATGAGATTTTTAATAGTGTAAATAAAATTCTATTGAATGGCTGCAAGATAACTTATTTAAGCAATCCACTATGGTTAGATAGCTACGTTATTACTAGTGTTCTCATGATAAATACTTCTTTTTTTTAATTTAATATATTTTATTGATTTTTTACAGAGAGGAAGAGACAGGGATAGAGAGTTAGAAACATCGATGAGAGAGAAACATCGATCAGCTGCCTCCTCCCCCCCCCCTTGCCTGGGGATGTGCCCGCAACCAAGGCACATGCCCTTGACCGGAATCGAACCTGGGACCCTTGAGTCCGCAGGCCGACGCTCCATCCACTGAGCCAAACCGGTTTCGGCGATAAATACTTCTTGATGAACACCTTCATAAATCAGAGTGCATCCTGATGATTCCCAGGATATGTTTTTAGAATTGACTAACTGGACCAAATGAATAATTAATGACATTTACTATCTATTGCCAAATTTCCCTCTTACAAGGCAGTACCTGTTTACATGCCCACTAGCAGCTTGAATGCCTAGTTTCCTGTACCCTCCCAGAAATAGGTGATACTAATGAAAACCATTTTATGAAATTGTTAGCTGAAAAATGCAACCATAGACTGTAAACTAAAACCTAGCGAGGTTAACTGGTTTGCCTAAGTGTAAGACCAGTCTATTTTCAAAAGTGTCTAAAATCCAGATGCTAAGCTGGGAACCCAAACACTAATGTCTAAAATGGGAAGTACCATGTAATAAAACTAAAAGTTTTGAGTTCACAAAAGAAAGTCAATTCTGACTTGAAAATGTCATGGAAGTATTTAGAGAAAAGATAGTTAGGAATCTTAAGAGGTAGGTAGAATTTAATAGAGTAGCTAATTCTGGGAATAGACACTGAATGAGCAAAGACAAAGGGCACAAACATGTGCTCATTGTATTCAGAGAACATTGAGTACTTGTTTATGAGAAATGGCTATGAAATTCACTCATTAACATTTACATTTTCTGCTCAATAAAAAATTACTCTTTTGAGTGCCAACTGTGTATGCCAGATCACCATTGACCTTTGACTGTTTCCAAAATATATTCTAGTTTTAAAGGAAAAGTGTTTGTGAATATTGGGTATTTTCAAACATGGAGAGCATTTCAAAAAGGAAATTCTAAAATGAAAAATTGCATATTTACATCTTTAAAATATGAACATAATTCTTTTGAATGTAAGTCATTTTGGTATGAGTGACAAAAAATGTTACGCTCTTGTTGTGACTCAGTTGATGAGTGAATGGCACAATATTTTAAGCAAAAAAGGATAAATATTTTGCTACTTTACTGAACTTATTTATTCTAGTAGTTTTTGGTGGATCTTTAGGGTTCTCTACAACATCATGTCATCTGCAAATAATGACAATTTGACATCTTTCTTTCCAATTTGGATGTCTTTTATTTCTTCTTGTCTGATTGCTGTGACGAGGACTTCTAGTACTATGTTGAATAAGAGTGGTGAAAGTGGATAACCCTGTCTTGTTCCTGTTCTTAAGGAGAATGCTTGTAGTTTTTGTCCATTGAGTATGATGTTGGCTGTGGGTTTGTCATATATGGCCTTTATTATGTTGAGGTATGTTCCTTCTATTCCCACTTTGCTGAGAGGTTTTATCATAAATGGGTGCTGGATTTTATCAAATACTTTTTCTGCATCTATTGATAAGATCATATTATTTTTACCCTTTATTTTGTTTATGTGGTGTATCATGTTTATTGTTTTGTAGATATTATACCAACCATTCATCCCTGGAATAAGTCTTACTTGACCATGGTGTATGAACTTTTTAATGTCTTGCTGGATTCGGTGTGCTAACATTTTATGAGGATTTTAGCATCTCTGTTCATCAGGGACTTTATCTGGTTTTGGAATCAGGATAATGCTGGCATCACAACATGAGCTTGGGAATCTTCCCTTCTCTTGAATTTTTTGGAATAGTTTGAGAAGGATGAGTGTTAGTTCTTCTTTGAATGTTTGGTAAAATTCACCTGTAAAGCCATTTGATCCAAGGCTTTCAGTCTATCTAGTATTAAATTATAAATTTATAGAACTTTAGAATTGTTAGAAATTATAAAAAGTATCTGACCAATTTCCTCATTTTACATATGAGGAAATAAATGCCTTAACATTTATTGAATTTGGGGCCATATCTTACTGTGCTTTCATATATTATTTTATGCTGCTGAAGGTTACACAGCCAAGTGGTACTGGGCTACATGTTTAAGTTTCCAAGAGATTGCTCGATTGTTTGTAAGATTTTATTGTATTTATTGTACTTATTTTTATGGAATTTACATTTAACTTTGCCCAGTATTATAGTTTGCTATTTATTTCTCAATGTCAATTTCTTGAATTTGGGGCCGTATCTTACTATAGAAGAATCATTTGAACAGAACAACATTTGTAAATGTTGAATATAACCCAAATTTCAAGGTTTTTTTTTTTTCATTTATGATGTTATAATATAGTAGAAATGCTATACTTTGGCTCCAGGTATTCTTTTAAAAATAATTTTATTGAGATATAATTCATATACAATAGAGTTTACTCTTTTAAAGTGTACAATTCAGTGTTTTTAGCATATTTTCAGGGTTGTACAACTATTATCACAATTACATTTGGGAACATTTTTGTCCTTCCCCCACCAAATAAAACACCATATCTATGTGCAGTTGCTGCCTATTTTCTCCCAGTCCTAGGCAGCCACTCATCTATTTCTTTTTAACATGAGGTTGAGAGTAAAAGTTTGAAATCATGTGTTAGGTAAAAGGGATGGAAAAATAATTCTCATTTACTGTGATAAATTTACTACTGTATCCTACAGAATTTGAGAGTTTTTGAGTTTTAATTATAATAATAATTAGGATAGCTTTTATTAAGTGATTTATGTACCTCATAGCATTATAAAATATCCAATTTATTTTTCATGTTTTTTAGAGTACCATAGAAGTAAGTATAATGTGAAAAATGCTAAACTTGGAATCAGCAGACCTAGGTTTGATTATCTTACTTGCTGTTTGATCTTTTGTAATGCTCAAGTGATATGCCAATCCTCAGTTTCTTCATCTAGATAG
The DNA here is from genome assembly GCF_951640355.1 of Cnephaeus nilssonii. Taxonomy (NCBI): domain Eukaryota; kingdom Metazoa; phylum Chordata; class Mammalia; order Chiroptera; family Vespertilionidae; genus Cnephaeus; species Cnephaeus nilssonii. The sequence continues at coordinate 30,006,318 of NC_137080.1, forward strand.
TGAAATAAATATGCATTCTGTCATTTTAGAAAGATATTATAGGACCAATAAGTTAATATTTATGAATTTGCTATACAGGGCTAGAGCTTACTAAAATTAAGATATTAACATTCTGAAATTTCTTGTTCTATAAACTAACCAATGAACGAACACAATGACAATATTTATCCACATATGCTTTTACCATGGTTTGCTGCTGCAATACTTTTTGAAACAGCGAAAGAACATGCTAACTAAAATCTCCTGTTTGTCTCAAATCAGATGCCAGAATGTTGAATACCAACCACCTCATGTCTTTCTGCAATGCAGGGTCATTTTGTTTTTCTTTTTTCCTACGGCACCAAGCCAGCTTTCATATTAAGGTACATTACCTTCCAGTCAAATCATACAATTTCTAAACAACTGAGATTCACATTGGGGCTACATGAAAGGAAGCATATCTTCAGATCGGGACTAATGGTCCCCGAGGGAGAGTTATCTAGGCAAAAGAAATATTATGAAAAAAAAATTTTTTTACTTTGTAATTGTTGACACTATTACAGCTGTCCCCATCCCTCCTCCTTTGCCTGCCTCCACCAGGCTGAATTTTTAATTCAATCTAAAATTAGGGCCGCCCACATTTTTATAATCTATATATCATTGATCTCATATGTAGGTGGGCACATGGAAAACCTGGGAAGGCTTGAGGAAGATCTTTCTTAAATTTCAATAATAATTCAACATCCTGGTAATTCTGAGATTATTTTTAAATAATGTCTATTTAGAGCGAGAGGTTTTGATAGACACTGAATAACCTGAATTAATGACCATAAGGACTGAGTGCTCTTTTCCATTAATTCTTGAAGCAATTCCTAAATCGCTTTATTACATAGCCCGTCATTGTGGAAGATACTCACGTGGTGTGGTGGTAAAGAAGGGAAACATTTACTCTTTTTGAGGTAATTGCTTCTAATGGAAGCCTAATGACCTAAATGCTTATTTCTAAAACTGGAGCAGCAAGACTTGATATAAAGCTAGTGAAAGATTTGAGAAATTATAATGTATACCCAAAATTCCAGCGAGTCCCATGTGGTTGAGAATCAATACTTTATGACAATTAAATAATTTACTAATTCACTTGTGCCGGATGTCATCATCCTTACTTAAAAAGCTGGAGTGATTTCTAGAAATGCCTCAGCACTAAGAGTGGGGTAGAGGGCTGCTTCTGGCAAGGTGTCTTGCATCTTTTAGGTGTCTTCTGGTTTCTTGTTGGTAATTTCATGTTGCAGATTGAAAAAGGCAGTGAGAATAAAGTTTCCTCGTGGGCATTGAACTCATCAAACTTACTAACAAGTGGGGGCTTTGGATATTTTCAAGTGTAGCTCTTTCATTTTTTAAAGATGAGAAGACAGAAGTTTAGAGGGGTTAAGTGACCTATCCTGGGATGTATTAAGAGTGGCAATGGTTGAACTGCTTTGATAAAGATATATTCCATTCCTGGATTTCGTGGAACTACTTTATAAAAGTGTATTTTGTAGGTTTCTGAGATGGATTATGAACACCAAATGAATCAAGTTGTTGATGTGAATGACCTATTTGGAGGTGGTTCTGGAAAATAAATAAATAAAATATCTCTTAGATAAAACCCATACGGTAACGTCTTAACAGTTGTTAAATCTGGTTGTCAGTACATGGGTGTTTATTTTACTATCTTTCATCTATGCCGTATGTTTGAACATTTTTATGATAAAATGTTTCAAAAGTAGCAGCAACTCTACTATGATAAATGTTGGAGAGATTACTTGGAACTCTGAAAGATTAACTGTTGAGAATCATAAAAAATGTAAGTGTCCTTTTTGTGTATTCTTCACATTTGTTAACTTAAAACTGTGACTAATGCAAAAATAGTTTAAACGTGTCTTGACTTAATAAATATTTAGTGAGTCTTTGGCTTTACTTTTATCTCATTTAAATTGAACAAAAGTCATTTTTAAGAACTCGTATTTCCTTTACAAAAGCTGCACATGCCCACCAATAAAGTTTGTGACTTCCCAAACTCTGAAATATGTATAGTGTTGATACCCTCACTTGTTATAGTTTCCTAATTCCTGTAGAGATTGGAAAGAAAATTGTCCATCATGAAAGCATTCATTATTTAAAATTCAGTATAATAGGAAAGTTTGGTTTGCACCCCTATTTAACAAGATTTTCCAAATCCTGTTTGGAACTGATAATTTTGTCCAGGCAGGCTAAGAGCCTCTTTCCTTTGGAGTGCCGATAAAATGTCTTTGTCTTTCACATTTGTCGAGGTTAATAGAAATTTATCAAGGCACAATTCTTAAACTCCGGGACTATCCTTGTCTTTATTTAGGAATGACACATAAGCTTTGTCCAAGGAACAATGACTCATAATAGGCTATTGGAAACACTATTTATATTTGCATCTTTTTGTTACGGTTTTTTTCCATTATTTCCTGAGTTGCTATTTAAAGCTGCTGTTTTATAAATTGACTTAATCCTATATGGTGTAGTTCTTTTAGGACACATCCTAGAATCTTTAAGCTTTTTGTCTTTTATAACTCAACTAGAGGCCCAGTGCATGACATTTGTGCACTGAGGGGGGCTTCCCTCAGCCAGGCCTGCACCCTCTCGCAGTCTGGGACCTCTCAGGGGATGTCCAACTGCCGGCTTAGGCCTGCTTCCCGCTCCTTAGTGCTGCCTTGGAGTCAGGAGAGGCTCCCGCCACCACTGCTGCACTTGCCAGCCATGAGCCCGGCTTCTGGCTGAGCAGTGCTCCCCCTGTGGGAGCACACTGACCACCAGGGGGGCAGCTCCTGCATTGAGCGTCTGCCCCCTAGTGGTCAGTGCACATCATAGTGACTGGTTGTTCGGCCATTTGGTCAATTTGCGTAATAGGGTTTTATTATATAGGATATATGTAACACTTTTCACATTGCCAGATAAACTGAAATTTCTCATCTGGTGAAAGAATGATAGAAATTGTAGTATTCAAAACCTAGTTTTATTGCTTATTTACTGAAAATTGTATGGAATACATTGTATGCTGTTTTCCAAGAATGAACTGGAATGGTATATTCCTGAGACTATAAAAACTGAAAGAGTTGTTGGGAGATTTTAAAATGTATTTATTTATTTATAACATATAGCTTGTGCTCTTGATTAATTGCTCTTAATTAACTTCCCTGCTCTTTAAATTAAATAAAAATTAACAAATATTCATTACAGTCTGGGAGAAACCTCATTCAATGCTTAAAGCACTGCGCAGAGCAGTAGAAATGTTTCATTTAATGAAAGCCAGGAATTGAAGAATAGAATCCACCTGACATGTACCTGTTTAGGACAGCTGAGTATCAGGAAATGGGGTGGTTGATTAGTGCTAGAAGGAATTGAGTAAGGTACTGGTAAATAGTTCTTTGTGATGACATTTTATGTTGAAAAGTCTTTTGGGAGGTTAAATAAATAACTAAGGACTTGTGACTCAGCAAGTGGTAGAGGAGGGAGCCCTGGAGTGGGAGTGAGGAGACTGTCTTTCTCGACATACCTTCTGCTGCATTGAGCATAATGGGTATGCCACTTAACCATTGCAGAGCCTTGGTTTTTCAACTTGTAGTTGGTATGAAAATTGTTGTTGTTTTTTTAGAAAAATTGGTGAATTACACTGTCAAAGAAGTATAATGACAGCTTTTGAATATGCACATATAGCAAATGGTCTTTTATTTTGTCCAGCAAATTAAACCAAATTTTATTAGTTTTAGAATAGCATTTACATGTTTACTCCGTATATTAAAACCAAAGTGATCCTTTTATAAAATGCTGAAAGGAAAAAGAAAATAAAATTTATCAGTTAATTCTGCTTATTCAGAAGGAAATATTATTAATGTCTTTCTCTATGTCCTTTCACTCTTTCTTGTGGCATCTGTATTTGTATAAATTTGATTTATACAAATTTGGAATCAATTTACAGAATGCTATTTGCCTTTTTTGAATATTTGTCTTCCCTCCTCTCATAATAACAGTGCATTTTTTATTTCTTTATTTTAAAAATTAAGATTTTTATGGCAATTGTATATTGTAAAATAGACAAGTAACGTTTTCTCATTTTGACCTTAGAATGCTGCAAAGGAGACTTTGTGTATAAATCTTTGACTGTAACTGATAGTTATTTTTTGTTAAGACGAGTTTCTCTAAGTGGCTCTGCTGGATCAAAGGTTGTATACTACCAGGTGGCTTTCCAGAAAGACTGTCCCAAAGCATATTCCTATAGTGTATGAGAGTATTGGTCTCACCATACTCTTGTCAGCCTTGGATTTTATAATTTTAAAGTATTTGTCAATATTTGCAATCACTAACTACTTGTAAAAAAATTTTTCTTGTATTTATTGGCTCTTTTTCCATGACAAAATTTTAATTTCCTTTGAGCTGGTGTACATCTCTTTGATGTTTTAACACCTTGCCAATATCTACTTGATGCTAGAGAATTCAAATTACTTAGGAAGGGATTCTGTTATTGAAGTTATAAAATAAATAGGTCCTTAAGTATTTGAGAGCAAAATAGCAAGTTTCAGTCCCTATCGTAAAATAATTTTGACACTTTATGAAAACAAATCAGACATTCTAATGATTTATTTAAAAAATGCCAATTCACAGATATATTTGTTGGTGCCCCAAATAAAGCAGCAGTTACAAACATAGTCTCAGCATTACTTAAATTAATATTTTCTGGGGAATTAATATTTATATTTTTAATTAGTTCCAAAAGGGTCTAGCCCACTTGACGTAGTAGTAGTGTATCCATATTCCTAGTGTTATAAGATTTAAATAAATAAAATATGTTTGAGACAAATGATTTGGGGTGGGGCTAAAATATAAGACTTTCCAGAATATAATTATGTCCACCTCTGTATCTCCACTTCTCTGTTTCTGTATAACTTCAGAACCTTTTATCTTAAAGCTGGACACTGTTTCACACTATATTTTGTCACTTTCAAACTATACGAACCCTATTTTTTACTTATTTGCGGTAGAAACAATAATTCATATCTGAGAGTTGTCCATAAGATACTGTGCCTGCTACGGACCTATATAACACACTGCCTACAAATATAGAAAGTAACCTATAAATGCTATAGCCATTCCTACCTTAATGGTCTTCAGCAAGACCAGACAGTATTATGAGAGAAAAAGAAGAGTAGGAACAACTTCTACCCAAATATGAATGCTCTTAAGAAATCAATGACCTGGTTTTTAAGAGTTTAAATAATTTAAAAAATGAATGTCATTTGAACACTTCATAACATTGTAGGCTGATCTCTAGCTATAACTGACACAAAACATTAGGTAAGTTTAGCAGCTTTCAGGTGTATAATAGTGTTGTTACCTATAGTCACCATGCTGTACATTTGATCCCTGGAACTTATTCATCTTACACCTGGGAATTTGTACCCTTTAACCAACATCTTCCCACGTTCCCCACTCCTCAACCCCTGGCAACCACAGTTCTACTCTGTTTCTGTGAGTTCAGTGTTTCTAGGTTCCACATATCAGTGAGATCATACAGTATGACAAGTGACATTTTTTTTCCGCTAAAGGTAAGATCTTTATGTTATGAGAACTTACCATTTTCCATCATGGGTCTCCTTAGTATAATGGGTGGGACATTTTGTAATTGCCGCTCAAGTTAAAATATTACAGTTTGGTAGCCTGTTTGAAGGCTTTAAGAGACAAAAAATAAAATCACTGAAGTCTAAAAATATTTTAACTGAGACTAATCTCTCATAATAATCATGGAAGGACCCACTCACCACAGGCCGTCTTGGGATTCCCACAGCTATGTTGCTATTGAGTAAAATTCTGCCATCCTGGAAAGTTCTTCCAAGTCCCCAGCGAATGCAAGATCTCTCTTTGACACTGGTTTGATATACCTCTTGGTTCTTAGGCCTGATTGTATTGCCTTTGTACCAACTTACAGGACCAACTCAGTTCATCATTTATTTCTGACACAAGGTACAAAATTTTTAATGAAAATAGATTTTCCATGCATCAAAATTCTTGATATTTAACATTGGTACATAAGATACTGAAATATATTTGATGAAATGAATTAGGATAGAATATCAGTTTGCAAGGCAGGGCATTGATGATAGAACTTCCCTTGCAGTTTCTTTGTTGAACTCCAGTTCCAGATCTGTTCCCACTCTTTCATTGTCACTGAATAACTTTTTTCTTATCATCAGTTTGGCAAGAGATAAGCTATCAATTACTTGTAGAAAATTACATTGAAATGAATCGATATTCTATTTATTGTGTCGCCTCTACTTTGAAAGGCTACAGCCCTGTTTCTTGCAACTAATCTCAGAATTCTTTAACTTTAGTGTGTGCACAGATTTTTTTTTTACCTTCCATCTTTTATATCTAGCAAATGAGCTTAATGCTAAGTATGAACTTTTCATATTTCTTTGTATAAATGCAGGTTAAGGTAAGTTTCCGGATATCTAGGCTATTTAGAAATTAAACTGAAGATATTATTTTGAGGATTTCATATAGCTTTTTATGCTCATTTTGGATCTCCCTTTTTCTTCCTGTGTTTGCTTTTGTGAATGGCTGAAAAGAAAATTTTTTAAGTTGTAACCCTATTTTAGTGGTACATAAGTTCAACAACTTTTGGAAAGTTAATATAGAATATATTCTTGTGATTTTTTTTTCATGTCTTAACATTTTAAGTTGAAGGCATTTGATTGTTAGCACATAATGGAAATGAATTTGACTGTATCCCATTGACCTGAAATGTGACAGTGAACAGAAATTAGAGATGAACTTCATTTTATTCAGTACTATTTATAAAACTGTGTTTAAAATTTGAAAGTAAAATAACTGGTCTCTGCTATTTTGGTGTGGTAGCATCATCGTACACAAAACACAACTTCAAATCCTATGCACTTTGTACATGCACAGATGTAATTGCTAATGCAAACCAAAAAAAGAAAGAGAGGGAGTGAGAGCTAGATGGTGGTTAGGGCATATAATAATTAGCATTTTTCAGTAACAACATCTGTTGCTGGCAATATTGGCAGTATTGTAGGAGAAAGCAATCATTAAAATTAGCTAATGCTCAGTTTAAGTGTCACACAATGTACTGATATTTTCAATATTTTTACAAGTTTTGCATGTTCTCATTTCAATAAATATGTGTTTTAGAGTCTGTATGAATGCCTTGTATTATATTAGAAATGTTCTTCAAATGTCTCCAAATAGATCTGGGGCTAAAGCTTGTATTTCCATTGGGACAAAGTCGAGTTGATGTGAATTATCATAGATGTATATTATCCAACACCTGTGAATGGATCTTGCTGTGAATTTGACTCTACTTGATTTCAATCACCACTGGGTTAGAAATTTCCCTCAACCTGAAACATGCATTTTCCTCAAATCTTATCCTCTTATCATTCTTTTTATTTTTCATCTTAGAATTCGTATTTGAGATTTAATTAGTGAATTGTAAGTCATTAGATTAATTTGACAGGTCACCCATTGATTCTGACTTCTGATTCCTCCCCTGTAGAGGGGTGTGTTGCCCACCAAGCCTCAGGTGAGCCCTTTCACCATGTAGTATTTGTCCTTAATCTTCTTGCATAGCCTTTGCTGTCCACTTGTTTGCTGATTTTGTCAAAGTGAGAAAAGAAAAGGAATCCATATTTTCTTTAAAGGTGGCGCTGGTTTGATACACCTCTTGGTTCTTAGACCTGATTGTATTGCCTTTGTACCAACTTACAAGAATCAACAGTTGAATCATATGGTAAGATACAAAACAAATGTGGATTCTGAATAATTGCTCATGAGAATTAATGTGGAGTCAGAAATTATGTTTCTGGAAATATTTTGATGAGTTGAAATGTTTGCCATTTAATCTTGTTAGGCCTGTGTTTAATACACTGGATATCTCTTGAACCCTTTTCTGGGAGATGTAAAAATGTATATCTTGACAGTGATTTTTGTGGTCCAATTATTTTGGAAAATTCTGCAAATTATGTCTTTCGTGTGTGTGTTGCATGGTACACATTATATGCTTAAGGCTATGAAGACTTCTGCAGTAAAGAAACATATTTAACTTTGTTCATCTCACTGTTTTTAAACATTTTTTTTCTTGAACCAGTTTATCATTAATATCAGTTTAGAAAATGCTGTTCCAGTCACCCGAAAGTTTACTTGTTTCATGTTTGTTGAAGGTTGTGGGAAAGGCTTTGAGGTAAAGGCTAGTTGTCTGACTTGTAACAGGCTTTTTGGCTCTTTGTGATTTTGATGGCATTTTCATGGCAAGATTGATTCTTAGACTTTATCAGTAGACTTAGAGGGATGGACACTCATAATATCAAAATTCATAAGAAACTGCTGATTAAACCACAATGAATTTTTCATTTATATTGGAGAATGTTTTGTCCTATGGCTGGTGTGCCCAAGGACATATACGAATGTAACTTAGGTCATAGATAAGCTGGAAGAATTATTGAGATTGAGATGATAATAAGGGCTAATGACATATGCTTCCCTTTAGGGTAGGATGACCTTGCCCGATTTTGCATGGTACTTTTCACATTAAAGTTCCCTTGTTCTGAGATACCCTTCACTCCTGGACAAATCAGGATGGTGGGTTACCCCACTGTCCTACAAAACAAAGCACATCTGCAGTGGCTTCTTGTGTTCCCCACATGCATTTTTATTTCCCCTAAAAGTTGTGATGGTTAATTCTATGTGTAAACTTTGCCAGACTACAGTACCCAGATATTTGGTCAAACATTATTCTAGATAATTAACAGTTATGTCAGTAGACGTTCAGTAAAGCAGATTCTGCTCTATAATGTGGTGGGCCTCACCCAATTAGTTGAAGGCCTTACTAAGAAAAGATTCACCTTCCCAGAAGAAAAAGGAATTCTGCCAGCAGACCAAAGTAGGGGTTCTTGAACTGTAACTCTTTCCCTCATCTCCAGCCTGACAGCCTACTCTGCTGATTTTGGACTTGCCAAGCCTGCACATTGATATGAGCTAGTTACTTAAAATTAATATCTCTCTCCCTCAACCCCTCTCTCCATGTACTGCAGGTTGTGTATTTTTGTGTTGTTGTTGGTTTTGTTTTGGTTTTTTTGAGAACCCTGATTAATATAAATGTCAAGGGCTTGCTACCAAGTTTTGTTCTTCTGTTCTGTGTTTTATTTTGGCCACCATTTTTTTTGTTTTTTTTCTGAGGCAATTTGTTTTCTTAGCCACATTAGTAACCTTGATTAAACTACTCTCATTTCCAGGACACCCAAGGGACAGAAATTTAGTTCCATCTTATGGTACAAATTTAATTAATTTGACTTTTGTGGATAATTTTCTTGGAGGTATGTCCTATATACCATTGTTTTAACACTGCAAGTCCACAGCAGTGGAAATAACCAGATTTTGCCCACAGAGAAATATTTGTGATATTTCATTATCACTCATGATACTCAATAATGTTATTATAAACTATAGCTCTAGGAGACATCTCACAAGGTCATAGCCTTATAAAGAAAGAGGGCACATTTTAAAATTTTGTTTTGGTTTATTAAACAGTGTTCAGGGAGAATGATTCTACAACACTGTTGGTAGCCTGTCTGGTCTTTAATCATTTTTACTCAAACAGAATTTTTTTGTTTGTCAGAATCCAAGAGATCTTCTAATTAAAGTCATTATTTTCCACCTGGCTGGTGGTGCTCAGTGTTTGAGCATCAACTTATGAACCAGGAGGTCATGGTTTGATTCCTGGTCAGGGCACATGCCTGGGTTGCTGGCTCAATCCCCAGTAGTGGGTGTGTGGGGGACAGCCAATCAGTGATTCTCTCTCTGATCATTGCTGTTTCTATCTCTCTCTTCCTCTCCCTTCCTCTCTGAAATCAGTAAAAATATATTTTAAAAAGTCATTGTTTTCATTTTTTCTTTTGTAAGTAACAGGCCCAAATATCCAAGATATTACAGTTCTGAAGTACTCAAAGCTGGAAAGGGCAGTTGCAATTGCATGTGAAAGCCAGTACTACTCAGAAAGAAAGCGGTGGGCTGCTGGAATTCTAGACCATATTCAAACCCAATGAGATTGGATTGAGCAAAATTTAAGCAAATTCCTACACTCTTTTAAGAAAAGGAAGTTCAGAATTATAGGATAGAGGAAACTTGTTAATTTTTGCTCATTTCAATTGAAGGGGGGTCCATAGAAAACCAGAGTAACACTGTTAACTGACATTTTTAAAAGGTTTGATGAACAGAGGATAACAAACATTTTCCACAGGTAAGTCTGTAAGCTGTGGTTTTTTTTTCACCTAAATGCTGTAGACTCTTGATTTGATGGTAAACTTGGGCCTGTGGATCACTTATGGGCTTTGGGTTCTTAGATAGAGTGAGCATATGAGGCAGAAAATGGAAAAACGAACTTAAAAAAATTTTGGTAAGAATTAATCACATTTTGTAAAATAAAAAATATACACACATTAAAATATATGTATATGTACATTATATTTTTTAAACACTATGTTCTTTATTCTAACTATTGAAAAGTACTTATCAGGTTGTTACCATTTAAAAAAATATATTTTTATTGATTTCAGAGAGGAAGGGAGAGGGAGAGATAGAAACATCAATGATGAGAGAGAATCATTGATTGGCTGCCTCCTGCACACCTGCTCCTGGGGATTGAGCCCACAACCTGAGCATATTCCCTTGACCAGAATTGAACCTGGACCCTTCAGTCTGAAGGCTAATGCTCTAGTCATTGAGCCAAAGTAGCTAGGGGAGGCTGTTACTAATTTCTCTGCTACTCTCTCCATTTGGTTACTGTAGGAACCAAAGTCTTTTTCTTTTTTCCCCCCTGAATTTTCAGCACTAGAAATGCTCTCAGCAGCCTGTTTTGCCCATCATTTTTTTATAATGGGCTATAATTTATATAATATATTATATAGCATAATATTGTTATTTAATGCTTTCTGCCTATTCTAAAACATGCTATTTTCAAATGTGTTGAATGAGATTCTTGGTAGTAAACAGGAAGATAAATTCAAATGTTATCATAAGACAGAAACAGTAAAGCATGGAGAAAAGATCCAACAGATACCAGGATGAACAAATGAAGGAGAAAAATGAGTGAAAAGATACAAAAGACTCTCAGGACCTGCTCCCAAGGAAGGATACCAGGGAGAGTTTCCAAGGAGTTTGGAACCAGACCATTAAGTACTTATCCTAAAAAACTAGAAATTATAAAATAGTCATATTTCTTCTCAGTTATGTAATATAGATTACTTGTCAGTTACATGTTCCTTAAGCAATGAATAAATAAATATGAATGAATGAATGAATGAATGAAAGGAGCCTGGTTGCCAGCTTCCTCTGGCCTGTGGTGCTTCCATCACCAGCAGCAGGTTGCTCAAGATGAATCCTACCAATCAACTCCTAAATGAATTACAATAGTTGAATGTCTTCTGCAAAGTATGTGAAATGTGAGGAAGGATAAATTCCTCTTAGTATTTTGACCTATGAAGTCTGTATATAGTTCAAAATATAATAATTCTCTAAACTGTACCCTACTAGAGAAGTTACTTACATAATTATAAGAGTTTAGAAGCAATCCTACCCAATAAAAGAGTAATATGCAAATTAACCATCACTCTGCTACACCCACAAGCCACACCCACCAGCCAATCAGTGCGAGTATGCAAATTAACCCCAACCAAGATGGCTGCTGCCACAGAGAGCAGGAGGGAGGCTTGTGTTTCCCCAGCAATAGAGGAAGCTGAGCTTTCCACACACCCTGGCGGGCCCAGGCCTCCACTCAAGAATACAAAGTTTCAATTACAGAAGATAAATCCCAAGAAAAATGGTGGCAGCCACGGAGCTGGAGAGAGCAGGGTAGGATTGCCCCCGGCGACTGAGGAACCCAAGCTTTCAACCTGCCCTGGCCAGCCCAGGCCTCCGCTTAAGGCTACAAAGTTTCAATTATAGAAGGTAAACAAATCCAAACAGAAATGGCGGCAGCCACGGAGCGAGCAGAAGGCTTGGCTTTGCTCCAGGCTACAAAGTTTCAATTGTAGAAGATAAATATATCTCAGATACCAGGGCCTCCGCTTGGGTCACCAAGGGGCATGGCCAGCCTGCAAACCACCACAGGCCCCTTGACCAGGCTGCCCCATGCCCAAAGAGAACCCCCATCCTGATCTGGGACACCCTTCAGGGCAAACCAACTGGCCCCCACCCATGCACCAGGCCTCTATCCTATCTAATAAAAGAATAATATGCAGATTGACCATCACTCCAACACACAAGATCAAGATAGCTGCCCCCATGTGGTCAAAGATCCTGCCCCCATGTGGACACAAGATGGCCACCACAAGATGGCCAGCAGAGGAGGGCATTTGGGAGGGACCAGGCCTGCAAGGGAGGGCAGTTGGGGGCAATCAAGCCTGCAGGGGAAGGCAGTTAGGGGTGACCAGGTCAGCAGAGGAGAGAAGTTTGGGGCAAACAGGCTGGCAGGGGAGCAGTTAGACATCAATCAGGCTGGCAGGGCAGTGGTTAGGGGGTGAACAGGCTGGCAGGCAGAAGCGGTTAGGGGCAATCAGGAAGGCAGGCAGGCGAGCAGTTGGGAGCCAGCAGTCCTGGATTGTGAGAGGGATATCCCACTGCCCTACATGGGTCCCAGAGGGGTCCCAGATTGGAGAGGGTGCAGGGTGGGCTGAGGGACAACCCCCCCCCCGTGCACGAATTTCGTGCACTGGGCCTCTAGTTCTGAAATAAACAAAAATAACTTCAATCTTTCAACATGTGAATTTTTAAGAAACCCTGGAACTTGGTCCAGAAGTAATCCAAATTAGAGCACTTTACTTACTTTTATCAAAGGTTTCACCTTGGTTAGTATAAATTGGAGGATACTCTTTTTTAAAAAAAATATATATTTTATTGATTTTTTACAGAGAGGAAGAGAGAGGGATAGAGAGTTAGAAACATCGATCAGCTGCCTCTTGCACACCCCCTACTGGGGATGTGCCCGCAACCAAGGTATATGCCCTGACCGGAATCGAACCTGGGACCCTTGAGTCCGCAGGCCGACGCTCTATCCACTGAGCCAAACCGGTTTCGGCAGGAGGATACTCTTTCCTGGTGTTCATTTACAGGGTGTGAAATATTTGATAGAGAAGGTGAGACAGAAAAAAAAAAATCTAAATTGTTCTATTGTTACAAATCAATCAGAATTGTATTAGTTTATGAAGCACTTATAATTATTCAGAAATACTTCTATTGAAGGAATCCCAAACTGGGAGATCTGTAACTTCAGGGAGGAGTCAGTGTATCTATTATGTAAAATTGAACTTCTCAGTGGTTTACTTCCATTAGTCATTTCCTTTACTATTCAGCCATATTGATGTATTAATTCAGTTTCTCAAATGTATGGACCTCATAATTTAATTCTGAGTCCTCATAGGTATTTTTGCCTCTGACTGTGTAGAATGTTCTTTTTAGGGGGCTCTTGTCTAATTGTTTCAGTTGCCAACTTAGATATTACTTCTGGGAAGGAAGCCCATTCTGACTACTTCCCCTTTTAGATACCTGTCGTAGGAGTTTCTCTGTGCTCACATAGTACCTTTTCCCACCCTGTCATCTTTAACTTGGATAGTTTCTGAATTTTTTTTAGCTCAAAACAAAACCCTGTGAGTAATGCTCAATAGTTCATTTTCGCACCTATCGTAAGCTCCATCCCTGTTCGGTCCACATCAGCATGTACACTGACTGGTAGGCTTCCAAAGTGTGCTGTCAATCATTTCTCCCATCTTCACTGTTAATCAGTCAAGGCCAGGCTCTTTAACTGAAGACAAATGTCGTAGCCAGCTGAGTGATTGCTTTTGCTTTCTTATTATTCCCTTACAGTCTAACCAACAGCCTCAATGATGTTTTAGAAATGTAAATCCAGTCATGTCAGTGCTCTACTTAAAATGCTCTATAGGCTTCCTGTAATCCTATATAATAAAACCCTAATATGCAAATAGACCCAACTGTGGACTGGTCGCTATGACGCACACTGACCACCAGGGGGCAGACGCTCAATGCAGGAGCTGCCCCCTGGTGGTCAGTGCGCTCCCACAGAGGAAGTGCTGCTCAGCCAGAAGCCAGGCTCAAGGCTGGTGAGCGCAGTGGCGGTGGCAGGAGCCTTTCCCATCTCTGCTGAGCGAGGATGCCCTGGACTGTGAGAGGGATGTCTGACTGCTGGCGGGATATCTGACTGCGAGAGGGATGTCGTGCACTGGGCCTCTAGTAAAGAATAAAACCAAACCCCTTAACCTGCCCTGCAGGTCCGGCATGATTAGACTTTCATTGGTCTCTCCAACCTTATTATTTTAAAAAAATCACTCCTGTGCTATACTTGAGCCACATTGACCCCTTTTTCTTGCACAGCCCCAAATATCTACCACCGACCTTTGCATTACTATATCCTCATCCTGAAGCAATTTGCACTGGTCTTCATTTGGTAATTCCTCGTGTGTAGTAGCATGGGGCCCTTGATGTAAACTGTTTTATTCTATTTAATTCAGTTACTCTGAACTAGATCAGCAATCGGCCATACAGTGTACACTGGTAAAATCTTGAACCATTTAAAAATTTTATGACTCTGAATTATCACTTAAATAATTCTCAGTTAACTATAGCTGACTTAATAAAGTAGGGTTTGGGGCTAGGATTTAGAGACAATTTATTGGATATCTTCAAATCCTAAAAATGAGTAGCAAATCTTCTTGGATTACGCCACAAGCCATAATAATTTGCCACAGCAAGCATTGTAATTCTAATCACAATTGTGAATCAGTCATATTTATTTCTTATTCAACCATGGATCAGTGGTTGCTTTGGACATTTGTGTTTTCTGATAATTTTTTTCTTTGATAGCCTTTTCAGATTTTAAAAATTGAGGTGAAATTCACATAGCATAAAATTAACCCTAAGTGAGCATCTTTGATAGGATTTAAACTTTGATTTTCATCTTTATTTATACCGTTATTTAATATCGTCTAAAAAAGACCAGAATGTTTTTCCAATGTCTGAAAGGAATTCTTTTGTCTCCCCAAGTCATATGCCCACTGGCTCATTGGACAGTCTCTATGAAATCTATGCCAGTTCTGCTCTTGTAAATTGTAAGCCTGCATTTCTTGTGCCAGGTTCCACTACAGGCACAGGTGGGCTTTGGCACAGCCAACCCACCCTGTCACTCCACCACCTGGTGAAGAAATCTGTCAGGAATCTGAGAAGACTGCTTGTCGCTTCTATAGACTATTCTTTTGCCTTTGAATCTACTAACAGAAATCAATGATTGAATAAAGCACCATGAATTCAATTCAGACTCTGCATTATTGATTTCCAAGCAGAAATAGTGCCATCTACTCTTACACTGCTGGTTACATTCAGGGTCAATAGCGATGATCTCCTGAGAAATCAGAGGGCAGTTTTCATTTGAATTAGGCAGGAATAGGCTCTGTCTTCCAGCTGTCCACATGTTTTAAGTTCTTAATGACTTAATACCACTTTTGAATGAATTGAATCCACTCTATTCCTACTCTGGTGAATAGGAAAGGAAGCATTCTCTAGCATGCAGATGCTATGTTTAGTAACAGAAATTAGGAATATTTTAAATCACTCACTGTGACCTAACTGTACCATGCCTGCCATCAATTCATTAACCTAAAGCAGCTGTTTTCAATTGGTGTGTCACAGCAGGCTGTGTGCTGCAAGAATTTTTAAAACATGGAATACCTGACTGTTTAGTCAGGAGCACTGACATCTTTTCTCTTAGATTTAAAAAAAATAATAATAACAGCAGCTAACACAACAATGAATCAAAATTATACTTATTTTTAAAATCAGATTGGCAAATATATATATATATATATATTTGGTGTGCTGCAGAATTTTAGTAATTAATGTATGTGTCCATGAGATGAAAAAGGTTGACAATCACTCTTCTAAAAGCCATCATTGTGATTTCACTGGATAGTCTCTGTACTTAAACTAGTATAATTGGAAGTCTGAAAAAGCAAGTTGTCTCAGTTTGGTACCCAGGTTTGCATTTGACAGCTAATTTCTCTTAACACTATCAGGAAGGCACATTTTTAAAGCTAGACCTGCTGAGGTGATGTTAATGAAGGCCACAGTTATGACTGTTGGGTTATATTTGGTTTGAACACCTTCCAGCCTAAATTCATTGTTGGCCACGCTTTGTGGATGATGTAGGAATTTGATTGCCTTGGGTTTGCATTAGAGTGAACTTAGCTCCTATACTTCTTCAGGTCAACTCAGGACAGGTAAAGTGTATTTCACTTAGAAATGTGTCCTTTTTATTCAGCTCTTTATAAATGTCCATCAGCCCTGCTCTACATGGCCAGGTTGTTGAAGCATAATCACTTTGCATTTAATAGCCTGCATAGAGTTACTATTCAGGGAGTATGCTTGCAAGGGAGCATAATCTCAAATTTATTGCCGCCCACTCAGTACCATTCAGAGCTTGCCTGAGAATTAGGGAGGATTCTCTGAAATATGCAGTCCAACTATTTCTCCAGATAACAAAAATTCATCCCGGGATTTAGCGGATCATTGGGTAGTCCCTACTTTGACTGTTGTGTTGTCCTTTAAAAGCTTGCTTTGATTAAATTGCAACTTGGTGGTTTAAAAAGAGAATATATATATATATATATATATATATATATATATATATATATATATATATATAAATATTTATATATGTAATAGTGCACTTACATTGTATTTCAGAAGATGGATCTTTTTTGCAAACTAAATTAAAAGGTATATAGCGACTATTTGGAGAAGCCATCTGTCACTATTTGAAAGTTATAATTAGGATCATAACTTTTAATGATATTGTCATATTCTGGAAAAAAAAAAGCTTTGGAACATCAATGGAGGTTCTCTCCTTTGTAATGCCACACTACTTCAAAATTTGGAAGTCTATATGGCTGAATATTTTTCTTCCAATTTTTAATTTATATTCATTTTTAATTGTTGATACTGCCTTTTTGCATATGATATTCCTTAATAAAAATTTCTTCACTTTATGTAAATACTATGCCACAGCCAATCTTCAATTTGAAATTTGATTTTGTACTTCTGTGTACTTATAAGTAAATACAAAACATAGGAAATTAATAACTGCATTTTAGTTACAGACTAAAAATCTTTAGAGTTGATTTTTAAAATCCACTTGCTTCAAATACAGTAATTTTAGTACTGAATGGTTACCATGAAATTTTAAAATCTGACCCCCATTTCAATTTTATTTGTCCAGCTATTCATTCATTTGACAAATATTTATGTTAGTGTGCATTATGCACCTGGCACTGTGAAAACCTTTCACCAGTTCTTTTTCTATGTCATAATTAATGTTTGCAAATTAGAATACTTATGCTTACATGTTTTATTCAAGTTACAGCTATGCATGTAGTTGTATCACCAAACACGTTAGCCCCAAAACGCAGAATACACCAAATATGTTTTATTTATACTCAAAGATTTAATATTATATATTTACATATAATAATAAGTTTCATGTTCTATCAGAATATATATTCTTTCAAGAAGAACCATTAAGATGAGAATTAAATTGATCACACACAATTATTGATAGGATTAAACTATTTAGTCTTTTAAAATTGATCCATTTGATTTTGATACTTAGAAAATAACCCATTATATTAGATATAATAGCTTTGTAATCATAATTTTAAAATCATAAGTGATTTCCTCAAGGAATTAGAGCATATTATGAATTTGATATGTGATTAAATAAGCACAGCAAATTGATATTAAATTGGTCAATACACATGCTTTATTATTGTGTCAATAGAGTGGTCAGTTTTTTGGTTGTTATTGTTTTTCATTTTTAAATCAATAAGTAGAAGCATGACCACAATTTTATATTCATTAATAAAGTACCACGGTGTTTTAAGCCATTAGGATAATTTGGCATTTAGGCAGGACCTTCTATTTTACATGCCATTATCATTTGAAAACTCTCCCTATCAATTTGGTCATTCTCAAAATGCAACCCATTATAGGATGAAATAGAATAACTACTTAATGAGGCAGGTTACAGCTTGACAACCTCTTAAATCAGAATATGGGACAAGTCCAGTTTTCCTTTAAACGGTTTTGGTGTCTGTGTGGAAAAGACGTTAATGTGCCTTGAGACATTTCTCAAGGAGTACACAATGGTGAATACATTTCTTTTTCTACATGATTTATTTCTGGAGAGTTTATTTAATCTATGTGAAGTTGCTGGATTTTGGTTGAATTTGCCAAAATGTACCAAAAATGTAAATGATCCCTCATCTACCACTTGGCGCATATAATCTGGAGAAGACAAAGTCAGACTGGCTCCGTAAGAAAGAAGAGAATGTAAATGACCTCTTATGAGCTCTCCCAAGTCTGAGTGTGATTTTGTGAATTAATGTTTATATTACAATTGAGTTAGCAATAAGGAAGCATCTTGTGCCTGATTAAACTCCACCCAGAAAAGGCATTTAGCATAAAAAAAAAATAGATCTTTCAACCGGGAGTAGCTCACCACATGTATTGTTTAAGTATGGACTTCCCTCAGCCAGAGCCCAATGCTAGATATCCTGTGTCTATATGAATGTCTGTCTGTTTTGGTGTGTTTGTTTTTTTTTGCTATGAATGCAAAAGGAATGTAAAATATTGGATTCCTCTTGTATCATTAGTTTATTTAGTTGCCTTCTGCTTATATTGAACTGGCTTATTTGGGGTTAGCTTGTGAGTTTAATAAGATCATAACACATTGTGATGGCCATGACTGCAGAATGGAAAATGTCACCACTGCATGCCAGATCATTTAAATCAATTTTAAGTACCCACCTGTGCTGCTGAACTCTCCATTTGAATTTTATTGGCTAATATGTTTTCACTCCAATTTTGGTTCCTTTAACTCTCACTCGTAGGTAAATTCATCTGGGTGTGTGTGCTATTGCCCTTCAGCTTTGGTTTTTATTCTAATAAAGGCACCATCTGCTTAATTGCTAGACATATAGGCCTTTCTTATTTTATTTAAAGTTAAAATATTTTTATTATTAGAAAAAAATTTAAATTATAGTTGACCTACAATATTATATTAGTTTCAGGTGTACAACATCATGATCCAACATTTATATCCCTTACAAAGTGATCACATCAGTGTAGTAACCATAGTTATTACGTAGGCCTTCACTACATAGTTATTAGGTCGGCCTTCCCTATTTTAGAAATCGATTTTAAAAAGTGCAGTTTCTAAAGGGCAAGAAGAACCATAACACTTTCAAACGTATTATTTGGGAAATGTTCAATTTCTGTTGTTGATGTGCTGAATTGTAGGGAATGAGAAATAGCATCTGAAACAACAGTGTTTTTTTTTTTACTACTTTTTCTCATCTCCTGTGTATCTGTTTCTGTATTTCATGAAAAACTGCCTTCTCTAGTAAAGAGTTGGTGACTTGGGGACAAGACAGCTCTGAGGATTTACCTGTCTCAGACCTAAAAAAAAAAAAAATCCTGCTGTGTCCTGTCAACATGCGCCCATGTTGGTGACATTACCATGAGAAAGAGGAAGGAATAAGGGGTTAGTGTAGAGTGAAATGGCAGCTTTAAGGTCTGAAACAAAGAGAGGAAAGAAGGAAGAGGAGAGGAGTAGAAAGGGATTTTAACTGGAGGCAGAAGGTGAGTTTGAGATCTGTGACTTCTTTTGGTCCAAAGTATACTTAGGTTGAGAAGACATGAGGAGATGCTTGTATAGTAAGAGCAGCTCTCTATTAGGAAGTGAGGTTAATGTTTCAATACATAGGTTATATATAGCATGTAGCTAATACAGTGATTTTCAACTAGTGTGCTGTGCCACAAGAATTTTTTTTAAAATATATTTTTATTGATTTTAGAGAGGAAGGGAGAGGGAGAGAGAGATAGAAACATCAATGATGAGAGAGAATCATTGATCAGCTGCCTCCTGCATGCCCCCCACTGGGGATTGAGCCTGCAACTTAGGGATGTGCCCTTGACCAGAATTGAATCCTGGACCCTTCAGTCTGCAGGCCAATGCTCTATCCATTGAGCCAAATCAGCTAGGGCCCTCAAGAATTTTTAAAACATGCAATTTCTGACTATTTAGTCAGGGGCTCTGACCTCTCTCTTTCCTTAGACTGTCAACTAAAAGATGACAACAGCCAAAAAAACAATAGCCATCTGGTGTGAATGAATCAAAATTATATTATTTTGGTCAGATTGGCAAAAAAAATACATTTTTTTGGTGTGCTCCAGAATTTCAGTAATTAGTTTATGTGTGCCATAAGATGAAAAATGTTGAAAATTGCTGCTCTAAGGATGTCCTGAAGTCAAACGGTGTGTCCCTGGCAAATTAGTTATTTCTGGGTTTCATTATCTTCATCTGTGAAATGGGGATAATGCTACTGTTTACCTCTTAAGGTTGTTGTGAGGATTAAATGAGCTATTATTGGTAAAGTGCTTAGAGAATGCTTATTTAATTGTAATATTCATATTTAATAGCAGTTTATTGGTGTGGGGATAGCAATGTGGGTAAGTTTCAAAAAACATGAATTAGGAACCATTTTAGAGAAGTATCGCTATTTTATTGCTAATGTGAACAAACCATATAGGATATCAAACCTTTTATGTGTCTCCAAAGAGACCATGTACTTTTCTGACTTTGGTCCTCTCTTTGTGACTGAATTGCCTTTTTCTTAGAAACTTTATTCAGGTCATCTCAAATACCATCTTCTTAGTAAATATTTTTGAAAGCCGACAGTTGAAAATTAGTTTACCTCTACCTGGGACTCCCATGGCATTATAAAGTTAACATCTTTAATATGGCATTTATCTCGTTACAATGAGATTATTTCACACATGTGTATTCCCGCCCTGTTGACAAATACTGAGTCTGGTAATTTAAATAATCAACATGTGTGGTCTGTGTATGTGAAACAGGTGGATGTCACTGATGCTTGATTAGGAAAGGTATAGGGTTCTCTTAGTGTTCACAGGGAAGATTTTCTTAATGCTTGAATCCCCGCCATGCCCTTTACCTTGCATGTGAGATCCCATTTTGAGAGTTCTAAATATCTGCTTCAGTTCCTAGGAAATACTCTAGGAAAGCCGATCTGGATGATTATGGAATAGAAATGTTTATTTTCTTTTTCTTCTTCCTCCTCCTCCTCCTGCTTTTCTCCTTTTCCAACTCCTTCTCTTCCTCCTCTTCTTTCTCTTCCTTCTCTATCCTTCCTCCTTTTGGGTGAGGGGTACAGTTAATTTATTTAAAGTTCCTATTTATTTTTGCTCATCCATTTAGATATTTATTAAATCTTAGTATAAATAGATTTTTATTATATTCACGAAGTATTTTTTTCATATTTTTCATGAAATTTTAATTAATAACTGGTTGAATATTTTCTGTTTATAGATTATTTACATATACTAGTACATGTTATGTTACTCACTCCCTCCCCCGAAACCCTGCTATTGAGTTAAGTGTTTCATTTTGCAACAGATGGCGTTCTATAACGAAGAAAAATATGGTACTATCATGACACCAAATTTAAGAATAATAGCCATATACAAATTTGTGGGATTGGCTGATAAGAGCTTTTTTTACTGGTTTATTATTCTTAAGTGGATTAATAATATGTGCTTTGTTCTGATATCTTTATAAGCATATTAGAAATCATCTGTATTATAATGCTGTGGCATCTAATCTGAGGGGAAATAAAGCATGGGCATTTATAGGCTTTTATTTATAAATGGATCTTTTAGAGATGTTTTCTCACATAGAGGAAATTTAGCTCTAGGAAACAGGAAAGGATGGTAGACACTCCCATCTGCTGTGGAAAATGACTTTTGCTCTCATGTTGGGCCGATGATGGTTGCAGATGATATCCATTTCATTTTGAATCACCTCTATTTAAATATTAGATAAAACTAATTAAAATAAAAGTAAGATTATTAGCAACTCCATAAATATTAGTATAAAGACAGTGCTGGTAACATATTTGGAGAAGCATTATAAAGAAATATGTGGCAGTGCGCCTAATCAGCCGAGTTTCTTCCAGAAAATTATAAAGGAATCATCCATATAAACTAGTTTTCTTACTCTTGTATTTTTTCACCCAAAGTAGTGACTCTGTTGAGTAGAGGACTGAACGTGTGGGTGTGGGTCCTAATTTGGCAGCTTTATCAGATATATGAGTTGGGTCAAGTCACTGAAGTTCTCTGCACCCCAGATGAGAAAGGATGAAATCACTTATTATCACTCCATTTTGTTAATCTTAATGGAAACATTAGGGACATCTGTAAAGCTGGAACCTATGAAGTCATGATTTCAATGATTTAAGAAACAATACAAAATATGCCTTTGAAATTCTTTATAGGGTGTTGTGTTTGTAAATGACAGTGATAGCAAGAATGTGTTCAATGCTATTTTGCAAATAACATGAAGTGATTCTAAGTACCTATTACTATATTCTATTTAATTTATAGACTCGAGGCCCAGTACATGAATTCATGTACCAGTGGGGTCCCTTGGCCTGGCCTGCGGGATCAGGCTGAAACCAGCTCTCTGACACGCCCCCCCCAGGGGTCCTGGATTGCGAGAGGGCGCAGGCCAGGCCGAGGGAACCCACCGGTGCACGATCAGGGCCAGGGAGAGACGTGGGAGATAGGTCAGCCGGGGAAGGACCATGGGAGGGCTCCAGGGTGTGTCCAGCCCGTCTCACTCAGTCCCGATTGGCCGGACACTAGCAGCAAGCTAACCTACCAGTCAGAGTGTCTACCCCTTGGTGGTCAGTGCACGTCATAGCGACTAGTCAACTGTCTGCCCCCTGGTGGTCAGTGCACATCATAGCGAGTGGTTGAGTGGCCTTAGCATATCATTAGCATATTACGCTTTGATTGGTTGAACAGATGACTGGACACTTAGCATATTAGGCTTTTATTATATAGAATGGAGATGGGTCCTTTTTAGGACAATGGAGAAGGGCTTTTAAAATTTCATTATGGCACAGAGAATTGAGTGAAAAAAGAACAGCTCCCCTATAGGTAGATTACTGAATCAGCTCTTTGAAATTCTGGGTATTAAAGGTCCTAGGGTCCTGCAAGTTATAGAAATAGGAAATGATCATCAGATATTTCAGATACTCATACAGGCTACTGACTAGTGAAAGGCTATATAACTGTACAATTCCAAATTATATTTTTATGGTTTATACTTTCCATGGAGAACTAGAATAGGAACATTTATTGATGAGGCATTTATTTATATATTTGACTTCTTAGCTTACCTGTGATTTATTGACTTTGCTTTCAGAATGAAAATGTTCAACTTTGTTAAGAAAGCATTTGGTTTATTTTTAGTTTGTAAATAATACCCGATATAAAATCGCTATTAGTAGAATTCTCTTAAATGTTTCAGTGGAGATGGTTGAAAAGCTTGAAGATTCGGGTGAAGAAACTGGTATGCTTTGTTCAGTGAAAAGCTGCCCAATTTTTGGGCAAATGTAATAAAAATGTTTATGAATTGATTTGTTCTAAATATTTTTTCTTCAAATCAACCTTATGTAACATGGAACAAAAGCTAAATGCACAACTCAACTACAGTTCTCTTTGCTTTCTCTGGATCAATTGAATATACTATATTTCATCTTCCTTTTATGTGTGCATGTATGACAAAAAGGATTGAGCAACATTGAATGATGCTAATTATTTTGAAAATTTAAACAACCTTAGAGATTTATAAAGACTAGTTCTAAAACTGAAGTGGGAAAAATCAATTGCTGATTGGAAATCTTTGTTGATAATGGACCAAGTAAATAGTTTTCTTTTCAGACAAGATTTCTGTAGCTGTATTACAGATGCAAAGGCCTAACAGTGGCCAGTAAATAGTTCATTTTCATTGCTTCAAGCTTTTGAAAAAGCGAATATGGATTTGGACAGTTATTGATTTAAATATTTGTTAAGTGATGGGTATTTATTTAAAGAATTAATGAGAACCCTGATTTATGTTTTTAAACTAGTCTACCTATTATCTCTCACCTTTTCGACTGTTTTCCCATGGTATTACAGTAGTTATTTCACTAAATCTGAAATACCCTGCTGACACAGAATCAGTAATAAACAGACCATTATTCATATCATGGCTTTCAGAAACATCTGCAAATTTTTTTGTCCACAAGGTACCTCTCCAACCTCCTCTAACTCTAGATCACCCACTAGGTGAAGCACCAGGCATTACAGGTACCCCAAATGGTGCCCTCCCTTAAACATGACTTCTGTTCTCTTTCCTCACTTTCTGTAATTCTAATTCACCTTCAAGACACAACCTAAGGGCTGTATTTTATGGGAAGCTTTGTTTCCATTAGTTCAAAATAATTTATCTTGAAAAATTTGTAGATTTGGTAGCAGTGGACTTAAACAAGGCAGCGATTGCCTGAAAGTGAGCTGATGGATCCCGTGGACTGCTGCTCTCCAAGATCCCAACCAGCCCCTGTGTTTTCCCCAGCACTGAGGTTGTCCCTGTGTACCATCAACCTTGTGCTGTCGTTTTTCTTACACGCAGATCACTTTGTGCTTCTACGGCAGTTGCATTTCAGTTTGTAGCCTCTGGTGTAGAGCTTATGTCTGAGTAGCTCTTTGAAAAACGAGATTTGATGACACAAATGGAACCCTGACCCAGTTTCTGTCTCCTTTCAGTAATTTTTTCCCCCCCATCTCTCTCTGTGTGTACTCAGGCATAGGGAGCATGAATAAGGGTGGGGCTGGTGCTGGGCTTGTCTCCAGGAAAAGGGCTGTTGGCTAAAGTTGTGCTTGGAGCAAGGGCATTACACCCAAGTGCTGTCATTCCTATTGTAAAGACCAAAGATCTGTGCAAGACTAATAGCTTGTACAATAATTTATCAGTTCACAGTTTACGCTCTGTTTTTACACTTTACTCTTGGTTTCAAATAAGATCTATATTTTGAATAATGTTGATAAACCCTTTATCTTTCTGTCGTAGAATTCATAGCTCTATTTGGTTACTTGACTATAAACATGACCTTTTTTTTATTTTGGGAACATACACACAGTATCAGATATACACTTTTCACCATTTTAAAGTGTTCAGTTCAATGGCATTAAGTGCACTCACAATGTTGTGCAGCCATCACCACTGTCCAGCTCTAAAACTTTTGCATCATCTGAAACTGAAACGGAGCCTGCAACCAAGGTACATGCCTTGACCGGAATCAAGCCTGGGACCCTTCAGTCTACAGGCCGATGCCCTATCCACTGAGCCAAACTGATTAGGGTGATTTTTACCTTTTTAATATATGTTTTAATCAGTTACTGTATGGCATACTTTAGTAGTTTGCCAATACCTCATTGTATGTTTGCAGTGAGGCATTGAACAAAATAAACAAGAAGTGTATATTTATATTTTTTTTACCTGTTCAGTCAGATAAGGTATTTCTTGAGGAGTAAAGAAACTTGAAATATAATCTGCTTCTCCATTTC
Source organism: Cnephaeus nilssonii (assembly GCF_951640355.1). NCBI lineage: Eukaryota > Metazoa > Chordata > Mammalia > Chiroptera > Vespertilionidae > Cnephaeus > Cnephaeus nilssonii. The sequence continues at coordinate 30,031,908 of NC_137080.1, forward strand.
AGTCACAATTTTTTTTCAAAATTATCCATTGTTTTGTAGTGAGGACCTTATCTTAGTGAATACACCATTTCCCCCCCCAGATAGTCACCAGAACAATCATAAAAGGAAAAGCAGTACTATGTAATTGGGCTGTGCCTCAAGAATATTCTTTCCAGTTCTTTTGAGGTATTGACTGGATACATTATTAACCTTGAGGATAATTTTCATTCTCTTTCTTCCCTTCAGTATTTCAAAATGATTTTGTTCAACCCCATGAGAAACTGAAAATAAATGAAAAAAATCTTATTTATCTTATTTTTCAGTTTGTCAGGAAAATATTTCATCAATTCTTGACTGTCTTGTAATCTCAACCCCTGTTAGAGATTGTCCACTGATGAGGTGGGAGGTTCTGGGGTTGGATGAGCAGGGATAGGCATTCTCTCTTTCATGGATGTCCAGCTGTGCAGATGAGCACAGAGGCTGGGCAAGACAGGCCGATCAGGTTGCCCATGGGAATTTCCTTTATCCAGCCACATTCAGGTCAAGTATAGGATCATGCCATGGTAACACATGTTCACGCCGGTGGGTGGGACACCAGGACAAATCCAAGCATGGGTTTTGTGGATGTGCATTCTTTCCAATGCTCAAGAATGCAGGAATTTAAAGCCCATAGTTAGGGTAAAATAGGCCATGAGGAATGGAGTTTAGGAAAATCCTGAAGCAAGAGTACCAAGAAGTAGAGCCCTCTTATCAGCTGGAAGCACTTCAGGTGCCTGTCACATTGAGACTGTTCATTGGGAGAATCTGTTGGTTCCTGGTTAGAGCTGCAGTGTGGGTGACGGCTAGAAGACTTGACACTAATTTCCCAGAGGTTCATGACTGGGATGGTTTATAGTCTTCCTGACTCTGGCTCAGGAATAGGGTTTATGAGGTTGAGATCAGTGAACACAATGGCAGAGGCTCTTGACTTGTTAATGTGCCTTTTATTTTTTAACAGCTTTATGAGATATAATTCACATACATGTAAGTTACCCTTTTAAATTGTGCAATTCAGTGGTACCTAATATATTCATGGAGTTGCCCAACCATTACAAGTCTATTTTGGAACATTTTTATCATCTTCCAAAAATCCCATACCCCCTGGCCAGCATTTCCTGATACCCATATTCCATCAGCCCCTGGCAATCCCAAATCTGCTTTCTGTTTCTGTAGATTTGCCATTCTGCATATTTCACATAAATGAAATTATACAATCTGTGGTCCTTTGTGACTGACTTTTTCACTTAAGCATCATGTTTTCAAAAGTTGTCCATGTTGTAGTTTGTAACAGTATTTCTTTTTTTATTTTATAGGTATGCCATATTCACCATTTGTTAGTTGATGGACATTTGTGTTATTTACTCCTTAGCTATGATAAATAATGCTGCTGTGAACACTGTACACAACTTTTTGTGTAGACATATGTTTTCATTGCTTTTGGGTATTTCACCTAGGAGTATAATTGCTAGGTCAGTTAATATATAGATATAGATATAGATGATATAGATATAGATATATAGATATATAGATATAGATAGATATATAGATATAGATAGATATATTTGGGAACATTGTCAGCCAGTGTGAAACTGTTTTTATATAAAGTTAACATAAACTCTCCTGTTAATTGTGGTTGCCATGAAAATGCTTTTACTTTTCCCTTTTAGTATAATAATGTTTCTGAATTGATAGACCTCTCACTATTATTAAGAGCCAGCCCCTTTCTATTCAACTTATTAAAACATCTAAGCATAGTTCTCAATTTCTTTGGCTAGTGCCCTCTTAGGCAATTATTTTGTTACTTTTTTAATAAGAATGGGATGAGTTTTGGCACCATATCTGGGTGCTTGCTTGTAATTTATATGTATGAATTTTAAGTATCTTTAAAATGATAATATATGTGATAGTATTTTTAAAAATAGAAAATTCTGACAAACTATGTTATAAATTATTAAGAAATACTTCTTGTCCATTGAAATGCAAATTCTCATGATTTGATTTGTGACTTTATTATGCTTGTATTGAGATTAATCATTTTTCACTAGTTTCTCCAACAAAGTTTTCCTTTAATAATGAAAGTAATAAAGAAGATAGACTTCAGCATCAGAATTATTCTTTTCTCCACATTTCCAGACATTTTCATAGTCATCTTTATAGTTTACTCCAGTGCCATAACTTGGTTTATGGTTGTTGGCAGTATAGAATTTTATATATGTGGATTTTAATTTGCTTCTTGTGAGTCATTCTGAAAATAACTGTTCCTTGTTCCTTTCTCTTTATTCATTCTTTCTTTTTCTCTCACACTTCCTTTCATTCTGTCTCTGCCTGGTCTTGTGAAAGAACATGATTGGGTTTTTGCTTTGAGCTATCTTTAAATTTGATTCCAAACTATAACAGAGTAACACTGAGTTTTTAATGGTGTGGTTTTGGACTGGTGTGGTTGAAATCATGCTTTTTTATTTTCATCACATTGTCATGTTCAGAATCTAAAGTAGTTAATTGGCCCTTGGGTTATACTTGCATCCACTATCTTCTTTATTATTTAGCATTTATTTACATTCGATTTTAAAAAATATATACTTTATTGATTTTTTACAGAGAGAAAGGGAGAGGGATAGAGAGCTAGAAACATCAATGAGAGAGAAACATCGATCAGCTGCCTCCTGCACACCCGCCACTGGGGATGTGCCTGCAACCAAGGTACATGCCCTTGACTGGAATCGAACCGGGACCTTTCAGTCCGCAGGCCGACGCTCTATCCACTGAGCCAAACCGGTTTTGGCTATATTCGATTTTTAAATTATTAAATAATGCATGTGTCTTGTAAGAAAAACATGAATGCAGTAGTACATAAATATTATAAAGTGAAATCTCTCTCCTCTACACGGATTCTCTGATTCCCAGGTACAATAACCCAAAACAACCAGTTTCCTATACTATCTTCAGGAAAATTTTAATATACCCAAACACTTATATTTACATACAATTAAAAAAAGAAATAGTGCTATTCTGTACATTACATGCATTTCAAGATCTTGCCTTTCCCCCCCACCTATCATTGAAGTTGGATAGTGATGTAACTCATTTTTTGCTCTTCTGTTTGCTTTGGCAGCCAGGGAGCTCTGAACTTATTTAGTTTCCTGTGCTCAGATGCCTACTACAGCCCCAATTTTCTAGTTTTAATTTGTCTCTCTCTTAAAAAACAACAACTGGTGGTGGTGATTATTATGCCTGTATGTGAATTATTGAAACTATTTTAGTGAATGGGATAATTTTAAAATTATTATTAATAGGAGAGATATAATTGCCTTTATGCACCAGATAGTGTCAGATGCTACTCTGTGTTTGTATAATTTTGGCACTTTGGAAGCGCTAAAGATCAAGATATTTGCTTTTTCGACATGGAGTTGGTACTGCAATACTCCATAGGATTAATGTAGTGCATAAACTTGGGAAAGCTCCCCTGCCTCCCCTCCTCCCCCCACTATTTAATAAAAAACACTAAAGATTTTATCTTTGAAACATTTTATACAATTTTGAAGTGCAGGGTCATTTTTTTCAAAAGCAGTGGCCGTCTCATTCCTTAAGATAAGCTTTTATGCATCTGTCATCATCCTTATTAATGTAATTATGCTGTTTTTCTTTTTTCCTTAGGCTTTGTATTTAAATAGAAAATATATTTCATGGGTGGTTTGTTTGTTTTTCTCAATCTGCAGTGTTTTATTTTGAATTTTGTAAATATTAATTTAATTACCCTTGGGGCCACTTATCTCTAAACCCCAGGTGTTTCCCTTAAACATGGATCCACAGATGAAAAACCACTAAAGTGTTTGTTCAGCAATGAAAGAGGTCACTTAACATAGGTCTATCCTTGTTTGCCATTGTATGTAGAATTTCTTAGTAGCACAGTACCCATTTTCTTAGCAGGGAGATTAGGTCTAGGACATACTGTTTGGAAAATTAGATTAGAAGTGATTTTCAATTAATCAGTTACCAATTAGTGCTCTGGATTGCCAGTGGTATTTAAGATGATTTTTGGAAGTTGTGTGTGTGTGTTGTTTTCATTTTCTTGTGTGATAGAATGCCCACATATTCAACTGTGGATCTTGGTTGTGATCCTTTTAGAGGGCAATGAGGTGAACTGGCCAACCTATCACTATCAAGTAATTTTAGTGCTAGTGTACCAGAGAATTGGGTGGGTGAAATTCTTCCATCACTAGTGGAAGTGGGATTCTTACAATATCTTGAGAAAATGAATTTTCTAAGACTTACAAGGGAGGATGAATGATTTTTATTCATGTGGAATTATATTTCTTGGTTTCCAAAGTCTATAAACCAGTCCTGGAAAATGTGCAGCTGGGGATTTAGTAGAGCTAAAAGCAGGGCCAGTGTCCAGAGTTTTTGTTCTATGGTGGAGTTGGGTCCGAGGTAGCATCAAGCAAGTTAAAGTCCATTAGTTCATTGTATGGAGTCCACATGGCCATGGGCCCTGTGGGCGAATGCAGGGCGTATAAGCTCCACAAACCAGGAGCATCAGAGGGCCAAGAGTGCCAAGAGAGCAAGAGAGAGAGAACGTCCTTTGTTCAGGATTTAAGTATCTTGGATTTCGTGCCCTTGCAGTGGCCACGCCTATTCTGACCAGTGGTTCAGTTGCAGATGTGAATGACAGACAAGCACCTTCCCATGTCACCCAGACCTTACTGAGCATGCTTCTAAATTGTAGCTTCCCTTTGTTCCTTTCCAGTTACTAATTCATAACTAGGTTATCACAACGTTATCATTAGGACTAGAGTTACTGTTCTTAAATTCTTACATTTGTTAATGGTTCATTCATCCAATTTTAATTTTTAGTGTTATATGGACTGGTCAGAATAAGGTGGTCTGTAATTTTCCTTCCTTCCTTCCTCCCTCCCTTGCTTCCTTCCTTCCTTCCTTCCTTCCTTCCTTCCTTCCTTCCTTCCTTCCTCCCTCCCTCCCTCCCTCCCTCCCTCCCTCCCTCCCTCCCTCCCTCCCTCCTTTGCTTCCTTCCTTCCTTCTTCTTTCCTTCCTCATTTCTTTCACAGCCAAAGTTACTGAAATGTTTTCTTCTCACATTGTTTTGACATCCTCACTTTCCATTTGCCCTCAATATAATGCAGTCTGGCTTTTGCTTCAGCCACAACATTGCCATTGCCAGGATCATTGAGAGCTTTATTGCTTACCTCTTTCTAGGCCTTACCTAATTTTATTATTCTGTACCATCTTACACTGACAATACTCTTGTTAAGTATTCTCATTTTTGGTGTATCACACACTCTTATTAATTTTATTGCTGCAGTTAGCTATTCCTTCCCCTTGGTTGGCTTTCTTTCCTTCGTTCAATATATTACTAACTTCCCAGAGTTTTTTCCTCAAACCTGTTTCATTTTCATTTGATGAACTCTTCCCTGGCCTCTCTAAATGTCTATTTGCTGATGACTCCCAAATCTTTATGTTATTATCACCAGCCCTTATCTTTCTTGATCTCAAAAATTTTTAAATGTTAAAATATTTTACTTAACCCAATGAATCCAAAATGTTACTTGAACATGCCACTGACATAAAAATTATTTCTGAGATTTTTTTTTTTTACACTAAGTCTGTGAAATCGGGCATGTATTTTATGCTTAAGCTCATCCCAGTTTGTACTAGCCCAATTTGGCCACCATATAGGATGGTGCGAGCTCTACATTCTTATGTTTAACTGCTTAATGGAAATTTATGTTGGTGATTTCATAGACCCTTTAAAGCCCAAACCCATTTCTCTTACTGTATTCTCTTGTTTGGTTAATCTTGTCCAGTTAACCAAGCCAGAAATTTAGGTATCATTTTAAAATACTTTTTCTCTGTCACTCCCCACATCCAATCAGATACCAAGTCCTATTGCTTCTTATATTTCTTGTTTTATTGCTTTTACTGTCAATACTTCTTGAATCACGAAACCATATGACTAGAGAAGGTGGCAAGTGTATGTTGTATTAAGGCTGTGTAAGGATGCAGCTGTGGGAGTTTCTGCGAGGAAGAAGGGGTGGCATTTAGCCAGGTTTTGAGATTCCAGCACAGACTTCTCAGAAATGATCATTGGCAGACAATTCTGAAGAATTGTGTTGGCATTATCCTGGCCAAAGGGGCCTGAAAGCTTACCAGCATAGGAAAGAGAGGGGCTATTCCTAGGAAAGGCTTCGGCGTGTGCCAGAGACTGTGCAGGCAACATGAAGATAAAGCCATGAACTAGTACTAAAAAGGAATATGGGAAAAATGGCTTTGGGAAAGTCTTTCAGGTTTTAAAAAAATAGAGGGAAAACTAAGGTGTCATGGTAATTACATTACATTCAAATAGAGAAAGGGTCATCTTTTGAAAATGTGAGCGTGTTCTGTGATATCAGCAGAAGCCGAAGGTAAGACATACGATAGAGGCACCTTTCTTTCTGTTTTAATATAGAGAAGGAATTTTGGGATCTGATGCATTGAGAGGCAGTTCTCTATCGTGTCATATGTCAATATAGAAAATAGGAAATACTTATCATGTATTTATAGATGGAAGCATTATAGTGATTATTATAATGATCATACTGCTACTAAGATAATACTATAATATGGAAACATTATGTTAATTGAATCACTATAAAAAGTAGACTAGAGCACCTCTAAGGTTCATCCCAAACATCATATATTGAGAATATCCTTTAGTATAAAACTAAAGCACCTCAGAAAATTTATAGTTTATTCTTAAGCTTGAAAATATTTGTAAGAATATACTACTCAATAAACAATGTCTAAACTTTTTTTCATTCTATTTAATCTCTTCTAAGATTATTAGCTTACAATTTCCTGAGAAATTGCCAGAAAAAATGTCTTATTTAGCTTTTATATTCCTTAAAGAGTATCTTATCCCATACTAGCAGTTAGCAGCTGTGCATCACTGCAGGTTACCCAGGACCAAACCAGAGAGAGTCGGACCTGCATTACCACCATTTGTCCACCATCCAGAACTGTAATGTCAGTGCTGACATGTACACATAAGGAACTGTTGGACATTGAAATTGGGTCTCAAAAGAACTGATGGCCCAGAAAAAAACTCACTACAGACTGATTCATTTGCCTGTCACCATAACCATTATTGCTTGTCTCATTTTCGGTTCTTATAAGTGTATTTCTAATAGCACATGATCTCACTCATCTAGGGGAAATAATGAACAACATAGACGAATGAACAAGAACAGACCCAGAAACAAGGAGGCATGGATCAGACTGTTGGGCCTCAGAGGGAGGGTAGGGGAGGGTGGGGGTAAAGGGGAGAGATCAACCAAAGGACTTGTGTGCAAGCATATGAGCCTAACCAGTGGTTAAGGACAACAGGGGGGTGGGGGCATCCGTGGGGAGGGGTGTGGGATGGGAATGGGGGGATGAGGACAAATATGTGATACTTTAATCAATAAAGAAATTATAAAAAAATGTATATTCTGACAGCTTCAAAAAAAAAAAGAGTATCTTATAACATAGATTTGAGGCAGGAAGGTATATAACCATGAATACAGTTTATATTTATTTGTTCAAAGCTCTGGTCTCATTTAAGTTACTAAATAAATACCAGTTTTAACAACTGTTGTTATTAGGGGTTTGTATGAAAGTCTGCCAACATGGTCCCAATATTTATACTATAGATCAAAATGTTTTCAAAAGAGCTGCTTCTCAACTGTGAGCTTTTAAAACAACAACAACAAAATGTACTAAAGTTATTTTCATTTAATGTAGTTGAAATTGTTTCTATTGCCAGTCCCCCCCCCCGCCCCCCGCCTCATTTATTTAAAGACCAGAAGTTCTTGGACAAAGAATATCTGCTAATAAGTAAATAAGATGAAATAAGATGATTTTTGCTTCTGGAACTGAGGAAGGTGAATTAATAAAAATAATGCTCCTAAATGTTAGTGTCCTAGTGATCTTAACACATTCTCACCAATGATATAACCAATCATTGAAATTACTTCTTTGCCCTAAGATAATTATAGATTCTGGGTACCATGCTTTTATTAAGTGATATAATGAAATGCTAATTTTAGAGTTTGAGTTTTGCTATGTTTTCAGTAAATTCAATGAGCAGAACCCAGTTATTAAGGAAAAAATACCCAAGACCTGAATAATATCTCCATGAGTAAGATAATTAATTTGTTTGCTTTTATGCTTTTAGGTTCACAGACATCTTATTGCTCAGGAATCTTGACACAGGCAATGCAGATGTTTACATGAATATAAAATTAGCAACTATATTTGGCTTAATTAAAATCTAGTGCGGTATATAAAACCTGCTTGTCTTTGATGGAACTTATTCCCAGTTAATGAGATCTCAAACAAGGCAGAGTGTATGTTCCTTTTTGAAAAGATGATATTTTTCTAATTACTGCCTGTGTGTGGGTTAGCCAATTTTAACTCAGTTAAAAAGCTGTAAAAGCATGGCCTGAACTTTGTTTTTATTATGGCTAATTTTTCTTTAATTTTATACTACTTGTACAAATACCCTGTATTATAAATCCAGAAATTTTACGGGTGTGGTTTTAATCTGTGGTGTGGGTCCATAGAGGTTGTACATATTGTATGAAGCTTCATGTTTTTATCTCAGTTGTCCTAGTCATTTCTAGATCTTTTTTTTCCAGTTTTTTTTCGCTTTACTTTCTTGCTAATCTGACATCATTTCCACCATAAATAATTTTGATATGATCGTTTGTTCTTCTAATCTTAATCCCAAGAGTCAAAATTGATATAATGTGAGGGATTTGGGAGGGATGTTTCTTAATTTCTGAGTTATGTGTTTGCTTTCTTCCCGCTCAGACAAGTTGTATTGCTTATGGCCAGATCCCAGCTGTTTTATGCAATAGTGATGGAAGGTTGGCTTGGAAATAAAATGTCACAAATCTACCCATCTCTTCCATCCTCTTGAGGAACTCTATAACTTCCACATTTTTAATCTTTTTAACTGGAAATGCTTTCTTTGTTTTGGGAAAATTAAAGAAACACTGATAGACTATCCCTAGCCCATGGAAGAGATCTTTTTCCAATAGCATAGTTGTTTTATTCTGAATATAAAGCGTGGCCACCCCTAGAATCAGGGGAATACATATTGATATGATTTTATTATATTAATTTCCCCACTTGGATTATATTGAAAATTGTGCAATATATTATGGCATGTGGTTCTTAAATAGATGTTACATAATCAGGAAATTTTTGACCCTTGGCCTAATTTACTACTTTGTGGCTCCTTTTGGTTTTACACAGACAAATGTGATTTCCCCAGCACCCAGAGCTCTCTGTCTCAGTCCCCCTTTCATCCATCATAATCATACAGTTTTAGGGAAATAATTACCCTGGAAATTTTATTGATTCATGGAGGTAAAGTTCAAGGCAAAAAAAGATACTGAATCAAGGGCTTTTGTCTCTATCAGGGAATGATGGGGTCTTGAAAATAAAATACATGACTTATCACTGTTTTAGAAGGAAAGAAAATTTCATGGAAGAAGTTGAGAGGAGGCTTTGAAGGTGGACGTTTACATTTCGACTTACCGGAATGGGCTGGAGAACAGTGTATTATAAGGGAACTACAAATACCCAAAGTCCAGGTTAAAGTTTAAAGTATTGCATATGGGCAAAACAGGAAGGAAATTAGTTTAATTTTGTTCAGAGAGAGAGTGGGTTGGATTGAATAGTTTTGATGGAACTATGGAAGTTTCTGTTTATTTTGTAAACAACTGGATTTTGTTAAAAAACTTTTGTTAATTTTGCTGAAGTGTTCCTGAGACTGGATCAAAACTTTTATTACTGTATACTTCTGTATACACGCTCGCACACTTTTTACAACTATGTTCTGCATGTAACATTGAGTCCTTGGTATCGATGGCGTGCTATATTTGTGGTTTAGTTAATTAGTTTCATCATCTTTCTTTTTTTATTTCTCTTTTTTAAATTTCTTGATTGATTAAGGTATTACATATGTGTCCTCATCCCTCCATTAACTCCCCCAACCCCCCCCCCACTCATGCCCTCACCCCCCTGGTGTTCGTGTCCATTGGTTAGGCTTATATTCATGCATACAAGTCCTTTGGTTGATCTCTCCTCCTTTCCCCCACCCTCTCCTATCTTCCCTCTGAGGTTTGGCAGTCTGATCAATGCTTCTCTATCTCTGGATCTGTCCCTGTTTATCAGTTTATATTCCACAAATGAGTGAGATCATGTGGTATTTATCTTTCTCTGACTGGCTTATTTCACTTAGCACAATGCTCTCCAGTTCCATCCATGCTATTGCAAATGGTAAGAACTCCTTTTTACTGCAGTGTAGTATTCCATTGTGTAGATGTGCCACAGTTTTTTAATCCACTCATCTGATGATAGGCACTTAGGCTGTTTCCAAATCTTAGCTATGGTAAATTGTGCTGCTATGAACATAGGGGTGGATATATCCTTTCTGATTGGTGTTTCTAGTTTCTTGGGATATATTCCTAGAAGTGGGATCACTGGGTCAAATGGGAGTTCCATTTTTAGTTTTTGAGGAAACTTCATACTGTTTTCTACAGTGGCTGCACCAGTCTGCATTCCCACCAGCAGTGCAATAGAGTTTCTTTTGCACAGCAAAAGAAACCATCAACAAAACAACAAGAAAGCCCACTCAATGGGAGAACATATTTGCCAATGTCATCACCGATAAGGGTTTAATCTCCAACATTTACAGGGAACTCATACAACTTAACAAAAGGAATATAAACAATCCAATAAAAAAAATGGGCAAAAGACCTAAATAGACACTTTTTGAATGAAGACAGAAGGAAGGCCAAGAGACATATGAAAACATGCTCAAAGTCACTAATTATCTGAGAGATGCAAATCAAACAACAAATCTCACACCTGTCAGAATGGCTATCATCATCTTTCTTAAAATGGCAAAATAAATGGGGAATTTTTCTCCTTAATATTGTGTCACATATAACTGATTTATGTTTACATTTGCAAAGGAGAGGTATATGTAAATGAAAGCATGGCTCCACAATTGCTGAAACATAGCCATACATGTCTGGGAAAAGCAAAATCCTATGGAGCCATGTATAAAATTAAATACTTTCGTAAACATTTCTAATCTCATCCTTTTGTGTCATTTTAATGAACTCTAAAATTAGTATTTAGAAAGTCTCTCTGACTAGTTCAAATGGCTGATGTTGATATGTCATTTTAGATCCAGAGATCTAAAATTGTAGTTTACTTTTTAAATAAACATAGAACTTAGATACTGTCTATATAATAAAATGCTAATGTGCAAATTTCCCCTTGGGAGGCTGGGCTGGCCGGCCTGCCCCTGATCAGTCTCCCCACCCTGATTGGGGGCAGGGCTGGCTGGCCAACCTCCTGAGTCCCTTACCCTGGCTGGCCCAGCCTGATCATCCCCAATCAGGGTGAGCCAGCCGGACCCCACCCATGCATAAATTTGTGCACCGGGCCTCTAGTTTAGTTACAAAATATTTTGTTTTGAAAATATGTTTAAATTTAATGGCTCCAAAGATAGCTGTTGTATTTCTTCGTGTCCCTTGCTTCTAGGTCAATTTGAAAAATAAAGAGAAAATACAGAAATTTAGGTAAATGATGGAAATGTGATCTATGTGGTAGAATGGTGCCTTGTAATATTAACAAGGCAGTTAATACATGTCTACAAGGTCGGTTGATCCTGGCTCTTTGATTAGTAACTGGAGTCAGAATTTGAAGGTTTAGAGGAAATACATAAAAATAGGAAACAAAATGAGCCAGAGAAAGCAGCCTTAAACTTGTTGATTACAAAATGTGTGCTGCTGATTACACAGGAGCTGTTGAAGTTTAAGGGTAGCAAAGAAAGGGGGCTGGAGAAGAGGCAGGTGACATGTAGGAAGCTGTGAGTGTTCTGAGCTACTCCAGAGCATGGTTCTGACTTTGCCAGAAAGTGGGAGATGCCACAGGAATGTTCACTGCTAGTGAGGGGAAGAGGGAGAAATTACCTCCTTAAAAAAATTTATGTCAAAATGGCGTTCATTGGTCCATCATATTTAATCAACACACCTCTATTGAAAACTGATTATTTAGCACACGCTGTGGGGGACCATTTATCTTATTCTGTGAACTTGAAAACTTTCTCTGGTTGATCTTAGTATGGGTCATTGAACAGATTTGTTTTACCTGATTATATAAATGGTAACAAGACTTAGGTCAATGCCTTCTATTTTAGTGTATTTAATAGTTCACTTTGTCAACCTTCCACCCCCTCTACAAGATTAAGAAAATTAGTAGTTACAGTGTAATGCAATTCTGTTCAGCATGAAAAGTTATTGAGGCATATCTTTTCCCACTTTTTTAACCTTCATTTATTTGTTGGAAGAATTCCCTTATGTGTATGATGAGTCAATATTTCTTTTGCCTAAGCCCAGTAAAATCAAAGGATTGTTTAATTTAAAATGTTATAAATCGTGTGCATGATAATATTCTTTTCTTAATATTTAATTGGGAACTTTTTTCTCAGTTCCCCAAAATGTTACTAGGTTCCTCTGTGGCTGTCTGCTATTTGAACAGAAAGATAACTAATTAGAATAATGGAACAGCATGATTGTTATTCCTGCATTTTATAGGTTTTATAAAAAGATATTTTTTTAAAGGAAGCTATACCAAAATGTATTATGTTACTAAATATAACATTCATACTCTTCCTTAAGGCACTTTTTCACCTCATTATCAAGGCATTTCTTTATTTTCTATTATAATTTCAATCAAGGAAATGGATGTTTTTAAAAGTTAGGAAAACCTCTCATGCATAAAAATTCAAACTGCTAAAAATATATATTGGTGGTAACTTTTAATTTGACAAAAGATTTTCTACATTACAAAAGAATTTCCTGAAGATTACTTCAAATGGACAACTCCCTTAGAGTGCTGAGGATTGAATCAAATAATGTTCTAAATTTTAAACACTTTTAATTATAGGCACACCTGTTCCTAATATTCATATATAAATGGTGGCTATGTACATATGTGTCCCAATGTGGTAGGTAAATGAAACCTAGCTTGTGAATTACTTATTTTTTGGAATTAGAGAAATAGTCTGGATGGTTTAGTCTATTCTTGCTGTACTAGATTCAGCCAACTTCTCCTCCTCCTATTCCAATCCCAGGGGAGAGGACGAGGGAAAGCTCATTCTAAGAAGGCATAGTCTATGCAAAGAGAGGACACACTATTGGTTAACACTAAATTTGTGTGTGTGTTTTTTCTTATTTGTGATACCCTTAGAATTGAGATAACCTACTATTTGTCACTCAAGTACATTTTTAGTAAACTGATGTTTAATTGGATCCTTAAAGCCTACCGGATTTATAGTAGTCATTTTTGTGAATTGTAAATCTACTAACATTCATTCTTCAGGAGATTATAGAATTTTTTTTTTCTTCATGTATTTTTATGGTTAGCTCAGAATGTAAGCTTCTTGAAAGTAGATACTTTTATGTATTTTTTCATTGTACCTGGTACTTGTGCCACATAATAGATGACCATAAAAAGACAGCGCATACTGCAATTGTTAGACTTTCTGAGAGATTGTATTGTTTAAATGCCTGTCTGAATGTAATCCTATTTATGGTAATATTATTATTTTGGTTTAGTAATCTTTAATAAGCACTTACCACTTGACAAGGATTATACTAATGATTTTACCTCTTCTGTTTCACTGAATCTCAAAACAATCTATGTAGTTTGTGGTATTATTAAAATGCTCACTTTATATGTAAATAAGTGGACTGAAGGTAGTTAAACTCTTGCCAAGGTCAGAAAGTGAGTTAACTTGTGACTTTCCATGTTGTCATTGACTCATCTGCTTCTTCATTGGCCTTGCTCCCATTATCTCCTCAGTAACACAGTATTCAAAAATTAAAATCTTTTATTTCTATTATAATGAACATATTCCAGTCATTCATTATTTTTCAGGCATTTACAGTTGTGAACAGTTTACACTGATGATCCATTCTTCACTTGGTTGGAAAATTAACCAAGAGCATGAGAGGGAGGCCTCAGGGGAAACACATACAACTGTGAGATAACCTCTATTTAGTTTTAATGTTAATTTTTAACTTTTAATCCCTTTGCAGTATTTACTTATCTGACAGTGAAATGAAAAATCTTCTACCTCATTTCACAAGAGGGCAGCACTTTCTTTTAAAATTTAAAGTGTGATTCTTAAATACATTTAAATTAACTTTTCAGTCAAGTTAAGCTTGAGTGGTTTATAGAAGAAGGACTGAAACTTCTCTTTCTTTGGAGAAATGTATGGTCAGATAAGTGCAAAATCTTTAGAATAACTTGGGATCCTTTCAGGAAATGGAAAGATGAATAAAATAACCCCTAGAGTTTTTTGCTGGAAAGTTTAATTAGATTAATTATTCTGGTAACTTTGTAAGTGTATTAGGTGTCTGCCAAGATCCTGGCTTTTTTTTAAATTGTAAAATCACATTAAGGATGTAAATTTTTAATACATTCTAATTGTTTTATTCTTGCCAGTAAAAAAAGATTGAGCAGTGGTTGTATGTTTATCATTCTTCAGGTCATTTGAGGGACAAATGAAGTCAACTTCTTTTCTTTCTCTTGAAAAGCTTACTGTCTAGTGGGGTTAAAGGGAAAGTAAAACAAATTGGCAAAACAACTTGTAAACAAAGCACGGCAACATGTAAGTAAAGTACAGGATAGTTATGCAACATAAGGGAGATGACCAGTGTGAATAGGAAATTGTTGAATTGAAGTTGTCATACAAGGCTTTTAGTAGAGGGTGGAAATTAAATGGTACCTCAATGGCTGGATGAAATTTGAATGCATAGAAAAAAGGGGCTATTACTTGAGAGAAAAGAATTCTATCGATGGAGAAAAAAATAGAGTGTATATTGGAGAAAGTTAGAAAACAGTATCCTTCAGGATATTGTAAGGAAGTCATACCTGGAGTGTGTAGCAAGGCACTAGCCACATGTGACTATCTGCATTTACATTTAAATTGATTAAAATTAAACAAAACCACAGTTTAGTTTCTCAGTCATACTAGCCACATTTCAAGCATCCAATAGCCATACTACTCTATTGGACATCAAAGGTGAACACCATTTCCATCATCGGAGAAAGTTTGATTGAACGGGGCTACATTGCAGTTGTTTAGATATTTTTTGGGTTGGGATGTGGAGAGCCCTTAAAGAAAGGCAGAGGGACTGATATACTGTATCAAGAACTTTTGAACTTAAAAGCTATAAGGGGATGAATTTTTATTATTATTAATAAGTGCTTTCTATGGCCCAAACACAGCTTGCCAGATATAAGTGTATAGGTGTTCTGAAAGAGTCATATCATCGTTGGTCAAATATATGCTTGATGGTACAAGATTTGACTTCGGATGGTTGGCACACAATGCCATATATGGATGATTAACCAATGACACCCCAATAAATTTAATAAAATTTTAAAAGCTAAAAAAATAAAGTAACATAATTGTAGTTAATTTGCTTTTGAATTAGCTATTAATTTACTAGTTTTATAGATGAGGAAATAGAGGGTGAGATAAACTAAGTGACTTTTTTTTATTAAAGTCGTTTTTGAGAAGAATTTGTTTTGGTTTGTCATGCTAATGGGATACAGAAGATAATTTAAGGATCGGAAGAGAAGTCAGGAAGGATGGCTTGAAGTAATTCTGTTAGAAGGTCAGTGAGAGGACTGAATGAAGAGAGTATCAAAAATATTAAGAGATTTTGATATGTAAACAGCTGCTAACTAGTTGTATTTAATGGTGATTCCTGGTTGTATGTAGAGATCGTCTACAGGACATTGATTCAGGAATTCAGTTTCTATTTTTTGGTTGTCTGCTATGCGTCAGGGACTATTGTAATCTCTGGGTACATCAGTGAACAAAATAGAAAGAAGATTGCAATTCAGGAACCTCTTCACTAATGTGATGAATATTTTGTTATATAATATTGCTTTTTAATAATTAGTGATCGCCGAAACCGGTTTGGCTCAGTGGATAGAGCGTCGGTCTGTGGACTGAAAGGTCCCGGGTTCGATTCCGGTCAAGGGCATGTCCCCAGTGGGGGATGTGCGGGAGGCAGCTGGTCGATGTTTCTCTCTCATCGATGTTTCTAGCTTTCTGTCCCTCTCCCTTCCTCTCTGTAAAATATCAATAAAATATATTTTAAAAAAATAATTAGTGATCAGCAATGAACTTTGCAATAATTTATTTATATTTTAAAAATCTTATTGCTAATGATAGCCAATGTAAACAAAGGACATGTTATGAACAGTTTGGTGAAAATAAGCAGAAATATTAAGAAAACATATACATGCTTCTCAAAATACTCTATGGTAATAATATCCTTTTCAGAGTTTTTATTAATGTTTGGGAAATGTGTGAAAACTTTGTAGAACCCTCACTTTCACTCCTAGAAAACCTAGTGCACTCCTGGTATTGTGCAGAATTGTATGAAAGTCTTAATCGTGCTATAAATAACATTATCTAACTATCAATGAATTTTTGTTGAAACTCATCATGACCAACTAATAACATAGTGCTACTATGTCTTTCTGCATAAGAGTAGTTGAGTGTTTGCTGAAGTGTCACAGAATCATTTTACAAAGAAAAATCAAAGTCCAGACAAGGGTTGAAGTGTCTTTTTCTGGGTCAAGCAGTTAGGTAACTGATATAAATGTAATCACAACCCAGGTCCCGTGACTCCAAGAATATTGTTCTTTCTTATTTATCCCATGAAAGATATCACAGGACTGGATGTAATAATATCAATCAGTCATCTAGTTCTTATATAATATCAGTTATTACTTTCTCATATGATTGAACAGGTTTATATAGCTTTTCATACTATTATAATAGTAGTATGATCTGATTCATAATTTCTAATGAGAACATTATATTTTAATGATTTAATTCTTAACATTCTGAGCTATAATCTTTTCTATAAGAATGTGTACTATTGGCTGTAAGATAATGAAGAGGCATTAAAAAAATGCCACAAGTAAAAAGGAACCATTAATAGCTCTAAAAGTGGGAATAGAGATGGGGTAGAATGAGTCAAGGAATATTATGCTTCAAAATATTTTGTAGCAACATTTAGTTTGCACTTAAGCTTTCTAAGTTAGTTTCATATTTTTTAATATTATGTAGTCAGTAGCATCCTTAATAACATGCATTGTGCTTTGAATCCACTTAGTAATGATAAGATAGACTTACTAATGTACAGATCACCAACAGTCAAAATGGGTATTAATAATTTTGGTAAAAGTGGCAATATAATTGAAAAAAAGGATCAACTTTATTATATGGATCTTTAATTAATTATAAAGGTATCTCTAAAATAATATTCCAAAAAGGTTTTGTGCAATAGTAATATCACTTGGATGTAGCCTCCCAAGGTTATGATTTTGATGTCAGTACTGATTTTATATGCATACCAGTAAATACTAGATTTGGTCTTACTTTTTTAAAAGCTTTGTTACTATATCCATCCCATATTCTAATTTTAAAGTTAAAACATCTGGCCCAGCCGGCGTGGCTCAGTGGTTGAGTGTCGACCTGTGAACCAGGAGGTCTTGGTTTGATTCCCATGCCATGGTTGCAGGCCTCATCCCCAGTGTGGGGCATGCAGGAGGCAATCAATGATTCTCTCTCATCAGTGATGTTTCTATCTCTCTCCCTCTCCCTTCCTTTCTGAAATAAAAACAAAACAAAACACACATACAAAAACAAACATCTGCCAGAACAATTTCTAGATTTAAATTGTGCTTTAAATTCCTTGGTTTACAATCCTCTCTAATAAAAGAGTAATCTGCAAATTGACCATACCTCTGCCACTCCCATAAACCATGCCCACCAGCCACGCCCACCAGCCAATCAGGAGCAAATATGCAAATAAACCCAACCAAGATGGCTACAGCCACAGAGAGCAGGAGGGAGGCTTGGGTTTCCCCGGTAACAAAGGAAGCCAAGCTTTCCGCCTGCCCTTGTCAGTCTAGGCCTCCACTCAAGGCTACAAAGTTTCAATTATAGAAGGTAAACAAATCCAAACAGAAATGGAGGCAGCCACGGAGCTGGAAAGAACGAGAGGCTTGGGTTTCCCCAGCAATGGAAGAAGAAAAGCTTTCCGAACACCCTGGCCGGCCTAAGCCTCCATTCAGTGCTACAAAGTTTCAATTATAGAAGGTATACATAAACCCCAAAAGAAATGGCTGCAGCCACAGAGCAAGCAGGAGGCTTGGCTCCGCTCCAGGCTACAAAGTTTCAATTGTAGAAGATACATAAATCCCAGATACAAGGGCCTCCACTTGGGTCGCCAGGGGGTGTGGCCAGCCTGCAAACCACCACAGGCCCTTCGCCCTGGCCCCCCCACGCCCCAAGGAAACCCCCACCCTGATCCAGGACACCCTTCAGGGCAAACCAGCTGGCCCCCACCCATGCACCAGGCCTCTATCCTATCTAATAAAAGAGTAATATGCAGACTGACCATCATTCCAACACACAAGATGGTTGCCCCCATGTGGTCAAAGATCCTGCCCCCATGTGGACACAAGATGGCCACCACAAGATGGCCAGCAGGGGAGGGCAGTTGGGAGGGACCAGGCCTGCAAGGGAGGGCAGTTGGGGGCAATCAAGCCTGCAGGGGAGGGCAGTTAGGGGTGACCAGGATGGCAGAGGAGGGCAGTTGGGCGGGAAACAGGCCTGCAAGAGAGAGCAGTTGCGGGGGGACCAGGCCTGCATGGGAGGGCAGTTAGGGGTGACCAGGCCTGCAGGGGAGGGCAGTTAGGGTTGACCAGGCCTGAAGGGGAGGGCAGTTAGGGTTGACCAGGCTGACAGGGGAGCAGTTAGGCATCAATCAGGCTGGCAGTGGAGTGGTTAGGGAGTGTTCAGGCTGGCAGGCAGAAGCGGTTAAGAGCAATCAGGAAGGCAGGCAGGCGAGCAGTTGGGAGCCAGCAGTCCTGGATTGTGAGAAGGATGTCCGACTGCCTGTTTAGGGCAGTCGGACATCCCTCAAGGGGTCCCAGATTGGAGAGGGTGCAGGCTGGGCTGAGGGACACCCCGCCCCTCCATGCACGAATTTCATGCCCCGGGCCTCTAGTATTTAATATAAAACTCCTTCTACTATTCGATTTAGTCCTAAATAAAAATGTACCCAATCTTGGTGTCTGGTGGTTGCTTAGCCTGTAGTGGTACATCTCCTTCAGTATTTTGCTAGAGTAACCTTCATAGCATATCCAGCATGCCTTCTGCAGCCATGACAAGCAGGATAAGGTCCATGGTGTTTTCTCTCTCACTACTGTGACTTAGACCCATGAACAGAAGTGCTGTTGGTACTGCAGTCTCTCTTCAGCTGTTGAGTAGACCCTGGCATTCTCCCTCTGCCAGCTCACTTCCATTGTGACTTCATCACTCAATATGAAGTCACAATGGAAGTGTGGCTTCATCTTGAGTGATGAAGCCACACTTCCATTGCTTGACAAAATCAGGCTAGATATTCTTCCTTTCTGTATGTGTGTACTAATTTTATAAACATTGCAAAAAGTTCATGCCATTTAATGTCACAGTTTAGATGAAAATAGCAGTACTGGCTTCCTTGGAATGAGAATGACTTAAATTATACATTGCCTATTTAGACACAGTTATTATTTAAATAAATTGGAGTGACTAGTTATAGAGTAACTTCCGGGAACAAAAAGGCTTTGTTCCTGTCTCCTTTGGAAAAGTTTACCATTGACCAGCCCACTGCGCTGAAGGCGTGTTTCTGTTGAGGGCTGATTTATTGGATTGTCAGACCATCTGGCACTTCACAACTTCTGAGTCTTTCAGAGACAAAAATGATTGTCTCTGGTGGCACTTACCTCAAATCTAATGATGCCACCATTTTGGGGACTAGATATCTACCTAGAAAGAGAAATGTGTTTTACTTGGGAATTTTCCATCTATTAATTGATTTAATTTTGTGTGGAATATGTACCATGTGCCTGTGATTAAAATTTTCACACAATATAAAAGACTTCAAGTGTCCCATTCTAGACACAGAGATCTCCAGTGCGTCTCTCAGGGGTAACCACCTTTATCTTCTTACATATCTCTCCAGAAATATTATTTGTATCCTGTATATGCATCCATGTCAATATCCCCCTTTTGGGCACATACATGCATACATACATACATATTAGCGATTATTTCTTATCAGCGAATAACCACCTTCTCCCTCTTTTCCATAGCTGAACAGCATTCCATTGTGGGAATCTGCTATAATTTATTTACATAGTTACCTATTAATGGACATTTAGATTCTTTTCAGCATTTTGCTCTGTCAAACAGAACTTATTGAGCATCTTTGTCCCTATGTTTGTACAAATATTTGCAAGTTAAATTCCTAGAGATAGAATTTCTAACGCAAATATTATATGAATTTTAATGTTTGATGAATATTGCTAAATTATTTCTGTCCCAAAATTTGGCAGATTTTTAAAAGTCAACTCTGCTGCTTCTCATAATCTCCAGAAAATATAATAGCTTGACTTAATTCTGTCAAACCTAGGCATTCTTCCCTTTGTAATCTGCCTACTGATTTTATTATGTCCTGCACAATAACATTGTCTGCGTGCACTGCCTAGAGAATACTTTATTCAAAACCTTTTGGAAAGAAACAGAGTCATCACAGAACCTGTTGCTCAGACTAAACGAACGAGAGAAGTGAGATTAAAGGTACAGAAAGTATATATTAGTAAAGTTACAATGGTCTTTGACTTTTGGGGAGCCATATTTGTTAAATATAAGTGGTTCATGTGTAAGTGTATTGACTGGTTATTGATGAGATTAGTGAAGATGAATCATCATTAAAGTGGGGAAGAAGGTTAGGCTGTGATTTTGCTGAGAATTCCAATTTGGATGCTAAGCAGTCAGAATTGAAGCAGCAAGTCAGCTCTGAATGGGTTGCATCAGAAAAGCTGGTATTACACACAGAAGCAATTTGTAATTTAATGTTGGCTTTAATTTCTCAAAATCTGGAATCTGAGGAAAGGTGGAATGATCCTTTAGAAACCTCTAAGAAACTTCTCCAGAGCCCTGTGGGTACCCCACAGACTTGAGCCATCAGCAGACATCTGGAATTGTGAGGCTTGGCTGTCTGAGATGGTTTCACTCTTGTCTCATGCTGCATATTTCTTAGGAAGGATATGGTTTTGAAACATTAACTTGTCTTGGCCTTATTTTTAGTAGCCTAATAAAGTGCTCTCTGAATCATTAAATATTTAGAAGGTTGCTGAACGCTGACCCCTGCACCTGGTTGGCTAATTCAGAAGCAGATCAACTGGGGTTTCTCTTCCTCAATCCTATCCACTCCCTTTAGAAGAAAAAGCTCTTTGTGCCTTTAAAATGTCTGGTTAGAATCTTCTGGCTATAGATTTTGGAAATATAGAAAGTGTTGAATTTTTTTCCTTATGAGTTATAATTTCTATTTCCCAACTGCCACCTGTATAGTTATCAAACTATATGACATTATTGAAGAGATGAGCTTTCAAAATAATTCTTTGTGTCCAAAGCATATTATCTGAGCTTCCTGGGATAAAAGGAGAGTTCCGCCTTTCATCAGGGGGCTCAGGCCTCCATTTCAGATTGAACCTTCTGCCCTTTAGGGCTGTATATTACTTTAAATAGCTACCAGCTGACAGACTTGGTTGCTAGCTGATGTCAACTAGAAAGCTGTAATGTATTGAGTATTCTCCCTTAACAGAACCACAGCAGCAGTAGACAATGAATTTGAAATCGCAGATCTTGACTAGGGCCTTGAAGCTATTTTATTTTCAAATTATAAATGCTGATTTAGAAACGTTATGAAAAGGAGAATCATGCATATTCCTTTAAAAACCATTATAACCTGGATCTTTCCTGGAGTCAGAATGGGATTATAACCAGTATATTTTTCTACCCATGCCTGAAGGGCTTCATTGTGAATAATGCCATGATGTACCAATTTATTTGTAATCACCTATTGACCTCCATATGCTTCGCCTTAGAAGTCCCCTAGAAGTTTTTACTTTTCTTCTCTCTTTTTTTCTTCTCTTTTCTTTCCTCCATATTGACCAATATAAAGAGAAAGCTGTTTGGTTTTCCATAGAAAACATACTTTATCTTTACAGCTTTTAAAAATTTGAGTAGCAGGAAGGGTACTTTAAGATCCACCATATGCGTGAGACATTGGTTATCTTTCAACAGAGCATTTAGATGGCTCTTTTTGCTTGTATTTGAGTGAACCCTAAATTAATGTTCTATTGCCTCAATGAAATTGCTAAATAAGGAAGCCATTTTTTAGCCAATTAGATGACATAGAGTTTTTAATCATAAACAATTTTAAAAGTAGCCTAGCTTTTGAAAGTTTATGCCAAAGCCATATGGGTATATAGCTCTCTTCATTCGGGACACGGAGTGTGGTTTTTATTATGTCATTTAGATTTAGATTTTATTTATTCCATTGTTGAGTTTTTCTGTGCTGTTTGGCGGTTCTGTGACCTTCACTGTCTTGTGGATCTAGGTGTCTGTGTTTGAGACACCGATTATTTTACTAGAGAATTTCAGGATACTCGGTGTTGTAGGGATTATACTAGGATCTGTTGTAGGGATTATATTTATTCCACCTCTTGCAGATTAGTGCCTAATTTATTTATTTACATACTAGTGTGGACCTGCAAAATGTCAACTCCTTCGAATTGTATCATTCAGCTTATTGTCTCTCTGGTGATGTATTGCTGTCACTGGAAGCCTCTGTTTGTTTGTTTGTTTTAATGATTACAGGATTATAGGAGATAATGTATCAAAGAGGCGTTTGGTTAAAAAAAAGAAGAGGCTTTGGAGATGTAAAATATATTACTGAGATGATATTTTGTATACAGAGTTTCATAGAAAATATACTTACTTATAGGTATCAAACACAAATACATGGTAAAATGAGCTCAGTTATTAAGGCAATTCAGTTACATTTTATAAGTCTCACTTGTAATAAGTCACTCAGTCATCAAGGAGCGCAGTAATTTAGAATAATACATTAAATATTTAGCTAATGGAATTTTGTAGCATATCTTTGGATTTGTACATAAATAATCTATTTGTCTTTGACACTTTAAAAATCACATTTTAGTTGCTTTCCAGTGTTTTATTGAGCGTATAGTTACCCTGCTATTCAAATTAGGTGAGAACTAAAAACAAATTTTTGGATGGTTCCATAAAGATCCACTAACACCCCCCGCCCCTTTCCTCCTAAAGAGTGTGCATCATATCTAGGTTCATCAGTATCTTAGTTCTTGATATTTTATAACTGTAAGTAAGGGAGCTTTATTTTGCGTTCTCTTTTCTGCCCGAGCTGAGGGCGTCAGTTCTGAGAAATGGGTATGGGGCATTTGCCCGGGATGTCAGGGAAGCTGGTAGTTGGTACAGGGGCAGTGACTTCTGGATACTCCCCTCTAGAATTCCATGTGACAACATACTCCTCCACTCTTATCTTGTTTTTGTCCCATCTAGAACGCAGGTACCTACCATGTGATAAAAATTCTATTGCTCTTAGCTTTTGAGAAGACTCCCTCAAAAGGTCAACCTTGTATCAGGTTATAAGATATTAGCAGCTCTAATAATGACATATCGTTCTTATCTTAATGTCAGAACCCTTTAAACCTAAGAGTCTACTTTAGAGAAAAACTAGGGTAGTAGTCTCTGTTGTTTCACAGCTTTTGTTTAATTCAGTCTTGAGATACGTGCTCCGGGGGATTGCGTGTTTGCACAAGCCTTCTGATCACAGTCATTCAGCACCCTGGGTGGTAGCTGGAAGTTTGCCCAGTTGAGAAAGATTGTTCTTCTCCTCTCTCTCCTTCGTTTATTTATTTTTATTTTTTGTGGTGCTGGTGCTGATGGTTCCTTCTGTTTTGTATTTATGTAAAGAGTTTATTTGTTGCTGCTGAAAGATCTCAGCATGTGGCCCCAGAGCCCTCACTGACTGGGTCATCCTGGTCAGTTTGTGTATGTTTCTTCCCTCCTTTCTGAGGACCCGTCTTCATACTGATGTCAATGTCTTTTTTGTTGTTGTTGTTAACTCAGAGTGCACAGATTGTTTTTACTTATAAATTTCTGGGTTATCATTCATTTACAACACTCGTTTTTGAAGTTAACAGTGTCTGTGTATAAATCTGAATTGGGCACTTGGAGGTGGAATACATTCTGCTAGAAATCTCATAAAGCCATTGTGCCCCTGGGGACATGTTGATTTTTATGAATAAATGATGAAAATATTTTAAAAGCTTGTTAAATGTTGGATAGATCCGCATATGTAAAACACATGCTATTTGAACACTGATATGAAAATAAGTTGGGAATGAAATGGAAAGAAAAATGGTGTGCAAATCCAAAAAGTAGTAATTATATTGTATACTGTTCCCTGGCAAGTTTTTGTTCTTTTCTTTGTTAGTGGAAACTCTATCTGTATATGATTAAATAAATGCTAACAATTTTGATATTTGAGTAATTCAAATAGCCTTTTAGGAGATACATATTCTAATTTTTTTTTGCTCCATGCCCTGATGCAGAATAAACTTAGTTATATTAAGATTAACTTTCCATTTGTGATGGTGTCACTTTTAAAAGCATTATATGTTTATAACAAAACTGCACACAGCTAGATAAATATGTTTCATATGGACACATCTGTTGCACTTAACCTTTTATTGGTATATTAAATAGCTATGTAATCCATGATGTCCAAAGAATATATCATTTGGATTGAACATTTTCCTTTAAAGCAATTACACAACTTTGTGGGAGACAGTGTTTCTCTGGGTACCAGTAATAACAATTTAAAAGTAACTGGCGATTACTCACATTTGGAGTAGTTCCACTTAAGTTTTATTTCACAAACAAGTGAATTCCCCACACGAAAACAAGTCTGAATGGCTCTTAGAGTCATCAATGAGATCAAAGGAACTTTCCTTTATTTTCCCCATCATTGGTACTGTTAAAACATTTTCAGAAATAACCCAATTGATCACTCATATTTTGTTTTGTGCCTTGTATTGTCTTGTACACCTACCCCCGTTTGTTTTCCTGGGTGGGCTCCAAATTGGAATATGAATCCTGAGATCCATTCAGGATCCACACCATTTGAGAGCAAGTTCTGCATTCTGGAGCAGGGAGGCCTACAGGAAGTGGGAGTGCGCTTCACTTCAAACTGTGTGAGGGGTGGTGGAAGGGAGGATGCTGATTAAAATAATAAACAACTGCTGGAAAGAGCAGTGGATTACCCCACCACTGTCAGATCGGCCAGGGATGCTGTTGGAGCTGGCTGCCCTGGCTCCCCTGCCACAAACTCTGCAAATGATCCCCTGTCATGAGATCCACTGCTGGAACTTTTCTCGGGACAGATAGAACAACTTACCATCGGCTTGGTTTTGTTGCACTGACAGCATCCCTTAGGCATAGCCTGACCTAGGGAAATGGACTGAAACTAGCTTGGTGGTTACCATAGCAACGCAAGCTGCCTGTGTCTGGGAGAGTCCAAACCGGTGGCCTCTTGTCCGGTGTTTGGGTGTTTCTTCAGACAAGAGTACACTCCTTGCTGTTCGAACTCTACATAAGACATGCTCTTTGAAAACTGGCTCTTTACCCAGGATTTTTTTTTCTTTTTCTTTCTGAAACCAGTCTGAATGGAGGAAGTTGGTAATACTTGGCTCTCTCTCTCTCTCCTTTTTTTTTTTTTTTTCTGCCTTCTCTCATGCAAGTTTCCAGGATATAGCTTCTTTTTTGCTGTGTGTAATTGAGACCAAATTCTAAGCTCGGGGCCCAGGAGAGACCAGTTGTAGGCTGCAGGTCATTAGTGAGGTGAGCAAAAGGGAATCCTGGGCTTCCCAGAGAAAAAGGAGAGCATGCCAGCCTCGTGGAACACAGCTCCCAGGAATTGTAGAAGCAGGTCTATTCCTTGCGAATTCCAAAGTCCATGAAAGAACGGACCCTCGCTGGGGTGGCTAACATGTCCCAGCGCAAGCTGCTGCTGCTCATGGACCATAGCTCAAGGGCAAGGCTTGTAAAGGATTTTACAAAGGATTTTAAAGTATAGCCAGAAAAGATACGGTGTGTGGAAACTGAACGCTGTTGTCTGAAGGAAGTTTGCCGGAAAGATGTAAACTTCAAGGGCTACTGGACGATGATTGGTCTGAACTTCAGCTTACGGGAACTGCTGACAAGATTTGAAAAGGTATGCAGAAGGCGACTTCATGCATGTGCTTCTTCCATTCTGCCTTTTCTTGCCTTTTGTTTTTACTCTCCATTTAGATGGCATATATTCTGTTGACCTGATTATTTAATGTAATTTCTAAGGCATCCTTGGTGTGATAGCCTGGTAAACACTTTCCTGTTTCCACTAAAAGAGCAAATTAGCAATTCTTTCCTTTGGTCAGGAGGCTTCTCCCGGTGCCTGTCAGTTTCAGAGTTCCACATCAGAAGAGATCTTTTGTACTCCAGACACTGGTAATTTAACTGAAAGTTATTTTGGAGGAGAAAAAAGAAAAAGAGCAGCAACAACACTGGGTTTTCCTGCCAAAGTCTGACTTCATCAGGCATGGGTTCTGTTTTCCTTACCCTCAGGTTTATCTCCCTGCAGTGGCCCAGCCCTGCCTTCCCCAGCCTTTTCGCCTGAAGATTCAGTTTTGAGAGTTGGGAGACGATGCCTCCCAGTGATGATGGTGCATCTGATCTTAAACTTCTTTCCTTTTTTTTCCTGAGTGTGTCTGTTTTAAACACGAAGTGCTTGCATGCACCGTGGAGATTGAATGCTTGGATCATTAGTTTTGCATTTAGTTCTTTTTTTCCATAGGAAAGTTCTTGGCACACTCTGAGATTCAGTCTAGCCTGCCAAATGCTACCTTACATTTATAGTTAAACAAAACAGAAAACCTCAATGTGCGGCTCATGGGCTCCTGCCTGCCTTAGGCTTTGGATGCCAAGCACCTATCTTCTTTCAACTTCCAGCCTTTAAAGAAAAGGAAAAAGAGGTGAAGGACTCATTATGTGCATAAATCAATTACTTATCAGTTGTTAAAGATGTGCTCAGTGGTTTTCACCATGAATACATTGCAAGTACAAATATAAGCAAGACTGTATGGAGTCATTGAAGGAATCAATGGGCTTTTTTTCTTACAAAACTACAGTTGCCAGAGGAGAAAAGGCATAAAACCAAGTCATTTGAAAACTTGGAAAGCTTTTCCAAAACAGTTGCAGTTATTGCTTGCCTCATGATGGTAGAAAGTGTATAGGTAGAATATAGAGAAAGAAGAATTTAACTTCCTTTGATGCACCCGCCTCCCCCATCTCTCCCCACAAACCCAACTGTAGAAGGAAGGATTGTAACACAGGGTGCACTTTGACCTCTCACTTTAATATGCTGTTAAGCACCTAAATTCCTGAGAGCAAAGGATGGTTCCCAGTCTACTTGTTCACCATTTAAAAGGGGTGGAGGAGGGAGAGAATATCTTCTTTATGGCAGCTAGTAACAGCAGGTGACAAACTTTATGGCCATAAAGAGGTCTGTTAGCTTGGTTTGCATGGATTTGTCTGTTTCTTCCTAAAATGGCATAGGGTATATGTTACATGAATAATTCATTACTTAGAACCCCTGAGAGGCAGTAATTGTGGGCAGTAGTTGGACTTTTGTATTGTAATTGCTGCTGATAGTCTTAAAAGCCCAGGTCAGATACCAGAGGTTAGGAACCTGCCTCTGCCTTTTGGCCATTTTATTGACAAAGTGACAAGTTCTGGTCATATGAGTATGTTTCCTCTCTTAAACCGAAGCTTTAGTGCCTGCATGCTTCTTATTCTTATTTTAGTCGTTGTATTGACAGCGAAAGTAGTCTGCTGACTTATTCCTATCAAAGGCTTGATTTGGGATTTTTTTTTTTTTGAGACAAAGAGCCAATTTAGAGCAACCATCCTGCTGCAATTCACAGCCCGAAGTTCTCCTCACATGTTTATTTTTGTGTTAGACGCCGTCATGAAAATCTACGTGAAACTTAATCTTTTTGCCATATTTCATTTGTAGGAAGTTGTCAAACACGAACGAATTTTTCTTCAACTCAAGTATTAAAAAAAATAATAAATTTTGTGTATTTTCACAAAAGCCGTCTCATATATTTAGCCCTTGCTACATTGATTCATTGCCAGGAAAGCTGGCATCATAGAAAGGTACCAGTGCCTGACACCTCTCAGATTCAACTGCCTGCCTTCCCCGACTCTGAAAGCAGTAATGCCATCTCTAGGGAAAGGCCAAGCTCACTGCTGTCATGCAAAAGCCACATGATACCGTCAGAGCCGAATAATAGTCCTGTCTTTTCCTATACTAGTGATCTGCTTCTAAAGAGAATTCTAATCGCAGTGATTTCCTACTTTTCTCTTCATATCAGCAGTTGTAATTGTTCCGTCTGATGTGTAGGTTGTCATAGCATAAAGGTAATTTGGCTGTATTCTTAAAGCCATTTCAGGCTTTAAGAAAACTAGGGTCCAAGGCTGGGACAGTGTTGGGTCTTCCAATGACGGTTAATCTGCAAAGCTGTAGACTGGTTGATCATCAGAAATCCCAGAAGACAGCAGACCTTCAGCCTAACATCTAGACAGCAGTTTCTTTGTGAGGTAAATTCTGGTCACTATTATTTAATTTTAGAGAAATCCAGTGGTGTTGTGATTTATATTGGGTATTTATTCATAAATGAATATTGGCACATGATTGAGATCCAAGTTCATTCTCTAGTCCCAAAACGTATGATGTACAGATTGGGATTTGATAGCATAGATAGGAAGGGCAAGTTGCACTTGATGCTCACTCCTAATCTCCTAGCATCAGAAAGGGCAATTCTGGGAGTCCTTGAGGTCCAGGAGTCAGGAAATGTTCTCTACTGTTTCCTCAAGGTGACAGCTCACCAAGGATCAGGAAACCCCAATTGATAGGAGCCATGTGTACCCAGAGTGGTCCTAAAGGGGAGGTTGAGACAGACTTCTCACCAGAAGAGGATGACCATGTGACAAGATGTACCTGCCAGCAAGCAGGTCCTAGTCACCTAACCAAGTGGTGAGGGGTGAGCATTGGACAGTGTATCCAGGTGACTATCTGAAGAGTTGACTTGACCCAGAAAGCTGGACCACCAACGCGCCTCTCTGAAACCCAGCCTCTGAGTTGGTTTATTGCCATCTGATTTGAACGAATTAAGTTTCTGCTTGAAACTACTTCATAAAGGAAGTATCTGACGGCTTCGGTGGCTGTTAATATACTGTCATACTTCAGCCATTGGCATTGTGTACAGTCCCATTTATTGAGTAGTCAAAGAAGATAGAGTAATGGACAATTTTAGCTCAGTAACATTTTGAGTGACTTGTTGCCTTTTATTAATTTATGCAGTTCTGCTACTAGATGATTAATGATAATGGTGGTTCTTTAAGGGTGTGTGTATGTGTCTGAATTTGAATATCACTCTTGTTGTGAAAAGATGCTTCCCATAGTGACAACACAGAGAGAAACCACTCAGTACAAAATTTCCTTTACGGCATTTACCTCCTTTATGATGACTAACTTAAAATTATACTTTGAAGCTATATTTTACTGCTCAACTTGTAATATTTAAATGTGTCCTTGTAGACACAGTAAGTTTCCAACTTCAAGGTCCATTCATTCATTCATTCATTCAGTGTTTTGTAAATATTTGTGAAGTGGCACTGGGCTGAGTTCAGGGATGGAGTTGAGAACAGGGAGACTTCCCCTCATTGAGCTTCTAGCCTTGTGGGAGGACTCAGACATTAAATAAATTTTTTTAGTACAGGTAGGTGATTTAGCAAAGTAGAGGGAGTTATAAGAATACAGGTAGCCCCAATTTAATTGGAGTGTGGTGAAGTCTTTCCTGAAGAAATTACATTTAAGCTGGGACTTAAGAGATGAGTTTAAAATAAGGAAATCACTGAGATTGTGTGTGTGTGTGTGTGTGTGTGTGTGTGTGTGTGTGTGTGTGTGTGTTGTGGGAAGAAATTGAGAACTTTCTGGGCAATAAGAACTCCTTTACACAGGTGAGGTGTAGAGGAGTGGATGCTCCACGAATGTAGATTTAAAAATTTAACATGAAAAATCCTTGACTAGGTTTTCAAGCCTGTTCCGTTTTGAATGTACTATCTGGTTTTGATAATTAAGGTGGGGCAATAGTTCGGCCACATGAAACATTTAATAACTTGTGTTTGTATGCACCTTGGAAGGAAAGCTGTGCTATTTTAATTCACGAGGATTTTAGTGTGTTTTAGTAACAATTGGTATAGAGTCAAGAATTTGGAACTTTTTGCTGTGAAAAATATTTTTGTCAATAGCAGTGTTTGCTATGCTGGAATTTAAAATGTCATTTGTTTATTTATTGATTCTTTGTCATTGTAAGTTGGCTTGTTCAAATTATCTTGAAAGGGCAGTTAATTGTAAGCTTGTTCCACTTAGTACTTTAAATTTTTTTTCTGTTCTGTTGTCTAACATATATTTATAATCGCAGGAAATGGGGAAAACATTACTGGTATTGATTTCTTAATAAATGCTGCTGCAGACCAAGTGGCAATTTCATAATTCTTAATAGAGTGGTTAAAACCAATGAGATTAATTGTTGAAAGAAAATGTAGCTTATCAATTATTGATTGGATAATTAATTGAAGTAAATAAATTAATTATAATTATAAATTGACTAATTAACTGCAATAATTCACCAGCAGCCTTAGAAACTGTCTCAAAGTATATTTACCATATCACTAATGACCCTTGATGATATTATCTGGTTGTTGTATTATTTTTTAGATAATACCTATTTTTTTTAATGTTATAATTCCTCATTTTCAAAACCTAAAACTCTGGCCATAATTCTGCTGACTCCTGATAATCAGTCCTTAACTGCCTCTGAAGTCCGGTCTTATTCTGCAAGGAACAGAGGACTTCCTTTCCCTGAATGGTTAGCGTTGTTGATCTAGCCTGCACCTTGGGATACAGTAGGGAAGTTGTTGCTGACCTTACTTCTTCACCGTCAGAAAAGGGGTCAGGACTCCTTCAGGGGAAACATTGCTGTGTCCACGTAGGGTTAGGTAAGTATGCCATGCAAAAATAAACCAAAATTATGTCAGCAAGGCCCAGAGAGGATGAATTCATTCTAGCTCCAATTTAGTTGTTGAAGTCTTCCTGGTGGTACTCTCTAGATCTATTTCCTGTCGGAGGGTTCAAATAGTCCTTTTTATCATAATCTAAATAAATAGTTTTGCTTACATAATTAGGGCCTCTTCTTGATTAGAGAACACTATAAAGAAGTAAAATGTATGTGATACACATTATAAAGTGTTTGCTTATAATATGTCTATGGGTTGTATCATTAAAGGTATGTCCAGTTAAGGGCAAAATTGGTATTAAAATGTCAATGATTAAAGAAGTAAGCAAAAAAATCAATGTTTTCCTTTTTTGTGAATTTGTTTTGTCCTGGGGAGTGGGTGTTGTATTCAGAAAGACTGTTGATCAGTGAGCTGATGTGAGCTTTTGTAACTGTCTTCTGGAAGATTCTTCAGAAAGGGTGCATTTTAGGCTTTTGATGGTGCTTTGACTTAGAGAAAAACATGTAGTCCTAATTTAATTCTAAACCCCTGTTTACATTGTTTGAAGATAGGTTTCAAGCCTCACAAGTGAATCTTTAAAATATTTCTCTGCTCTCAAGTGTTAGTTTAATGGCTTGGATATCTTGCTGTGGCCCCTCTGTGCACATGACTGGCTTATGTTAAATGCTTGGAAGAACATTGCTTTGTGCTTCTAGCTGGATTGCATTCCCATAACTAATTATCAGTAACCATTTTGTGCTGTGTAATGTTCAGAAAGGCTTTCAGGGGACAGAGGTAAGTCTTTCTAGAGCAAGTCTCGCAGCTGAGCAGTGAGAGTAAACCCTCTTTCTTGGAAACTTTAATTTACTTTAGCATTTGATGCTACATCAGGGTCATAATCTGACAGCCTCCCATGCTGGCGTCTTGATTTTAAAACCAGTGAATCATTGCACAGTGATCTGTGAAGGAGCATGATTCATTAATTGCTTGTTATTCTAAATTTCCAGCGAAAAGCTTAGGCAGGACTTTGCAATGCAGGCTTCTAAACAATTTTAAGTTTCCCTTGTTAAAAATTTATAAATGAAGACATTAAACAAAATTATTACTATATTCCATTATAATTCTTTAATTATCTGATTATTTTTGTGGGGCTAGAGTGGCTGATATGACAGTCAGTCAAAGTGAACTTATTCATACATTCATTCATGCATTTATGCATCTATCCATCTATCTATCTATCTATCTATCTATCTATCTATCTATCTATCTATCTTCCTACCTATCTATGTGTTATCTCTATTTATTTTAGGCTCAGAGACTGTGAAGGATATAGAAGACATAATAAGATGGTTTTCTGCCTTTAGGTGCTGTTGATATGTTTGTCCAAATAAACTTTAAAATTAACATAACGTATAGTTTTGCATCCTCCATTTTTAAACTTGATTAATATATCACCATTAATGTGTTATAATAGTTTCCACTTTTTCCCAGTTTTATTGAGAAATAATTGACATACATTTTTGTATAAGTTTAAGGTATACAGAATCATGGTTTGATTTACAGATATTGTGAAATGATTACCACATTGGTTAAGCTAACATCAATCTTCTTATATAGATACAATAAAAAGAAAGGAAAAAGTCTTCTTGTGATGAGAACTGTTAGGATTTACTCTCTTAGCTTTTCTGTATGTCATGTAACAATGTTAACTGTAGTCATCACGTTGTATTGCATCCCTAGTACTTATTTATCTTATAACTGGAAGCTTGTATCCTTTGACTATCTTCCTCCAATTTCTCCTCTCTCACCTTTGGTAATGGCAAAAAGTCTGATTTCTTTTTCTCTGAGTTTGTTTGTTTTAGATTCCACATGAGATTGTACAGTATGTGTCTTTCTCTGTCTGACTTCTTTCACTTAGAATAATGCCTTCAGGGTCTATCCATGTTGTCACAAATGGTAGGATTTATTCATTTTTTATGGCTGAAAACATTCCCATATATATATCTCACAACTACTTTATCCATTCCTCCACCGATGGACACCTAGGTTTTATCCGTGTTTTGGCTATTGTAAATAATGTTGCTATGAGCGGATACATTTTTGAATTAGTGTTTTCATATCTTTTGGATATATTTCCAGAAGTGGAAGTGCTTGATAGTTTCCACTTTTTTTTTAGTTTTAAAACAATCAATGTGATAGATGTGTTTATACATAAATATTCCTAGGATACATAATTGCAACAGGTTTTTTTTAAAATATATTTTTATTGATTTCAGAGATGAAGGGAGAGGGAGAGATAGAAAGATCAACAATGAGAGAGAATCATTGATTGGCTGCTTCCTGCATGCCCCCCTCTGGGGACTGAGCCTGCAACCTGGGCCTGTGCCCTGACCGGGAATCGAACCCTGACCTCCTGGTTCATAGGTCGATGCTCCACTACTGAGCCATGCTGACCAGGCAATTTCAACAGTTTTAAGGCTTTTGATACATATTGCCAAAATGCCTCTTCAAAGTCTTTTAACAAATTTTTATTATTAATTTATAATAATTTTTTATTTTATTTAAACTACACTAAAATTTACTTTATAAAAATAAACAAAATATTATCTATTTAATAGGAGAAATATGACTTTACAATTAGTTTTAATTTCTTAATCAGGAAATTTTTATGAAAGTGTTCTTTAAAAATTATAGAAATAAACTTTATTAGATTAAAAGAATAAACAATTAATAAATTTGTCTAAATGTGAAAAACCAGCAATTAATATCTAACAAACTTTGTAAAACTTCATATTTTGAGGGGAGCTTTACCCGTGTATAAAGGGGATAAATAATTTGATTGAATCGGACTAGCTAATACATGAAATTAAGATTATAATATATTTTATTTTTAAGAACTTGGGAATCAAGGTATTGAAGATTTAAAGATTATTACTTTTAATGTAAGAATGTGGAATCACTTGAATTTGTTATTTAAGATGACATTAACTATTTTTCTTTAAAAAATACACCTCATCTATGAAATATAAAAAGTTAAAACTCTGTATAGCAATCCCAAGTAATGTTGATGCTAATACCTAACATTGCATTGTCTCTGCTTTTCCATCTTTAGGACATTCAGGCGGAAATTGATGCCCACAATGACATATTTAAAAGTATTGATGGTAACAGGCAGAAGATGGTAAAGGCACTAGGAAATTCCGAAGAAGCTACTATGCTTCAGCATCGACTCGATGACATGAACCAAAGGTGGAATGACTTGAAAGCAAAATCTGCTAGCATCAGGTCAGAATAATCAATGTCAGAATACAACTAATGGGGGAGGGGGTTTC
This sequence comes from Cnephaeus nilssonii, assembly GCF_951640355.1. Lineage (NCBI taxonomy): Eukaryota > Metazoa > Chordata > Mammalia > Chiroptera > Vespertilionidae > Cnephaeus > Cnephaeus nilssonii. The sequence continues at coordinate 30,066,447 of NC_137080.1, forward strand.
ATGACTCTTGTATGTAAGACAGAGAACCAGCTGTTTCCCCAGAAATACCCTAAGATTTAAATGCAAAGACTATTTTTTTAAAGTCCTAGTTTTAGTTCCATCAATGTCCCGTGCCCTTTGCCAATTGTTCTCGATTATTCACAAATTTGCATATATTCAACCTAATGATACCAATTATAATGTTACCAACACCTGGTAATTTTTGTTTACCTTAGCCAAGAACTATGTTAGGATCCTTGCAAGCATTACTTTTTTCAGTACTCAAAAAATTCTAGTAAGGTCAGTAGTAAAATTCTATCTTAATATGCGGAAACAGGCTTAATGATTGTGAGGAACTTGCCAAGAATTTGAACTAACAAGTGCCAAGCCAGGATTTGAATCTAGATCTTTTGGACTCTTGGCAATGAACATGTTTTGCCTCATTATTCTATTTGTATATCCAATTTGAAGATGTTTTATAGAAATTAAATATTGCTTATGGGCACTAAAGTGGAAAATTGATGATTCATGTCTGCATTTGGAGAGAGAAAAATTAAATAAAGATGAATCTGAGGACCAGGATGCTGACTAGGAAAGGACCTTGGGAAAATACTTCTGTGACAATTATTAATGTTATTGAAAGTCATGAATATTTTAGAATTATTTTTAATAGATGGCGAATATAAGTTTAGAAGAAACTGAGATCATGTTACTGAGCAAACATCCAAAAGCAAATGTTGGGGAAAGACCAAGATCTTGCACCTGGATCAGTTTCTTTTAAAGTTCAGAAACATGTATGGAAAAATGTACAACCTTAAACCAAATGATCTTGAGTTTGACTTTTTAAATTAACTTATTGATCTTGAACAAGTTACTTAGTCTCTCTGATCCTTAGTTTTTAAATTTATAAAATAAAACTATTTAATTTGTATGATTGCTGTGAAGATTGAATAGGATAATCTGATAGGTCCTTAATCTATGTGAAGCCTGTTCAATGTAGCTTATTTATTTATTTTTTACATAAAGGTGCTCAGTGATTTCATAGAACTAGCATACAGAGAGTAGAAATCTTCAATGATTATTATTGTGAATTAATTTTTAAGTTTTTGTTTTGTTTTTCCTGAAGAGATGTCCAAAGATTTTTATTCTTCTGGGGCTCATTGAGGAAGATTTGCACTTTGTTTTACACGTAAAGAAGGGGGTCATGTATCACGGCTATATGAAAACCTCAGTGTAAAGATCTCATTGAAAATCATGTCAGTATCAGGCAACTACCTATAATAATAAAAGGGTAATATGCTAATTAGACCCGACATCCTTCTGGATGTCATTCCAGACATCCTTCCAGACAAAGCTGGGGCCGGAGCGAAGCCCAGGTCCTGGGTGCCTGCCGGCGACCCAAGGGAAGCAGCATGCATCCTGGGTGCCAGAGGAAAGCAGGTGCCGGCAGCCGGGGGAAGGAAGGCCTACTCTTGCACAAATTTTTGTGCATCGGGCCTCTAGTTTTTAATAAGAGGGAAATTATGGAATATTGTACAGTGAGGGACTATGCTTGTTGAAGATTGAGTCTTCAACTGGCCAAATCCCATTTGGTTGCACCTTTCTGTTCCCCATAAATAGAAATAAGTGAAGAGTTTTAGAATGTTAACACAGTGGCAAGCTTTCACTGAGGTTCTAGCAAAACCAACATCTCGTGTAATGAGCTAAAAGTCTCAGGAATGGTGCTGGTGACAATTGTGCATGTGGTTGCTGGACCTTTGAGAGTTTGGAGGATGAGTTCTTTAGGTAGGAGAACTTAATGAAGGTACATCTGTTTAAACAGACCAATTGGAAAACTACAGACAAAAAAATCTTTGGCATTTCATGGATGTTATTGCCTAAGCCCATTGATTCATGGAAAGAAATACCTTATAAACTTCCGTTGCAATATTATCTTACGCATAACTTAATGTTGATGGGAGAATAAACTTTTTCCAGTGAACTTCTGCATCACAATAGATCATTCCAGTAAAATGTGTTATTAATGTGATGAACTAAAACTATTTTCACCTTTTTTTATCCTTACCCACTTTTGGAGATTCAGGCATTTATTTAAGCATTTAATTAGAAATTACTTCTATATTTAAGGCATTGATAATCATAAATAAGATATGGCCCCTGCTCCAGAGGGTTCACAGTTCTGTCCAAGTTCAGATGGACCCAAAGGAGGGAGCGATTACTTTCATTTCAGTTGGTCATCAAAGGCTTCATAAAAGAGGAAATTTCTAAGTTGAGCCTTGAAAGATGTATAGTTATTCCTCAGATGGACTGAGTGAGGACTGGAGAAGGGCTTCTAAGCAGGAAGCTTGAAATAACACTGTGTTTTCATGGAGTAGTTAAAAAGTTCAGTCTGGTTAAGAATAGATTTTGCCATTGGTGTAGAGAGGAAAGATTATGGCTAGAGAAAAAGGTAGAGAGATGCAAGACATAAATCCTAGAATACCTGTGTGTACCATATTCTGTTCCATTGGTGATGGAATCTGAACATAATTAGATTTGAATTTGTTATGATCCCTCTCACGCAATTATGAGGATGTATTAGATAAGCACGGTTCTAAAGACAGGGAGACTTGTTACTTAATTCATGTTGTTGAGGCACTGGCGGAACACCTAGAAACAAATAACCAGTAACCATTGGATTGAGAGCTCTTTAAAAGAGAACTGTAGGCCAAATAGATGGTGGGGTGGGGAGTATCAGACAGAGGTGGCAGGTGAGCACTGTGAGTAGGCAAGAGGATGCCACCAGAAGAGGGTACAGCACAGAGTTCCAGGAAACCCAGGTGCATAAGGAATAGGGGAAGGAAAGGAAACCAGGAAAGAACCTGAGAAGTGGCTGTCCTTGAGGAAGGAAGAGAACCTGGAGAGTATTGCCAAGAGCCAAGAGGGAGGGGGTTTCAGAAAGGAGGGCTTAGTTAATAGTGCTGGCTGCTTCAAGAAGGCGAGTAAGACCAGGGCTGCTGAGTCCAGCTGTAATTAGAAGGGCTTCGATGACTTTGCCAGGATCATTTTGTGATTGAGGCAAAAATATGATTGCAGAGGACTAACAAGTCAGAATGGGAAGTGAGGCACTGGAAATAGAACCGAGTCTACACAGTCTCATGTTCTCAAGTAACTGCTCTGAAGGGAAGGGGGAGAGAGAACGCATGGCTGTAACTACATTATTACCCATAACAGTATCGTAAGTCTATAACAGCTGGCAGGCTCCATCTAGATTGACCTTTCTCTGCTTTCATATAGATTAGATATGTTCAAAGTAATGAGTGATATAGCCTTCATTTTTATCTTAAAAAAATGGACAAAATAAATTTTATGAATATATTCATCATTACTTAGACATTTATAAAAGATAAAATGGTTTATTTTTCTCAGTAGTGGGCCCTCATATGGGAAGCACACCTTAGAGAGAAGTGGTAGAGGATAGTGTTTCTAATGTTACACTCTGAGCTAGACTGCCTGGGTTTAAACACTGGCTTTGCCATTTATCAGCTGTGGACCCATGGGCAGGTTACTTAGCCTATTATTAGTCTCATTGATCACCATTCTGTTTGGCACTGATCAGCTCCAAGGACATAGAAATTCTCTCTACCCCATCTTTTTCTACCTTTATTCACTAGTACCAGGAATTTCTGAGCAGGTCCCCAACAAGGCTGGATCCTGAACAAATACGGACCAAAAGTATGGATAATCCTATATAATAAAAGCCTAATATGCTATGTATCCAGTCATCCACTCATCCATTCAACCAAAGCATAATACGCTAATGATATGCTAAGGCTGCTCAACCGCTCACTATGATGTGTACTGACCACCAGGAGCCAGACACTCTGACCGGTAGGTCAGCTTGCTGCTGGGGTCCCGTGGATCTGAGCAAGATGGGTCGGACATGCCCTGGAGCCCTTCTGCAGTCCTCCCCAGCTGGCCAATCTCCCGCATCCCTCCCCACCCCTGATCGTGCATTGCTGGGATCTCTTGGCCTGGCCTGTACCCTCTCACAATCTGGGACCCCTTGGGGGATGTTGGAGAGCTGGTTTCGGCCCAATCCCACAGGCCAGGCCGAGGGACCCCACTGGTGCACAAATTCGTGCACCAGGCCTCTAGTAGAAAATAACAGTGTCATGTGAATTGCTGAGGTTGGAGGATAGAGCTTAGAGTAAGAGGTAAATGGGGCTGTTCACTGAACCCCACAATGAGGCAGAAATTACTAGCAGTCACAATTCAAGGTGGTTTCTAGAGTACAACTCTTTACATGGAAGAATAGAAAGAACACAGTATCTGCAGACCTGTTATCAGGAGTTAAGAGTGGGCTGAGCTAAGCACACCCAGTAATCCCCAGATTTACAGATCAGATTCCTCATTCTGCCTCTACAGGAAATGAGAGAATAAAGGGGCAGAAAAGAGGCCAGAAGTGTGCTTAGTGAGGAAATCCCTACCCAAGGCAGGAAGTGTTCTTCTCATTAGCAAACACAGTAGGTCCTCGCGTTACATGGGAGATCCGTTCCTACGGGTGACGTAACGCAATTTTCGCCGTAAGTTGGACTCACCTCCATAAGCACCTACGTCACTCACATGGAGCACATACACAGCAGTAATGAAGTGAAACAGTAACAAAAATTTAAAAGAAAGATAACAATCCCTGACCTTTACTTGTGGTAAATACATAATAAAAAACATAAAGCACATATGTATATAGGTCGAAATGACGGAACTTTTTTTAATAAATAAGTGGGAGATGGCAATGTAACCATGAAATGACATATGTGGAGTCCGACGTAACCCGAGGACTGCCTGTATGCAGAAACAGCCTATCTCCCAGACGCCTGCCTCCTTCCGTCCTTTCTGAAAATGATGCCTGTTGAGCACTGATTTTCTGCTTCTCATTCCCCTCATTCCTTTTTAAAATATGTATATTTTTGTTGATTTCGTAGAGGAAGGGAGGGGGAGAGAGAAATAGAAACATCAATGATGAGAGAAATATCATTGATTGGCTGCCTCCTGCACACCCCATGCTGAGGATCAAGCCCACAACCCTGGCATGTGCCCTGACCGGGAATCGAACCATGATCTCCTGGTTCATAAGGATACACTGACCACTGAGCCACGCCGGCTGGGCTTTCCGCTCATTCCTTTAAAGCAAGGTCTACCCTTAACACTGACCTCTTGTGAACAAAATCTCTGCCTTTAATATTTCTGTAAGCTCTTCTACCACTTTATAATTGAAAGCTGGCTTTCCCCTTAATTGCCTGGTTTACTTAAATTTAATTAAATTTAAGTTTAATGTGTCCATTTTCCTCACCTGGCAGCCATTGGGAATAATCTGCATATTTTGCAACTGGTATGGATACCAAACAATCAGAATGCCAGCCAAAGACGTCTAGTATGGCACCCGCAGAACACTGGCTGAGCAGGAGCCCTGCCGCGCAGCTGGTAGCAGGGGGAGGTGGCAGCCTCTTCACTGCTTCCAAAGCATTGCTTCTCCATCTGTCAACAACTCCTTAGAAGTGGATACAGCCATTAGTCCACCCTCTCACCATCTAATTCCTGCTTCCTCCTCATCTGCTGGGCACTCTCCTACTCTCCTCATTACTTTAAGCATCTGACTTCCCTTTGCTTTTCCATCTTTTCTTCAGTTTGTCATTTTTGATGTGCATATTGATAATTTTTTATATTTTCACTTCCAAGTGTCTGTATTGACTTTATCTATAAAAGTCTTTATCCCTAGTCTGTTTCCAAGTCCCATAGACTTGGCCCTACCTAAGATTCAGTTCATGCCCCATGTCATCTTGGCGTTCCTGAGACACTCGATCTTCAAGAGACCCAGGGCAGATTGTTCTCCAGAGCACACGTATCATTTTACTACATTCCACCTGCCATGTGTATTTCAATGCCACTGTTTGCCATGTTAGTTAGAGAAGAGCCCTCTGTTGTATAAAATCCGAATTGCTTACCATATCATCGGTAAATCAACTCTCCTTCACATTAAAATACAATCTGATGAAGTGGGTGCCTTCTTTCATTACCTTATTATATACCAGGACCACCTCTATACTATTATCCAACTTTATAGTTTTGTCCTGTATATATAATTAATCTACAATATTACAACTAGATTTTTTTAAAAAAATACATACACATTTTCTAATGTTTTCAACTTTTGAATTCTTAGCTTTCTTTTTATTTTCATTCTTCCTAAACCTGCCCATCTCTGTCCCCATATTTAGTTGCTTAAACCCTTCCTCTTTTCAAACTCATCAATCTTATCACCCAGTTTGGATTCCATCGTAAGCCATTTCAATGAGGTCAGGATCTTAAATTTCCTCTCCCCACTTGATTTTCCATCTACTTTTTAAATCTTTGACATTCTGATGATCACACCCTCTCTTTTGCCTGCTCTTAATTCTGGATTATTTAGTGTTGCACTAGAAAGTAAAAAAAAATAACATTTCTTTAATTTGAGCCTTTCTACTTAGAATTGGTATTGTGATGCTGAATGGTTTTCTGTCATAGTCACCGCCATACCTATTTTTAAAAAGACTTTGATTCCGCTTTAGCTCCCACACTCCCTCTCTGCAGGTGGTCTTGTTTCCTTTTTCTGAGAGTGAGACCATCTGATGAATGCCCCTTCTGTGCATTCTGAATTTTAAATTGTGTTTTAATTGTGATAAAGTTAATATTGTCATAATAGGGAGCATTTGCTCTAATTTATCATCATTTTTATAAAGAGAATATCTGCCAAAGATCACAATAACAGTTAATATTTATTAAACATCCACGTGCCAGACCTACAATAAGTGCTTTACAGACATTACCTCCTTGGACCATAGTGTGGTCATTGGAACTATGTAATAATATTTGGCTCAATATCTTGGTTAATATCTTAAATATTATTTTATAATCTTTTTGGATGACTATGATTAAACTTTTTAAATACTAATATCCAAGGTACCAAATACTCTTTTGTGCTAAAAACCAACACATACAATTGTATATTATACCTAGAACAGCGTAAGAGAAGATTGCTAATGATTTGAAACTTCAGCTAGAAGATAGGCTCTTAGGAATATTTGACAATATTTTTTTCCTCCCTGGAAAAATGTGAATTACAAATATACTAATAAATTCAGTAATGGGAATGACATGGTTTAAATTTTTATATTACATTTATTTAATTTAGAATTATGTTAATTAAATATCTACTTATCAGCTTAGTGATGTTTAATATAGGTCCTTATTAACATATGGTTTCAAAGGCCAGTGAAATTGTCAAATCTAATGAAAACAGAGTTCAAAGACAAAATTTTATCATCCCATTCTTTTATGAGCCTCTTAAAAATTCAGGGCATCTTTTAAAAAGCTGTTAGAGAATATTAACCTTTAACATCGTCATTACATCTAATGTTACCACATTTTACAATGTCACTGACTCCACTTTTAATCTTAGGGAGCTGATTTTGCTACACATGTTGTAAAATACTAAAACTTCCTTTTCTCGAGTCTAATAGAGGAATGGTCTGCTGCTCTCTTCTTCCTTTTCCTCTCCGGTTCAGTGCTGGGCCCTCCACTTGCCGCAGCGATGGAAGTGTTCTACATCAGCATTCTTCAGAAGGGCAGCCTGTAGCCACATGTGGCATGCTGAGCACTTGAAACATAGCTATGCAACTGATGAACTGATTTCAAATTTTATTTAACTGACATTTAATTGAAATAGCCACATGTTGCTCGTGGCTACCATATTGGAAGCCCAGCTCTAGTGTTCCTTCAGCACAGACGGAATTCTGAGGACTTCATTTTTTTTTCCTGATGGGTGTTCATTCTCTTTCTGAGAGCAGGAATACTCCTCTTTTTAATTTTACTGGTTGTTTTTGTACTAACAAAGGTATTTTCTTTTATTATAACTTTAACTTATAATCTATGGGTATTACCGTAAACGAAAAATAAATTTGATTTTTAGCGAGAATGCCAAATTGGACATCTAATTCCATAGTCCTCACACAATAGGGGATAGTATGTCTTTGCTCCTCTTAGGTTGGGTCGTATAGTCTCTTGTAGACCTGCTTTCCAGATGTCTACATGTCTATCTGGAAAAGAGCTTGGGCTTGAGTTTGTATTCCACGGTCTCACCAGAGCTTCCTGAGCACCTTTCTTCTTTCTCCCAGCCACAGTTCTCTCCTAGAGTTGGTAGGTTTCCTGCTGCAGAGTGCATTCGGATTACTTGTCTTGCTCCTAACCTGACCCTTGAAGTTTCTATTTCTGAAGCAGTGTGTAGTACCTGTTATCAGAGTGGTTGCTGCATAAATGTTGTTTGTATTGAATAAATGAAAAAAATCTATTTTAATAAATGCCCCATCCTTACTCACAAAGTTTCCTTTTTTATATCTGTATACTGGGAGAAGGACTAAAAACTTATTTGAAAAAACATTGAAAAGAAGAGGCGTCTGGTGATTTAAAATAAATATTAATTCATCATTTCATCCTCTCTCCCACCCTCCTTCCCTCCCTCCCTCATTTTTCTTTCTTGGATGTAAAGTACAGCATTGGTAATATAATCAGTAATATTATAACAACTATGTAGGTATCAGATGGGTGCTAGACTTATGGGGGGGGGGTCACTTCATAAGTTACTAGTATATAAATGCCTAACCACTCTGCTATATATCTGAAACTAATACGATATTTAATGTCAACTGTATTTGAAAAATAAAAATATTAAAAATAAAGTAAATGGCAGGATACTTTCTACTACAGGGTATCCCAAAAAATGTATACACACTTGGAATAATTTACTAATTCCAATGGGTTAAATCTGATAAGAAAGAAACATCAATTGAGCTATCAGCTATTAAAGTGTATATATATTTTTTGGGACAACTTGTATACTTAAATAATTATCATTTTTATGAATCTTTGCCTTCTAACAACTTTTTGCATATTTTTACAAATAATTTGTCATTTACAAATGTTTAGTCAGGTATAAATTAAATTATTCAATCTAAAAAGAGGGAATTTTTATAAAGCATATTATTTAGTAGACGTCATCCTAGGTTGATAAATACCTTCATCCAATGAAAGTATTTATTATTTTGCCTGTGTTAAGTGACTAAAGAATGAACTGAAGCAGGTGAGAGTTAGGATAATGAGTCAATTATCTATAATGTAAGTGCCCACAGATATGTGTCAAATAAAAAAAATGTTTTAAGTGAAGATTCTGAAAACATGATTGATGACTGCTTCTAAAGTCTCAGGGGAATGTAAGCTTTAAAATATATAGAGTCAAATTGAGAAAGTACAATTAACATCATACACAAATTTAAGGATTCTTCTTGCAAAGCATTCAACCCATTGCCCAAAAAAAAGCTTTCATCTTATAAGATGAAAGAATTAAATTGAAACTAGAACACTGAAGGCTACTACGGAAGCATGCATTTATTTGGGCATATGGTAGTAATCCACTAAACACAGTTATAGTCCATTGGAGGATAACCAAAACAGATTTTCCAAGCAAAGATTCTGCCAGATCAGGTTGCTTTTTACTATGGAAAAAGAAGGATGCAGAAAAGTACATATACTAATGTTGGCTTTTTAAATTTCAAAGTCACTTTAGTATCTCTTTTATAAAAGTATTGTCTTCTTCTTTATAAATAGTTCTTCAGGTGCTGAGTGCCATAGATTTCCATGATCAATTTTATTATTTCTATTCAGTCAGAAAAGTTAATTGCATTGAAAAAGGCATTTGCATGCTCTTCAATACAATGAGCGTGTAACTGGAAATCAAAGGAATGTCTGGTTTGTTATTGATTAAAGAGTTAACTACAGACATTGAAGATGCAGGATCAAATCTAAAATAAGAGGTCAGGGTATGTGCATACCTGTTTTGCACACAGAGAGTGTCAAACACTTCTTGATTTACTGAGGACCTCTGATTTCTACTCTGATTTCTAATGGTCTTTTTAAAAAATTTATACTTAAAAATACTGGCAAGAAATTGCATCAAGTCAGTCAAATGTACTTACGGCAAAATAGTTTTTAACTGTCAGAGAGGTTTTCAGTTAATATAATTTAAATGATTTAGTTCTGCTCTGTGACTAGTAAAATCATTATTTATCAGGGATAGGTAATTACATATTTGGCCTAAAATTAATCAATATGAACACAGAAAAGCTGGCACTGGAGCAGAATTGAAATCTCATTAAAGAACAATTTTATACAGCATAGGGAATATACTAGTAGTCAATAGTGTTGTAATAACTATGTATGGTGTCAGATGGGTAGTAGGCCTATCAGATTGATCACTTTGTGTAAGGTATATAAATGTCTAAGCACTACGTTTTACATCTGAAACTAATACAATAATGTATGTCAACTATAATTGAAAACTAATTAAAAAAATAAATATGAAAAAGAGGCAACTCAAAGAAAGGAACAATTTTGTAAAGTGAGGTCAATTATAGCACCTATGGAATGATTAGAAAAGATTGTAAATGCAAGAGAATAAAACAAATTTTTTTTAAATATGTTTTTATTGATTTCAGAGAGGAAGGAAGAGGGAGAGAGAGATAGAAACATCATTGATGAGAGAGAATCATTGATCAGCTGCCTCCTCCAAGCCCCCCACTGGGGATCAAGCCCACAACCTGGGCATGTGCCCCTGACCAGAATCGAACCTGGGACCTTTCAGTTCACAGGTCGACGCTCTATCCACTGAGTCAAACCAGCTAGGGCTAAAATAAAATTTTTAATCATATAGTTCTCAAAGAACTATAAAATACTGCAAACTTCTTTTTGTATTTATTTTAATTTTATTTTATACCTAGCTCTTTTGAATAAGACATATAATTTTAATTCTTTTTCTATTAGCCAGTAGGCATTGGAACTGAAAGTAGATCACAGGACAATTGGCCTTTTGTATGTGGCTGAATGCTGGTTCATACTATTTTAGAGAAATTTTTCTTTTAAACAATAATATTGGCTGATGGATTATGGTCATGCTTTTATGAATTGGAGATGAGCTAGAGATCAATAACTTATAGTTCTGAAAAGATTATGAACTTTTTAAACAAAGAAAATATATTGTTGATCTATTTCTGGGAGTACCATCTAATTTGGTCAATGGGGAAATATCTGTTTGAATGATCTAGAACAGATAATTCAGTTTTAAGACAGAGCCTCAAGTAGATCAGATATCCAAAACAGGAAGTCAATGGTGGGTCTGAGGGACAGTAGTGGCTGTGTCTAAATCTCTCAGTAAAAAAGCAACTTTGTAGAAGGGGAAATCCTAATACCAATGTCAAGGTAAGGATTGCTGTCTGAGAGGATATGGAACCTGATCAACAGAGGTTTCTTGCACCTGGAGTTGCCCCAAATCTTTTTTCATCATAAGTCCTTAGTCTTTGCAAACTATTGCGGAACAAGGCTTACGTCTGTCTCTATCAGCCTTGCCCCTTTTGATCTGAAAGGTCAAGGTAATTCCATTTCACACAGATTAGTTTGTAAATCCACATTCACAGTCTGTCCACTGGGGTGAAGCAGGATTGACTAAATGCTGATTTTTTGAGTCTCTACAGTTGTTTCTGATGGATCTGTTTTTTCAAATCCTGCCCATGTGCTATGGGCTGGAGACTGGATACGTGGGTTTTCTCCAAGTCCCTTACAGGAGCAAGGAACAAATTTGTTCTTTGTTTGCATTTCTGTTTTCAAAGGTCTTGGCTGTTATTGGAGCCTTCATCACATAAAAATGTATTTCCTAAACCTGGTTTCCTGATTGTGAAGTTCATAATTTAAGTATCTGAATGTACTCTTCTGTATAGTTTTTGTTGGTAAGGAAAATAATATGGGCCTATTCTAAATATTGTATTGTAAATATTGTTACAAAAATTCATAAAAAGTAGGTGTTTACTGTGTTCTTACTAGTAACCACAGCTGGTATACATCTTTCTAAACATTGTTTATACATATAATTTCTTTCTTCTCTATCCCTCTCTTCATGTACATAGATGAAATGAGAAAATATTATTCTGAATGTGCATATATACTTCACATAAACTACTGAAACTTGGTTTTACAATTTTACATTATGTTATGCACATTCTTCTTGAAAGCCTCATGTTTATGCTTTTGTGGTATGGAGATGGACATTATAATTTTGATAGATAGTACCAACGTGTACTCTGAATTCAAAATAACTTTCTTACAGGGAAATTATATCTTTAATATATATTATTAAGATACATGGCCAATAGTATTATAATAACTACTAGAAGCCCGTTTGCACGAAGATTCTTGCAAGATATTCATTCATCTGGCTGCCTGCACCAGTTTTCCGCCTGCACCAGTTTTCCGCCTGCACCAGTTTTCCGCCAGCACCAGGGGGACCCAGGCCTTGGCTCTGGCTACTGTCTTCTGCCTTCTTTCAGGGTTGGGGCTTGGCCTCTGGCGGCAGCGGCGCAGGGCAGGCTCTGCCCGCCCCACGCCACCAGCAGCGATCTGGGCACCTCCTGCCAGCCCAGGTCCTTCAGCCGCTCAGCGATGGGGGGCGGGGCAGCGCGTGGGAGCCGCCATCTTGGTTAATTTGCATAGCACCCTGATTGGCTGTGGGGCATAGCGAAGGTACGGTCAATTAGCATGTTACCCTTTTATTAGGTAGGATAATTTTATTATTAGTTTTATTTTTTTGGCTTCTTTCTTAGATGTGAACATTAGTCGGTCATATAAGATTTTCAGGCTAAGAGAAAGTATATACTTTTTTGGATGCAATTCAAACATCTAAATGTGGTCAGCATTATCTCTCAACAGGGCCCATTTGGAGGCCAGTGCTGAGAAGTGGAACAGGTTGCTGATGTCCCTCGAAGAACTGATCAAATGGCTGAATATGAAAGATGAAGAGCTTAAACAACAAATGCCTATCGGAGGGGATGTTCCAGCCTTACAGCTCCAATATGATCATTGTAAAGTAAGTTGACCACATACGGTGGGTATCTTTTAAAGTTAATTTAGATTTTGGTGAATAAATACTCAAAATAAAATTCTAGATAAATATCAGTTGAACCAAGTATCACAGATTCCTCCCATCTCTGCTTCTAAATTTCAGTATTTATACATTTACTTTAAATTGTATTAATTGCTTCCATTTGTTTCAAATTAATTTTTCTCTTCATATTTAACTAAATATGAAGAGAAAAATGTAATGTTAAAAAAAACATTACAGACATCTAAAGCATAATATTGCTCTTAGGTAATTATGAAATTTATCTAACTTTCCAAAAGTTTTAAAATATTAATATCTTATATTGGGGACTTTTTTTTACTATATAGTAATCTTAAATTTGAAAGTCATAGAATCATAAAGAATTACAAACTATTTATAATAAATGAAAGTAAAAAAAATAAGGACTTGTACTAGTAAAAAATATAGGTCTTATAGCAAATGATAGTAGTATTTAAGATCATTTTATGTTTTCTTTTTCTGAACTTAGATCTTTTTTTTTTTGAGTAACATTTTCATTCTGCTCAAATTTCTGTCTCTGTACAAATGTGTACTTCTACGCTGATAAGCAGATATGCTTAAATGTTATTAACTGACAGATTAATTCTTAGCTCTTTGTATTAGTTAAGTTTTTTGCCTTATTAACTTTTTATTCGTTTATTTATTATTCCTTCGTACTAATTTATCACATTACATATCAGCTTGTTCTATTATATATTTTATTCTCTTCACATGCAATGCAAGTTCTCATTCTAAATCTGTACATTTTAATGTGATGTCAGAATGCTATTCCCATTTAAAAAATGACAAGCACCAACATACGCATCTTTAAAGAAAGGTGTTATCTATATAACATATTGCTTCAATGCAAAATGATAAGACCATGAGATTTATTTTATTTTGAACCCTTCTGATGAGGTTATTCAAATTACCTTTTGGGTAAACTTTCTTTTTCTACTTAAAAGAGAATATGATAGAGAAATAACTCAAACATGAATTATTTATTTCTGAAATTTTCCATTTAATATTTTCAAACTGCAGTTGACTCCAGGTAAAGTGAAACCATGGAAAGTGAAACAGTGGATAAGGGAGGACTACAGTAATGGTTTTGTAAAGTTGGGGACTGATTGAGCATGCTTCCTTGCTGATGGGAATTATCCTATAAAGTGGGAAAAGTCAGTGACGCAGTGGGGAGGGTACCACCCAGGAACAGTGATGGGTGGATCCAATGTATAAGTGGAGCAGTTTGTTTTAGGGAGAAGGGCAAAGAGTTCATCCATTTTAACAGGTAACTGTCTGACTTACTTTTTTTGAACCACACAGTACTATTTAAAGAAGTTGAATTAATTTGACGTAATTTCTCAATGCTAAATTAGAACATCTAAAGATTATGAGATGAATGTGTTTCACGTCATTTTCATACCAATGTGACCTTTCAGTTATGTGGGGGCATTCATCAGAACTCTTAACATCCTTTCTCCAATAGAATGCATGATTGAGTTTAGAAAAGGAAACCACCCAAGAATCATTGAAAGTGTGTGGTTCAGGTAAAATTTCTTGTTGGTTTGTCCATTCCCTCAGGTATCTTCTGACCTTTGTTTAACCCAATGTAATTCTTATATTCAAATCTCATAAGAGTCCGGACATTAGGGCCTTAAACTGAATTACCAAGATACACAAGCAAACTTATTAAAATAATGAATTGGAACATTATCTTTAAAATAGCAACACCCCACCATGAAATTTAATGTGCGTGTGTGCGCGTTTCCCTGGTAAAGCTATCTGAGATTCCTTCTGCAAACCTGTAACTTCAAGGTTTTGCTGTGTTATGAGCCTAGTTAAATGTGAGAAATTGACCTCTTGGTAAAAGTGCTTAAAATTAATTTCCAAGTCCCCCTCCTACTTTGCCACCTATGTTGACTTCCTTCTTATCAAATATCAAATGCATGGCCCCGTACAGTCTGTTAGTAAAGAGAAGTAGCAGTTCTCTAAGTGAGCCTGCACCTACCTGCCATACTCCCATTTAGTTGTGTGTAGTCTAGTCTGTCACCTGAACCTGACAGGTATAATTGGAACCTCACCCCAAAGGGTTTATCCAAGTCTAGAGGGAGAATCAAAGTAGCCTAATAGCTGTCACTCTCTGGTGGTGAAATGAAGGGTGGACCACAAATACAATCAAGAAATAGAGGTCTGTAAAACCAAGTGGCACAGTCCACCTCTTTATTCAGCCCAATCCTAACGAACTAACTGCCTCTGAACATATTTAACCCAGAGACAATTTTATGTATCTCACAGTTCATTTCTTTATTCAGGAAACTTCTGTGTTACACCTGATGTTTGCCAGATACATTGCTAGATATTGGGCATGCATCAATTTATGACTGTTTCTGCTATCACAGATGTCACCCTGTAGCAGCAGAGATACGTTTGAAAAGAAGTAATGACAGTAGATATCAAAAGCGCTGTAAATGAGCATGAACACAAGCCAGGGAGGCACAGAGGAATCATGATTATTTGTACTTGGGAAGATTGGGTAGGGCTCCATAGAGCAAGAGGCCTTTGAGCTAGAAAGACACCGTGAAATATGAATACACTACAGATTTTTACAAAAACTTCTGGCAGAAAAATCCTCCAAATTAGCCAGGGTATGAATTGGAGTATGCAATAAAGGAGTTGCTCATCTCCCTTTTTGATTACATGTAGAATAAGACTGAATATATTTGCTGGATAAAGAAATACATTTATGTATGCATGTATTTTAAAAATGGAAGAAATAATATTATTTTACCACTATAAGAAGCTGAATGTTTCCTATCTTAGTTTTATCATTCATACTTAGTATTCTGATTGAGGCATCACTTTTGTATGCCAATGTGATGGAACCAAAATAAATTTATATATTGTACGTTCATTTAGGGACATTGACCAATATTTCTAAAGCACTGTGAAGGGAGATTTTTAAAAACATTTCATCTGCATACCAATGAAAAGTAAGCCTGTTTTCTTCCCCTTTTTCATGTGGTTTTATTAGTGCTATCGAATTTAATGACTCTTCAGCCCCATTTACTGTCATTTTATGACTTCAGATCCATATATGCTGATTTAGGTTTGAAAGCAACTTGGGGGAAAAAGGAAATTGCATTCTAACACATTCTCTTTATGTGGCTATCAATTATTTTTTTCTGCTTATATTCTTCAATGAACAGTGCTTTTGTGAAACCAAAAGCTAAGGAAGCCTGACATTTCTGTTCTAGGTACGATGCCTTGTGTGTAGGGCCAGCTTCATGGGTGTGTCCAATGCAGTCACCGTCATGCAGGGCTTTGCTCTTAGAAGGGCCTGTACTTGGTTTCCTGCTCTGCTGCCTCTTTAAATGCTGAGTACTATTGGACCAGGCACCGTGATTTCACTTCTCACAGAGCTCTGCAGATTATATAGCCAGACCTGCTTGCATCGAGAAGGAAAACATTTATGTCTATGTTTTGGTATATATAAACCAACACTTTTACAATAATGAAAGCCTCTTCAAAATTACTTTACGCGCCCTCTTTCTCCTCCAGTAAGTAAGGCATCCTGAGCCCCTTATGTGCCCCTCATTGTGACTTGTGATGGCTGCTTGTTAGTGTCAGCTGGGTTGTGATTAGTGGTTTCTTTTTGGTCCTCCCTTTCCTGTGGACTCACTCAGTGTTCTTCTGTTCTGTCTTTTTACCTGACTTCTAGGTCACCGCTCTTTCCTCATATTCTTCTCACCTCACTGGTAGCTCCTTCTCTATTAGGCTACTTTGATTCTCCTTCTCAGTTTATTTTACTGGTTCCTCCTTTCCCCCTCAACCTCCTAAAATAGAGATGCACCAGGGGTCAGGTCGTACCAACTTCATTTCTGAACTCATCTGGTCTCCTGGTTTTCCACCACATCTATATGCCAACTGTTCCCAAATTTATAACTGTTCACCTGTCATCTCTACTTGGGAATCTGATAGACATCTCCAACTTGAAATGTCCATACTGAATTCCTGAACTTACCCCTCAAATTTCTTCTATCCAGTCTTCCCGATTTCAGTGGATAGAATTCTGTTCCAATTGTTAGCTAAAAAACAATAATTACTTCAATATTGTCTTTCATATTCAGCTTGTTAGGAAATCTTGTTGGTTCTATGTTCAAAATATAGAATCTGAATCTGACTGCCTATAACAAGTTCTTTGTAGCTACAGCTATCAGTCTGTGTGTATGGTTTGTTTGTTTGTTTGTTTTAGCACAACAGCCAGGGTATTCCCATTCAAATAAATCAGAAGTCTTTGGTAGCTCTCTAATTCAGAATAAAAGCCACAGTCCTCAAAATGTCTTTAAATATATATATATATATATATATATATATATATATATATATATATATATAATTGATTTCAGAGAGGAAGGGAGAAGGAGAGAGAGAGAAATGTTAATAATGAGAATCAATGATCGACTGCCTCCTACACGCCTCCTACTGGGGATCCAGCCTGCAACCCGGTCATGTGCCCTGACGGGGAATCAAACCGTGACCTCCTGTTTCATAGGTTAATGCTCAACTGCTGAACACACTGGCAGGGCCTCAAAATGGTTGTTAAGACACTACATGATCCGACCTACTTCCTATTCACATCTTGCTCACCTCATTTTTGCTATTTCCTCTTCTTACAACCTGGTTTTAGCCACTCTGGTCTCTTGGTATGCCTTCAGTCACAGCTGGTTTTTTTTGCCTAGAATTCTCTTTGCTTAATATCCACATGGTTAACTCCACCATTTTGAAATATTTGCTCTATGGCACTTTCCCAGTGAATCCTATCCATACTTCTCTATTTGATTGTAACCCCCATCTCAGCATTTGTTATATCTCTTACCCTATTCTATTGTTTTCTTTTTCTACAGCATTTATCATCTTCTCTTATAATTATTTATTTTCTGTTGTCTCTTTGTCTATGCCTGGCAGTTTAAATGCCTAAGAAATATTTGTTGAATGTCGAATGAATGAAATATACCCAAAGATAACATGTCCTTTGGCATAAATGTTCCTTTTTATTTCTCTTTAATCCCCTTTTTCTTATTCATGCTTGAAAGCATATCACATCTTGATAATATTTCTACTTTAAAGAGCTGAATCTTCAATAAAGGTAATAGCTGACCGAAAACGTAAGCAACAATATTTTCTCAAGAGCTAGACATAATTTCAATTACATGACATACTTGAAGTTGTAAGAGAATTAATCAGTACCATTATACTTTATGCTTTAATATTGTAGTCAACTAAGAGGTTATCTTTTACCTGTCTTAATACTGCCTAAATTATTCAAACCAAGAGATAGAAAGATTTTTATATGAGCAGAAAGGAACTAACATGTGTTGATTGTTGAGATAGCATTTAAAATGTACCTTTTTATGCTGGATACTGCCAGATTCTCCCAGTGTTTTGCTTCTCTCTTATGTAGGAATTTGACAGTTGAAAACTTGATGATTTATGATTCCTAACAAACCTAGGGAGTAGCTTAAACACATGGACTCTCTCATTCAGTAACTATGTTGGCATGTATTACAGTTTATAAATAAATCTATCTTCAGAGATGTTATTGAAGTAGAACATAAGGAAAAGTTTTATGATTGTTATAGATAATAAAAGTGTGCTTCTAAAAATATTTGTAATTCTTAACAATACTGTTCTTGTAATTTGTTAAGGATAAATTAGATGATAAATAAACTTGATTTCATTTGGTATTCCTTTCTTAAAAGTATAATTTTTAATTATGAAAATAATATTATAATATAGATTTTGTCAAAAACATGGCCGTAATTTTACCACTGTAACACAAGCATTTTCATTTTGCATTATTTCCTTTTTGCATATTCACCTTTCACTCAGTTTTAATAGGGTATATAGGTTTTTTATCCTGTCTTTTTCACTTAGATGTATGCCATGCCTATTTCTTCACATTGCAATGTAGTCATTATTACAATAATTTTTCAAGGTTACATAATGGTCTCTAGTGTAGCCTTACCTAGTGAACCTAAATGTTTTCCAGGTGTTAGGTATTTAAGTTGGTTTCAATTTTTATTAATCATAAATAATGTTACAATGAAAAGTGTTGTGTTTGGAGCTATTTTTTCGTGTGGATTATTTTCTTAGGATATATTCCCAAAGCTGAAATTCTTGTTTCACATAATATGTACATAGTAATGGGTCTTGATATATTGCCAACCTACTTTCCCAAATGATTGAACCAATTTTCTGCCTCCAGCAACGTATGAAAGTGAAGTTTCACTGCGTCCTTGCCTGTGATTTCTCATTTTTTTTTTGTGCCTCTTTCTGGTGAACGTTGTAATTTTTTTTTGGCATTAACATGCTTGTATTTCATATCAATATGGGAATTTAGAGAGCAGGTTTAGGATGTCAGATGTCTGACTCAAATTTCTCTCCCAAAAAGAAGTGGTGAACTGATTAGATGTTTTGATTTAGTTGCACCTAGAAGGATAGGGAAAAAGTGGTCCATTGTTGTTGAACTGGTTAATTGAAGAAATTTGGTATTTATAGCAAATTAGTGTGTGTGATGTAATCTGGTTATTTTTACCACCAAAGAGATTTACATTACTATTTTATTCTGGTACAGATTGGTTCACTACATTTATTTGTTGGCTATCTACAAATCGAAAGTTACATAAGAGGTTTGCAATTCAGTTTTATGCTTAACAAACACTTTGGCTTAATTTTGGAGGATCACATAACTCTATTTTTCTCATTAAGAAATAATTTTTCTCTTGGAAGAATTAAATTCAGTTGTTACTGCTAATGAAGGTTTGGATACTGGTATTGGTCATCCAAACTATAGATAAAACAGGTAGAACTTTCCTCCAAGTATAACTGCACAGAGGCTGAGGAGAGAAATTCAGTTTCAGAGAATGATGGTAAGATATTAGATTAGCATGTTTTAATAGCTAGTTATTCTACAGCACTGAATAGTTTTAAAATCTGTTTAAATTCACTGTCTCACCTGTGCAGTGAAGTGGAATGAGAGATTCTGTTACTAACCTGCAGAGAAGTTATGGGCAAACCCAAGGACTCATGGTAGGTAAGGGTGTACCTACATGGTACCTACTGAGCTATAGCACAAGGATTTGGTTGCAAATTTCTATCTGGTTTTACTACACTACAAAAAAAAAAAAAAAAGAAATGTCTCTTTATTCTTTTATACACAAGCTAGAGGCCTGATGCACGAAATTTGTGCAAGAGTGGGCCTTCCTTCCCCCGGCTGCCGGCACCAGCTTCCCTCCCAGCCCCGGCTGGCACCCGGGACCCGGACTTCCCTCCCAGCGCTGGCTTTGTTCAGAAGGTCATCTGGAATGACGTCTGGTTTAGTTAGCATATTACACTTTTATTATTATAGATATATTAAATTTCCATTCTACCCTCTCGGCATAGATGTGAGTCTTCAGAGAGGTTCAGTCTGATGTAGGAGCCAGGTCTGCACAAAGGCCAGGACAGGTATGTGTGCTGAATGCTCAGAAAAGCAGATGCCACGCATTGTGGAGGCATAGAAGAAGGAGGGCTGACTGCAGGGGAGCCAGGTGATGTTTATACAAGGTGAGGTGGTATTGGAGCTGGGTTCCTGAAGGTCAGGAAGGATGACCCTAGTGCATCTTTTTGACTTTGACCAGTGAGCGTCAGTGACATGGCTAAGAAAGCACACAGATATTGTGTCCTGAGAAGTAACCTCTTCTGTAAAGAGCTATAAGGAGATGACTACTTCTCTGCTCTCCTGCTCAAGAGTTATTTCATGCTGATTTCTTCTACAGGTCAGCTTTATTTGAGCTGCTCCCATTCCCCAGTTTTCTCCCTTTTCCCCATTTTTTATTTCAAGTCAGTTTACTTATTTCTTCCCTCATTCACCCAACAGATATATGTTTTGAGTGTTGCAATCTAAATAATCAGAAGGAGCCAGCCATTGGAGATTTGATGCAAAAGTGTTCAGAATTGAAAAGTCCACGAGGCAGGAAAAACTTGGCATATTGTAGGAATGGAATTAAAAACTCAGAGGCTAGAAATTAGGGTGTGCTGGTAGTTGAGGTTGGAGAGCAAAGAATGTCCAGATCTCGGTTGGAAGTTTAGAATTTGTCCTAAGTGCACCAGGAAACCATTGGAGTGTTTTAGGCAGGCGAACAAAAGGATCTGATTTATCTATCATTTTAATATCTAGATAACGTTAAGAAAAGGGAGTCCCAATGGATTTTGGCACTTGATATACAGACAGTTTGGGTGATGGCTTTAGATTAAATAAAGAAGAGGAGACGGGTGTCATTTAAAGAAGAGATAATGACACCAGGACTTAGTACACACCCACATATTCACATTTTGGTATGGCAGGTTGCCAGTTTAGGAGGGCAGAGGATGGCACCGATTTCCCTTCTTGGTCCAGGTGCCCCCAGACCCTGCTTTCACATTGAGAACCTTGCAGGATCCTGTCCATTTCATTGCTGACAGGAGTAACTGATGTGTGATGGCCATTTGCTGGGCTGATGCCATCTTCATGTTGAAAACAAGGAGCTGCTGATTGACTTGTGAGTCTTTCTGACTTAAGCCACAGCAGTCCCTTCTTTATCCCTTCTTATCCCTTAATCCCTGCTCTTCCCACTAAATTGTAGCAGGTGGGAGAAATGTCCCCAGGCCTTCAGGCACTTAGAGTTGAATGAGGAGTGATTTTCTCTGCTGTCTGGCAAGTGATAGGAACCAAAGAGCACCCTGAGTTTGAAAGGGACAGAGAAGTGGCCGGAAAGGTGGGCTCTGCTAAAGCTTGGGCTCATAGAAATCATTGCGAAGGAAAACTGATTTTTAGTAGTTAACTTCTGGTGTTTGAATCAGGTCTTCATTAAGCTGACATCCCAGGGCTTCGTTTGGTTTGCATGAGCATGCGGAAGTTACTTATACCAGGGAAAACAGTGAGACACTAGATTACCTCACCTCTGTTATGTTTACTTGAATTGCTTTCCCCCTT
This sequence comes from Cnephaeus nilssonii, assembly GCF_951640355.1. Taxonomy (NCBI): domain Eukaryota; kingdom Metazoa; phylum Chordata; class Mammalia; order Chiroptera; family Vespertilionidae; genus Cnephaeus; species Cnephaeus nilssonii. Next base: position 30,088,454 of record NC_137080.1, read on the forward strand.
ACTACCTTTAATCTAATTCCGATTTCTTTTTCATTTGCAGTTCCCATATTTCTTTAACAGGTAGCTTGCAACCCCCTCCACCTCCCACCCTCACCCGTATATTTCCTCAGGGCCCTATTTATATCTCTCTCAAAGGTTTGTGGCACTTTCTATATCCTCACTAGCATTACTTTTTCTTCTTTAGTATAAATTCCTTGAGAGTTAGGATCATGGCTTACTAATTGCTGTCTTCTCTTGTGCCTGGCATGTTTCCTTACAGATTATATGAATTGTTTTGACATTTTTATTTTGGTGGAAATCTTTGTTGGAAAATTCTGTTATGCTCTCATGCCACCTTAGAAAGGGAGAGAAGTTGAATATTTTCTTATGGCCGTGGGACAATCATGGTGCTCTCCATTTATTATTCTTGACTCTTGAGTTATGAGACTATATTCCCTTATATGAAACTTTTAAATATAGTTTACATTTAATTTTTAGAAATTGTTTTGTCTCTTTCTCCTTGTCAAACTGATTCTAGTCTGCTGCTTGCAGACAAGGCTTCATTTTACATGTATTTGTCTGCAGGAGGCTTGAGGCTCTTTCCACGTAGGTACTAGAAATGGAAAATGCGTAAGCTTTGTGACAGGTTGCCACACACAGCGCTTTTAGGTCAATGGTCAAGGCTTGAGTCCACAAAGGAGCTAGATGTCAGCTGTATGGAGATCGTTCTTCAAATACCACTGTCTTTGCGATGCCTTTGTGACTGCTTATATGAAATATTAGTGACCCCCACGCCTGTGCTAACCTCCTCTTTCCCTCTGATTCTGGGTGGTAGATTGCTACAATAAGGAACCATGCTTCTCAGTACCTAGCCCCCTGTGCAGAGGATTGCTGCTGTTCCCCTCAAGAGAGTCAGGATAACAATGGGATGTGGTGGAAGTGATGTGCGGATTCTAGAACTGCACTGACTTATATGGTAACCTTTAGCCACATGTGACCCTTTGTCCTTAAATGAAATCAATTACAATTAGGTAAAATTTAAAGTTTAGTTTCTCAGTTGTACTAGTCATATTTCAAGGTCAAAATAGCACAGGCAACTAGTGGTTACCATGTTGGACAACATAGTTTTAAAGCATATCTATCATTGCAGAAGGTTTCATTGGGCAGAGCTGTTCCAGAGTCTGTCCATAGAGATCTTGCAGCTTTCACTCTGCCCTTTGGGAACACTAGTTACCGTGCTTTAAAGAAGCCCAAATCCAGCCTATTGGGCAATTTGAGACCAGGTAGAGGAAACCGAGCTGCTCCAGCCAGACATGTGAGTGAGGCCATCTTGGACTTCCACCCCATTCAAGTCACAGATGACTACAGGCTCTGGAGTAACCTCTGCTGGCACCAGCTGGGTTGCTAGTCAAATTGCCAGCTCATAGACTCATGAAAAATAAATCATGATTGTTTTAAGCCAATAATTTTAGATGGGCTTGATACACAAGAGCGAAAATGGATATAACCTTCAATATAATCACTGCAATAGTTTTGAAATTATTTGAAACTATGCCCTATGCAGTTACATCATGATTAGGATGTGGTAAAAAGGGGGCAGATGGAATGAGCTCATACCACTATTTTTTCAGTTAGATCAGTTCCTTGTTTATCTAGGGAGAGAAAAGAATATTTGCTATTAATAAAATAATGGCCAACAGCAAACTGAAATACTAAGTGCTTATTAGCTGACAGGTGATAGGAGAAAACTAACTTTGTTTCTGAAAATTATTCACCAATAATTTGCAAAGTAGATAGTTCAAAAAATCCAGAGCTACCTGGAATTCAATAGTTATTCCAATTTAAGATAATAAGATTTGGGAACTTTGGGATATTTTGCTTGGCCACATTTTGTGATTCCACATAGTATTTAATTCTGAAATCATTCCTTCTTTATTCATTATTTCCCAAGCACATATTCAGTAATATCCTATATAATAAAATGCTAATATGCAAATCAACCAAACGGCAGGACGACTGGTCACTATGACACACACTGACCACAAGGGGGCAGACTCTCAATGCAGGAGCTGCCCCCTGGTGGTCAGTGCGCTCCCATAGGGAGAGCATTGCTCAGCCAGAAGCCGGGCTCATGGCTGGTAAGCGCCTAAGCCAGCAGGTGGACATCCCCGAGGGATCCTTGACTGCTAGAGGACACAGGCCGGGCTGAGGAGCTCCCCCTCTCCCCCAGTGCACGAATGTCGTGCACCAGGCCTCTAATTATAAATATATACACACAGACATATATATATATATATAACTTCAAATAATTGAAACGTGAGCCTTACTCTGGAAGAACTGACACTATATTAGGATGAGTTCTGTTAGGAATACAAAATGCTCTGGAAACACTAACATATGTGATGGAAACACTCTAAACATATGGAATGAGTTATTACTTTGCAGGTGAGAGGGGATAAGGTTAGAAAATAAATAAATTACCTGCAGCACTTTTTCAGAGAAAGAACAGAATTAAAATGTACAGCACAGTGACTTTTAGTATATGTCCAGAGTCACATGACCATCATCACAAACTAGTTTTAGAACATTTTCATTATCCCAAAAAGAAACCCTTTACCCATGACCAGTGATTCCCCCATCTCCCCTCCTATCTCCCAGTCCTAAGTAACCACTAATCTACTTTTTGTCTCTATACACTTACTTAACTGTTTCCACATTTTATAATGGGCATTTATGTCTGGTTTTTTCACTTAGCATGATATTTTCAAGATTCATCCATGTTGTAGCATGTATCAGTATTTCATTTTTACTGCTGAATAAGATTTCAGTATATGGATATACAACATTTTATTCACCCATTCACCAATTGATGGATATTTAGGTTGTGTCCACATTTTGGCTATTATGAATAATATTGCTGTGAACATTCATGTACAAGTTTTTATGTGGACATATATTTTCAGTACTCTTGGGCATATACCCTGGGATTGGGATTGCTGGGTCATATGTAACTCTATGTTTAACATTTTAAGGAATTACCACACTGTTTTTCAAAGTGGCTGTACCATTTCATTATTCCACCCGCAGCATATGAGGCTTCCAACTTCTTCACATCCTTGCCACTACTTGTTATGATCTGAAAGCAGAACTGTTTAGAATGAAAATATAAAGTCATTAAAATAGGAAAAATTCCAATTAGATTATGTTATTCTCACTTGAGGCAGCCCATATATGTCACGTGATATCAGAACCTACAGCTGAATGCCACTTTGTAGCTCTGTATACAAAACAACTCTATTGGAGTCTAATTATCTTATCATTAATGTTCACCAGGTGCTTAGGAAATGCCGTTTTTTTTTCATGTCTAATTGAGAGGTAAAGGATGGTGAAGTGATTGTATGTGTAATGCTGTTGAAAGTTAAGCCCATTTCTGACATGCAATTAAATATAATGGAAATAGAACAAATTGAATTGCAAAATTAAATTTTCAAATAGAGTATGCACAGGTATTATTAAATGTATGCTGTCCTCTTGGACATTTGGCTATTGAGTTGGCATTGGTGCTCCGGCCCCACATTTTTCTTTACCTGGCATGGTTCCCACCTGCCCACACTTGCCTCCTCTACTTCCATACCTTGGCATATCAGCGGAGTTCATGAGACAGTTCCTGACAACAGCCTGTGGAGAGCAGATTGTTTTATGAAGTGCTGGAGTTTAATGTGGTCAGGAAGGAAAATTGGATTCTCCTGTGCTGTGCAGCTTTCTCAGACTCAGATTTGTTTTTCACAAATCCAGGAAACCTGACAATTACAGGATAAAATGGAAGATGCAAGTCTGACAGTCACTCCCCCACTCCTTGTCTAGCTTGTCAGTGTCTTCCCAGCGCCCACCTCTCAAACTCGGCTGTTGCTGCTCTATCTGTAGTAAATATTTGTCGTTCCCGGAATGCTCACTGTCACACTCTCTTATTCTGTTAATGTCTAGGTTCCTCTGTTGGGAGTACCCTTGTCTCTGCAGGACTCAATGTTGGCACCACCTTCGCCAGGAAGCATTTCAGAGCCACCTAAGCTCTGCTAGGTCCCAAGCCATCGATTTGGGTGCCTTTTTCACCTTGGTGGACAAAAACAGAAAAGGTCCTTGGCCTTGTGGAGATTACATTTTATCTGAAAAAAAGACAGAAAACAAACAATAAACATAACTAAATACCTGCCTTGCAGAGTACAAGATGATAGGTGTAGAAAATACACCAATGGTGGGTGCAGCATAGTGATGGGGATGGGACAGGTCGTGGAAAGGTGGAATGCTCCATTAAATGAGGTGGGTGGGGGGCCTTGCTGAGAAGGCCTCATGGGATGAGGGATCTGCCGTGTGGATATCTTGGGAAGAGCTTCCCAGGCAGAGCCCACCGCCAGCTAGTGAAATGATCCACGGTGAGAGCATCTGAGTGAAATTGATGAAATTCCAGCCATCAAGGAAGTTGACCAGTCAGTTTCCCCCAATATGTTTTCTATAGATAAATATATTTTTCCATTTGGATTTTTGGAATTCTAAAAAGAGTCTGAAGACAAATCTCTTTTTGCCACCTCCCCTCCTTACACTCCTACCCAGTACACACTTTGAGGACTAGTGCTAATCTAGAGCGTACGCCTCAGTGTGTGAGTCGTATCTTCTTTCTACACCATAAGATCTGGATTCATCCTCTGTGGATATGGCCCATAATCGCTTCCTCGGGACCGATCCTGCTTTTGTTTTCCTTCTCTGAGTCACATTCCTTTATGTTCTGGCTTCTCTTAGCTTTTCACTTCCTTCTATATCACCACCCAGTTGGTGTTTCCTGGGTTTTCATTTGTGCCAAGTCTCTAAATACTGTCCGTGAATCCTGCATCCTATTTAATAAACCAGAGTGGGGTGTTCTTCTAGCTTCTTCTAGCGGCTTGTGTTCAGCGGGTGCATTCTTGGTCCTGCCCTTTCAAAAAGAAGGAATCTAGTGAAGCCTTTGAACACCATTTAAAAACCTTTGCTGTTCCCACATGTAATGGTTAGGATTGGGTTTGGGAGATAAATACTCTTGGCCACTAAAATTTTTAGAGACACTTCTGCCACATTTCTGACTGTTTTTCACTGCTATCTTTTAGGCAGCATGTTTTCTTCATGTCCTCATTTTAGATTCCAGTTGATTTTGGAAGCAAACACTAGGGGTATTTTCATTCATCTGCAGCTTCTTGCTCTAATAGTAATCTAAGTTAAAGGAATAATTGACTCAAGACCTATAAATGTGTGTGTGTGTGTGTGTGTGTGTGTGTGTGTGTGTGTGTGTGTAGATAGATAGATAGATAGATAGATAGATAGATAGATAGACAGACAGATAGATATGTATATATTTATTTCTGGATCACAAAATATATTTTCTTCTTTTTTGTGTGTGTCTCCTTTATTTCCGTATAACAGAAATTTTAAATGTCTGAAGATCATCTTGTTTTCCTGGAGTGTCACACCATGGGACCTCCTCGCAACCTGCACTTCTTAACTAGAGATGGTGGAGGTTTTGTTGCTTTTCCCCCAACATAGTTATTTCATGCTCATGGGTGATAATTGATCTGGAATTAATTGCCTAGTGCTTGCTTCATGGTCAGTCTTTGCTTATATAAATAATAGGAAGGACACATGTTACCTATGGATTTTAGAGAAAGTTTTATTTCATCTTATATCCTGTACATTATTACTGTGTCTAAATTGTGAGTTGCTGTTCACTTTTATTCTTTTAGTTTACATTTTTAATCAAACTCATAATTATACATAATTTAAAAGTCAAAAATACTGACAATACTTATCACAGAAAAACAGCATCTCTCACTCCATCTCGGCCTCCCCTCCCCAGCTCTTCTTAGCCCTCCCCAGCTGTGATGGTCTTTTTAACTTCATTACCAGTGTTTTCTGGTGTTTCACTCCAGTTTTTTACATCAGATGAATATTCTTGCATCTCTAGATTTTTACTTTTTATTTGCTGTGGAAAATGAGGATTCAGCCTGGAAATACCTCATTGTCCCAACATAGTTATGTCAAATGCTACCTTGTGGTCAGAAGGAAAGACTGTATCGATTCTAAAATACTATTAGAGTGTAATATTTTAGAAAGTGAAAAAATGAATTTTCATAATGTGTTGACAAGGAACTTCATTTAAAGCAAAATATTAGAGCCAGAAGGTGTTTATGTGCGTAATTTAAGAGGATAACAATACTAACAAGAATTTTGACTTAGCTATAGTATTAAAATAGCACGTAAGAAAATCTTCACTTGTTCTTATCTTGCAATAGTCATGGGCTGAGTTTTATTGTTTTTAAATTTTAGTCAATTAGAGTTTTAGTCACCAAGCATTTTATAGGAGCAGGGTGAAAGTTGAACACTACCTAAAAGAATAAAAGTACTGAAGACAGACTTTTCTGAGAATCATAGATTTGCATGAAAAACCTCATGGGGAAAAATTGTAATTGCCTCAGCATGAGAAATGGAACATGTTTTAAGATAATTGGAGACTGTCTTATATGTGTTCTCTGGTTTAGTTTTGATTTTGTGTACTTTAATTTGTTTCAATCTCTTAATTTGGTTCTTAATATATCCTAAAGAATGTAAACACTTCTGAGAATCTCATTACTACTTTTGAAATTGCCTTCTTCTGTACCACTGGGTATAATATTTTGTCAGTCTTATTAGAAAAAACGTGTTTTAGAACAGGCTATTATTATATTTTAGCAATATGACCTAAAAGTACATTTTGTGTAAGCTCAGCACACTGTTGCAATTCCTTGTAAAATTGTTTTGTTTTTGTTTGTTTGTGGGGGTTTTTTGCATTTTTAAGTTCTACAGGAATCATCTTTTTGCTTTTATTCATGTGTAATCATTCATATGTGTAAAATTGATATTTTTCACTTCTAACTTTGCTGTAATGCTGGTAATTAGTCATTCCTGTTACAAGTGTGGTGGGAACTTTAATGTAAGATGTTCCATTACTTGCTGAACACTTTAGTTTACAAATTCAACTTTTGCTTCTCTTTGCAAAGGCACTGAGGCGTGAGTTAAAGGAGAAGGAATATTCTGTCCTGAATGCAATAGACCAAGCTCGAGTTTTCCTGGCTGATCAGCCAATTGAGGCCCCCGAGGAACCAAGAAGAAACCTACAATCAAAAACAGGTGAGATTGGTTTCCTTAGTACACCATAAAAACACATGCGAGGAGAACAAATAACCAAAATCAAGTAGGAAATGTCCCTAGAGTATTTCAGGTCTGGCATTATTTCAGGATTGGACATTACATTTTTTTTCTTCTGGAAATAACTGAATCAAATTTTATTATTTAACAAATGTCTAGCTTCTTATATTAAAAGATGAAATGACTGTATACCTATATATTATTTTTTCAAAAGGAAAGTAACTTCAGAAAATTTTATTTATTAAAAAGCACATTGGAACTAAAAGTAATTTCTTTAAGAAATAAAAATGGACATGTCTTAAATAAAAATGTACATGTCTTATATTTCAACAAATTACATAGTAAATAATTGAAAATATAAAATGGTATTTAAATACAATAGTACATGTATGAAATATTTAAAAACTATAGAGATTGTTATAAATTTGTATTTTTCAAGATTACTTTTTAAAATAAGATATTCAAGTGCCTTTCTGTTATAAGGACAGACTTTATTTAATTTAAAAATAACAACCTGTACTCTTTGTGCACTTTGGTTTAAAATGGCACACTACCTTACTAGCACATAGCAATAAATCACATACATTTTGGCGCCAGCATATGTCCTTATTACGATATTTCATTGTTGGCAATCAAAGCATTTTGATGCATTTTTTAAAATAAACACGCCATTCAAAATAGTTCTCACTCACTCGCTTCACATAGTGAAAGCAGACCTGAGCATCGGCCTCCTGCTGTGTCCTGCAGTGCCATTCAAGAGCATTTTTACTTGTAAGGGAAGTACATTTGGAAAGGCTCCTTTTAAATGCGGCTGGAACTGGACCGTTTTCCCACTCAGCCTTTCTCAGGGAAGTTCTGCTTCAATCTGAATAAATTTCCCAAGGGATGATTTCCTCGACCCTTTGAAATCTAGTTTTATATGTGTGTCTGTGGGACATACGCGCAGCAGCACACTTACTTTCTTTTCTAGAATTAGCTTTTATTTTCTGCTGTGGTAACACTGTCTTCCCAGTTAGCCTACTGGGGACCTAAGTCATTGTCGAGTCTCTACCTTTAGACAGCCCCCCAGTCTCAGCCTTGTTATTTCTATCTTTGAAGAATTATTTCCTTTGAGTACTCAGTTACATATGAATCATACACACACATACCATATACATGTGAGTGCATGCACATACAGACATGTACATAGTAGATGCTTACTGCATAGCTGTTGCATGAATGGATGCCTGAGCTGAGCACTCTTGGGTATGGTAGGAAGTGATTAGGCTCAGGGCAGAGGGATGACCATGCCGGGCAGGACCAGCAGAAGCAGCGGCCCAGCAGCGAGGGCTGTGCATCCGGGAAGTCAGTCAGCCTAGCCTGGGGGGTCAAGGGCTGGTGCCTGGAACGGAGGTGAGGAGCTTGTATGTGCTGTCTGGTTCAGATTACAGAGGCCCTGGAAAGTGCAACAGAATATTCCAAGTTAATGCAGCAAGAAAGAAGGTGCTATTGTAGTTGTATTTTTTTTTTAAGCTTGGAAGAAAAAAATTAGAAGTTTACTTGTCTCTCCTTATTCAATGTAGAGTCTACCTTAAATCTGCTTTTCTCATCTCCTTGCTTCCCCAGCACTTTGCAGAGAACAGAGGAAGCATTTTTATAATAAGCTACTTCATAGCAGTGAACAAGTGTTATTATGTCACTAGCGCTTCACTTTGCTATAAGTTTTCCTCCTCAGCGGCCAGTCAGTTTAAGGGGTTAAAAAAACACACATTGCTTTTTGAATTCTTATTTTGCTATTACCTTCTAGATGTTCCTAAGCCCCATTTTCACATACTTTATTTGATAGGCAAGGAAAAAAATCATATAACTTTATGACTTTTAGTTTTTTTTCTTTTTACGATTGGCAATTTCCATACTTTCTCCTTTCCTGGTATTATTTTATGTTATTATTATTATCTTTTTTTTTTTTTTTGCAATGCTGGCTGATTTTACCCGCTGTTAAAAGTAAATGAAAGAAAATTATCCATAATAGATTTTATACTTCTGTTGTTTACCATGACTCCGTGCCACTGCTATCAGAAATAGAAAGCATTTGAACATTATCTTGTGTAACACTGCGTAAAGCACTCATTGTTGGAGGGGTTGGAGCGGGTTAGAGATCATATCATGGTTAGTTTCTAAATCTTCACCCAAGGGTGAAGATTTTTTCCATTGATTTCTACAGAGAGTGTGAGAGGGAGAGAGGGATGAAAGGGAGGGAGGAAGGGGAGAGAGAGAGAGAAAGAGAGAGAGAAATCAAGGTGAGAGAGATTCATTTATTGGTTGCCTCCTGCACGCACCACTACCAGGGCTGGGGAACCTTCAACTAAGGTACGTGCCCTTGACTGGGCATGGAACCCGATACCCTTCAGTTCAAGGGCCAATGCTCTAACCACTAATCCAAACTGGCTAGGGCTCATATTATGATTTTTACAATTCTTTTTAGTAAGCATATGTGTACTGTGCCACATGGGCACACCAAAATGGAGTCATCTCTTTATTTGTAAATAACTATTCCAGAAAAGACTCCTCTCCATGATTTTTCTTTCCCAATGTCTTTTTTCTTCCAACTTCTTTTCTTCATTATGTTCTATTATCAATTATAGTGTCATGTGTATATTTATATATTTTAATGGTACCCTGTGGAGTTTTGGGTCATGACTGAGTAGCACAGGTATGAGGTATGAGCTGTTCTCAGGCATTTGTTGATTAAAAAATACCATTAAAAAAAGCAAACTATTTCAACTAAATGATTAGTTGCTGACAAAGAATCTCATCAGGTATAGTTTGCTAGGTATTTTCTCCCCCCCCCCCCCCCCCAGTTTTACAGACATATAGTTGATAGGTAAAGTTGTATAAGTTTAAATATGGCAACACTTAATGCAGTTGAATTTGTTTTTCATTTTATTTTAATCACCTGGATTATGTGTTAAAAGTAGAACGATAAACCTCTCATCATCATTTATATTGTTCTTGTGCTTATTTTTTTAAATGTTTTTATTGATTTCAGAGAGGTGAAGGGAGAGGGGAAAAGGATAGAAACATCAATGATGAGAGAAAATAATTGATCCACTGCCTCCCAAATGCCCCATACTGGGGATCGAGTCTGTAACCCAGGCATGTGCCCTGAATGGGAAGCAAAATGTGACCTCTGGGTTCATGGGTCAATGTTCAACCACTGAGCCACACCGACCAGGCTGTTCTTAAACCACTCTCTTATTCTCCTAACTATCTTAATGAGTTGGGCAGATCATATAGTATGGCTTCTTTTAAAAAAAATAAAAGCAGAAGTCCAAAAAAATATCGTGCTGCTGACCAAGATCATCAGCTAAAGTAGGGTAGAGCCAGGAACAGCACTAATCCATGTTGGTGACCTTCTTTAACCCCCAGGGTTTGGCTGGCTTCTAACTCCTTCCTTCATTTTGATCTCCTCTCACCCTCTGCTCATTGGCCACTGACCTCCTCGCTCCTTAACTTTCAGTGTCAAGAACTTCTTAAACCTGCACAAATGTTTCTTGGCTTCTCCCATGTTCTTCCAAACTCCCTTGCTGTTCTCAACACTAAATTTGAACTCCTTTGAAAACCACACAACTGTATAGTGATGGTAGCTAGCAAGACATCTGTGGGGCCCAGCCACAGAAGGCCTTAGCCCATTCCTGACCCCAAACCTCTTGAGTTTATCATTTAATAATGTGTCTGCTTAACTATTCATTACCTACAGCTCAAGTTAAAAGTCAAATTTGCACAGGGGAGTTAGCGCCTTAGGTCTGCATCCCTCTCTCCACACCACATATAGATGCAGGCAGGTGCATATGCCAGCGCAGGTGCTTGAATGCCTGTGCACACACATTTTATGATTTGAGGTTATGGTATTGGCTACTAAATAAAATTGCTAATGTTTTAACAAGATATTTCACCTCCAATAGTGTTTAGAAAACTGTACAATTCATTGTAGATGTAGGTGTAGGAAAGCGCTTTTACTCTGTTCGGCTTTTGATTTTAAGACAAAAAATTTGCATTATTTTGTTCATAAATTTCCCCTTAGTCTTCGTTAACATGTAATTCCAGTTCAGGCTTTACTATAACTATGACTATTATTTTATTCCAGGCTGTCTGAACATTATTTCTTTTTAGCATGGTGTAGTTGATTGGTTTACTTTGCTTCGTTTCAATCGTAGTCAGAATATTACTTTAGTATGTTCATGCTTTTATAGTTGTGTGTAATGTGTATAGTTGTGTATGGGTTTATTTATCCAGAACTTCACATAGTTGTATATGGTTGTACGTGTGATTACTGGTTACTAATGATCATCCTTTCAGATAAAATAGTATGTGTGGGTTATTGTTTTTTCTCTTTGATCTTTGATAGCTGGCTGCATATATTTAGTAGTAGTTAATACTTTCAGTTAATACCTTAATTAATACTGTTTTAATAATTAAATATTTAACTATTAAATGTTTAATTAATAAATGTGCATGATATTTTAGAAAGCCAATTATTAGGACTACTTTTATTCTATGTAAAATCTCATATATTTTATGGTATAACAAGTAATAAATGACATTTTTCATTCTAATATGTCAGTCTATTTTATGCCAGTATTAGCAAATTGTTGCAAATAAAATGGCATGATCATTAAATGAGTAAAAATATGAAATCAACATAAAGTTTAGTAGAAGTTACATTTATACTGATTCTCAGTATAACTTAAGGTTCCATTAAAAAGATGGCAGTAATTATTTCCTTGCATCTCATTAAATGAGACCAAATGACACATAACCTAAATATTTAGGCTAGTAAAACTAATGGGTATTTTCTCACACTGCATTTTTTGTTTCACTAATAACAGATATATTAATTAGAACCCCATTTATTGTGAATAACAGACACCCTCCTTCTGTAATCATGGGCACACAGTAAGGGCAGGGCACAGCTGGCCACAACAACAGGAATGCCACCCAGAAGCCTTCTCTCCATGTCTTCCTTCTGCCTCTTCCCACGGGTTTTCAGTGTCTTAGCTTTCCTATCACCATCCGCCTCACACCCTCATCCCAGGGAGGGAGAGCCCTGTTTTACATCCAGCATATTCCAGGGCAGGGCTCTGACCTACAGCCTGCGGAGTGTGGAGCTTAGGGTCTGGTGGGATTGGCAGACCTCCCTATATGTGAACATAATGTTAGATGGAGGAAGAACCAACACCCAGAAAGGGAGAGAAAAGAGAGAGATGTTCGTAAACATAGATGTTCACAAGTCAACGTTTATCCCATGCTACCGTGTGACAGGCATTGTGCTGACACCTCACCTGCCTTCATTCCCGTAATTATCATAGCAGCTCTCTGAGGTGGGAGTACTCTTACTAGCCATTGGATGGATGAGAAAACTGAGTCTTTGAGAGGTTTGGAGTATACTGTCACCCATGTGACAGAGCTGAAATACCAACTCAGGCTTGTCACTAATCCTGCTGCTCTTAACCACCATAGAATACTAACTTAATTATCCCAATTATCATAAATGCTTCTAGATATTTGTAGAAATAAGATTTTATATTCTATATTTTTCTACTTAAAAATTATACAATAATGAAATTTTTAGCCCTGGCCAGATAGCTTGGTTGGTTGGAGCATCATCCTGTGCACCAAAAGGTTGTGGGTTTGATTCCTGGTCAGGGCTAGGCTGCAGATTCTATCCCAGGTCAACATTTCTCTCTCACATCTTTCTCTTTCTCTCTCTTTCTCTTCCTTTCTTTCTCTCTATTCTTCTTTCTCTAAAATCAATAAAATATATCCTCAGGTAAGGATAAAAATACAAATAAATAATAATTAAATGTTCATAACTCTTTGCCTTGCCCTTTACTGTTGCTTTTTCCTTAATGAAATATCAGCTTGTCTAATAGAATGACATACCAATTTACGTATTTCCTGGCACCAAGGGAAAAGGCATTTAGACAATATTAGACTTTGTCTTTTTAATTTTCACATAAAAACTTGGAAGATTAATTGCTTTCCGGCCTATAGACCAAGACAATAATTTAATTAGCTTCTTAAGTCCAAATTAGATTAGTAAAGTTGTAATGTGTGAAAAAGCACAGAAAAATATAATGTTGCTTTCTTTCCCAGTGTTCTTTACTACAAAGCAGCAATGTGTTTCTTTTCAATTTAAAGTTCTACAACACGTATATGGATATATGTAATGAACCTAGTCTTTAACGTAATAAAATGAGCCAGCTCAGTAAACCCATTGATTGGGTAAAAATTTCAAAATGTTTGGGCCTGCTAATGAATACCATAGTAATGAAATTGGATTTAAAGAAAGAAATCAACATTCTTGATGAAAAATGATATGATAACAAAGGTTGGTTTGATGGATGCAATATTTTATATTAATTGTTCACATCTGTTATGTTCTATAGTCATTGTTACAACCATCCATAAATCACATTTGTCTAATAAAAAAGATGGTAATAATTTACATGTATGTATTGTATTGTTATCAACATCTGGGATGTTCTTTTCAGATTTAAACATAAAGAATAGGGGGATACTAATCTCTTTTAATGTTGTGGTGTATTTATTTTGTTGTTCCTCTTAAAATGTGGAATCTTCAAGAGTGACTTAGAGGGTTTGCCAAATTAAACTTCTTATTTTGGCAGTTTATAAATATGAGCCATAACTTAAGTTCTCTTATAATAATGGCTAAGCTTGGAAAGAATGGAAAGCTCAGGACTTCTTTTATAGCTTGATCATGAGCTGGTATGACCCACAGGGAAGCAGCCTGGGGAGAGATGGGCAGCAATGTAGCAAGAAATGGAAGACTGTTAATCTAAGACTCCTGCCCTTTGGCTCTTGAAGGAGAAAGGGGAAATTTTATTTTTTTAAGTCAATAATATTGTACGGATCTTTGAACATTTATTCAACAAGTACTTATGAATGCCTACCAGGTGCCAGATGATATTCTAGATAGATCCTGAGGATGTAGCAGTGAACAAAACATCCTTGCCTTCCGGGAACTTACCCTCCCAGCTTCTCTTCCTCCCTTTCAGCTTCACTCTCCTACCCCTAGTGACCTGCCCCCCTCTATCCTGCACAGATTCCTGACTTGAATAAATTACAAAACTACCATTAGAGTGAGGATATGCAGGGAATACTCAGTTACAGAAAATTGAAAGCTGGATCTTAGGTTGCTTAGCTAGGTCTTTTCCAGGGCCTCTCAGTAGTTCTTGCTCCTTTCTTTAGAGGTTAATCTTATTTTTTAAAATATATTTTATTGATTTTTTTTTACAGAGAGGAAGGGAGAGGGATAGAGAGTTAGAAACATCGATGAGAGAGAAACATCGATCAGCTGCCTCCTGCACACCCCCTACTGGGGATGTGCCCGCAACCAAGGTACATGCCCATAACCGGAATCAAACCTGGGACTCTTCAGTCTGCAGGCTGACGCTCTATCCAATGAGCCAAACCAGTCAGGGCGAGGTTAATCTTCTTAATAGTCTGTTACTTCTTCCTCATCTCGATGCTGGGTTTGTTTACTTTGTCCCTCTTAACAGGAACAGTGTAACTTGTAAATATTTGGCCTCTCTTTCTACCTTCATTAACTTCTGGTCAGAACTGCTGTTGATCTCACTCCATAGTGTGATCTGTATTCCTATTTCCTCTCTACCCCCTGACACCCCCTGCCTCAAATTAATACCTTGCATTTTGGTATTGTAAAAAACGTTCTTTTCTTTGGAGTTCGATTTTTCCTAAATGCATCTGTTCATATTCACCCCCTGCCCCCCCCCCCCCACGGGATTTGAGAAATCCCTTGGCAGCTGGATGGGTCCATATCATTTCTATCATATCGCTGCTGAAAGATTTGGGCTACACATTAGCAATTTAATGTACTTTGACTAGTCTCTTACTATTGTCATCTTTATAATTTATTAGGTGAATGTAATTAGAAGCATGAAAGTAATCAACTAATGGTACTTGATGATGTACTTGTAATCAGGTTTATAAAGAATTGTTGTCATTTGTCAACATACAGAATAGACAATGGGCAGGATCCTCTTAAACACTGATTATTTCAAATAAATTAAGTTGATCTTAATCATGTAATCAGAAGAAATTTTAAAGAGAATTTATTTCCCATTATTTTAATCAGAAGCATCTTTTGGTCATGGATAAGAAGGAGGAGAGAAAGAGGAGCAGGGAGAAATAGAGGGGGGTTAGGAAAGAGGGAGTGAGAGAGAGCAAGTCAAGTTGAGTCTCTAGAGAAAGGGGGCTGCATTGTTATTGCCCTTGAATTATTGTTTGCTAATTAACTTGGTTTGCTATGTAAAAATCTCTATAGATGTCTAAACTTCCCAGATTTAATAATATAATAATAAAAGGAATGAAATCAATTAACTCTATTGAGGCCCTACTGTGGCCTGGTATGTGCCAAAAGCTTTATACTTGTAGATATTAACTGAGGTTCAAAGAGATAAAGGGCCTATCTAAGATGAAATAACTAGCTAGTATTGGAGCTAGCATATGATGTTCTAATCTTTTCTTGTCCAAATTGTCCAGCATTGAAAAGCTACTCTGGAGAATTATTTTTCTATATGTGTTTTTCTATACTTGTTTTCCTTAATATTTTCTTTTCATCTTATGGTGAAATACAACTGTAAGAATATCATGCATGTAAAAAAACAACAACAACAAATAGTACAAACAAGGTAGTTGAAATTACCATACTTGAAATACTTTTTAAAGCATTCTCTTTCAGAGTATAACATTTTTTTCTAAATTCTTTGCATGGGTGTGAGGAGGAGAAAAAAAATAGGAAGGGTTTCACTTAAAATTATAAAGTTGTGCATTCTTAATAAAGATTAAAGCTAAAAATTCCATTCAACTGAACTCAATTCATTAATTTTATATTGAGGACAACCAGTGTCTAGACTGAGGCCTGCAAAACCAAGATGGAAGGAAATGAAAGATGAATGACATAAAGCTTTAATACCTATAGAATAAAAAGTCACAATGGAAATAATAGTTGGCAGTACCATAATTGATAAAGAAAATAAAATAAATATGGGACATGTTTATTACAAACAACACAGGACTGGCTCTAATAGATTTCTATCATTAGTTCATAAGAGAAATGCATACTTTTGGTTTTTTTAAATTAAAATATATATTTTTTGCATAAACACACAAAGGAAGATGTTTTTCCCCCTCTACTATTAAGATTTCTTAAGACAGCTCTGCCTTTCTTATATAATTGAATTTTAGAGGTAAAAGAGCCTATATGTATAAAATGTTTTCCTAATATGAGAAAATAGGGTTCCCACCTGATACAGCTGGGAAAAGCAGGTCATGAAGCTTGCTTCAGAGTGAAGGTCAAGGTGGGGGCAGGGCTGATGACAAATCCTAGTCTCTGCTCCTGGTCCAAGTTAGTTTTTCACCTGTATTACAGTGAGCCATATTATGGTCTTTCTCCTCGAGATAGAAAGGAGAGTGTGATGTAAATGCCATCCAACTGATCCGCAAAGTTGAAGGATAAAGATAATTGGATCAGAGTGCAAATTTCAGGATTGATCATTCCTTTCTCCTCTCTTCTTTTCCTTTTTCTTATTTTAAAATAGGTTTTAATTGATTTCAGAGAGGATGGGAGAGGGAGAGAAACATCAATGATGAGAAAGAATCATTGATTGGCTACCTCCTGCATGTCCCCTACTGGGGATCAAGGTAGCAACCCAGGTATGTGCCTTGACTGGAAATCGAACTGTCATGCTCAACCACTGAGCCACTGCAGCTGGGCTCTTTTTTCTTCTTTCTCATCTTCCTTCCTCCTAAAAGATACTCTCCTTTGAATATCTTTGTAACACAATAAAAATTGCTATTTTAAAGTATGTAAATTTACAATAAATGTAGTAATAGTTGCAATATACTGTATTGTTACATAAATAATCCTAATATATAAAAGGCCAGGGGTCGTGACAACCGAAACAACCGGACGGACGACCGAACAGCAGGCTGTGTGGGACGACAAGGCTGGCAGGAAGGTTAGTGAGGGATGACTAAATGACTGAACAGCAGGCTGCATGGGGCGACTAGGCCGGCAGGGAGGTTAGTCTGTTGCAAAAAATCATGCAGCAGCCGCGGCTTATTAACAAACCCGCTGTTGCCATTATAGAAGTGGTCAATTCCCTTTCTCATCCGGCCATTTATGAATGGTTGTTTCATCTCACATATAGCATTTTGTATTTATATAAAAATAAATTACATATAATATAAGTATTACATACTTGCCATTTTCTCAATATCTTGAAGGTATGGGATTTAAATAAGGTTTGCCTAATGACATATCTTTTCTCCCAAAGTCCTTTCTTGGGAACCTTGGAATATTGACTATTGCATGGTTTAGGGCTTCTCTCCCGTCCTCTTGATTCCTCCCCTGACTGTTGTGCTGGACTGTATCCCAGCTTCAGCCTTCCTTGAAGCTGGGTCTTGGATTCACTTGGTTTTCCATATTTAGCATGTGCTGGTATATTTAGTCTACCTATCATAATACATTCTCTCCTTATAATCAATGTCATTGCCAAGGGATTTTTTCAAGTGTCTCTATAGCCTCAGAGCACTTCAGAGTTCTATGGTTACTAAATTCTTGAGTCCATTTGGTCCCTTGAGATTTACTATAGCTGGTGTTAAGTCTAAGTATTGATATCTAGAATATTCTGGAAATTTAGATAGATAAAAACATATGTTCAGGCCCCTTTAACTTGACTTCTTAAATAGCATTTAAATAAAGACAGACAGACAAATTTATGTTGAGTATGAAAGCTATAGTTAAGGAGAGCTAGCTGAGTTTGTCTCCCTAGGAAGTTCAATGAACTCGAGTTCATTTTATGGTGATTTGGAATATTTTTGAGGTGCAGAGGAAGTTGTTAATGTGACTGACACAAAAAGATAGATGTTATCCACAAAGAAGAATGTGCATTTCTATCGTAAAGTAATTTACAGTTTGACTTGATTGTATGTTTCTCACCTGCTTCTCTGTTTCCAGTGGTCAAGCAGGAAATCCATCAGACCAGCTGGCTAGGGAAGGAGGCATCCTCGGATGTTGAGGCAGTGAGGCCCAGAGGAGATTAGCTGGTGATCTGTCTAACCTGCTTTGAGAGTGTCTGCTTATGTGCATCCAATTCCTCTGCCCTTTTCTTGTCAGCTTCTCATGTCTTTGTTTCTGACCCTGGGCTTTGAACTTGACTTTCGTTTCTGTCATTATCTTTTCCTCGTCTTCTAGACTCTCTCTCTGTCTTTTTGCCCCTGTCCTGTGGTAGGACTTTGCATTATGCCTTCCCTTTCCTGGCTGAAAATCTAACTTTACCTCCGACATTCTGGAAGCCCTCTGGTCTATGAAATGTTTGGGATGGTCCTTGAAATCATACATCTTTCTCTTGAAACATTGGTTATGTGCTACACTGATCCCGGACTACAGAAAACACCCTGTGTTAAAGATGAATGCCAAACAAACGCAGCTAAGATAAGATACTTACCTTCAGTTACTTTTTGTTGTTTTTTTGTTTTGTTTTGTTTTTGGAACATGTTAAATTCATCTTCTTTTTGCATAGTTTTCCCTCATAACTTAAAGTGATTTCTCTCCTAATTATACTCCCAATTTCTCTGTAAGACAATGAAATGAAAAACTGTCTTTGGTTTTTATATAACGTGTGAAAATCATGTGAAAGAAAATTTGTTATTTTTTTACTTGTGACATTTCAAGGTTTGCAAATATATTAAAATTTAGAAGTTGCCAAAATCACTGGGCCACTTATTACTCTGTAACTATTTTCTTCTTTTGAGAAGCATCAGGGCATTCTTAGAAGAGGTATAGAGACACTCTTTCTTCCCCTGCTTAGTGTAACTCTGCCTCCCTGTGTACCCTGGGAGCAACGTTTCAAAAGATGCTCTTCACACTTGGCTATAAGGAATACAAAGTTGATTAAGCTTCCAAATATATATATATTTTTTTAATCACAGAATTGACTCCTGAGGAGAGAGCCCAAAAGATTGCCAAAGCCATGCGCAAACAGTCTTCAGAAGTGAAAGAGAAGTGGGAGAGTCTAAATGCTGTAACTAGTAACTGGCAAAAGCAAGTGGACAAGGCGTTGGAGAAACTCAGAGACCTGCAGGGAGCCATGGACGACCTGGATGCAGACATGAAGGAGGCAGAGGCCGTGAGGAATGGCTGGAAGCCCGTGGGCGACTTACTCATCGACTCGCTGCAGGATCACATTGAAAAAACCATGGTCAGCATCACTGCCTCAGATAATGGATTTTAAGACATGTTTTATGGTTAAATATGGCACAAGCAAAGAGAGCCAGATATATAACTTGTTATAAGGGATTGTTTTTGTTTTGTTTTGTTTTTTATTGTTTAAAGTATTACATATAGTAGTATTTATAAAGTATTATATATAGTAGTACTTATTTATTAAAGAATGAACTAGTGACAAATCAGAATACTACTATATGTAATATAGATAAAGTATTACATATATCTCCTTTTTTCCCCCCATTGACCTTCCCCCTGCCTCCTCTACTTATAAGGAATTGTTATGTCAATGCCATTACTGCCCCTGCCAAAATCAGGATACAGAAGATTTTTAGTCACAACAGATGCTTTCCTCTGCCCCTTGCCATCAGAATCTTCCTCCAAATAGCAACTCTGACTTTTTTCCATAATTTACCTTATTTTTAACAAAATAATTTTTTTACTCAACTGTGCATCCCTAAACATTTGCTTAGTTTTTAAGAAATATTTTAAAGTCCCTTTTAATCTCTAATATTCCCCCTCCATCTTTTTTTTTTTTTGCAATGCAATTGTTAAGGCAGCTGAACTGTTTGTTTTATAGTGTTTCTCACAGCTTGGAGTTTGCAGAATGTCATCCACATGGTGTAATCTGGCAGATTCCTCTCTACTCTGTATTTGCTGTAAATTGGCATTGAATTTACGTTTCAATCAAAAGTATCCTGTTTTACTGGGAATTCTTATCTACATATTTTATCTCATTGTATATACATGATAGATATACTATATATATATATTGTGTGTGTGTATATATATATATATATATATATATATATATATATATAGCATATCTATACTATATAATATACTCAAATAAACATTTGAGTATATCAATAAAGGATTCGTTTAGGTATAAATTTGTGGTCAGGAATTGCCCAAAGTTATGGTATTAGACCTATCTTTTGGACCCCTTTTGATACAGATTTCTAGAACATATCCAGAAATGAAGTTAATGGGATTTAAGCAGTTAGAGACACAAATAACAGATTTAGAGTATAGTGTAGTTTGTAATAGCATGGTAAACTATATACTGTGTAGTTAGAAATCAAATCAAAGAATGAACTAGTGACAAATCAGAAGGTATTAATTGATAATGTCTATCATGAATAGGATTTTTATTGCAAAAGACATCCCTCTTTTGTGCACAGACATTGGATAATGCTTTCTCTTTGTTTGTAAACATGTGGCTGAATAGGAAGAGAAGAAAGGTCTAGGTAATTAACTGAATGCTTAGATAAATTACATATATGTGTGGGGGGAGGCATGGGAATAATAGCGTTTATTGAGGTTTACTATGTGCCTGGAACTTTCTTAGCAGTTTACATGGCTACCTCTTTTAATCATCCCACTAACCCAACAAGATAGGTCTTATTTTTATGCTCGTTTTACAAAGGATGGATTTGAAGATATTGCTCAAGCCCACATGGCTAGTAAGTGGTAGAATTTTCATGATCTGTTTCTTGCTCTTCACTTTCATTGTAGAGACCTCATTCATAATAATGTAATTAAACACAATTTTGATCACCTATTTAAATTCAAAGCTTTAAAAGTTATGTATTAAAATTTAAACTTAAAAATACTATTACTAAAAGAGTATTGGTGTCTGCCATCTTTCATTTTAAATATACACACCTTTCCAGCCACCCAATGAGTTAAGTGAGTTTCTTCCTACAACTCTAGTATCTTAAAAACCATGTCTATGGGTGGATCTGAGTTTCAAATAACCAAGTGAAAATAAAGCTCCTTTGGAAGTTGCATACTTCTTGTATTTTAGTTTTTATTAATCCTCACCCAAGGATATTTTTTAAAATAATTTTTACAGAGAGTGGAAAGAAGGGGAGAGACAGAGAGAAAAACATAGATGTGGGAGACATATCAATTGGTTGCCTTCCGCCCTTGACTGGAATAGACCATGGGAAACTTCAGTCCGTGGGCTGATCCTCTAACTACTGAGCCAAACCAGCTAGGGCTACGTCTTATATATTAAAAGATGGTTTTAAACATTGAAGATCTTCAAGTCAGTGTTCTACAAAAGCATATTCATTTAAACTGCATGATGTCTTTTGGTTAGAGCAAGAATTTATCCATTTGAATTTGAAAGTATCCGTTTTTAATATAGAATGATTAGTGTTGGATGAAAATAAAAAGTTGTATCAGGTTATTAAAGGCCAAAAAGTTTTGGAGTTGTTAATCCAATTTGATTAAAGAAATTATCCGGTGCTGCATCCAAATCCTTTTGTTCAAATCTCTGCTTACATGGGAAGCTAGGAAAGTTACAATTAATTTAAGAGAAAGGAGTAAACTGTGGATTAAGATATTTTAACATCTTATTAGGAAAATAGAAAATAAAAACCCAAATCTTACAGTTGGGGCGTTTTACATGTGTTCTAACATATACCCCAAATTCCATCGAAGCTACAGGCAGATGAAAATAAGTACTGATTATTGCTAAATATTATTCAATATGCCAAAGCAAGTGGGAAACTAAATCTTTGGGGTAATCAAATAATTTTAAATCCCTAAAATTACCTTGTCTTTCTTATTTGCATAATGCACACCTGATTGGAGACCAGTCTGGGATTCACATCTGCCAGCAGGCTGCCAGGCCGTGCCTTTAATACTAGCAGATGTTTCTGTTTTTACGGCCAGAAGACCACATAGATTTTTATTCTCCTATAGGAAAGTGCAGCCAGAACATGATAAATTGCTTCTCTATAATAGAACACATGGCAGATCTGAGATCATTTTAAAACTTGCTTTATTTCTAGCCCCTTAATTTGGAAGCTTCTACAAACCGAACTATATACTTCCTTAAGAGATTTCTTGTTGCCATAAAACACCTGACCACTGCAACAGAAACAAAACCTACAGACCTTGTTTGTCACAGATCTTTTCATGTTTTTTACCTGTGGCTTGTAAGAGAAAAACACCGTTTTATCATTTTGGAAGATTTTAAAATCTGTCTTAATGTTAGAATCTAATTTAAAAAGTTTTATCTTCTGAAGGGCATCTTTTGAAGGTCATTTAAAATGTTATGAATCTGAGAATATTTTCTAGCATTTTATTTTTAATCTTTAGTATCTATATTTTGGTATTTTACAAAGATATTGATTTTAAAAGCAGATTAAAATTCTTGAGTCCTCCAAGGAGAGAATATTAATGTATAATATTAAAATCACAACTGAAGGAAGCTTGAAGGGTTTGAGTTCTGTAGGTACTCCGAAAGTGAATCTGAGGGACACCAGGTTTCTTCAAAGTCCAGGCTGAAAAATTCTCTTTCCCCATCCTAACTCCCACTTCTCTCTGTCCCATAGGTCTGTTTCAGTGATTAATTCCTTAGGCCTATGTTGTTAACAAAATGCCTTTGTTACCATATAACTGCTTTCCTCGCTGGGCTGTACCAGTATGTGTGTGCACTGTCTGACATCAGCCATGGAGAAAAGCTGTCACAACTCCCAGTTCTTTTTTTTTCCATTTTGCAGCAGTTCACATGTCTTCGTGGACTTGCTTTCTTCTACCGATTTTGAAATGTTGATGTCTTTAGAGTTCTGGCGATGTTTCTTACCTTTGGCCCCTTGGCGTGCAGGTTCATTGTTTTAAATATATGCGCTGCTCTCTCCACCATCTGTACTTTTCACTCCGACTCTGGCTCCAGATCTGTCCCTGCTGAGTCCCTACCTTAGCTTCTTTATGTGGCTTTTGGGCATGTTCAAAATTTTGAAACACTGAAGCATATTCTCTGATTTGCCTAGAATTAATTTCTTTAAAAAACAGTTATAACCTTAATATTATTCTGATGTTTATCAATCATAGTGATTATTTTTAGCCTATGTGCATTATATAAGGAAGAGTTCTGTAGCGTAACTAGAAAAGTTTTGGAGAAAAGAAGGAAGGAGGGAAGTAGTTAAAGGGGCTTTCTTTTTATACTCATAAGGAGGAAGCCAAATTAATACTTGCAGTGTTTTAATAAAACGTTATAGTCCCCAAAGCACTTTAATGTATATTACTTCATTCAACTTGGAGTGATGAAAGAGGAGAAGAAAAAGCATATGCCTAGTCTCTTAAGGGTGGGGATTAGAACATGAGGGCTGATGCCAATAGGATGTTCACAACACCCAATACCCAGAAGTTAAATTTAATACATGATTAACTCTAATCTTATGATGTACCACAACAATAAAAGTACACAGTTCTATTTTTAGAACCCATTCTGTTCCCAACCCCTTATTGGCTTAATCTTGCTTCAAAAATCATTTTTTGGGGCCTGTGTCAATAGAAAGGAAGTCTGCCCCTCTTGTATTGCAAACCTTGTGCTGAATTTTGCCAGGTGCCTATCTCAAGAAGCTTCCATTCTACAGGGGGGGACATTAGGAATATGGATGCTTACACTTTTATGTACTAAGAGCTCTGATAAGGAAAGGTATTTAAAATACATAACAACTGGATGGTATGGCACCAAACAATCAGAGTGGCCTCCATTATAAAACCCAGTTTGGGTGTCAGACAGGTGCTAGTTGAATGTCCTGGCTGGGTTGGAGAAGGCAGAGAGAATCCTGGGGAACCCCTGGGAAGGGCCTGAGGGAAATCTTTTCGGATATGGTGTGCATGTGAGCACCTGAGTGGAATCTTAAAGGATCTAGGCAGACAGTTGGAAAGGGAGAACTTGAACATAGGGGCAGGTAAAATTATGTGAAGAATGGAGAAAACGTAGTGTTTCTATTATTCTGCTTGGTCTCACAGGACAGATGACTGTCATGGCCCCAAGTATTATTTTTTGTTTTGTTTTTTTTCTTTCTGTCTTACATACCCTCCTCATCCCAACCTATAACAGCTGTGCCAGAGGTGGCATTTGTCAGTTCTAAGCTTCATTTCCCTCTTTTCCTGTAGACTCCACTCTTCCTGCCCCACATCTAATCTCAATGATCACAAATGGTTTTGAAAGAGACAACCTTACCTCTCCAGTACATGTAGGCCTCAGTTTTGTGGTTAAGGAAGATGGTTTTACTGGCCACTTTTAAACTTAATTTTCAGTGAAAACTTGTTAAAATCAAGTTGTTGTATTGGTGAAAAAATATTAAGGTAGCCATATGAAGAAAGAAAAGAGAAGGAAATATGGAAGAAATTTAAAGATAAGATCAAGACTAGAAATTAGTAAAGTAGATTATAATGGCAGATATTTTCTAGACTAAATCACGTATAATGAAAAATTTGAAGAAAATACATAATCACTTTAATGTGTTTGCATTATAATCTTTCTCGTCACGTCCTGTCTCAGTTTGTCTGTGATATAAAGGAAGACTCTTTAGCTGGTGGTCTTGATTGCTGAAGACCAGACTTGAATTAGCCGTTGATTAAACAACTGTCGTTGGCCTCTCAGCTGATCTTGCCATTGGAAAGATCAAAATACATACCACCTTCCGTTATATTCTTTTCTGATGCCCTCATTATTGTCCTTTTCTTCCAGGCATTTAGAGAAGAAATTGCACCAATCAACTTAAAAGTTAAAACAGTGAATGATTTATCCAGTCAGCTGTCTCCACTTGACCTGCACCCATCTCTGAAGATGTCTCGCCAGCTAGATGACCTTAATATGCGATGGAAACTTTTGCAGGTATCATCAGCTTATTCCTTTTCATAATTCAGGCTTAGACCTTGGTGGATCTTTAAACCATACCTCACTATTCTGCCACACACCATCATTTTTTTTTTTTACTTTATTGGTGTGTTTGATAATGGATTCATAGCATGTGACATCAGTCGTCTTTCAGTATCTTGAACTCAAAAGCCTCATTTATTTATGAGTATAAGTTTTAATGTAATTTTTGATGTACTGTTCATATGATATTTGTAGAAAATTGCAAAAGGTCAAATAAATCACAGTAATTGAAACATATGGTAGGTCACAGAAACATTTTCCCCATAATGGCTTATAAAGGAGTCATTTTTCTTACTTTAATCATGTATTTTTTGCTTCCTTTGAAAAGTTAGGAAAGTCTCCATCTTTCTTATTGCAACTGCTTGTTCTTTAGGTATCTTGCTCAATTTTTGCAGCCAGCACCTTGATACTATTGTGGTGTTTACCTTTAGCTCAGAGATCTTAGCTGCCGTAATGCAGTTATTTTAATGACTCTATATATTTCTTGCTTGTCCCAGATTTAACCCAGAAGAACTAACCCAAACCCAGAAGAACCCTCTTGAGTATTACTAGGTACCAGCATTTGCCAGCCACTGCCCTTTGAACCATCTTTGTGGAGCTTTGACACATTCAGGGGCCAGTTCCCAAGAGTCATAATAATTTTTTTTTTGAAAACTAGCAGAATCATTTGAGTGGGAGATTGAAAAAATAATTTTTACTAATTCCTCTATATTCTGGGCCTAAATTGTGATACTTAATAATATAAGTGTAATTTTGAGGTGGCACACAGAAACATTTGAAGGCATAATGGGTTTCCTGAATTAATTCAAACATTGAAACACACAATGGGTTTATATTTTCTTCCTGAAATTGAAGTGATACGAAATGAGTTGTATAGTATTAGACAGTCCTTTTTGTCTTTGAAAGAGTATTAATAATCTAGGATTAGTAAAGCACTCAATGCAAATGTGCTTTTCTAATGAGTGGAAGACAGAAATGTTTGAGCAATACTCCTTTTTTCTTCTGTTTTATTTCTCTAATTCATCATTTTTATGTAGTTATTCCTGTGGTCTGTCTTGATTTCCTTCCCATTCTGCTTCTGTTATCACCATCGGAAAAGATTAGAAGTCAGGGAATATGCTCAAAACAGGATATGTGTTCTGCCTTCTTTATTTCTGAGCCTGGTGGCTGCTAGAACTCAGATGCTAGTTGCTGGTTGAATAAGAGGGGGAAATCTATGCTGCCAGACAACACTGTTAAATTTCAGAAGTAGCATCTTGTTTTCTCCTCCTGAATGTAAAGTGTGTCATAGGAATACTTTTTGGCTTTAACAGAAAAAAGTACTTGCTCTTGCAACTTAAATAGCCAACCAGGAGAAACTAAAGCTGCTCAGTGAGCCAGAGATATACACGTTTCATTTAAAGGCAGCTGAAAATAAGATCGGCAGACTACATGGAACAGCTTACCAGCACTACAGAGGCAAAGACTAGGAAAAGAGACATGGAAATGTCAGTAGGCTGTGTGCATTTGTTATTGATTGGCAATAGTTTCTCAGTGTACTAACTCTTTGCGTTTTCATAATGTAGAGAGTTAACCATACAATGTGTGTAAACAAATGCACAGGCATATTCTTCTGTGGGTATATGAATACCCCCAAATCAAGATGATTGGACACAAACTTGAGGAAAATAAGATATTTCATACTCATCTGTATTATCTATCTGTCTGTCTATCCATATATCATCTATCTGTCTGTCTGTCTATCTATCTATCTATCTATCTATCTATCTATCATGTATCATCTAATTCAGCCATCTTTATATTTTTTCTGTCTATTTTCTCCCTTGGAATATTTTAGATCTTCATTTGCTCCCCATAGCACTTTTTGCCACCTTTCTTACAAAAGAGAGATGAATAGCCACTGACCCCGTGGCCACATCTTCTCTTAAGATGTTTATGACCTTCACTGCTCTCGAGGCAATGAGTGACAGCAAAGGCATAGATCCTGGCACCCGATGAGCTGGTTATGAATATTAGCATGATGCATACTAACTTTATGTCCTGGACACCTCTGTATGTCTCCAGTGTCTTCAGCTGGGAAATGGTGATCATAATAAATAATGCCAATTATGTTGATTATGAGAATAAAAGAGTTCATTCCTATAAATTGCTTAGAAGAGTGCCTGGCACTATTTGCTGTCACTTGGTACCAAAAGGAGTCTGTTTTCATCCCAGCATTTTGATTTTAGAGATGGAGGAGGAATCTGTACAAGCAATCATATTAGGCAGTAACAGCCTTTATAATAATGTTTAAGTCAGGAACATTATTAAAGTTATTGTTTTGAAATAAAATTATTTTTGGGGTGTGATATGCAGGTTTCTGTGGACGATCGCCTTAAGCAGCTTCAGGAAGCCCATAGAGATTTTGGACCATCTTCTCAGCATTTTCTCTCCAGTAAGTACTAATAAACTTAACTGAAACTCATGAAATGAATGAATCAGCATGTATTTTCACTCAAGAAGCCATATTCTTTGCTATAAATATGTTTACTTATATTAGATAAATATATTATTTATTGGTTCTTATTTGTAATAACCTGGTAACAATTGATAAATCTTTGAAGTGGAGCCAAGGTAACTTGTCTTTAGCTGTGGCATTCCACTGAACCATCATCCTATATAATAAAAGGCTAATATGCAAATCGACCAAATGGCAGAACGACTGATCCCTATGAGATGCACTGACCACCATGGGGCAGATGCTCAATGCAGGAGCTGTCCCCTGGTGGTCAGTGCATTCCCACAGGGGAAGCACCGCTCAGCCAGAAGCCGGGCTCATGGCTTGTGAGCGCAGCAGCTGTGGCAGGAGCCTCTCCTGCCTCCACGGCAGCCCTAAGGATGTCTGACAGCGGGCAGTTGGACATCCCCTGAGGGCTCCCGGAGTGTGAGAAGGCACAGGCTGGGCTGAGGGCGCCCCCCCACACACCCGAGTACACGAATTTCATGCACTGGGCCTCTAGTCTATTATAACTACCATAGTATCATATCATCATTGTTATGTCACATACAAAGGTTATGAACTTTTTCACAATAAAGAAATCATTTTTGTATTTTAAGATTTTAAATTAATTTTTCTCTTTCAGAAGCACTATTAGTTTAAAATGCACCTGTGCCTTTCAAAGTAAAACTTCATTCCCCACAAATCTTTAAGTGAGAAGATTTTGAGTTGTCAGGCTCACTGCAATTCTATTTAGCTTTTCTGCTGGTCAGGTGTTACAGACTTAGCCAAACCACATATGCAGATTTTCATGTAATCTTCACCAACTGAACTTTTTTATTTTATGGACTGTTCATGAGATCTTGAATAAGTAATTGGAGCCCCTACGCTAGCCTTCACTGCCGAAGAAACCGGAGAGCATAGGGTTCAGTCCCCCAGATTGGGGTTAAAACAGTAATTCTGCTTAAAGTTAATATCTTTTTCTTAAAATTACTATGATAATACTTACTTCCTCTATCATCTGGAAAATTAAATGAGAAAACGTGTTGCACAAGACACCTAACACAGTTCTTGGCACAAATGTTTTCACTAAACATTAATTCCTTTCCTTTCATTGTCTCTGGCAAACATATGTTAAGAACAGAGTTGGCTTAATTCAGTTTAAGGGAAGTTTAAAACTTAAGGCAAAGCGTATTTCCCAGTTGTTATAACTTCTTTGTATCTACAACCATAGAGAGAACTGAAGTAATACCATGTCTCCAACTAAATTGATTACAGTTATATTTTCTCTTAACCTTTTGTCATGGTTAGTAATCTGCTTTACCTCCAGATCAAGGTCAGGCTTTTCTTTCACAGTTTCAAGAGTAATCCTAATTAGTCATTTCTGCCCAATACACCCCTAGTGCTCAAGCTCTCTCTCCCTCCACCCTCCCTCCTCCTCTCCCACCTGTTTCACACACCTGAGCCCTTAGATAGACCATCTTTGAGTGAGCTATAGCACTTCCTGGAAGATAATGTCTACCTTCATGCCAGGATGCATTCCTAAAGTTTGGATACCATCAATGTTGATGAATTAAATAAGTTTGCAATCTACTCATTTGGTATGAATCACTCCAGATTTCTTAAACTTAATTTTATAGAATATAAAGCTATGTGCTAAGACCAAATTAAAGAGAATTTAGCAAGGAACTGAGACTCTATTTACACTTCTGTTATAAGGATTAGTCATCTATTAGTACTGATGAAACTTGACACTTAGCAACTATTCTTTCAAAATAAAAATCAAAGTCATATTTCTTAGGAAATAAAACATTGTAAACATTGTGAACTTCAAGCGCATTGCCTTCTATTGTCTAGCATTGACAGTCTAAGGAGGTCAGAATTATTCAAATTAAAACAATTATGAAAATGAATTGAGAAGTGTAAACACAATCCCAATTAATAAATTTAACAATTGTTATCCCTGCTGCTTGGAATTTTTGGCTTTATTATATTTCTTGGACATTAGCCCTGGTTATAAAAGGGGCCTGTTTCGTTAGGCACAAAATAGAAATCGGCCTGTTTGCCTGGTGCCAACACTGAAATGAGGTTGGCTCTAATGAGAAGCTGAATATGCCTCATTCCACATTTTCATCCCTTTTTTAAGACTTTCATGGACATAGTTAGAGAAGGGAGTCCTCCCATCTTGTAAAGAGAGGAAGAATTGTTGAATAGAAAGATTGCCAAACTAATGGTCAGAAGTCCCGAGATCACGTCTGAGCTCAGCCATTTACTTAAGCAAGTTATTTAATCTCTTGAATGTTTAGTTCCTCATTTATCAAATGGAGCTTTAATATCTATCTTGTTGGCTTCCTTATCAACAGATACATTCACAAACGCTTTACAGAGTTGAGAATGCTATGTATTTTTGAGGTAGTAATATGACATGAAATTCAGAAAAGAATATTGGTTAAAACTAGTTGTATGAGAGTCTACTGATAGTTACAAAGTTTTATTTTTTAAATTTATTAGTTCATTTAGCAAAATTTCTCTAGATTCACATGTACAATTCTTCTTAAATAAGCCTTAAAATAATTGGTTTACTGTGGGAATAATATAAGGCATAACTGGAATTGTAAAAAAAAAAAAAATACCTCAGTGAAAAAGTCTCGCAAAGTCTGCATCATAGTGATGTCAAGTGTAAAAATGTAGGAAACTACATTTTCTGTGCATTTAAAATGCAAATACATATTTGGGATTCTTCTATCCATTTAATTGCCTTGGTTTTTTACAACCTTTTGCCTATGTTTATTTTAATTTTCCTTTTTAAAAATTCATATAATTGAGTTTGTTTAAATGCCAATTGTTCTTAATAGTTATTCCTGTGACTATAAAATAAAGCAAAGAATGTTACTAGTGATTTGGAAATTTCAGTCTTGAGGAATTTAGTTTATAATCCAGATATACCATATATATATAGTTTCCAAAGAGTACTAAGTTTTACACTGTGTTGACTATGAACAATAAAACTTGATTTTGAAAACTAATTTTATCAACAAGTTCAATCACTTCGAGGTGGCATTAGAAATTGGACCTGTGTTGTTCTTTTATTGCTTCAAATGAATTTTTAAAGTGACTGTTTTTTTGGCCTTGCAGATTTTATAATTATAGGAATCCAGCTGGAAAACCAGAGCATTTTTCATTGAATTTGCTGTAAAATGTGTTCAGTTGCTTTGCATTAAGGCATAAGGCTGTGGGGTTAGCAGTGTTTCCAATAACCTCCCTTTGTTTCCTCAGCTTCAGTCCAGCTGCCGTGGCAAAGATCCATTTCACATAATAAAGTGCCCTATTACATCAAGTAAGTTGATTTTAAGTCTCCTTTACAAACCAAGAAAATAAAGTTATATTGATAACTTAAGAGGCTTTTTCTCCTACAACTGTTTTAAAAAGTGAAATTTAGTCCTATTATCTAAAGGAAATTATATATCTATATATTTATAGAGATAATATGTATTTAATATTTGAACAAAATTAGTTTGAAAATCAGTGTGACAATTGTAATTTATTAAGTTAAGGCTATAACTGTGTTTAGTTAATATATTTTGAGCAGGTATTAAAATATTTGGGGGAAATGACAGAATTTCTATAATACTTTTGACATAATGATGCTGCTCAAACTGTACTGATTCTAAATCATCTTTTATTTGCCCCAGAAAATACATTTCAAAAGTTCTTGTGTTCTTCTCATTGTAATCCACCAAAAGAAACATCATTGTTTTAATCATGAAAAAGTTCAGTATTTGCAAGTTTTTCTTTGATTTATGGAAATTAGCTGCAATATTGGTCTAGGTTTATCATCCTTCATTTTGTTGTTGTCTATTTGGCAGTTTCTCCTTTTTAAGTTCTAAGTTTCTCCTTATTGTGTAACAGTAATAAATTTTGTATAATTTACACAGTGTCTGCTTAGGGTTTTATCCTTGGGTTAGTTTATATGTTGTCATAGGACAGAATAATAAAATACAACTTCTGCAATCCCTTGAGGTGTGAATTGGCAAAGTTATTGATTTACAACGCGATAAGGTGATGAAGAGTCATAGTTGACTATTTCATGTGTAAGGTGAATGGCGTCATAATTGAGGGGGAAATGCTGACTTATTCTATCAGGAGACAGATCTGTCTCAGATTAGCTTAGTGACCTCAAGCAAGACGGTGAAGGTCTCTGAGCCAAGTTTTCTCTATATCCTTTCTAACACAGCATGTGGTATCTCCAGAATCCATGCCAACACTAACAATCTACTCTTCCAAAAGCCCTCTTCCTCAAAAATTTATGTGTGAAGTCATTTGTATGAAGAGTATTTCCTTATCAAGCTTTTACTGTGTCTGAGATGTAGCCTCAGGGTAAAAATGATAAATAATTTTGCAGTAACATATAATAGGTATAGTAAGCAATATGTGTTACATTGTCTTAAGGAAATTTAATACTTTTATCAGTGTACAATTTATAGTGTAGTGAGTTGTGATAAACTCATGGATGAAGTGCTAAATTTATGCAAACATGAATGGGAAGAAATCAGTGGCTGGGCACATTGACATATCTATTGAGCTAAAATGTGATAATCTGTTGATTATTTATATATTTTTATTTTAAATTTTTAAATATTAGAGAATTTTAATTTATTGGATGAATATTAACTTGAATATTACAAGTTTAGGCAAAAATCTGATGTACCATTATAGGCAGAATAATGACCACACAAAATGACCCACATCCTGGATGTGACTACACTAGGTTACATGAAGATGGAGGCAGGGGACATGAGCCAGGGAATGCTGGAGCCTCCAGAAGCTGGAAAAGGCAAGGAAATGTGATTCTCTCTTAGGACGTCCAGAGAGAAACACAGACTAGGCAACCTTGACTTCAGCCCAAGGAGATATTCGCATTGTGGTAATTTGTCCCAGCAGCAATATAAAAAACTAATACACGTACTGTACAAAATCTAGACGTCCATGCAAATTAATTGAAATGAACTTACTGAATTAATCTAGAAGCCTGTGTCATCTGATTTTTTAAATATGTACATTAGATCTAATAAAGCAGAATTTCATTTATTTACTAGAGAAAGACGATATTAAGTCTCGTGCTTGATTATGTACTACAATGGTTATCCATTTGAATTGGCACTTTAAAAATCCATTATTAAATTTAGCACTATAATTAAAAGGGATTTCTGTATGTCCAGGTTGGTATATATGACTAAGAATTATGTTGTCTAAGTCAGAATTTCACTAATTCAGAATTTTTATAGCTTTGGTAGGATCTAGCAGGATCATATCTTCACTTAGTCTATGTGTGCTTTATGGGGCAGACCAGTAGAGTAAAAACTAGTTTATCTGGCATCTCATTGGCTGAAGCATAATACAATGATGGCCAGTTTTGTTAACGACGACGTGTAACTTTGTAGCATCCTAAACTATCTTCGACATCATTAGTGAAAGATTGCATTTTCTGAAATATGTATAGTTTTAGAGTCAATTATCTTTTATGGTTTTCAAATATTTGGGAATCTGCCCATGTATATAGAATGAATTGTCTTATTTTTAGAAAGCTTGTTTAACCAGATTCTTGCATTACGTGCTCTCTTGTGTAAATTACCAGTTTATTTCCTCATAAAGAGGGAACATCAATCTCAAGAGGTAGTGAGCATTATATGAGCCAGAATTTCCAGATGAAGAATTGTTATGAAAGCAAAATTTAATTCCCAAACAAATTAATAAGCAAGTAAATGATGAATGAAAAGGTCTTTAATATATACCTTCCTTTGCATGGCTGCACAACTAAGTAGAAGAAAATTTGAAAAACAAATTTAGCATAAATTTCATGCAATTAGAATTTCCTGGAGTATATTAGAATGCACTAATTTGACCAACAAGAAAATAATATTCAGGTCGAATTGCTAGATATTTTCAGTATTTAGGTATGCCGTTTTATATACTCTAATGTCAGAATATACCAAGAAAGTTGAAAGGAAAATGGCAAAGACAAATTATTTTTATTTCACATTTTAGTGTTACAGATTAATTAAAACATACTTTGATGGCTTCCAAATACATTTCTCTCTTTCTAGGTAATTCTTTATTAATATTGCAAGGTGTACTGCAGTGGTTCTGGGACTAATTTGTTTCTAGAAAATGAAAGATAGGAGTAGATAGAATATAAACCCTCTATGTTAATATATTAAGTTGAAATGCATAACTTTAACTTATATTTGCTGCCTCTAAGGTGGACTTTCCAAGACTGATCTGGTTATTTTTCTTTTTTAGTATAGTGCAGTGGCAGCTCATTGTCTTATCAGTTTAGGAAACTTTGAAATGCCTCTGACTGCTTTCACAATATACAAAAATCTACCAGAAAAAAAACAGGTATTTTTTTGTGAATTGTTAGGTGTTTTGCAAAGTTGTTCATTTCTTCAATTAAAAGTCAACATCCAGGGCCTTTTGGGTACAAACGGAATGGTGAATAAAAGCTTTGGGTTGAACTTTCCTAATATGTCATATTAATCATGTAAAACTCGTTGCTTCTCCTTTTATTCCAGAATAAATGTAATAAGAATAAGTATAATAAAAGACCTGGTGGATGATAATAACTATCATTGTAATAAATTGTTTTTGAATATCCATTTGCCAGCTGCCATGCTAGTCCTGTGCATGGATTATCTCTTCTAATCCTCACGGTGGCCCAGTGAAGTATAGGTACTCTCATGGCGCCCACTTCCAGGCGAGGCTGAGATAGAGCGCAGGCACACACAGCCTGCGTGAGATCACACAGCCAGTAAATGGAAGAGCTCGCGTTCAAACCCAGGGAATGACTCCTGAATTCCTGACCACTGTTGTCTCCGTTCCCAACATTATTAAGGCAGAGAATAGAAATTTTTAGTCACATGGGAAATTTAGGTAGAATGAATGATTATATTTCCAAAGGAGCAGTCAGGTGAGGAAAATATGAGTAAACATTCCTTTTTCTGCACCACAGACTGGCTATCATTTCTTAGGCACTACTGTGTGCCAGCATTAAGCACTGAGCTGTCCAAGGACAAGGTCCATGTTTTCTCCCGTACTCCACACTGCCTTTTCTGTAGACTTCCTAGAGGCTAATTTCTGTCGGCTAATGTATGTTGAAGGAAATTTTACACATACATTTGCCCTGGACAAAGGTGCTTTTCTGTTGATGGGAAGGTGTCATTCTCCACAATCTGGCCTGTCAGATCTTGACGGTTCTGAGTTGGGGAGACAAACTACGGTCCTCCATTCCCTTTCCTCATTGTCATGGTCAGGAAGTTTCTGCCCTTCTCAGTGAAGCTGGCTCCTAGCTCCCCTGGGACTTTGAGAGATGACAGTGTGTACACAGGCCCAGCCTGTGGGTAAACCATACTGTTTCATGGGTGTCTTTAGGAAACAGGTGTTCCTTTCTTCACCCATGGTGCCTTCTCTGAATCTCAGTGGGTGACTTTTCGGTGAGCCTTCGTCTTGGCACCAGCAATTACCCGGCTCCCCGCACAGGCTTCATGCTCACATCTTCACAGATCTATGGCTCTGTTTCCCCACTAGAATCTGAAATGCAAACTTTAGTTCTTTATGGAATCCTAACTGCAATCCCACATGCAGCTTGGACATGAACAATTTCATAATCTCAGGTTATACAGACAATATATATCACAGTCTCTAAAACTGACGTTTCTTAGTATTACAGGGTCATTAACCAGAATGAACTAATCTGTATCTACAAGTATAAATACCATGCATTCTCTGACTTATTCTAACTTTCCCTTGTGAGCAGGTCTAAAGTAAGAGTCTCCTCAATTTATTACATCTCCTTTGTATTTTCTTTTTCTGTCAGTGTGTCCGTTATGGATAACCCTGCAGTATTCTTTTAGACACTCTTCTCGCCTGCCAAGGACACTCTACTACCCTAATCCATCAATCGCTGAAAAAAATTAAGTTTACAATTGTAAATGAAATGAAAGCTGTTTTTTT
The DNA here is from genome assembly GCF_951640355.1 of Cnephaeus nilssonii. Classification (NCBI taxonomy): domain Eukaryota; kingdom Metazoa; phylum Chordata; class Mammalia; order Chiroptera; family Vespertilionidae; genus Cnephaeus; species Cnephaeus nilssonii. The sequence continues at coordinate 30,124,130 of NC_137080.1, forward strand.
ATACAATGGTGCTACTCATTTGCACAAACCACATATACTAGTCTAGGTGTATATGTGCGGTCTGAAGAAAATAATTAATGCTTATGTCTTTAGAGGTATCCTGGACTCCACTTAGATGATGTAGGAAAACATTTCTCTAAATACAAGCAGAGAAAAGAGGCAGCAATGGGATACCCAAATAACAGGAAGGTCAAAGATAACAAAGAAATAGATACAAGAGTAACAAAAATAGAAATGAACAGAAATCATTTTATCTTTAAAGATCGCAGATAGCTCATTCCAGAGCAAAACAAATCCACAAAAGTATAATTAACAATGCAAGATACATGTAGTTCTCTCTGAAGGCTTCCTACTGGTGTCTTCTCTCTTTCCCTCCTTCGTCAAGATGAGAAACGGCATCCTTTCCATTCCTGATTTTTAACTGCAGCTCTGGGGACACACTGAGTCACTTTCCTAAAGCGGAGCTTTAATGATAAAGAAATAAATGAAAGAGGAGTGTAAGAGACGTACTGGAGAGTCTACATTTTTCCAAGAAATGGTCTGTGACTCTATCTTTATTGAAAATAAATATTTAAAACTCACTGGGCCAACTCCGCTGATGAGGAGGTAGGAAAGAAATTGCTTTACGAGGGAACGTAAGCACCTTGGGATCACTAAACCTCCAGGGCTTGGAGCAGCCTCAGACCAAGGAGCTTACCGTGGCTAACTGGAAAACTACGCGCAGACCGCCAGCCCTGCAGCAGCCAGAAACTGCCAAGCCGCAGCTGGGCAACTTCCAGTGCATTTTCCTGTGTCCTGGTTTATGGAGATAATTTAGGTGGAATTGACACGGTCTTAGAAAGGTATTGAGCATTTCAGGACTTAAGAAGATACTAACTTGTCACATATCTCTACACTGCTGGGGCCAGAGTTGTTATTACTATGAGGAATTTTGGCTTGGACTCTTCCAGATGACTCCATTCCATTGCTTTATAATAGTACCATCAGCCTTGCTGCACAGTTTGATTTTTAGGGTCAGGGATGCAGTTAGTAATTGTCTACCATAAGGTACAGAAAGGATCGCTGTGGAGCCACGAAGGGAGGAAAAGTGATATCTGTACTTTAATTGGTAAAGATTACATTTTTAAAATGGTCTTTAAATTAACAAGAGTAATAATGATCAAATAAATTGTGAAATAAATAGAATATCTTTTCTGTACTGATTATAAAGTGAAATAATACAGTAAAAGTGTCAGTACAATCATACACAAAAAAATAGAATGAATTTCTTCTTTAAAATATATATAAAAGCGCTAAAGTAGAAAAATTTTAAAAAACATACTAAATGATATAAACTAGCTTTAAAAAAAAAAAACAACTAAAAAGGATACAGTGATAAGTGGAACTCTGGTGGGAACATAATCCTGAGGTCAGACACCCCACCCCCACCCCCCCGCCAAGGCAGGGCATATAGGGCTCCCAGGGCCAGGGCCTCCACAGACCTGTGGCAGAGTTGACAATGTTGATTGATGGTCTGATTCTCCTGAGCTTGAGAACCAAGGGAGACCAGGCATAGTGTTGAGTGGGAGGTGTGGCTCCTTATGAGTTCTGGGCCCCAAGCAGAGATACTACCAGGTAGAGGCTCCCTGGTGTTTATTGACTGTGTGCATGTTTATTCTTCCAGACCACCTTTCGGGCCCGCAAAGCAAGTATCAAAGTATCACCTCTCCCTCCACTCACACTCAGGCACATCCATTCCTGTCATTGATTCTGCTCTTTGAACGTAAACACAAACAAGCCTTGCCTCATTGTCTTGTAACAAATGTTGTATCCACGATGCCTGGACGATTGATGTTGTATTATGGGGTGTGCTGTTGCCTCTATTTCTGTATCCCTTTACATGCTGGCTCTGCTGCTGAGTGAAATTATTTTAAGCTCAGTTTATAGTCAAATCCAACAGATTTGGAGTTATCCACTGTTTACAATCTAGTTTTCCTGCTTTGTGTCTTCATTGTTATGATAAGCTAATGGCAGTTTTTAAGGAAGACTGTATGCTTTTGCACTATCTATTATCAAGTAGGAGCATATAATTTGGATTTTGAACAGAAAGGTGTGTTTTTTCTCTGATGTTGGCTTTAAAACTTTGTTTTTCTTTGGATTTATACTTCCGTTTCCAAAAGTATAACCTTAGATTTCTTGCCTGTAAAAGCCTAGAGTACTGTTTGTGGAAGTTCATGAAGTTGCATACAACCAGAGGAACATAAAAGTTTACTCCCCACACAGCTTCCTATCTACTGCCCTAATCCCCTCCCCAGGGCCCCAATACAGGCACACACATAAACACGGACACACAGAGGAATGATCAACATTACTGATGGAAGAACGCTGTATTTTTCGTATATTCTGGCCTCTGGTGAAACAAAGTTCTTAGGGGATTATGAATTACAAAATGAAAATGTCACCTCTTAAATCTTTAAGAAGATACACCTCAGGTAAATTCCATCACATCAGATTGCCAAAACTTATTTTCACTCTTTATAACTGATTACAAATTTGATTAAGTGGGAGCCCCATGCTTGATTGCTATATATAACTTTTAAAGCATCTGTGAACAGGGTGCTGGCAGAGCCTGAGTTTTGCCTGTGTCAACTTTATTTTCTGCAGGTTGTGTTATTTTCATAGATTTTACTTAAGAAGACTACTGTCTCCTTATTTCTCCTCACCCTGCGGAGAGAGGGTCTAATGAAATGAAGACAGAGAAGCAACCATTCCATTCAGCAACATAGAGTTCACTGATGATTTTGATAGACGAGTTTGGGTGGAGGAGTTAAGTTGGCAACCAAGTAAAAGTGAACTGAATAGTAAGTGAGACATAAGGATGTGTGTTATGAAGTGATATATATATATTTTTTTGAATTGAGAATTTTGTCTGTAAAGAAGAGGAAAAGGGTGATTGCTAGCAGGAAATGGAGATTCCAAGCAGGGGTGAGTGTGTGTGTGAGAGAGTACACATATGTGTCTCAAAATGGCTGATCCTTACATATTTATATACTGAGAGTATTGTTATTGAGAAGAGGGGTTGATAATGCAGTACAGGAGTTTCTAAGAAATCTTTGGGATGAATTGGCCTTTTATAGGAGGGGAGACAATTCCTCGGTTACAGGAGAGAAGAACACAGTCTGGCAGATGGAGGGTTTATTGATTTGGTGGTGGGAAGATGAGGAATTTTAATCTGGTGGGTTTTTTTTTTTTTTTTTCAATAAAGCACTAGATTAAGTTAAATGATGCTTAGGGAGAGAAGCTTAGGTTTGGGAAAAGAGAAGGCAGTGGGAAATTGTTGTCTTGCGTTCTGGGAAAGCTAGTTGATTAGGCAATGTAGTGCAGTTGCCAGCAGTTGGACATTTGAGGTTTGAGTCAAATATTTAGAGTAAAGTCAGTCTGTGTGTTGAGTGATTTTCTCCAGCTGTATTCATGCACAGCTGGTCATGTCCAGAGAAGGTGAGTAATTAAGTTGATCCATGCTTGGGGTTTGCCAGGAAAGAGAGAGAAGCCAGGGAGATGAAGTTGTTTGTAATGATTATAATGATAGACTCAAATTTAGACAGATTCATCAGAAATATTTAAAACCTCAATCATGCAAGTATACTTCCATATTAAGACCTCAAGCTTATGATCCATCAATCTGGGTTCAAATCCCATTTCTACTACTTGCTAATTACGTGACCTCGAACAAGTTATCTAAGTGAAAATGGGGATAATATTGGCTCTTAACTCATACAATTATTATGCAAATTAAGTTTACACATTGAAAGAGTTTAGAACAAAGGTTTTCAATCTTTTTCATCTCATGGCACACAAGTTACTAAAATCCTGTGGCACACTAAAAAAATTTTTTTTTCTGATCTGACAAAAAAAATTGGTGTAGTTTTGATTCTGGACAACTGTTGTTGTATTGGCTGTGTCACTTTTTAATTTGACAATCTAAGAGAAAAGAAGTCAGTGCCCCTGACTAAATTGTCAGGTACTGCATGTTTTAAAATTTTTTGTGGCACGCCAGTTGAAAATCACCAGTTTAGAAGATTACCTGGTACAAATTGAGCACTGAAATAATAGGCTATTACTATAATTAACACTATACATTCTGACCCAGTGTGTGTTATCTTTCACTATGCACAGCAAAGAGAAACATTTCTCTTTCCGAAATTGTCTTATCACAGTGCAATGTCCATAGTTCTTTTTCCTACATTTGCATTTTTAATGAACTCACCTTTATTGTTTTTCTTTTATATGCCTTTAAAATTGTGATTGGAATCGAATGATAAGTGACAAAACTCACAAAGTCCAGTTTCAAGTGTAAATTTGGGTAGATAAGTAACAAGTGTGTTTGGCTAAGTGTCAATTTTGGGACAAGCAGGGTGCCTTTTCATCATCTTTTATGGGCCCATGGAAATAATAAGGACCACCATAATGACAAGTGATTTGAAAGTATCTTCCTGAGAGCAGTCTTTGGCTTTTAAATCAGTACATTATTCATCTATCAAAAGTGTATGTGTTTTGCTGTTGGTTCCTTGTCTCATATATTGGACAATTTTATGAAACAACATTTTTGTGTTCTATTCATTGGTGTATAATCTGTATTTTACTTTGTTGACTTATCAGAATACATTATGAATCATACTAGGTAGAAGGATATACTACTTATTAATCACTGATTAGTTTTCATTAAAGTTCATTTAATACAGGCACCACATGTTATCCAAGTGGGACACCAGGAAAGAGACATTTTTAATAATTATAGAGGACAAGGGGTCTGAACCAGGACCATCTCCGATGTTGAAAAATGATTTAAAAAATAGGGGATGGGTATGTAACACACAGCATTGTGAGTATAGTCAACAATACGGTATTATCTTTCAAAGTTGCTAAGAGACTAGATCTTAAATGTTCTCACCACAAAAAAAGAAAATATAATTATGTGATCTGATAGAGATATTTGGTAATGCTACATTGGTAATCAATACGTAAGTGTATCAATCAACAGGTTGTACACCTTAAAACTACACAATTTTATATGTCAATTATATCTTAAAAAATAAAAATTTTAAAAATTAATTAAAGAGAATACAATAAAAATGAATAAAATCTTGACTCTTACAAATATAAAAAGAACATGTGTCAAAGATTTCATTTAACCCACTAATTAATAAGGGAATGGGTAAGAAGTTATAACAGGTTCCAAGGGGAATACTGAGTACTGCATCTTTATAGTTAAGGGTTGCTAAAATAAGTTGTCATGCAAAGCTGACAAACTTGTCAATATCCACAGGACAATAATCAATTTGTATTCCAGAGGACACAATTTGCATTTCTATGGACAAAATATCATTTGCATTACTATCAGTTTCCTTCAGTGTTCCATTTTAAAATAGCTCAAAGACAATTTAAACTTCACAGGGCACCCACTAATTTTTTGCCCACAAAAAAGCTTTTATAATTTTTCCTACACAAGCAAAACCGGCCTGGCTGGGCACCCTAGTTACTGTCACAGATTCTCATTACTGTTGCTGCATATGATTTTGGATGTAGCTGCTAATTGCTTCTTTGTTAGACTTTGAATATTTTGTTTTATTCTTGGACAGATTTCTGTGTCCATTCTTTCTTAAAAAGAGGATTTTTATAATAAAATTACAATTTCATTTTACAGTTTATCAAGTTGTATAATATTAAGTCCCAATCCTCTTTCCTATTCCAGGTTGGGCAGAAGCTAACCTGTTGTATTTTTGGGGGGAGGGGGGAAGTGCAACTTTTTCTGATTTGGTTGCCTACTCTGGCAGCATTTTGGCTCAATGAGCTGAGCAATCTGCAGCTGTTCAAATACTTTGAGCTTTTGTGTTGATTGTGGATTTTGCTTTAAAATCCTCTCCCCCATTTGAAAAAAAAGGAAAGAAAGAAAATCCAACAGCCAACTGCATCTACTACTGGTTTTTTGTAACTGTTGTTGGGTAAGCTGCAGTTATACGTTTGTAACCAGAGGCTGTGTTTATTTTCAGTGTTGGCAGTTCTGCCTAATGAATCAACTGGTATTGAATTCACAAAGGGGGATGCCTTTTCCCTCCCTCCATCTGTTTGCCAAATGTGTGTGCTCCCTCAGCAACTACTGGTGCTTTCACTAAAAAGAGCTGTTGGCAAGCCTTGTTCCCACTGAAGTCTCAGGCCTCTGCCTGGATGCCTGGAGAGATGTTTTCCTCTCATGGTTCCATAGGGGTTTTGGCCAAAACACCACACTTGTGACTCTAGAGAAAGTGTAATTATGTTTGTTGTTTAAGTATAAAGTTTGGCTCTGCATTACTCATAGCCTTGTTTGGTTCATGAGCTTTGGTTTGTTCTTTCAGGATGGGCTGTCTGTCTCTGGACAGTAGTGTTGCCATGGGGATTGAAATTAATCAAAAGTAAGAGACAAGCGATCAAGTGAATACTGGTAGGCTGATTTAAGACTGGGAGGCCATGATGAAATTGTTGGAATTACACTATATTTTCAGCAAATCCTTCTTTAATTGTTATTGATGGTAGGGAAGCAGTTGTTTTATTAGAAAAATTTGGAGGTGTTTTTCTTTATTTTTTTATTTTTAGGTTCTCACTTTCAGTCATGCATTTAGCAGCTTTTTAGGTCAGTGCTTCTCAAACTTAAATGTGCATATGAATCGCGTGGGATTTTGTTAAGAGGGGATTCTGATTCAGTAGAAAAAAATATCTATATTGAACATATTCCTGGGCTGTACTATCTATCACTAGTAAGAATGTTAGATGAAACAACTTCAGTATTTTCTTTGTGGTCTTTGGAGCAATTCAGATAGTAAATGGGTAGAATGGTTTTGTTGGTATTCGGTAGCAGCTCATGAAGTGGGAATATGTATTTGCCTCTGTATTAGTATTAAGAACCAGGTACAGGAGCCAGACAACTTTCTAACTCTTCCTGAGACAGATCTTCACATAGTAGGTATGTTATTTTGTTTGAGATTTTGGAAATTCTAGGATATTTTACCTAGTACTTTTCGAAGCTAATATTTTTCAAAGCAAATTATGAGTTATTTGGGGGTTCTGTTACCTCTGGGTACATGACAGTGATTACATCCTTTTCCCAGTGACATGCTCCACCTCTTGATATATTACATAGGTTTAAAAAATAATGTCTCTTAAATGCGATTGTATGAATATTTTAATACCTCTCTCTTGTGCACGGTGCCATTTCACCTAGCTTACTAAACAATTTTATAAGAACTGAGTGTCATCCAAGAAGTCTTTCGAGTACTATAAAATGTTATTACTCTATTCTGACCCAGATAGGGATAGGTAGCTATTTTTAAATATAAGGCCATTTTCCCATTGAAGTTGAGAGCTGACCAACTCACATACACACTCAAAATGAAGGAACCTGTGTTGATCTGCTCTACCATCTCACTCCCCAAAGACTTCCAATTCTTTGAGTTAGTTTGGAAATTATAGAAACAGAGAAAATATAAACCTTGCTTTGAAAGTGATGAATAAGAATCATGAGAAAAAAATGTTTAATATCTATATTTTTAAAACTCCAGTATTGGTTGAAAGGTTAAAGTAGGTGGTGGGCAGGCAGGCTAAATAGCAATCTTAGTGAATAAAAAAAAAATTGAATTGATTTAAAGAAAAGGGAATGGGGAATGGGGATATCCAAAGGGAAGGGCTACACAGCCCTGAGCCAAAGGGTATTGGGTCCATGATAGCAACAAAAATATGCTTGGGACAGTGAGACAAGGAAGGACATCTAAGAAACAACAGGAGAGCCTAGCCTGGCTGCTTTGGTTCACTAGGTAGTCAGAGAAAAGGGGGCCTTGGAGACAGGTTTAGGGGGTTAGCCTGGGATGAGCTGCTGCTGCCCATTGATCCCCTCGGTGCAAGTCTTATGGGATCCTTTAGAGGGAAGAAGGGGCAAGGGAATGACACTGGGGTGCTCCCTTGGGGGAGAGGACATGCTGGGTCATTTTGTCCTGAGCATATTTATCTCTCTCTTGTGGGTGGAAATCTTAGGGGAGGTCTCAGGGCAGAATCTCAATAGAATATTCATCAGCTTTCTAGGTGTGCTCTTTCAGGGTCATGGTCTGCACTGATTGGTCGGTGCCAGGGCAAGGGTGGGAGGGTCATTAGTCAATGTATCTGGTCTTTAGGCAGCCAGGGCATCACTTGGTTTTGCTGCTTTTCTGGGCCTGGAAGTGAAATACAACTGAGGCCTAGATGTTATCTTTATAGAGGAAAAGGTCGGGAGAGAGGGGAGCGGGTCTAACCTGGAAGACTAGCCATATGAAAAGTCAGGGGGTCCAAAGAGCATGACCAGCAATATGCTAGGGGAGGACAGGTTACCCTGGGGGCAAGGTCCTTGTTTTCCCAGTTTTGCCCCTTGCTATCCCCCAGCCCCCGGGCGTTCTGGCCTGGTGAGTTTCTATACCTGGTCCATCGTCCTTGCTCTGCTTATGTCTAACAATGGGTAACTGAGGGACCATCATGAAGTCAAAATGGCAAGAGACACACATACCTCAGGGGAGTGGGGTCCAGATACCTAGGAAGAAGGTGTCAGGGAAGAGAGCAACTTTCACTCTACCTTCATAGGTCCTGTTTCTGAGGGCCTGGGAATTAAACTGAGGATTGACAGATTAGCAAGAGAAAAGAAAGTGTTAATTTATCCGTGCAATGTTAATTTATGTGTGCAATGTACAGGTCTGCAGGTAGGCTGAGTAGTGAGTCACACTCAAAGGTGTGGTTAGAATTTGGAGCTTATACACCTAACTTAGAAGGGAAAAGGGATGGGGAGAAAAGACTCCAATGAGAAAAACCAGTAAGTTTCTTCAGGAAAGACATTTTCTTTTTGTAAGAACAAACATGAATTAAGAAAGTTTGTGATGACGTTTGTTTATGCAGGTGCGAGTGTGTTTCTACCTTCTTCAGGGCTACCAAACTTCCTGTCCAAGAGGGGATTTATGGCAGCCTCATGTCCCAGGAGTGGCTGCTTTTAGTCAGATAAAGGAAGCTCTGAGAAGACCTCTGTTGAACCTCAGAGGTCTTTAGCTTAAGATAATTCTTACCCCAAGGCTAGGGTTCTGAGTGGCTCCCCACAGAGGAAAAGAGAAAATATGCACAGAGGAAGGAGAGACTTGGGCTGAAGAAGAGGGAGGCTCAGTAGATTGTGAGGTGATGTTATTCAGAGGGAAACTCTTCATGTGTCTGTTCTTCAGGAAATTTGATTAGGACTTCAAAAGTTTATCGACTTTGACAGCACTGCTGCTCTTGGAGGCTTTGTTCTGAAGGAGAATATACATCTGCCTAACAGGAGTAGAATTACCCTGGAGACTCTATTGACCTGGTGTCATCAAGCCTGAGGCCCCAGAATCCATGACAGTCCCACTTTACATCTAAGTTTTAATTGTAATTCTTTTTGAATATATAAAGCAAAAAATTTCAGCTACATTGTCACAATACAATTGCTCAAATAAAAATGGATTATGTTGTTCAAATATTAAGTAATAATTGGGCACCAGGTTTCTGAGTGATCCATCATGGGGATATTTTAAAAACTTGAATAAAAATTCTGTTTGTGTACTTTCTGTGGGACATATATTACTTATATGTTCTTTTATTTACATTTATTACATTTTTTTCCCCAGCCATCAAACACAGACAACCTGTTGGGATCATCCTAAAATGACTGAACTCTTTCAATCCCTTGGTGAGTATTGTTTTATTTAATAGTGATGAATTAACTGAAACTGAAAAGGACATATTCTTGGATAAAAACTAATCAGCAGCTTTTTTTTACATGGCATGTTATGTTTAAAGCATCGTGACAGTGACATATAAAAGCAGTTGAATTGCTAAGGTCAATAAAGCAAACAGGTTTTACCATTCTTCTTAAGAGAATGTAAAGTTTGAAATGGCATGGCCCAAAAACCATGATTTTAAAAGGGGAATATTATAGGAGGTTTTTACCTCCCTCATATTGGGCCATCTTAATCTTCAGTTTTGTGTGAAAACAAAAACAATTACAATACAGCAACCTCTAATCCACTGCCTTTAAATCTGCCTTTAGCTCACTCTTTATTTAACAAATCTTATTAAGTTAGCTAGCTGAATTTTATTTCTTCTAAGTATAGCTGAAGAGCTAAATACATTTTTAATTAAAAAATGCAAGAAAACTCATGAGATGACAATTCTGCTCTTGTAGATTTCCAGTAGAATATGACTTTATGATGTGTGTGTGTGTGTGTGTGTGTGTGTGTGTGTGTGTGTGTGTGTCATTTTGAAAGAGTTTTTTTCTTTAAGGAGCAAATGTGCTGCTGCAGAGAGAGGGATAGCACCCTAAGGCTCTCATGCCCACTCCCATTTCGACAAGTGGGGAGCACACTTTCAGTCTCTTTAAATATCAGGCTCATATGTGAACTTCTATTTGGGTGGGTGAGGGAGGCTTCAGAGTTGAACAAGTGAGAGAAAAGCCACTGGTTTGTTTGGTTAGCAAAGGAGAGGGCAAATTTTGATGATTTCTGAGTTTTCTTCTAACTCCACTAGTCTCAAATACTGGTACTCTGTCTTTAGGGGACAGAGAAAGAAATTGCAATATTTGCTCTTTCCGAAGGCTGGAATAGTGACTGTAAGATGATCTGGGCCAGATCTATGAACGGGCAGAAGCAGCACATAGATCAGAATGGAGGACTGTAGAAATATAACTAGCTCTCTGAGTAGTGAGGTGACAGAAAACGGACTGTCCTTGTGGAACACGGCCCTGGAGGAGGGTCCCGCCTCGCTATACAGAGGAAGGACCCTCTACCCACAGTGGCATGTAGTTATGAAGCCGTTGAAAGTTCACAGACCAGGTGTGTTTCCTTTTCCTCATTTCCTTCCTTTTTCTTTCCTGGAATTTTCTGTGTAGCATTGCTTTGGAATATATCTCACCACAGTGCCAATGAACATTTATTTTTTTCCTTAAATAAATGCTGTGGATCTTAGAAGAAGAATTTGTAATGCGAATACGCATCTGAAGTAAACAAATACCTTCTTGTCATGGGATATAAGTTAAGCAATCAGCATGCTTTTGAATGTGTTCCTTTTCCATTACAGCTGACCTGAATAACGTGCGTTTCTCCGCCTACCGCACGGCCATCAAAATTCGAAGACTACAGAAAGCACTGTGCTGTGAGTCATCCTACCAAAGTTAATTACTCCGTTCTTTGAGTTGCCTTTTTTTTTTTTAAGACAAAGATAAATGAAGAGGGGGATGTGTTTGTAGAGTTAATCTGATTTTCGGTGTGCGTCACTCAAGGAGTTGGCTGTGATTCTATAATGCTCTGTTATTTGCCCGTCAGCATCATGCAGCCGTAAAACAAATGAACATATGCTATTCCCAGTGGGAGGACAAAATTAACCAAAATACAGCAGTAACATAAAAATATTTTTCTATAAAGTATGCTGCCACCCAATTTAAAAGGATTAAAACAAGAAATCAAAGTGCATATATAGTAGATCATTGCCTTTTTAGTACTTTGTATCTATTTGGAAGTGTAGGGTTTGAACCAGTTCCATTCAGTACAATCATACATAAACACTTAAAAATCGCATTTCTAACCCGAATTTGAACTGTCACTTTAGAAAATTAGATAAAAGGCTCTGTGTTCATTTAAATATGTCTTGAGACATTTAGAATTATCAATATGAACTTTTCCTTTCTGTGGTAATCATTTTACTAAAGGGCTATTCCCCCCACCCCACACCCCGCCAAATAACTGAAGTTTAAGTAGAAATATGCATTATAATTCTTTTATAGAGTATAGATTTAAGCTGTCTGGATTCAATTTGTGGTTGTAGTTTTAATGATTGAGTCTATTCAAAGAACATTTAGGTCTTATCAGCTAGTTAATGTGGAAAGTGGCATTTGCCCATACTTTTAAGAGGGTAATTTAAATAATTCCAACGATTCTTGTTTGCTGCCTTTTGCTCACAGTTGTTATACTAGTATGTCTAGACAGTTCAGTGAAGCTTTGAAAATAACGCTTAGAAAAATGATATGTTAAGGTTAAAAATCTCCTTAAAAGTCAGGAGAAATTCGAAATGCATGTAAGCTGATTACATGAAAGGAGTTGAGGAAAGACAGTGTAGAATCATTCAGAGAAAAGACAGAATGCAAACCTTTAAAGTAAGAAACGTGTAAGCTATGTGTGGGAGAGAAGTCTATGAAGGGCTGAAAAACACCTCTACATTAGGCGATAGAAGAAAGGATGAGATGGCTGTCCTGCACATCACATCATCCGGGGAGCCCCACATAACTGGCAGGTTGTAGTGATGGCAGCAAGGGTTGCAAAATTACCAGTCAAAAAAAAAAAAAGCCAGCACTCTGGCCAGTGGTCTATATGCTGAGCCAGAAGAAAGTGGGAAGTGAATTAGGAACTCACAACAGGGATGTTCTGAGCTCAGTGAGTCCTTAGTGGCAGCAGTTTTGAAAGAGGCTCAGCTGCATGTCCAGCATCCAGCTGCCAGACCTGAAAGGTCTTTCAGGCCTGATGAGCTATAAAATGAGGACAAATGACTCAGCCGCCGAGTCCCCACTGACAGAAGACTGCCTCGTACATGTTCATTATGAACAGGGCCCCATTTTCACTAATACTTCTTGGCGGGGGTGGGGTGTAGACATTAATGCATTTGGTGTTTCTTTCTGCTGTTTTTTTTTTTGTTGTTGTTTTTTTCCTTCCAAAGAAAAATGTTCCCCATTTCACCTCATTTTTTCAAACCTGAAAGGATCAGCAGAGCGATGCCTCCCACTTATAAACTAAACAATGGCATTTAGTAACACTTAGAAAAGTGCTGGCTTGTGAATATTTGAGGTGATGTTCGGAGAGCCACCTGGCCTCTACTTCCCCGGCTCTGCCCACTGCTCTCTAGCCTGGGCCTTTGCTCCATTGTCAGGCTCACCTGTTCATGATTCATCTGCTCCTTCCTCTCGCTTCCTTTCTGTCTACTTGCAGTTCCCTGACCCTCCTCAGCAATGGTCTGTAACCCTTTGTTCCTCCCAAATGCTGTTAAAAATTTACTCCTTTTGGAAACATTTACCAGCTAATTCCACCCGCCGCCCATTTTTCCAACACTTTATGATGGCCTCTAACGGCTGTGTCTCACATAAGTGCCCTGTGTGTGCCTCTGTGTGACAGATAGTGAATGTCAAGACGATTGCCCCGGCGTCACTGAGAACGGCTTTAGGTCAGGGGTTGCCATTCATTTTGTGTAAATCTCCACCCACCATGATGTCCTAATGTAGAGGGCACATCACCATCTCTGTCATTGTTCACTCATTTATTGGGCTCCAAGACTGTGCAGGAGATAAAGAGACTTGGTTCCCACACTCGAGGAACTTAAACTTGGAGAGAGCACGTTATACATGCACATAGCTCTCCTACTTACAACAGATTCCTGCTGCCCTGGAGTGAAATGGCCTTTGTCTGGCTTATCTCCATCTACCCGGTCCTCTCTGCTCCTCTATGGGCTCTTATCAGGTCGAAGGGACAGATGAATGTTCAGCTCTGGTTTCCGTTCTCGAGCCAAAGAGTTCCTGTCTTGGCTCTTTGTGCTTCTCCTCTTCCCCTGGCTGGTGCGTTCTCTCCCTCTAGGTCCTAGTTTCACGGTCGCCTGGCTTTAGTGAGGCTTTCTGGGCTACTTCATGTGGACCGCCCCATACATGTCAGCTCATGGATGCAGTTCTTATGTGGCGCCTGCCATAATGTATGGTATTCTGTTTATTAACCACCTGACTCTCCAAATAAACTAAGCTTTCATGTGAGGGAGGAATATCTTTTCTCCTCCACTTCGGGGCCACATACAGCTTCTGGCACAAAGCAGTCTGCGAAGACATATTGAGTAAGTGATTGGAGTTTGAAAGTTATAGGAGTACACAAGAAAATAGGTATAAGAAGATTTGTAGCTGCACTTTTGTATAGTAAAATGTGTTTAATTTTGGCATATTGATAAAAGTGATATGATACAGTAGCAAAAATAAATGAACGTGTAATCAACATCAGCATGGTTGACTCATCTATATAATAAAAGCCTAATATACAAATTGACCGAACAGCGGAATGACTGGTCCCTATGATGCGCACTGACCACCAGAGGGCAAATGCTCAACGCAGGAGCTGCCCCCAGACTGCAGGCCCCAGGCCAGCCAAAGCGGGTGCCAGTGGGGGTCCCCCTGAGCACCCTGCCGGTCCCCCTACCGATCAGCCCTGATCGCCGACCAGGCCTAGGCACCCTACCCATGCATGAATTTCATGCATCGGGTCTCTAGTAAAACTATAAAGGTGAATGAACAACTAAATGCTATATTATTCAGGGACACATATATACATCCAGTAACTGAAAGTGAACTAAAAAGATTAGTTATCCTGTGATTCTGAAGGGATTGATTGAGGTTTTCCAAGGCACTCCCAAGATATTAATATCAATCTATTTCTTTAGCTGTGTGATGGATCAGTGGGTGTTTATCATTTTTCTTTAGACTACACGTATATGTATTCTTTTGTGTTTCTATTTTTAAAAAGCTTTATGTGATAGGCAATAAACAGAGAATCCAGAGGGAAGTGCTGTCAGAGGAGGGAGAGATCCCTTCATTATGAAGAACAAAGTAAGCTTTCTTGAATAGGAAGCAAATTAGCCAGGCCTGGAAGCCACACAGGATTTAGGCGGGCAGCTCTGATCCAGGGTAAGAGGGGAGGGAATTATATGCATGACACAAAGGCCTGGGTGGAATTCAGACTAGTAACACAGTCTAAATGGAATAGCTTGCAAGATATGAGTCCAGTATTTAGAAATGCCCTTCAGATCAGGTTAGGTCCAGTTCGAAAGTCTTTTTTTTTTTTTTAATAAAAACTTTTCTGATTTTTTAGGTCCTTTTTTTTTGCGGGGGTGTGTGGGGTGTGTGGGGAGTGTTCCTCAAGCTTTCCTAATGTTGTATTTAATGTTTGGATTTGTGTGTGTGTGTGTGTGTGGAGTGGAGTGCTATAGAAGCATTTTCTGTTTGTGAAATTTAGGAGAAAA
Organism: Cnephaeus nilssonii; assembly: GCF_951640355.1. Taxonomy (NCBI): domain Eukaryota; kingdom Metazoa; phylum Chordata; class Mammalia; order Chiroptera; family Vespertilionidae; genus Cnephaeus; species Cnephaeus nilssonii. The sequence goes on from NC_137080.1 coordinate 30,139,205, forward strand.
GGCCAGTTGTGGCTGAATGCAGACAATATCTAAGGCAGATCAAAGGACAGAGGACGAGAAAATAGTGCAGGTGAAAGATGGTAGAGGCTGAGCTGGCTGCTGGTAGTAGGCAGAGAGATGAGGGTATGGATTTGTGAAGAGGAGAAAGGACTGATGACTGGGGGAAACTGGTGACTGATAAATTGCAGAGAGTAAAAGGAGAGTGATAGCTCAGGATTTGCAGACTGATGGTCAATGGAAGGTAGTAACACTGTCCCTGGATTTCAGCATAACAAGAAGGCAAGACCTTTATTTGGAACATGTTAAGGTGAAGGTCCCTGAAAGAGAAGAGTATTGCTCTAGTTGGGAACAGAGCAGCAGGACTGCAGATCAGGTGTTCAGGCAGGAGAAAACAGTCTGGAGTCATCCAGAGAGAAGAAATCACTGGAGTGATGAAAGTGAGTGAGGCTTTATAGATAGGAGACCTTGAGCGTCACCTGTATGTCTTTGGTGTCTGGGGAATAGGAGATGGGAAAGGTGCTAATCAAGAATGGCCAAACAGTTCAAGAACAGGAGGAGTCACAGAAGCCCAGGTCAGGTACCACCTACAGATCTACAGTGAGTGTTTTTACAGAGGAAAATGATGACCCATTTTCATTTGATCACCTGTGCCTCATATGCAGGATTAAAGAAAATAACTGGTTAGAAAATGATTCTGCTGTTTGTTTCATTTGCCACATGACTGAGCTATCATTTCTCTTCCTTTGAAAAGGGAAGATCATAATTTTCTGTGATTTTAATGTAGTCAATTTTTAAAGGTACCTAAATGTGACACACTTCAGGAAGATGTTTGCCTTGCTTAGGCACTAAGACAAGGTGTCAGAGTAAATCACTAAAAATTGAAGACACCATAGTCTGTGGCGTGTGGCAAATTACTGTCATATTTACAACGTGTATTACAAAGGGGACTTTTCTGGATGAAATGTAAGGACAGCCTCATCAAGGGAAGGGTCTTTTTGGAATTTGGTCTATTGTCACTTTATGCCCGTGGGGGGATACAGTAGCACTGCTGTGTTGCTGGCACAATTAGTGCTGAAATTCAGAAACTTGGAGCATTTTGGCAGTATTTCCATATGCTACTTTTTATCTATGTGGAATAGTAGTTCTGTAGCTCCTACTATCATTACTAAATCCTTCCTTTTATCATACACCATGAAAAGTGAACTTGAATTATGTTCCTGCTCTCCTGGAGTTTATCATGAATAAAACCAAGAAAACGCTACAATGAAAATTTCGGATGGTTCTAAGTTTTGGGGTTTTTTTGGTGTTTTGTGTGTGTGTGTGTGTGTGTGTGTGTGTGTGTGTGTGTTTGTGTGTGTGTGTGTGTGTGTTTAATACATTTTTATTGATTTCATAGAGGAAGGGAGAGGGAGAGAGAGATAGAAACATCAATGATAAGATAGAATCATTGGTCAGCTACCTCCTGCATGCCTCACACTGGGGATCGAACCTGCAACCCAAGCATGTGCCCTGACCACGAATAGAACCATGACCTCCTGGCTCATAGGTTGATACTCAAACACTGAGCCATGCCAGTTGGGGTTATTTTTTTTTTCACCATCTCTAACTCATGGGAACTTTACACAGTTATTTTATATATTAGCTGAAATTTTGCCAATTATATATTTGGCATCTGAAGGAAATGGATTAACTTATTATCCACAGTTGTGTTTTATATTTTTCTCTCTTTTTAAAAATATGAGCTATTTTTAGAAATAATTTTACTTTAATTCCTGTTGTGTTGTTTTAGAAACCATTTTAATCTGTATAATTTAAAGTAGTTTTTCTCCATTGTAGATAACTTGAAAAAATAAATAATTCCATGGTGTTTAAGCAGCTAGAGTTAACACATTTTATCCATGTCTTTAAAAATTCAAAATTAGTGTGAGCTGTGCCTCCCTCAAAACTTGTTACAACCATGACCCATTACCCATCTGATATGAAAAGAAAATAGGTTAAATACAAAGGAAGCTGTTTATTTTAATTAACTGTCCAAAATATCACTATATGTTTTGAGGGGACATTTTTGCATCTGACAAAGAAGAATTAGTTGGTTACATTATTTTTAAAAGTTCCCCTGCCCTAACTGGTTTGGCTCAGTGGATAGAGCATCGGCCTGTGGACGGAAAGGTCCCAGGTTCGATTCCGGTCAAGGGCATGTACCTTGGTTGCGGGCACATCCCCAGTAGGGAGTGTGCAGGAGGCAGCTGATCGATGTTTCTCTCTAACCCTCTCCCTTCCTCTCTGTAAAAAATCAATAAAATATATTTAAAAAATAAAATAAATAAAATAAAAGTTCCCCTGAGCTGATTTCTTTTCATCTTAAAAGTTAAATGTGGAGATATTTGTAATTTCCATGAGCAGACCTTAAATTCTGTAATTTTCAAAACCCATTTGTTTAGAATTAGAAGAATCATCTCCACACTTAAGAGATATACTAGAGGCCCGGTGCATGAAAATTCATGCACTGGACAGGGGTGGGGAGCCCCTCAACCCAGCCTGCCCCCTCTCACAGTTAGGGAGCCCTCAGGGGCAGGAGGCGATCTGGCGATCAGGGAAAGGTGACGCCCCTATCACACCTCTGCTGCTGCCACTGCCGACAGCGCAAGCCTCAGCCAGCCCTGGTTACCTGAGCCTTGGGTGGCCCTGGGCAGTTGGATAGCCACCATTCAAGGCTTGCCTACGCCTTGGGCCAGCCCTGGGCAGCTGGGGGGATGAAAGGACTGGGGGACTTCAGAGGCAGGTGCGAAGAGCGGCCAGACCCGCCTGGGGGTGAGCCTGGCCGTGCCGCCCGCCTACCACCCTGGTGGGGCTGAGGGGACTGGGCGCTGTCATCTTATGGCTGTGGGCGCCGCCATCTTTGAGGGTGTGGCAGTCAATTAGCATATTCCCTCTTTATTAGATAGGCTAAATTACATGGTGGTTTGATAATCTATGCTTCCCTATTTTCAGTTAGTTAATCAATGACTCAACATTGATTTAAAAGAAAGGTTAGAACAGACTGATGAATCTCAGAGATAAGGCAAGTGGGTCGATAGGGGGGAAGAGATTAACCAAAGAACTTGAATGCATGTATGCTTAGCCCATGGACACAGACAATAGTATGGTGAAGGTTTGAGGCAGAGGGAAGGTGTGGGCTAGAAGGGGACATCTGTAAAAAAATAAAGTAAAATAAAGATTATCTAAGATTTTTATTTCTTTTGTCTAAAATCTTACTCCTATCTTTTGAGGGCCTCCCCTTGGGCAATGTGTGCCTGGTTTCTTGAACTCTCCATGTCTGCCTGATGGTCACCACATACCACTCATACATAAACCCCACACCATTCATCCACATTGCTGTTGGTCATTCTGGAGAGCCCCTTGGAATTCTGTGAATTCTTGTCTTTCCTCAAGCAGTTCTATCTTCCTGGATTTCTTTCCTTGTTTTACATGGATCTCTTGTATCTTCTCTTTTCTTTTTTTTAATCCTCACTCAAGGATATATTAATCCATCATAGAAAGAGGGGAAAGGAGGGAGAAAGGGGGGGGTGGGGAGAGAGAGAAACATCCATGTGAGAGAGAAACATCAATCACTTGCCTCCTAAACTTAACCTGGCTAGGGATCTAAATGCAACCTAGGTATGTTCCTTGACCTGGAATCAAATCCACAACCTTTTGGTGTATGGACAATGCTCTAACCAACTGAACTACTCGGCCAGGGCTATCTTCTTTATTTTGTAAGGCCCATTTCATACCCACTTTCTCAAGGGGCCTTTTCCAGTTGTCCTTCTACTCCCCGAGCAGGAGTACCTCTCATAGAAATTGATGTATTCTTCTCTTGGGGTACTTTCACTCCTCCTTTTAGTCAGGTTATCAGTCTGCTTGTCCTCCTTCTCAGACTGAGAGCAGGGCCTCTCCTTATCCCCTTTGCCACTCTGTGCTCTAGCATCTGCCATGCCCATAAAGATGTTTTATACATGAAGAGTAAGGATGGGAGCCTTTACTGTGAACCTCCACTAATCCTTACTGGCTACAAGTTGCCTGTATGTCAAAGCATCATGGGAAGCAAATGAAGTTAGGACCAGATTGTGAGGACCCTATAGATAAGGCTTCTTTCAGTAAGCAGTGGAGGACTATTAGTTTTCTACAGCATACGTTTGTTTGTTTAACTTTTTCTTGAGGTGGCATGTATATAACATTATATAAGTTTCAGGTATACAGCATTATAATTTGATATCTGCATACACTATAGTATGTTCACCACCAAAAGTCTGTTTACCATCCATGAACATATATTTGGCATCCTTTACCCCTATTGCCCTACCCCACTCCCCCTTCCCTCTTGTAACCACCAATCTGTTGTCAGCATCTATGCCTTTGTTTTCTTTTTGTTTATTCATTTGTTTCTTTTTTGTTGTATATTCCATGTATGAATGAAATCATATGGTTTTCATCCTTTTCCTTTTAACTTATTTCAATTAGCATAATAATCTCATGATTCATTTCTGTCAAAATGGCAATGTTTCATCTTTTTTGTGGTTGAATAGTATTTCATTTTATATGTGTATATAAACCAGATCTTCTTTATTCATTCATCTGTTGGTTGTCACATAGGTTGATTCGATATCTTGGCAATAGTGAATAATGCTGTAATAAACACAGGGGTACATATATCTGGATTAGGGTTTTTTATATTCTTTGGATAAGTACCGAGAAGAGGAACTGCTGGACCATATGGCAGTTCTATTCTTAATATTGTGAGGAATGTTCATGCTGCTATGCATAGTGCAAAGCTTGTTTGTCTTTTCTTTTTCTTAACTGACCATCTTTAATCAACTTTGTACCTTATGATATACATGTTGAGAAATTGTTTAAGTATTATTAGTTTGAAATGGGAGGGGGGTAAGCAGGCTGTTCTCTGGAATTAAGAGAAGGAGAGCAATATAACATGTGGGACTTCCTACCATTTGGAGTAGATTTAGAGATTTATGCCTTTCTATATTTACGAGTAGAAAGAGCTTGGAGAGAAAAATAGCCAGAAAAAGAAAGCAGGAAAAATTGATATTCCAAAGAGTGAAAAATGGGATCATATTGTAAAGTGACAGTTCAGATTCAAAATAATGCAAATGGAGATGAAAGAAGAGGTTAAAAATGTAAGAATGGAAATACTATTTATTACTTTAAAAACTGAAAATAGCTAAAAAGGATAGATTCTTAAAGAACAAGACAAATACTTAAGACTAGAAATGTTTTTGTTCCAATGTTGTTATATAAAGTAATGACTGTACATACTTCTTTCTCTCACCCTATTAGTGGATCTCTTAGAGTTGAATACAACAAATGAAGTTTTCACACAGCACAAGCTGAACCAAAATGACCAGCTCCTTAGTGTTCCAGATGTCATCAACTGTCTGACAACAACTTACGACGGCCTTGAACAGCTGCATAAAGATCTGGTCAATGTTCCACTCTGTGTGGATATGTGTCTCAACTGGTTGCTCAATGTATATGACACGTAAGTTTTTATTTTTTCCCATTAAAGTACAATTCTTGAATGACATATGTGAATAATACAAAATACATACATCTTCAAAGTGAAAGTCTTAAAAGTGCTTTCAACGTACTTTATCCAGTGGAAATATTTATGTTAATTGTTGCAAATGAATGACTTTCCAAAAATTGAGCCATTAACCAACAATAAAACAAAAAGGAATGTCCATCCATTATTTTAAGATTTTGCTTTAATTACAAAAGCTGTCAAATTTGTAGGGTCTTTTGTTTTTTGTTTTGTCACCATGCTAGAGGAAACCTAATTGAAGTACGTTCAGTTTCCTTCTCCTTCTGGAATTTTTTATAGTATCTTTTGAAGACAATATTTTGTAGGTTTTTTTTATGAACTAAAATAATTTACTGGCTCATAATAATCTGTGATTTTTGTGTGACGACTTAAGAGCAACTCAAAGGGCAATTAAAATCATTTTACGTCTCTTTTAGTATTAGCTTTACTTATTACAAAGGCAGTTGTGTATGGATGTGGTGTTTTAAGTAAGTTATGCTGCAGGGCACTAATATCTGTAATTTCATTAGGTACTCATTGTTACATAAAGAGCACTCTCAACTTCCCAAATAACTTAGTTGCCATTAACGAGTTTTTTAATGTGACAGTGCATTTGTAAAATAATTCTAGAAAGACCTGCTGTGTGCTGACATTTCTGAACTATTAGGAGGAGTTATTCATTCTTCTGGTAGGGGGTTAAAATATGCGAAGATGAAATAAGAATATGAGGACTGTTGTTTTTCTCTCACAACCCGAAAGTTCTCTTTCCATTAATTAGCTGTATGAAGATTTGTGTTTATCAGCCTTTCATTAGGCTTAGAGAAAAAGAAGATAGATGATAGTTCATAAGTACACACACTTAGCAGCTGATTCTGTATAAGTAAGTGTGATGACAATAGCTCTAGAGATGATTAATTAAAGTTTGCTTATACTTTGGCGTAGAAACATTTTTTCTTTTTCAATATTCACAAATATCATAAAGTTTTTTAAATAATCCAATAGCCTTTGTGTGCTTGAGCGTTCTTTAAAAGTTCCTTGAGAAGTGATAGCATGAATCTCAATTACCATAATGAATGTGGGATTTACTATATCCTTGTCTGACATATTTTAATACATTTTATTTTAATGCAACTCTATCCTGCTATGGTAAAATAAAACTGTTAGCAATTATGAACTATTAAGTTGATTTTCAATTTTTTAAACCTCCAAAAGAGACATTTTCTATAGTAAATTCACCAAAATAGCTGGTCAATTAGTTGTTTTAACTACAAAGCCTATAAGTTAATTTCACATCCCAGGAAGAAGGCTAAATGCATAGCATATTTAGGAACTTTATTAAGCCCTGTGGCATATGGTAGAGGTGCACATCTTGAACCATATTTAAAGAATGAACACCCTCGGCAATGACTGTGGCCCTAACACACTGTATTAGTTTGCTCTGGCTGCCATAACAAAGTACCACAGAGTAGATTAAACAACAGAAATTTATTTCCCACAGTTCTGGAGACTAGAGTATAAGAACAGTATGTCAGCAGGGTTGGTTTCTTCTGCGGCCTCTTGTCTTATAGATGGCTGTCTTCTCCCCCTGCGTCTTCACATGGTCTTTCTTCTGTGTGGTCTGTGTCCTAATCTCCTGTTCTTATAAGGACACACATTGCATTATGGCCCAACCTAATAGCCTCATTCTAACTTAATTACCTCTTTAGAGATCCTGTCTCCTAATACAGTTACATTCTGAGGTACTGGGAATAGGGACTTCAACATACGTATTTTAGGGAGATAAAATTCAGCCTATGACACAGATACATGCTGTTTACACTGAACGGCCCAAAGAGAATACTGTCCCTTAGTTAGGAAGGAAGCAGTATGTGAAATGTCATTCTAGGAAGTTATCTGTTTGTATATTTCTGTTTCCCACCATCAAATGTGAACACATGAGAACTGCTCTACTAAGATACTGTTTCTTATTTAGAAAGACAATATCTTGAAATTTTCCATTATAAAGGGGAAAAAAAAAGCTTTTAAGATATACCTCCCTTTCATGTCAAAGAAATATAGCAAAGACCATGGTGGGTCAGAACAAGGTCTAGTCTGTTTAGTTTCTCTCTCTCGGAGAAATATCGTGAATTAACCTTAGGAAGAAAACATGGTCTCTTATATGACAATAGTGTCAGATGGCCAGAGTTGATTGCCCAAATCTCTCTAATAACTATAACTTATTCATGTATCTAAACAAGAGTGTTTAACTCTTTTCAAACCATTAGTTTCCTTTGAGAATCTAATAAGAACTATCTATCTACTCCTTCCTATGCACCAGAACATGATGGACCCTAAGAAGTCTCTGAACCTTGGAAATGGTGCCATGATCTAACCCTTTCATTCATTCAGCTGTCTGACATTCATTCATTAACCATATGTTTTGACTGCCTTACTTTGTGTAGTATGATGCAGACAGAACTGGCATTTGCAGCTCTTGAAGTATATTCAACCAGCTCTTGAAATATAGACAGCAGATAGTCAGACAGCAGATCATAGAATTCCAGAAGTAGGACTATGAGGACCTACCATTTTGCCCTCCTTGTTTTACTGATTAAGAAACTGACCCAGTGAGACAATACAATTTATCCTTGGCCACCTATTGCATATTAATGGTAGGTATGGCACTAATATTCATTTTTTTTAATATTGCTTGATTATTCTTACCATATTGCCATATCTACGAAAAAAATAGTACTTTATAAATTATTCTACGTTTACTGTTTCTTTGAAGTTTTAACATGTACCTCCCTTCTCCCAATATTCTAAATTTTGTTTTAAAAATCTGTTTTCTTCTGTTGTGGATAATAAGAATGCAAATATTTTAATCTGGTTGCTGTGTGATTTGGTAACCACTTCACTTTTGACATCTTAGTTTCTCATCTGAAAAATTGCAATAAAACATCTGCTTGGATCACCACACATAAGTGACTATGAAGGCCAAATAAACTAATATGTAGAAAGGTCTTCATAAATAATAGAAATGAAATTGATTCCATTTATAAGAGTTCACAGCCTCACTCAGTCTTTATCTTCCCAGGGTAAAAAGTCTTAATTTCAAAATCTTCCTTCTACATTTAACGGAAATTAAAATTGTTTAAATTATTATTTAAGGTAATAGAAGACTTGGTTCAAATGCTTTTGTCTCTATGGAAACTATTAACCTCACTTGCTGCAGTGTGAGGTTATTTTTTTCTACTTTTCCAAGATAGATATAAATTGTAGGGTGCATATCTTCCCAGTTAAACTAACGTCAGGAGTTAATTATGAAAGCTACCAGGAAACCAAATACTTAAGTATTGGGTTGTATCACACAATAATAAATTTTCCTAGCTCGCTATTGCCTCTCAAATCCAGATACCTTTTTTTAACATCAAAGCCCTGTGTCATCTGGCCCCATATCATCTGGACAACTTTATCAACAATTTAGCCTCAATGCAAGTTCTTGCCACCTGAATGAGTCTTGTCACTGGTGCTCACAGGCCTCCCTCTATTTATTTCCTTCCTAAGCTTAACTTGTGGTACTTTCTCCTAGTTGGGACAGGTGAGCCATGTCATGCTCCAGTGTCCAACTTACATATTTTTAATCAAATGTTGTTATGCTAAGGACTATTTAGACTAATCACCAATCATTAATTAGTCAGCCACAATTAACTTATATTGATTATTTCCATACATAAAGGTTGGTTTTGTATATTCTTATGATTCTCTAGTTGTTTTCTTGTTTCACTTCCACAGTGTGTGAGCATATCATGGGTAGGAACTGTGTCTTGTACTTTTGTAGTGGTCCCTATGGTATATAGAACAATGCTGGGATCATCGTAAGCCTTCATAACTGTTGATGGTGTGATGAATGGATGACTGACATTTTCAGTAGTCTTCCTGATGATTTTCTTTTCTTCTGTTGACACCACAGACTGGAGGTCATCCTGTAATGCCTATCATTTTGATCTTTTTCCCCCATAAGGGACTGCTTTGTCCTTAGGCATATTCATGTACTAGTCTATCCACACAGCCCTTTGTTATCTTCTGCAAATCTACTGTCTGATTATGTCCAAAGAATAAAATTTCCTGATTTCTGGAGGAAAGGAAAGAGACATTGTCTATTTGCATATGATAATTAGAAATGCCTAAAAAATATGAAGTAGAAGCAAAATTTCTAGCATAGCTCCGTTTAAGATAATTGTAAGAAACTGGAATATACAGTATATATTAACTTAGAAATTCTGCTTATAATAATTACATTTATTTTTAAATCTATTACTTGTTTCATAGGGCAATTCTGAATGTTGTATACATGCATAGTGAAGGTTCAAGTAATTTGTTGGCTATGATAAAATTTATATATATATATATATATATATATATATATATATATATATATATATATATTCCAGGCTATTGAGGGATGGTTTTGAAAGTACATTATAGCAATACCTAAGCATTTTTTAAAATTTTATTTTATGTCATTATATGTATACAAAAATTTACCAGAGTATTTACAATTTGTGAATGGAAGATATCAATTAATATTAATAGTAAAAATATCAATAAGATCAAGACTTAAATACAGTTTGACAATAAGACTACCTAAAATTAAAGTTCCACAATACAAATATTTGCTTGTTTTTGAATAGCATGAATTACTAAATTTTATGTATTCATATAATTATGTAAAAATTTATTTATAGGTTTTAAATGCTTTATTTGTAAGTCGAAAACATATTTTAAGAAAATTAACAGCAACAATTTAACTGAAAACTGATTCTGAATATGAAATATAAAGATAGCAATAAAGACTTTTTTTTTTTTACTATGTTCTATTCCATAGCAAGGATCATCATATTGCTAATTTTTATAGTTTCTGCATTTACTTTCCCCATCCCCAGGATCTAGTATAGCAACTAACATTTGGTAGACAGCTCAGTAATTCTTTGATAAATGATGGAATAAAACAACTTTCTGCTTTAAAATACAATAAATGTTTTTCTTTTAGTCTGCTTATAAGTAAAATTGAAATGGTCTCTCATTGGTATAGTGTAAAGCTATTTTCTCATGTTGATTAATTAATACATTTTGAATTTAATTATAGCTTAATGCTTCCCCAAATAGAGATTCCACACCTATCTGTTTAAGACCAATGGCTAGTGTAATTGCAATAGTAACACAAAAACTGCATTGACAAAGACCCATATCAATTAGGCAATACATATTTAAGTATTCAGCAGTGAGAAGCCCTCAGTATATAGCTAATTTTTCAGTCATTTTTCTTACATTTGATCTTAGATGTATCTTGCTGAATTCATATGCATATATGTATCTATTTTGAATTTTGCATTTGTAGTTATTAATAAATAGATTTTAACTCATAGTATTTATAAAAATGATATATTTTCAGCTTTATAATTAAAGTTTTAATTTTGCCTTAATTTGTTCTTCCTAGTTTATATATTGTGTGTAACGTGACTTCAGGCTATATATTCTTTGAGACCAGGTCGAACATGCTATTAAAATATGTAATGAAATTATGGTGTAGGTTTAACATTAATTATTAAATGTGAATAGAAAAGTCAGAACTTTAAGATGCAATTATTTTTTAATGGTTTACCCTCAAGAAAATAGATATTTGGAAATATTTTACATACTGTTTTAAATTCATGTAAGACATTGAGATTCTTATAATTTCAGGGGTCGGACTGGAAAAATTAGAGTGCAGAGTCTGAAGATTGGATTGATGTCTCTCTCTAAAGGTCTCTTAGAAGAAAAATACAGATGTACGTAAGACCGTTCTTATACCAATAGTGTTTATAGTAATGGGAATGATCATTTTATTGGAGATTTACTTTATATGATTGGCTAGTAATAATAGTTCTCATTTTTTTAACCCTTACTTTACATGTCCAGGCTAGACTGAGGGTGTTAATAACATAGTGGACTTGTGTGTAATGAAAAGCTGTTAATAGGATCAAGAGGTGAGATGCCTTGGTGGAGTGAGAACCAACTACAAGTTGTATCTCATTTAATTCTGAGAATAATCATCCCATAATGATGTAGGCATCGTGATTTCCATTTTTCAGATGAAAAAATTAATGCTGAGATAGGTTACAAATCTAGTCAAAGGCTGCAGTGACAATAATTGCAGGGTTAGAATTAGATCACAGAGTTTTCTGACTCTAAAGCCCAAGCCTTTTCTATTTCTGTGTACTTCCAATACTTAAATATATATATATATATATATATATATATATATATATATGTATGTATATATGTATGTATATATATATATGTATATATATATATATATATATATATATATATATATATATATATATATATCAAGATGAACTAGAACTGTTATAGACATAGTTAGACAAATAATTAAATGAAAGGCATCTTGGTATTTGGAAAATAACAGGCCCAAAGGCCAGAGAGACCTGCCTTCAAACCTCAGCTCTGCCACTTAGTAGCTGAGTGACAGGGCAGGTGTTTTTACCCTGGTGGCACCTCCCTCTTGAGGCCTTCCTGAAATATCCCTTCATTAGATTCAAACAACACCCTGGCCTTCCTGCTTATAGCTGGTGGCCCATTTGCCTCATCAAAAACACATTTACAAAGATCCTTTTCAGTGGCCTTTTACATCTCTTCTGTGCTAATTTATTGGATCTTGGGTTTTAGATTGTGACTTTTCTCCAGCCCATTCCCACATTCTGACGTTCCTTTTTATTTCTGACTATGACATCAAAAATGTGAACATTTATGAAAATTTAGAAATGTCAACATTTCTAATGTTAATGTTAACCTTTTCTGGTTTGTGTGTAGTTTTACCTTAATGGTGGCATAGCAATATAGCTACTCGTCTCAAAAGAGGAAAGTTGGACATGATTGATCTTGTTGAACATGTGCATTCCTCTGTACAAGCTATTTCGCATCTTCAGCAACTCTATTTACCTAAGAGGCCTTTCCCAGGAACAAGTTTAAAATGAGCTTCATAGTAAGAATCCTGGACAGATATTTTCTGACCATGATCATTTTATTTTTGACAAATGAAGAGAAACAAGTAGAACTCTAACAAAATTTAAGTGAACAAATGATAATAAAAATTAAAGTTATCTTAATTAAATTTGCTTTCCCTATGTATACTTATAATTAAAGTCATATTTCATGATAATTACTATGTAAATATCACTAAGCCTAGTTCAGTTGTTTGAAAGTGCACTGTTGACAATGTTAGATCTGGCATTATTCTCCTTTAAAATAAAGGGAATATAAATTTTGATCTGATATTCATTTATCAGTGTGGTTTTTTTATGGTTTGTAGGATCCAATAAATATTTACTCCCCCTTCTTCTGTTCTTGGAAACGTCACATGAAAAACATTTATATTTTTCGTGATTATGAATTTTCAGAACTTGGAAATTTCTTTTAAAAAAATATTAGTTTCTATAACAAAGTGGGTCGTTTTTACATGAAATTTCTCCCCACTCCTAAAGTAACTTATTTAATCATATTAGCTTTATTTCTTGGAACAAGCTAATAATTTTAAATCTTCAAAATGTTTCAAGTGGTGAAAGGAAGGTAAGCAAACACTGGAAAGGAGAGAAGAGTTTTAATTTTATTGAATCAAGAGAGCTATGAAATAAATTAGTGTTTTCTTAATAAATATAAAAGGCTAAAGAACTATGAAAGAAAGCATGAGTTTTGTTACTATGTCGTTAAAATTTGAATAAATGTATTTTAGTACATGAAATGAAGTAAAACAAAAATAATTTTTATGGCTTATAAGGAATGAGACTGATTGGGCCTAAAAAAAACGCCACATACACACCTAAAAATAAGACTCTTTCTTGTATTTCTTAATGTTTTTTTTATATAAAATAGATTTAAGTATAGTAATCTTTAAAAGAAGTAAATATATACATTTAATAGAATATTAAATTTAGGAGTGAACACAAAACGTTAGTAAACAAATAGTTAAAATGTAAAGATTTGCCCTGAAGGCACATTTATTCCTTTGACAAGTCCTGAGAAGCTTAGTCTTGGCTCACTGTTTTTCTCAATTAGAAGGGAAATCCTTACTGAAATCACTGATTGAAACCCACACGTATTTATTGTACCATTTGTAAAGGAAATCTGTAGTTACTGGTCTATTTATATGTATTGACATACAACAGGAGGTTGTTTTCAGAAGCATGTGGTTAACCAATCCCCTGATTACAGACACACAGAATATCAAGGTTGTCAGAATTCAGGAGACAACTAATTGATTCATGTCCTCATGATTTTTTTTTTTTAATCTTCATTGTTCAATCCCCGTCACCAAAGACATAAGAGAACACTGCAGGCAGATGGAAGTTAATCTCTTGCCTCTCCTCCTTGCAGATCTCTTTAAGGAAGTGGCTGGACCGACAGAAATGTGTGACCAGCGGCAGCTGGGCCTTTTACTACATGATGCTATTCAGATCCCCCGGCAGTTGGGAGAAGTAGCATCTTTTGGAGGCAGCAATATTGAACCCAGTGTCCGCAGCTGCTTCCAACAGGTAAACACACAGGATTGCTGGTATACAGGGTGTAGTGAGGAAGAGTTTTGAGAATTTTCCAAGAAATGGGACAGGGAAGTTGGGCTAGAGCCAAATGGTGAAGGACATTGGGTGCCATCTCAGTAAGTTTGTATTTTGTTTCTTAAGGCATATTTGATTCAAGGAATGGCTATCACCTCAAGAATAGCTGCTTCTCAATGTATAAAGTCCAAACTCTTTAAAATGTGCTATCAGATTGATGTGATCTGGCCCTGCCTTTGCCCTGGCCTCATCTTGTGTCACTTATCCCCTTGCTCACTGCTTTCTACCCACACTACTTCAGTCCCTCCATTCTTGCCTTAGTGCCTTTGGACACGTGTACTCTATTCAGAATGTTTTTCCATATCCTCTGCCCACAAACTCTTTTCTCATCACCAATCTTTATTTATTCTTTAGATCTTTCCTTAAATCTAAAACCCTCTGAAAACCCTTCTCTCACCTCTTTAAATAAGGTTATGTGTTATCCTATTCACCTGTATCGGCTCTACCTTCTTACAGTGCTCATTACCATTATCATTACACTAGAGGCCCATTGCAGGAAGATTCCTGAAGAATAGGGCTTCCTGCGGCCTGAGCTCCCACCTGTCTCCACTGCCTCACTCCCTTCTGCAGCACTTGGCTTCCTTCTACACACCTGCATATGCAAATTAACTGCCATCTTTGTTGGTTTGATTTGCATACTTGCTCCTGATTGGTCGGTGGGCATAGCATAGGGATGGTCAGTTTACATGTTTTTCTTTTATTAGTGTAGATACTAAATTGTATATTTGCCTGTTCAATTTTTTCTTTCATAAAAATCTAAGCTTCATGAATAAGGATAATTTTTACCTTTTTATTATTGTATCCCTGTGCACAGTGCCTTGAATATTATAGCTACTTAATAAATATTTCAGTCCTGAGTTCCTTGGAGGCAAGATTTTAAAACATATATAAAATAAAAATGTTATTAAAATAAGGTCTTTTTTTGAGAACTTATGTGCAAAAGGAGAATGATACACAAAGTTTTATACTGGTCTAAGTTGTTAATGTTAAACTGGAAAAGAATTTTAGTTTCTTTTTAATGCTTACTGTATATGAAGCATTTTAGAACTGTTACTAGTGATATCATACATTTACATAAAGTACAGCCTACAGATATTTTCTCAAAGCATACTCGGTGATTTATCATTGAAGAGAAAAAAATTGCTCACACCATCTTTTTAAGGCAAATTGATGTTATGGGTTATTACGTTTTATAATAGCCCTTTTTCTTGTTTTAGAGATAACAAAAAATACCAATTGAAAAATTCTAAATGTAATTTCCTATGTCCTGGTTCATAGAATGACTTTGACACCAACAGAAGAAAGATGTTGGTACAAATTTAATTTGGCACATATGAAAATAAATTAGTGTTCACAGGGGGGACTAAGATGTTTTCATACATTTTGTTATAAATTTTGAAATCTTGCCAAGTACATTCATAGTACTGTGCCCCCAGTGTGATGTTGTAATAGGACTAGAGCAGGACACAAAAATAACAGTTTTTATGTACCATTTATAATGGCCTTCAAGTTTGGAAAGTAATCAGTGAGTTTTTACTTTCACAGATTTTTACTGTCTTAGATGAGTGAATTTTATGGGGTTAAAGCATATATGTGAAAAGAATACCTATAATAGTGCAGGGTTTTTTGTGTTTTTTGTTTTACTCTTGAGTATATGAAAGTACTTGGTTTTTTTTCTTCTTCTTATATGACAATATCCTTCCTCTCTTTCTCTCTCTCTCTCTCTCTCTCTCTCTCTCTCTCTCTCTCTCTCTCTCTTGTTATTGTTATTAATCTTCACCCAAAGTTATTTTTTCCATTGGCTTTTAGAGAGAGTGGAAGGGAAAGGGAGACACAGAGAGAAACATCGATGTGAAAGAGAAACATCAATTGGTTGCCTCCCCTCACGCACCCCAACCAGGGCCAGGTATCAAACCTGCAACCAAGGCACGTGCCCTTGACTGGAATCAAACCCAGGATCCTTCAGTCCACGGGCAGATGTTCTATCTACTGAGCCAAAATGGCTAGAGCTGCTTTTTATCTTTTTAAATTCTAGAATTTTCTGTCCTTGAAGAACCTGAAATATTTTATGATTTAACTGACCTGGAAAGAAGTACATAATGTTTAATTGTGCACAGATTTTTTTCAGAAGATTATGAAGCAGCAACACTTGCTGCAATTTAAATAAATAAATTTTCTTCACATTTAATGTATTTGCTTCTTCACCAGAATAACAATAAGCCAGAGATAAGTGTGAAAGAGTTTATAGACTGGATGCGTCTAGAACCACAGTCCATGGTTTGGCTGCCAGTTTTACATCGAGTGGCAGCAGCTGAAACTGCAAAACATCAGGCCAAATGCAACATCTGTAAAGAATGTCCAATTGTTGGATTCAGGTAAGATCTACCACAGGTGGTGGCAGGAGACGATTTTCTGTTCTGTAGATGTCAGCTCAGTGTATGTCTATCATCCCTTCCATTCAGTCCCATTGGGGGTTTGCCTTCTAAATAAATGAGATGCTCAGCAGAGTCTATCTGTCTAAAATGACATTTATTATAGCCAGTAGATGAAGCTTGTTGTTATTATTTTAATATTATTTTGCAATATAATGAACAACATAAACTAGTGAACAAAAATAGATCCAGAGACAGAGAAGCATCGAACAGACTGTCAAACCTCAGAGGGAAGGCAGGGGAGATGGAGAGAGGGGGAGAGATCAACCAAAGGACTTGTATGCATGCATATAAGCATAACCAATGAACCACAGACACCAGGGGGTTGAGGGCATATGCTTGGGGTGGGGGGGATATGGGGGTAATAAGAGGGGGGGAAAGGAGACATACGTAATACCTTAATCAATAAAGAATTAAAATATATATTATTTTGCTCCAGAACCAAAGACTTTTCTGAATTTCTATTACATATTTCACAGAAATGTTCATGCATGATAATTGCACAAATCATTATACATATATGGCCCTGATGGGATTGGGTGATGTTCGGAGGCCTTTGGGGTCAAACTTGGAAAGCATAGAGCAAAATTTAAATAATAACTGAGAAGTAATGGAGTTACTTTGTTTTACTTCTACCAAGTTTGGAGTGAAGTAGATTAACCCTGTTTGCCCGCACACAGGAGCACTGCTCACCACTGCACTTTAGTGTAATCAGTGTCAGATTCATCAGTTTGTGGCCACAAAGCAGAGAGTATAGGGTTAAAGGTTGGCCCCAAGATGAAGTGTCTTGGCTGTCATGATCCTTTCACCTCCTTGTCTTATGATCAGTATGCATTAGAATATATATGTTTCTCTTCTGCGAGGAATATTGAAAGTAACCCCAGTTGGATTTGGCAATCAGTTATGAAAAATACAAGACGACTCAGCAGTGCAACTCCAGGTTTTGTATGTGCCTTTCACTCATTCCAAAAGAGGAAACAGCTAAGATGGTGATTTCACTGATGGAGGGTCAATCAGGATGGCTGGGATTGGATTTGTTGTATACAGTATCAGTATCAGTGTGCTGAACTAAACAAATTGCTGTCATTTGACTGACGTTGCCAATATAGTTTGTATGAAGAGTATTGTTGCATTTTCTGGGAATGGCAAACTGAGAAATTGAGTGTAAATGTCCTGTTCTCCCGTCATGGTATGCTGGGGAGCCAGTCCAAAGTGTGGCAGGTTCTGAGTGCCTGGTGCCAGCGAGGCTGTACATTCTAGGAGGATGGAAAGGCAGGTAGTGGGAGGCAGAATCCGCATGAGCCTGGCAGCCAGTGGAAGTCAGAGGGCAAACCCTGGGAGAGGAAGATGGAAAAGGTCCATTGAAATGCAGCAGGTTTCTGGGAGAGGCTAAGTTTAAAGCACCTGGTAGACAGGCAGACAGAGACGAAAGGAATAGCTGGAATGTAGCAAACTACAAGTGGGAAGAGAGTCCAAATAAGATATAACCATCAGCACTAATCACTGCTATTTATCCAGTGCTTACTGTATGCCAGGCACTGTGCTCAAACACTGCATTTGTTATTTCATTTACTCTCCATAAAAACCCTATAAGATTGGCAGGATTATCTCTACTTTACACATGAAAGAACTAAGACTCAGAGATTAGGCAACTTGCCCAAGGCCAGATATCCAATAAGTGAAGACAAAACTGGGATTCAAATATAATCTTTTTGACTCTGCAGTTCATGCTCTTAGTCAATATGGTATTTTTTAAAAAGCAGGCTAGATTTTTAGAAGAGGTGAGATTTGACACCAAGAAACAATTAGATGATACTGAATAGAACAATAGATTTAGGACTTTGATTATTATGCTATATTAGTATGCTTTGATTAGTATGCTATATTAAAAAGTAATGTGAAATCACAGGAAACATCCAGATAAACTGATCTGGAGAGACTGGCTTATATAAAGTCTGCCACATACAGCCATGCTATAGCCCTGGGAGATGTGGAGGGATGGGATTTTTCAGAGCGAAGGAGAGGACAAAAGACTAAAAATTAGTAGCATTTGATTGTACTTTTAATGTTTTATTTCTTCAATAGAAAAAGAAATTGAAACAATTGTAGCATAACATTATGATTCAACACAGCTGAGACGTGGATGTTTATTATGTTACTAGAGGCCCAGTGCATGAATTCGTGGACCAGTGAGGTCCCTCAGCCTGGCCTGTGGGATCAGGCCAAAACCAGCTCTCCAACATCCCCTGAGGGGTCCCGGATTGCGAGAGGGCACTGGCCAGGCGGAGGGACCCCACCGGTGCACGATCAGGGCCGGGGAGAGATGTGGGAGGTTGGCCAGCCAGGAAGGGACTGTGGGAGGGCTCCAGGGCGTGTTGGGCCTGTCTCATTCAGTCCCAATCGACCAGACCACAGCAGCAAGCTCACCTACTGGTTAGAGCATCTTCCCCCTGGTGGTCAGTGCACATCATAGCGACTGGCCGACCAGTCAGCTGTCTGCCCCGTGGTGATTAGTGCATGTCATAGTGAGTGGTTGAGCAGCCTTAGCATATCATTAGCATATTACGTTTTGATTGGTTGAACGGCTGACCAGACACTTAGCATATTAGGCTTTTATTGTATAGGATACTCTCTGCTTTTGAATAAACTTGAAATATTTCATAAGAGACAAATGAAAGAGCAGTTACAATAAATAGGTGAACGATATTAAATGTTGAATTTTAGTTATTTAATGTAAATTTTATATGTAGGTGTCTCTAATATAAAGATGTGGAGTTGACCAGGTAGGTGGTTAGAGGTCAAGGTTATAGCAGGACATGCAGCAGGTGCTGTATTGAGAACTAGCTCTTTAGTCCAGCTGCTTAGGTTTGAATCCTGAATCTACCATGTGACTGTGTGACTTTGGATAAGTTACTTGGCCTTCCTGAATCTGAGTATCTTCAACTTCAAATTCGGAGAGCATTTCCTCCCATGAATAATTAATGCATGAAAAGTGACTAAGGCAGTACCCATCACAAAAAGAGCAAGCAGTCAATAAATGTTAGCTCTTGTTATTATTACCAAAAACTAGTAAACATTAGTGGGATAGTAGGTCAGCCTATAGGTGATATTACACTGTTTATTGAAAAGCCTGAACAATGATGATGCTCAGCAGAATAAGAAAGACTATCAGAGTTCTCAAGAGAAGTAAAGAATCATAATGTTGTAGAAATCAGAAAGAAGGCTTTAGAAAGATGGTAGAGATGTTAGGTGCAACAGAGAGATTCAAAACATCAGATGTGAGAACAGACCTTTGATTTGGGAGGTCACTGGTAATTTTAAAAAGAACTCTTTCCAGGTCACGGTAAGGTTGGAAGGCACATCTCAGGCTCAGAAAAATAAGGGGGTTATTATGTGCAAACAACTTGCTCAAGGAGTCTAACTCTAACTTGAAGTAAATATGTCAGTGTTATCATCTTCCTTTTACTTGCATATATATTTTCCCAGTTTTCTATTTTGAGAATGTAGTCCATTTAAAATGTTTAATTTCTGAACGGAGGAGAGAGAGATCTAGAGTTGATACCTGGTTTAGAGATGAGACCAAGCAAAGATTCCTTCAAACTAATCAACTTAATGATTGCACAGAGATTATCCATGGAAAGAATAATGTAAGAACAACTCCAATAATAAAACAGGGCCGAGACAGAACGGGTCCTTTAGCTCTCAGGTAAAGGATTGTCTCTTTCTCTGAGTACAAGGAAAAATAGAAAGCCAACTCCAGAACTAAAGATAGAGGCGTATGAGCCTTGTAGAATAATGTTAACTTTGTCCAGGTTGACTCTGCTACCACTTTGTATATATATATTTTTTCATTTATTTTCCCTGAACTTTTACAAATCCTGCTAGAGTCTTTCTGTAATTACTTCCAAATTAAATTTTAATGAACTCTTGGATTTGTAGAATGTTTTGTAAACTGGGAATTGTTTCAGTTAGGATTACATACAGCTGCTAAATAGAAGCATAAACAAGTTAGAAGTTTAGTTTCTTTTCATATATATATATATATATATATATATATATATATATATATATATATATAAAAGAGTCCTAAGATAGAAATCCAGGAATGAATGGTGACTTCCCTGTCATCTGGGTCCACTGTTCTTCCCCTCCCCCCAACCCCCTCCCCACATCCCCAGTTCTGAGATAAAATTGACATGTAATAATTGTAGAAATTTAAAGTGTATAATATGTTGATTTGATACACGTGCTGCAAAATGATTACCTCCATATTGTTAGGAAACACCTGCATCATGTTACATAATTATCATTTCGTTTTTGTGGTAAGAACATTTAAAATTTTCTCTCTTAGCAACTTCCAAGTATACAATATAGTATTATTAACTATAATCACTATATTATTACGCATTAGATTCCTGGAAATTATTCCTCTTATAACTGGAAGTTTGTACCCTTTGACCGGCATCCCCTTTTCATAGTTCTGGCTTTATTCTCTGTCATTCTTAACACAGGGCTTCCATCTTCAAGGTCACCCCATGGTAACAGAATGGCTGCTCTTTTTTTTTCTTTCTTTCTTTCTTATTGAATTTTGGGGGGTAACATTGGTAATAAATTTACATAGGTTTCAGGTATACAATTCTACAATACATCACCTATGCACTGTACTGTGGGTTTACCATCCCAAATTGTCCCCTTGCATCACCATTTATCTCCCCATGTCAGAATTTCTCTTCTTAATGTCAGGTTCATTTTCCAGGAAGGAGGAAGTGGGACCATGCTTCTTCCCAACTGAGTTAGTCCTTTGAAATCCCACCCAGTGACTTTGACTTGCATTGCATTAGTCACCACCATCAGCAAGAGAGACTGAAAAGCATATTTTCACAGGGCACACCACCCACTAATAGTACAAGGGTCTGGTACTAATGACAGGAGAATGGCCTTCTGCCATGAGGTGTGCAGACATAAACAAACTCCATTTTAGAAGACAAGATGTCAGTCATATTTGTCAAGAGATGTATAGGTCAGGAAATATTAGTGTAGGTGAATGTTTCAGACCAGGTTGCTTCCCTGCCAAAATAAGCTGGATGCAGCAGTATATGCTGATTTATTTTCTTGAGATCGATTTGCAAGTGCTTTTTTGCAGGTCATTTTAGAAGCAACTCAGCACTTAATGGTTTACAGTATTAATCTCACATACCCTTTACATTTTGTTTCCATTTTCATTCTTAGTCTTTTTCTTTATTTTTTCTGTAAATATTAATATATTTATGTTCTTAGTTACTAACTGCCATTCTAGAAGATGGAGGAATTGGGAGATATTTTCCATTTTGAAACTTAAAATTTAGAATTTCACTTCTCAAAATAAGATTCTGCAAATAAAGAGCGATGTACAGTGTCACTAAGCAAATTCCACATTTGTGGCCAATATACTTTTGTAGTGATTTGGATGAATGAAATTCTTTCCACAGATGATTTATTTGTACTAAATATAGGCATGCAAGCCAATGAATTTTATTTTCTTCTCTCTAGGTATAGAAGCCTGAAGCATTTTAACTATGATGTCTGCCAGAGTTGCTTTTTTTCTGGTCGAACAGCAAAAGGTCACAAATTACATTATCCAATGGTGGAATATTGTATACCTGTGAGTACTGAGCCAGTGTTTGTTTGTTTTAATATATTGCTTTTTAATTAACTAGCATCTGAAATTATTCAGTTTAAACAACTTTGGGGGCAAAAATCACTTTTAAGATGGCTTAATAGAAGTATAAACAAGTTAGAAGTTTAGTTTCTTGTTGTTTTGTTTTCTTTTAAATAAATATATCTATATTATGTTAATTCACAGAATCATTATACACTTTTCAGAAAAATTAATTAATTATATTTTATTTCCATCTGTGATTTTAAACAACTTTCTTGGCAGCAAACTCTATTAAGGGCTCATGCTGACCTACATTGAAAATTATACTATGTGATAGGAAGTCATGTTTCCTTTAGACATCTTTAAAATGTTTAATAATTATATATTTACATTAAAAATAATGTAGAAAAGGAAGAGAGTAAAAAATCCATAAATCTAGCTCCTGTTCAAGCTACCTTCCAGTATTTTTCCATGTCTCTGATTTTAAGATTTTGTTTACTTTTATATTTATATAAGTTTGATCCTTTTGTTTTCAGTGAACATGTTGTGTAATAAGTTTTCCCCTCTGTTGTCACACAGTATAACTCTTCCTTGTTACAGCTTATTTGAGTGAATTACTCTAAATTATCTAACCATTACCTTAAATTTGGATATTTAGCTTATTTTCAATTTTCTGATATTATAAACAACACTCATAAATATGATTGTGAAGATAGCTTTTTCCACATAATACATAAATTACACTTCCATAGAATAAAGTACTAAAAATGAGTGAATGTGAGTGTTCACATGGCCAAAATACTTCATGTCATTTTTCCAAAAGATGTCTTTTAACCTCCCTCCAAAAAGTGAACCAAAATTTATTCATAGAGCTATACATTTTCTTTAGTTTAGGAAATTGAGTTACTTTTTGCATCAAAAATCGACAAAAAGACACCAGTACTTATAAAATATACACATATAAATCGCACTCACATTCTTAGGTATCTTCTCAAATAAATAGGTACTCTACACGTGGGGAAGAAGCCTCTAGACAACGTTGGAGAATTATAACAGATAAAATATTCATAGTGCACGATAACCAACCAGGAAAAAATTCTCCCATGAAAATGTGTGAAGTGTACCATTTATTATTATGATTAACATATTTATTTATGCAACAAAAAAATAGTGAGTACTAACCATGTGTCAGACACTGTTCTCAGCCCTGATACTTCATCAGTGTACCATCAAAATAGACAAGATTACGACTCTCCTGCTACTTTCCATTTAGGAGGAGGGGATCTTTGACAAGCAACAAGGAAACAAATGAGATCATTTCAAATTCTAGTAACTGCCTTTAAAGAAATAAATGGATAATGAGATAAAAGGTTACAGGAGACACTTTAAATAAAGAAATAAGTTAATATCTTCCTGATATGTTAACATTTGAGTTGAGATTGAAGGAAAAGAAAGAATAACTTTACTTCATGTGTATAGAACTAGTCGAGGGAAGAGACAACACACAAGGGAGTCTGGAGGTGAAAAAGAAGTTAATGTGATTGGGGCACAGGAGAGAGCATATTCCACAAGGGAAGTGTAGTAGGTAGGCACTGGCTATCTACTTTGAAGTGACCAGAGCCAAATGAAATGTGGGCCCCTTGTTAAAAAATTATTGCGATATTCAAGATGGCAAAAGCAGAGCATTACGCCAAGTTCAGAGCTCTCTGAGCATGGAACCCTGTGCAACTACACAGGTGGGTGGGAAGGAGATGGAAAAGACTCGGGTACCAATAGAAACAAATGAATTTCATTGAAAGTGAATTTATCCCATCTCAAAAGAGAGAGTAGTAGGAGATGGGATTAAAAAGAAAGTCAGGTATCAGATTGTGAGACGCTGAAGGTCATTGTAAGGGATTTGGATTGGGGAGAAATATAGTATTGACTTGAGGCCTGGTGCACGAAATTTGTGCATGGGTAGGGTCCCTAGGCCTGGCTGGCAATCAGGGGCGATCAGGGCCTTCCTTCATACCACGCCGTCCCCTGGTGGTCAGCACATGTCATAACGAGCGATCGAACTCCCGGTCTCCTGGTCAAACTCCTGAGGGGACAATTTGCATTTAGGCAGATAGATAGATAGATAGATAGATAGATAGATAGATAGATAGATATTTACATGATCATAGCTAGAAATTTAGGAAACTGTATAAAAAGCTAATGTCAAAGTGGAAAAAATCATAGGGTAAGTATATGTTAAAGATCTATAAAAATGATTACATATTCAAAAATGTATAAAGAAAAGATGTATAAAATTACTATTTTTCTTGGTTTTAACTACAGTAATCCCTAATGATTTTGCAAAATACCCACAAAATTTGAAATCTATATCTCTTCCCTATCAGTGATTTGCCAGTGTGGGCATGCTTGAGTATCACTGATACACTGATGAATTTCACTTTCCAACTATAATTTTTAAATTAAATTTGTAAGTTACCTAGAACACTTCTTGTTATATAGTCCTCCCAAAGTCATTGTTATTATGTCTAAGATTACAGCTTACCCTACATTGTACAGGTTGGCTCCCTTTCTTCAGACATGCTTTGGGAAGTTCTTTGCCCATTTCTGAAGATCTCATAGTGATCTTAATCAGCAGCCTACATTCATAAATCATCTCTTATGACTGTTTTTTTTTTTCTGCATTTGACCCCTCAACTTTGGATAAAATGAAGAAATCCATATAGGTTGAGTCTTTGAAAGGCATAGCCTTGAAGTTAATAGTAATAAATTACTTGATTTAACAGTTGTCCTTTCTTTTTCTTTTTAGTGAGCTTTCTTTATGGTGCATTCATCTTTTACCCAACATTCCCTAAACTCATTTGATATCTGCCTTAGAAAATGAAATCAAATGTAAAAACGTCAATGCAATGATAATAAACACCACTTGAGTGTTAAATGGATCAGACCTTTTCGTACAGATCTTCATGTTTGCATTTCTCATAGCACATCTCCATTTGTGTATCTAGGAAAGTGTGCTAGTTACATTGCTCTCTTGATTTCTTTCTCCTTTAAGTTTAGCTGAATCACAGTGTTTCTATATTTGAAGCTTGTTTTTGAAACTTATAAGCCTTATCTTAAACCCTCAGAGCTCCAGAAATAGTTCTTGGAACATATCAGCTTATTATCTATAACAGTGTTTGTCTTTAGATGTAGGAAGACTAATGGTGTATGAAGGAGCTATCATAATTTATGAAGGTATTTTCTGGAATTGATAATTAGACATTTATATATAGAAATGAAGTGGAATTTTTCTCTCCAAGAAATAATTTTTTAACTCTTATTTTTCCTGATCATTCTATAATCCAAATTTGTACAATTGAGAATTTGTTCTTTAGGCTCAAGAAGAGTTGAAGATAGACAACATGACATAGACTATATTTAATACCTGTTACCATTCTCTATTCATTAAAATCCCACCTTTTCACAAAAACAGCTCAACTCTTACTTTGTGTGTCAACTATTCCCAAGCTCCTCTGTTTCCCTTCGCCAAAACAATGTCATTCTGTGATTTCTACCGATAGCCCTTACTTCACTAGTTAATATTTTGAGTCTGTGTTATCCTGTATTGTTTTTTGTGAGGTGCTTTTGCCTCTTCAGTTGTCTTTTAAATTATGTGAGGACTCTTTTTTTTACTATGCTTGGTTCATTCTGGTCCATAGAAGCTAAATGAGCTCATATCTGCCGTTATAAATACTAACTGGAGAAATATTAAAGCTGGAAATAATCTAAATCATTCTCATTTTAAAGAAAAAGCTAAATCTTACAGAAGGTAAATGATTTGTTCAACGTCAGTGGCATAGATTTATTATTTAACTCCATTGTATGTAGTCATAAGCAAACAGTATTTTCTGTATATTTGCAGGAATATTATACTCAGTGGGGACCCTATTTTATACCAGGCATATTGTTGGGGACTGGAGATACAGAGAAAATATAATGAACAAAAGATGACCTCTATGTGGGAAATTTCAACAAAAGACTATAACATTTTACATGATTAAGTTTATGGATCAAGATAATATTCAGATTTTTTTTCTTATTACCTGCTCACTACATGTTTGAATTTGGGGATTATCATTT
Source organism: Cnephaeus nilssonii (assembly GCF_951640355.1). Taxonomy (NCBI): domain Eukaryota; kingdom Metazoa; phylum Chordata; class Mammalia; order Chiroptera; family Vespertilionidae; genus Cnephaeus; species Cnephaeus nilssonii. Next base: position 30,165,620 of record NC_137080.1, read on the forward strand.
ATTTTTAAAATGGCTACATTTTATATTATTTTCATTTAATTTTATAATGAAAATTACCCTAATTAGATCTTTTTTTAAAATAAATCATCTATATTCTCTGTTGCAAATAACCTAAATTGAATTCAAATTAGAAACATTTGTATGTTAGGACATGTGATAGTCCATTAGAGAAAGAGGATGATTTTACGTATGATTTATAAGAGTTTTTGCAATTCTTTACAAGGTTGGATAGGGTTAAATATTATGGAAAATGGAAAATATTTAGAATTGCTACTGGGGGCAAGCATGAGTCACCAAAAATTGAGTAAATTAATTGCTACACTGCCACCAGAGTGCAGCTGAGGTTAATTGGCAAGCTTTGCAGTCTGTGACTCTGTCATTGCAGCTGCTTTGGAATTAAAAGGTGGTAGGTATAGTTGAAGGCCAAGAGAGTAAAGGATTCAAAGGTGTTAGTGGTACTAGGATGGATTTGGGCTATCCTTATGCTGAAGAAATCCCAAAGGGGTTTGAGGGGCTAGAGATCAAGATCCTGGGAATAAGAATGGATTTACTCATATTAAAAAAGTAGGAGCAAGGGTCAGAAGGTTCCAGGCAGTGAAAAATTTCTCCAAGGTAGAGATTTGGGAATGAAAGATGTTTTATGATGAGTCCTGAAGTGTGGCCATATCCCAGTGTGTGATTAAAGTGGAACATGAAAGGTTATAGAGATGAGATGGACTTTAGAAGACCATCAGTCTCTAGAAGTGACAGATGATACTGTATCTGGTCAAGTACAGTCAAAGGGAGTGGACAGGCACTTTGGTTTTAGTGGGTGATCAGGCTGAGGCTAAGGGGAAAATGGTGTATACTTTTTTCCTTGGCATTTGTGAGGGAGAGATTATATAGCCTCTGATGGAGATGATTGTAGGGAGAGGTTGTTGTCATGGGAGCATCAGGATTCACTGAAGGAGAAAGGTTGAAATTTCAGTTATGAACAAGATGTAGGGAAATCCTATATAATAAAACGGTAATATGCAAATAGACCAAATGGCAGAACAACCGAACAACCAATCAAAGCATAATATGCTAATGATATGCTAAGGCTGCTAAACCACTTGCTATGAAGTGCACTGACCACCAAGAGGCAGACAGTTGACCAGTCGCTATGACGTTCACTGACCACCATGGGGCAGATGCCCCAACTGGTAGGTTAGCTTGCTGCTGGGGTCTGGCAGATCGGGACTGAGCGAGATGGGCCAGACACATCCTGGAGCCCTCTCACAGTCCCTCCTTGGCTAGCCAACCTCCCGCGTCCCTCCCCAGCCAGCTGACCCTGATTGGCCCCGATCAGAACTGGGTGAGATGGGGCCAGACATGCCCTGGAGCCCTCCCATAGTCCCTCCCAGGCACAACCATGCACCAGTGGGGTCCCTCAGCCTGGCCTGCACCCTCTCGCAACCCGGGACCTCTCAAGGGATGTCGGAGAGCTGGTTTCAGCCCATGCAGGGCTCATGGCTGGCAAGCACTGCTGTGGCAGCACGAGCCTCTCCCAATCAGACTAATTGGGCATGAACCTGCAGCAGGCACAGTGGGCCTGAATGAGCAGGAGCAGCGGATAGGAGCTGTGGGTGGTGTTGGACTGCATGTTTTACCCGATCCCTGCAGGCCACCCAGAGAGACCCCACCCGTGCACGAATTTATGCACCGGGCCTCTAGTGTGTTCATAAGTAGAAGAACAGAGTCCATGCTAGTGGGGACAGAAGGGTAAACAGACAAAGACTGTGTGCATCTGGTGAGAGACAGTGGCCCAATCCATGTACAGAAAAGGAGAAATGGGGAAAGGCAGTAAAGTACTTCCCCATTGGTCAATACACATATCAGCAACTGAAGGTCTGGTCAGCATAGGAAGGTGTTCTGAGAGACATGTTAGCTCATTTAGCTCAGGAAGGGATGGCATATTTGCAAAATTTTATTGCCAAAAAGATTAGCAACATCAGCTACTCCCAGCATTCAAATTGTTGGTGTGGAATCATTGCAAAATTCGCTGCTTACATGCTTGCTTTGGATAGGACTAGTTTGTACTGATAGTTTTGTTAAGATTTTGGTGTGAAGAGGGGAGGACAAGGGAAAAAATGCCTCGATGGGAAACAGCTTATTAAGTCAACAACACCTGAGACAAAATTTGTATTGCATTTTTAAAGCAAATGCATGTTAGTTTTAAAGCAATAGTTTATAAGCATATTCTTGCTGGTATTGGCTAATATGTGGAGAAATAAACCAATATGTTCAGGGTTTGCAGAACCTGTCGAAAAATCACAGTTCTTTACTAAAAAAAACACACACACACAAAATAATTTCTTTAAAGTGTAAAGTCAAGTCACATCTTTAAAAAAACATAAACCTATATGTTGTTGGGCAGAAACAAACAAAAAACAAAGAAAAATTAGAAATAGTTGTATTGTCCACTTCTGTCCTCCCCTGCTAGCATCAGTGTATCATCTCATAAGACTATAAAAATCAAATGTTTAGAAAATGCTGATTCATCCTTTGGAAAGCTCTACACTGAGTTAGTATAGTTTGTTTTTGGCAGTGTTGCTTCTTCAGATGAGACTTGAGATGTTTACCAATATGCTAAAAATGCAGCATCATTGCGATTTCACTGACCTCAGCATCTAGAAGTGGTTTTTCAGCTCATGCCCACTTTACACTATTTTCCCAGTAAGTTCAGTCGTTAGCTTTTAAGGAGAGGTTTGGCCCAAATCCATTTTACTTTGACTTGTTTTTGACACCTTGGTGATTCTGTTAGTTAATGCTAATTTTTTAGGTTCATATTTTTCCATTAGAACTTGATAAAGGCTCCCAGCTTATCCTAATGATTTCATACTGTCCATGGAATTTACTATCCCTGAATTTGAATTTGTTAAAAATCAATGAAACTTAATTCAAAACTGAGAAGTTGTTTTGCAATTTTTAAAAATGATCGGAATGTCTTTAAAATAAGTTCTATAATAATGAAATGTACTCCTTAATAGTATACGTATACCACTTAGGACTATTGACTTCTATATTTAATAAGTCTTGCTAAAGAGGTTGCTATTCAACAATAATTTCTGCACTTAATGCATGATCCAAATTATAATGTTTCATTATTCTACTCATATGCTAAATGACTGTCCTCTTATAAAATCTTGATTTTCCTCTTTGTACTTCTTTGTTTTCCTTTGTACATAATTTAGTCATAGTTGTAGTTAACAGTTAAAAATATAATGTTATAATGTTAGGAGTATTTGTTAAGGAATTAGATAGTACTGCCCATCTTTAGTTACAAGTTGACCAAAAAATTGGGGCGAGATTTAAAATGAATGCAGTTTTGTTTCTTTATTTGCAGTTCTTTTGGGTGTTTTGCTTAAAGTGCTAAGTAATGAGAAATTTTGGCCATTAGTTTAATTGGCATCATTGTAATACCTCTCCCCCTTTTATATTTTGTTTTGTGTATGTTTGGTGAAGGGAGTCTTTTGAGTTGAAATAGTAAAACAATCAATTTAAGAACCTACTTAGCTGTCCAACTGTTATGGTTAGCATTTCTTAAGTGTAGATTCTTCTGCACCTTAGCCTTATTGATCCTTGTGATTTGCATTAATGAGAAAGAAAAGTTATATGTCAATATTTTTGAAGTTCAATAGTATATAGGTGTCAGCATTTATGATAAGAACTAGAAGCCTGATGCACAAAGATTCGTGCTAGAATGGGCTTTCCTTTCCCTGGCTGCTGGCACCGCCTTTCCACTCCAGCCCAGCCCCTTTCCGCTTAGGCCCCGGAGCTACCTCTTTCCACTCTGGGAGCCGCCTCTTTCCGCTCCGGCCCCACCTTCCCACACTGCCTAGAGGCCCTGAGGGATGGGAGTGGAGCAGAACGCAAGCATTCCGCCCCCATCACTCTGCCCTTGTGTATGCAAATTAACCACCATCTTTGTTGGGTTAATTTGCATATCACTCCTGATTGGCTGGTGGCATAGCGGAGGTATGGTCAATTTACATGTTTGTCTATTATTAGGTAATATATACAGTTTGAAATATGAACAGGAATATAGACTAAGACACATGCATTTATATGTAGATATACAAACACAAGCAAAAGATAGACTAAATTTTGCTCTATACAATGGCTATATTTGTTCTCAATCAAGGAATAAAATGGAGGAAAATTTAAAATACTCCCAACCTTGGCTGGCAAAATAGAATTCAAGAAAAAATCATCAGACGCCAGCTTTCACAAAGGAGTTTTAGGGTTTTGGTAGAGAGTTACATGGATAGACTTCCACAGGGTAGATTTTCTGATTCAGCCTCACTTTTAAAATATTTTATTCATTCATTTGTATTAGTTTGTGGGAAATAAATAGAGATCTAACTACTTATCATTATCTAAATAAATTTCATTATCATCTCACTGTTACATAATGGCAGCGTAGTGGAGGGAAGTCTAATTCCCAGTATTCATATGCCCCCTTGTGTGTGTAGGTTTAATTCTAAAACGTTTTCACAGTGACCTTCATTAGTGTCCAAAAATGACCATTTGAGGAGCACTCTTTGTTGGGTATGTCCTTCCTTATGTGCTAAAAATCACTGCGGGAGGATTTGGGAAATATGGAGTCGGCAGTGGCTTTGGTGTTTTTCAGTCTCTTTCACCTTTGCCGTTTTCGTCCCATTTGTAAAGTAGTTACACAGAAAGAGAGCAACTCTGTGGAGTCGGAAAGTGTTTCCTGAACGCCACATCATTCTAAAAGTTTAGGAAAATTCATTTCAGAAAAACACTGAGCAACAGAAAGGTTCACAATCAAATCTCACATAAAGCAATTATAAAAAGAAGAGAACAAAATAATCCAACTACAAATACAACATGACAGAAAGAGGTGCTCACTGAACAGGTCAAGACAATAACCTACTATTTTCAAATAAGCTGTAAGCCCTTGCCAATGAAACTTAATTCAAATTAAGTTTCTTAGCAATACTTATTTAAAATGAAGGGGAAATTTAGAATGTAATCATAGATATTCTAGTCAATGGCTATATGGTTTTTTACTCTTACAAGACTTAAAACTGTTTCAGTTTTGTAGAAGTGACATATGGTGAAAAGAGCAGTTCTTTTGGGTGTTTTGCAAGAGCAGCTTTCTCCTCACTGACCTTGTAAGTCTGAATCCCCGAAAGCCTTCGTGTCAGTTTCCTTATGGGTCACAAAAGTGATGAAGATCTCACTGCCCTTGACGGAAAAAAGAGATTGAAGGAAGGCTATTTATAAGGTGCAGAGTTCTGTGCCAATATGCTACCCTCGTTTCATCTCATGAGATCTGCAAAATCTTTTGTTCTCCTTTTCATGTATAGCAACAAATGAAAACCTAATCTTTCAAGAAATGCATAGATAATTTAGAGAATTGGTAATTTGTGTAGTAATGAAGGATCCTTTCAATTTCATCTTCATATCATAATATAAATAGCTATTTGCTTAAAAAAGAAGTGCAAAGTATACCTAGCATGAAGATAGAGTTAAGTTTGATTATTTATGTTCGTTATAAGTGGTTGGTCCTCTTTTTTATTTTTTACCAAATCATTGCTCCTGCACTTAAAACAGAGAAGTATTAGGAACCATCATTACATAGCAAATGTGATCAAATATGTATAAATATCTTTTAACTTTTTTGGTGAGAAAATAGACTTAATTCATTTTCTTGGCTTTATTCCAACTAAAGAATTACATCCTGCTGAACTGAATATAATATCTAGTTCCTGTGGGATGAATTACTTTTTGCTTTTTCTTTTAATATTGCATAAAGTTTATGGCAGTGCATTTAGTGCCTTTAGGTTACAAATGTTGGTGGTAGTTGTTTTTTTTTTCCCCTTGATATGAAAATTGATGAAATAAAAATGTGCCATTTCTGTATAAGAATGAACTAACTTTTTATCAAATATTAAATTTGGGCCTTATATCAGAAACTCGTTTAATTCCAGCCCCCCCTGTAACTTTTTGGGAGGCGGGTAGGTGTTGTTTATTTGTTGATTGGTGATTTTCCTTTGTTCTTCCAGGTCTTAAATATATTTAGCTAAAAAGTGTATCATGTGGAATTGGACTTGCACTTTTGAATTATGTTTTTCCCAATCAGGAGGAGTTCATGTTGAATCCCATATATAGATAAGCTAGAAGAACATTATGCCAATGAAAGAAGCCAGTCATAAAAAATCACATATTGTATTTATAAGAAATATCCAGAATATGCAAATACATAGAAAGAAAAGTAGATTAGTGGTTGCTAAGGGACTGAGAGGAGGCGATAGTACGTGAGAGGGAATGACTGCTAAAGGGTGCAGGTTTTCTTTCAGGGTGATGAGAATGTTCTGGAATTCCATAGTGGTGATATTTACACAGTTATGTGAATATTAGAGGCCTGATGCATGACATTTGTGCACTGGCAGGGGCGGGGGGTGGGGTCCCTCAGCCAGCAAGTAGACATCCCGCTCACAGTCCGGGACCCTTCGCTCCTTACCACCCGCCTGCTTGCTGCTCCTGACTGCTGGGCTCACTGCTCCTTAGTGCTGCCATGGAGGCGGGAGAGGCTCCCGCCGCCGCTGCACTTGCCAACTGTGAGCCTGGCTTTTGGCTGAATGGCACTCCCCCTGTGGGAGTGCACTAACCACCAGGGGGCAGCTCCTGTGTTGAGCATCTGCCCCCTGGTGGTCAGTGCACATCATAGCGACTGGTTGTTCTGGTCATTCCACCATAACCATCGCTTAGGCTTTTATTATATAGATACTAAAAAACACTGTATTGTACACTACCTTGGCTGAGCCAGACTGGCAAAGCAGCCTGGTACAGTGTGCATGTGGTCTTTTCTTCCCCACTTCCCCCACTCATGGGTTAGTTGAAAACCTGGATGTGGTTTAAAAAAACACTGGCCTAAGAGATGAAAACCTTTATGCTGCCAGATGGAGATGGCCCAAGTAAAAGCTGGAGCCCATTACTTTATTATTTCCCTGTATATTAACAATATGTTAAGATCAGACATAGACATAAATTGGGTCATAAATGCTTATCCTTGCATCATGGGGCCTTATTTTTGCATTTCTATCATGAAAAGCTTTTTTCCTTTTTTTTTTCTTACCAAAACATTCAAAGTAAATATATTCATAAACTTAATGATCTGCAGTTGTCTTAACCATTGTAAAAGGCCTAAATGCCCTGGAGGGTAGGTGAAATATCCTCCCAGGCTTTCTCCTCTGAAAACTCTTTACTCCCAACTATATTCTGCTTATTTCTCCTTTCCTGCCTGGTTAAATCTTAATAGCATCATCTCTTATAGCAACCCTTTTTTCTTTACAGAGGGCTTTGCATTTCTTTTCATTAATGGCTTCTTTTCTATACTTATTCACATTTAGAATCTATATCCAGAGAATGATAGGCTATTATATAGTTTATTCTCAGAATTACTCAGGAAAAGATTTGACATTGTGGATCTGATGGTAAGGCCTAGTGATACTGCAGACTGTCCTCACTATACTTTTCTTTTCAATAAAGTGAAAATTGATGAATTTTAGGTTAGCAATAACCTGGGCTTATTCATGTTTTCTCTATGCTCTGTAAACCTAGAGAATCAAAAGTCCCCTTAACAGTTTACTAGAAGCAGGCATATTTAGGTAGAAAAGGAACAGATAGGAAGTAATACAATTACATTAGTGTTGACCCAGAATTTAGTTGTTTTAAAAAATAATTATATATTTTTAAGCTTCTGCTTGAAAAATAGTTTTGGTAGTATCACAGTATGAATCCTGGAAATGCTTGTCATGAAGGAAAAGGTAGACTGGAGAGGGTGCAAGAAAAGGGAGGGAGGCAGCAAGTAGGGCAATGTATTTAGCACTCAGTTTGTTATTATAGAAAAGTTCTCTGGTTCTGTTTTGTAAAGAGATTAGAGTGAGGTCTATCTAGTTATAGATTGGACAGCCAATCAGGAGTCAGATAGCCAAGGCTGTAATTTAGTTCCATGCATATAATGCAAACATTTTAAATTCATCTTCAGAAGGACTGAATGAAGTTGATGTCTGTATGATGTATTGCAAATAAAAACTAGAATTGGTGATAGAGAGTCAAAAACTAAATAAAAATTTAATCCGTGTCAAAATTATTTATGTTCATATGGTTGGGAAAGGACAACTGATGTACTTTTTACAATATAGAAGAGAAGTGTGATGCTGCTTTTTGTCTCTTATTGCTGCTTTCTCTTTTTTCCGACTACAGTATATACTAGCGTGTGTGCAGTCAGTATAGGCTACAATTCAGGGGTCCTCAAACTTTTTAAACAGGGGGCCAGGTCACTGTCCCTCAGACCATTGGAGGGCTGGACTATATTTTAAAAAAACTATGAACAAATTCCTATGCACACTGCACATATCTTATTTTGAAGTAAAAAAACAAAATGGCAAAAACACCCGCATGTGGCCCACGGGCCGTAGTTTGAGGACGCCTGGTACATAGCTCAACCTCATTTCTGCACCTTAATTAAAACCATATAATATCCATCATACTTCATCATCCCGAAAAGTAAACTGAAACTTTACAGATGGTAATCAGGCAATAAAATTTCCAAAACTAATTTTACTTTTTGGCCCAATTTGTAAAATATTGGGCAAATAAGCTAGCTATGGTTTATTTTCAATAAGAAATAAAATAATTATAAACTAATTGCTGTGTATATTTAATGATGAGTCGTGATCACCATGTGTTTTCATGACATTGTGTGTTATTACAAAAATACATAAAACTACTGAAACTATTGTTATTTAATTGCATTAATTTACATCTGGTCTATTTATTGTAGAAAGTTATCTTCTTCCATTTTAATGAGATAAGTGTAATTTTTTCAACCTCATAGACAACATCTGGGGAAGATGTACGCGACTTCACAAAGGTGCTGAAGAATAAATTCAGATCAAAGAAATACTTTGCCAAACATCCTCGGCTTGGCTACTTGCCTGTTCAGACCGTTCTTGAAGGTGACAACTTGGAGACGTAAGTTTGATTTTAATATATGTACTTATATCTGGTAGTGTCATTTATTATGTTAGTGACACAAAAGAAATTGTTTGATACCAAAAACTATTTGTGTTTTGGTAAACTGTTCCATTTTAAAAGAGGTAAATTAAACTTAGAATCAATATTTACAACATTAATTTTTACTATTTGCTTTTGACAGTGTCACAGCTAAAATGTTGGGTTTCATTGTGCTCTTGTTCCTATACTTTACAAATATGTGTTAATCTTTGCATTGGTTATCTCTTTTCCTCTTCAAAATACTTAAAGCAAATTGTAATATTGTATATTCTTTAATTATTTTATTTATTTTCCCTTTTCCCTTTTGGGGGAATGTTTTACTATTTCTTATAGTATGTTTCACACTTATTTTATATACTTTTAATATAAATTTATTAATACTTATCTTTCTTCAGATACCTACCTATACTAAAATCTCATCAAAATCTAACATTACATTTCTAATTTCTTTTGTCTTGAACATGACAGCAAAATCAAATAGCTTTATAGAGTACATGATATAGCCCTAGTTGGTGTGGCTCAGTGGATAGAGCATCAGCCTGCAGACTGAAGGGTCCCTGGTGTGATTCCGGTCAAGGGCACATGTCCGGGTTGCAGACTTGATCCTGAGAAGGGGGCATGCAGGAGGCAGATCAATGATTCTCTCTCATCATTGATGTTTCTATCTCTCTCTCCCGTTCCTTTCCTCTCTGAAATCAATAAAAACATTTTAAAAATAAACATACAGTACATGAGATAGACACAACTTCTTTAAATTTTATAATTTGTGTATATAAGCATAAATGAAATAAAATTTCAAGATAACAAAATTACTATTGGATTTTAAAACAAAGAAAAATTATAACTTATAGCCTGAAATAAAAATAATTTTGAAAATGAGCCAGAACAAATGTAAGAAGTAATTTTAAATTACTAAATAATTATATATAGAGATCAAAAATAGATATGATTTAAATCTTTGAATCTTTAGAATATTAGCTTAAATATACCTGCCAAAGCAAATATTTTTGTGTGTGCTTGAATCTTGGGGAAAATTAAGCTTAATTGCTAATTATCACCAACCAGAGTTCCTAGTTGTAAGGAATAGTGAGGTTCTTATTACAGAAAGATGCCCTCTCAAATGACTATAAAATAAGCTCAGAAGTGTGAAGGGTAGAGTTCTTTACATTATACAGTAGAGAGGTAGTAAAAGTGTTCCAAGTACAATTTTTGTGAAGTCAAACTTTCTTTAACCTTCAACACTCATAGAGACACAATCTAAGAACAGTAATGGTCCAGTGTATTATGACACTGCATGTCTCAAAGATGTCAAAATAGAGGGGTAGACTGTTGGTCTGAATTTTTTTCCATATAAAGCTCTATACATACATTTATGTGCAAATGTATTTTTTTTAATTTGTGAAACTGCTAAGAAGTAGGAAAAAAAAGACTACAGCCAAACCATAGTGGATGTCTTTATGCTGCTGAAGGTACTATTATGGGTGTACATATAGAAAGACATATAATGTAGCTGAATACATAAATAGGTCAAAAATGTCATGTACACATTTAAAGCATATGAAAGAAAACAAACTTTTTGATAAGTTTGCTTGATATCAAACTGTGTACAATTAATATATATGCCTCCAAGTCATTTTTTTCTGCACGACACTTTAGGAAAAATTTTAATAAAAGCAATTATAGTTCAAGGAGATCTGTTCAAATACTTAAATCCATGGAAAAGGTAGATTTTTGGTCTTTGTTTTGTGGCTATATTTTTGTCCTTTTCGTCATCAGGTTGTTTGATAATACATTCTTATTTATTTCAGCATCTAACATATAGTTTAACTGGGCTGAACACTTCAGGATAAAGACAAAAATTTACTACTCTTGATATCATATCCAACTAACCTTTGGAGTAGTTGCTTAAAGCATAGAATTAAGACAGTGCTTTTTTATGGGATTATTGATAGGTTTGAACTGGTGATGTGCTTTTAAATCTTTTGATATGTTATTGGCATTTCGTGCCTCAAATATCTATATACTTCCTATTAGTTGTGCAGACAAATAGATCTTTTATAGTCCTTTTAAGCAGTTTTGATAATTTGCCTTTCAGTGTCAACATAATCATTGGCATCCATCATTGTATTCTGAGTGATTCAGTTAAAGTAAAAAAGAACAGAAAAGCTTGCCAATAATTTTGTGATAGGATTTTTGGCTGTAACTCTGAAAATGTTTCATTTCATCTAACATATATTTACCAGCATTTTCAGTGAGCGGAAAACAAGAGAAAGAAAAGGCGTATAAGATTAAATCAGATGTCACAAGATGCATTTTGAAAAAGATTTATGAGCTACTGTTTAGAGTGGGTAGATTTTCTTTTTTTAAAATCCTGAAACTTGTTCTTGTACTTGCTGTAGTTCATTTTTCTGCTGAGCCCTCTCTAGTTCAAGGCCACTTAATCTTCTGGTGTAACAATTTATGTGAGTGGGTAGTAAAAAAGTTTGATTTCGTTTATTTTCTTATTTGTGGGAGGAGAACATTGGAGAAAAATCAGCGAAGTGGTAAATGGGTGGAAGTTATTTATGAAGCTGATTAGAATGTTCTTCTTCATTCTCTTTTATCACTGCAAAATGCAATCTTATCCCCTATCCAGTAATTATACTTGCATGTGTGAGGGGGATTTATGGAAAAAATGAGTTATTACTAAAAGAAGGTAAATAAACCCATGCTTAGGTATTTAATTAATTGTATAACTTTGCAAGATTTCTCAAAACATCAATCAAAATAAATGAGTAGAGCTTGATTAAAAAGTTACCATTGAATAAAAACCTGAGAAACAAGTTTAAATAGTGCCAAAATAATTTGAGAATTGTGAGATATTATTATTGGGTAAAAAGTTAAGTTGGTTTCCCTACATTTTAAAGAATTAATGTAGACACCTGTCCCTGATATTGGCTAAGGTGGAATAGACAAATTGCATGGGTTATTAAATTCTTACTGTAGCAAGAACCAAGTCATAGTAAGTGTAATTATGGTTGTGGGAGCACTGGCCTTGGAGAAAGTGACAGCTAAACTGAGACCTGAGTGATTAAAGGGCCAAACATTCAGTGTTTGGTGTGGGAGGCAGAAAGGGAGCGTTTCCAGGCAAGGGAAACATTTTCAAAGGCCCAGAGTCAAGATTGTTTTTGAAAATGGGATGGGAAGCTGGGAATAGTGGCAAGAAATGAGAGAGGAGAAGGAAGCAGGAACCAGAAAATGAAGGGCCCTGTAAGCCATGCCAGGGTTTTTGGAGTTTATCCTGTGAGCAGTCAGGAGCCATGGAGGGTTTATATGTTAGAGAAGGAGGGGACCCCACTTACCTGCTCTGTGACCAATGGATTTAACAAAGCAAAAGACTGGAAGCAGAAGTAGTCTGTTCAGCATTAAATGCACTAAAAGAGCCACAAAGTTCTTCAAAGAAAATCTGGGTTCTGTTTCATATATTGGTAAGTGTATTTAGTAGAGTCGGGTTTCTTGCATATTAGTGTGTGATTAATCAGACCAACCTGTTCAGCCACTGCTCTGGAAGCAGGAGGGCTTTATTAAATCTAGGCTAACACACAGATCGATCTTACTTTTAACTCCTTTTAATCATAGATTCTAACTACGCACTGAGAATATTGCCATTTTTTCCCTTCCAGAGTTACATGAGAAATAAAATGAATTATGTGTTGTTTCTACCAATCAAAATACTTTGAAGTCAATGAAGCATAAGTTTCATTTTTTTAATCTTTACTTCTTTTCTTAGAAAATCTCTCAAGATATTAAAAAAAACCAAAACACTTTCTTTTGAGAAACTCTTCAGTTCTGCTCTCTGCCTCTGCCATTCTTATCTTAGTTCAATGAACCACTTTTGTGCACACTGAATTAACTTCACAAGAACCAGCCAAGCAGTTTTACAAAGCCTTTCCAAGTTCAATTAAGACTTTTAAAAATGTATGTATTATTCTGTGTTTAAGCTCACAGTAAATGTTGCGATGCCCTTGAATTCTAGAAGTGATCTCTCAAGCAGTTACAGCTTTTTGGAACACGTAGAGCAATCTATTCACCTGACAATTTAACATTCCTAGTTCCGAGTTAATGAAACGTAGTGATGTAAAAAAGCTATAGAATAATACAGTATTGATTCATTGTTCTTGTATCTGTTTTATGCATGGATAATTAAGTCTACTTACAATAGAGATCATCTGACAAACACAGCCTGGATAAATGCCTGTTTTTGAAAGTAGATCCAAAGAGTCTTAGTTTTTTATCCCAATAAGATGACCTTCCATCCCTGTTTAGTCTTTGCTATTTAGACATCAACTTGTGCCTCCCAGTAGGAGATAAGATCATTAACTTTTTCTTAAGCATGTATGTATGCTAGGTAAAGGAGAATCAAGTAGAACTGAATAATTTCAACTTCCCTTCTTTGTTTCAGTCAACACTGGCTTTTCTAGAAGACTTTATTTAATTAAATAGAGAAGTGATTTTCTTTATTTTAGACTTTTAAATATCCACATTTACAGTAGTACCTCCCCTCTCTCACACAAAAAAAGTTAGGGTTTGAGCTAGGTTTTAATTAGCATCAGTTGTTTTCAAAACATTGTTCCTGGAGACTAGGGGATTTCTAGGCAGCCCTGTGAGGTTGGAGGGAACCCCCCCAGGCCAGGAGTAATACTGAATGATCTCACTCCAGACTCAAGCCCTGCTTCAAGCAGAACAAGTTTGTTTATCGATTTTATAGATTGAACTTCTGGATAAAATTTTATATGAAGAAAGTGCATAATGATCTAAAAAAGTTATTTTCAGTTTTATTGACAATGTGAAATTTTTGGTGGGATATGAGGGAGATATCTGCGTTACAGAGATATCTGCTTTACATATTTTTTAAATGTATCTGTGATGTATGCTTGGATTTGAATGTTTACATTTAAAATTGGACACAGAATCAGAAAAGTCTTATATTATTGCAACTCTGCCATCAATACATAAAATATCGTCTTTGGTATTTAACTTTCCCTTTCTGATCAACTTGGTCAGAAGGGTAAACAAAAATGTGATTGCACCTTTCCTCAGTATATTATGGGATATTATCTTTAAAATTTGTTTAAAATTTTGAGTTATTTTGGAGCATCCTGTCTCTTTTTTTCAATAAGAATATTTAAAGATGTGTTTGCTGTCCAGTAACAAATACCTGTAAATGTCTGTGAAAAGGCCCCACAGGCTCTTAAATATCAGCATCTTCTCTAGAATAAACAGTGAATTTTGTGACTTGATCTCCGATTGTGAAACCTAACAGAGCAGAGGAAGACAATTGAGAATGTCCCCCACCCCCACCTCCCAGGGCTTTTGTCTTAGCTTGCTTTAAAGTGTTTGTTCTGTGACTTTTGTTTCCCTCTCCCCTCTCTGCAGTCCTGTCACACTCATCAGTATGTGGCCAGAGAATTATGAGTGAGTATTTACGGCTCCATCTGCGGAGGAGGATGTTCTGATCAGTTTTGTTAGCATGGGGGTGATTACTAAACTCTCATTCTAAAATAATAGTTCTGCCTCCCGGGTAACAATCCTAGTGGTTTCTTTGCATGGCAAATTCATTATTTAACTAAGCTAACATTTCTAACAGGAACATTTATCAATGTGTGGGTATAAAACTGTTTATTTGCATCTTCCTTTATAGCCCTTCACAGTCTCCTCAGCTATTTCATGATGATACACATTCAAGAATAGAACAGTATGCCACACGGTAAGAAACTTGTGATAGCAGCCCTCTGCTGCATTGCCTCCCAGAATGGATCTATGTCTGTATTAATCCGATACCTTTAATGTGTCTTGACTTAAGGAATGTTATTTTGTAGGAGCCATGATTCTATTATATTTGGAATCCGGGCTCTCATCTTCCATGTTGTAATTTACACTTTACCAAATACCTGCTATACATTCTATAAAAAGTAACTCAGTAGCATATGATTATTGAGCTCATAAGAACCCAAATACTGCACAAGCAGGATTTAGACAATGTAACCCAGTGTCGTTGAATGAACGTGGGGATTGAAAGTGTTCTCATGAGATGGTGCACTGAGTTACAATATGTAATTAACATATGCTAATGTTTTATTCCAGGGGTTTATTTTAAATTCCCCCCAAAATATAAAGACTAGACTGGTGTTGATGGTATGCAGAAACTTTCAAAAACAGGTATACTAGGTGTCTCCAGTGCTAGTAACTAGCTATGCCTAAAAAGGTTAATTCAAGCATCATAAAAATAGTAACATTTGAACTGGGTCTTTGCCTAATAGAATTTCTGAAAAAGCCAGGATTGGACTAATAGAAAAACATTCTCAAAAGCATTGAGCTGGGAAAGAACATGGCTTGTTTGAGGAACTGCAGGTAGAGAAAAGGTCAAGAATGAAGAGTGGACGGAGAGAAGCTGGGGTCCAATAATGCAGGGCCCTCTTGCTAAGGGAGTTGGATGATGTGTTAGGTAAAGAGAAGTCATGGAGAATCTTGAAACATGACCGGATCACAGATTTGTGTGAGAATGAAGATGGACTTGAGGGTCTGGGAGGAAAAGTAGGAGGCTAAGTCAATTAGAAGACTGTAGAACATGGTATAAGATAAAGGCCTATAGGCCTTAAGTCAGTGGTGAAAGAAATGTAACTCAATGTTAGATGTTTTAATGTCACAGTCTTGTCAGGATATTTGGACCTTCCTGTATTTTTACTTTATCACAGTTTAAAAATGATTGGGGTTATACCTCCAGTTGACTATGCCCCATGTGGTCACCTTGCCTACCCTCCTTATTTTCATTTTTCAGACTGGCCCAAATGGAAAGGAGCAATGGGTCTTTCCTCACTGATAGCAGCTCTACCACAGGAAGTGTGTAAGTAAATCATGAAATCAGTACTGCCCGGGTAGGCTAGTTCTTATACTATGGCTGTCAGAAATCATCTTCACTGATGGAGGCTCTGGATTTTGATCCCAATCAGAATTGATGTGTGGTTACAAATATGTCTACATAAATTTTATACTTTCAAGCCATAGTGGTATAAATTGGATATATTTATTTATTTACTTCCATATAAATTAATGAATTCCTATTGAAAAAAATCCTGCATTTGGCAGCTAATCTTCTTCAGGAAAAACAGATTGTTTTATTAATTAATGCAGGTGCAGATAGTCATTCTACTTGTATGATATTTCTTGTATACTTAACAAATGTAATTGCACAGAATCTGTGCCCATCTGTACAGTCATCATCCTTCTGCTCACATTTCCTCCATAATCCCTGCCATTTAACAACTATGACCCACATACCCTTGGACATATACTCCCCACCATTCATTGAAAAGTGTTACCTCTTCTGCCAATATTTGATTAGCACACAAAGAAAAGCCTGATTGACTTTAGAATACTTCTTATAAACCTTTCTAGGCAGATGCTTTATTTGACATTGTTATGTGTCATTGTGCTTTTGGAACTTTTTCTTCCCCCACCCCGTGCAATTGACCTTTTTAATTCTGAATGATGTCTAAAGGATTTCAGTAGTGTCAAGTTTACCTGACTTACTCAGGTTCATTGCCATTTGGATCTAATGGAAAGCTGTAAAGAACATTGTAGAACATAGTACTTAGATGTTTTATACTAAGAAGAACCATGGAGAGAGCCAAGTTGAACCACCTTAGGTACTCTAATATAGAAAGTGTCCCTGTCAATATTTAAAAACTAGTTTTACTATCATTAAGCTTATAAATAAAAGTTCTCAGGAGATTTTTCAATTTCATATTCCAAAGGTTAGCATGTTAATACTTTACAATAATACAGCAGTGATTTATTTATACATTATTATTCATATACTGTGAGTTTGCAACAATTCCCAAACAAGATAATACCATATTCATAATGCTTGTTTCATATTTAACTTAGTAGTATGTATTTTATATAAAATAGTTAAATATATTGAATATCTCCTAAATCAACAATTTCTACCAAAGTTGACAATACTTAAAGAATTCAAACCAAATTTAAATTCTTTAAAATGTGTTTGTCACATCCTGTGAACATAATAAAGATAATGCTCAAATTTAGTATATCCTATCTTCAAATTAAAATCAACACTATTTATTTTTAAATTTAGCACTATCTGAGGAAAGAAAAAATAATCAGGCAATTAACAGCTGAATACAATTCATTATACTAACAATAGATGTATCAAATCATTCATCCATCCAACAAATACTTATTATATACCTACTGTGCACTGGTGTGCTGGAACCAACTGTGAGAGCAAGTTGATAATACCTAATAAAAAAATAATAATAATAATAATAATAATAAGTTTTAAGCTGTTTGTCAAAGAGAGCCGTTATTTAAAATTATACATGAGGCCTGATGCACAAAATTCATGCAAGAGCAGGCCTTCCTTCCCCTGGCTGCCGGCACTGGCTTCCCTCTGGCACCCGGGACCCAGACTGGCTTCCCTCTGGCCCCAGCTTCATCTGAAATGATGTCCGGAAGGACATACGGTCTAATTAGCATATTACCCTTTTATTATTATAGATACTCATACAACTAAATAGATAGGATTAAAATAGAAACAAAGGTAATACTCAAAACTCATCATGCCCTACTTATTTTACTTTATTACAAATGTATGTTGCTGGGGTAGTTTTTTGTATTTGTCAGATGGTATATACCTCTTTATCTTTTCCCAACTTCCCATTCAGGGAAGTCATTAGCTTAAATTGGCTGTGATGAAAGTACTTAAATCATAAAAATTGCAAATCCCAGGTCTTTTTCTTTTTCTTTTAGAAAATCTGCTGTTAGACAGTTATCAGCACACAACTGCCATGTACCCAGGGCTATAAAGGTCTGCAGACGTAGATAGCGTGTCTTCATGAATCTTACATGCTAGACAGAAGGCAGATAAGTGTTCCTACAGGGGAAGAACATGCTGAGGGCATTTGTGGTAGAGAGAATAATGGCCCCCAAAAGAAGCCCACATCCTAATCCCCAAATTCTCTGAATATGTCACTTTATATGGCAAAAGGAACTTTGCACATATGATTAAGTTAAGGATCTTAAAACGGGGAGATTATCCTAGATTATCTGGGTGGACCCAATGTAATCACTAGGGTCCTTATAAGGGAAGAAGAGTCAGAGTTAGAGAAGGAGATGTAATCATGAAAGTAGAACAGAGCTATAGAGAGATTTGCAGATTTTAACTCTGCCGGCTTCGAAAATGGAGGAATATAGAGAGATTTTCAGATTTTAACTCTGCTGGCTTCCTCTGGGCACTGGAAAAGTGAGGGGACAAATTCTCCCTGATATGTAAGATTAAGTTAATTTAATAGTGCAAAAAGGTATAAACCACTAAAGAGAAATTGTTTCTCAGTCACTGGTGCATTCTTAATGCATATGTCAATACATCTTATTTTGATAAAGCTGGTTTTAGAAGGCCTTTGCTCTTCCACAATTTGAATTACTGAGTAAACTAGGGTTCTTTTGCTGTGGACATATGAGGGTTCAGCCATTCAGGTGAGAATACTAACAAGGACTCTGGAACAATAAGCCCTACTCTGGACCTAAAACCCAGTGGTTTGACTTACCAGTGATCACCCTTTCTTCTTCAAATGTATATTTACTTATTTAAGTATTTTCATTTTAATTAGTACTGTTGACTTGACAAGACAAAGAAGTATTACTACAATAACTACCTTTTCTCTCAATGGATAGAGACTTACAATGAGGATGGTTCTTACCTTTTTTGGACCGATGGTGTGTCTCAGGATTTTTGGAGGAAGGTTTAGGAACTAAGCATCACTATTTCTCTGGCTCTCCAGCTTGTTTCCCATCAATAATTTAGCATCCTGGATCCTAGGATGTAGGAAGAAGTGTTAGCTGCTCTTGACAAGATGCTGTGCTAGTCTTTCTTTGCTTTTAGCTTGGATCAAAGTTTATGTGTCTCCCAGGACATTTTTGTAATAGCAGGAAGTAAACAACATACTCTAACACTCTGGCCTTCCCCTGGAAATTTCCTAAAGCTTCAGCATTCATAGGGTCATGATACAATCCCAAGAGACAGTAGATGGCAGTTTTTAGTACCACTGAACAGTATCGCCAGCTTCTGAACAACGAAGGGGGCAGTGCTTCACAGGGAAGCATTAGCTCTTCTGCTTCATGCTCGGGTCTGTCTGGAGGCAACCAATGTCTAACGATTAGCAATTTTTACTGTTTTTCTTGGGAAAGATGAAAAACTACCTCAAATTGCCTTAAGTAAAAAATGGTATGAGTTAATAAATATATATAATGCTTTTTAGAATTGTTCTCTTTCTCAAATCCTTCACCTTTCCCCAAAGCCCTCTTGAGTTGAGGTTTTTGTTATTCCAAGCTGAGTCATAAAAATACTATTACTAGGTTTCTCTTAAGTAATAATGGTGATGATGCAAAAACAACCACCCCCTTAATAGAACATACTAAGAGCCAGGCACTGTTTTGAGCATTTTGCCCATCTTTGGTTATTTAATCCTCACAGAACCCTTTGAGATGATACTCTTTGTTCTTGTTACCACCATTTTACAGATGAATAAATGAGGCCCTGAGATGTTAAGGAGCTTGCCCAGGATCTCACAGTCAGTGGGTGGTAGAGCTGGGATTCAGACCCAGGCAGTCTGGCTCCAGGCATAGGCACCCCTGCCTTGACTACTCCTAACCACCGCACTGTCTTAGCTGCTTTGGGAGGAGATGGCTCCCAGATGGGGATGGGAAGGGTTCAGAGCATCTGAAGATCCATCCAGTCTTTCCTGGCAGTTATCGTTGTTCTTGTTCCAATCCCATTGCTCATTCATGACCCAGCTTCACAGACAAAGCTTGTCTGTATCTTATAGGACCTTTTTGTAATAGCAGGAAGTATAGATAGGTAGATAATATAGATAGTAGTGGGAAGTATAGATAAAAGATTTTGTAACTCAACATCTCCAGACCAATCTCCTATATTTGGTTTGGGTGATCTCAGCCATAGTCAATAAAAGAAAGCCCTAGGCTTTGGGGTATGAATTTTGAGATGTGAACCTATAATTCTAAGTTATCCAAGGCTCTTGAGTCATTTGTATTTGAGTTTTTCTCTGTCCCTCAAATCTGTCTGTAGAACCAATTGCCCGAGCCCCACAGTGGTCATCTTCTGTGAAGCTGGTTAGTTGTTGCTTCTCTCTGCATCATGGGCTGCTACCTTCCCAGCCTAGACCTGAAACAGTCTCACAGCTCTTTATCACACATAGAACCAAATCCAAGTTCTCCCTATTCCTCTGAAAGTCTGACTCTGGACAATTTAAAGGACATTAATGTTAAGGATACTAATTTTCTTTGACAGAGGAAACAAGCAACCATGTCTCAAAGAGACACAGGACCCAGGGCTGTTCTGAGAAATCTCAGTAGCAGGAACTCAAGGCCCTTGCCATCAGGATGTCTCACTTCATCTGGCATCTGCCCGAGAGCAATACAGTTTTATGTGGAAGGGTCAAATTGGGAGGCTGGTGTGGTTTGCACTGGCATCACTATTTGCAAGTTTGAAGCCTGGAACAGAATAATCCTTTATAGGAAGATTATTATTTTTATTTATGTCTTGCCTACTTTCAAAAGCTCATTGGATGAGTCACAGTTCTTTTGTCATCTGATATGTACTCATTTTGTAGTCTAGATAGTATTTTCTAAATGTGACATAAACAGAGTATAATTATATTCCATCTAATGGTACTTTGTTGGTGCAGACCTATATTTTTACAACACTTTGTATCTTAGCACTAGGCACACTTTTGGCACTTAATGACCCTAATCTGGTACCTCATGTACTACCTGTATCTAAAGGATATGCTCTTATTTTTCACTGCATATAACTAAGAACTTTACTGTATCTATTTTTATATTTAACCTTTCAACCTGATAATCTGTGAAAAACACTTAAGACTAAGATTATAGGTTCTATATAAATGATTTTTTATAGAAACTGCCTTCATTCCCTTCTTGGATACCTTAATGAAAGAAGGTAATGATGGTGGTGGTGATGATAATTATAATAATATGTTAAATCCCATCACCTTCCCAAAATAAATGAATGTATGTAAATGTTGACAGCAAAATGCATCTCCAATCAAATTTTAACTCATCTGCCAGTATATGTGTTTCACTGATGTGTTTATGAAGTCCTGTCCTATAAAGCCCTAGATTCCAAGATTGGTTTCCCAAAAGCCGTAACAGGCCAGGTACAAACTGCTAGAGGTATTCCATGGCAGGACTCCCCTGGTAGCATTAGCCAGATCTGTCATTTGCACGTTTGGGAGAGGAACTGACTGCATCTCCCCATAGAGGAAGGGAAGGGATTCCAGGCCTTCTGGTAAGCGTCTTCTTCTCATAAACATATCAGCTTTGTCTACTTTGTTACATTTCTGTTTCTGTCCATCATTAGATTTAATCATATTATTGATATGTCTAGTTCATCGTAATTAGGAAAATAGGAGAATCCAAGTGAAAAATGACATGCTGATAATATTAAGTAAAATATCTGTAGGTGTTTTTAAATATCTATAATTTGTGCTGAGTCATTTAAATAAAAGAATATGAGGATTATGTTTTCCTCACTATGGGTTACAGAGCATTACAAAATGACTTTCAACCAAATGCTGAAGACACTGAGATGAGATTATGTCTTAGTACACATGGGCTACTGTAACAAAATGCCATAGACAAGGTGGCTTATAAACAAATTTATTTCCGACAGTTCCAGAGGCTAGGAAGTCTAAGGTCAAAGTACCTGCAAGTAGGATTTCTGACGAGAACCCACTTCCTGGCTCATAGATGGCCACCTTTTGCTGTGTCCCCATGAGGTGGAAGCGGGGAACTCTGGTCTGTTCAGTCCTTTAGAAAGGCACTAATCCTTCATGAGGGTTTTAATCTCACGACCTCATCACTTCCAAAGGCCCCATGTTCAAATACGGTCCTCCAGTATCCTCCAGGGATTGGTCCCATAATCCGTGGATGTTCTTATATGCATATAACCTATATTTGCTATAGCAGGTATTCCTACACATCACTTTATTCTAGTGAAGTTAGTATACTGCTAATTCAAGTGCTTTTTAGAACTTTCTGGGAGGTGTTTTTTTGTGTGTTTTTTTTTAACTGTTTTTGAACCACAGTTAGTTTTGATCCAAAACCCACAGATATGGAAAGCTGATATTGCTATCATTGATAATTAGGTGTCAACTTAGAAATTTTGGAGAGACACAAACTTTCAGTCCATAGCTGTTTACTTTTAATTAATAGTCTTTTCATCTATTTTTGGCATTTAATTATTGATTTTGCCTACATCTTTTATATTAACTGTTTGTGCATTTTACTTTGTTTTATAGCCTCTACTGAGTAAAATATCTCTTTTAAGGTTTGTGATAAATACATGTTACTAGTAAATTAAGGCAAAGCATGAAATGTTGGTATTTGTAGTACACATGCACTATTGGATAAATGTCTTCATAGAGTTTTAAAGTGAGGTCATGGGATGTCATAAGAAACATGGCATTGGGTGTCAGAGCGTCCAAACCTGTAGAGAATTTTTGAGCCAAACTGACAACATACTGGGGAGCAAGATCTAAAATTCTCCAGAGAATGACGGTTTTGAAGTTTAGGAGGGGACTGAGGAAGGGACTGAGGACCTTGGCATTAGGTCTGGACTAATGACGGTTTTGCAGTTTAGGAGGGGACTGAGGACCCTTGGCATTAAGGAGGGGACTGAGGAAGATTACACGAAGGTGGAACAAAGCAAGGTACACAATAGTCAACAAGTTATGTGCTTCCTTCAGGTTGGTAATGGCATTGAGCAGTCTGGAAAAGAGGATGTGTTAACCTAGATCAGTGATGGGCAACCTTTTGAGCTTGGTGTGTCAAACCTCGCCAAAAAACTGAGCATAACTCGGGTAGTGTGTCACTTTGAGGAAAAAACTAACTCCAAGACTCTAGTCGCAAATGTTTCATCCTCAGGAGCAGCAAATGTTTCATCCTCGGCATGCGGCCGCGTGTCATCAGAAATGGCTACGCGTGTCAGTGCTGACACGCGTGTCATAGGTTCGCCATCACTGACCTAGATGCACAAGAACAATGGACAGGGTTCTTTAATTAAAGAAGTTATCGGCCTGAAGTGTGTATTCCACCATGACCCACCCAGTTATGATCAAATCACCCTCTGAGATTCATTTTGGATAGATTCATTACAGTGCCCCTTTTTCACTCGCTGGGACCCTGAGCTTCAAGGCAAACTTGCCCCAGCAGCCATCCTGATCATCATTGCTTCCACTTCCTTTACATTCAGAGACATCAACGTCCAGACATGAGCCCCTGTGTTCAATTTGTCTCCCTAGGGAGGACGAGCATGCCCTCATCCAGCAGTACTGCCAGACCCTCGGAGGGGAGTCCCCGGTGAGCCAGCCCCAGAGTCCAGCTCAGATCCTTAAGTCAGTCGAAAGGGAAGAACGCGGAGAACTGGAGCGGATCATCGCTGAGTTGGAGGAAGAACAAAGGTGTGCTAGACCTGGGAGAAAACATGTCATCCTGGGAAAACTTGTAATGGAAAACTTTTAATAATAACTTCAACATGGCTCCTACCCATTCCCTTTTCAAACTGTTGTCCAAGAGGTCATGGTGGAGTCGACGTTTTAGAGGACATCACCAAACTTGCCTGCTGGCTTTGGGTTACACCTGCATTGGGGGTTCAGGGATGATGTTTATTAGGACAGTTACTTAAAGCTACCATTTAAATCATGCTTGCTCATCTCACTGTTAAGAAATGTTCTTACCTAAGGAAGAAATAAATAGCATTCACTACATTTGGAGTTTATAGATAATTTGGGGTAGAAGATGGTGTGCACAATAGTAATTTCAGTTTTTGTTTTTCGATATTAGAAATTTGCAGGTGGAATATGAGCAGCTAAAGGAGCAGCACCTGAGAAGGGGACTCCCAGTGGGCTCACCTCCAGACTCTATTGTATCTCCTCATCACACATCTGAGGATTCAGAACTTATAGCAGAAGCGAAACTGCTCAGGCAGCACAAGGGTCGGCTGGAGGCTCGGATGCAGATTTTAGAAGATCACAATAAGCAGTTAGAGTCTCAGCTCCACCGACTTCGACAGCTGCTGGAGCAGGTAGAGTCTGCAGAACTCGGTGTCACCCTCGCACGCCACTTATCCTAGTCCCATCTCCCAGGGGCTTTGCCCCAGTGTCACTAGAGAAGTTCAGTTTCAATTTCTCAGTTCTATAGTTAATTTAGACTTGCTTAGAAATCCCTCTTCCAATGTAAGCAATACATCCTCACTGGCACGCAAAAAATGTGCTTTGCTTGCCCAATATTGGATGGAATTTCCCATTCTTCTTTAATACTGAAATCTATCCCAGCTCTGAATCATTTAAGGAAAAAGTTCCTATAACATGGTTCTATGTAAATTAAAAAGGGACACATCTGTGCAGGTTAAGGGAAAGGAAATGACCTGAACTCTTTATTTTAAAGCCTTTCTTCCGATAAGCTATTTTCAAGAAATTAAGTAACAGATGTTTATTAATTTGCTATTATTTTCTAACACTAGGCCACATTCTATGGCACTTGCTT
The DNA here is from genome assembly GCF_951640355.1 of Cnephaeus nilssonii. Taxonomy (NCBI): domain Eukaryota; kingdom Metazoa; phylum Chordata; class Mammalia; order Chiroptera; family Vespertilionidae; genus Cnephaeus; species Cnephaeus nilssonii. The sequence goes on from NC_137080.1 coordinate 30,190,337, forward strand.
GCAAATTTTTTTATTTTATTTTTTAAATTTTTAAAAATCCTCACCAAGGATATTTTTTCTACTGGTTTTTAGAGAGAGTGGAAGGGACGGAGAGAGAGAAAAAAAATTGATGTGAGAGAGACATAGCTATTGGTTGCCTCCCACACGCACCCCCTACTGGGGCTGTGGACCAAAACCTGCAACCCAGGTACGTGCCCTTGACCAGGAATCGAACCCTTGACCCTTTGATCTGTGGGCCAACACTCTAACCATTGAGCCAAACTGACCAGGGCAAAATATCTTGACAATAAGAAATACAATTTACATTATGATGAATACATTCATTTATGATGAATATAAAATAATTGCTGTTAAAAAATTCTTATTTTTTCTTTCCTTCCTTTCTCCCTCCCCTCATCACTCCCTCCTGTCTTCCTTCCTTCTTTCCTTTCTCTTCCTCTGTGTCTCTCTTCTTCCCTCCCTCCATTCCATTTTTCTTCTTTTTTCTTAGTGCTGATCAAAAAGTTGATTTACCAAATAAACTTTATGACTCATCAATGGGTAATAGCCTGCAGTTTTGAAAAACACTGTTCTTTGAGATATAAAAGTTTCTGCCCTTTTGGTGCCTGCAGTCTTATTAAATGGTATGATCTATAACAAGATGGTTTCTTATGTAAAGACACAACACATTGTAGAGAATTAAGTGCTTGGCTACATCTAGCAGTTAAATAATAGGAGTCAGGTCACAGAACTGGTAATGAAGATGCCTTTACAGCAGCTGCAGATTGTGGAGAATCCCAGCAAATGGGCCTGGAGCTTCTCTCTCTTGAACCCCTGACATCAACATTTATGTCACCTTATGCATTTTTCTTTGGCCTATGCAGTGAGGGATCCCTTGGCAGTGACTAGGAATTACTTTCTCTGGAGAAGATCAATTGAATCAAAAGCAGAAACAACATTCTCTCCAGTGATCTGTATCAAATTCTAGAAAATCGTCTTTCACACTTGCTATCAGTCTTTTTACATGTCAGAGTCATTAAAACAGTGTCATTTGGGCATTACCAACACAGCAGGCCAAAGTTCACCCCTTATACATAATTCTTATTTTTTAAAAATTGAGTTTTTAGAAAGAGAGGAAGAGAGAAGGAGAGAGAGAGAAACATCAATGTGAAAGCGAGACATCATTCGGCTGCCTCCTGTACACCCCCTACGAGGGATCGAACCCACAGCCCAGCATGTGCCCTGACTGGAATAGAACTGACAGCCTTTTGGTGCACGGGACGGTGCCCAACCAATGGAGCCACACTGGCCAGGGCACCCCTTATATGTTGACCATATGCTTCTCTGTATGTCTGCTAGTGTTTCAGAATTTGTGTGAGACTGTTTTGCGGACAGCTTACTTTGGAGCCTCCAAATTGGGCATCATTGGAAAGTAATATTCCCAAGAATAACCCAAGGCTGGCACTCTTGGAATGTCTGATTTTTGCTTCTGTGCCAGTCACATGCATGGGAAAAGTTACGTTGTTGGTATTATGAACCTGAATTTTCTGAGTGGTGCCTGTGTAAGGGATTACTTTTCTCTTGAGAGCTCATATTTAGAATATGAAGTGTTAGTAATAGCAACCTAGTGAGTAGATGAACTGAAGGAAGCCATACTCTGAAAACTTCATTTTCCATAGCCTGTTGATGATTTTAAGAGAGCTAAAGTCTCTTTGCCCACCCTTCCTTCTTCGGCCCCCCTTCACTCTCTCCATCTATTAGACAGAACTGCCTAATGACTCATATGTTTCCAGAATTGCACAGTAATGCTTTAGAGATAGCGGATATCTGAACGTCTCGGTATATCCCAGACTGTAAAATTATTAGCTCTTCCTACTGACAGCAGGAATGCCAGAGGGAGATAGAAAAATCGACTATGAAAGTAAAAACGACTAGGCTTCCACTAATTTAAATTTAATGAAAAAATCAGCATCAAATACATTTTAACTTCTGCCTTTCCTCTACAACGGGTCACACTTTCTCATTCGGCCTCATGCTTGTTAATATGTCCGTCATCATTTCAGAGCTTTGTGTGAGGGTGCACTTGCCAAGGGTTTGCCTCACACCTGTCAGCTCCTGTCAGCCAGTTTAGAAAGAAAGAATCCAAGGCACAAAAGGTTAAAAACTGGCTCAGAATTACACAGCTTCTGAGTTCAAATCTAAGCATCTGAATTAAGAATCATGCTCTTAAAACACTTCAATATTTGTCTTTAAACATTGACTTAAACTTAAAAATTAGCTGGTTTTGACATTAGATCCATTTATGATATGACAAGCAGTGCTAATTTTCTCAAGAGGAATTGAACATGTTTCTAAATTCACTTGGTTGACATAAAAATAAGAGGGAGAACAATTGAGGGCTGAAGCTGACACTGATACATAAATCTTGCGATATAACCCAGTGAGTTCTTCAAGTTGCCCAGACTGAAAGGGAAGGACCACCTAGTGCTCAGCTGAGTTCTAGCAGCTACTGATGCTAATGTATTTGAAAATGTCTGAGGGTAAACAACCCCTACACGGTGTAATTATCCATGGTGGGGAGGGAGACGTTAGAAATGGAAATGGTTTCCTCCATAGTATTTTCATTCTTCCTCTGGCCTAACATTTGAATGTGCTTCCAGCCTGAAACTGATTCCCGAATCAATGGCGTCTCCCCCTGGGCTTCGCCTCAGCGATCTGCACTGAGCCACTCGCTCAGTCCTGACACAGGCCCACAGTTCCACCAAGCAGGTCAGTGTCCCCAAGACTTGGCTCCTCCCCTACACTGCTTGGGTCTGGGTCTGTGCCATTGGCTTGTTTTTCATTTGAAATAGCATTCTTACACATGGGTGCCTCAGGGCACAAAGGAGCTTTCTTTTCTCTCTGGTCTTGGATAGGTACACCAAGCCATTTTAACAATATCAAAAAAAAAGCGTACATTTTAGAATAATAGCTATAATACATGTACATATATCGGGTGTAGTAGTGGATTGGATTTTAGTGAAAGATGAAAAAAAGTGCTCTTACCTTTTGGGATGAGCAACAATTTGAGTGTGTGTTTTTTGTTGTTTTTTTTGCATTAGGAATGATTCTGTTTTCTTTTTTTAGTAAATTTTATTTCTCTAAAATGTCATATTTGTACATATTCAGAATATAATGCTTAAGAACAGTATACCAAACATGGTTTTCTCTGCCCAGGTCTGGGAACTCAGTATTCTACTTTCTGCATCCCAGTCACCGCAGACATTGCCACCTCTATCACCAGCATCTGAGCAGAGGTCCCCTCCAGCCTGTCACTGATCACAGAGAGGGCCTGTCAGTGCTGCTAGTCAGGACTCTGCCAACCAGGCATTCACAATGACATTTTATTACCGATAAAATTCAAGTTTCCAAATTCTGCTGAGCACCATATACTTTAACCAATTTAATTTGTTTATGAGATATCTTTTGCTATATTAATCAGGAGAAAACCTAAAATATTAATACTGTTTTAATTTTTTTAAATAAGAATTATTTTGCTATTGATTATCAAATAAATACATGAATGTATAAAGTCTCTTATGAGATATCTATAGTTTTGTGGTGAAAAAGAAATTGGTAGACTATTTTTCTCATATGAAAAAATATTTGCAACACAAGACAATGAAGTTTCAAATGATACATTAAGATAATGTGACTACATTCTGTATTTTTCACTCATGAATTTTTCACTAGCACATTTTTTCCCCACAGAAATATCTAATACACTTCATTTATGTATACAAGTTTATTACTGACGAATACAAAAGTGATTCTGGTATTTTTCCCTAAAACTCATTCTCTACAGCAAGCATGTCAAACTCGTGGCCCGTGGGCTGCATGCCTCATTTATTTGGCCAGTGTTACATACTGGCATACTTGCTCTACAGAATTATTTTCCCATTGATAGTTAGAGGCCAAGGCTAGTATTTTCTCCTGAAGTTGGGTTTTGGTGAAAGGCCAGGCATTAATTTCAGAATGTCTGTTCTTTTAATGGGCAGTCCCAGCCGCGGAGGACCTGCTGGCCCCCCCTGATGACACTAGCACCGACCTCACCGAGGTGATGGAGCAGATCAACAGCTCGTTTCCATCCTGTTGCCGTGAGTATGAATGAACTAACACCACCACTGCACCTTCTCCTTCCATTGTTTTTCCTGGTGTGGGGCCCTCTGTCTTCTTAGATAAGAGAACAAAAACCTATATTAGAACCAGATTGAATGTTAATTAAAAATAAAGCAAACATGCTGTATGTCAGCAAAGCACAGGAAGCTTAGCATAGATCCCATCCCATCCCTGGGGCACAGCGACAGTGCCGTCCTGCTCTTGGAGATTTTTCCTAAGCCTTGTGAGTGATAACGTGAAGGCAAATACAATAAGTCTGTTTGTGTTGTGTGTGTGTTTTTAAGAAGAAATTGTTCTCGTCAGTGTAAGCTATAGTAAGAAATGTGTATTACTTGAAAATGGAGCTTTCAGTGGCATGCCAAACAAGGCAAGAAATAGCCTTTTCTAATGCACTTTCTTTTCCAGACGTTGATCTCTGATATCATCAGATGCAGGTACAGAAAGGGATTATTTTCAGGTTTTCCTCTTGTTTTCTTCTGGTTTCTTTTCTTCTGGGATAAAGTAGTCACTGTGTAAGGCCAGGCCATTAAAGGTATCACAGATGATAACCCTGTGAATTTTCCATATGAACAACCAAGAGCCACATAATAACAAAATAGAAGCAGCTCAATTCCTAGAGGAACTTGTTAATAATTCTTATTTATTGATTTTCTTCAAACATTTTGTCTTCAGCATCTTGCCACTTTGCAATTTCTGCTGAGCTCTCACCAAAAACACTTCTTCTGTTTCACACAGAAACAATTGGCTTAAGTACATATACATACTATTTAATGCTACAATTACATTTTAAAAAATTGTTTAAAGAAATATGAATATATTATTTATAATTTTTGATAAATTATTTGTGATTTTTAAATCTAGGCAGCCTCTAAAGACTTTAGTATGTATATATACTATCATATGTTATATGTGGATAGTATACAGATAAACAGCCTCTCATATTACATTTTTCCATCTTCTTTTCGGAAAATACCTATCCTAAATGAGGAAAAAAACATTATCAGGAGTATAGATAAATAAGATATACTGACTTCATTTACAAAATATCATTCAATTTATGCCACTCTACAGTTTACAAAATTGACCATTAGCAGGAAGTGCAAACAGCTATTTGAAAAATAGTCATTTCTGAATTTTTAGGAGTATTTGCCTAAGGGACATATTATGGTTTCTGCAGCACATAAATATATTTATATTTGGGACTGTGTCATTTTCCAGGTTATTATTTGTAGTTCTACTTCTTGAAGTTTGCTGAATCGCATTTACTCTGACAGTCCCCACACTCAGCCCCTAAAAAAGCTTGTGTGTACTGTAGATATTTACAGAGGCATTAAGTTCATGGGCTATCAGATCGTTGCTTTTCTTCTAGGCTTTGTAACAGCCATAAAAGATGAACAGATTAAATTTTTTATATTAATTATACTTCAAGGTTGAATTTTCTAGAGAATTGGGTTCTGAGGTTGTATGTTACCTAGTGACTAGCTATAGTCTTCCTAAGCCAGAATTTCAAAATTAAATTTACAAATGAAATTACTTTTTAGGTCAGCTTAAATCTAAACACATTAATAACTAATTTTTAAAAATTATGTAATAAAATCCAATTATAAGTTTTTATTTAAATGTCGTGATGGATGATTTCATTTTCCCACTGGGAAGATTAAGTTGTTAAAGTTTCCCCATATAGTACTCTGAAGGTTCCATGGGATTCATTTGCTTTGTTGTCCCTTTTAAGTTGCTAAGCTAGAAAATATTTTAATAAGCCTTCAAATTCCCAAAGCTTACTGACCACCTTGGGAGAATTTTTCTAAGCAAATCAGCTTGGCACCTTCCCAGTGCCAAGCCAATCTCATGAGCCCCTGTAACTAATGAGAACTTTAAAATTACTTGTCACTAGCATACAGTGAATTGATCTGCTTGTTAATCTTGACTTTTGATCCTTCGTGAATTAAAAATTAGCATGGTCACAAGTTAATTTCTATTCCTGGCAATCTTGGAATTAAAATGAAACTGTATTCATAAATCCTAATTGCATGAATTGCCTACTTACACAGGGCTTTTTTAAATTTCACTGTATCTATATATTGCCGCATGTAACACCTTGGAATTCCTCTGTCTTAGAGCCCTTTAAAGTCTTCTTTTAATTATTTACATTAAGTTTCAGAGCAAAGAGGCAGGTATGACCATCTCTTTCTGGCGAGGGGTTAATGAAGGGAATTTAATTGTGTTGTTTATTAACCAACATACACACTAAAATTTCCACTGACTGATGTAACTGTTTTTTTACTGTAAAATGTTTTGTTAGTTTTCTCATTTATGTCATCTAAATATATGGGATACTAAGAGTCAACTGAGTATTTTTTGCTTTAAAAGCAACAAATGTTTTTAAATTTATTTATATCTATAGGCATATTTTCATTGTGAATTGCCTATGTTTATTAAGCTTCAGTGACATTTATAAAAAACACAAAACCTACAAAAATGCATTGATTTCCTGATTTCTTAAAAATATATTTGTTATGATTTGTTCAGGGGGGTACCCATAGCCTTTTATTTGATAAAAAGCTATGGGGTTTTAAATGTTGGTTTGGAGCAAAATGGATTTGATTTCTGTTTGGGTTTGGTTATTCGTTACTTAGAAGCGTAACTCTCCCATGTGGTACTTAATACTAATGCAGCTAAGCTCTCCCTTCGGTGTAGCTCACGTGTGTGATGAATTTCACTCACTTTCTTCCTGTTTTAACTTACATGTCCCTTAGGACTAGGCTGTCCTTAGCCTGAGTCTTCCCCCTACTACTACTGGGGCGCACTCTCTCCGTGCAGGCATCATAAGAAGGTTGTCCTCATTTGCTCTTTTATTCTCACAGAGCTACTAGCACTCGCTGTCTGGTCACAGATATCTTTTTTTGTTTCCCCCCTAGAACAGAAAAATGAAAGAGGGAAGGAGTGAAGCAGGCTAGATGACTAGTGACAATTCTTATTTGACACAGCACAGATGTTGCCTTCACTGGAGGGGCGGGGCTCTCTCACCCCAGTAGGGTTGAGTATGAGAGAATCATTATGAGGTTTGTCAGTGAAAAGGAGAGATGAAAAAGCAGGCTTTAAAAACAATATTGCTAGTGGCTGCCCTCACAGTGCACACCAGAGCAGCTACACTGTCCGATGCCCTCTGTAACCAGGAAGGAATTGAGCCGCAAATCAGATGCAAAGGTGAATTAGATGCCAAGTTCTAACTGCTCCAATGCTCTTAGCTGGAAGGCACAACTAGTAGCTCAAGTTCCTAGAAGACTCTCAGGGATTAGCCCAGCCTTTTCCTTGATGTAAGCACATTGCTACCATCTTCCTAGACTTTGGGGCATGCGTGCGTCGAGGGTGGTAGAAATGAAACTCATGCACCTTCATTTCCCTAATAACTTCTTGGTCAGAACTGGTACTATTCATCAAAATATACAGATTTTGCTCTGTTCTGACACAAACCCAATACATGGCATGATTTCAATGGGCAATTTTGAGATTTTTTTTTTTTTTTTTTGCAAAACTAAGAACTCACTGAATGCTTTAGTGTGCACTTTTTGACACAGTCAGCATATGCTTTGCATATTTTGGTGGAATTTGTGTATCTTAAAGCACTCGGGAAATGAAAAACTAGGGAAACTAGCCCTTGTTAAAGCATCTAGCAAAAAAATCAAAATAAAAAACGGTTTCTTATTTTATTAGCATCCATTTACCATGCTGAAAAAGGCACACTTTTGCATGCCTTAGAGGGGGAACCAGCCAAACAACAGTATCACCTTCAACTTATTTATTTTGTTTTCTCTTTCAGCAAATATCCCCAGCGGGAGCAGGCCATAGGTAAGAGTTCATGGTTTTGTTAACAAAAATTCCAACAGAAATCAAAAGAGAGTTTTGTTCACATATGATACACAAATCAGGGACATAGCCCTCAGTATGAACCGAAGACATAGAGATGGGCAAAGTGTTTAAAGGCAAATTTGCAAGGAACTGATGATCAAAGAATTGGGTTGCTAGGGGAAACAAGAGCACAAACTTACATTATTCATTTTCTGATTGGTGGGGGCAACTGGGCTTTCAACAGTCAGCTGATTCAGTGGTCAGCAAGTGTGGGGCTGGGAGAATGTGAACAATGGGTAACATGATTAGGCATTTGTCAACATTCCAGTTGAGGTTCAGGCTTGTAGAACAAAAGCTTTGAGGTGACTTACCAACCAGAATCAGACAGCACAGAGAAGCTGTTCATTCCAAGTCCACAGAGCAAAGTCAAGCACTGTAAGCAGCCTCAGAGTTCAAACTGTGAAAATCCAAAAGTTGGGCCACAAATTATATTGAAGTTCCTATAAGTCTTCAGATTGGTTGGCTCACGTGTTGACTACAACCTAGAGTAAACACATTAGCCACTATCAATTTTAGTGCTACTTTATTCCCCATGTAAATAAGTAAACTTGCTTGACATTTAAATGTTAGCTGATTCAGTACAACAGTTTGTCAGTCTGGGGGCGGGGAGCAGGGAGGGACCCCTCCCAAGCCAGTTCTCCCAGATGCCCAAAATATGCAGTGCTTGATCCTTTGGGTTCTAATAGCTTTTTAACAGCCTCATAGTATAGTTAGCCTAGATAGATTTGGCTGACCACTGTTCTCCCAGATATCTACTTAAGGTGGCTATCACAGAACATTGATTAAAAACAGTGACCAGAGCAGTACACAGAGGTGGCTTTGTTACTTTTGTGGGGGGGAGGGTGGAGGGAGGAGTCGACTTTTCATTTAAAAATTTGCTGAGGACTGTTGGCAGCCACACGCTTATATCCTTCAGTATTTTCCTTATCATATAGGTACTCTTAGTAATGTGCCATAAGACCACAGATCTTTGGAGAACATTTTCCTCCATGAACTTTTTTATTGATCTTTTTGAAACATTGAAACATCTTCTGATTGTCTTACTGACAAGAGAGGCTGGGATCTTAATGAGAAGCACAGGCAGTTTGTCTTTAGTAACCAAGGAACATAAAGCAGATAAGGGGATGTGTGTGTGAGAGCTGCTGAGACAGAAGGAACTCACCCCACAGAGCAAAATTCCTCTCTGATTGCTTCTGGTGTCTTAGTGAGTCAGAAGCCAGGACCCTTCAGCTCAGTGAGGATGAGAGGGAGTAGCATAGGTGTGAGGTAAGACTAGAGGAGGAACCACATAGACCCTGGAACAGAGTGTGACCGATTGCCAGGCAGCATTATAAGGCATCACATAAGGTGCCTGTTAGTGAATATAATGTGAGGTCGGGGTGGGGCTGAGTGCTGCTCTCCAGCCACATTCAAGTTCATGAGCACAGGCATCAGAGTAGGCCAAGGATTACAGTTAATCGAAGTGGAAGTTGTGGTTTAGCCAAGAGAGTACGTACAGCAATTCAAGGGAAGAGTTAAAGGGGTGATGATAATGATTGAACCAGGCATCTACGTTTGATAGGAAAAGAAGTGAGGATGTCAGGTGTGGGAGACAGGAAGAAGGTGGGAGAATCCATGCATTGTAGTATCAAAGGATACATGAAGTTGGGCCTTAGCAGAAGTAAGCTGGAAGGATAGAGGTGGTTGTCAGAAGGTGGGGTTACTGAAATTGGAATGTTGGAGCAGTTGCAGGCATTTGGTAATGGTCCATATTTGGAACTTGGAGTGAGTGGCTAAGATGAGTGGAGTACAAGTTAGTTGGAGGCAATGACCTCAAAGAACGAAGTGGCCAGAGTGTTGGAAGAATCATCTATGTAGGTGTTGAAATCATTGAAATTTAAAAATAGTTTTAAATTTGGTGACAGTGTACCATTTCTTCATCAAGAAGTAAGGGAACATTGACCCTGGGGTCAGAATGTGATGCATAGTGGCTGATATAGTCTGATGGCATGACATTCAAAGCTGGGTGTTTTTAAGGATGAGAGCGGAAAAAAATACCCTGAAAAACACAGGAGGCCCTAGGAAGGAGTTAGGCAGGGTATGAGGAGTGTGGGAGATTTGGGGTGCTTGCACCAGCCTAATTTACTCACCTTTGGTACCTCCCACAAGAAAAAGACAAGTTCTCTCAATTTTAACTTGCTTTCCAGCCTGGCCAAGAGCGGCCTTCCAGACCTCCTCTATATTGGCTGCAGTGATAAAGGGCACACTAGGTGACTTCAGAATGAGAGGAAAGGGCCTCACTCAGGGAGCAGAAGTCACATGGGAGGAAAGGGTCCCCTCTGAACAGAGCAAAATAGGATATGTGTTCCGAAAGAAGCACTTCTCTTTCCTTGAAGAGTTGACAGGCTTCTGCTACCTGTAATGGTTTATGTAAATGTTGTTCTGACAGCACGGTTTTCCCTTCCCGCAGGCAATGTGAAGTACTCATCTAGCCAACAAACATTTCCTGACCTTCAGTATTGCACTTTCCAGCAAATGCCACTCCCAAGCCCCATTTAATCAGAAGTTCCATGGCTCCTTGAGACAGGCTGCTGAGCGCCGACCTTGTGTTCTACTGAAGGGGTGAAACACCGACTATCCAAAGAGAGAAACCTGTTTTATTCTTACAATGATCCTATGTTATTGTTTTCTCCTTCCCTCTCTATGCAACTGTAAACTAATGAACAGAGCAGTATTGGGAAATGTTAATACATTTGTCACTGATTTGTATACTGTACACAGCATTGGGAAAGTGGGTGGGGGCTTTCTTATGTGATGCTTCTTTTTAATAACTGTGACAAAAATTGCATAGGAACTAGAAGAGAGTTTTACATTCCTTTCTATTAACCTTGTACAATAACTTTATGTATTTCTTCAACTCTTTTACCTTTGTGGTTATTTATAAACTTATCAGCCACACGACCAAATAAATTTCCTATATTTGTTTTCATGATTTGGCCAATTAATAGATTCATATAGTTCAGTCAATTATATTACAGGTGTATGGATAGGCTATAGCTCTGTGCATACTTTTTAACTTTATTTGACATCATACACTTAATTTTTCTTAGCAACCACTTGGAAACCACAAAAAACAAAAACAAAAAACAACAACAACAAAAAAAACACAGTGGCTCTAACTGGCATGTTCATTGGTGTTTATCCCTGCATTTTATTTCCCTGCTCTATATAAGTAGCTCTTGATTTCTTTATTTATTTCATCCCCCTGAGTTTATATGATAGAGGACACTTAAAGTAGGATTATAATAATCTCACACATCATTTTACCAAAGGTTGCCTACTTAGGCATATTTTTATTTTGGGCACAGAAACAACACTTATACAACCTTTCCTAGTTCCCATATCTTGATTTTCATCATTAAATACTCAGCAGGTCTTGACCCAATTGTAATGCCAGACACATTATTATCTTTGGTTCCCTTTAAAGAAAATTTTATTGTTGTTGATGTATATTTAAGCCCTTATAATTCTTGAAACTTCTAGTTCTTTTCTTTTTTAAAGCAGACACAAATTTAGTTCACATCTCATTTTCCCTTTTGGGTGAATAAACAGATTTTTATTGTCCTTTATGTAATTCATACATTTGGGAAGAATGTTTATCAAACGCTTATGCCACTCCTTCTGCAGAAGAATGAAATTGGATGCTGGTAACCTGCCTAACTTCAGTTAGGCATTTGGTTTAGCTTCTGATTTAGCATTCAATTCACTTAGTTTAAACATGGTATATAATTACCAAATGTAGAGAATTTTTTAAGTTAAAGTGTTTTGATTCAAGCACATGTGCTTTTAAAACAGCAGGACAATTTAACTTTGGGTTCTCTGGACCTGTGATCTGGCCAGAAGGAGGCTTAAAGTTAGAAATTCTATTCTTTGTGAATAGGCCGGGTGGGTTGGGGGGCAAGGGTGTCTATTTGCAGCATAGATATTTTGAGAAGAAGATTGTTTTATATAAGAGGAAAGCCATGACCACCTTTCTACCTCAGACCCGTCTTTATCCATCTTGTCAGAAACAGCTTTACCCCGCTACAGTCTGCAAAACTTAAAGCTTTTATCAGCCACATTATACCCAAGAAAAGCACCTATTTAAAGAAAAAAAAAAATCCCTGAACTCTGAACTACAAGTTGTAGATTTGGTGTCTTCCTTGTTCTTTGAAAAAGTTATGTATTAGTTTTTTCCTGCCTGTAATTGTGTGTAACACGTCTTCTATCTGCTATTATGGAAAAACTACATAAAACACTACATTGTAACCTTGTAAGAAATATTATATAAAAAGAAATATAATGCAGTAAAATACAAGGGGAAATAAGTATGTAGTTCTTTGGAAATATGTGGTAAAGTACTAACCATAGACTATCATCTAATGTGGTTACATGTATTTTTCATCCTGAATAAAAGTAATTTTAACACAAGATGACTTTGATATTCTTCTCAAGTGTTCACTGAGAGAATCTGAAGTCTGAATGCACATTAATGAAAATAAAATAGAGGAGATAAATCCCCTGATAAATCCACATATTTTCCTACAGTTTCTCTCATACGCATTATTACATTCTCTCTTGCTCTCATTTTCTCTCTTTCTCTGTGTTCCTCTCTTCTCTCTAGAGGCCCAGTGCACAAAATTCGTGCACGTGTGTGTGTGTGTGTGTGTGTGTGTGTGTGTGTGTGTCCCTCAGCCCAGTCTGCACCCTCTCCAATCTGGGACCCCTCGGGGGATGTCCTTGGAGGATGACCTCTCTGGACCCCTGTAGGATCGGGCCTAAACCGGCAGTCAGACATCCTCTCACAATCTGGGACTGCTGACGCCTGCCTGCCTGATTGTCCCTAACCTCTCTGCCTGCCAGCCTGATAGCCCCCTAACTGCTCCCCTGCCAGCCTGATTAATGCCTAATTGCTCCCCTGCCAGCATGATCGTCTCCAACTGCCCTCCCCCGCCAGCCCAATCACCTCCAACTGCCCTTCCCTGCCAGCCTGATCGCCCCCAACTGCCTTCCCCTGCGGGGCTGAGGGGACTGGGGGACTCCAGCTGGATGAAGCAGGGCTGAGGGGAATGGCACTGCTATCTTGTGGCTGTGGGTGCCACCATCTTGTGAGGGCATGGCCTTCAATTAGCATATTCCCTCTTTATTGTATGTGGGTGCTGCCATCTTTGTGATGGCATGATGGTCAATTAGCATATTCCCTCTTTATTGGATAGTATTCTCAATTTCCTTTACAGATGGGAGGCTTTATTAATATGGAAAAAATAATGTTGGATATTGAAAATGTACCTAAGCCTATTGAGCTTTCTTTGTTTTAAAAACTTGAGTGATTACCTTTTCAAATCCACTTTTAGCCTCATGCTCTTAAATAATGTGTTTTTTATATGTGCTCTGGATTTTAACCACTCTGGCAGTAAGTTTAATCCATTTCTGAAGCCATCCTGTGGGAAGTGGTGTCAAGCAACAATCATGTTACTTGATTCTAAAGTTAAAAGCTACTTGTGAAATAGAAAAATCCCAAAACATATAATTTGTTAAAATAAAGAAAATTGATACTCTCTAATGAACATGCATTTTAAATACCCTAGACAACCCAAAGTAATATTCACATCAAGTATTCCTAAGGAAATAATTGTTGGTTTTCAGCAACCTTTTGAGTAAGTGTTTAAAAATGGAAATGAGAACAAATGGAAACATTTGGTTTTTATGCTAAGTCTTCAGCTTGTTACTTTTTGATATCCTTGAGATTACATTTTTTAAATTTAAAGAATGTAGTTTGCTCTTGGATATCTCCCCGGCCACTACCACCACCATTCAACTCTCAGTAGACCAAGTTTTTTAGAGATACTTCTTAATTCATTAATTGAGAACTTCATGCAAATACAATATGACACCACACCGCCTAGCCCTGTAAGCAGAGTCCAACCACTTCATTGACATGCATTACCAGCTTGTGTTTTTGTGAGGTCAATTAAGTGACAAGAGTGAGCTTGGTGGTGGAGGTTAGGAGCCAATCACAATCACATTATATCCACTGCTATCAGTAATAGTTTTCTATTGCCACAGTAATGCTGCATGGCAGCCATAAAACTTCAATAAAGCATTTCTTCAGCCCATGGGATATGGGATTCAGCTGATGTGGGCAGGACCCTTCTAATCCCAGCTGGACTTGTTCACATGCCTGGTGTTGACCAACTGTTCAGTGATGAGAACTGGCCCACCGTCACTTCTATTGAATTCTGTTGGTCAAAGCAATTTGAAGGCTAGGTATAGGAAAAAGATTCCACACGGTATAGCTTCAAAGAGGGGCCCTCAGGTTTCACCATATAAACCTGAGGTAGGCAAAGGAGAGGACTTTGGTCAGAATACTAAAGCATCCATTTCCTTGGGCATTATGTTCATTGTCTCAATGGAATGGGAAGGAAGTAGTCTTTTTAACAGGACAATCTTTTAAAACAAAGGTCAGGAAGACCAGCCCCTTCATCCTTCAGAAATCCAATTTCAGAAACAAAGACAGGTAAGGAAACTTAGCATGTGTCTGCCAAAAATCTTATGAAAAGGAGAAGCCCTCAGGACTGATAGTAAAATGAGAAGGAAAAAGAAAAAAAAACACAAGGAAAAAATCCTAGATGAGAAATGGAATAAAGGGGATATTAGTATAAACTAGAGGCCCGGTGCATTAAATTCAGTCCCTCAACACAACCTGCACCCTCTCCAATCCAGGACCCCATGGGGTATGTTTGACTACTGGTTTAGGTTCGATCCCACAACTGGTAGTTGGACATGCCTCTCATAATCCAGGACTGCTGGCTCCTAACTGCTCACCTGCCTGCCTGCCTGATTGCCCTAACCACCTCTACCTACCTGCCTGATCACCCCTAACTGCTCCCCTGCTGGCCTGATCGCCCGTAACCACCTCTGCCTCAGCCTACACCTGGGACCCAGGATTCCCTCCTCCAGCTGGCTGCAGGCACGAAGATCCAGGCTTCCCTCCCTCTGGCTGGCCGCAGGCACCTGGGACTGTGAGGCGGGCAGCTTCTCCCTCTCCTGGGCTGCAGCCACAGGCAGGCATTGGTGCCAGGGACCTCGGGGCGGGCGGCTTCTCTGTCTCCCAGGCCACAGCCACACGCTGGCGCCTGGGCCCGCGGGAGGGCAGCTTCCCCCAGGGCCAGCTTTGTCAGGAAGGATGTCCGGATGGTTGTCCAGAAGTTGTCTGGTCTAATTAGCATATTACCCTTTTATTGGTATAGATGGTTCAGATGAAATTTGTTCAAACTGAATTGTTAATTTTTAGCCAGAAGAAAACGCAATACATAGGAGGTTCTTAACTTTGACCAAATGAGCAGGCACATGTGATATTGTGTTCCTGCCAAGCATTTGTTTAGAAGCATACAATTTATTTTCACTTTGTATAAACTTACCCACTTGCTACTAATCTCTCATTTTGAAGATTCCAATTGCTGACATAGTTTTTATTTTAGAATATGCTTACAGACAGCTTATAGTGTATGCTTGAGTTCAGATATTCTCTCACAGACAGCTTATTTTTGGCACTGTTTTGAATTTTTAGTGTGCAAATTCATGAAGTACTCCATATTTTATAAAAGAAAGAAAAGACCAAAAAAAAAGAGAGAAGTCAATTAATAATTTGCCCACAGCCTAGCTCAGTCTTCAGTCCAGAAAGTACCAATGTTGAATTTGTAATTAAATAAGAGTTTCCAGACTGCCATGGTATGCAATTACAATTAGTTCCTGATACTACATTTTAGACCACTTTTCAGAAGTATTCAGACATTGATTTTTACTCAAATCAATTATTTTTTCTTATAAAATCCTACCTAATAAAAGAGTAATATGCAAATTAACCATCACTCTGCTACATGCACAAGCCACACACACCAGCCACATACACCAGCCAATCAGAATGAGTATGCAAATAAACCCAACCAAGATGGCTACAGCCCCAGAGAGCAGGAGGGAGGCTTGCGTTTCCCAGGCAACGGATTAAGCCAAGCTTTCCACCTGCCATTCCCGGCCTAAGCCTCCACTCAAGGCTACAAAGTTTCAATTATAGAAGGTAAACAAATCCAAACAGAAATGGCGGCAGCCATGGAGCTGGAAAGAGCAGGAGGCTAGGGTTGCTCCCCGCTTTCCGCACACTCTGGCCATCCCAGGCCTCTGCTTAAGGCTACAAAGTTTCAATTATAGAAGATATACACAAACCCCAACAGAAACGGCTGCTGGCCAAGGAGCAAGCAGGAGGCTTGGCTCCACTCCAGGCTGCAAAGTTTCAATTGTATAAGGTAAATAAATTCCAGATACCAGGGCCCCTGCTTGGGTCGCCAGGGGCATGGCTGGCCTGCAAACCACCACAGGCCCCTCGCTCAGGCCACCCCACGCCCCAAGGGAACCTCCACCCTGATCCGGGACACCCTTCAGGGCAAACCAGCTGGCCTCCACCCGTGCACCAGGCCTCTATACTATCTAATAAAAGAGTAATATGCAGATTGACCATCACTCCAACACACAATATGGATGCCCCAATGTGGTCAAAGATCCTGCCCCCATGTGGACACAAGATGGCCACCACAAGATGGCCATCAGGGGAGGGCAGTTGGGAGGCATCAGGCCTGCAATGGAGGTCAGTTGAGAGGGACCTGGCCTGCAAGGGAGAGCAGTTGGAGGCGATCAACCCTGCAGGGGAGGGCAGTTAGGGGTGACCAGGCCGGCAGAGGAGGGAAGTTGGGGGCAAACAGGCTGGCAGGGGAGCAGTTAGACATCAATCAGGCTGGCATTGGAGTGGTTAGGGGGTGATCAGGCTGGCAGGCAGAAGCGGTTAGTGGAAATCAGGAAGGCAGGCAGGCGAGCAGTTGGGAGCCAGCAGTCCTGGATTGTGAGAGGGATCCCAGATTGGAGAGGGTACAGGCTGGGCTGAGGGACACCCCCCCCCCCCCCGCCCCTGTGCACAAATTTCGTGCACCGGGCCTCTAGTGACATTATAAAACTGTTGGCGAGAACTGAGTCCTTCTAGTGTAAATCTCACCTGAGTGAGCCTGTCAAAATCTAGAGCAGTCTCATTCGTTATACTCTGAATCTCATGAACTATGGGAAACTGGACAAGCACACATGCTGCTCGGGATGTCTGCAAGGATAGTGTCAAAAGCTCACCCCTGCCCCCCATGATCCTCCTGTACCCTGTTCTATTCCTACTTCCACCTGCACCAAGCAGATGTATATTGTTAATGATGCCTAATATAAGATGACACTTAGCACAAAACAAAATGCATGCTGGAAGCCAGATCTCCAAAATGTCATTGAGGAATTAATAAAATTAAAAAGGTAAACGGGGTCTTAGGATTAACTAGAGGATGTAAACCATGAATCAAAATCCTGCTTTGACTTGAAATTTAGTGGCTATAACTTCCTGAACGACAAAATACACAAGTGACTGGGATATGCATGGCACTGTTTGTTGCTGAAAACAGAGTAAGGGGAAAAACCCGTGTGGGTGTGTGTGTGTGGGGGGGTCAGGGGGGGCTACTCACCTAATGGATGAGTCCAATGATAAGCAATAATAATGAAGCTGGAAAGAGGGTTAATAGGTCTCTATAAGAACATGTATTGCACTCTATATCCACACAGCATATGTACCCAAATATAGGGATACAGTTCAAGAAAAAAAAAAAAAAACAATGTATGGAATTAACCATCCCCTGTAGAGCCATATCCCCAAAACTTCACTGGAATGTTCCAGTGTGGTTACTGGTGATGTTAAGAGTCCTAAGAAGATATCGCAGTGATCACTTAAAATGCACTGGATGTAGCTCTACTTCCCCAGTAAAAGAATTCCCTGGTTAAACAGTTTGGAGAAACGCTGCATGCTCTAACTCACTTGGAGATTGACAATGCACATGAATATATTAAAAGCTTTGAGAAATCCTGAAGTAAAGCAGCCTGCAGAACTGTGCATCACTCTGCATTTGTGAGGGATTTAACCACAGAACCCTTTGCCTCTTGCCTATTAACATCCTGCAGTGTACACTTTGGATGTTGAATTAATGTCATAGGTTTTAATCTTGCAAATACATCTAGGTGGTAATCCCATGAAGTCTAGAAAAAAAATGACAAGTGAATAGTAAAACAGTTATCAGTCTCAATTCAGGATTTTTATATGGAAAGTAATCTTGTGTGCCAACCACTATATTCCTATCATTAAAGAAATATGCTATAACCTGGGTCAGAATCCAGGCAGTTTGCCTTCAGTTCAGCTTTGTCCTTGGTTCAGAAAACATATATTTCTAAAGAAAAATAATTTCTATTTCTAAAATCCAAGTCTTCCTAAATGAGCCATGCCTAGCAGGCACTACTAAACCAGGCATGAATTACAAAACAACACGATCTAGGAATGGCTGGGGTATCCAAACTTGTTTCCTTTTTTGTTGTTGTTGTTTATTTCTTTAATTAATCATGGGACTTCCTGGTTTTTGCTAAGACTGACAAAACAGCCCTGTGCCAGGTGGATGAGTTGGTTGGAGAATCATCCTGTACACTGAAAGTTTTTGGGTTTGATTCCCGGTAGGGGCACATATCTAGGTTGCAGGTTTGATCCCCTGTTGAGGTGCATATGAGAAGCAGCCAATCGATGTTTCTCTCTCCTCTCCCCACCCACTTCCTATCTCTAAAATCAATAAACATATCCGCAGGTCAGGACTTAAAGAAAACAACAACTGACTTTATGCAATCAGAATGTGACTGCATGTAAGAAACAGAGCTATAAATACCATTTATTTTCTCTCCTCCAAAAGCACTTTTAAGGTCTGACTCCTTTGCATGAAGGTAAAAACTCTGTCATACTTCTCCCTCAGGTCTGTTTATAAAACAAAACAATGCTCTAGAGCAGTGATTTTCAACTGGTGTGTGGCAAAAATTTTTTAAACATACAACACCTGACTATTTAGTCAGGGCGACTGGCCTCTTTTCCCCTAGATTGTGAAATTAAAAAATATCAGCAGCCAACACAATAGTCATCCAGTGTGAATGCCCTGTCTTGAACCATAAATATAGGTCATATAATAGAGTTGCATCTTATTGGTCACATCACAAAATAAGGATGCATCTGATTGGTTAATTCTTGATACCAGAAACCCTTATATATAAGTACAGGCACCTGGTGTTTTAAAGTCACTTTGGAGCAAAAAGGGTAGGTAGTTACTATTATTATTTTCTTTGTAAGTCAATCAATATTTTACCTATTTTTTTGTCAGATCAGCTATATATATATTTGGTGTGCCACAGAATTTTAGTAAGTAGTTTATGTATGCCATAAGATGAAAAAGGTTGAGTCCTAGATAGCAGTTATTGGAAATGTGCACTGAGAATGTGAATGGCTCCTCTTGAGATTTGTTATCAAATATCAATACTCTTAGATTTTATAGAGAGAGATAAAGTGGTTAAGCTGAATTCCTGAGTTGTAACAGTTTAGAACCAAACCCATGAATAACAGGGATCAGAGTATATGTCACTGTGACTGGCCTAGTCTCAATAACTAATTATTTAGTTGATTTAATATTAACTGGTTTTTGTAAGATTAAACACAGCTGGATATCAAAGCAGTAAACTGTCCTTACACCACCTTCCTCAGAATCACCTGGAGTTTGATTAGGTCTTTCCAAGATCTGAATATGAAGCTCTACAGGTCATGCTCAGGAATCTCCATTAAATATGCCTGCTGGTTTCCCAAACACCAAAGGCACCTGTTCATAAGACAGGGCTGAGGGTATTTGTAAAAGCATAAGGGAGATCAATGCTTGACAGAGATTTTGTAGCATCTCTGAGGGGAAAGGGCTTGATTAAGATTGCAGAACCGGGCAAGGGGGGGGTGGGGGTGGGGCTGATTTAATAGCTTAGGATTGGTAGGCATCGCAAGGTGAGCGTTTTGAGATAAGGGTTTTGAAGAACGTGAGGAATAAAGGTGTTTGATGGTGTCTGTTGAAGAATTGAACTGTTTGACGTTCATATCAATGAATTTTTTTCAAGAAGTTTCTGGAATGAACAATGAAGTTATAATAAAATCATAATGATGAAGACAGAGGAACACCAAAGCTTTGTTAGTGAGGACAATGAACTTGTAAAGTCATGACAATGTGGACAAAGGTGAGTGGATGTACATGCTCTTGATTCTCAGCCTCTTCAGCCTGAGCTGAAAGGGTAGAACATTAGTGTCTGGGAGCATGATCAAGCCATAATTTCACCACAACTCAGGGTGTCACAGTCTTGTATCATGTTCCCAAGTGGCTGTTTTAACTACTTTGGTTTTCCTCTTCTTTTTGTTGGACAATCATTGGTTGGATCATTACATGGGACAGCAGCTACAATAAGTATGCAAAACTCTGGCGATCACAGAGCTGACCACTGCAACCTAGACATTTAGTAACAGAAGGTTTATAATCGGAGTTTGCAGTCTGCTTCTCAGCCAGGAACCAAACCAAGAGTTCTCATCACCCATCTGAATAGGGGGCTATTAGCAAAAGTCTCTAAATTCATAATTTCTTCCTTTGCACTTGGATCTCATTGGCAATATTTTAGCTACCAGTGAGGTCTGGAGGGAGGCAATCACAACAATCTTCCGCCAAAGTACCAGCTGTTCCCCTTGAGAGATCTGAAGTACTTTTAAAGTTACTCTATTCTGACCGCCTGATATTTTCCTGTTTCATCGTAAGATATATCCCATCAACAAACAAAACTCTTTTGATGTTCTAAAGTTGTTTTCTAGCAAATCTGTCCAAAATATGCTAGATTGTTTGCAATCAGACAGTTATAGGTGCCCCCTTCTTAAAGACAGTGGAAGAAGAGTAGAAGCATTTGGTGAATAGAAATAAATAAAAGAGGTGGGGAGAGAAGAGGATTTCCTAGGATCTACTTGCAATGAGGTGTTTATTCTCAGTGGGCAACAAAAAATGTGCACCATCAGGGACTGTCAAGTTTAAAGGAGATTCTAAACACCAAGTCAACAGAACCTCCACTAGTTTACTAGTAGCTGCTGTGGTTAGTGCCTTAACAAGATCAGTAGACTTTTGCTGCTGGTTCAAGAGAGAAACTGAGTAAGCTAATAGTCTCTGATGATTCACAAGAAGTTGAATCAGAACACTCAGTCCTTCTTCAAATCTCTCATATTACATGTGAGATAGACAAGCTTACAATAATTTAAGAGACCCAGAGTGGGCAGTTTTTAACTCACGAAAGGAGTGTCATCCTTAGATTCTTGGATAAGAGGTTGGTTGCTTCAGTCTAAAGTATGCTGAACCTTAGAAAACAACCTTTCAAAAGAGCCAGGGTCCCACAGATAATTCAATGTCAATTAGGTTAACACTCCCTTGAGGCAAGAAAAGCATGAAGTAAGGTTTGGGGATGTCAATCATTTTTAGTAAATCTCCAAGTTTACCTTCATCCTTACTACAAGATGGCGGCTTAGATAA
Source organism: Cnephaeus nilssonii (assembly GCF_951640355.1). Lineage (NCBI taxonomy): Eukaryota > Metazoa > Chordata > Mammalia > Chiroptera > Vespertilionidae > Cnephaeus > Cnephaeus nilssonii. Next base: position 30,211,876 of record NC_137080.1, read on the forward strand.
GACAGGTCAGGTGTTCCAGGGCTGTCTCCAACTCCCTCACATTACAGTCATCCCAGGCATGGAGCCACTTCTTTCCTTTGATAGATGGGTGTGGAGGGCTGAGTTAATCACAGCCAGGAAGAGGGGTCTCCCAGAAACTAACCCTGACAGCACCTTGATCTTGGACTTCCAGCTTCCAGTCTGTGAAAAATTAATTTCTGTTGATGAAGCCACCCTGTCTGTGGTATTTTGCTATGGCAGCCTGAACAGAGGCACTGTGCCCTTGGTGTGATTTAGATGTACCTTTAAATGTATAATTCCCAACCCTTGGATATTTTTGACACCTTGGAATGATAACACAGTCTCAATTTGCATTTAATGTAACATAATTGTACTAGATGGCATTTTTGGAAGGGAGTCACAGAATCAGGGCTGACAGCACTGCTTGAGGGGACAGCAGAGCGGTAAAGCATCCAGAAGGGAGGGTCACTCCTTAGAACCAGTGACCCTACAGTAGTTCTTCCTAGGATATGCCCCAACAGAATAACACAACATTTTAGACAAGCCATTTGTTGCTCTTTAACACTGAGAACAAGAAAACATAGATCTGAGAAAAGTCTGGCTGGATAGCAAGTAATAGATTAACTAACTTCTTTTCTCCCCTTTGATGCCTTATTGTTCAATTCCTTTATTAGCATAGTGGACACAAACATCGTTTCTGCCAAAGTGATTGGATAAACGTTTGGCACCAGAATTCCCTTTAGGAGAAAACTGTTTGTGTTTGGATAAACACCCTAGTAGAGCTCGAGGATAATCGGTGTCATCTCATGGTCTCCCGGAAGGACTACAACTGTTTCGTAGAAGACAAAAAGAGACATGTGTCTATTATTCTGGAAAAGGGTGGGGAGGAAGGAGACAATAGAAAAATGCCACTGGGGTCAATGAGAGAGATTTGCTGAAGGCCACTTGTTGTGTGATAGGACTCTTCCTTAGGAGTCCCTATGGTTCCAGTAAAGGTGATAGATCCTTTGGTGTGAGTACATACTGTATATTATAAACTCAGGTGAAAAGTGAAGTTTTAACCTTGGCAGTGATTGAGGCCTGTGCACAAGGTACAGACAGAAGGCATCCTGTGCGAGCAATCATCAAGAATTGGGAGGAATCAGGTGAGGGCTCTTGGTATCTACAGGCCTTAATATTGAGTATTTGAGTCAAATTGACCTACAAGGACCCTGATAAACATTCAGACCACATGAATAAAAAGAGAAATCCAAGTTGCTTTAAATTTCTTAAACATCTGAATGGCATTTAGAGGAATGTACCTGCCAAAATATCGCCATTGCACCTTCACTCTTTCTTTCACTTTGGCTTCATGCTTCCACCTGGCTGGTTTTCCCAGGAATCTTGAGTCCAGAAGAGGTGGGGTGAGGAACAAGGGCCATGTCAGTCTGAAGAAAAGGAAACTAAGAAAGTCACAGAGATACACAAATGGCTGCACGGGAAGCCTGAGTTGCAGAAGACAGCTCTAGAGCTAGGCAGGAGGGACCAGCTGGTAAGGTCAGATAGACTCTCAATGCTCCAACTGGCTTCTAGGTGCTGAGCTGATGAATCCTTCACTCTGTCCCAGGGCTATGGCGAGCATAAAATCATTCAGTATTTTCAGATACTTGAGGAACAGGCTGGCCATAGGTCTGAGTCTGAGATGATGCATGTCTCTCCTACATGTTTTTACCCACCTTTCATTTCTTTGCTAGCAGCAATTTTTTGAGGCTTGGTTCAGCTTTTTCTACTAGGTGTACCCGTTAATAATGCGGATTTTTTTTCAATAGACAGAGTTACACATATGTTGATATATATGCATTTGATATTTATGCTATTTTGTTGTATTGACAGCAAGCTTCAAAACTTCATATGTCGAATTTGCTGAAGGTGTTAACATCATAGATATTTTTATGCTTAAAAATGTCGAATTTCGTGCCAAAAAAAGAGCATTTGCGGGAAGTTTTAATTCATTACTTTATTTTGAAGAAAAAGTTACCATATACTTTGGGAAGCTTATGGTGAACATGCTCCATCTCAAGATACTTGTGAACTCTGGTTTAAGCACTTTAAGATTTATGATTTCGATGTGAAAGACAAAGAATGTCCAGGTCAACCAAAAAAGTTTGAAGACCAATTACAAGCATTATTGGATGAAGATTTGTGTCAAAATCAAAATCAACTTGCAGAAAGATTAAATGTTGCTCAGCAAACAACTTCCTATCATTTACAAGCAATGGGAAAGATTTTAAAGGAAGGAAAATGGGAGCCACATCAACTGAACGAAAGACAAATGGAAAACTGAAAAGTCATCAGTAAAATGTTACTTCAATGGCATGAATGTCTTTTTTGCATCGAATTGTGACTGGCAATGAAAAGTGGATTTATTTTGAGAATACCAAATGCACAAAATCATGGGTTGATCCAGGTCAACCATCAACATCGACTACAAGACCAAATTATTTCTGAAAGAAGACAATGCTCTGCGTTTGGTGGGATCAGGAAGGTGTGGTGTATTATGAGCTTCTAAAACCAGGTGAAACCATTAATACTGATCGCTACCGACAACAAATAATCAATTTGAACTATGCTTTGATCATGAGACGACCAGAATGGGCCAGAAGACACGGCAAAGTAATTTTGCTTCATGATGACGCACCATCACACACTTCAACACCAGTTAAAGGCACGTTAAAAGGTCTTGCCTGGGAAGTATTAACCCATCCGCTATATTCACCAGACATTGCTCCTTTAGATTACCACTTGTTCCGATCGATGGCACATGCACTTTCTGAGCAGCACTTCAAAACGTACAAAGAAGTGGAAAATTGGGTCTCTGAATGGTTTGCCTCAAAATAAGAAAAGTTCTATTGGGACGGTATCCCCAAATTACCTGAAAGATGGGGAAATGTGTAGCTAGCAATGAACATTACTTTGAATAAAGCACTTTTGATGTTTCTCTTGAAAATTATCATGTTTTCTTTGATTACAAAATCCACCATTATTAACCGGTACACCTAGTATATAATATGGCATACATTTTAAGTGGTTGCTTCATTTTTTATCTTTAGAAAAATAGAACTGGAAAGAATTGAGAGGGTGTAGGACAGGCAGTTTTGCACTGAGCTAACAACCAGGATGCAACCCATCTCTCCAACTCCTGAGAGTTAAGGGGCCAATTTCATTGTTGGTGCCTTCTCTTGGTGCTGACCAGGTTTTAATGCCTAAAGGGAGGACAGAGGGGCAAGCAGTGTCTCTGCTCAGGTGCCTCTACTTTGCCTCTAATGCCCCCTCTGCAAGCAAAAGGTGGTTCTGACCTCTTTCCTTCTAATAGTAATTTCAGCCCCTATAAATTTTCCAGAAGAAAATAGATGTGGAAAAACAACAACAACCCTGAAAACAGTGGAGCAACACCTGGGGTGAATAAGAGTGTCACTCTTCTTCTCCCCCACCCTCACCCCCATTTCACACAACTGGAGTGAACACCTTCCCTTGGAGGCAGAGGCCCAAGGCCAGCGGTGACAGAAATGGATATGAAGCAGTTCAGGTTAATTGCCATAGAGTGTTATGATTCAGTTTCAGTTGACAGGAAGTACCCAGGCAGTCTTTTCATTTTGCTACATTCTCATCTCCACTCTTTACTAAAGTTACTTAATTGGAAACCAGAATTTACACTATGGGGATAGATGTTCTTTCCACTCCTGGAGGGCCATTACCTGGAGCGTGCTTATCACAGGGCCCACTCACGGAAGGATGGAGGGGCTGCGCAGACAATGCTTCCCTGGAGGCGGATCAGGAGGTTCGGGCGTTATCTCTCCTGCCGGCACATGCATTTGGGAATATTTACAGAAACCTCTGGAGATATTAATGTGGAGCCAGCCGGAAAGAAACTTTCTGAAAACTGGCTCCTTTCAAATGAAATCGTGGGTCATTTGGAAAGCACCGCTTCATAGCCAATTTGTCACCAGGCTCTCCAACATCTCATGACGGTTAAAAAGGATGGGGTGAGACAGGGAGGATATGACTGGGGGACGTGTGTATGTGGCTCACAGGCACAATGTCAGAGGGACCCACAAAAGGACTGGGAGAAGCAGGGGTGGAGAAGAGGAGGACAGACCTGAGGAAACTCCCATATGGCTGCCTTCCCTCTCCACCACCCCCCCCCCCCCCCCCCCCCCCCCCGCAGCTCCTCTCTACACTTGAGGCCCACAGAACCAGGGATAAAGCCCAATCTTGCCAGGACCTGAACATTTTATTGGAAACAAAGAGGAAAAATACAGCCTGCATGGAGAAACAACATGAAGTGTTTAAAAGTTGGAAACAGTTACATGGATAGAAACACAGCTTTCCTCCTTCACTGTTTTCATGTGTGAGTCATCTCAGGTTCAGATGACATGAGATAGTTTCAGGGGTCTCAGTGTGATAGATGGCGACAGTTTTTGAAAATGTTTATTGTCCTTGCCAACAAGAAGCACCCCGTTGCTTTCCTAAATCTCATGGAGGTCAAGTCAGCCTGCTCTGCTTAGAGAAATCCTTGGTAGAAATCCCTGCTTAGCTGACACAAGACAGATTTTCAAAGGAGGAGACATGGTTGACGGTGCTCATCTGCACTGATAAATATGCAGGGAAACAGCACCGCCCAATGTGTGGAGATAAAACCTGTTTGACTCTGACCTTGTAGGTCTGCAGAGTCCTGACATTTTTAGCAGAGTTCAGCATCCTGGCTGGTCAGAGAATAAACCCATGGTTTATAAACACAACTGGAAACCCTGCAAGCCTGACAGTGGCTATTGTTAAAAATCATGAGTTTAGCCCGGCTGACATGGCGCAGTGGTTGAGCATCAACCCATGAACTAGGAGGTTGAGGTTTGATTCTGATCGGGGCACATGCCCAGGTTGTGGGCTCAATCCCCAGTGGGGCACATGCAGAAGGCAGCCAATCAATGATGTTTCTCTCTCTCCCTCTCCCTCTCCCTTCCTCTCTGAAATCAATAAAGGTATATTAAAAAAAAAAAAAAAGAAAAGAAAATCATGAGTTTAAAATAACCAGTGTGGTTCGAGCCAAGCAGCCAACTGCACTTGGGAAGGACCAGGGAGACAGGCACCCAGGGGACAGCGAGGACCATGGGAGGAGCAGAGCCTTCGAGCTGAGCTGGACAGGGCACCCAGGGCTCCTCAGCCGCTCTCCTGGGCTCTCTCTCACCTACCAGATGTGCACGTATTTCCCAAATGTCTCAGGGCCCTTGTCTTCTGTGGCCAGAAAGAATTATTTTTCCCACTGGTGCCACAAATCCCTTTCTTCCCCCTTATGAGCTTAATTTTTCCCCCAAAATTCATATGTCAACACTAACCCACTGGACCTCAGAATATGACCGTATTTGAGATTGGACCTTTAAGGAAGTGAGTAAATTAAAATGAGCCCATTAGTAGGGCCCTGCTCCAATGTGATTGGTGTCCTTATAGGGAGAGAACATTTGACGGATAAAGAGACTCCAGGGGTGTGTGCACAGAGGAAAGACCAGGAGGACAGGAGAAGGCAGCCATCTGCAAGGAGAGAGGCCTCGGAGGGAGCCGAGACTGCTGACATATTGCTCTTGGACTTCTAGCCTCCAGCAGTCTGAGAAAATAAACTTCTAATGTTTACACCACCTGGTCTGTGGTGTTTTGTTATAGCAGCCCGAGCTTTCTTCCTCCTGGTTTTCTCTCTTCCATATGAAAACTCAACTTAAAGTAAACATTGCAAATTCAAACTTTACTTCAGTGTAAATGAGAAAAGAGACCCTGAAATGTTCCCTTTCTTTGGGCTGTCATGTCACTTGAATTCAATATGATCCTTACCATGAATCCCAGGATTGAGGCTCTAAGTGGGTGGCCAGGCACCAGGAGGGATGTGTGTGGACAGTGCGCCTCTCCAGATGGACCCAGCACATTAGCCGCCCACTCTGGTGCCCACTCTGGAGCCTTAGTCCAAAGGTCATGATATGGACATAAAACTGACCTATTTCCTGGCACAACGAAGATGTAGGATGCCAGGGTCCCTGTTTGAAATCTTCCGCTATCATAGGAAAACTCCATTGGCTCCCAAACTCCCCCATCATCATCATCATCATCATCATCATCATCATCATCATCATCATAAGAAATGTTGAACTGAGAAGAAAGGAAAATGCCAAACTTGTACTAAGGTTCTACATGGTAGCAGGAACCCAACTCAAACAGATTTAAACATAAAAGACATTTTTTATCCTGAATAATGGCAAGTCTGGGCGTGGAGTTGTTTTGAGTTTGATTTAATGGCTCAAGTGTGTCACCGAAGACCCAGGCTGCCTCCTCTTTTCACTTTCCTCAGTGTCAAGTTCATTCTCAGACGTGTCAGAAACCTGACGAAAAGGAGAGTGTGTCTTCCTGTAGCTTTTTCTTTGGAACAATAAACTTCTCAGGAACCTCTTGGAGGATTTCTCTCCCCATCTCAGGTTTCTGTAAATAAAGAAGGCTGTAGGTAGGAATAAATGTCAAGTAGTGGCTAACAATCTCCACAGCACTGCACTCGACTTCTAAGTCATCATCAGATTTAAGAGTCACGCACAACAATGAATGAATAGGAAGGGGCACATTGATTTAGGCCCATTGGTGGTCAAGAGCTGACAACCACCTGATGGGAATGGACTGTCCAAGGAACACAGGACATCTGTGCATGAAGAGCCAGGATCCAGCTGACTGAACTTATTTCACCCGTGACTGTGCTACTTTCTTTTAAGTCTCTGCTTGTCTTTGTGTATTTTATTTTTATTCCTTTCACTACCCATTCATTGGTCATTCTCAATTATTTTCCAACTCCATGCAGAGACAGTTTGTGTGGTCTGCCTGGCAGCATCTTTTGCTCTCAAACACTATCTTGGACCTGTTGAGCCTAGGCCCAGGCTGCCCTTAGGCCATGGGGTCCGTCTCTGGTCCCTTCAGCAGGGATCTGGGAGCAGAGCAGGCATATTGGCCTCTTCAGTGTAGTCATCACACGTCTCTCTTATAAACTCCAAGAGCAAGTCTGTTTTAAATGTTCTTAAATGTGGTGACCCTAAAAGAGAAAAGGATGTTGTGGTCCAAATCAAAATTAAGTAAAAGTCTAATGTCATTATCTTAAGCAAAGTGGCATATTTCCTCAGGGTGTAAGGAAGGAGAAGCAGGAAAGGGCAGGGACTATAGGTATTTATGGTGATATTTTACTTGTTAGATTTTAATTAGAGTTTCAGGTACTACAAAACTAAACTGTCTTGAAGTATTTAAGGATATTAACTGAATCCTCAAGTCCTGTATTTTCACTGTTCTCTAAGTGCTGTTCTTTCAAATATCATCATGGAGTATAGGAGAAGGAAATAATGATGTAAGAATTTTAAAAATCCTGATCCACATACTGTTCTTGTAAAATACTCAGCCACCAGCCAAATGGGCTCACACTCTGTACAGAGCCAAGACCATGAATGACAGTTTCCCTCTCTCTATCTCTCCTCTCTCCCCATTTCTCTCTCTCTCTCTCTCTCTCTCTCTCTCTCTCTCTCTCTCTCTCGCTCTCGCTCTTGCTCTATGTCTAACTCTAGCTCTAGCTCTAGCTCTAGCTCTATCCCTCCTGGAAATACCCAAAGAGGAAACAAGAACTAAGGACATAACTCCATCATTATTTATACACCTGATCATTTCAGGATATTTACTGAGGGTCTGTTACGTTGACAAGATCTCATATCTTGCTTAGCTAAACAGAATAAATACAAGGTGAAGGAAGTGCCTGCAGGGAAATCTTATATGTCAGAATGGACAAAGAAGAGTAAAAAAGTCTATAGGAATTTAGGAGCGGGTGTGAATCTGGGAAGTGGCAGTGAGAAATTTTCAAAGGGAAATAATGTCTTAAACTCAGCACATTTCATTGTTTTATGACTTTCTTTGATTGTTTCATGTCTCTTCCCTCCTGATATGCTTATTAACAGAGACAGGCCTTGCACGAATACAGCGAGATAGCAATATTCTGGGCTTATAATAGGCAATCAAGGTATCCTTGCCAAGTTCACCAAAAAAGGAATAGGTGTGAACCACCACAATCCAAATCATGATGATTGCTGTAATAATTAGTTCAAGCATAATTATTAAGAGTGATTGTTGTAGCCAGAAGCTAAGGCTGACATTGATGTTAAAGGATTGGTCTGGAAATGATTTTAATGAAGGCTGGAAAAGACTGAGGCTGATGGGTGAAAGAGAGTTAAATGTGGATGTCTGTGTGTGTGAATTCAAGTGGACAGAGTAAGCGGAAGTTTAAGATAAAGTGAGTCACAGTGGGAGAATGACAGTTTTATCATGATGTCTCTGGAGATGAAGCAGAAATAAACAGGACCACTCAAGTGGGACCTGGTACAGTCTGATAAGCTTACTCTACGGCGACCTTTTACACTAGGGAGAGTCTGAAGCAAAAGAGACTGGAGATAGGAAGCATCATGATAATACATGAATATCACTTAGAACTGTACCTTCTATATAGAAAGAAGTTGATAAATACATTATCAACATTACACAAAATTTCTTAGTAATTGCTCGATTTTCCAACTTCAACATTTTTTTATGAATATATACCCATGTGCTTTAGTAGGTATTTCTTGTTTGATTGGCTACTTCCCAGCTCCATGTAACACTGGAATAAACAGATGTGTCACTTTCTTCTATGCCTGCAAGCATGCCTGTTAGCTGTTGTGGATGAACAGGGAAGTCTTGATTAGTAAAAAGATGTTTTTTCCCCCTGTTATATAGTGAAAGAACTTTTATATATTAATTTCTATTTCTTAGCAGGTAGACAGAAACCAACTTGATTGAAATATTAAAGTCATTTTTGCTATTATTCAGTAATGTTCACTTTTCTTTGTTGACCATCAAATGTTTTCTATCCCTGCTTCCCTGATAACAGCCGTGACTAGCTTAATTGCCTAATCTAGTCAAGGCTTTGCTCTTCCACACTTTCATGCTCACTAATGAATACATTATATATGTAGAAAAACTGGTGCAAACTTCTTGGACTTTTTTATAAAATGCCAAGAAAATGAAATTTCCTCAAGGCATCATATCAAAACAGACCAAGCTACCATCTGCTTCTCTGTGATTATAGGCGGCCACTCTGAACGAATGATGGTCCCTCTGAACTGCCTGTGTTTCTCTCTCGCTTTTTCTATATAAATGTTAAAGAAATTTATTTGGAAATTGGGTTGCTATACCTGTCCTTGAATTTTTCTCTTGCCTTTGTATTTCATATTTTATATAAATGTTATCTTAAGAAAGTTCTAAAGATACTTATAAAATATTTTTAAAATATGTTAACAGCAGTTGATTCTGCTGTTGTGAGGCAGAATTTCTTTTCTTTGGGAAAGAAACCTCAGTTTTTGCTTTTAAGACTTTCAACAGGTTGGATGAATGCACATTATGAAGGGTAACATCAACTGACTGTAGATGTTAAGCACACCTACAAAATGCCTTCTAGCATCACTGAGGCTAGTGCTTGATTAGATAACTGGACATGATAGCCTTGCCATGTTGACATAAAACTAACCTTTACATGTGGTGACTCTTAAGGCAGGGAAATTAAAATTGCAAATGGAAATGACTACAGCCCAGAAAGGGCTGGTTATTCCCTCTAATTAATAAACAAGCACACAAACAAATGAACAAGAAAATCACACACACACACACACACACACACACACACACGCACACTTATTCCTAACCAGAGGGAAAGGTGTTCTTTTTCTTCCATTTCTGCTTCTTATTTGTACTTTGAGAACTCACTTTGATCTATTTAAACTCTGTTCCTTTCTCCTAATCATTTTGATCACGTTAAGGGGCTGACTTATGGCTATCTTGAGTCTATGTAGATACTGTTAAATTGGACCCTCTTTGTTTAATTTGCTCCACCTCTTTGTTTGGAGTCCTGCCTTTTGCTTATTGAATGGCATGGGCAATTTAGTTAAAGGTTACTGGGCATGTTGAGTAGGAACTATGTCTTTGAATGAACTCATGGGAAAATTACAAAAGAAACAAAGAAGTCAATTGTTGAATCTGGTCCCTCTCTTTTTGTTAAAGACATTAGAACCTTTATCTTAATAAAGAAAACCACTAAAGGGTGAGAAAGGTAAATAGGACCACATATCAGAGCATGTCAGACTGATGGGAAATTAAAAATTACAGAATAGTCTGTCTCTGAGGCACAATGGATGCAGTAAGTCACCAGGGAAACAACATGGGATCTGGAGTTTCAGTGTGGCTATGGGCCCTGGGTTTAACAAGGTGGCTGCAAGTTTATTCCCTCTAAGCAGAGACTTAGGGAAAGTGTAATTTTTATTTTCTCTGAATTACTGATGTCTTTTAGAGCCTCCATCCACTGGAGGGAGGGAGGGAGGGAGGGAGGGAGAGAGAGAATGTATGTATGTGCCATGAGGGAAAATAGATTAGACCAATCCAGTAATCTCAGTATGAAAAACATAGCATATTTTTCTAATCTAATCTAATAATAGACAAATATGCAAATTGACCGCACCTTCGCTACGCCCAAGCCACGCCCACCAGCCAAGCCACGCCTACCAACAAATCAGGACGAATATGCAAATTATCCCAACAAAGATGGCGGCTAATTTGCATATCGCGACAGCGTAGAAAGAAGCCAAGAGCTGCAGAAGGGAGCAACGCTGCAGAGAAGCAAGCAAGCCGGGGGGAGGAGAAGGGAGGAGCGGAGGCGGGGCCGGGGGAGAAGGAAGTTGAGCAGGTGGGGCCGGGGGAGAAGGGGCGGGGCCGGGAGAGAAGGGAGGAGCGGAGGCGGGGCCAGGGGAGAAGGGAGGAGCGGAGGCGGGGCCGGGGGAGAAGGGAGGAGCAGAGGCGGGGCCAGGGGAGAAGGAGCGGAGGCGGGGCTGGGGGAGAAGGAAGGAGAGCGGGCTGGCGGAGAAGGCGGGGCGGGGGAGAAGGGAGGAGCGAAGGCGGGGCCGGGGGAGAAGGGAAAAGCAGGCGGGCTGGCAAAGAAGGCGGGCCGGGGGAGAAGGGAGGAGTGGAGGCGGGGCCAGGGAAGAAGGAAGGAGAGCGGGCTGGCGGAGAAGTTAGAAAAGCAGGGGGACTGGCGGAGATCGCGGGGCGGGGGACAAGGGAGGAGAGCAGGCAGGGTGGGGTACAGTGCAGCAGGAAACCCTATTGCAGGATTTTTCCTGCAACGGGAACGCTAGTTAGATAAATAATTCAAGCTCATTGTAGAACAGCCAAACAATATATAAAAGTAAAGAAAGTAAAAATTACTTGAAATTCTGCCATCCCTGAACATGTTAGTGACTATCCTTTTGCTGATTCAATAATTAAGCTGTCCTTCTGGGTTTCATGCTTGGTCATTCAGATCCCCTTCCCTCCCTTCTCTTTCCCAAGATGCATCTGGGCACATGAAGAGGCTTCCTGTGACTCCCGGCCAGCAGAGTGGGAGGGCCTCCTTTGCTGGCTCCTCTGGTCTCTATAGCACTGTTTTTGCCTGCAGTCTTGGCTGTAATTGGTAGCTTGAAGTTGGAGGCTGATATGATTCCTGTCTACATCATCCTTGGCTTGGTTTAATTGGTATCCTCCAGCTCCTCCTGCTGGGACTGTAGACCCTTCTGAATCTCTGTTGCATCCTCAGTTTGGTTTCCTGGCCCCTACCAAGACAGGCTTATGGCAGGCCCATTGATGCCCAATCTAAGATATTTTCCTGGGCCACTTGAGGGCAGCGAGTTGAATAAGTCCTGAGGATCTAACATATAGCATGGCAACTACATATTATAGTATTGTATACCTCAAATGCGCTGAGAGAGCTTTTTCACAGTTCCTTAGCGGTAACTATGCGAAGTGATGGATGTGTTTGTGTGTTTGTTTAATTAATTTGAGTGGTAATCATTTCATAAAATACACATATATTAAGTTAGCACCTTGTATACTTTAAATATGTACAATTTTATTTGTCAATCATACCTCAATAAAGCTGGGGGAGGGGAGGAATTATACAACCTGCACATGAAGTAGTGAGGGCAGCTTCAAGCTGATCTGCTCCAAAGTTCAAATGTGACCCAAATAAAACAAAATCCTGTGGCTCACATCACTTCCCTCAGCTTAACGGTACCACCTTCTATTCTTTGCGCCAACCTCTGGAGCAGGGACAGCATCTGTTGTACTCTGTCCCTATGCTGTCCTGCAGGGCTGGAAAGGATGAGTCTCTCCCACATCAGCCTTGCCTAGAAGCCATTCTAGTAGATGAGATGAGAAGAGAGAGGAACTGGCTTACCAATGAGGGAAACAGAATGCCTGGTACAGGTACAAGTGCCAGGATGTCTTTGAACCTGAGGATTGCCCCACTGAAGAGAGAATGAAAGGAGATGGATTACTCCTCTCAGATGATTGGCTTTTGCAGTATTATTGAAGATGGTAAGCTCTCTCCCTTACTGGCAATTTAAAAATTGGATGCCTCCATTCCATTAAACCTGCTCTACTCTCCTCCCAGATAAGAGAAGATGCCCCTACTTTGTCCCTAAGACCCCATGGTCATCAGATTTGTTGGCTGTTTCTTAGGCACCTGGGGCAGAGTAGCTGAGATGATGGATGCTTGAATCGTTGCACCAAGCCCAGTGTAGGGCACACACTTGGCTTTCCACAAATATTTGTTGAAGAGAAGAATGGAAAAAAAAATACTTGATAGATAAATATTATTCTACCTCTCTAAGACCTATTTCCTTTGAAGGCTGAGGAACAAAGACGATGCCCCTCCAAGGTCGTGGGTGAATCTGTGAGTCTGTGTACACATTCCCATGGCTATACAGCAAGATATTGGAATTCGTCAACGTTTTCATGCTGTCCACCTAAGCCAGTTGCTCTCCTCGGCACTGACATCTGTAAACAGGTCATTTGTATTCTTCTGTCACCTGCATTCCTCTGAAGAAACATCCCTCAGGTTCACAGAAATTAGTTATCTCGCAGGCTGGACAGATGATGGATAGGTGGCTTTTTCACTGGCCCCACTCCGTTTGGAAAACACCAGATGCCTTCTCTGTCCTGCCGATGCTGCTGATGCATGTGATTAGAGAGCCGGGGCACACTCAGAGCAGGAGCACCAGAAGCAGACGGTGCGTTTCTCGCCCAAAGGAGCTGTCTCCAGCGACCCAAGACTGCCACCGCACTGGGACAACCCGTGCTGTCCTTCTCACTCCCCACCCTCCCCTGAGAGAGAACCAGACAGAGTTGCAACCTTGGAGCAAGGAGGCTGCCAGCTATTCTCTTCACTGTTCTCAGCGGGGCCTTTCTCTGCCTAATTGTCCCATTTACTCTTCCTGTTCCCTTGGAAAAGCCTGGCATTCAAAGCAGAAATAGTTCTGTTCTAGAATGTTGCAAGGGATCAACATTTAATCTACCTGCTTTTGAATTCTGAAATCCGTTTTGTTTCTTTGTTTAGATAGAAGCAGGACATTTGTTGGTTTGAGTTCTTCTGATATCTCCCTTTTTCCCCCCTGTGATTCTTTCGACAGAACTGTCTGTGTTTACTGTTCCATCCATTAACATGGGAAGGACACTCAAGATCCCAACACCATCCAGTTCCTAACACCTGTGAGTCACTGACAAACCTGGTCACAGCAATGGGGGCACCTTAGACACAGGAGATTGATTCGGGGGTCATGCTCACACCCTGACCCCTTCTAGAGCATATTGTGAAAAAATATCTGGATTTCCTTGTCCATTCGTATCTTATGTGACTTAGACTACTCCCCAGAAGGCAGGCTTTACTATATCACTTGTAACACTCCAAGGAATATGGCATATTATTATGTGTCCTTCAGTATATTATTCATAGGAACATCATTGAATGTTTGTTGTTGTTGTTGTCGTTGTTGTTACAGAATTCACAATGCCAACAGAAAAGTGGCTCTTCTGGTGCCCCACATTTCTTAAAAATATGTACCCCCCTCTGCTTGAACGCGTAGCTCATCTTTTTGGATCAATTCAGATCCAACACTGTGTTAGTTTACTAGGGCTGTCATAATAAAATACTACAGACCAGTGGCTTAAACAACAGAAATGTAGTTCTCACAGTCTGGAGGCTAGAAGTCCAAGATCAAAATGTTGGCAGGTTTGGTTCTTCGGAGGCCTCTGCCCTTGGCTTGCAGACAGCTGCCTTCTCCTGGTGTCCTCACATGGCCTTTCTTTTGTGCTCACGAGTCCTTGGTGTCTGTGGGTCCAAATTTTCTCTGCTTATTACAAAGACTCCAGTCATATTGGATTAGGGCCCACAGCTTCATTTTAACTTAATTGCCTCTTTAAAGTTCCAATCTCCCAAAACAATCATATTTTGAGATATTTGGGGTTAGGGCTTCACCATATAAATTTGGGGTAGGAGAACACAATTCAGCCCATAACAAAACCTAAGTTTTTTTTCAGATATTCTTTTGTGCCAGCCATTGTGAGAGGCATGTATGCTCTTATTGAACCCTCACCATGATCTTGAATGGTAGTATTCAGTAGGAGTTGCTCAGTTGATGAGGAAAATAAAACAGAACAGATCAAGTGGCTTCCCCAAGCTCCAATATGTGACTGGACCATGATTCTGATCTCTGACCCAAGTCCAGCCCTGCTTCCTTTACCCCATATAACTCCCAATCAGTGATTGAAATTCATTGGAACAAATAACACCTCTGCTCAGAATCCTAAAGACTTTCATCAGATCTTTAAAACATCTGTTCAGCCCTCCATCTACTAAATCAACATAGTTGTCAATTGGATACAGAATAATTTCTCCTTTTTCTGGTGACAAAAATACCTCACATCCTTTAAGAAGAAGCATAGGGGCCCGGCCAATGTGGCTCAGTGGTTGAGCGTCGACCTATGAACCAGGTAGTCACAGTTCAATTCCTGGTCAGGGCACATGCCCTGGTTGTGGGTTTGATCCCCAGTAGGGGATGTGTGGGGGCAGCATCAATGATTCTGATCATTGATGTTTCTATCTCTCTTTCTATCTCCCTTCCTCTCTGAAATCAATAAAAATATTTTTTTAAAAGAAGAAGCATAGAGGAGGAATTCTATTTTCATCTGAATGTAGTTATGATTCTATTGACCTAATGGTGTCCTTTAAGCTCCTTGAAACTCGGTCATTGAGGTTTTCGGTCTTGGTAAAGGTCAGAGCTTATTGTGGTCAGCATCTCTTATTTCCACAGGTGATTCAGAGGTTTTCTTCCTGAAATGCCACAGCCCTCGCCTTTGATTTATAATGTTCAAAAAAGATACTCTGAGTATGTCTGATTAGTATAAGCATTGTTTAGGTGCCAGTGAACTCTTTCTTGCTCACAGCCAAAACTGACTTTATGAGGTCTTCTTTCATGATGAATTAGAAGTTTTTCTTGGATCTGAGTGTGTTCTGTACTCTTGGGGCTTCCTGCGATGTCCTCATAATTGATGAGATAGTTGGGAATCAAGGCTCTAAATGAAATTACACAGTATGTAGTCTTGCGCCTGGATTCTTTCACTCAACATAAGTTAGTTGTGATTCCTCTATGATATTATGATGTTATGTGCAACCAAAGTTTATCTCATTTTATTACCAAGTAACATTATATGGATGTACATTGTTACCCTTTTTTTTAAACCCATCTTTTTAATTCCTTGAGGCAAGTCTGTGACATTAATGACCTTGCCTCTCGTGTAGGGTCTGACAGGTAGTAGACATTTGTAAAGTCTATTTAAGTAAATGAAAGTTCAAAATATTTCATTTCCAAAAATTTTCACAAAGAGACATTATCACTTTCACTGTGAGAGATTCTCATGAGAGTTTATTGAGGTTTCTCTATCATTTATATATAATACAATTAATAACCATATTCATGCCATGAGGAATTAACTATGGTTAGCATTGGATTATATTTGTTTCTTTAAGAAAATAAAAACATTGCCAATATAATTAAGGTTTTTATTTTTGTTTGTTTTTTTGCCCCTGCTTCAATGTTCCCTCTCCTCTCATATACCACAGAACCAACTGCTATTGCTGTGTATATTCAGTATACTATTAGGTTACAGAGTTCTTCTTTGTGTAATCCACATTTGCCTGAGATTTTGCTCATAATTTTTTTTAATGTATCTCAGGACTTGCTCCTGGATCTGCTTTCTTTACCACCCCTCACCGTCCCCCCCCCCCCCCCCCCCCCGACCACCTTGGATTATTAAAGTAAATTTATCCAGATTATGTCTACCTGAACAGTTTTTTGTTCACCTTCATTCTTTGTGATCTGTATATGATCTTAAATA
The DNA here is from genome assembly GCF_951640355.1 of Cnephaeus nilssonii. NCBI lineage: Eukaryota > Metazoa > Chordata > Mammalia > Chiroptera > Vespertilionidae > Cnephaeus > Cnephaeus nilssonii. The sequence goes on from NC_137080.1 coordinate 30,228,202, forward strand.
CAGTTATTTTCTCTCAATGAACTGAAAATATTCAAATTTTTTCTGCTTTCAATTATGGACATTGATATTTCTATAGTTAGTTTAATTCATTCTATGTTAACCCAACATATTTTCTTTTTGTTTTCTTTTTGAGGTCTTCAGTATTCCACATTTTGTTTTGGTATTCCACATTCATTTTGCTACTCGTGGAGTTCTTTCTATTTATCCTGTCTTGGGATAACAAATCCAAAGCTTTTTTTATTCCAGTGACTCATATCTTTTATAAATTCTGGAAAATTCTCAGTTCTTCACAATCGTTCTAATCTTCTCTTCCAAAACAACATTTAAAGGGAAGAGATGTATGTTGTATCTTCTCATTCTCTCTTTTCTGTTTTATTATTTCTCTTTCATATTTTCTAACTATTCTATTTTTTTATGAAAAAAGATTCATTTCATGAGCTCAGTTGTCCATTTTATTAATGATCTCTTTAGTGGTGACTAATTACTTTTTAGCTTGTCAACTGAAAATTTAATTTTATAAGTCAATTTAAATTTCTACTGTAAGTATCTAATCATTTTAATTTTAAAACCTATATTTTATAATTCTATTATCTAAGGTCTTTTGAATATTTTTTAAATCCTCAGCCAAGGATATATTTTCATTTATTTTTTTATTTTTATTTTTTTAGAGAGAGAGAGAAAGAGAGAGAGAGAGAGAGAGAGAGAGAGAGAGAGAGAGAGAGAAAGAGAGGGAGACATCTATAGGTTGCCTTCTGTAAGAGCCTGATGGTGTATGGGACAATGCTCCAATCAACCTAGCCCCCTGGTCAAGGCTTATCTCAGGTTCTTAAGGCATGAAGTTTGTCCTTGGCTTTGCCTGCTGGCTTCTGTTTCTGAAGAATTCCTTCCTTATGTGTGAGCTCATAGTTAGAAGGGCATGATTTGTGGGAACCTGTGTATTTTGAAGAAGGTAATTTCTTTCAAAGAATATGTACATTTCCTTATGCAGGGACACTATCATCTTGGGAAAATTTTTATGTTGATTTCTCACCCTAGGGGTTCTCAGATGACATAGATAGTATACGTTCAAGTTTGAAATGTGGTAACACGGGAAGCCTAAGTTCTTTGAGGAGACTTATTATTTTTCTACCCAGATGCTAGACCTATGCAGTCAAGAGACCTTGTTATCTCTCTGGACAGATGGATCTTGGGGGATTTATCCCATCAAGAGTCCTAGTTTCATGAGAAGATCATTTTTTCTAACCCTCTTGACTCACATGTGCTCAAGGTCTCTAATCCTTTCCCTGTGTGACTAGAGCCCAAGTCCCTTGGTAACTGGGAAATGTACCTCCGCTCCATGTAGCCACAGCACCAACTTCTGCCTGCTGCTTATTTATAAGTCTCTTTTTTGTTTTGCTTCTTGGGGATGTATATTTCTTGAGAGATATCCTCTCTAATAAAATGGTAATATGCAAATTAACCATCACTCCGCTACATAAGCCACGCCCACCAGCCAAGCCATGCCCACCAGCCAATCAGGGCGAGTATGCAAATTAACTCCAATCCAAGATGGCTACAGCCACAGAGAGCAAGGTTTCCCAGGTAACAGAGCAAGCCAAGCTTTCCATAGCCGTTGCAAGCCTAAGCCTCCACTCAAGCTACAAAGTTTCAATTATAGAAGGTAAACAATTTCAAACAAATGGCGGCAGAATGGAACTTGAGAGAACAGGCCAGGGTTGCCGCTGGCAACAGGGGAAGCAAAGCTTTCCACACACCCTGGCCGGGCTCACCCGCTTAAGGCTACAAAGTTTCAATTGTAGAAGGTGAATTAACTGCCACAGAAATGGCTGCCGCCCCAGAAATGGCTGCCGCCCCAGGCTACAAAGTTTCAATTGTAGAAGGAAAATAAATTCCAGATACCAGGGCCTCCCCTTGGGTTGCCAGGGGGCGTGGCCGGCCTGCAAACCACCACAGGCCCCTCGCTCAGGCTGCCCCACACCCCAAGGGAACCCCCACCCTTATCTGTGACACCCTTCAGGGCAAAGCAGCTGGCCCCCACCCGTGCACCAGGCCTCTATCCTATCTAATAAAAGAGTAATATGCAGATTGATCATCACTGCAATGCACAATCTAGCTGCCCCCATGTGGTCAAAGATCCTGCCCCCATGTGGACACAAGATGGCCACCACAAGATGGCCAGGAGGAGAGGGCAGTTGGGAGGCACCCGGCCTGCAAGGGAGGGCAGTTGGGAGGGACCAAGCCTGCAAGGGAGGGCAGTTGGAGGTGATCAACCCTGCAGGAGAGGGCAGTTAGGGGTGACCAGTTCGGCAGAGGAGGGAAGTTGGGGGCAAACAGGCTGGCAGCAGAGTGGTTAGGGGGTGATCATGCTGGCAGGCAGAAGCGGTTAGGGGCAATCAGGAAGGCAGGCAGGCAAGCAGTTGGGAGCCAGCAGTCCTGGATTGTGAGAGGGATGTCCTGGTGGGATCGGGCCTAAATGGGCAGTCGGACATCCCTCCAGGAGTCCCAGATTGGAGAGGGTACAGGCTGGGCTGAGGGACAGCCCCCCGCCGTGCACGAATTTCGTGCATCGGGCTTCTAGTTTACTTATATTTCCCAGAATGTCTAGTGTTTTTTAAAGAAGAGTGTGTTTCCAGTTATTGGTAGCACATACTGAATTGCCAGAAACTGATGTGTCTATTGGGTTTGCATAGATAATCATATTTTCTGTGTCAGATGACAATTTTATTTCTTCCTTCCAAAAAAATACTTTATTTTCTCATGGCTTAATTTGCCAGGACCTTCAATCTTAAACTTAATGGTAATTTTATCATTTAGAAGGATGATGGCTATAGATTTTTGGTAGATTTATTTAATCAAATGAAGACAGTTCTCTTCTAAGCTTAATTTCTTAAGATTATTTTAAAAATCAGAAATGGTTTGAATTGATGACATGCTTTTTCTGCATGTGTTAAATCATTATTTTTTCTGTATTAATATCTGGATTTTGAGAATCACATTGATAGTCCTTCTAAAGTGAACTGTATTTTTATTTCTAAGGTGAATCCAAATGATCATGATATAATTTCCCCCCAACTTTTTATTTTGAAAAATTTCAAACTTACAGAAAAATGAAAAATAATAGCTCAGTGAGCAGCCATACATCTTTTATCCATGTTTGCTAACACTTGACATATTTGGAATGTGTATCTTTCTTTCTCTTTTCCTTTATGCACATACACAAACACACACAAATGACAGGCAGCAGAATATGGCATCACAAAAGATACTACTTTGGATTATTTTGAGCAGAAGGTAATTGAGAATAAGCAGACATAAGAAAAACTCACTGTCCTTTCCCCTATCGCCCCAAAGCAAGACATAAATTTGTAAAGGTGTCTCCTCTACCCTCTCTATCAGAAATTAATCACCAGAGAAAACTTTAGACTTCTGTGAGCCCAAAGACAGCACCAGAGAAATCTCCATAAGCCTTGCTTAAACTATCTCTTATCTACTATTAGTTTCCCCATATATTGGCCTTCCCACAATTTACCCTGCTAGGAGCTCAAAGTCCTTTTCTTTCTTTGTCTTGCAACTTCTCTAAAACTGTATTGTTCTTTTGTTCAGATGCTATACAAGCTCAAATTCCAACCACCCCTTTGAGTTACTCATTAGAGTGCTCCCATGTGTACATATGAGGCACTTGTTAATAAACTTCCATTTGTTTTCTCATTTACTATGTCTCTTGTTGGTCTAATTTACAGGTCCCTAGTCAAAGAATCTAAGACACATAGAGAAAAAGAGTTTTGTTTTTTTTTATCTTTCCTGCAAATACACATAGTATATTTTCATGAATGATTTCAAAGTAATATCTAGGTACTTTAGCATGTATCTCCTGAGGGGAAAAAAATTCTCTGACATAACTACAGAACTATTATCACATTCAAGAAATTTTATATCATTCTATATGCCATTTTTAAAAAAAGGACATTAAATACATTCCCTAATTTATATTTCAAGATTCAAATATAAATGTAGATGAAGCATTGCTGTTATGGCAAGCCCACAACTGGCCACAGAAAAGAATAAAATGCAAAACCAAAAATGGGAACTAATGCCGACATTGCCTTGGCTTGGAAGGATGTAGGTCACTGCTGGCTTTCAGAAGGGCTGCTCTAAGGGAGTGGTGAAGCTAAAAGCTTTTACTGAAGTGGATGCAAGAGAGAAAAGGAGGGGGGAGTGGGAAACAGTGAGGCCAGACACCCTTTTGAGAAATTTTGCCGTGAAGAGGAGCAGAGAAATAAATAATATCTGGAGAAGTCACAGAGGTTTTCTTTTTTTTTTCCTCCCTAATTGGGTGATATTAAAGTGAGTTTATATGTCAATTGGAATATTCCAGTAGGGAAAATATATTAATAAAATAGTAAAAAGTAAGTAATTGTGCAAATAGCATCCTGGAGAAAGTGAGAGTGTATGCAGTAAGTGGAGTCCAGTTAGCTAGAGGAGGGGATGGCTCTCTGTAAGAACAGAGCAAGCATAGAATGAGTCAAGCACAAGGCGGTCTGCAGGAGAATGAATTGCTCTAAACCAGAAGTCAGCACCTTTTTCTGTTTGGGCTAGACAGCAAGTACTTCAGGTTTTGCAGGCTATGCTGCCTCTATTGTAACTACTCAACTCTGCCATTGCATCAGGAGAGCAGTCATAAATGTGTGGCTGTCTACATTATGGACGTTGACAGTTGAATTTTCATGCCATGAAATAACATTTCTTTTGATTTCCCCCCCCAAAAAAACTTTATAAAATGTAAAACCCATTTTCAATTCATAGGCTATACAGAAAAAAACAAAAAAACTGGGGACCAGATTTGACCTGCAGGTTATAATTTGCAGCCCTCTGATTTATATTGACTGCAACTGTTTTTCTATTAGGCATGACTGGGGCTGTCATCAGCTGAGAGCATGGAAAGTGTGGGGCTGAGATGTTAAATTTTGAGAGGCGCTGAACAAAACCAGAGCCACAAAATGCTTAAAATGGTAACAACAGATTTTAATCAGGAACTCTTGCAATAAGGGGAAAAGAGACCTCAATATAGAAGTGAGCTCCACTCCAAAATGAAAGAACAAGTGGGATGTATAGGAAAACATTTGGGTTGCAGTAAAGGTCAGTGGATAAAAATTACTAAGAAGAGACATCAATAGTAGAGGTAGCTTTTGCTAAATGGACCTACCAGGATTCTTGCTCAGGGCAGGCTAGTGTGATCATATATCACTGTGGGAAGATGGAGGATGAGGTATTTAATCAGATATTGAGGGTGATCAGGTATCAAGAATGAGAGAGTCGGCTGGCCAGTATGGCTCAGTGGTTGAGCATTGACTTATGAACCAGGAGGTCATGCTTCAATTCCTGGTCAGGGCACATGCTCAGGTTTCGGGCTCTATCCCCAGTAGACAGAAGGCAGTGCAAGAGGCAGCCAAACAATGATTCTTTCTCATCATTGATATTTCTCTCTCTCTCTCTCCCTTCTTCTCTCTGAAATCAATTAAAAAAAAAAATGAGACAGTCTCACTAAACTGATTTAGCAGGATCCTTACTAAACCTGAGCTGTGTTAGTCTGAGAGCCCAAGTCTGAGGTCCAGTTGAGAAAAGGCCCAGAGGGGTCTGACTAAAGTTTCGTCAGAAGAGAATCTTTGTCGGGGGAGAAGAGAAGATATAAAATAGTCATTCTGAAGTGTGTGAGATACACTTTATTAAGGCTATGTAGTAGTACTAGTTTGCCAAATCAATTGTCCAATTGAAATTTGTGATAAAAAAAAATTAAGATGAATCTATCAGTAATGCTCCAGGCTCACTCAGCTGATATGGTGCAGGGGAAGAGGCAGTGGTTGCTTAGACATTCCCAGAATTGGTATTGCTGAGTGAGCTCAGAGGAGTAAGAGACACAAATAATTTAACAGTGTTTCCTCTGTATTGAATCCTAAGTAACTACAGGGAGAAGTTAGGGCATTATGTCATATTACTTAGTAAAAATGTAGCATTATTGGAGGTCTCAGCATTATTGGAATGGAGTTAGAGTATACTAGAATACAGAAGCTGAGAATCAGAGAGAGAAAATTAAACAATGATAATTTAAAAACAGTACAGTTGATAAGGTATGGTCATGAGTTACATGATTGAGGTGGGATTGAGTGAAGAATTATTGGAGCTAAAAAGTTTTGAAAGTGGATTTTGAAATCACAATAAATTGTGGTGAAAAGTTAGATAGTCCAGCAGTTTGCAAAGTCATGGGGGGAGGGGGATTGTAGTTGAGTAAGAGACCATATTTGAAGCAAATTAGGAGTAATTAGGGTTTTGAAGTAGGCTTGTTACTGATGAATTTGGGTCTTTGTTTCCTGATACAAAGGCAGCTTTATTGAGGTTCTGCACAGGGTGAGAACACTGAGATAGGGTCCTAGATTCTGTGTGCCTAATATGGAGCTTAGGGGTTTTCATTGTTGGGGAACACAGAAGTTCCTGGGATTAACCAATCAGGGTGTAGGTTGGCTGGCTTTTTCCTTTTTAGGAATGCTGGGGTGCCACTGAATTTCAGGTTCATGTCAGTAAATCAAGGCATTCTGGGATTGTGCAAGATTTATTATGGGATGAAGGAAGGGACTTTCCCAACTAGGTGTTGAGTTTGTCTCTGTGGTTTGTGACTTGGCTTTAGATCTAAAAAACAAACTTAAAAGAAGTCAGGTTAGTTCTTGGACCATTGTTTTATAGCTACCTATTGATAACTGCCATAGTTCTGACAGAGCTTAACTTGATGGGGCAATTTTTAGAACATTTTATTCTACCTGTTTTAGGCTGATATTCAGTTTAAGAAAGCAAATGGAATTTTTTGTGTGTTTGTTTTCTTTGTTTCCAAGAAGAAAACAGGAACTCTTGCCTGAGGACATCTTGGCACGTATTTACTGTTTGTTCTTAGTTGAATCCTTCCCTGGAATAAATATTCTAAATGAAATGCATCTCTCTGGGCACAGTTAAGAACTTTTGCACTGTCTTCTGGTTGATTACACTTCATTTAGGGTCACAATTAATTTTAACTGTGTCATTCCAAGGAGTGCTCTTCTTAAACCCCCAAATAACTCCCCAAAAGTGGTTAAGAGCTTCCTGTTCTTCATCAAATTCAAACTAAAATTCAATGTAGGGCATGTAAAGCATAGTTTAGCTTCATATCTGCATATTATTGGTAAAATGTGTGGCTTTACCTATGACTTGCCTCATGAAAATCAATAGCCTCTGGGTTGAAGCCACATTGCTTCTGTTGGTAATTGGAGACTAAAATACTCCTTAAAGAAGCTCTCTGGTTTTACAGTTACAAATCCCAGGACCACAGTTGGGTTATGGAACATTCACCCATAGGCTTGGAAGGAGCCAGACCACCCACAGTGGACGGTAAACACAGGCTGGTTAGTATGTGGTCTAGACTAAGAGAAAACTGAACTGGATAGTTGTCAGAGTTTAATATCTGCTGATAGCATGAGAACAAACATTGAGAAAAGGAGCAGATTTATTATAATCATGCAAAAGAACATTGTTTATGAAAAAATGGGGAAGAGATAAAATGAGGATTTTTAAATGAAAATTATAAATTAGCATAATTAATTTAAAAGAAACAAACAGAAAACCTGCCTAGACTAATAACCATTAGAGAAGTCAAATTGTAATACAAATTACTACCTACTCATCCACCCAAAATAAATACCAGGTCTATTTTATAGGCAATTTTTTGGCAAATTTTCAGAGTAGCTAAACTATGGCTTTTTAAAAATGTACCTAAAAATATAGAGTTAAGGCTATCTGATTCATTTTTATTACCTAGATTAAAAACAAAAAACAAACAAAAAAACCTTGGGAAAACATAGTACAAGAAAATAAAATTACAGGCCAGGAAATTGAATCTAACAACATATTAATCATCATAAACGAGTTGGTCAACTGAAGAATGAAATGATAGTTTAACATTAGAATTTCTGTCAGTATAATGTTCACACTACTTGGAGATTAATAAAGAAAAAAGCATTTGATAAAAGTCAACATCAATGGATGATAAACATGCTAGCAATAAAAACTCTTTGGGGGAAAAAAAACACACCACTTTGTAAACCAAGAGAAGAATGGGATTTTCTTAACTCGGTAAAGGATATAAAATATCAAAAGTAAACATGATTTTGAATGGTCGTGTTAGAATGTATTCTCACTAAATTCAGCAATAAGACATGATGCTGTTATTCCTACTATTATCTACTATCGAAGTGTAGGTCCTGGTCCTTCTAATAAGAAAGAAACATGAAATGAAATATATTTAGATCAGAAAGCAATAGGTAAAACTGAAACTGTCATTGCTTGAAAATATGGCATCTCTTAAGAAACAAATTAAGAGAATAAATGGGCAAATTCTGTGGGCTAAAAGAGATCTCACAACACAGGAAATTCCATGTTTCATTACACCATCAATAACAAATGAAAAAAAATATAGAGAAAATTACACCAGCTTTATAACTATAAAAATATAATAAGTCCTTTTCAAGAGCTAACGAAAGTATGGCTCGACTGAGGTTTTAAAAAGATGAACATCGTTACAGAGGCAAGTGAAGCCGGGAGAAAGCTGAGTCACATGCTGCAGTGTTTTCAATCACTTATTCTACTGTTGGTTGGGCCCTAGACTCCTGCTTTCAAAGCAGTTTGGTCATGGTAATTCTAATAATTCTCACCCACAGATCCTCCTGATTGGAACACCTTTGCTAGTCATCTGCTTGGTCACTCCGCCCAAGACTGAGCTCCTTTAAGGTCTGGCTGGTGCCTCCCAGTCTTTGGCAGGTAGGAGAGGGCACAGCACATCTTTCTTTGTTGAGTGGCTGGTGCTTGGAAAATATTTGTTTTGTGCACAATTGTTATATATTTTTAACATATTTGGTTACCTGACAAAATAGATTTGTTAAAAAACACAATTCAACCAAGTGAATTAGAAGCGCTAACTGGCTTTATTAAGCAATTTACGATCGGGCAGCATCCCATCTAGCAACTAGATGCAGTGATGGCGAACCTATGACACGCGTGTCAGCACTGACACGCGTAGCCATTTCTGATGACACGCGGCCGCTGAGGCAGCCGCATGCCGAGGATGAAACATTTGCTGCTCCTGAGGATGAAACATTTGTGAAATAATGTTTTTTCCTCAAAGTGACACACTACCCGAGTTATGCTCGGTTTTTTTGGCGAAGTTTGACACACCAAGCTCAAAAGGTTGCCCATCACTGATACTAGAGGGCTTTCAGAGGGGCTACAGAACGACAGGTTTATTTATATAGGAGGATGAGTGGGGTAAGGGAGCTTTAACAAAAGAAAAGAAATGATGATATTTTCTTTGGGGAGAGAAAGAGAATGGGAAGGGTTTTTATTATGCGGATTCTCTCTTCTTTCTATGGGGATGAGGGTGGAGTGGACCCACGTGACAGATTACTTTACTTGACCAGAAGATTCCATACTGATTAACTAAGATTATATTTCTAGAAGAGCTTGAAAAGGCAATTAGATCAGGTCTTAAATTTAGGTTTGGGATTATAGGCTTTTTGCACAAGTGATGGTATTTTGGGCCTGTGGCTTTCTGTTTAATACATTGAAAATATTTGTGTGCTGCTGTACACATGTGGAGGACTGATATTATAAATTTTATTTTACCTAATGATACTGGGTCTTAAAAATAAGATAACTTCTGGCACTTAAATGAGACCACTATGCAGAAATTTAAGGTAAGGACTGGAGTTTGCATTTGTGATGAAATGCACTTTCCCCAGGAGAAGGCTGAGTAGGATGGTACTTCAAAATAACATCAGGCCCACAGGCTACTGTGAATACACCCATTCAAGGATTCTGTGTAGGCCCTTAACACTTGGACGTGAATTGCATGCTTAGTCATTCATTTGGAGCTTTCTCCTCTCAGGCTTTTGTTTTGAAGTAATTAAACCAGGATTGAGTTTCCTTCTCCTGCTTTCTTCCTTAAATGATCTCTTTCAGTTGCTTCTGATAGAGGAAGATTGCCTTTTACAAACCCACTCCCTCTCGGGGAGGGAGATCTACCAAGAGCAGAAGCTGGTTCCCCACACTGGCGCTGCCAGCCCTGTCCCTGCAGCACCTATGGCTTTGCTGCTTTCCTAATTGCATTGCCCTTTTAATTTATGATTCTTTTCCCGCCCTAATATAGAAAATGATAATACCTTATATTTATGCATTGTTTTATAGCTTATATAATTTTCCAAATTAAAAATTTTTTTCCCTTCTGTCTTCAAATAGAATTTTACTTAGAAGCTTAAAATAAGTAACCAGATTAAAGGTCTGAGATGCTCTGGCTAAGGTGTACGGTGGAAGGTAGAAGGGAAGGTGTATCTCAGAGTTTTAAGGGCTCTGCCTTCTAGGCTGGTGGACCAAACTTCAAAGCCACTGGAATGTATTATTACCTTAACTCTTCAAACCATAATGGGCAGGCGCTTTTACCTCAAATTTCCCAGGTACATGCTTTTAAACGATACAGTTAAGGTCTTGTCCCTAATAAGTAGTAAAGCCAAGACTGGGGCCACTATCTTTTCCAAGGAGCCCAGTACTCTTTCCACAAACATGATGGGTAATTACAATCTGGGCAAAAATGAATTTTACATGTGAAGTGAGTAATCCTACATGCATTTTCTTTAGTAATTATACTCATAAATATTTTTCAACTAAAAATTTATCCAATTGATTAAGTAAAATATGGTATATGCTTTTCACGGACAGTTTTGCAGTCATTAAAAATAATTTCATTGTTAAATGAAAAAAAAAAACCAAGACAGAGCAGTGTCTTGCGTAGAGCATTTAGTGAGCTGTTACTTGTGAAAATGTGCACTTGTTTGCATTTGTGTACATGTGTATGTCCAGAAGATAATGGAAGAATTCGCTGGAAACAGTGGACACCAGTTTCTTCCAAGAGAGACACAAGGCAACTGGGGATTGGGAGTGGGGCAAGAATTACTTTTTATTTTATATCACTTGGTACATTTGGAATTTTGTACCACCTGTATTTAATCACAATAAGAAAATGATTATTACATATAAAATCTTGGTCTATGGCAATATATTTTTACTAAGAGCTATATTCTGATCCTCAGCCATATCAGGTTCCCCATGATATGTTCTCATGTCACTGCATACCATATCTTTAACATGCTCATCAAGTTGCATATTCATCGATTGTTTTGTGATTAATTAGTTAATAGCAATCTCTTCCACAAGACTATAATCTCCAAAAAGTCAGGACCATGTCTGTTTTTGCTCTTTTTATTCTATCAGAAAAAATTATCTAAGACTGAAAACAGGTGAAAGGTTCCTGGAATCCTTTCATTGTCTAGTGGACCCTCCAAAGAGACTCTGATTCTCTAAAGGTCTACATTTTTTATTATCTTTCAACTGACTAAGCTATTTTAGAGCTCTCTATGGGTAGAGGTTAAGTTATAGAAAGTGGATAATTATGCAAATGATTCTTTGGCTAGGAATTAAAATAATGTTTTCTGGTAGCTTACACTTTATTGAAAAGATAATACCCCAAACATTACATTTTATTGCCATATAGGATATTAACCAGTCTAGCATCCATTAGTCAATTACTTTCAACATTCTTGATTTTATATATATATATATATATATATATATATATATATATATATATATATAATGTATATATCACATTTATATATAATACAAAACATAATATATAATATAAATATGTTTATATATCATACAAGTATGTAATATATACTTATAGATTTAAAGGAGGGAAAGTATATAATATATAAATATAAAATATACTACATATAAATAATATATACCTATATTAATTTTTCAAATTCATCTTCAAATCAGTTTTAACATTTTACTACTTCCTGTTATGTCAGAAACTGGAAAGATCTGAGCTGCCCCTTTACTTGCAGAAACACCAGGCTGTGAACAGGAAGTCACACCTTCGTTATTCACAGCGATAATGGTGTATGCTTCCTCATGCCCAGCGCCTTGAGGGTGATGCATTGAGAATCAGATGGTTGCACCCGTGCACACAGGAGGTTGTAGCACAGGAGAAAAACTCCAAAAGTATGAACCTCAGAGCTTGTGTAGGAGCTGGAGCACCCACGGCTCCTCCCCTGTAGAGAAAGAGAGATTATTTTTACTCAGAATGTAAACGAGTGGAGGAGGGGATGGTCTCCACCCTGGAAAGTGCACTTGGCTATGCTGGAGAAAATGTTCCTATTGTTGGTTATGAATAGAAAGGAAGCAAAGGGAGAGGCAGACATTGCTAAGCATATTCTGGTGGGAAAGAGAGGCCTGCCTGCTTCAACAGAAAGCTACAGCTTCACACCCCAAGAAATCTCAACATTGTCCCTCCAGGGGATATTAGTAAACACCCCTCCTTCCCACCTCAGGTGCTGGATTGGGTGGGTGGTGGGGGAGCAGGGGCAGATAAGGACATATGCAGTGAAGTCAAAATGGCAAAGTGGAGGTGATGGACCATAGAGGCTTGGCAGTCTAACCTGGGGAAGAGATAATAGGTTAGGGGGCGTAGGGGGAGTGGAGTGGGAGGACAAGCCTGAAAGTATGGTAAGCTGATTGGTTATTTCGAAAAAGCTTCTGGTTCCTCCCAAGCCTGAGAAAACCTAATTCCAGGTAAGAAAAGAAGCAAGAAGCTCTCTCTCTCTCCTGCTTGGAACCCCCTACTCACTCATTCCCTCTCCATAGAAGTCACATGGCCACATGGACCCCACATTCAGGCTCCAGGTGGGAGCGTGGGTATAGCAGCAAAGCAACGATTACAGCCGGGACCACAATCTGAGCTAGGTGGGTGCTGGACTGGGACTAAGCTTTATTATGCCGTGGGATCTCTGGACATTGACTCTATTTCTGGCCCTGATTTTCCATGGTGAGATGGGTAGGGATGGGACATGGGGGAACTCCTTGATTTTACTTCCCGAATAAACCTTGCCACCAGACCTCATCCTCTCTTGTGGGTCCCTGGAAATGCTTTCCCTTGCAATATTGCCAGAAACCCACTTCTACAGGCAACAATAAGAAGCATTTTATTAATCTTTGAATGGGAACCATACCTCTACCATAAAGGAGGCAAGCAACTCATGTGCAATACAATTAAATTGGCAAAAGCAAATGGTTCTGGGGGAAAAGGGAAACAGTCCTTATCCTTATGGCATGTCAATTTCAATGCTTAGGAGGCTCACACTGTGTAGTGATAAGAAGCTATATAGGAAGGATTAGTTGTCAACATTGATTCCCTCATTAATGAGTTAAATAACATCTTTGTCATCTATTCATTTTATGAACCCAGGTATTCCTCAAAGATATTGTGTGTTTGGTGTCAGACCCCATAATAAACAAGGATCTCAATAAAGTGTCATAACCTTTTTGCTGGTGGAGGGTTTTGCCTTCAATTTATAAAACATTCAATATCTGTGGAGCACAATAAAGTGAACTGCATACAAAAGTATGCCTGCATACAAAAGTCAAAATTTTAACTGTTTGAAATTTATACTTTAGAAATCCCAGTTTCTTTTATAGTACCTAGCACATACAAGATGCTCAATAAGTGTTTATTACATAACTAATTAATAAATAAATACAAATATAATAATTTTTATTTTCAGAAAATTATTATGGAACTTTAATGATTTGCATAATATACTCCCAAACCCTCCTTCTTTCTTCCAATTTTTACTGGTAGGACCTGTGAAATAAGCATTATTAATTGAACTATGTAATCTAAAATCAAGTATATCTCACTTTGCAATTTATGTCCTATGTTTCTTCATTCTTTTCAAGAGATTAGCCATTAATCATAACACGTCTTATACCAGTAAGCAGTCAGGGAGGGCTTGGAGGGCTTGATAATCATGTGTGATGTTCTGAGAAGGAAAATGGGTTTTAAACAGGCAAGTTCCAAATTCCCTTGATTATAGTTAACATTGATTAGAACTCTTTTGCTTGCAAATAACAGAAAATCAATTCAAACTCCTCTAAGCCAGAAAGAAAATTTATTGGGGAGATAATGGACTATGTCGTTGAGTGTGAGGGCAATGAAACAGCTGAACCCTAGGAAAGTCAGGATTGCAGTGTACAGGGATCCTGGAGAGCCTTCTCATCATCTCTCATCTCTGCCTCTCTCTGTGTACATCTGCTACATTACTCTCTCTCTGTCTCACTGCTTTCTCATTAGCTGCCTGGCCTGATAGAAAACGGCTGGCACCTCCTTCTCCCAAGGAACAGTTCCTTATTGCAGACCGGTGACTCAGTAGGAAAAGGAACTCTTGCTCCCTCCAGCTAAGGAATTGCTTTCCAATTCCCAGGAAAGAGACGGATTGCCCAGCTGTGCCAGGTCCCCAATCCATGAGAATAGAGGATGTGGGGGTGGCGTTGACATGCTGTAAGAATATGTCAGCTCCTAGGATAACCTTGTGGGTGGCAAGAAAAAAGGCTATTTCTAGAAAAGTAGAATCAGTCAAATAATTCAATAAGTGCTCTCTAGAGTAACTTTTCCAAACAAATTGTGGAAAAGGAGAGCATCAGCCCAGCAAGCTGGGAAAGCATTAAAGAGGACAAAGGCATAGTCTGGCCATTAAGATAGAGAATGGCGAATGTAAAGTTGTAAAAAACGGAATGAATGAGACTCAGAGGGAGAATGGAGAAAGTGGAAATTTTCCAGAAGGGTGATAATGGTGCTTGCATTTTCCTAGAGCTGTTTGGAAAGCTAACAAACAGCGCTGTAAAAGCGTTTTGTTATCTCTTTTATTGTCCCATTGAACTTTTTGGCAATGACAAAATGTTCTATATCTGCACTACCCAATTCGTAGTCCATTAGCCACATGTGGCTATTAAATGCTTGATATGTAGCTCATGTGACTGAACAACAGAACTCTAAATTTTACTTAACTTTAATTAATTTAAATTTAAATAGTCACATGTGGCTAGTGGCTACCATATTGGATAGTGCCAAATGCTGGGCTGGACGGTACTTTAATATGAACAAAAACTATGGCAGAGGCCTTAATTCTGGCCCTGCTAAAGACAAGATTGGCAGGACAGTGGTTGGTTGCATGAGTCTAAAAATCAAAGTAAAGACTGTTGAGATACAAATGTGGGAGTCAGTAGTGCGTGGCTCAGAGACTTTGATTTCCCTTTTATCCCCTGAACATCTGACTTCACCATCACCACCAGCATCCCTTCCTGCCTCTCCAGTACCTACTGCTCATCTGCCATTTCTCATCTTCCTACGGAAAACTAGTTTCAAAAAAAATTAGCTGTGGACTTGGTGTTAAATAATGCCGAGTTCAGGTGGCATCTCTAACACTTTCCATCTTTAGCCAGGGAGTCCTGGGCAACCCAATCACTTAACCTCCACTCCTCTTCTGAAGTAAGAATAAGGATATTTGCCTTACAGGGTTGCTGTGACATAACACCAATACAAGAGAAGAATCAATGTGAAAGCATTTTATAGAGTAAAATTTTCAATAAGAATATATGGGTTTATTGGTATCATTCAATTACATTTTGATGTGGTGAGTTCATTTCTGAGGGCGATTGCATATAAATTATAGAAAAAAATGTTGAGCCATAGAAAATATGTCTAGAATTAATGATGCAAAAGAACCGCCATCCACTCTCCTACCCTAAATCTCTTCATATAAATGAGCGACTGATCTACCTACAAATGAAACCACTTTTAACCTCAATTTTCTAAGGAGTGGCTCTATTTCTGTTTATTAACTAGCCTGCCTTGTTGTAGAAGATATGATACAGACTGTAATAGAGTTATCCTATCTAATAATAGACAAATATGCAAATTGACCATACCTCCGACACACCTACAAGCCACGCCCACAAGCCACGCCCACCATCCAATCAGAGCTACTATGCAAATTAACCCAAACCAAGATAGCTACAGCCACAGAGAGCAAGGTTTCCTAGGTAACAGAGGAAGCCAAGCTTTCTGCCAGCCGTTGCAGGCCTAAGTCTCCACTCAAGCTACAAAGTTTCAATTATAGAAGGTAAACAAATTCAAACAAATGGCGGCAGAATGGAGCTTGAGAGAGCAGGCCAGGGTTGCCTCCGGCAACAGGGGAAGCAAAGCTTTCCACACACCCTGGCCAGGCCCACCCACTTAAGGCAACAAAGTTTCAATTATAACCCCAACACAAATGGCTGCGGGCCTCGGAGGGAGCCCCAGGCTTGGCTCTGCTCCAGGCTACAAAGTTTCAATTGTAGAAGGAAAATAAATTCCAGATACCAGGGCCTCCGCTTGCGTTGCCAGGGGGCATGGCCCGCCTGCAAACCACCACAGGCCCCTCGCTCAGGCCGCCCCATGCCCCATGGGAACCCCCACCTGATCCGGGACACCCTTCAGGACAAACCAGCTGGCCCCCACCCCTGTACCAGGCCTCTATCCTATCTAATAAAAGAGTACTATGCAGATTGATCATCACTGCAACACACAATATAGCTGCCCCCATGTGTTCAAAGATCCTGCCCCCATGTGGACACAGGATGGCCACCACAAGATGGCCAGCAGGAGAGGGCAGTTGGGAGGCACCTGGCCTGCAAGGGAGGGCAGTTGAGAGGGACCAAGACTGCAGGGGAGGACAGTTGGAGGTGATCAACCCTGCAGGAGAGGGCAGTTAGGGGTGACCAGGCTGGCAGAGGAGGGAAGTTGGGGGCAAACAGGCTGGCAGCAGAGTGGTTAGGGGGTGATCAGGCTGGCAGGCAGAAGCGGTTAGGGGCAATCAGGAAGGCAGGCAGGCAAGCAGTTGGGAGCCAGCAGTCCTGGATTGTGAGAGGGATGTCCAACTGCCCATTTAGGCCCGATCCCTGGGACATCCCTTGAGGGGACCCAGATTGGAGAGGGTACAGGCTGGGCTGAGGGACAACCCCCCTCCGTGCACGAATTTCGTGCACCGGGCCTCTAGTAGAATTATAAGATGTTAAAGTAAAAGACTTCTTGGATATAGTTCCAAGGATAGCAAAATTACAGCTTAGTTTCCAGTCTCCTATCCTTTGACCATGGAAAACATTGCTTATCCACTGAGCCCTTTTATAGCCTCAAAATTGTTTTCTTCATAGTACTCATATATCTACTACCCTTCAGTGTTAGTGGGTAAATATCATTTCCCATATGTGATTTTAGTTCAATCTTCTCATTATACAGATGGAGAAACTGAGACCCTGAAAATTGATTTGTCTTACAGTCTGCTTCATGTTTTCAGTGGGTGCCAAAATAATCCAAGCAGATAGATGAATGTCTATGTGTGCAAAATAAATATTCTTGTTATGAATATGTATGCCATCTCCCTAACATCCTCTCTTCCCCTGCACATATAGATGACTGTTCATTTGAAGTCTTTTTTTTCTGATTGAAAGTAAACCTAGGGAAGCTGAAAGTGCATTTCATTTAATAAATCTTTCTTGACCAACATTGGCAGTATTGAAGCAATGCCTTCTGAAAGATATAGCTCTTGTCTTTGCTTAATTAATTCATTATCATCTGAATACAGCAAAAGTAAAGACAGAAATTATTAGGTTCTTGTAATCTGTTGTTTACTTAGTTCATTACAACCAAGCTCTTCTATTCTTAAATGTCTTTTAACTTCTGAAAAAATGCAGGCAGAGAGGTTTCTTCCCCTTTGGTCCTCTTAAGGGCAGTGACACATTAAGGATACTATCATGTTTCGGGCTGCCAAAATATAATGGTAATAACACTGTGTGTTCTTCAAACATAATGTCCTTCCTACAACATCTTCCGTTGACAGGCATAATTACTTGAAGCATCCACAGGGGCCTCTTAATGAAACTTTCTGTGTTTGTGGTCACTTTTGTTTCATTTAATTAGCTGTCCTCAGGAACAGCACATGAAGACAGAAGACAGTTGCCTTCTTCCACAAGGAGAGGAGAATGTTAATGAATATCTAAGAATGGACTAGTTTGATGGTATGGAACTTAGAAGAATCACTTTCCTTTCAGATTGAGTAACAGCTTAATATATAAGCCCCCATGTTACAGCATTTTTGTAGCCATATAATCTCACCTATAAATTTGCAAATTTCTCATCAGATTACTATTGTAATAGATGTTAAAAAAGACCGTTTCTTATCTCAATTTCAATAGAAGCCAATGAAAATAGACTTCCTCCTTCTACAGTGAGATGTAAATCAAGACATAATGAATTCCATCTTAAACCACATTGGAGGTCTAAAAAGTATTCAGTTATTGGGCATAACAAGAATTTGGAGAGGATTTCATTGGAGAAATGTACCCTGTTGAGTCCTCTCTATCTAAGAGTGTCTGCATGAAAGGGGCAATTGCTTCCTAACCCAAAGTGTAATGAAAGGAACCTCAAGGAGATTGCATTGAGAGCCTGATAGGGAATCTCTGCAGGTACAGGACACAGATGAGTGAGGTTGATTCATACTTGAGGAAGCTAAAGCAGCTTGGAGCATGGAAACGGGCTTTGGAAAACAGCTGTCTTTTCTCCAACAGCGGATCAGAGGGTAGCATTCTAGGGACCAAATGTGGGAGCCAGACTGGTACCATCAGCCTGAAGTAATTGTCCAAGAAATTGGCCTATTGGGACTTCCAGGAATGATAGTATGAAGAAGGGGATGGATTCTCTCAGACAAACTGGACATCTTAAAAAGAAAAAAATATTTCAGAGCTCTGAACCACAGAGCCCAAGTTGTGTAGACCACCACTCGACAAGATGTATTCTTTTTGTCTTTCTCTTTTAAACAGTGTTTTGGGTAGGAATAGCAGTAGTCTATGGGCTTTTTGCTTGAACTACTCTCATCCTCTCTCCCACCCCAGCACAGTTGGCAAGAAATGTAGTTTTACCAGTTTGGAGATGGCCACAAAACCCCAAAAACTTTATTTTCAAAGGAGAAGGAATCAATTTGGGGAAGGAGGGGAAAATCTATAGTCATGTCTGCTAAAAGTGAAAAGTTTGGTAGGAAGCAAATAGGGAAAACCAGTAAGTAGCCTTGCTTGCCCAAGTTTGTGGTCCTGGATCATTCAGTCAAGACTGTTGTCTGCCTCTGGTCAATGTCCTTTCCAGCTCACCCAGTGATTACCAGATTTTATGTATTCTGTTCAAGCTCCTTATTCCACATCTGCCCTTTCCTCTTTTAGCTGGTGGAGCTACCGTCTGCATCCCAAAGATAATTGAAGTTGAAGTGGGATAAACTTTATGCTCACTCACCTCTTCTTCTGCCCTCTAGCCTAGGAAAAGAAGCTTTATTTATAGCTGGTATTGAGCTCATTTATCCTCTCCCATCTCTTCTATATTTACCCCTCCTCTGTATTTTTAAACTTATCTGCTTCACTGGCTTCTCAGCACCCTCTGTACATGCTCACACTGTTCTCACTTTAAAATTAATCCTGCCACCAGTCCCTTGTATTCCTTCATTTAAAGCCCTATATCAAGGCACTCCTTTGCAACTAAGAACATTGACAAAGGATTCTATATTTTGTCTTCACTTTTTCAGAGCCTACTTACTCTGCCCCTAGAAGTAGATGTTTTACATCTTCCATTTGACAAATCAAATGCTACTTTCTCATCAGTCTTGTGAGATTCGATGCTGCTGATGACCCCTTCCTCCCTTGACTTCCATGACACCACTGTCCTCTGGTTATCATCCTTCCTCCCTGATGCTTCATTCTCTCTGCCCATCAGTTTTCCATGTCTGAGAGTTCTGCCCTCAGAAATTTGATTCTATTACTCTAAATTTCTTCTTAAATTATGGCATCTGATCTCAAAATTTTAACCATAGACTCATAATAACCTGGGTTCCTGGACCAGATCTCTGTGTATTTAAGTCCTTGGACATCTTCATTTGAATTTCCATTCCCTGAGGACCACAACCTCAATGTGTCTAACATTCATCTTATCTCCTTCCAGCACACATACCTTGCCAACAGTGGTGAATGACATCTACCACCTATAATTCCGCTATTCAAGTCAGACACCTGAAATGAATTCTTACCTATTCAATTTACTTCTCCTTTATTGTCCCATATTCCACTAATTTTAAGTTATTTGGGTTTTACCACCTTTATATCTAGTCCATACTTTTCACCATCTTCTGTTAAAGTCTCAGTCTAGAACTTTCAAACTCTCACAGACTATGCTACAGTTTCTTGGTTTCTACAACTCTGCCACACTAAATGTTTTAAAATGCACTTTCCTGCTGAAATGTCTTTAATCCCCATAGCATTCAAGTTAAAGCATACATTTCTTATCTGGCATATGAAGTCTGTCATGATATAGTTTCTGCCTCTTTCCAAGACACTACTCTGTTCTCTACCTCCTGAACATAATCCTTGCTGCCTACTCCCCCAACACTACTCAGCCTTTTTATATTCACTGAACTATTTGTTCTTACATCTACTTTGTGCTTTATGCTGTCCCCACTGCTGCTATGCATTTGTTTTCTATTTGCTACTCACCTTTCAAGTCACAGAGCTTTTTCTTCTCCTCCAGTAGAATCGATTTCTCCTTTGTTTCTGTTCTGACTCTCTTCTATGAAGACACCATTGTGTCATCTTGAGATTCAGTTGGGTTTCCTGTAAGGTTCCTGGGATCAGAACTCCATTTTGTTTATTATTGAATACACAACACAGAGCACAATGCCTGGCACATGGTAGTCACTCAATGAATATTCCTTCAATATAATTGAATTAATGGTAAATAATTAATCTCCTAATTCCATCTCTTAAGGAAACTGAGGGAGGAGCCAGGCTGCAGGTAGGCTTCTAGAACTCTCTCTCTCTCTGGATCTTTGTGCTGAGACCCTTCAGTGACCAAAAAGGAAGTCAGTTCAAGTGGAAGGTCATACCCTGTGGTTGTTTTTCCTATTTATTCATCAATTTTGGAAATAAATAATGAAAAATCTCAGGATACATGCCCTAAAATTCCAGTCAATATTCTAATGCTTGGCACAGTGCAGGTCATTAAGGTTCTAAGCTAATTTGGAGACATAACCTAATGTTTAGCATTTGTGTTTATTTTTTCAGAGAAACAAAAGCATGTATGGTTGAATGACTTGCCAAAGGAAATTTCTAAGTTTTGGGTGAATTAGACAGAAATGCTTGCTTCTCTTAATTCAGTCCTGGACTCCTTCCCATGTCCTTTTTAAGGAAACTAGGAAATAAAATTGGGTGTTGTAGAAATGTTCTGTAACTGCTAGCATTTTGGATGAATTTTTTTTTTTTTTACTTTATTCACTCTATCACCCAATCCATCAAAGGATATTGGCTGACTACCCTTTACATATGACATGATGCTAGTCTCACCTTACCACCCAGCAGCTGTAGGATCTTGGATGAATTCCTAAACCCACTTAAGTCCCAGTTTCTCAGCAGTAGAATGCATTTGGAAAGAGTATAAAAGTATATGATTGACCCTGACCTTTAAGATTTGTTCATCAACTGGACATATGTGCACAGTAATCCATAGACCAGCAGTGCCACCGCATAAAGAAGTTTCCAGATTGCAGCTCCATATGAAGTAGCTAGAAAGCAGGAGAAGGGCATTGGCCAGAACGGTAAGGCCTCACTGAAAGGTTAGCTAAAACCCAAAAGATGTAACTTGTGGATAAGGAGTCATTGATTTTTTTTAATTAAAAAAAATTAAATGTTAACTTGAAGTGTCTTCTTGGCTCAGTGATGGTGGAAGAAATTGCCCTCTTTAGAATCTTCCCATCCTCACTTGCTCATCTGCATCTCCATTCTCTCTCTCTCTCTCTCTCTCTCTCTCTCTCTCTCTCTCTCTCCTGTCCTCCTGTTACCCATCCTTTTATCTGCTGCATATTTTCACAAACTATTAATCAGTCATGTAGGCTTATTTTATACCTCCTCCTTCTTTAGAACCTGGAAATCTTGTTGGTATTGTTAATGAGGCCATAGTCCAAAGCTTATGAATTCTAGAGATTTAATTCTGGGACAGAAAATCCCTGGCTGACTCATGGAAAAAGCCATGTGTTATTATTTTGTTCTATTTTACTGACTTTGTAGATTTGATACAGTATAACTTAAACAAGGGCTGTCAGATACTCTGTTGAAGTATTAACAATTCAGATAGTTTATGTATTTAATACATATTAATAAATCACCCTCTTAAAGGTAAAGTCCCTTTCATTTGTTCATTCCTTTCTTGGTTGACCCACATGTCATTGAAAACTGTCAAGAGACACATTCTATAACCACAGCACACATAATGCTGATGAGGCACAGTTGCTTAGCAAAGCATTTGAGCTTCCTTTGCATGGTCTGTCCTGTATATGACACCTGGTATCTACCCCAAACATCAAGAGGAAAGCAAGAAAGACTCAATTCTTGAAGCAAATATTTTCCTTTATTTGGGGTATAGTTGGGGTATGCCAAAAGCAATGTGTTGTTCTTCTTAGAAAAACCAGGTAAGTGGAAGGGGTGGCTCAGAGCACTGATCCCTCTTTCAAGCTGGCAGGGGTGAGTCAAGAGGAAACATCATTCTTCCTTACATTGTAGAACTGCCTGTTGGGTGGCATGAATTCCAAGCAAGCGAAGCAAGGTTCTCCCTAACTGCTACTGTCTTTCAGCATTTAAAATAAGCAGGTAGAAAAGTTAAGATAATCCCTGGGAGAAAGTACAGTCATAAGGCCGTCAACCTTGATGCCAAAAGATTGTTTCGCTTTCTGGATTATGGTATGAAAAATTTGTGGGACCCCAGTTGGTGATGATTTTTAGGAATGTTGATTGAGTTGCCTAATAACTCCTCATGGGCTTGGTTCATTGACCTTAAACTTTTGTAATGTTTGGATAAGACTTTCAAATATTTTGAAAAATTATTATGTAAAAGGATTTAATAATAGCCAATGATGACATGACAATCTTAGGTAAATGGTTTGTAAGAATGTGCCCTAAAATTTAGGAACATAGACATAATAAAGCAGAAATTTTGGATTTAGGGGGAGATAGTGAAGAAATAATTTACTTGGAAATATATTGTGTGAAATAGGAGAAAAATCTTCTAAAATTCAAGGTAAGGTGACTTGACAGGCCCAAGGACAAGCAAAAGGAGGAAATATTGATTGAAGTAGTTACTGGTGAGCTGTGGGACATTTTTCAAGCACATTCACTTCTGTGATCCAATGCCATCGCAAATACAAAGGACACTGAGATATGTCTGTGAATCATTCATGAAATGACTTTAAAATGTTCTCTTTAATTAGTGATGACAACCCACTGTCCAGTTGAGGGGCCTCAGTGGGCTGGATTAGATTGAGTCCACCACGGAGAGTGTTCAGTGACCCAGCATATGGAAGAAAGTCCTCCCATATTGTCAGAGCTGCAGTGAGCGGAAACTGTATGTCTGAGCTAGCTAGAAAAACATCCTTTTGACTTTTACAAGAGACTTTTAAAGAGTGGGCATAATTGAAACAATGTGTTTTCTAAGAGAACGAGACATAAAGGAAATTGCCTCCACAGAGAGCAAAAGCCTTTGTCATATTCAAGAGAAAGAAATAAAAAACCTTGCGCCTGAATCTCCCAGGGAGTCAGAGACTACACTTTTCAAGGGAGTTAAATAAGGTGCTGTGTTTTCCAAATCCTATATTTGGGGCCAGGATTCCAGGCCCCATGTGAAGGATCTCTAAGACCAAATTAATGGCACCTGCATTGTGCCTCCAATCACATCACTATGAACCGGCATAGTGTCTGGTGACACAAAAGGACATTCAAATTGTGGGATATTAATCATCATATAGACACTTGCGTGTAAGTTTAACAACTCCCAAGTCTTTGTCTGCCTCTCTCTGCTGACCTGTGTCTACATCTCTCTTTCTCTGTTGCCCTTTGCAATCAAATCCAAACTCTAATCTGGGCAATGTAGATTGAGAGCCACACATTTGAGACTCTAGACTAAGCATGGGCATAATTCACAAAGCTGACATGGCCCAGCAACCTTTGGTAACCTACTAAATCCAGAAGTAGGGATGAGAGAGGACACTGGGGTCAATGGAAGGAAAAGAATATCACCTCCTTCTTCAGACAATATATTGCAGAGCCCAAAATGATCTGCTCAAACACATTTTCTAATTAGTGCTAGAACCAAACACCAGCCTCTCAGGTTGGAAGAAATCAGCACTCCCAGACTGGGATGTAAACCAAAGATAAGTTGCATTTCTTGGCACAAATATTGAAGCAGAGGAATATAGTCTCTTTGATGATACATTGGTACCTGATTTTTGACAGAAAGTTATTTGCAAGATGGGCTATGATCTGAGTTTCAGAACAGACCATTAAAACCTCCAAGGGGAACCAAGGGGAATTTTATTCATTCACATTGCTGGGCAATGTCAATGAAGGGCAAGTACTATTTCTGTTGCTGTGAAAAACTGGGCTGTTTCAGGCTATGACTGTGTGTGGTCAGAGGAGCATATGTTTAGCAGTTGTTTTTCTAACACTGAGGATGGGTTGTTCTGTGATAAACTCCCACATCAGCCCAATCCATCCTTGTAGGTTGGCATTTATCGTGCATTTCGTGCAGAGAGGAGACTTGTTTGTTCTCTGTAATCATTGAGGATAAACCTCAGACTGAGGACAGAACAATCTCTTAAAATATTAATATCTGGTCAATTAATTCTCCTGCTTAACACCTTCAAAGTTTCCTAATACCCTTGAAGTAATGTTCAACATTGTAAAAGAGCTTCCAAAGTCATAAAGGGTCTGACTCATGTCCTCCAGTCCTTTTCTGCACCACACTTGGCTCTTAGTGCTCCAGGCACAGTGACCTCTCAATGGTCCTTGAATTGCACCAGTTGCTCACCTCTCTTACTGGAGTTTCCCCCCACTAGGACTGCCCCCCATACACACATGACCAGTTTCTTTTCCCTTTTCAGGTCTCAGATTAAGTGTCACTTTGATAGGAAACTTCTTGCCTGAATTCTTTAAAGGGAAAGCCTAAGATTTTATTATTATTGCACCTTGTATATTTTTATCATCATCATTATAGTTGTAATTACTCAGCTATTTCCATCTTTATTAGACTGCAGACTCCATGAGGTTAGGAGCTATTTCTGCCCCAGCCTCTGCTCTGGTTTCAGTTCCTTGCACATGTTCTGGCATTAAGTAGGTGATCAAGAAATACTTTCTGGAGATTGAGTGATTTGTAACTACAACTTTAGTCACTGCAGTCTCATGCTGTCATATAGTAAAATTGCATTGCTGGAGATCCTTTTAGGAGGCACATATTTTAAGCTTAACAAAAGGAACTTACTTTTGTTAATGTACAAAGGCAACAGCAGAACTCTTACAGGAATAAAATTACAAGGAGCATTCAGTCCTCATGATTCTGAGAGTAAACCAATCACCATTTCAGGGCGAGATGAAAGATGTTTCCCTCTTGCCTCATCCATCAGGGTATTACAGTTGGCAGACTTCTTTATGAATTCACTTTTCTCCCTCTCAGTGTTCTTGGATGAGGCCTGGTACATTTTTCAGTGACACTACAAAGGACAGAGCATCAGAATAGTCCCAAAGCAGGGCTGTTCTGTGTCCACAGATTAGTATGAAAGGCAAAAGATGATACCAATTTCTCAAAGTTGGTTTGGGCCGACTACTCCTGAGAGTGAAGGATGCTTGTGGCAAGGTTCATACTTTAGCCATGGGGTTAAGCCTTTTAGAGTTCGGAGTGGAAGAACTTCAGCTTATAAAGTCAATAAAGGCATAACCATTCCAACTCTGGAAGGGGAGGACCTTGGTGATGTTGCCTCAGCCCACTGCTCAGAGACTCAAGGCTCCCCTTTGTGAAGAGGGGAACTCTCTTACCAGCCTAGAACTCACCTCGAGAGTATCTATGAGGAGGCCTTCTGAGACCTGAATTTGAGTGCAGAGACATGATACAGATTATGACATTTTACATGCTTTTACAAATATGCAAAATATTAATGTTTATTAATTTATTAACATTAGGTAGAACTCTTTCTAATATAAACAAGTAGGTTCTCCTTATTCAGTAAATTTAATCCTATAAAGATAATCCATTCTTCCTTGAACATTGGGGATTTTCTCATGCCTTCCTGCTATGATTATTAGTTTTGATTTCCTAGAATTATAATTGCAAATACAGCAACTGTGAAAGATTGGAATAAATGTTTATAGATCCAAGAAAATAATCTGAAAATTTCATTTCTTGGCTCCTCAATTACTAATATAAGCTTATTTTCTCTTCCTTTTTTCCTTCTAAAATTAAATGTTAAGAAAATTTCGACTGAGCAAGTCATCCAATTTGATGAGTCACATTTTTTTGGAATACTTGTCATAATTTTTTTTTTAATTTATTGTTGTTGACATACAATACATATTAGTTTCAGGTGTACAACAGAGTGATTAGACATTTATATAACATACAAAGTGATCACCTTGATAAGTCTAGTACCCATTTGACACCATACATAGTTATTACAATATTATTGACTACGAGGGGCCCAGTGCACAAATTTGTGCACCTTGAAAGGAACTGTGTGCTGCGAGGCTGCAGTAGGCACAGGGGCAGGTCTCGGCCCATCCTCCACACCCCTGCCTGGCACCTCCCACTGCAGCCCCTAGTCCCCATCTGCCGGCAGCTCTGCTCCCGCCGCCACTGCTCCCACACACTGATGGTGCTAGCCCCGCTCACACCCGCTGACAGTGCAGAGCAATTGGGGCCAACACCAGCAGTGGGTGCGAACAGTGTCTGCTGCCCCAATTGTCCCTTAGGAGCAGGGGGAGGTGGAGAAGCCCTCAGGGGCGATCAGGGCCGGCAGCCGCTGCTCGCACCTGCTGATGGCACTGAGTGATTAGGACCAGTGCCAGGTACCATCAGCGGGTGCGAGCGGCGGCTCCAGCGCCAGCAACAGGTGCAAGTGGGGCCAGTGCTGGCAGCAGGTGTTAGTGCTGGGCAGAACCACAGAGCACGGGAGCAAAGAATTTTCAGTAACCACCAGACGCTCGCACTGATGACAGCAACTGGTGCCCCACCTTGGCACCCCCGCTCACCTGCTCCACAATCCCACCACGGCCAATGCCTGCCATGTTCTGCACATGTCTCCTGGTGGTCAGTGCACGTCATAGCAACTGGTTGTTCGGTTGTTCCAGTCGTCCCGCTGTTCGGTCAATTTGCATATTAGCCTTTTATTATATAGGATATTTCCTATACTGTACTTTATACACCCATGGCTGTTTTTATTTTTATTTGTTTTTTAAATATATTTTTATTGATTTCAGAGAGGGAGGGAGAGGGGGAGAGATAGAAACATCAGTGATGATAGAGAATCATTGATTGGCTGCCTCCTGCATGCCCCCTACTGGGGATCAAGCCCACAACCCTGGCATGTGCCCTTGACCAGAATGGAACCCAAGACCCTCTATCCACTGAGCTAAACCAGCTGAAGGGTTCCATTACTGTTTTTATCATGGCAATTTAAGACATATAATAATAACTAAAACTTTAATTATGTCTCCTACAGTATTCCACAGTATTCTATAGAGTATTTACTTGGTGTGAATTTAGATAGGAAGAAAAACCTCCAAACCAAATTCACCTGATTTTTGATGTCTAGGAATCAAGAGATTATAGAGTTTGAGAAGCAAGTTGTACTAGTAAATAGATGTGTGTGTGTGTGTGTGTGTGTGTGTGTGTGTATGAGAGAGAGAGAGAGAGAGAGAGAGAGAGATTGAAAGATTCTCTCATCCTGAACAACTCCCTATGGAAGAACAACTTTTATTTTATTAAGACTTTACTTTTTCGGAATGTCTATCCTGATGTAGGGATTGTGCTTCTAGAAAGTTAAACATGTTCCATTGTAGCCAGTAACTTGGGCATTGCAAGCAGAAGGCAAGTTGCGATGGAAAAAGATAAGAAGACTAACTGGCAAAGGAATATTAATTTTAGTTGACATGCACAAATGATGACATATGCAAAACATGAGCATTCCATAATTAAGGAAGCTAACACCGAGGTTTTACTGTATGCCTGATATCACACACACACACACACACACACACACACACACACACACACACACCATTCAATCTTTATAGATTTGTGAGGTGGATATTATTATTCACATTTCATAGATGTTAGGTTGCTTGCCAGAGTATATATAATCAATATGGAATTCAAACCAGGTCTCCCTAACTCCGATTATTATGATCTTTCTATTATACTCATTACATATCATGCCAGATGGGCTCCAGCAACTGCAGTCCTACTATGTGCCCAAAGGAGGAAGAATAGATGAACTTGGCAAACAAGAGGGATGATTCCACATTAGGGAGCTATTACCCAAAGAAGGCTACTGTAGTTATATTAGCAATTAAATAAATTAGACTTGAAGACACAATCATTACTAGAGATAGAGTCCCTTCATAATGAAAAATAAATATTCAGTTCACTCAGAACTGTGAAAGTTTCTGTTTAAGTCACCCACCTGTGGTATTTTGTTACAGCAACCCTAGAAAACTAGTACACAGTTATCCTAGGGCATTTGCACTCATGTTCTCTCTACCCAGAATACTCTTTCCATAAATACACATGGGTCTCATTTTCCTGGTAACTTTAGGTAGGTCTTTACACAAATATCATTTCTTTTCTTTCTTTCTTTTTTTTTTAGAGAAGAGTTTTTTATTTTTTTAAATCTTTATTGTTGAAAGCATTACATATGTCCCCTTTCCCCCCTCCAGCCCCCTCCATCCCCCCAGGCCCTCACCACCCCACCCTCTAAGTCCATGAATATCAATATTGTTTCAATGAGGCCTTCCCTTGGCATCCTACAGAGAAGTGAAACCTCCCCTTGCCAACATTTTCTACCCATTTCCCTGCTTTATTCTTTTCATAGCACTTCTCTCTGCCTACAACTCATATATCTTATTTATTTTATATTGTCTGTATTCCATCAATAGAATGTGAGCTCTACAATGGTAAGATTTGTCTATTTCATTCATTGCTTTATTCCCAGAGCCAGAATAGTGCTCATCACAAGGTAGACACTAAATAAATATTTATCAAGTATATTTAGTTTTCAGGTGTGTTTTTTAAATCATTAAAAAAATTTTCAATTACAGTTGACATACAGTATTATATTAGTTTTAGCTGTACACCTCAGTGATTAGACATGTAACTTACTAAGTGATCATCTTGGTAAGTATCATGCCCATTTGACACCATACATAGTTATTAAAATATTATTGACTATTGCTATCCCCTATGCTGTATTTGACATTCCCATAACTATTCTGTAACAACCAATTTGTATCTTAATCCTTTCACCTTTTTCACTCATCCTCTCCAACCCTTCTCCCATCTGGCAACTGTGAAAATGTTCTCTGTATCTATAAGTCTTTTCAAATACGTTTGAAGAAATTTCTCTCAGTAGTCCCAATAGTAAGGCTTTAATTTACTGGTTGTTAAAGGAGAAGGCAGGCATCCCCTACAGAGGAAACCACGCTCATTGGCAAGGGGACCTGAAAGCCTGCTGAGGTGAGTGGGCCCGTGGCTGGGCCAGGAAAGGCCTCACCTGTAACCTCACCCAGAAAACAAAGGTGACTTGCTATTTTCAGAACTTCTCTGAGATTTCAAAATTACATTAAATAACTCTGTCAGTCAGAAAAAAAAAATTTGTTTTCCTTTAACCAGGGTGGCATTAGGGATATAATATTTTCTCTTTTAATGGGCAGTTTCTTTTCCTTCATATTTTTAAATTTTATTTTTGAAAGTAGAACTTCCATTGTTTAGTTCAGAGAAAACAACGTCAGTAACAGCCTGCACTTTGAGGGAGAAGTGTTCTACTGTTCGTGTGTGTATAGTTGGACTTAGTTGAGTTTTAAGGTTGTCTGAAATATTTTAACATTAAGAAAGCGGTCTTTATTTGCCCTCCTGGCTCTCCTAATGTTCATTTCACTCTATACTAAATGGATTGCTTTGTTTTTGGGCAGTCTCCACTGATTTGAATTTAAAGATATACCTCCTTTCATTGTGCACTTATGGGTGACCCAAGAATTCAGTTTTGCATAACACATATTCCTTTAAACAAATAAACAAAATACAAATATTTGCAGATGGCTTGATTTTTTTTCCAGTAAGGTGAAATGTGCCCAGAAGTGCTTTGAGCATGTTTCATCTCATGGGAATCGAGAATAGTTATGGGTTGTGACTTTGAAGTTGGTCAGAGTTGTGACTACTTTCGTCAAACCGGACAGCCTCTTTACATTGCATTCTCCTGTGTTTCTGAAATTCATAATTCAAAAATATCTAAAATTAGAATAACAGCATTTACCTCATCTATTTTTGTAAGGTTAAATGAGATCATGCATATACAGTATTTGGACCAATGCTGGACACATAGTAAATATGAGGTAAATGTTAATTATTGTTAATGTCATTATCTCATGGCGTGACTTTTGTGTTTGTTTCCTCTGTGTTTCTCTAAGTTTTCACATTGGCAGGAAGATTTCTTTAAAAATACAATGACACACAAACAATCCATAACCTTAAAAGCACACTCACCTATAGAACGGCCTATGTAAGTAAAAGTCAAATCCCATAATCGCTGGCCCCCTTTTTCTTTCCTCATGAGCTCCAGGTCAGACTAGGAGAATTGAATTGGGAACCAGAAGAATCCTTATCACTGTAGAGACAAAGGAACTTGAATTCTGGGAGCTTGGAACACAGTAGAATGTAAACAAAAGTTTACCAAATAAACCTATTGATCCCTAAAATGTTTCTATTTATTTTTCTGTTAGGTTAGGTGTGCAGAATTTCAAGGCCAGAACAATGAATTAGGGACAACACAGTTATTGGTAATTATTTGATCTAATATAATAGCTGTAGGCTATGTTGTCATGGGCAATGCAGTAACTCTCTTAGACATAAGTAAGAGGGGCCCCTGCTCGTGGAGCCCTGCTCTTGAGGGTCCTGCCCTGGCTCTATTCTGGCCAACCTCCTCCCCATCAAATGAAGAGTTTGGTGGACAAGAGAAAGCCTGCTTAGAGCCCCACCCCCCTTTTCAGACTACACATATATACTTGAGACCCCCTCCCCCCAATTCCATGCTCAAATGGCTTCAAGCAAATCCCCTAAGTCTGTCCTCCCTAAGCAGACCACAGACAGTGTGCACACCCCTGAGCCCCGGGCATGGCCAAGGAGCAGTGGTTTTTGGAGTGGGAGAATGGGGTGGGGATGTGAATGGAGCTGCATGTACTAGTATGTCCACAAGGCCCCTCATTGTGCAGGATAGAGCCCCAGATGAGAATCGAGGAGGAAACAGGCTGTAAGCTAGTGGGCCTGCGTGGAGAGGGGCTGGCTCCCCCAGTGCTGCCACATTCTGGAACTCAACGGGATACAAGAATTTTAAATTCAAATCTAGCCTCCCAGGTGTTTTAAAGTGCTCAAACATATTTATGCAGCTGCTTGTTTCCTTGGTTTACATAACTTTGTGCTATGGCATGTTATGTAGAATTCCGTCAGTGCTGTGCTCTGGACCCCACAAATGCTAGATGCAGCAAGGACATGTCACAGAGTACTAGATTACAGAATGTCAGAGCTGGGGATTGTCATGATCAATATAGTACAATTATTTCATTTTAAAGAGAAGGAAAATTAGATCCTTTACAGATTGGCAAAATTTACAGCTTTATAGATTCTTTGATGAAAGAGGACCCAGGTTCTGGTCACTCAGAAGATATGATGGTTAAGTATGGCTTCACCTATGCTCATGATTGTGTTGGCAATTTATCAGAAGATGTTGAGATTTTATTGTATGTTTTACGCACGTTAAGTGTTTGGTTAACTTTTCCTGACAGATGGTGGTTGGAGGTACACTGGAGAATTAGAATTCAACTCTCACTCTCCTCCAGGTAGTCACTGCCTACTTCTAGGAGGTTGTTGCCTAAGCCTGTCAATGGGCAGCAGACCTAAGTAGGTAACCTAGGTGACCATACTCTGTTCCACTGGATGCCTTCATCCCGGATGCTACTAAATGCACCAGGAACAGATGCCCACCTCAATGGAGCCCACTCGACTTGCCCAACACTCATTAAATTGCTAATCAGATTGTTTTGCCTGACAGGATTATTAGTGATGAATTAGACTCTGTCTTAGGAAATTTGCATATAAAATATGGAGATAACTGGGAAAGGTGCTGGGGGCAGAAGTTAAGTGCCACACAGAGAGAAAGCAGCGTGGTGACATCATGCAGGAGCAGGAGCTGGACAGGCAGAACAATGAGGTCAAGGAGAGAAGCTGAGTCCTGCCAGTGGAGAAGATTGGACAAAAGCAAACAGATGTATAGCTGAGTGGGGCTGGGTGGGGGCAGGGAAACAAAATAACTTGGTCATTAGCATTACTCAGATTTTCAATGAATTGTAAACTTCCAGTTGCATGAGGCCTGCCTGAGTGAAACTGATTTTCCTTCCAAAGATTTCTTACCATTTAGCTTTTCCTGGAGCAAAGAAACATAACATTGACAATGGATAACATTTAGTGAGTTCTCACTTTTTTTGCCAGAACTGTTTTCAAGAATTTTCTCTTTAATTCGCAAAACAATTCTTTGAAGTCGGTACTTCTTTAACCCCTTATTTAAAAATAAGAACACTGGGGCAGGCAAAAATGGTTAGATAACTTGCCCAAGGTCACATAGTGAGTAGAGACTAGAATTTGGAATTTACATGTTGGTAGTATTATGATTTAGAGCCCAAATTCTACTCCATCACCTCTACATGGCTTGTGTTCTGTGTTCCCATATTTGCTAGTATTTATTGCTCACCCCTCACACACTCTCTTCTAGGTTGAGTTGATGTTCTTTGCAACCCCAAGTTCCTAACTAATCTAATTCTTGGCAACAGCAGATCTGCCAATCTCAATCGCTAGGCAATCAACTTGAACTCCCTTTTCCAGGCACATAGTGGTGCTTTGCTGACCCTGCCTGTCACATAAGCTGGCCAACTCCTGGGAATACAATGTTCCTACGAAGACTGATCCTCTCTCATAGCACATCCTGTCCTAAACTCAACCGAATTGTGTCTGTCTCCTCCACCCAACTGAGCTCTGCTGAGAATATAAATTGTTCATTTATTTATTTTGTGTCTCTGGTACTTCGTACACTGTCTGGGACAAAGCAGATGCTCCAAAACCATTCAGTAAATAGCACCTTTCATTTATATTCTAGGCTTTAAATGTCTATTCACACTCTGTCCTAGCCTACCTTGGGAATAAGCCAATTGGTTGATAAAGAATATATACCTAATGCTAGGGGCTTTCCACTCAGATTGATAACATGTAGGCATTTTTAAAAAATTACTTTGGTAGAGACAGAAGGCCAGACCAATAACTTCATATCAAGATGTATGTAATTGGATTAATAATACATATTTTCAAATAATACCTTTACTTGCATAGCACTTTATAGAGTGAAAAGCATTTTCATTTAAGTGGTCCTCTTTGATACTCATAGTGAACCTCTGAAGGTGTATTATTCTAGCCGTGAAACTGCTCCTCACGCAACCATGGCACAGCCACATGGGCTGACGAGGTCTCCTCTGCTGCTGCACTTCTGTGTATCCTGCACTCTGGCTCCCTGGTGGCCAGGCCTAGAAAACCCCAGGATTGGGTGGGATGGGAGTGAGGCTGGTGGAGCTCCCCTCAGTTCCATCTGTGATCTACCCTCTGCAAATAAGGGGGGCAGGTGGTCATTTCCCCTGGGTGTTACGCTCCTTGTCCTTATCCTGCCTTTCTCCAGCCTATCACACTCCCAACTATGATGGAGGTTGAAGATAATTTTTCTAAAGGCTCAGATTTCAGAGGAGCTTGTATACCTACCTAAGGACTTGGCCTTCAAAAGGGGGGGTAAACCATAAAAAACTGTCTCTCTCCTAATCTCCTTCATCTTTATCTCCTTCATCTTTGTTGCTTCTCCTTTCCATGCCACCTCCCCAGTCAATATCTCTTCTCTAACCACCCACATGTTTCCTTGAGAATCTCCATCATTCTCCATGGGAAGGTGCTTTACCACCCTTTCTACCTTCCTAATCTTAGCCAACTTATTAATTTACTAGAGGCCTGGTGCACAAATTTGTGCACGGGAGGGGTCCCTCAGCCTGGCTGGTGATCAGGGCCAATTGGGGGGGCTGGCCAGCCAAGGGGAGGAATCACAGGAGGTTGGCCGGCCGTGTGAGCTTGGCCAGCCTCATGAGATTGGCTGTGGGAGCACACTGACCACCAGGGGATAGCTCCTGAATTGAGCATCTGACCCCTGGTGGTCAATGCGCGTCAGAGCAAATGGTCAACTGGTCGTTCAGTCATTCAATTGCTTAGGCTTTTATATATATAGATGAGGCTCTTATCTGATCAGTCATTGGTTATTAATGAGCCACAGTCCAATAAGTGATGATGGACATAGGAACTTCTCACTAGGGAGAGGCCAAGTAAATTTCTTCCTAAGATTACCTGCAATGCTGGCATACGTTGTCAAAACCAAAATTACTTTCTCTGAGATAACACAGTCAAATTTCTTATGTAGAAAGAATAGTCACCGACTTCTTGAGAACAATAAACTCTGGCATTACTGTAAAGGCTTTTGACTATTTCCTGGGCATGGGTCAAGTTACCAGAACCTCTACAAGGTGAAACCTGTTTCTTTTTGCCAACCGAAAAGGACAGACCACCTCTGTTTATTTTATTTTTTAAAAAATTTTAAACACTTTCTTCTTTCACACTAAACCCAGTTCCCCTTCACCAGGGTAGTGGGGTCAGAGAATTTTACCATGGTGCTAAGAAGATGGATCCTTAGAGAATTTAAGTGAATTACCAAGCAAGAGATGATGTAGGCTCTACAATGTCTCACTCATAAATATTAATTGTGTACGCTGCATGAGATTTACTGGCAGCTCTGAGAAAACTTCTGATGGTAAATTATTGAATCTGAATTTCCTTTCCAGCTCCCTGTTATTTTTTAAAAAAACAGGTTAAAAACTTTCAAAAGCTCTTGGTTTATAATAATCAGGAGGTAAATTTTTATCTCTTAAATTGTCAAAGTGAAAATTTCTGAAGACAATAAGCTAGAAGTTAAATATTCTTTATGTAATAACTTCTTTTTAGATCCTGCAGAGTTAATGCTAATAATATTTATATTCTGCTTCATTGTCTCCTTTACCGATACTGTGCCTTGCCCTTGTAGGAATTAAACACGGTTTCTGCTAGAATTCTATGTATGATTTTATTGAGAATGTTTGCATAAAATCATCACAGAAGTTAGACCCTTGCCAATTAACCTCCAGGCCAGGTTAATTCTTCTCTGCTGTTGTGAATATTCCTTTAAAAATCAAGCGATGTGAACGTTAGTGCATTTACCAAAATGAAAGGCCCTGAAAAACGTATTATCAATTCTGGCAGAAGAAAAAATTCTGGCTCGTTTTTTTCTTAAGCAGTGCTTTATCCAAGGAGACATGCATGTCCCTTCCTCCCTCAGTCAGCCTTTTGGATCAAGCCTGAAGACTGTTGAGTTTAAAGAAAACACCTTCTTTTTCACTTTGTGTCCTTCCAAAACTCTAATTTTACCTTACACAACCTTCCGCCACCCAGATTTTGCTCTCTCTCTCTCTCTCTCTCTCTCTCTCTCTCTCTCTCTCTCCTGTAGTTAATACACACCTGCAGTAAGTGGAATTTCCCTTGGTGAATGCTTATTCCATTTGCTTTAACAACCACTTTATGTGCCGGGAATTGGTTGTTCACTTCTGCCAGCAGCCTAAGGACACTTGGGATATATTTCCAGATTGTCAAGGAATGGAGCTCTGTTCTTAAGCTAAGGGCAATGGCTCCTTTTCTTCAAAATGGTGGGTTACCACAGGATGTATGACCTGTGGTCTTTCTAAAGCCATGGAAGAATGTGACTGGTATTCAAAGGCTTTCCTTTCAAGCTCGGGCAATTTTGTAGAGGAAGGTGCTGCGTGGGGCCTGCTATAGCACAAGTTTATAGCAGGATGTTAAATAAAAGTCTTCTCCTTGTTTTTCTTAAAGCTGAGGCCTCAGAGCTAAGTAGGTGGACATACCCCACATTCTGAAGAAGGTGCTCTATCATCCCCGGAAGATGAGGATTTTCTTGAGGTAAATGAATGGACAGCTGTGCAATGGCCTTCTCTTTCCACCACGGAGAGGATAGGATCACCTCCCTGTCCATCAAGAGAGGCTGAGGGCCACAAGACCCCCGGCCCAACGTCTTCACCCCAGAGTTGGCAGGAATGTCTGTCAGGAAGGAGTTTGCCATTTCAATCCCCTCCATGCCATGTACATCAACAGGAGAAAACTCGAAGTCCTGTAGCATCGAAGGACTACTCTGAACGAGAGCCAAGTATGGGAGAAAGTTCTTGAAGAACTTGACCTGTGCCTCCTATACTTTGGTGTCTGAGGGATTATATCTAGTTCTCACCTGGAAAATCCAAAGATGTGAAGCCAGCTGACACTGCCTCTGATTGCAACATGAAGAGAGAGGGCCAACTTCACATCCAGATTTGGCAGGAAAGTTGTAGACTATTTTTCCTTGATCGGCTGCCTCCTGCATGCTCCCTGCTGGGGATGGAGTCCACAGCCCATGCATGTGCCCTAACTGGAATCGAACAGTGACCTGCTGGTTCATAGGTCGATGCTCAACCACTGAGCCACGCCAGTTGGGTGAAAGTTGGTGACTATTTAGCTGAGAGCCAGAACAAGCACAAAGCAAGGTCTGGGCTTTTCATTGTGCAAAAGGTCCCACTCCAAAGGGATGCCTAATACTAGCAAGGACCCAGCAGAGAGAGCAGCATGGGGAGCAGGGTGGAAGGCTGCTTTGCAGGGTGGAGCCAGAGATTACAGACGACAGGAAAAGGATATTTTG
This sequence comes from Cnephaeus nilssonii, assembly GCF_951640355.1. Classification (NCBI taxonomy): domain Eukaryota; kingdom Metazoa; phylum Chordata; class Mammalia; order Chiroptera; family Vespertilionidae; genus Cnephaeus; species Cnephaeus nilssonii. The sequence goes on from NC_137080.1 coordinate 30,265,167, forward strand.
TGGAGTGGTCTTTGTGGGGAAGGGGCCAACGGGTCTTCAGAAGTGCCATGAAAGAAAGAACCAACATTAGATTGCCTGGTGAAGAGTGCCACTGTAATAGTCAAGGTTGCCTTTTTTCCTCATACTTTTCCCCCTTCTGCCACCCTCCTCCTGACCCCACAGGCAGCAGTGAGAGGGAGGAGTGAATGAGGAAGGTGAAGGAATGGTGACCAGGCAGAGCCTTTCTGTGGGGTTTTGAGCCAGAGAGAGGCTCAGGGAAGAGGAGCCAGAAAAACTGTAAATCATTTGAGAGGTTGAAAGTTGATATTAGACAGGACTAGACTTTTTTTTAATACTTAAAGATGATACTTTCATTATGTCCTGAAATACACCAGAGAAGCTCTGAGATCCATCCAGAGAGAATGAAGAGAAGGCTTATATATGAGAAAAAAAAATAAAGATTTCCTTTTCCTCTTCATACTCTACTGTGTCGAACTTTTTCAGCTAAATTCCATAAGTAAATATTTGGTAAAAACTTACACCAGTTTATTTTACTTCTGTTGGGAAGCCCATGTAGCCAGAATCCCCTACAACACATTAACCTTGAATTAACTAACGGGATTCTGAATGCCTTGGGTGAGAGGGGCTCATTATTGATTTAAATAAAGATTTTCATGTCCACTTATAAGCTTTTCTAGCATTTGCTCTAGATGCTCTGGATCTTTTTTGGTTAGGTAATAACCAAAAAAGATCTGCTCTCTGAGATTGGAAATAAAACTTGGAGCAATTCAGATAATGGCTCATGGCCTTGGTCCTTGCTAGAAATTTACTTGACAAAATACTACACATTGTTTGGAACTATGAAGTTCACTATTTTCCTTTGAATAGGAATGCAGGGGAACTCTTTATTTCAAATGCTACCTTAGATCATGTGGCGTGATCCCTTAATGTAGCTAATCTTTGTCTTGGCCGTGTGCCTGAGTCTAGATGATACACATGGGCTTAGAGAAAATTTTACTGTGGTGAGTGGAATCATGTCTTGGGGATGGATATTCCATTTCTTACAATTACAAAATAACTTTGATATCACTATTTAGGGACTGGTTCTGAGATGGCCTAAAGTCTTAGCCTCTAGTGACATAGTATATACTAGGCTTACCTGCAATAAATTGAGCCCCCACGCAATGAAACCTTAGGGCTTCTGTGAAACCAATAGAAATGTGGTGAAATGCACACACTGAGACTGCTAAGCTACCCGTGCAATTGCCAAGAATTAGATGGTTTTTCTCTCCAGAAGGGATTAGGCTGATGAATTCCAAATACAGGAGGGAATGTGTAAGTGATGGATATTAAGATAGTTTCTTCTTTCTTTTTATATCTCATATGCATAAAGCCAAATAATTAAGTATAAAATAGAGCAGCTAAGATTAGGATTAGACAAAATAAGAAAACATTTAAAGCAGGATTGATAAAAAAAGAATGTGCAGTCTCTTGGACCTGTTATACAGCAAAAGCAATGCCCTCTTGGAAAATATGTCACTGAAGGCAAATGATTGGGCTCTAGAGGTCCATTCGAAACGCTTGACTGCATTCCCATATTTCACCAAACATTTTAGTTTGGGCTATAGAGAAGTCTGTGAAGTGTTGGCCTCCCCTTACATTGCCTTCTACAGCGAGTTTCCAAAAGCATCAAACTCATCTTTCACTTTAAAGTAGAACCTAGGCTTCAATGCTCTCAAGCTGAACTGCTTGTCCTAAAGAATACCATGATCACTTTGATATTCAAAATGAAATCAAGAGGCTTATTAAAACCAACCCTTGAACATCGTCAAACATTTTACTCATTTCTATTTGGGAACAAGGGGCCTAGTTGCAAAAGGATTAGAAGTGGGCTTACCCTTTCAGAGACTCTCCTGAGCCCACCCTTTCAGAAATTGCAAAGGCACATGTTATTAAATAGGTTTATTCCTGTTTAGTTGTGTGGTTCATAAGTAAAAATCTAAAACCCTGTAACTTGAGCAATCATAATGAAATCTAAGTTGTACTCCCAGTTAAGTGACTGAATAAAATTATACATGATAGCCTTAGCCGGTTTGGCTCAGTGGATAGAGCGTCAGCCTGCGGACTCAAGGGTCCCAGGTTCAATTCCTGTTAAGGGCATGTACTTTGGTTGTGGGCACATACCCAGTAGGGAGTGTGCAAGAGGCAGCTGATCGATGTTTCTCTCTCATCGATGTTTCTAACTCTCTATCCCTTTCCCTTCCTCTCTGTAAAAAATCAATAAAAATTTTTTTTTAAATTATACATGATGAGTTTATTATCATGAGAAACACAAAGCAGAAAAATACAAGTTTCTATTATTGTTGTGCAAGCCAATTCTTTAGGAAAAATATGATTACAAATCCAATGAACCTGTGAAAATAGTTATAGTTTTAATATTTACTTACACATTTATATAATCTATTAGCATAAAATCATAATAAACATACTCATGTAAAGGCATCATGCATTTTGAAAGTTCCTCTTTATAATTTTCCTAGTGTCATCAAATCATTTAATACATTATTTAAAAGCAAATCCAACTATTAAAATGAGAATCTTAAATTATTCACCTAAGAAGACAGATTATAGAATTACTTTTTTACAAAATATTTTCTGTAATCTCAGCCAAAACTTTTCTTTCTCTGCATCATATTCTTTCCATTTCCTCCCATTAACACACACTATCAATAATTCTCTAATTTTTTTGTTACCTTGAAAGAATGTATAGGCTATAACCATGTGCCTCAAAGTCTCCTCTTTTCTACTACATAAGGTTAGATTTCTTTGGCTCTTGATATGTCATCCATCTGATGCTGAATCATCCTTTGCATCTCCAGGGTTTTGTTATCATACATGTTGGTCACGTTGTTGGGAGCTGAGATGCACCTGAGGTCCTTTGTGTAATCAGTCCCATCCCATGTCTCCCCTTATACAGAAGGTTTAAATCAGACACCATCTCAGATTAGATGGTGTCCCTAGGCTCTGTCCCTCCTCCCAGTGGGGCAGGGGCCGGAAGACCCATTTGTATTACTGGGTTTGGCTTAATGAGATGGAGGGCGGGGGGAATGGCTGGAGAAGTATCAGATCCTGTAGCATCTGGCAGGGGACTTTTGCCGCCTTCTCCTGATGCCTCACCAGCAACCGAGGAGAAGGGTTGTTCTCACAACCATTCTCTATAGGCAACTGATTCTCACACAATGCTGGAGTTGATTTTTGCTGAACTTTTTATTTGTATGTAGCCAAGCCATGATTGTAATTGATGACTGAATGTAGATCTGATATGAATGTTGGCTGATATTTTATTTACATTAATGGGTAAGACTAAAGTGAAAGTGAAACAATAAAGATGTATGTCAGAACTTGATTAGTGTGTCAATGATGTGAGCAACTTCTTGTTTCAAATTCTGGGAGAATAGTTCTCAACTTTTTGTGTGCTACTCATGTTAAAATGGCTTCAGATACTTATACGTTTAATCTGCATCAATAACACTGTCTCCATTACTTCTTGTGTCTAGACCATCAACCAAGGAATAAATCAAGCTCTGATTGGTAGCCACCATGATCAATTTAAAGATACCAGTATTATGTTACTGATTACAGAGTTGGAAAGAGATGCACAGTAGTACATCATCATATATTCTTCTTACTATACAGACAGAATAGGTGTAAATGACCTCAAAAGCATAGATAATAGAAAAATATAGTACAATAACTAGGATGCAATGAGTTTAGGGTATTTATTTTTATTGTTAATATGTTTTATTTACACAATGTAATTTTTCAAGTTTACACAATGTAATTTTTAATAATGACTTTGTTTAACAACTGCCTCACAAAATTCCTGAAAAATTAGTAACCAGCTCTTATAATCTGGTACAGGTGGGCTCCAGAACACCACTGGCCACAGCTCAGAAGTTTTAAAACATGATAGTGATGGGAAATTAGAGCTGGCATGGATCATATCCATTGTCCCCAGTAAGTGGCCTCTGATGTGTCATGCTTTGTATAGGAAACTCTATCAGCAGAGAAGTTCTGGTCTGATTCCCAGATTCCTGGGGGTAGAAATCACTAAGAAAGTATCTCTAGCATAGATTGTCCCTTTTCAAGGGGAAGCTTGGCCAGATCAACTTCTGTGTCTGTTTGCCATACTCCATGTATGTACATGTGTGAGGGGAGTGGTGGGACTGAGAAAAAGGGGAGATGTTGGGAAGTCTTACCTCGCAGGACTCTAAACCCTAAGGCAATCTGGAGCTTTGGGAAAGTCTGAGTTCCCTTAAGAGGAAGACTTTCTCTGTGTACTCTGAAGCTATCAGCTGAAAGTAAGCATGGAAATGGTAAAGCTTCCGGAAATAAGTAAAGTTTCGAAATTGTGATCATTCCAAATGGGAGAGGGAAAAGTTAAAATAATCAATTCCAGCTGGGACTAGAACTATAACAGCTAAGAACAGTTAACATTTACTGATTCAGTACGTTTATCATATGCTAAGCATTTTGCATGCATAATTTCACTTAAACTTCAACCTGACCACATAAAATAGATATTATTTTTCTTGCTGTTTTTCAGATAGGGAAACTGGTTGAGAATTTTACACAAGGTAATACAAATAGAAAAGGGCAGAGCTGGAATTCATAGGAAGCATAAATCTTTGAATCATGAATATACAAAATCGTATGATTTTCTCCATCAGCTACCCAAGTATTGGGACCAAGAAGAACAGAATTGGATTTCACTAGTTAGATTGGATAGAAATGTAGGGGTAGAATGGGATCAACCCAATATTTTCTATCACCATTAAAACCCTAGGTCAAATACCATCATTACCACCAAGAATAACAATGAATTATGAACAACCAAAGATTATCGAACTGCAGGGTCCCACACACCAAGAATGAAGACTGTAATCATAGTTTCCATCACTTTAGGCTGATGGAACCACTTAACTATTTTTCTTCATTGAACATTACTTTTACCCAAAGCTAGCCTAAAAGAAACAGACACAGCCTGGCTGGTATGGCTCAGTTGGCTGGGTGTCGTCCCATGCACCAAAGGGTTCCAGTTTGATTTCTAGTCAGGGCACATACCCGGGTTGCTGGCTCCATCCTTGGTAGGGTCCATCCGTGGCAGGAGGCAGTCAATAAATGTTTTGCTCTCGCATTGATGTTTCTCTCTCTCCCTCTCCCTTCCTCTCTCTCTTTAAAAAATCAATAAAACATTGGAAAAGGAAGGAAGGAAGGAAGGAAAGAAGGAAGGAAGGAAGGAAGGGGGAAAAGGAAACGAAAGAAAAAGAAAGGAAAGGAAAGGAAAGGAAAGGAAAGGAAAGAAAAGAAAAGAAAAGAAAAGAAAAGAAAAGAAAAGAAAAGAAAAGAAAAGAAAAGAAAAGAAACAGATGCAAATAACTTCTAGCTGCCAGAGTGAAGATGGGGGGTAATTAAGAAGAGGTGGTGGTATCCTTTCTGGGTGTAGAGTAATGTCTCAGCAGGCAGAATTGCAACTGTCAGAGCTCCAATGTTAGTGGGAATATAAAAGGAAAAGTGGGGAAATTGTCTGTTGGACAATGGCCTATGGCAGATCCTGCATGGGTTTGCTCCTGTCTTGAGTTGGTGAGCAGATTCAGTGTGTTCTCAACTCCTTTTACTTTCAGCCTTATTTACCACCTTCCAGGTACCAAAACTACTAGTAACAATAGTCTTGCTATTATGTAAATCATCTCTTAATTTGTTTAATATTAAAAAAATAAAGTTTGTTATAGCTGTTACAGTGGTGGTTCTAATGAATAGACTCAAATGCAAGTCTGATAATGAGGATGAAAGAAAAAAGGTCACACTTGCTATCATACATGTCAGTTTTAAAACACGGACTCAAAGTTGCAAGGTGGGCATCTATGTCCTTTCCATGTGGATTTGGTTGGATTTGTAACTACTGTTCCAGGCCAGGTCGTGGTCTCTGAGTCCAGGTGAGAAAAAGCTGTGCCGCTTCTACCTAGTCTTCTTGGAACTCTCTAGAACTCTCCCACTCAGAACCCAGTTTTCGTTCTGTGAGAAGCTCAAGCCATGTGGAGATTGACATATAGGTGCTCTGTTTGAAAGCTCTAGTTGAGCTAGTCTTCAAGTCATCTCAGCCCAGGCATCAGACACTTGAGTGAAGAAGCCATCTTAGAAAGGGCTACCCTCCTCCCAGATGCACCTCCTTTCAGCCGTGCCAGCCTTTCAGGCTGATTTCCCAGGTACTGTGTGGCAGTGAAAGACTGTCCCAACTGTGCCCTTTCCTAATTCTTGACCTACAGAATTTGTAAGAATAACAAAGTGGTCATTGCTTTGTGTTGCTAAATTAACAATGGTTTGTTTTGTGGTAAAGATAACTGGATCATATACCAAAGAAGCATCTCTGCAATTGTAAGCATTAGAGTACATCTGGCATGTGCAAAAATAGCTAATTATCGCATGAATGCTGTGTACCTTCAGAGGCAAGACTCGCCTGGGTTCTTGGCTCCTAGAAAGGTGGAGGTTCTGTGAGTCAGAGTCCCAACTTCTTCTTCTTCTTTTTTAAAAAAATTTATTTTATTGATTTTTTACAGAGAGGAAGGGAGAGAGATAGAGAGTTAGAAACATTGATGAGAGAGAAACATTGATCAGCTGCCTCTTTCACACCCCCTACTGGGATATGCCCACAACCAAGGTACATGCCCTTGACCAGAATCGAACCTGGGACCCTTCAGTCCACAGGCTGATGCTCTATCCACTGAGCCAATCTGGCTTGGGCCAGAGTCCCAACTTCTGAGAAGACCAGCACTGGCCTAACAGTTCAAGTGAAAGTTGATAGAAGATACATCAACACAACCAAGTAATAAGGACGGCCCCCATTATTATTTTAATCCTTATAATAATGATATTATATATCTACTAGAGGCCCGGTGCATGAAATTTGTGCATGGGGGGGGGGGGCGTTTCCCTCAGCCCAGCCTGCACCCTCTCCAATCTGGGACCCCTTGAGGGATGTCCAACTGCCTGTTTAGGCCCAATCCCACCAGGATCGGGCCTAAACAGACAGTCGGACATCCCTCTCATAATCCAGGACTGCTGGCTCCCAACTGCTCGCCTGCCTGCCAGCCTGATCACCCCCTAACCACTCCCCTGCCAGCCTGATCAATGCCTAACTGCTCCCCTGCCAGCCCGATTGCCCCTAAGTGCTCTCCCTCCCAGCCTTGTCACCCCTAACTGCTCTCCCCTGCAGGCCTGGTCCCCCCCCCCCCCCACACACACACACAACTGTCATTCCCTGGAGGCCTGGTCCCCACCAACTGCCCTCCCCTGCAGGCCTGATTGCCCACAACTGCCCTCCCCTGCAAGCCATCTTGCGGTGGCCATCTTGTTCCACATGGGGGCAGCCATCTTTGACCACATGGGGGCAGCCATCTTGTGTTGGAGTGATGGTCAATTTGCATATTACTCTTTTATTAGATAGGAGGATTTTCAGTGTAATACTGGTTTTGGGCTATTTCTGCTTCTTAGTCTATTTACACTTGAGTCTTTAAGTGTTTGGGGTGCATACTAACAGCAAATGTTCAGAGCAGTAGCTATATGCCCAAGGGCAGTGTGAAGCACAGGGGATGATCACACTCTGGCCCAAATCAAATGTGGAGTCAAACTGCTCACATCTTGGTTGGTCCTCAGAGGTCATCAAGAATATGATGGGTGAGCCCCAGAGGGGTGCTCCAGTGCCTGGGATGATCAGACCCAGGCGAGGTGTGGTGGGAAATTGTTCTGGAAGTAGAGGATTTTATTTCCAGTCTTTCAAGAAGATATAACCAAAGTGAGCTGCATATCGAAAAATATGTGCAAAGGATGCCCAGTATTTGCAATTGTGTCAATATAAAAATTGTTTTCCTTACATACAGTTTCCTGTTGATATTTTATTGAATGGCTTCTAGGTAAAATGTTACTTATTTAAGACCTAAAAATCTAAGAATGTAGGTACTAATTTGGGTGTTGTTTATATGCAAGTTATTTGTATTAATCTTTGGGTTACGTACTTAAGCCAACTTGTTCAAACCATTTCCCTCAAAATTTGGTAACTTATTTCCTAAGAATTAGTCAACAGTACTATTGGATGAAATAATTGTTTTCACATAACGTTGTTGCAGTCTGGTGTTGACATATTAACAATATAAGCTAATAAACATTAAATAACATACAAATTAAATATTTGCATCTTGTAATAAAAAACATTTCCAGGAATTATAACTGCCTTACCATCTAGAGTTTTTCCTACAATTATAGAAATCAGGGAGTTTTCTGGGCAGTGTGTTAATTTAAGAAAAAGAAAATACTGCATCTTCAGGAAAAACCCTCATTCACTGTAACTTTCTTCTAAAAACAAAGGTGGTACAGTGAAGTAGGCATGAATCTTGTTTTTCTCCCTGTTTAGAGCCTGTTCAGGCTGGGTGAGGAAGAAAATGTCCTCCCTCCCCTTACAGGAGGTAGCCATATATTCCAATTTGCCGTAAGTGGTCCAAATTTATATCTGTTCTCTCTCAGAGGTGCTCTGGTTTGGATGATAAATTATATGGTCACTCTACTCCAAAGTCTAGGGGGAAAGTGCTGTGCCACACACACACACTTGGTACAAATTCCTTTGTTCACATGATTCACTATCCACAGCATGGAATCTGCATCCAATTTCTTCCATCATGTTTAGAACGGAATCCATTAAATCTATATTCCCCTTCATTTTCACTGTAAAACCAAATTGGCTGCAATTAAAGCCCAGTTTGTTTCATTTGTATGGATTAAACACCTGTGACTTTTAATGAATACCTTTTGGGATTGGTTTACATTTTGCAAATATACTATTTGCAACCATTAAAAACTTAATATATAAGCACTAGAAGCCCGGTGCGCAGAATTCATGCATGGGTAGGGTCCCTAGGCCTGGCCGGTGATCAGGGCCAATCGGGGCCTTCCTTCCCCAGACTGCCGGCTGCTGGCCAGGGCCTTCCTTCATTCTGCGCCGCCCCCAGGTGGCCAGCACATGTCTAAATCCATGTCAGTCGAACTCTACCCATGGGGACAATTTGCATATTAGCCTTTTATTATCCTACATAATAAAAGCCTAATATGCTAAGTGTCCAGTCATCTGATTGTCCTTTCAAACAATCAAAGCATAATATGCAAATACTACTATGCCAAGGCTGCTCAACTGCTTGCTATGACATGTACTGACCACCAGGGGGCAGACAGTCAACCGGTTGACCAGTCACTATGACAAGCACTTACCACTAGGGGGCAGATGCTCAATGCAGGAGCTGCCCCCAGCCTGTAGGCCCCAGACAAGACCGGTGCCAGCAGGGGCCCCCTAATTGCCCCGACGGTCACCCCACAGATCCAGCCTGATCGCCAGTCAGGCCTAGGGACCCTACCCATGCACAAATTTCGTGCACTGGGCCTCTAGTATAGGATAATAGATGGACAAAGTGATATTTTCCACAAGAATGTCTTCATTTCAACTAGATGAAAAGGCCAGATACAGTGTAAAGAACATCAGACTTGCCCTAACCAGTTTGGCTCAGTGGATAGAGTGTTGGCCTGCGGACTGAAGGGTCCCAGGTTCGATTCCAGTCCAGGGCATGTACCTTGGTTGTGGGCACATCCCCAGTAGGGGGTGTGCAGAAGGCAACTGATCAATGTTTCTCTCTCATCAATGTTTCTAACTCTCTATCCCTCTCCCTTTCTCTCTGTAAAAAATCAATAAAATATATTTTAAAAAAAAAAAAAAAAGAACATCAGACTTGGTGTCTGAAGCTCTATGCCTAAGTTCATACTCTGCCCCCTGTATGTAGAGGGGCAATATATCACAGTTTGCACAGGATTGTACCAATTTACACTTTTTTCTGGTGTAGTGATTAAGAGTAGCCCTTTTTATTCTCAAAAGTGCTTTGGTTTAGAAGGGAGGGAACATCGAGATGCATCCTGAATGCCTGTGAATGAGACCAGCTGCTGGTCAACAAATTCATCTCCTCTTTCCCCTATACCTGTACTTAAACCTTATTTCCCAGCCTCCCTGGAAGGTGTGTGTCCATGTGATGAGATTCTAGCCAATGAAATGTTGGCAGATGTATTTTGGGCCAATCCCTGTCCTGACACATGAAAATCTCCTACACACAATCATTCATACTCCTTCCCTTCCATCTGGCCAGAATGAAAAAGCCCCACAGGGAAATGTTGAGACCCCCTGGATTATAGGGCTTTCGTTGTGAGTCTGGCTTTAAGTTAGTGCCTGAATGACCAGTGTTAGACTGAGAGAGATATACTAGTTCACTTTTATTATATTAAGTGGTTGACATTGGAGATTTGCTTATTCTTATTAATGTTAGTTACTGTTAGTATGTTGGTGCTTTCTTGATCTTATCAGAATAATCAAGGGACATTTTTTTAAAATAGTTTTTTAAAATATTTTTTATTGATTTCAGAGAGGAAGGGAGAGAGAGAGAGATAGAAACATCAATGATGAGAGAGAATCATTGATTGGATGCCCCCTGCACATCCCCTACTGGGGAGGAATCGCGCCGGCAACCCGGGCATGTGCCCTTGGCCGGAATCAAACCTGGGACCCTTTAGTCCGCAGGCTGATGCTCTATCCACTGAGCCAAACCGGCTAGGGCACAAGGGACATTTTTTGCCACACAAATTATGTCACCAATGACATTGACTGTAAGATTGGTCTTGATTTCAGAGAGGTTAAAGGTAAAAAAAAAAAAAAATGTGTGCATCTTGGACTTGATGAAACAGAATAATTCAGTGTTCTGGTGTGGAATTTTTCATAATGTTGTCTGAGTCTCCTAGAAATGAAAGCTCTTAGAGGACATAAAGTGTATCTGTTTTATTCACTCTGGTATCGCCAACATCTGGAATATCACCTGGTGCATTGTAGTAACTCAGTAAAATTGTCTAATAAGGGACTGATGACCACGTTTAAGAAATAAAATGGTAATTAATAAAATATGATGGGAAATCTAATTTGAATATGCTGCACTCAGGTCTGTGTGAGGAGTGAATTCTCCATCTGCAGTTAAGCCCCATGGGGAAATGAATGACAGCGAGGAGCACAGACTCAGAATCCAGAGTTATTTTGATGAATTGGGTGTTTAATGGCACCACGGTGTGGTGCTTGTTGGCAGGGCTTCTGAAACGTGTGGGAGGAGAGTACAGGGAGGCAGGGACCTCACCTTATTGTGTGGACTTTTAAAAATTATGGCCACGACTTCAAAAGCTGAGTTTATTATTTTAATTATGGTCTTCAGTGTTAAACATCTACAAAGCTGCTCTATTTGGTTCTAAATAATTTCACATGACTACTTTATTTCCAGTGACTGCCTGTTAGGTCTCCGTAAGGATGTGTCTGTGACTTGGAGAGGAACACTCACCTGGTCAAGAGCTTGTCCTGCTCAGACATGCCTTGACTTGGCTCTTTGTGGCTGGCCAGTCAGCAGGGACTGTGTCTCGCCCACTGCTGGATGCCCAGTGCCCGGGATAGCACCTGGCATATTTCATAAATAAGTTGTAACTATTATTTCAACTGGAAGAATGGATGACTCAGAGCAAAAAAAACAACAACACCCATATCAACTCCCATCTGGAATTGGAAAATAACATTAGCTCCATTTTTTGAGAGTTTATTATGAGCCAGGCACTTTACATACATTATCTTGTTTAGTATAAAAGAAAGCACTAGCATTATCTCAATTACAGAGGGAGTTGAGACTCAGAAGAGCAAGCCATTTGCAAAAAGTCGTAAAATGACAAGAGTCAGGTGTGAGCTCAGGTTTGATCTCAGAGTAAGCTTTCTTAACCACATGCCCAGTGAGAGAGGGTGCAGTTTGAGCAATGAAATAGTGGCTTAGTTCCGACATGATAACTCCAAATGTGGACACTCCTACCTTCTTGGTGGAGGGGCTTGACCTCTAATCAATGAGCTTGAAACAGAAAGGAGTAGTTATTTTTTGAAAAAAACTAGTTCCAGGTGAGCTATACCCTTTTGGGCACCAGCCTGAGGTCTCTGTGATTCTAGGGGAGTGAGAGCAGAGTGATCTCACATGCCATTACCTCAGCTGCTGAGAGTCCACCGTCAATTCCAGACGTTAGCTTACGCAACATGACATATTGCTCAAAGTGACCAAAACATTTGCAAGGACATAGACTTCTTAGAAGTGCTTGGGGTAGATCGTTCAAAAAGATTACAATGTCATCATCCTTTAAGTTATAACAAGCACTCATAGTTTTCCTTTTAATCTGAATAAAAAATCAACACAATTTTACCCAGTGGAAAAATAGAACTAGGACTTGTGTGTCACAGTAAACATCTCTGACATCCTGATCTAGACACCGTTTATTTTGGTGTGGACACTTACAGTTTGTCTTTCCTCCAGGAAGCTGGGGTGGCAGTGGACAGGTCAAACCCTTTCTCCCTTCCTTGAGTTCTCACCCAGCTTTCCACTTACACACAGCATCCTACTAGTCACAGATGGAAAGGATTTTCCATGTGCTGGAATAACAACATATTCCATGTTTCAGGTTGGCTAGCAAACATATAATGTATATTTTATTCAGTGCTAAGACCTCCACTCAGTGAGAATATTTTCAGAAAAATAATTATTTGTTAGGCATCCATTTCTGTAACAATCCATTTCTGTAACACTGTTATTTGCAGAAGCCATGAACGTGATGCTCAAAGTTATCTGAATATGGTCAGAAACCAGGAGAGTTTTGTAAGGAAGGTGATTCTACCCAGAAATTCTCCTGGAGGTACAAGACCAATAAGGGTCTCTGATTACTGTGCAGCAGGGGGCCTTGGGGAAACCCAAGCACAAGGCAATGAAGTGTTTCTACCATAATTTTTTACCTAGGCAATAAAAAATAAATAAATATATATGTACATATAGATATATATCTAATATATATATATGTGTGTGTATATATATATATATACACACACACACACACATATATATATATATATATATATATATATATATATATATATATGTGTGTGTGTGTATATATATACACACACAGAATTGAAAGTCAGTGTCCTTAGTTGGCATTATTCCTTTATCTATTATGATACATGTCTGTTACTGACCTTTCTGATTATTGAGGTGGCATTCAGAAGCAATAAGTAATCTCACGTGGAATATTGAGATAATAACGGATATGGATTTGCAACCACAGTCTCATCCTGAGGATGTAAATTGTATTACATTTCCTTATTGTCAAATAAAGTCTACACTGAAACCCTATCTTGTCAGGCTGGTGAGAGCTGTAATTACTGGGGAGTAGGAAGTTTCCAATTGTTTAGAACAGTGGTCGGCAAACCCATTAGTCAACAGAGCCAAATATCAACAGTACAACGATTGAAATTTCTTTTGAGAGCCGAAAACCAACTTCTGCGCATGGGCCACGAAGTTTCAGTCACACTGTACGTGCGCACCCGCACGTGGTATTTTGTGGAAGAGCCACACTCAAGGGGCCAAAGAGCCTCATGTGGCTCGCAAGCCGCAGTTTGCCGACCACTGGTTTAGAAAACAACCACAATGGCAATAGTAACAGCAAGACTAACCAAAAAACCCTATCTTCAACGCAGCTCTCTAGTTTTTTGTAGGAATGCTTTGAAGTCCTTAAAAGTCAGTATCTATGTGGCTCCCATGTGTCATTTGGACAAGGGAATGCTCTGATGCCTGCTACTCTGAAGTGAGCATTTGACAAGGCACATTCTTTTTGCTTTCTGATCCTGATGTTTTTGTATTCCTCTGACATGAGGTGGACTTATTCCACAGATAATTAAAACTAGCTTCCAGGCCTTTCATTTCCCAGGGCCCTTTCTGAGGCAAAGTGTTCACATGGTCATATATTTTTGTAAAATTTTCAAAAGTAAACTATTTAGCCATGATCAGTGAAGACCACTGTCTCCACTCTGATTTCTTCTCATGTTAGCTGGCTTTGGTGTTTGCTGGCATTTTGAAAGTCATGCTAAATGGAAGTTGAGTTGAGGAAATGTTTAGTTTGCTTAGATCATGTACAATGCCTTCTGTGTATGATAATGTTATCGCTACATATAGGTGTCATGTAGGAATGGCTTCCAGAAATCCTCTGATGACTCTCATTCAACGTTGTAAAACAATGGTGCAGGATCATGGGTCAGTTGTGAAATAAACATATCCTAAGGCACTGGAAATATGTGAGTAGTGGAGGAGAAATGAGGTTTGAAAAGTTTGGGGCCAGAATCTAGTCTATGAAAGATTTATCCAGTCCTTAGAGGTTTAGTGGTGATGCAATTCCTACCGATGCCTAGTCAAGACATCCCCTACAAGGAAGATACTTGTTGATGCATTATATGCAATTATAAACGTAACATATGTTTTTGTTTTTAAAATGAAAATCAAGAAAAACATCAGAATTTTTATATTTGTAGAACATAAACCTATAATATATACATGTTTTATGCATCTCAACATATCCTATAAAATAAAAGGCTAATCTGCAAATTGTCCCCTGGACCAGGAGTTCAACCAGGAGTTCGACCATGGGGTGGGGCTGGCTGGCCAACCGCCCGAGGCACCTCCCCACAACTGGCCCTACCCAATCGGCCCAATTGGGGCAGGCCAGCTGGACCCCACCCATGCACGAATTTGTGCACCAGGCCTCTAGTTAACTCATATTTTAGAGTATCTGAGGCATATCATTCTGAAGTATTCTGGAGGTTCCAGATGAATTGGCATAGAAAATTACTACAACAAAGCAAAACATCCTGAAGAAACAAGTGGTCCAGGGACAGAACTCCTACACATATCAATATGTTAATATATTTAATATTGAAAACTGTATAGCTCACTACACTATGGCAGCAGATTAACAATATATTCAAATTTTTATGTGCTTTGATTTCAGATTAATTCTGTACATTGTTATTCAGAATTATTAATTACTAGAAGCCCAGTGCATGAATTTATGCATGGTGGGGACTGGCCAGCCCTGCCCCCCCAATGGGAGTCTATTGGGGGCCTGGCTGGCTGGAGGGAGGGACCATGGGTGGTTGGCTGGGCAACCCCGCCTCCAACTAGGGTGTTGGGGGCCGATCAGGGGTGGGGCCGGCTGGGGAGGGGGGGCGCCGTGGGAGGGCTCCAGGGCATGTTGGCCTGTCTCGCTCAGTCCTGATCAGCCGGACCCCAGCAGCAAGCTAACCTACTGATCGTAGCATTTGCCCCCTGATGGTCAGTGCACATCATAGTGAGTGATTGAATGGTCTTACCATATCATTAGCATATTGCACTTTGATTGGTTGAATGGACAACTGGACGACTGGACACTTAGCATATTAGGCTTTTATTATATAGGATATACAAATTCAGATACTATATGTTGGGAAAATTTCCCAAGATATACTGGACCCGACCTCCAAAGGGGAAGAGGGCAAGAGACTGAAGAAGCTGGCAACTCCAGAATTAAATAAAGAGTTCATAAAGGAAACATACAGACAGAAGCAACGTCCTGGGCAGCAGCAAGATGGAGAATCTCTGTGCCCAAATGGGGTTGGAGCTTAATATATATAGACTTCGGCAACAAAGATGGCTTATTGCCAAGTGGCCCACAATGGTTAAGAGCCATAAATTCCAAAGCAGCATAGAGCTTATTGGGCCCAGTTACCTAAGAATATTCCATTCAGGTGACATAGGCTTACCCCTCCTGGGGTGAACTGACAGTCACTGACAGCAACTTGATCTTTAAGATGGTATTGATCGTGTCAAGCACTAGAAACCATTTTGCCTAATGTATAAGAAAAGAAGTACCTAGTTGAAGCCAAAAATGTAACAGAGAAAATTTTGGCAAAAAGCAATTTGGCAAGGAAAGACAAAATTTATCACATCAAAAATGCTCGCTGCAACCCAAACTAAAATTTGTATGGTCACCAGAGCACATGGGATTTCAACAACAGCTATATTGGGAAAATTCATTGACTTTGGTAAGTACCATGCTTGTTCCAATAAATTTACTTAAGCACTGTTTAATAAAAGAAAGTTGTCCCCCCCCAAAAAAAACAACAATTATGATACCAGTGATATTTAAAGAATTAAACAGAATATACAATAGATAGTAAAACTATTTTTTTTAAAAAAATATATTTTATTGATTTTTTACAGAGAGGAAGGGAGAGGGATAGAGAGCTAGAAACATCGATGAGAGAGAAACATCGACCAGCTGCCTCCTGCACACCCCCTACCGGGGCTGTGCCCGCAACCCATGTACATGCCCTTGACCGGAATCAAACCTGGGACCTTTCAGTCCGCAGACCGACGCTCTATCCACTGAGCCAAACTGGTTTCGGCAGTAAAAATATTTTAAAGTATATATTATGAACAACAGCAACAACAACAAAAATAACAGTGTGCTAACTGTTATAAGATCCCAGCTAGTAGGTCCAAGATAAGACATTGCATATATCATGTAATTTATAAAGTTTTTTAATAAGGCAGACATAACTTCCTGAAAGTCAGGAGGACTCCGCAGACAAGAAGGCACTTTAATTACACATCAATCAAATACAAATGCACTAGATGAACTCCTTAAAGAACAGGGAAGAGAGAACAGTCAGTTTTACTGTTAATGTTTAGTATTTTTAAGCATTCAGAAA
The DNA here is from genome assembly GCF_951640355.1 of Cnephaeus nilssonii. Lineage (NCBI taxonomy): Eukaryota > Metazoa > Chordata > Mammalia > Chiroptera > Vespertilionidae > Cnephaeus > Cnephaeus nilssonii. The sequence continues at coordinate 30,281,869 of NC_137080.1, forward strand.
AGTAGTTATGACTATTAAGTTTCTCAGTGAACAAGATTTGCCCTTCAGAGGGTGCTATCAAAAGTGGTGTTCTTTAAATAATGGTAATTACTGAAATAATGGGAATTATTGAATAAATCACCATATTTGATTCACTTTTGTATGTGTACATTAAAAAAATGTCAAAATGAAAAAGTACAAATGTAACTTATTATCCCAAATCATTTACCAGAATTATAATGGGAAAATGTATAAAAGTAAAATGAACTAAGCAAAACAGATACCAAATATTACTACTTTATTTTCGAGTCTACATTAAATGATTTTAGTTGGCCGTTATTGCATGCTACTATTCTCACTAAAACCTTATGAAAATCTTTTAATTCTTTTACCAGCCAAAAATTCTCTCTGTGTGAGAAGAAGTGATAAAGAGAGTGAATGAATATGCCCTTGAATTGCTTTAATAATCCAATTAATAGAGAGGAGTAAGTCATGAACACATTGGAAAATGATTTAAATGTCTTGCTGTTTTGACATGAAATAGTGACTTCAGTGATCATATTTTAATGCCTAATACAACACTATGATAAAGACACTGATGACAGACTGGTCAATGGTATCATCAATCAAAAGGGTATTTAAGATTGGTCACAGAAAAAATAACTTGGGATGACCTGAATTCTTACAGCTTATATATATTAGAAACTCAACAAGAGGTTTTCCTCAACTTCACAATTCTAAAAATTTACGTTTTACCAAAAGGAGTTATAAAGCTGAAAGAAACCTTTCTAAACTTTAAATAACTAAAGATAATAATATATTTAAATTCAATCGATTGTGCTAAAAATAGTCAATTTTGTACCTTTTCTATAGAAAATACATAATTGTCATATGAAGAAATCATTGAGGAGTACGCAGCTCAAAAATTTAAGCAAAAGCAGTATATATATGTGGTCTGTATATATATAAAGGACCACATATTAAACCTGACAAGCTCATGGGAAGCCTGCATGGGGTCCTTACAAACTCCAAAACCTAAAGTAATCATATAGATTATAAATTAAAACTTTCTAACTAAAAGCAGTTTATGATGGGTAGTCATATCCTAGGCCGGTATTTTTCCTTAACAAAGGTTAATCTTTACCTTAACTGAGCCTGTAGTCTTTTTTTTTTTTTCCATCTATGATAACATACCTTTAAAATATCAAAGTAATTTCATTTTCCAGACTCCCCCCGGCCCCCGCCAAAGCACACCAACCACACCAGGGCAGAAACCACAAATCCCCTCATTATTGTTATCATGTTAATTGTTAACTGCTAACTCTCATATACTTACCCATGTAAAAGAAATATATGTCTATTTGTTTTACTTTTTATCCAATTTCAGAAATATCCCTGATTTGCTCTCTCCTGCCTCCCTAATCTGTCACCAATGAATGTCATGTAACCCCCTTATGCCTTCTCCTTTGATTGTAATGTATAAAATAAGGTGCAAAACTGCCATTCTCTGGAGCATTTCCTCAATCTGTTGAGATTTTGCTTCCCAGCAATTGTTATCAGTTGGGCTCAAATAAACTCATAAAAATTCTTACAGCTCTGGATGTTTCTCACGTTGACAATAATATAGGTGTGTAGGGCAGTTCATAAATAAAAATAGCGTATTCTGGATTTATGATGTTTCCTGTTCTTTGATGCCTTTAACATTTTTTAAGGTCAGAAGGCAATTTCTGCTTTCAGAGCAATGGCATATTCCTCCCCGCAGCCCTGGAACCCAACAGAGAGGGGGAAGGTCCAGAGGGCTGGAGAAAATATTGTGAGATCAAACAAAAACTAACCATCCATCTAGCATTCTGCCACATTTGGACAGCTAATCAGCATGCCTACCCTGTGCTGTGCCAGTCCTCGTCTTCTGTCTTTTCCTGCTGCAGTCAGAGTAATCTCAAAAGCAAAAATGAAGGCAACAAATGAAAGCCTTACTTGATCATGTGACTCTCCCTGATTTATTTATTGGGCACTTATTCTGTCCTAACAACTCTGCACTGTCCACGGGTGGAGTATTCAAAGGTCTAGAGCAGTGATTTTCAGCCTTTTTCATTTCATAATGTTGCCAGTGGAAATGGGTCCCTTTCACGGAGTTGCGGGAAAAGAATTTTGGGGACCCACGTGTAGGAGGATAAGATGTAGTATAAGATTTATTGGAATATAATTAAAAGACTGTCCCCAGACTCCCGATGTCTCCTCTCTGTCTGTTCTGCTACGAAAGAAGTCCAGTCTTGTCTTCAAGCCCAGAAGAAAGGCCAGGGTCCAGAGATTCTGTACCATTGGTTCAGTTCAGTTCAGTCCCTGTCCCCATCCGGCTAGTTTAGCCTCTGTCCCAGCTGCACTCCAGCTGGCCCTGAATTGTTGTACCCTGTACCCAAGCTCGTACTTGGAGCTCGCTGCTTGAAGTTGGAATGGATGCTGACCAGCATTTGGGGCCCAGGCTTGGGGCTCAAGGGGCTGCTGGGCCCAAGGGGCTTATGGGCCCACATGGCTGCTATGGTGAGAGAAAATGTGAATGAATGGGTCAATGAACGCATGGAGAGAGAGGGGGGGGGGATATGAGCTTGCATTTCTTAGGCTCTGAATATATATATATATATATATATATATATATATATATATATACACACACACACACACACACACACACATTTGGGGAGGACTAGGCACTCTTTCAAACTAACTAATCAATTTCCCTATTCTTCATGGGCTTGTGCTGGGCCTCTCCCCCTAACCAATCCAGTATTTTTCCCAGATTAGACACCTCCCCTTTATGGTCCCATCTTAGTTTCTACTGCACATGCCTCAGTAGAGAAATTTCCCCTTTATTGTAATCCTGGCTAATGACCTATAACATCCTTCCTGCCCACTTTGGGGATTAGATCCTGAGGGCACAGGATGCATGGATCCCATGGGGAGCCTATGAATGCTGCAATTCCTAGTGAAGCAAGCTTATTGTCTGACTAGAGGCCCAGTGCATGATTAAATCATGCACGTGTAGGGTCTCCTAGGCCTAACCTGCCATCCTGGTGCTGGAGCGGACAGGCACCTAGCTCCTACGCTTTTGCTTTCGATTGCGGGGGAGCTGGGTGCCAGAGCGGACAGGCACCCAGCTCCCCCGCTTTAGATGGTCCGTGGCGGGACGTGGGCTCGCTGCCCCAGAGGCCCCTTCTGTGCTGCAGCACAGCCATGGTGCAGATGCTGAGCTCACGCCACCACTGGCGACGCGAGCTCAGCATCCTGCCAGCCCAATCAGCCCCCCCGGCCCCCCCCCAAGTCCCGCCCCCCCACGCCTCCTGGCCAATCATGGGCATAGCAAAGGTATAGTCAATTTGCATATTTGTCTATTATTAGGTAGGATTCAGCACCCCAGTTCATTGTGCTTACTATCTGATTCTTTTTGCTCTCGTCCGTTATTAATACCACTAGCTACGTACACTAACAATAGCACACATAAACTAATTACTAAAGTTCTGTGGCACACCAAAAATATATTTTTATTGCTTTATCAAAAATAAAAAAATAGTAATTATCTACCATTTTTGGTCCAAAGTGACTTTTTAAGAAATCAGTTGCCTATAGTTGTATATGAGGATTTCTGTTACCAATAATTAACCAATCAGATGCAACCTTATTATGTGACATGAACAATAAGATATAACTCTATTAAGTGACCTATATATTGATGGTTTAAGATAGGCATTCACACCAGATGGCTATTGTTGTGTTGGCTGTTGCTATTTATTTATTTTTTTTGACAATCTAAGGGAGAAGTGGTCAGTGCCCCTGCACTAAATAGTCAGGTATTGCTTGCATGTTTTCAAAATGCTTGTGGCACACCCGTTGACAATCTCTGGTCTAGGGACTTTAAAGAGGAAGCTTAGGCTGTGGGTAGAGGTTGGAGTTGTGGGGTCAGGTATCCCTCAGCAACCCAGGCTATGTCATTTGCTACCTTATATGCTGGACTTTGGCGTAAGGTTTTCTGCAAGAATGTGTTTGTGTTGAAAAGGATTGCAAATATCATTAGTCTTTAGGAAATTTTAAACTCATGACTGGCAAGGCTTCTCAAGATCTAACCCATAACCTTTTTCTCAAACATGCCAAGTGTTCGAAAGCTCTGCCTTCCTTGCAGGCACTATTCCCTCTCTCATCCAGGAGCGCCTTCCTTTCTGTTTGAGAAACAGACTCCTTCCTTTCTGTCTCAGCTAAAAAGCCACCTCTACTCAGTGGCAGCCCTCTTGACCTTGCTCACTGTCCTCTTTCCCCCTGGCCAGCCCATGCAATGATTTCTTTATTTGGATCAATTTCAGCACAGGACTTTGACGTCTTATGTCCAGTTTGCTCATTATGAGTTTTCCAACAGCATTTATCTTGTTGATCTTATATATTTGCGACCTACCTCAGGTCTTGATAAAGTAGCAGGTGCTTGAAAAAAAGTAAATAAAAAAAGATAAAAATTAGCTAAGCTAAGCTAAACTATGTTAATGAAGTAGAAGAAATACTTCCCTGAAAAGCCATTTCCTGAGTTACAGTGGGGCTAAAAATTAAAATATCAATACTTTTTTCCCCACTTTCTCAATTCTAGGCTGGGAGGATTATCACATTCACAGAGACAGATTAACATGAGAATTCAGTCATGAAAACGCCAGAGAAGGTGAGGCAACATTGGGTACATAAGACATTTTTGGACAAAGGAGGAAGGGGAGGGAGTGGGGTATTAGATTTAAGAAGTGAGAATGGGCAATTTACAGGTAGATGAGGAAGAACAACACACATGGCAGGAAATGCTTACTGGGAAACCCAGAAACAATGTACACAGGGGGTTTCTAGCAAACTGGCTCCTGTCTGAACCCCTCTTACTGACCATACTTAATACAAACTAGGCTACGGCAACATCCTAGGCTCCCCTTCTCTGACTGGATCTCCTGGGCAAGAAAGGGGGAGGGTCAACGATTCTTTCTGAATCTTTTGTTTCTTAATAAAGAGCTTAAAATCAATATCTCAAAAGGGCAGCTACAGGGTGGCAGAATTTTGGTTCCCTTTAGCCTCCGGAGACAAAGCCTCCTGAAGTTTAAACAGCACCCTGTTTCTAAGGTGGGAAGTGCCTGCCCCTACACAGATGCCTTGTCTGTGATGACTGATGAGGGATAAATATTAAACTCATTTTGAATAACAAATGATAAGGATAAGGCTCTTCTATCTGTCAGGGAAATTGTGGTTTCCATACATTTATTGCTGAAAAAATAGTTGTCATGGCAAATATGTATATAACTTTGAATAGCCATGGGTAAAATACTGTTAATGGTATGCTTTCAGTGCACCCACAAAATACTTGATAATGAGTATTTTTCTCAATGCTTTGTTGGAGTTGTATTTCCCTGGTTTTCCTGACATAATTGATCTAGTTTCCAGAGTCTCAGATGATTTCTATACATGTTTGTTTTAATCTCTTAGGATGTTCCATTGTGTCAGAAATTATCCTTCTGCTTCTTTGTGCTTTATTCTCACACTCAATTTCTTCAGTTGTGTGGATTTTCAGGATGCACCTGTGGGATTTTACTCTTGGCAATTACAAAATAATTGAATTAAATAAAAAAAATTTTTTTCAGTGCCTATTACGAGCAAGATATAATCTTAGGCCCTGCAAAGGATAGAATAGATTCTGAGGCATGTGCCTAAAAAAATGCAGCAAAAAAATTTGGAAATAAAATAAATGTTGCTGTGTTGCCAATGGAAACAGCATTCTTCTACAGAGTCACCAAAAAGCATTTCGGGGACCCACACATAGGAGGATGAGGTAGAGTGGTAAATTTATTAAAACAAATGACTGCCCCCAGGTATCCTGTGTCTTATCCACAACCAAGTGGCTCAGCTCCATCCCAGGTGAAAGAAGTCCTGGGCTTGGGGAGCATAAGTGCCCACAAGAGGGTCAGAGTCCAGAACTGTAATGCCATCACCTTGGGCTCCAGTAGTTCAGCATGGTCTCTGCTTCCAGATGTGCTCCAGCTGGGGCTGCACTGCCACACCCAAGCCTGAACTTGGACCCTCGCAGCTGCTGGCCCACAGGGCTGCTATGAAGAGGGGGCATGAGAACAAACAGGCTAAGGGACAAGCAAATGTGTGCTGCTGATATGGGCCTTTGTTAAGCTTTGATTATATTATCTTGGAGGAGAGAGCCAGAGTGAGAGAGAAAGAGAGAGAGAGAGAGAGAGAGAGAGAGAGAGAGAGAGAGAGAGAGAGAAAGGCTTTCTTTCAAACTACCAGTTTCTTTCCTAATTCTTTGCAGATTTGTGCTGGCTCCTCTTCCTATCCAGTCGGATCTTCCCCCCAGGTTCTCCAGGCTAGACTCCACCGCTTTATGTCACCATTTTGGCTTCTACTGCACATGCCTCAGAGTTTTGCCTTGTCATCTGGTCTCTACTGTGCATGTGCTTAGCTCCCCCCGCGATCTCACCATCTTGTTTTCTACTGAGCATGCGTCTGGCAGAGGAATTTCTCCTTTATTGTTTATTTCTTCCTGCATAATCCCGGAAGAGTGGACCAGTTGATCCTGGGGAGATTGGAAAGCAGGTCCTTCCTACCCAGCGGGACAGAGGGATGTTAATCCCCTAGGCCAGGCCGGGAGTCAAGCTGTCCCCTGGGGTGTCTGGAGCTGCAACTTCCAGACTTAATCAGGCTTAGGCTTAGCCAGTTTTGTTCCCTTCTCTTTCCTTTATATCTAACCAGTTAGTGTGCCTATGTGAACACTTGATGTTATGATTCATATACAGCAGCATTGCTATGAATTAGGATTTGCTGCACGTGCCACATGAGTGTGAGGTTTGTGCGTGGGGACCAAAGTCAAGGGTGACTTTCCTGTACTCCCTTCTGGTTTATTTTCTTACTGTTCTCTTTGTAAAAAGAGGCAACATAATGTAGTCATTTAAAGCAGAATCTGGGACAAATTGTTACAGGACTGAAGGGGTCCATTTGCCTGTGCACATCAAAACCTAATAAGATACAAACAGGAGTTTGTAGCCAAGAAAGTAAGGATTTACTAAGGACATGGTGTCATGCCTGGACTCACAGGTAGCTCATGCTTGAAGACCTGGCTACCCAGTGGCTTCCAGAGGATGGGTTATATGGGGGGGGGGGGATCATTAATCATGGTGACTAAGGTTCATGGTCAGGGTTGTGGTCTCTACTGATTGGTCAGTGCTAGGGTAGGGGGTAGTTGATCATCTCATCTAGTCCTAATGTAAGCCATCGTGTTACTTCGTTGGTTTTTGCAAGGATGGAGTTGGTGGGATTGTTCTGGAGCTGAAACACAACTGAGGCCTAGATATTATTTCTAGTCTGACCGAAACTCTGTCTCTGTGGTCAACAGACCTGAGGCTTTGTTTCTAAGATTACTGGATGCTGACCAAAATCTCATTGCCCTGACAGCTAATGATTAAGCAAGGAAGAGGGAGGTGGGTGAGTCAGGGCAGTAGGTGAAGCCAGTTTGAGTAGAAGGAAAATAAAAGATGAAAGAAAACAAGGTTTCGGCTTTCTGCATTGTTACAACCTCCAGCCAAGCACATTTCCTAACTTTTCTGTGGCTGCTTCCTCTCTGTTAAATAGGGTTATAAAAGTATTTTCTTTAGAGGTTCATTTTGGGGTTTAAATGAGGTAGCATATACAAAGTACTTATAGCAATAATAATATATTCTAAGCAATTAATAATAATGATAGTATCATTATTGTCATTATTATTAAAGGATGGTAGTCCATTTACGCACATCTAGCGCATCTTGACTCTTTGGCTTAATCCAAATTAGTCTTTCTAATCAGTAAATTGTCTGGCTCAGAGAGATGAACACATTCATTCATTTATCCACCCATGCATTCACCCATCCAGTAACGATTTATTCAATAAATATAAATTAGGAATCATGGGTTTAGATGGTGGAGATACAGTGATGAATAGACATAGACTGAAAGGGAAGGGGAAGATCAATGGTTGTAGCTATTTTGGTTTTCATGGAGCAGTAAAATTGCAAAAATAAATTTTAAGACTGTCATTGAGTAGTCAACATTTTATTTTGCCAAGTAAGAATGTTAAAAAGAGCCTATTTCACTTTGTATCACCATATTTTAGCCTCCAAAGTGTAAGAAAAACATAATATCAGCATAAAGAAATGTGTAAAAATAAATAAATTCAGTATTTAGAAAAAGAGTTGCTATATTTACCTGGCACATAGTAGGTGTTCAATAATTATTTGTTGAATGAATGTGCCATTTCCTTCTTTTTCTCTCAGGCTTTTGCAGGCCAAGGAAACTTTGATGGCAGACCAGTATTCAGGAATGTGGAAGAAAATGAGCTTGTGGTTGTGCACTTAATTAGAATCTGCAGACACCTCTTTATTTCATGTACCTCCAAGGAAATAACTAGATGCAAAGGTGTAAGGTTATCGCGTTAACAGCAGGCAGTGAGTACTGTCCAATAAAAAGGGTTATCAATAAGGCTTGGAGTGCTCTTTCACAAATTATGGGAATGAATTTTATTTCATAAATCAAAATTTTTTTATGAGCTTTGTGATCTTTATATGCTTTGTGGTTGAAGGTTATATTCCTAAGACTTTAAACTTCCTGGTTAACAGTTAAATATCTCAAGAAGCACATTGCTCACTTTCAGTAGAGAGAGACAGGACCAGTAGAGGTATAAATTGAGAGACCTTTTATTCTTCAGATCATCTATTATCAGTGCCCTTTCTTCACTGCCTTTTCAAGGAATGTTACTATTTTCTCACCTTTCATCCTTTATCTTTCCAGCACACAAGTACAATAGACTTATGTCAGCAGTATGCTTCCTCCCAAGGCTTATTAGATACCCTTGGATGCTTTATTTTCTCTTAACTTTAACCAAGGCTGAACAATCCTTTTTTCTTAATAGTTTTATTTCCATAGGAACCACTGACCAAGAAGTGGCTATAACCCAACTAATTTCTTAAGATTGAAAGTAACAACATTTCTTTACATGGAATATACTAGTAATACATTTATCTAAAAAAGAGGGTGACATTGTGCACTTGAAAAGTGCCAGAATTTGAGGGACAGCAAATTAGTGTGGATACAGAAAATTGAATGTAACTCTGCCTTATGACTGTCCGTATAAACTTGGATTATCTGGGTCTAGGAGAAGGAGTGGGCTAGAATTTTTTTAAGACATCAAATTGCACACTGCAGGAAGGAAGAGTTGTATTCCCTGGGAATCAGAGAGTCTTCTTAAGGCCTGTCTCAAGTGAGTGTTCGTAGACAGACATGGGATGACAACACAACCAGAAGTCCACGTCAGCTTCTGTGGGATATAGAAATCAAATTATCTCCAGGAAATAGCATTAGGATCATTTAAATTTTCTATTTTGATTTTTTCATCTTCCTATAGTGAAAATAAGCTATTTTTATAACCTCTGAAAAAGAATATTTAGTATGCTTTTTAAAATAAAAGGTTAAGTGATATGCAGGGTGGGGAAAAAGCAGGTTTACAGTTGTGAGTATGCGAAACAAAGTTTATTCTTGTATTATTATTTATTAACTAGCGTTCCCGTTGCAGGAAAAATCCTGCAATAGGGTTTCCTGCTGCACTCTACCCCACCCCACCTCCGCTCCTCCCTTCTCCTCCGGCCCCGCCTCCACTCCTCCCTTCTCCCCCGTCCCCGCCCCTTCTACCCTGGCCCCGCCTGCTCAACTTCCTTCTCCCCCAGCCCCGCCTCCGCTCCTTCCTTCTCCCCCGCCCCGCCTTCTCCGCCAGCCCCCCTGCTTTTCTAACTTCTCCTCCAGCCCGCTCTCCTTCCTTCTCCCCTGACCCCGCCTCTGCTCCTCCCTTCTCCCCTGGCCCGCCTTCTCCGCCAGCCCGCTCTCCTTCCTTCTCCCCTGGCCCCGCCTCCGCTCCTCCCTTCTCCCCCGGCCCCGCCTCCGCTCCTCCCTTCTCCCCTGGCCCCGCCTCCGCTCCTCCCTTCTCCCCCAGCCCCGCCCCTTCTCCCCCGGCTCCGCCTGCTCAACTTCCTTCTCCTCCGGCCCCGCCTCCGCTCCTCCCTTCTCCTCCCCCTGGCTTGCTTGCTTCTCTGCAGCTTTGCTCCCTTCTGCAGCTCTTGGCTTCTTTCTACGCTGTCGCGATATGCAAATTAGCTGCCATCTTTGTTTGGATAATTTGCATATTCGTCCTGATTGGTTGGTGGGCGTGGCTTGGGCGTAGCGAAGGTGCGGTCAATTTGCATATTTGTCTATTATTATATTAGATTACTAGAAGCCCGGTGCATGAAATTTGTGCATGGGGGAGGGGGTCCCCTCAGCCCAGCCTGCACCCTCTCCAATCCGGGACCCCTCGGGGGATGTCTGACTGCTGGTTTAGGATCAGGCCTAAATCGGCAGTCAGACATCCCTCTCACAATCCTGGACCGCTGGCTCCTAATTGCTCACCTGCCTGCCTGCCTTGTTGCCCCTAACTGCGTCCCACTGCTGGCCTGATTGCCCCTCACTGCCTCTGCGTGCCAGCCTGACTGCCCCTAATTGCCCCCCCCCCCCCGCCTGCCTGATCACCCCTAACTGCCCCCCCCCACCAGCCTGGTCACCCCATGCAGCCTGCTTGTTCAGTCATTTGGTTGTCCCTCACTAACCCCCCTGCTGGCCTGGTCATAGGCAGCCATCTTGTGAGAGTGTGAGGGTTAATTTGCATATTACCTCTTTATTATATAGGATTGTATTATTTTCCATGCAAACAACTGTAAAACTACTTTTGTCCCACTCTGTATATTAAAGACCTAAAATTTTTAAAGAATAATTCACATTTCCATTAAAAATATTTACCTTTATTCTAAGTACAATTCTAATGTGTTTGGTTATTTGTTTTATTAGTTTATATGCGTGGGGAAAAGGAGCAAATAACAAAGGATAAAAGACTTGCAGTTGCAAAAACAGAGGCACCAATTATAATTTAAGAAAAATGAAAACCTGACAGAAAAAAAAGGCAAAATATTCTATATCTAAACATATTTTTTTGGAAACAGTTCCAATTTTTAAAAATAGTTCCTATCCATTCCATTGACTATAGGAGCACAAACTTTGTATTTCTTAATTCTCAACACAAAAGTAACATTATATTTAGTGCCTTTTAATTAAAAAGATGATTATATGTAGCATGCTTATATGGTGTGTGTGTTTTTTTCTTTTAAACATGTTTAAAAAGAAATTTAAGAAGAAACTGTTCATTTCTCCAGCCAGGGAATTGTTTTCAATGCAACATGTTTGTAAGAGAGGCAGAATTAGAAATGAATTTATCCCAACCCTCTCCAAACAAGTCTTCTCCAGCCTCATCTATAATAATGCCTCTATTTAGTAGTTAAGGAGAATCAGCCAAAGATAAAGGGACCAGATTGAACCTGCAGGCCTATGTCATGTCTCCTAAAGAAGAAAATCTGGAACTTCATTCTTTCCACGGTGACATCCCTTAGACTCTAAAGGCAAGGCAGGGTTTATGTGCTGTGGGTGGTGGCTGGGTGGACTCTAGTATTCATGTTCTAAATTGCACTACCCATGCGCTGCCCCAAGGTATTTTTCTGAGACATCATTCTGGTTTATAATATTTCTACATCCGGGTAGTTTTATGATACTTTGGTCAGAGACCAACTCACAGCCTCCCTTTCCATGGCCTAATCCTTCCAACATTTACCGATCTCTGTTTTCTGAACCCCTGGAATACTTGGCTATCCCACAGAATTTAATCTTTTGTTAATCACTGACTTCCATTCTTTTCTATTCTGCTCTTCATAGCACTGAGCTTGGGTCAGATTAGAAACTACACAAGGCTTTCTCATATCACTTCTGTGTCACCCACAAAGCCTAGCTGTCTGTGTGCACAGTTATCGTTCAGTAAATGTATGATGATTAGTTAATGTATAAATATCTAAGGTGTTAGGAGGATGTATATTGAGACCTAAGGTGTGTTGTTTACTTTATATGAGCTTCAGTTTCCTCATTTCTAAGATGGGTTGTGTTAGTCAGGGTTCTCCCCGCCCCCCCCCCAAAAAAAAATAGAACCAATAGGATATTTATATACATATAGGATTTTTAACATAGAATATTTTATTTATATATGAGATTTATTATAAAGAATTGGCTCACATGATTATGGAGGCTGAGAAGTTCCATGATGTATGTAGAATTTGCAAGCTGGAGTCCCCAGAGGTCCAATGGTATAGTCAAAGGCTGGGGTAAATCAGTCGGAAGGCCTGAGAACCAGGAGTGCCAAGGGCAGGTAAAGATTGATGTACCAGCTCAAATACTCAGGTAGAGAGTGAGTTCAACTTCCTCTACCTTTTGGTTCTATTCAGGCCCTCAACAGATTGAATGATAGCCATCCACAATGAGGAGGACCATCTGCTTTACTCATTTCACCAATTAAAAGGCTAATTTTTCCCAGAAACAAACTCACAGACACACCCAAAAATATTGTTTAACCAGATATCTGTGCATCCCATGGCTCAGTCAAGTTGACACATAATATTAACTTTCATATTACTATAGGATAATAGGATAAAAATTGTAAATTATAACAGAGGAGTAATATGAGGGATTAACTGATAGGAAGGAAGATAACTCTAAAGAATACAATAATTGTAGAGGGAAGGAGCAGCCACTATCTCAGGGGCTGATACAGACACCCCCCCAGGCAAAGGACCCCTCTAAGACTGAGAGTTAGATCTCACTGGAGAAGGCACGGCTGTGGCTCACTGAATGGTACAGAAGTCACTGAGGTGCCATGCTTATAGATCTTGCTGGAAATCAACTGTCTGAGGTACCAGGGGAATTTTCTTTGGGCAGCAGGGGGCAGGAGTGTTCAGGGGAAGTTTCTGGATACTTAACCATAGGGTTTTCTTTAATTTTGTTCTCTAGTTAACATTCTACATTCTTTCAGGTATCCCCAACTCCAACTACACTCTGCACTCTACTCTGGGTATGATGTGATAAATTCTCAAGTCTCTTAAAAAGAATTTTTGGGGGGTCAGGGGAAGGGAGGAGAGAGTGAGGAAGGTAATATCTCTATCATCTCTATCTCTATCTCTATCTCTATCTCTATCTCTATCTCTACATTTAAAATATTGACCTCCTTCTTCAGGAGGATTTAGAGATCATTTTCATTACTTTTAGTTGTATTTTTGAAATTGTTGTGCCAGGCTGTAGGTTAGGTGTTTAGCCTATGCTGCCATCTTGGTTTCTCATCCATTTTCATTACTATGCTAAAAGTATAATTAACTTGGTGGTTTCTAAGCTACATCTCGAATAAAATATTAATTTGATTGATTTAGGTTGCAAAAACAAAACCAAACAAACCCAGAAACCAATCCTTTGTAGCTTAAAGAAAAAAGGAATTTATTAGAAAGATAAAAAACCTTGTGAAATTCAAGGAACAGTTGAACAGCCTAAACTTTGGAAAGGAAGGTTATCATCCAATTCTGCAGTCTCAGAAGCAGAAACTATTGTTCTTTCTATCTTCAACTCTTACCCTGACTTCAACTCGGCTCCAAAGAATGTCAGTCTCCAGGCCCCACCATTAGGCATAGGAGAGATCCTCTGTCTGATCCAACTTAGGCAAGATTGTTTCCTTGCCTGAATCCTTCAGTGATGGCCCAGGGCACAGGTGACATAGGATGGTCACGAGCAATAGACACCAACATACATCTGAACTGAGTATCAGGGTCAGAACCAGAAATGCTGGCATCCTGATGATTCAGGCAACCAGTGAAGAAAACACTGCACAAAGGATATATTTTACATGTCACCTGTTCTTGCTAATAAAATATATGAGGAATTATCTGGGAACCGTTGGTGGGCCTGTTCTCTCAATTGATAGCTGGTCCTCATTTGGGAATCTTCAGTTTGTGACTGGCAGGACTTTCTTTTCCATCAGATTAAGCTGGAAAATAATGAGCACCTTCTTGATAAGTCTTGTCACTCTTTTCCAAGGAGCTGAAAACGGTAATTAATGCAAAAGCTGTGTTTATTGGTTCGTGAAATTGAGTGTGTGCAGTCCTTTGATACTGTGTCTTCTTGATAGGGCAAGTTTGGGAGGGGGCAGGAAACATGCTGCACATTAAAGACAATTTATTTGACAAGATATTACAACAAAGACAACCTCATGTATATGAAAATCTTGGCTTTCGTTTGCTTCACCAAGGTAGAGACAATAGAGCAAGAAGCAGGTGTTCTCCCTATTTCTTCTCCTCTGGGAGCCCCAACCCACTCCTTCACTTTATTCACCTCCTTAATAAGGCAACCACAGAGTTGCAATGCCATTCTGCTTCACTCAAAGTCATAGCTCAGAGTTCTGCCCTTAAAGCTCCTCTCACTCAGAGTTCTTATCAGGAGGACACAGTGAAAAATTGAATCTAAAATATTTCCCAAAGCCCTCAAGGAGGCATAGAGGAGTTGGGCAGGGGAGGGGGGCGGTAAAAAGACCCCGTCTGTAGTATAAGAAAATGGGACACTGTGTTTAATAAGAATCTCAGGACTGGGAGCCTATTAGCTGGAAGCCATGAATATACCCTTCCTTTTATTATTTTTAATTGTGAGTTTGGGTTGTGGCCAAAACTGGAGTTGGCTAGAGTTCTGTGATCAAATGTTAGTCATGAGAGAAGTGAAAGAAATTCTGAGGCTCCAGGAAATCTCATACACACACACACACACACACACACACACACACACACACACACACACGGAGGACACAGTGTGACCACAGTCAGAGACTGGAATAATGTGGCCACAAGCTAAGGAATGCATCTTCAGAAGCTAGAAGATGCACTTAGACAAGAGCTGGAGACTCTGAACACAGATAATAAAGAAGATTGTTAAAATTTGACAATTTTCAAGACTGGAAAAATCCAGTGCTTTTGGACTCTAAACTCTAAGTAATGAGAATGAAAAAAATGTTTGAATGAAGGTCCACTGGAGTTGTTTGTTTGTTTATTTGTTTGTTTGTTTAGATAAAGAGAAACCTTACACTTGCAAAAAATAATCTACTAAGGATGTTTCTTTCCCACTCACGTCTATTTTTAGGTGGCCTCAAAGATGTCACCATTAAGATGAAAGAGAGAGCCAGGGGCAATAAAGCTACAAACTTAAGCAGTATTGAATAATATGTCACAGGCTCCTGGTACATGGAGCTGAGTAGAAAAAACTGTATCGGAAGCCTACAAGTTTTTGAGGGAATTGTATTGTCTATTTCATCACAAGCCTGGACTAAAAAACACGCCTGTGATTACAAATCAGCCTGAAGGCTCTCAAATTGCACCAGCAGGGCATGAGCTGAAGAAGCTGTGTGGCCCCAAAAAGAGACAAATCCCAATGTCTAGGTCAAAGTTGACCATGGAGGCTAATAGACAAAGACACTCTAGGACACCAGAAGCAGGTGCTATGGAGAATTATGGACAGGGGAGATCATTAAAGAAAGCAGAAGCACAGTCAAAGCAAGGCACTTCTTTCATTGATAAGGCAGGGACTTTTTATTGTTTCTTCCCGGAAGGATTCCTTATTGTTGTAGACCATGGCTGCTAAGTATCTCCCATTCTTTCCTTTGCACAAAGAAAATTTTAATTGGAATATGGGTCACTGGATCACAAGAGGCACACCTGCCCCTAATGGAGAACACCATACACCAACAAGGGATCCTGGACTTGGTCCCAGACACAATGATTGGATGGGACTTTGGGTTGACTTCCTTATGGAGGCACTGAGTGTATTTTGTGTGTGGGAATAGGATGAACCAGAGGAGAAGGGTGTGCTGAGACGGCTTATGGTCCATAAATATTTATGCTTCACCTTCCACATAGTTGCTGGAAGTAGTGCCTTGCCAGGTGCTACACTTGCTTCAAGGTGTAGTCATGTGACTGGTACTCACCAAGAAAATGTGAAAGGAATTGACATGCATATTTTTCTGGTTTAGAAAGTGTACATGTCTCCTCTATCCTCTCTTTGCTCATCTGTCTGGGTGCAGTGTACTCTGAGACCTTAGGGAATGGCAGAGCCCAAGATGGCAGGAGTGAGGGTCCCTGAACTACTTCACAAGGGAAGAGCATTCACCAACAGGAACACCTGCATCAGGCTGCTATGTGAGAGAGAAAGAAACAAGTTTTATGTTAAAATAATATGTTGCAGGATTTCCATATTATAGAATTTAGTATCACACTAATGCATACCTCATATACACATACCACGCATACACACGCACATACCCCACATATTTACAGACACATACACACACATAAAGCACACATGCTTTCTTAAACTCCATCGGGAGCCTCTCTGACTTCCGTGTTGTGCCAGCACAGGTGCCAGAAGGTTCCCAGATCTATAACCTCTTTGGAACATTGAGAAAAACGTAGTTAGAAGAGACAGTTCTTGATTAGCAAAGACTGATGCTGCAATTTGGAGATTTATCCAAAATGCTTTACTCTCTTGAGTCATATATCTTTTTAAAGATTGGGAGCCCTTCTACTCTATATGGAGATTGAAAGGTGAGGAGGTGGAATAGAAGAAATTAAACTAGAATGCACTTATGGATAAATTACATAGAAGGAGAGGGAAGGCAGTCTGTGAAAGATGATGACTGACTACTTGTGGGAGAACTAGGTTGGGGAGACATCCGCTAATACCCTGTTCAGGGATCTTTCTACATGACTGGTCTTCTTCCCAATATAAAAACCACTGAAATCACATGTCAGGAACAAATCAGTAGCTCTAAAGAAAGTCTTGTTCCTAGAAGAAATTAAAACTATGACTACAATGAAGATCGAGTTTGTTTGTAATCTTCAATTATCTTACTATACATCGCTTCACAAATAATTAAACAGAAGGTGGTTATGGCCAAGAATAATCACTCATTCTTGACTCAGTATGTGATTTACTAAAAAAGTATTTTCCAAATTGCATATTTAATATTTTATTTTTAACCTCATTATTTTTCTAAATTAAAATAAATATTTTAAGTGTATCCTCTGCTTCTTCCTTCTTGAATTCTGAGCAGATGGACTTGCCATATTAATAAGTATTCTGGAGATCATCAACATGAATTATTTTAAATCCTAAATCCCTCCAAACCTCTTTGTACCTCTACTCTTTCTTATCTAACTTCAGAGGAATATTAATTCCTCCTCCTCCTGAACTCTAAATCCTTCATCACTGCTTATGGTCCTTGCTGTCTAGTTCTTCCTGGAGTTAGCACCATCAACTATTATCTAATTCTCTCTCTTATATGTTTAAAATACCATCTTAGTGTATGAACATGCTTATATCTCTTTAAAAATAATCTCCAAATTAAACCTTTCAACCTTAAGCCATCCTTCAACTAATACTAACCCCCTTCATTCTCTTGAATATCATCAAAGTTCTTGAGTTTTTCATATTCACTCTCTCCACCCACTCCTATCTCCTTTATACCTTACCTCACTGCCAAAGGTTACCGTAAAGGTCAGCAGTAACTTCCTGATTGCAGAGCATTGGAATCACTTTACTCTTGCCTCCTTTGACTTCTCGTAAGCGTTCCATATTGAAGCTCATTCACTTTAACCTTGACTCTCATGGTTCCCATTCTACCTCTCTAACACCACCTTTTCCATCTCCTTTACCACCTCTTGTTCACCTTGCAATTTACAATCTAAACCTGGCAGACAAATAGTATCTTGCTTTTGAGATATTCATGTAAATAAAATGATATAATTTATATAAAAGGCATGCTAAGCACTTGGGGCAGAATAAGTGTTCAAAAAATGCAGTCACTACTAATGAGCTCAGTTTTAGATAGGTCCATTTGAAATGCCTTTGACATCTCAATGCAGCTAGGGAAAAACTGTCTGGATTTCAGCGGGGAGAGCTGGAGTTGAGGGCCTGGTCTCATCAGTGCATGAGTGACAGCTAAGATATAGGAGGTTATGAAGTCACTCAGGGAGTACAGACCTGTCAGTATAGGCTAGGTTATGCTGAGGTAACATCCCCAAGACTTAGTGATTTTAAGCAACAAAAGTTTAGTTCCCACTAATGATATGCGCCTATTGTGAGTCAGCAGCTCATTGTTATCCTTCAAGCTCTCAGGCTGCATGAACAGCTGCCAGCTCACACGTGGATAGCTGTAGTACCAGAGGGAAAAGAGCAATAAAAGGTTTCACACTGGCAAGAAAGTGCTCTGGCCTGCAAATGATCCAAATTCCTTTTGCTCACAATTTATTGGGTAAAACTTACCGTGACGTGCACTCATCCACAAGTGTGTGCAAAAAGTGTAATTCACCCTAGCTGGTTTTGCTCAGTGGATAGAGCATCAATGGTTTGATTCTGGTCAAGGACAAGTACCACAGTTGCAGGTTTGATCCCCAGTAGGGATCATGCAGGAGACAGATAATGGATGATGTTCCTCTCTGATCTATCTCTCTATCTCTCTCCCTTCCTCTCTCTCTCTCTAAAATCGATAAAAACATATTTAAAAAACAAAAGTGTAATTCTACCATGTGGTGGGGAGGTGATGAGCTAACAATATTTGATGAGGAGTACCAAACACTACCAGAGTATGTCTAGAATAAGAAGCAAAGAAAATACACTGGAGAATGCACTGTATTGTCTTTCATTATCTTCTACTCTTCCCTTCCCCACCCCTACATTATTGTTCACATTTCATTTTTTTCCAGATATTCAAGCCAGATATCTCTAATTATCCACGACTCTCATCCTCTTCACCCTTAACCTCTAATTTGAATACATTCCCTTCTCTCTATTATCTCTGGGACTATTGCTAGAGCCCCAACTGCTTTTAGTTAGAATGACCTGAAACAAATTTTGTCATCCCATGTGGCTTTAAAAAGAGAATTCTTTTCCTAATGAAATAATTTTCAGGATGGGATAGAGATGGAGTAATGGTGGTTATGTTTGTGAGTTTTTACTTATTAAAATAAATGCTAGGAGATGAAAATTTATAGGAAACAGGAAAGTATAAAGGGATACATTTACATGTTGTCCTGTAGCATTTGATATGATCAACTTCTCCTTGAAACCCCTCATGTGGTTTTAGGACTCTAATTTTCCTTCTAACTGCTTGTCCGCTCTTCACCAGCTCTCTTTTCCTCTGCAGGATGCTTAAATATTGGTATTCCTTGGGGTCCTGTTTTGATCCATATCTCCTCTTACTCTGTATCATCAGTTCTTTCTTTCTCTCTCTCACACACAGCACTTACCTCTTTCTTCATGTTCTCAGAACATTGAACATAGCATGTTCAAAATTTAACTCATTTCTTTCTCTCACAAGTATTGCTCTGCCCAATTCCTTACAAGTTGCACAAGGTAGACAATCTTAAGTTTCCCCTCTTCTATACTCTCTCTATACAATTAGAACCAGGCATGACTGTTTCTAATCTTACTCTCTTCTCCATCCATAGTTCCTCTGCCTTAATCCCGGCACTCATCATTTCTCATCTGGGGAGCTGCAAGGAAGACTCACTGTGGGTCTTCCTCTATCCCCCATATTCCTCCCCAGCCCATAACCCACCAATATATCCTGTCACTGCAGAAGCAGGCCAATTCTTCTAAAATACAAAGTTGATCATATTATTTACTCCTCCTTTAATTCTTCAGTGGCTCCCTCTTGTCTTCAGGATGAAATCTGAGGTCCTTAGCATGGCACAGAGGTTTCCATGACCTGGTTCTTGCTTGCTTCTCATTCTTGCTTGCAGCCTCATCTCCTGCAAATTCCTCAGGGGCACCCTGAAATTCACAGCTGCCAATTTTGGGTTCTTTAGGGCACCATATTGTTTACTTCTCTATAATGATGTGACATCCCTTGCTGCGTGAATGTTATTTTTATTGTCCTTCCCACCTCCTTACACATTTTTTTCTTATTAGATGAAGTATATTCTGCTTCTATTCATCATTTAAGATTATATTCTGCAGTAAACTATTTTCAAAAGTTTTCCTGATACTCTTGAAATCACTCACGCTGTTTTAGTTTCATCCTTTGGTTTCCATAACATTCTGTACTCACCTTTAATTTGGCAACTGATTATCATACTGCAGGGTAATTTTATATTAATTATGAATTGCTTGGGGGAAAATACTTTGTATTTCCAGCACCTGGATTAGTACTTGGCACAAATGTGACATTAAGAAATACATGTGAAGCCCTGGCCAGCAGTTGGTTGAGCATCATCCTGTGCACCAAGAGGTCTCTGGTTCAGGGCACATGCCGGAGTTGCAGACTCAATCCCTAGCAGCCAATTGCTGTTTCTCTCTCACATCAATGTCTCTCTTTCTCTCTCTCTCTCTCTCTCCCTCCTTCCTACTTTCCCCTTTCCTCTCTCCTTAGAAATCAGTAACATTTTTTAAAAGAAGTACTTGTGAAATGAATGGCCATGCTCAGTGTTTCCTTCGCACTTTATACAGGATTGTTCTCACTGCCTTGTCATTACTTCATTTACATATCTTTTTCTACTAGTTTGTGAAGCATCCCAAACATTTACACAATTCTAGACACAAAAGAAGTACTATAGAAATGTTGTCTAATTTGGAAGTTTTTGTATATTTCAAAACACTGTTCGATGTAAGGATTTACTTCAGAGCTTAATCTAAAGCAGGATATGTAACCTGTTATTTTTTTTTTAATGGTGACCAGAAAATATAAAGATTGGAGGAAACTGATACTAATTTTATATGGACTTTCTTTCTCTTTCAGTTATCTTAACTCAAATTTCTTAGTTTTTCAAGATTGTTTTTAACAAATATTAAGAAGTTGTGACAATCAATTCTTTCTAAGGGAAATGAAAGGCATAAGAGGGAAGTAGCAATAGAAGAAAGAAAAGGAACGAATGAAGGAAGGGAAAGAGGGGAAGAGAAAAAAAAGAAGGAAAGTTTATTTAGCCAAACTTCTGGTATTTATTTATTTTTTTTAAAAAAATAAGTGTTAATTATTCAAGTGTTTTATTTTATGAAAGAAACATTTGAAATAATTGATTAACAGGTACATGAGATCTTACACCATGTTTAGCTCATAAATTTAACATGCATTAGAAGAAATCTATTTTATTTCCTCTCTTGGGTAGTATCACCTTTTTTTATATGCCACAGTAAAAGGATACTGTTGTAATGTTGGAATGAAAGAGACATTAGCATTTCCAGTGCATCTGAAATGATTATTGGCAACACACAAGAATAAAAAATAATTTCTGATATGTTTTTTAAATTTGTTTTGTGGTGTGCAGTTTTTTTTGTTGTTGTTGTTTTTTGGTTTTTGTATTTTAACAAACCGCTTAAATTTGCTGGTTAAATCTATTTCATTAGTTTTGAATTATTTTCTTGGGGTACATGATTAAGGAAAAATATCACAATTAGAGGAAAAGTTCTCAGTAATATGAGTTACTCAAAGGACAAATAATAGAGGATTAAACTCAATGAGGCAGCTACATTTTCTAAATATGTTTTCCATCTCTCCAACCAATACAAGGGCCTTGTTTTTAAGAGGTTTATAATCTAATTGGAGAGACAAAGCTTATACATAAAAAGATTAATATCACTATAGGGAATCCAAATGAGTAGTCCAGAAAGTAAATGTTTCTGATTTCAGAGTCCGCAGTAGTGCCTGAAAGCAGGGGTGGCTGGGTCTTGAATTGACTTTTAAAGAAATGGGAAAGCCTTCAACAAGGGGTAGGAGGAAATGGGGAGTGACTATAAATGAATAAAGGGGATTTGGGAGGGGTGATGAAAACATTGTAAAATTGTGCTGACAGTTGCACATTTCTGTGAATATACTAAAAACCATTGAGTTATACATTTCCAGTGGGCGAGTGGTATAACATGTGACTTGTATCTTTAAAAAGCTGCTCTTTTAAAAGAAATCAGCTATGGTCTTGGCACCAGTAACAACAATGTGGACTGCAGAAGCTATGGATATTATCTCCCCGTCCACCTTTGCCTTTCTACTGTTTTCCTTTTACTTTTGTAAAGGGAGGTTAGTGGTGCTTAACTTCACAATTTAGTTCACAGTCACTACGTAGACCAATGAGAAGCCATATCTGAAATAGATGTGGATGATTACATAGCACCTGGAGTTCCTGAATTATTGAGACAAAACTAATGACTGCTGGGACTTTGTGTCTCCTTTCTTTGAGGAGAGTATGAGAACAACTGTCTACAAAGAATATTTGCAACATATTGCATGGAAGCTTGGTGGCGTTGCAGGGGAGTAAAAAATGGTGGAAGGGCAAGAATGGATGCAGAATGATCTGTCTTTGACCTATTTGATCTCAAATCCATTATTCACTCTTCTCTGACTGCTGTGTATAATCTTCTCTGGGGCTGTGGGAGGGAGGTGTGATTTCTGTGGTGACATCACAGAAATCACAGGTTATATATGACTGTTGGTTTCTGGTTTGATTTAGCTAAAGGGAGACACTAGTGGAGACTGGAGAATGAGAAGAACTGAGGATCCTGTGTATATCTCACTTTCTCCTTCTGCCTTGAGCAGCATCTCTGGCAACATCTGCATCTTTTCTGCTGGTGTAGCTGCTGCCACGGTTGCGCCTTCTTCTGGGTGACCTTAAATCTTGAGCTTTCTATCAAAACCTCCTCTTTTCATTATTCTATACTCTGTTTGGCTTCTCAGCTCTCTCATTATCTGTGTAACCAATATCCTTCATTCAGTTTCCTCTGTTTAAAGCTTTTTCAATGCTTTCTGTTTTTATGTTTGGATCCTTAAACTGACACATTATGAGCTTTAAAAATGTTTGTTGAATGAATATATTTACTATATGTGGAACTGGAAAATTTCTGGGGCTATTACAAACAAAAGAATACAGGAGGTGGAGATATTTGAATGAAAAAGGTGATTTTAGACAAGGAAAATTTGGGAAAATATAATGGTAATTAATCATTGGCTAAAGTAGGGGAGGAGGCTTAGGACTATGAGTACAAATCTTGAGATCTGTTTCCATTGAAATGAGTCCTGAACTAGAAGCAATCACAATAGAAAAAGTAACAAGCAAGAATGTGTAAAAGATGAAAGAAAAGAAAAGGTCATGGAGAAAAACCCAAGATGCCATAGAAACACACTATTAAGTAACCAATAAAGGATTAGAAAGTTTAGTCAAAAAGTTACAGAAAGGATCTGGTTAGTGGTTAGGGGGAAACATCATGGAAACCAGGTAAGAGAAATTAAAAAGGAAAAAATAACTAAATGTTAAGTAATACAAGGTAGTTAAGAAAAACAAAGACTAGAAAGGTTGATTGAATTTGGTGATTAGGAGTATGCTGATGATCTTGGAAGTTTAGTTCTATTAGCAGTGTGATGATTGACAAATAGTTATATAGGTGAAGAAAATTTTGCAGTTAAAGTATACAGATAATTTGATTATAGAAATTTTCTCAGAAATAAAAGACAGAGCTAGAACAGTAGCTAGAAGGGGTAAGATAAGTGTCTTTTAAATTTTTTTTGCAAGAAATGTAAAATCTAAATAGATTTGTAGATGAAGGAAAACATACCAATGGATATTGATCGAATGGTAATGAAGAAACAATAGAAGATAAATGATAGAATAAAATGCTGGGGAAAGTGAGCAAAAACAGTGTTCAGAACACAGGGAAGTGGATACACTAAAGAAAATGGAAAATGTTTATTTTGACATGGAAAGTGACAGATATTTATAGATAGAGAAACAGATTTGGAGGTAGAGAGTAGGGAAGTTTACGGACAATGTGATAGTCTGGATCTTATCTGTTGAGGCTGAGGGAATCTGGATGTTGCTAAGCATTTTTGAGAGTCTGGTTGAGGTTAGATGACAAAAAACTTATGAACCAGGGGTGTCATCAGAGAAAGTGATTGATGGTCAAGGTTAAGGGAATATTAGTGGAGAAGGGTAGGTTTGAGAAGTAGTGAAATGTTGTGGGAAAGTCAATAGCACTTGGTTACCAACCAATTAGGTGAAGATAGACACTAAATTTATTACCACTGTTAGAAATAAGCACCAAGTTTATTGCCACTGATAGAAAAATCAGTGTTTCTGCATATGGGGGAGCAAGTGAAATAATGAGCTTGTTGTATGACATCTTAAGTTTGAGTTCAAAATGTCAAGCATGCAATTGGAGATGTTGGACTAAATCTCAGAAAAGCAGAGGTACATTTAAAGTCAATAGGAAAAAGTTGATAGTGAAGCTAAGAAAGTGAGAACTCTGAGGTATATAGTGTAGAATAAGAAAGTTAGGATGCCAAGGACTCAATGCATAATCACATCTGGGGATAAGTGAGGAAATGAAATCAGAGAATATGCAGATATGAAAAATTAAAAACCTTTTCTCAAGCAGAAACTAGCAGTGCTTTCTAAGTGAAATTCCCCTAATTCAAATGTTTCACAAGTGAAGCTATTGGTTTTGTCCATATCCTGCACATTTGCATCCTTAATAGACATCTTGCAGAGCACTCTGAATGGCCCTAATGTTTTTCCACATTTAAGAAGATGAACCCATTCACAGAGAAGCACACTAACTGAAAGACAAATTTCTGCAAATGGTTTGTAATAGGCACATTCATGGCTGACAAAGCACACTGAAAATTCTTAGAGTTGCGTGTGTCAGAACTGAATCAATGTCTGGGGATGGTAGGGGGTGAGAACATGGAGCTGTCAGAGTCTTCAAATTCTTTCTTGAAAATGATAAAGATGACTTTGCTAAATCCTTTGAAGTAGATTGCTGCACTGCCATGGTCTCCCAGGAATTCACTGTGGTTTATGACTACACTACAGTGGCTAAGTCTTTTGAAAGACATCTGATATACATATATGAGACATGATATTTTTCCATTCATCTAGGATACTGTTAATAGTCATCTCCCTTCCCCAGTGAAGTTAAGTCAAATTGCTTAGATCAGTGACCAATTATGGGAGTGGAGGGAGAAGTGGGGGTTAGATCAATATCAGATAAGATACCCTCTGAAATACACAGGCTCTGGGATCTCTCTCCCTTCCTCACTGCATCCCTCCATAAATACAACCAACTTAAATTTCCTTTAGGATAATTCCTTGTAATTGCTAAAAAGAATGTATACATTTATAATGAATCAAACTTTCTGCTTTGAGGAAAATTCCTGATCTGAAGACTTACAAGCATCTAAATATTTCTGCGATAGCCATCTAGCAATTCCTGTGAGCTTATAGGTATTGTCTTGGTTTCAAACTGAAATCTTAGGCACATGAAATGATTCTAACTTCTTAGATAGGGCTTACATCTGCCCTCTCCTCTCCATTATCTCAAACATGTGTGGCTCAAATAACCTTCATGTCTAGCCTTTTTATGAAACTTACATCTTAACTCTCTCCTTACCTTTAATCTCATTAATGCAAAATTATTTTTCATATTGCTATCAGAATAAAGTTTTAAAAACACAAATTGTTAGTGTTATTCATTCATTTACTCAAAAAAGATTGGTTGAGCACCAACTACTTATCAGACACTACATTACATGCCAGAAATACAATAATGATAAAGACGAATCCAGTGAGAAAGCCATACAAACAAGTAATCACACTGAAGAACATAAGAACCTGACCTACGCAGGGATGTCAGGAAAGGTTATCCTGAAGCGGTGACAATGAAGGAGGGGAAGTAGAGAGGGGGGAGTAGATAAATTTAGACAGAAGAAACATATGTGCAATGGGGCAAGGAAGGGAACAAAAGACATGAATGAAGAGCTGAGAAAAGGCCAGAATGGCTGTGGCCCAGAGAGGGAAGTGAGAAGAGTTGGAGAAGAAGCAAGGGTCAAACTGTGTTGGTTCTTTTTCTTTTTTTTAATATATTTTATTGATTTTTTTTACAGAGAGGAAAAGAGAGGGATAGAGAGTTAGAAACATCGATGATAGAGAAACATCGATCAGCTGCCTCTTGCACAACCCCTACTGGGGATGTGCCCGCAACCAAGGTACATGCCCTTGACCGGAATCGAACCTGGGACCTTTCAGTCCGCAGGCCGACGCTCTATCCACTGAGCCAAACCGGTTTCGGCAAACTGTGTTGGTTCTTATGGATTCTTTTTAAGGTCTTTAGTTTTCATCATAAGATTATTGCGTAGTAATGGGCTTTAAACCTGGTAAAGTAGGGATTAGATTTTTATTTTTAATAGATCTGGTTTTGATGTTATCATCAGATTGGAGTAGAATGAATACATTTGGGGAGACTGGAGAGTTCTTTGCCACCATAGTCCAGATGAGAAATAATGGCAACGTGGATTAGGGTGATGACAGTGGAAGAGAAGATAAAGTGATGGATTGGAGAGACATTTTACTAGTAATTTGGTGACAGGATGAATATGGGATAAAGAGATTTAGTATCAAGGATGCCGCATATAATTCTGGTTTATGAGTCAGCACAGATGATGGTGACATTCGCTGGAATGTGGAACACCAGGCGACAAGTAGTTTTGGAGGGAAACTAGATGTATTGAGTTCGGATGCATTCAGTTTAAAGTGACTTTGAGATTTCCAGGTCTAAAAGTGTTGAAAGGCTTCCCATTGCCCCAAGAGTTAAATCAAATCACTTAAAATTGGATTTATAAAATCTTTGTGACCTAAGCTCAGACCCATCTTCTGTCATACTCACATATGCTCCATATTTCAACCACTCTGAATTAGTGGAAATTAGTTCCTGAATGCCCCAAGGTATCTCACATCTTGATTGCTTTGCAAATACTATTACTTCTGCTGGGTAGATAATTATTTCTACTCCCTTCTAGAATGCCTTGTTAACTCATTTTTTTAAGACTCAGCTTAAACATTATATTCTATGGAAAAATTCCTTTAGATTTGTCCTAACCTTACATATATACATGTTTATGTGTCTCTGTGTAAGTGTCTATATGTACACACAGAAACATGCATGTATATATACATGTATATAGGTATATTGTATATGCATATAATTATTTATGATTGTCAGTTTATTAATCTTTCCCTTTAGATTGTTAACTCTTTGAGATTGAGGACTGTAGGTACTTTGTTCATTTCTATAAATCCATTGTGTAGCAGTCAATAAATGAATTAAATGATAGAATAAATGAAAAAAAACAAATTTTGAATTCTTTTTCTTATTTCCAAAAAAATATATTTTTAAATAGACTATTTTTAGTTATCATAACCAGAGACTACAGCTAAGACTGAAAAATCAGAATCCTGTACCTCTGAATATTTATATTAACTATGTTGAGCTAAAAAATTCATCAATCTGTTTCCTTGCCTGATCAAAAGTAAAAAGTCCAATTAAGAAGCCGTAATGTCTTTCATAAGATTCATGGAATATAATTTTAACCATAAACCAGAAGTCAAAATCATTATGCAAAAGCAGAAATTTTAAAAATGATTTTTTTTCCTGATTGTAGAAATAGTATATGCTCACTGGGAAAAACACGGAAGTGCACAAAAAGTATAAAATGTCAGTATAATCTGACCACCAAAACATAGTCACTTTTAATAGTTTATTCATAAAGTGTTTCTGTCCTTTTTCTGTGTAAACACATATTGATTCCTAGTGGAGAAAAGCATTAGATATACCAAAAGCATTCCAAGCCACTTTAGAACTGGCGATCAGAGTGATTATGGGCTAAAAAATACATGAAGACTTTCTAGTTCTCTCAAGGGCCTGCACCTCCTCCGTCCCCTCTTTAAGAAGTTAGAGGACTGGTCAGGGCCAGGCTCGCCTTGGGCAGGCTGGTTCTTCTCTCTCTTTGCAGAAATAAATGAAATTGGGAGGGAGTTAGTAAAAGACTGCATTTACTCCCCGAGGCCTGAGCTTTGTGTTCCACATAGTTCTTAACCAGGCAGCTGTGCTGTGGGGGATATTATTCAATCACTGGGAGTTATAAGCTCAGCTGCTGGGATAGATGAGTCATACCTGAGTCCGGTTTAGAGTCTATGCATGCCCCTCTAGAGAAGTATGTGGGGAGGACAGATGATTGTTAAGCAAGTACTCAGGCATTTCTAGCTTCCAAAATATACATGCAGCTGAAATTCTACATCTCAGTTCTAACTAACATCACGCATCTCATAAGATTGTGGGATAAAATGGTAGCAAAATCATGTACAGACCACATGATCATTCAGCCACAATGGAATACCACAAATACCATCTGAGAGATCATTAGAAAAAAAAAAGGTATATGTTATATAACTTATGCAGAACTGCATACATACATTCACAAACAGGCACACACACATCACTAAAAAGTGAGCTCTAGCCATGGCCGATGTTGCTCAGTTGGTTGGAGCATCACCCCTTACATCTCCATCAGAGGTTTCATGTTCGATGCCGGTCAGGGTGCATACAAGAGCCAACTGATTAATGCTTCTCTCTCTCTCTCTCCCTCCCCCTCTCTCTAAAATCAATAAAAACAAAACAAAAATTCTATTTTTTAGCCCATAATCACTCTGATCGCCAGTGACAATTAAAAAAGATTTTTTTTTAAGTGAGCTCCAGACTTAGGATATTTTCAGAATTATTTATGTTTACTTTATGGCAATTTTGAACACCCCAAATATGTTTGATTTACTTTTGTTTGACTTTACAAAATGAGAGCATCTTTAATCAGTTGGCATAGTTTAATTCTAATATGGCAGAGTGGCTTGTTTTTAGACATCTTTTCTCCTAAGTGTTCATTCATTCTCTTACTATTCACTTGGTTACTTGGCTGAAGAGAAATGTCACAATTATTGGCTGTGGGTTTCTGAGCTTAGTTTTGAAGGCAACAAGAACACTGTCAATGTTTCCCTCGCCTGTTGGCATCTGTGCCTCTCCTGCCATCTGCTCATGTTTAGGTGTAGCAGTGTGCATATACTTTATTCATGGCCTCAAATCCCTGCTCGCTTTCTTACCCTGTGAATTACACTGAATTTTTTAGGAAATCCAAAATGGAGTCAATAATGACAAAACACCAAAGGCACCAAACATCTTCAGCTTCTGTTCAGAGCCCAGTTGGCACCGTTTTTCAATACATTGCTTACCTGCCTTGTTTTCCTAAAGTCTTGTCAGCTAAGAGGTTGTTGAAGATCTGGAGGTGACAGTGGTGTTACAGAACACTGTTCTACGAAGATGGCAAAGGAGTCAAAAAGGCTTTCTCAGGTTTCTTTTATCCAGAACATCTGAGGAAGCTATGCTCTGAGAAGTGTGGGTCAAGCAAATGAGAATGTGTTTTTCCACAATGGCACACCATGGTCTGACCATGCCTCAGAGTTCTTTTACTATCAGGGAACCATTGGCAAAAAAAAAAAGAAAAAAGAAACACCAAAAGTTTAATGGTCCAGGTGGTATTTTCTTAGCTTAATGTTATCTGCTACCATTAAATTGCCTCCTTCATTGTCTTTGTTCTAGTTTCCCTAGAAATAATAATTTTTAGATAAGTCAGAGTTAAACTGATAAGAATAGATCTCTGCACTTGATCTTAGCCACCTGAAACCTATATAATTTTGTTAGCCAGAGGCACTCCAATAAATTCAATAAAAAGGAGAATAAATAATAAATAAACACATAAATAAGCCAGACTTGTTATTTTTATGGTCATCCATTCTTTCACTCTGAAATGTAAGTGACATTTTTTCAATCATTGCTCCTTCTTTGAAAAAAATTGTACATTTTTACTTATAGAGAACCCAGCTCATAACATAACTGTGACTATAATTCTATACTAAAAAGTATTGATGCACATTAATCACCTTAAATATTTTTTTCTCATTAAAGAAAGGAATATAGCCCTGGGCTTTATCACCTTGGTTTTTAAAGAATATTGTTAGACATTGAATAACTTAAAAATTGTGTTTGTATCTATTTAAACTGTGTCCCAAACCAACAAAATATAAAATTTTCATAGTTAAAAACAAAATAAGACAAATACCCTGGATATAAAGATTACATGAACCAAAAGGAAGATATTTGTAGTAGAAGCTGTGGTGTTTTGCTCCGATTCCTTCTTGAGGACCAAAACACTTATTAATAAAAATATATTATTTAATTATCTAACAAATGATGAATTTTGAGCATCTGTTATATAGCAGGGTGGTAAATAAGACAGACATGATCTTTACTCACTTTTAATATAGAATCTATCAAAGTACATGGATATGGAACAAGAAATACATGTGATGACTAATTTGAAAATAGCACAGGATAATATCAGAAACTTACATGAAAGGTACTAACCCAATTTTTACTTGTAAAATTGTAGAATAACAATAATTTTTTTGAGTGTGGAAGTTTCTTTCCTTGATGGAAGTCCCTTGCAACAAACAGAAATAAAATTTTATGATTTCAGTATGGAAAATAAAAATAATATCCCACTCAGACATGGCTAGCTTTAGTTGTTTTTGCTTCCTCCTCATTTGAAGGTACTCCTAAGATGTTAGGAATTGCTAGTGATACCATCTGCCATAGAGATATTTAACTCCTCTCAAGGCCAGACATTTTCACTCTGAGTGGCCAGTACTTAAGCTTTAAAAAGAAACCATCACATTGTTCTGACTTGGAGTCTCTTCTTCTTTACCTTTAAATTGAACAAAAAAGGGTTGGAGAATGAATAATAGTGTCTTCAGTGTGTTTTAGCCCCAGGAAGAGTTAGGATAGTTTTCTTCTTGCAAAAGACTGATGGTGAGAATGTAATAAAATATGTAATGCGCCTTGCACATTACTTGGCACATATCACACAGTAAACTTTAATTCTTTTCTGTTCCATTAATCTAATGAAAAGAAAATGAAAACACACCTGCATGCTTGCTTCTAGTACCCAGTTTTTTTGGGATGAGAGCCCCAATGCTCCTGGGTCAGAATTCTACAGTTGCAAAGTGTACATTACATTTTCCTGTAGGTTATACTGATGCTAAGGGGGGACTTAGAGGTTTCTCTTTTGAACCATGTTAGCCACTGAACAAAGCTGGGGGAGCCCAGCTGCCCAGGCTGTGGTCCCTCCCCGGTATCATGGACACGCAGCCGAGTTCACATCTTTGGCACCCCAACCCCTTCCCTTCAGTGGCCCCGCGTCTGTTTTGTTCTGTGTGGGAGGCAAACAGTCTTCATGATGCTGATTACCTGGATTAATATTGAAAAACCTCTGCAGGCTGGTGTCCCAGGGAAATTGGAAAAGTTCCCTTTACATTTGAAATGAATGAAACAGTGGGGCTGAACAAAGGACTCATCTCTGATAATCATCTCACCTTCTTGTCAGTCAGAGTCCAATTAAATAAACGACCACGGGATCTCTTGTCAATTGCCGGCAGATCCGGCTCTCCCATTTAATCAGCCTGCACATCATGTCGCCGTTTAAATTCTCTTTTCACCCTTTTCTTTGTCCATAAATATGATGAGATTAGGAATTGAAAAGAGTAAGCTTAAAAAAGAAAATAAATGTGCAGATTTCTCTAGGCATCCTTCATATTCTTTCTAATCACCTTTTTTCTTTCCTCTGCAGAAATAATCAGGTCACTGACTTAACTTGTCAGGATCACGGAGGACTTCTGAATGCTGTGGGAGGGCTCCATTCAGGAGGATGCTTCTAAGGACTGGTTTTTCTCATTTTCACCGCTATTCCTATCTTTAAAACAGATAGCTTCCATTTCAGCAACACAAACACACTCTTTAACTGGAAATTGGTTTGGGAAAAATAGGTGCTTGAAAACAGGAATGCATTGTCTGTCTTTGAAAGACGTAGGCGTCTGTCCCTCCTGTCTGTGGGTATGGTCTGGTAATGAGTGTTTCTATGCTACTCAGATTGGATGAGATAGGATCCCTTTTCTCAAGAAGAAAGCCCTTGATTCAGAGAGGGATGCAAGTCAAGGGCACACCAGAAAGGCAGGCAGAAATGTAAAAAGAGAAGAAATGAGGATTCAGTAATAGTCACATCGACTGATCAGCAACATGAATCTAAACTTGGGCAGAGAGTTCCCGGCAGTCATGCCCTGCATAGAGGCAGCAGACCCTTTAGGAAGGGCGTCTCCGGTTGTGGAAGTCTTTCCTCGCAGGAGTCTGTCCAGATGCCCAGGCACCTAAGGAGAGAAAAGTGTGCCTATCACCTTTTCTTTATCTTACTTCAAGTCACATGAAAATGGCAGTTTTCAATTAATGTGTGCCAAGACCAAAAGCAATATAACAAAGGAGACTCAAAAACAACTTGTAAGACTTTTATTTGTAGCAATGTGATTTACTAGTATCCTACTAACGCCAAAAAAAAATGTTGGTAGGCAAAATTTAATAAGACATTTTGACTGCATGGCTGGTTGAAAGCTGAAAAGGGAAAATCCCCACAAGAAGCATCTGTCTTATGGGCATTTGCTGGATTTAGTGGCCAGGTTTTAAATTAGCCCTTGGGGTGGGACACAAAGACTTGGGCTCTATAAGATGGAAAACAAACTAAAACCAGGATCCTAACATGTAGTGAAAAGAAGAAGTCAGAAAAATATATATATACTTACCAGCAAAAGCAGATTATAAGAAAAACTATTTTGGTGGTTAGTGGAAGACAAAAATACCACCTCAGAATTTGTAACCCTAAGCCTGGCCTTATCTCATTCACTGTTTTGAAAAGAATACTTAAAGATGTTCATGTTCCATCTCCAGCATGTAGGACAGTCCCTGGCACGAAGTAAGTGCTCCATACATGTTGATTGAATAGCATGTTGTCGAATGCTAAGCCATTACAAGTCAACTAAACTCAATTGCACCACTGAAGACCAGTCCGAAAAATGTAAATCAAAATCAATTGCATTTTCTTACTACATTGTAGGAAATTGGAGAAAATACACTAGAACAGAGGAAAATACTTTTCAGCCTTTAAATGAAAATTCATATAAATTGAACTGTGGTGATTATTACAATTTTAAATTTTATTATCTGAATTAGTTATTCACCCAATTGTATTACATACCATCCTATGGATAGAAAACCATGTCTTGCCATACTTGTCGACCAGAATCACTCATTGGCAAATCTTCTGTGTGTTTGGGATTAAATGGATAATGCAGTGTACATAATGCAAAGAAAATTAAATACAATGGCTGTCTGACTCTGATAAAAGAAATATCCTTACCATTTGCTGATTGCTTCATGGTTTTTAGTTTTTGTTTTTTTGTATGAGGATGAGCTCTGGATCAGCATAAAACAAAATAAGTTTAAGGCAAATTTGTGCCAGAAAATTCAGTCTGCATTTTTCATCCAGAAATGATCCTACTGCAATCCTACTTGAGCTGTAATTTATCTACAATAAAATAAAAAGCAGTGAGGAGCCAAAAACACATCTTTTAACTTTTTGTGTTGGTGTGTGGGCAACATGTGTAGTTCCAATCGGTTTTCGCTGTTGTAGTGATGGTGGTGAATAGAAGCCCAGTCAAAAGATATGAAGTAGCTGCCCGACAACATGAACTTTGATATGGCAAATACTGCTACAGGGCAGAAGCTCAATGCTGAAAAAAATCTCAGGGTGAAGAAGGTCCTCAATAAATACTGAGGATCATTAGCAGTTGGCTTCAGCATAAAATATATTGGAAGCAGACACCTTCAGATCTTTTACTAATTTGGGTTTAAAAATTTATGCTAGTGATAATTTCAATGCATGAAGTCATGCCCACATACCTAAAGTGCAGGAAAAGGAGGGGTAAAGGGGTGACTAAAGTAATCTCAACACAAGATACTAAAAGCAATTAGATTGCCCAAATCAAAACAAACACTAAAACTGGCCATTTGAGCCCGTCACCTAGGAGTATAACAAGCAGAGGACAGTATACATATATGGGTGAGCTTTTGTTACCAGAAGGGAGAGGTCCCCATCCCCGTGGGTTGGTTCCGGAAATGGAATTCTTGCGATATTCCAAGAAAAACAATTTTCTGAGACTCGCATGGGAAGATGTGATATCCTACAAACTTTTATTTCTGTGGCCTCAAACCCCTGAATTTCCAAGGTTTTATTTCCCCCAGTCCTGCCAAGGGAGAAGTCCCGTTTTGCCTTTGGCAGGGCTAAAATCAGAGCCAGTGTTCAGAATTTCCTTTCCCTGTCTGCACAGTCCAATATAGAAGCAGGTTAGCTTAACTGTGTTTCCCTGCTACAGCCCATCAGTCCATTGCTTGTGGGGTCCACAGGTCCACATGGCTATGAAGGAAACATGGGCAAATGCCAGGAAGCCAAGGGCAAGCCAAGTGCACAAGAGCAACAAGGGAGAGAATCCCTTTGTGTAGGATATTATGTGTTTCCAAATTTTCATGAGCTTCCAGTGGCCACACCCACTCTGGCCAGCAATCTTTGTTCCTCGGTGTGTCTGACAGGCAAGTACCTTCCCTGTGTCACCCCAACTTTACTGAAGATATGTCTATCTTCCATTTGTTGGATCCCTTCCCCCAGTGTTTTGTATGGAACAGTCTGGTGGTTCCCTGGGGAATGCAAAGTTTTAACTTCCTGGTGAAAGCTGCTCAAATGACATGCCTATAATTTCTGCCCCCCCCCCTTGCTCCTTTTCTATTATTAATAACTAGCTAAATACAACAGTATCACTCATAATTACAAAAAAATAGTGAGTCTATTATAAAGATATTGGGGAAACAGGAACTTGGAGCAAGTATTAGGGGGTTACTTGTTTGGGGGAGAGTATCTGCACTGGCCTGAGATCCTCTGAGGACCATTTCTGTATTGAAGTCTCATCACTGGCAAAAGCTAAGAAATGCTATCTTAATTTTTCCTGAGGATCCAGAATAAGCATATGCACTATTTATTATTTCATAATTCTGAAGATATGGATTTTCTTTTCTTTCCCCAAATAAATATAGCAAACAGAATCCAAATACTTTTTATATCCTCTCATCACTGTCCAATCATAATGACTGAAGACACACTAAGTTTTCAATTATTAACAATCTGGCTAGCACTTCATAACAAAGTCTACTTGCTAATTGAGATGAAATGTGTTTTGTCATCAACAAATCGAAACAATATTGTCTATGCATGCTACAACATTTGTTCCTCTCTTTTTATATCCTAGTATGAACATATCATTAGTTTAGCACCATTTGGTCATCATATCCTCTCTGGGTTTCAGAGTAATTTCAAAGGAACCAGATATTCTGATACAATGCATTAAGTATGTTGAGCTCCTCTCATTAATTTTGGAAATTAAATGGTCATGATTATTAATGTAAGCTTTCACCGCTCTCCAAGCTTTCAAAACAGAATTAGGGGGAAAATGCCATTACATGAAACCACTTTGGGAAAATGTAACTAAGCCAGTGTTCTTTGGGTGGGGAGGAATTCTTCAAGGGAACATCGAATTGTTTCTGTTCTATATGCATAGGTTGGAGAGAAGTAGCTCATCAAAATGACAGGGGGGAAAATAGCAGGGTAACTGTTATATAACTTCAATTTAGAATTTTTGAATTATTTTTGCTCAGCTTATTGCTCATGGTGGTGCATCAGAAAAAAGTCACAAAAATCAATATGAGAAGGTTTTAGAAGATACACAGCATGAAGGCCCAATTTGCTGCCTTAATGCCTAACTACTCCAAGCTGGGAAAGAGGTTAATCAATATGGATTTAGATTTATTTCAGGTTGGGATACCTTCTTTAAAGGATATGGAGATGGCTAGATAATTGGTCTCCGTGTCACCTCTTGACCAAAGTAAATCTGTTTTCTCTTTATAACAATGGATCTAGAAAAAAAAAAAGAAAGAAAAAGCAGAGGGATGCCCTAGGTTTCATCTTAGTATCTTTATATGTTGACAAAGCATGAAAAAGGAGCATTCTGAGAGAGGTGAGAAAAAGTCAGTAGTGAAAAAGTTTCAGATGAATTATAAACTCTTTCTTACTCTCTTTATATGCAGAATCTTTCATGACCAAAACCATAACATTGAAAATCAGGCTCTTTCGTTTATGGCACTTTCTATAAAAAGAGTTCATTGGCCTTACCTAAACAAAGAATTACTAGTACACTGATAGACAGTAGCCAGCAGTGACTTAAGCAATTTCCTCTTCCATGCTCTCTGTCATCTCGTACCCTAACCATTTGTTTTAGGGTCACTTATTCCTTCAAGAAATGAGACTGCCATCTTCTGGTGGCCTTCATTAGGTGACTATCATTAATATAGTTTTGTTTTTTTTTTCTATACAGATTCCTCTATTATTTACATCATTAAAATATGCTTGTCTTAGGTCTAAGGAATCAATTCAGATTTGGTCAACAAAACTGAGAACTGTCTGTGTACTAACAGTTTTATCATTTTTTTCTTTTAATGTTCATAACAAACTATCTGTGTTTGCAGTGAGATAAAAAATTACTTGATTCATTTCTAAAATCAGCACATTAGGCAAATACTGTATATACTCAAAACTATGTGAGAAAAATAGTTTGAATTGCTCATAATGTATAAAATCATGATTTTGTGATTACAATTATACATAGTTATATGAATATTACCAGTATGCAAGGTATGCAGTATGATTAGATAATAAAGTGCACAAATATAAAATTTAATTTCATAGTGTTTTTAATTATGTAAAAGAGAGCCATATGGTTGAATATCCAGAGTTAAATGTCATATACTATCTCTGCTTTACAAACTACATAATTAAAACTCAGATAATATATGCCCCAAGAAGCAAAATTAAATGTTATATTAATATGTTCTGAATCTAGACTTGGGGTCAATTACTGCCTAGTTAAAGATGTTAGGGCTTGTAGAAAAGACCAAACACATTGGACTGCAATACTTCTCAATAAGATAAAATGTACCTGCTTTTGTTTCTCCGTACTGATATATGTTGACCAGTGATTCCAAATTATTTCTTCCTTGAAACTGCTCCCTTTCATGGTCCTGTCTATTTGAACAGATACCATGTCTCAGTTCACTTCTCTCTTTTATCGGGGAGAGAATTAAATAACATATAACATAATTTGTGTTAAAAAGTTTTATCTAGTTCCCACACTGATTATCTACCCATATGAACAAGCTATCTTTTTTAAAAATTTTAAATTCTTTATTGTTTAAAGTATTACATAAGTCTCCCCGCCCCCCCCGCTCCATTGACCTCTCCCCGACTGCCCCCAACCACCAGCACATGCCCTCACCTCCCCCGCATCTGTGTCCATTGGTTATGCTCATATGCATGCATACAAGTCCTTTGGTTGATCTCTTACCCCCTCACCCCCTGCCTTCCCTCATAGGTTGGACAGTCTGTTCAATGCTTCTATGACTCTGGTTCTATTTTTGTTCATCAGCTTATGTTGTACATTATATTCCACAAATGAGTGAGATCATGTGATATTTATCTTTCTCTGACTGGCTTATTTCACTTGGCATAATGCTTTCCAGTTCCATCCATGCTGTTGCAAATGGTAAGAATTCCTTCTTTTTTATAGCAGCATAGTATTCTGTTGTGTAGATGTACAACAGATTTCTAATCCACTCATCTGCTGATGGGCATTTAGGCTGTTTCCAAATCTTAGCTATTGTAAATTGTGCTGCCGTGAACATAGGGGTGCATATATCCTTTCTGATTGGTGTTTCTGTTTTCTTGGGATATACAGTATTCCTAGAAGAGGGATTACTGGGTCAAATGGAAGTTCCATTTTTAATTTTTTGAGGAAACGCCATACTGTTTTCCACAGTGGCTGCACCAGTCTGCATTCCCACCAGCAGTCCAAGAGGGTTCCTTTTTCTTCACATCCTCTCCAGCACTTGTCGTTTGTTGATTTGTTGATGATAGCCATGCTGACAGGTGTGAGATGATACCTCATTGTTGTTTTGATTTGCATCTCTCGGATGATTAGTGACTTTGAGCATCTTTTCATATGTCTCTTGGCCTTCTGTATGTCCTCTTTTGAAAAGTGTCTATTTAGGTCCTTTGCCCATTTTTTGGTTGGATCGTTTATCTTCCTTTTATTAGGTTGTATGAGTTCCCTGTAAATGTTGGAGATGATCTTGTTCCAGAAAGGATCCGCGTTGTCCAGTACACAACATGAAGACATGTCTACTGCTCAAGAAAAATCTGTGAAAACAGACATTAGCAATAAGCACAACATTTAATAAAACATGGTCTATTGCTACTGATCAAAGAACACTAGAAACACACCTCTGTAAAACAAAGCTAAATTCATTTGTGTTATTTTTGATACATAGCAAGGTAACTGTGGGGTATTTAAAAAAGGGGGAGTTAGGGAAAGGTACTTGCAGGCTGGAGTTAACCACAGCTTGGGCTCCTCAGGAACAGGTCAGAACTTGTAAACTAAGGTTTTCAAACAGTCAGAGGTCTTATGAACCCAGACAGTTAGATCAGTCCAACTGTGGTTTTATCTTGGAATATATGGTTTTGAATGAGGTGGGAAATTTGAACTTAGGTAATGTGCTTGCATATCATGGTTTGGTATAGTTTGCCTGTATTCACCTTTGTAAGTCAGAGGATAGTTTTGCAAGTTGTTGTCTCTGTTTAACTTCTCAATACGGAAATAATTTCATTGTTGTCATCCTCAATATGCAGAGATAAAATTTGTGATTCCTCCCTTTTACCCTCCAACAGCTGCCCCCCCCATTCATTCTTCAAATATTTATAGATGATCAGCTATGTGGCAGGAACTGTGCTATTGATATATGAAGTTTATACTCTAGCTAGACAATGTTTTAATTATATGATTATAGTAACTGTAATTTGGCTTTTCTAGTTGTATCTGTATTTTTTTAAAGATTCTAATTTTTAATTGAATTATCCTCTGCAATGGACTAAATGTTTGCATCTGCCACAAATATGTATGTTAAAATTCTAATACCCAATGTGATGTTATTAAGAGGTTGGGCCTTTGAAAAGTGATTAGTGGAGCCCTCATGAATGGGATTAGAGATCTTACAAAAGGGACCCAGATCCTGGCCAATGTGGCTCAGTGGTTGAGTGTCGACCTATGAACCAGGAGGTCACAATTTGATTCCTGGTCAGGGCACATGCCTGGATTGCAGGCTCATCCCTGGCGGGAGGGGGTGGGTAGTGCAGGAGGCAGCTGATTGATGATTCTCTCTCATCATGGATGTTTCTATCTCTCTCTCCTTTTCCCTTCCTCTCTGAAATCAATAAAAATATTTTTTTAAAGGGACCCAGAGAACTCTCTTAATCTCTTTTCACCATGGGAGAATAAAAGGCAATCTGCAATCCCAAAGAGGACTATTACTAGACTCCAACCATGATGACCCCCTGATCTTGGATTTCAAGTCCCTAGACCTGTGAGCACTACTGTTTATATGCCACCTAGTCTATGGTGCTTTGTTATAGCAGTCCAAATTAAGACTTCCTCTAAGTCATGTGAGAAAATATTTAGTCTTTACCTACTGTGGCAGACAATGTTGACTGAATTATCAATCGAAGTTTTGATTTGTCAATGAGCACATGAATGTCTGAAATTACAACTTCATTTCTCTATCTTTATCTATAAAAGGCTAATATGCTAAGTGTTGACTGTCCGACCACTTGCTATACATACACTAACCACCAGGGAGCAGACGCTCAACATAGGAGCTGCTGTGATGTGCACTGGCCATTTACACTCAGCTTCCTCCAAGTGGGACACAGGCCCTGTCACCACCCTGGAGCAGCAGCCCACCAAATCACAGCCAACGCTGCTGAGACCCCATGGTGCAAAATGCGGCCCACAGCCCAGCCCAGCCCAGAAACGGTTCCTGTAGGCGCTGTAATGATGTCATGTAGCAACGCCTGGCTTTCTCTCCCTAGCGATGATTAGTCTTGTAGTTTCTTCAGCCCAGGAACACAACTTGCTTTATAGCCAGGTGCAAACATTTCACTCTTTAACCAAATGTCTGTGAAATGTTTTCCCGTGCCTCATCTCATTTGATCCTCACAGAAGTCCTGGAGTAGGTAGATAGGAGACTTGGTGGAATCCTATTTTCTTTTCATTAGCCAGAAAACAAAGATTTAGAAAGTTTAGAAACTTGACCCGACTGAAAAGAAGTAAGAAATAGTGTACCTTGAAAATGACTTCAGGTTTTCTCACTGTGCAAAATATAGTCAAACACTGCTGCAGTTAAATATTTTACCGTTTGATCTCCTTGTGTGATCTACAATAACAATCTGCTTCATGTTGATATTTATTGCTGTGTTGCTGACAATTACCTGAAAGAAGTTGGGGTGCTTCACTGGGCTGGAAAAAGTTTAGCTAAATCAGAAAGCAGGTCTAATTAAGCAAGTTTATTCTATATATATATACAAGGCTAAGTTGACTCGCACATATGCAATACATACGAAACTCTCACTGGCACCAATCACACCCATGTGTTTAGATCTGTCATTGTCAATCATGAATTTGGTTGACACTTCTATTATAGATAATAGCAATATTAAAATATTTCTTTTAGTTAATTTCCTTTTAATGTGCATGAATCCGTGCACCGGGCCACTAGTTTTCTATAATTAGATGTGACTACTTGATGAAGTTATGGCAACAGGATATAAGTGAAAATGGTGTTTACATTCCAGGATAGATGTTCAACTAAAAAGGGAGATGTATGCCCTCTTTAAAACTTTCCCCCTTCTGATGGCTAGAATGCAGATGTGATGGCTGGAGGTTGCCCAGCCATGTTGGGGGTTGAAATATTTACTATTTTAAATTTTAGAAATTTTCAATCATAAAACTTTGCAAAGTTTCTTATATGACATTTCTTATATTTCAGAAATTTTGCAGATATAAACTTATTTGACCCTTATGCATAGTAAACTTGTCAAGGAGACAGAAAAAGTATAAATGACTTTGTTTTGTGAATGAGGGGATCATGACTCAGAAGAGTTATCACATGCCCACGCTAACCAAGTACACCAATCTAGGGCTAAATTCCAGGCCATCCCTGGTCCAGACATTTTTCTAGCACAATTCTTGAGTGTTAACTCATGCTTTCTCTGGCATTCAATGATCATGAGAGGTTAATCAGGACTCCATGATTTTGTGGAAATGATTTGAGTTTAAATCTAAAACACAGCTGAAAGAGGAAAGTATAATCTTTCCAGAGGCACCTACCTGGTAAACTTCAAGTTTGGGAGCCCTGGATCCTAACTCTAACTCTGTTCCAACTTAACTTCTTATCTGTTAAAATAAAGAGGTAGAAAAAATATCTCTAAGGAATTTATTCTCTCTAGAGCCCCATCCACACTGATACCTTCTGATTGGTTACAAGAATCTAACTAACATACATCTGTATGCTTCCTATTTTGGGAGAAATTCTAAAGAATCCAGAGAATGTATACTGGTTTACAAATAATCATTAGCTTTTTGGGGCCAATCTATTGCAGGAATTTTTACCTGAGAATATTACCAAAACTTTGTAGTATTTGGGAATAAGTTTAATTTCTATTGGTTTTCATGGCAGTAGGGTTACTATAATTAGAAATTAAATTTTATATCAGTATGCCATGTCCCTTGCAATAGTCAGAAAATATTTGTACTAAGAATTATTTGTTGTTTTTTTTAACTGGGTGTCTTGTGTTTTACCTGACAATCCTATGTGACAAATACAAGAGACTGGCTTGCTCGATGTCTAGTTCAACCCCCTTACCATGGAAGCCAAATAAAAACTGTAATGCATTTTGCATGTGATTCAGGTACTGTCTATCTGATGCACTTGTCCAAGACGTAAATTAAGACCTGGGTTGCATGGTAGGAGAAAGGAAGTATGAAGCCCATCTCACTGTTGCCAATCATACAGGGGCAATGGTCTTCTGAGCTAACAGATGTAAGCAGAGCTTTACAGTTTTGTAAGCTGCTTCCTGGTTGTGTAGCAGGAGAAGCAGCTTTTTTGGGACCTCAGTTCTACAGTTTAGCCTTGAAACTCATCCCTGGAAACTCAGCCTAGAGTCTGTTTCTTTAACTATTGCATTGATCCTATAATAAATGCTATTCTGCTTAAACTAGTTGATATGGTTTCTTTTCTTTGTAATTGGACCATGGGTACAGTTCCTGCATTATTTTAAATAGTAAAGAGAAAGGGAAAACATGATTTTTCCTCCCTTTTTAACCATTATAAACACCACAAAAGTAAACCTTTATAAATATAGCTTCCATTTCACCAGCCTAGGTAATCCTATATTTCAAGTCAAACAAATCATTTTTATATTTCTTACCATCCCAGCTCATATGCAGATATCTTTTTTTATATTGTGATCATAATGCAGATATAATTTTACATCCTACTTTCTTCCCTTACCGTAATGCCATAAATACTTTCTGTGTTGTTACATAGATTGCATAATTATTTTAATGGCTGTATAACAGTACTTCTGGTTGCTGCATTATAATTCATTTAATTATTCTCTTATTTTTAGGTGAAAAGGTTCTTTTGGCCATTATAAATAATTCTTTAGCTAATAAAAAGTATTTTTCCTTCTTCTGAATTATTTACTTGAGATAAATTCCCAGCAGTGGGATAACTAGGCCAAAGATTGTGAACTTTCTGTGTCTCATAAAAGGTTTTTCCAAAATGCTTTCCATAAGGGATGTAACAATTTTAACTGGGTGGCAAATTTTATTGATTATTGAATTAAGGAAAGTCAGTGAAAGCTAAACATCATTTAGAATGTATGTGACCCAGCTTTCTACAACCCACACACAGAAATGGAAAATGCAGTTAGAGAGTATGAAACAAATAAACATCAGAGTTTTATTTTTAACAGAACTTGATTTTTCTGATTGTTTAAGCTAAGTAGATCTTGTTTACTGTAAAGTTTAAAAAATGTATTTGCACAAGGAACCAAAAGTAGCTTCTGTGTGGGTTTTTTTTAATTGTAAATATTAACACCAGCCCTAGCCGGTTT
The DNA here is from genome assembly GCF_951640355.1 of Cnephaeus nilssonii. Classification (NCBI taxonomy): domain Eukaryota; kingdom Metazoa; phylum Chordata; class Mammalia; order Chiroptera; family Vespertilionidae; genus Cnephaeus; species Cnephaeus nilssonii. The sequence continues at coordinate 30,324,728 of NC_137080.1, forward strand.
GGCTCAGTGGATAGAGCATTGGCCTGCGGACTGAAGGGCCCCAGGTTTAATTCCAGTCAAGGGCACATGCCTGGGTTGTGGGTTCCATCTCCCTTATGGGGCATGCAAGAGGCAGTCGATCAATGATTCTCTCTCATCATTGATGTTTCTGCCTCTCTCTCTCCCTTTCTCTCTGAAATCAATAAAAATATATTAAAAAAAGAAAAGAAAGTTAACACCAAATACTTATTATTTGGTGTCAGATTTGGCTCAAAAACTCGCTGTTGATGCCACTGTAATGTCCATTTGGCTTCTGGTTAGGAGAAATGGTAAAGAAATATTATTTTTAACTAGACTATGCTTTCTATTTAATTCCAATGACATTCAAATATGGAGTTTTGTCCCAGTTATTAAATTCAACCTAGATTTATGAGTGTCACATCATACTTTTCCATCAATATTACCCCCCATGTGGCTTTTTAGGGTTCACCTCTAACTGCAGGCAGTTTCTGGGATTGGATGCTTAATACAGAGGAACCTGGGTGATTCCCATTAGAAGACAGTAATTTTGGTCCCACTTAAACTATCAAAATAGAAAATGCTTTCAAGTGTCATATCTCCTTATGACACGTTGCAATCTTAGTGGTAAATTTTGGACAAACCTTATTATATAATTATCATGATGGTAGCTGACATTTTTCAGAGTTAAGCAACTTTTCTTATATACAGGGAAATAAGACAGGGAAATAGCACTTTTTTTGGGGGGGGTGGGGTGGGTAGGGCCAGACAGTTAATATTTTCAGCTTTGTGGGCCTCTCGGCCACAGAATTTAATTATGCTCTGATAGAGAGAAGCAGCTATAGAGAATATGCAAATAGATGGGTATGGCTATGTTCCAATACAAGTATGTATATTTACAGGAAAAGCTCTAGGCCCATTTGGCCAGCTGGCTAGTTTGCTGACCCCTGACTTCAGGAATCTGGCTTCAGATGACCTCCAGTAGTAACACAATTCTGTTTCAGAGATCTTTTAACACTAATAGGATAATCAACTTTACAACGAACAAAAAAATTTAATAAGAAAAATAAAACTTGACCTAAAATGAACTCTGATGATGTCTTAAAAGGAAATAAAAGTTGTGTACGAGATAATCCAGAAGCAATAAGAAAGGATGCTGCTACTTATAAATAAACTTGGAAGAGATATCCAGAACTTGACAGGGCTTTAGAAAATGGATGCCCTCAACAATTTCCAATCAAAAAGGTTCAACCCAACCTAGGAGAGGGACTGAGTGGCTGACCAGTCCCAGGCACAACCTTTCATAATATTCATTCTCTAAGAGTCTGAGTCAGTCTAAGGACAGAGTTATTGAACTTGGACAATGCCTAGAGTTAACAAGCATCCTTAGAACACTGCACACTGCCCCCATCCCAATGGGCAACCTTGGGGGCTGTGTTAGAGATTGAGTCTCTGAAGTACTAATAAGGAGGAAAGTGATGGGATGGGAGGCATTCCTAGTCCAGTGTCACTGCCAATCAGTGGGAGAGTCAGAGCAGCATCTAGAAGTGCTGTCTGCATTGCAGCACAGGTGAACACAAATTTTCAATTTTTACTTCAACTTTAGTTAGTATGCTCCCATTAGTAGCATGTGCTGATTATTCTGAGTTAGAATATGCTCAGCTCTTACTTATAGTAAATATAGCCTACATAACAATGGCTAACATGTATTGTGTATACATGGAGGTCCATGTAGTTCTGCAATAGATTTTCCAGTTCTCACAGCAACTTTATTAAGTGTGGGTGTTATTATTTACATTTTCCAAGCAAGGAACCAGAGGAACTAAAGGCTTAGAGAGCTGCCCTGAGTTACACGCTGGCTGTGGCCACCACACACCCAATTGTCTTGACTGTAAGGCTCCTAAACATAACGTTTTACTTTCTCCTTTCGGTTATGTAGGTGACAAGAGATCTTTCTTCCTTTTTTCCAAGTACTTCAAGTAAGCAAGTCGACAAATGTAGAAAATAGAACACTTCCTGTTAGAAATGTCTGGTCACCTTTAACATGGTCCATAAGAAACCTGAGCTGTAAAACCTCCCTGCACATACAGGAATGCTACTGTGGCCGTGCTTCTGCTACCTGGTCACTGAGCAAGGTGCACCCTCCTGGGTAAAAGCAAGTGTTCGGGGCGGGGCGGGGGGGGGGGGGGGGGAAGGGGTCAGGGGAGGGGAACCCTGGCAATGTAGGAAGATGGATTCCACAGGGCACAGTGATTCTGCTTGTCCCTCTGTAGGACCAATACTGTTCCTATTTCTTCTCAGTCTGGGCAATATCCTCTGGCTTCACCTCATGCCATTAGACTCTCCCAGAGCTGTCTTTCTGCTACTTCTTAGAATCATCTTGATCTTCACTCCCTCCAGCTGTTCCTTGGTGTCAATCCTTGGTTCCCTGATGGCCTGATCACAATAGAGGTGTTAGTTTTTCTTTAAACTGTAGTGACTTCTCTCCACGTTTCAGAGGTTGATGTGAACATGGAGGTGGGAAACAATTAAATGAAGATGCAAAAAGATCTATTCCTCTATGTTTCAGGGGAACTTACCTCTCTGCAGTCCTGGTTCCCAGGCTCTGGGATTCTAGGAGTGACCAAAATATAAAAAACATTAGGTGTTATTATGTTGTAGGGTCGAACCCTGGAGTCAGCTACCATACTTCAATTACAGGTTGGCCAAGTTTTAAATTTTTTCCAATAAGGATACTTAAAAAAAAAACCACCAAAATGCCAAAACAAATAATTACTATCATAGCCAATATTATTTCACAAAAGAACATTTTTAACACCAGAAGCAGGCCATACTCTTAGAAAAAGGAAAGGTGCTTTCTTTAAATTGAACTCATTTTGTTTTATGCAAAGCTCACTACATTGTCCTCATATTTTTCATTTTTCCTCTGACAGCCTATAACTTAATTTTGAGCTGGCTCAGGTCCAAGGCCTGGTTGTCAGGGAGGTGCTGGTGTAATGGAACAAGCCTTATCTATGGAGTCAGACAGATCTGGCTTCAAATCCTGGCTTCTCCACTTGACCTTGAGCAAAGCAGATGATGGGTCTGAGGCTCTCCTAATAGGAGGACTTGGGAGGCATCCAGCACGGAGCTGTGTGTATACCTGGTGAGAGTCTGTTCCAGATTCATGTCCGCTCTTTGTCTTCCTTTTCTCCTTTATATATCACAACCATTGAACAACAAGGAACAAGCAACCTTACATGAAAGCTATTTTTAGTGGTTTGGTTTTCGTTGATATAAATATGCCAGTTGTTTGAATTGTAGCCTTTCCATAAATTCACAAACACCAATTAGTAAAAATAAACTGAGGTGACTTCTGAATTATGCCCTGCAATGTTTTGCACAGTTGGCCAATAAACAAACAAAATAAATAAATAAAAGAAACATGCAATGAATCTGGTTCATTTCTCAGACTCTGGGCTAACCTGATGGTTAGTGTGAAGGCTACCTGTGTGACTCTTATTCTACTAATCTGGGAAGAAGTTTCCCTTGCCTATTCAACTTGGTCCAGGGCAATTTCTCTTTGACATGTTGCAAACCCACTCCACTACACAGGAGGATGTGGAAGGCCACATGAAGAATAAACCCCAGGAAAAGTCAACTTTATAAATTATTATTATTTTTAATTTTAGGGATTAAGAGCAGTTTAAGGCATAAAGAATCCTTTTCCCATGAAGGGTAGCAAAATATACCACCCCAAAATAAGACACTTTGGCAAAAGAATTGTTTTGAGCTAAAAGCAATTGAGAAGGAGAAAATATAACAAAAGTTCCTTGCCTTTCCCTTGCCCTTGTTTTCATGACATAATCAGTTTTGCATGACATAAATCTATCCCTCTTCTCTCTACCAAGAAGGACAAGCGTTAATCACCAGAAACAATTTTAGATCCTACCTAGCTGGAGATGGCACCAGGGGGGGTCTACATAACAAATTTCACTAACTAGCCTTCATCTATTACCTTCCTCCCATATATTTACCTTCCCACAGTTCACCCGCCTGAGAAGCCAGAAACTGCTTTCTCTCTGTCCTGTCATTTCTCTACAAATTTATTGTTCTTGTTCTAACAATATGCAAATTGAAGTTTTAAGCCATCACTTTGTTACTCAGTTTTTTTTCTTGGTATCTCTCATGTGTGCATGGGATATACCTATAATAAACTTCTGTTTGTTTTTCTCTTGTTAATCTCTTTTATTATAAGAGACTCAGCCAAGAACTCAGAAAGGTGGGGGAAAACTATTTTTCTTCTACTACGCTCCATATTTTTTTAGACTTTTGTAGTTATAGCTATAGCTCCAACACCTTGAAATAGCTCTTGGCTGTGCTAGGTATTGAAACTACCTTGGGTTTTTTTTGACTCAGAGTTAAAACCCAAAATCTCTTGATGGCTTTGACCATCACTCGTTTTGAAGTGCTAGGGAACTTCTCAGGTTTGGCCCAGGGGAAATGGTTTTTTTGCTCACACAGCTCAGCTAAAAACAGGGACAGATTATAACAATCCCAAGAGACTCTCTAGTGTGAATCCCTCAATACAATCCTTTTTCAATTAGGGTGAATAATTTCCCTTCTCTCACTACTTCTTTCTCAGATCCTTGCCCTTTGAAGCCTGAAACTGATGTAAATGCTAATTTGAAATTAACATACAATTTCCTTGCTAACCTTCCCTGGCTCACTTCCAACTTCTTAACATGGTCTCTCACATACCAGAGACACCAATTTACTTCATTTTTAAAGAGCTCATAACTATTTTGAGGTAAGGTTAAAATCTATTAAATTCTCTCTCTTGTGTATGTGCATGTATGTGTGTGTATGGTAAGGGGTGTATGTGTATGCAGGTGTATACGTGTGGAGGTGTATGTGAAAAGCAAAGGAATTAGAGTAATGTCCTATAACATCCTGTCTACCTCATGAACCTGTAGAAGAAATTTAATCTGGAAGTAGTCATTTCTGTTTATCCCGAAATTTCAGAAGTTTCCGACATTGCTTACTCTCCGGGTATGTTATTGAAAGGCACTCATGCAGGTGATAGATCCCATAGGGCACTACCCCAAAGACCATCCCTTTTGCCTGGGGTTGTCTAAGCCTAAATCCTTTTAATCTTGGAAATTTTTTCTGCTTTTTATATTTTTTCTCTTAATTTTCGTGCCTATCTCTCTAATAGCATAATTTTACTGAGGATGATTTGGCTTTCAGTGACCACTCTGGGGAACATTTGAGTTTAACATAATTGCTCATTTGAGAGATGTATTAGAAAGAAAGGGAATAATATTTCCCAGGACCAACAGGCAACATTTTTCATTGGTACTAGAGGCTCCTAAACAAAATGCTCACCAAAAGTTGCTTCACTAAGACATTTTTTGGCCAAAGCTGCTGGACAACTAAAAAAAAATGTTTTTATTGTTTAAAGTTTTACATATGTCTCCATATCCCACCCACCACTCATCAGGGGGGTGGGGCCATATGATAGGCCGGAAATGGGAACCTTATCAGGTGTGCAGGGCCTCCTGATAGGACAGAAGTGGTCACCTTATCAGGGGCGGAGCCTCATGATGGCCGGAAGTTGGCAGCTGATCAGGGGAGCAAGGCCAGATGATATGCTGGAAGTGGGCATGTGATCAGGGACAGGGCCACATGATGGCCGGAAGTGGGCACCTGATCAGGAGCCTGGGCCAGGTGACAGCAGGAAGTGGACACCTGATCAGGTGCCAGAGCCTTGTGAGAGCCGGAAGTGTGCAGGGGATCAGGGTGCTTCTCCACGTGATCATTCGAGAGTGGGACTGAGTTCCTACCTGATGCCTGCCTCCCCCTGTCTAAGGGGTCAACACACTTCCCCTCCCAGACTGGTTTGAGGAGCCTGAGGCTTCAGGCAAGACCTGGGGTCTAGTGACAGGCTGGGGCTCAGGCTCAGCTGGTCCCTGGAGCTGCTGTAGAGCTCTAAGTGTGCTGTGTGCCAAATGGGTTCTCCAGGGAAGGAGAGATATGGTCACACAGGTGGGGTGGCATCAGGGACTTGTACCAGGCAGTACCCAGGCAGAGCCACATCTCAGAGAGCGAATGCAGGGAGTCAGGTGGTTTGCAGATGCTGAATCAATTTCTTTTTGAGGTAAAACAAATCTGCCAGGGGAGGCAGGTGGGGGAAGCCGGCCACAGGGAAAATTATGGTACTTTGGAATCTAAGCCCCAGCCTGGGAGGGGAGGCCAGAGGGTCTACACACAAGGCCCTTGGCCCAATGCAGGGGGGACTCCCTCCAAGTTACCAGCTGGGAGGGAGCCCAGGACAAAGAGAGCAAGAGCCCAGAGGCAGAGGTGTAAATAAAGGGTCCCTGTCCCCTGGGGGTGAAGGAGGGGGTTGGGGGGAGGGTGGAGCCCATCAGAGCAAATGGCCATAAGGTAAAGGTGCTTATCCAGAGGTCACAGGTAAAGGATTTACAGGCTGTGGGCAACCAAGGGTTCAATTCTAGCTCAGCACATTTATTGCTGTGTGCCCATGAGGAAGTCGCTGTCCCTCTCTGTGCTGCTGTAGCCTCACCTTTACAATGGGCCACAGCTGCAGTTCATACTGTCCCACTTGACCTGAGGGCTTTCCGCTTCCTAGTCAGCACCCTGGCCTCACCACCCTTCCCTCCCCCAGCTTTCCCGGGAGTTTACAGGACCCTCTGGACCTCCTTCATGGACCCTGGACAAGCCACTGCTTTCATGTCTCCTTTCCAATCCCAGTTGTCAGAGTCCCAGACTAAAGAGAGCAAGCAGAACAGATTTTTTGGGAGGACTTTGGCAAAGCGACTGTTGATAGGTGTGAGAGCCAGGGCACACTGCCAACCAGGGAGGTGGCATGTGGGAAACAGAGACCATTTGGGGTCTTAAGAGTTTTGGGACAGGTGGTCACACCTGAGTGGGCAGGAGAACAAGGGTGGAGGCCATGTGATAGGCCGGAAGTTGTTATCTGATCAGTGGGCAGGGCCACCTGATAGGCTGGAAGTGGGTAGCAGATCAGAGGGGGCGGTGTCACAGAATAGGCTGGAAGTAGGCACCTTATCAGGTGTGGGGGCCTTGTGATAGGCCAGATGTGGTCACCTTATCAGGGGACGCAGCTTGGTGATAGGCTGGAACTTGTCCCATCCCATTGACCCCTCCCCACCACCACTCCTACCCCCTAGGGCAAGCTCCCCTCCCCCAGTGTCTGTGTCCATTAGTTATGCTAATATGTATGCATACAAGTCCTTTGGTTGATTTCTAATGACAAACTCATGCAATGAAAGATTAGACTCATTTCCAGGTGAATACCCCTCCCCACACTATCATTGTCTGCCAGTTGTCTCCCTATATCCAACTCTTCCTCTTTTCCCTTACCCTTCTAATCTCTGCTTCTGTACCTCTATTTATTCCTACCTTTCTTCCTCTTGTGCAGATCACTTACTTTATCCCATCAATTTATGAATCTGAAATGCTTGTTTTATCTAATGTTTCAATCCTGCCATAAGTCAAGCATGTAGGCAATGGTAGAATTTAAACTTTGGAACCAAGCTAAATTAACTTTAACTGAAGATTTTGCTAAACTCAGGCAATATAATCAAATATTCCTGGAAGAATTTAGAATTCTTTGGGGGTGCATAAGACCTAGGGTTATCGTATTTATATTAAGTTGTACACATGTTGGTTGGAACCTCAGATGCTACATTCTGAATACCATAGCTAATTGGACTTTTGCTACAGTTGTCCAAAAACTGCTTTATTTTGTGTTTTCAATATGTGGCATGTCAACTTTTATGTTAGTGACCAAAGCACACAACACACTATATGAGAAATAGTATAAAATAACTATGTAATGTGTAGCCCCTTTCCAAAAGCTATACTGTCCTTACCACCTACAATCTTCTGGAAAAATTAAAAGAACCAAAGACTTCCTTAACTTAAAATTTTTAAAAACATTCAGAAATCCTTGAACCCCCTTGACCAAAGATACTCTTACTATTTCTTATGGTCACATGTTTCACTCCCTCAGGGACACACTGGTCACTGGAAGCCTCATGCACTTAGTGATTTCACTGTTTATACAAAACTCTTCCCTGCTGCATCAGACAGAACAAATTATTGCAAGGGACTCATGTATTCTACCTATTCTTGTCATCAATTGGTAAAACTGCCTTCCTATAACATCTTACTAAACAGCTTCTTTATGATATTCAACCAGAAGACTTCATCCACTGGAAGAGACAGTAAAGAAAAATAACTCTTGAACCTCCCTGGAAGTGAATTTATCAGGTAGTGTTAATAATAAATAACGTGGACGAAAGAGGCCATATGCTAACCTGACTAGTTCAAGTAAGGCCTGCATGGCGGTTGTGCAAACTCAAAGCCCTAAAATAACCACAAAAGATGGTCTGAAAATTAAATATTTAACTACAAACAGGTTACAGTGGGTAGTCATGTCCTAGGCCAGTATTTTCCCTGACAAAGATCAACTTAGATCTTTACTGAGCCCATTTGTCTTTTTGCCTCTAAAATAACATATCTGTGAAATGTCTGGGTAACTTGTAACTTCCCTTTCTTCCGGACCCCTCAGGGCACAACAAATGGCACCAGGACATTCCCTTATTGTTATTGTTATCAACTGTTAAACTATCCTGTATCCATCTATGTAAAAGAAGCATATGTCCATCATTTCACTTTTTATCCTATCCCAGAGGTTTCCCCACTTTACTTTATCCCACCTCCTTAATCTATCACCAATGGATTTCATGTAATCCACCTATGTTCCTTTCCTTTGATTGCAATGTATAAAGGAAAGGGACATAGATGTAACCCGTCATTCTCCGGAGCGTTATCTCAATTCATTGAGGTTCTGCTTCCCTGCATATGTCGACAGTTTGGCTCAAATAAACTCACAAAAATTCTTTACAGGTTTCAATGTTTTTTTTCTTTGTTTTTTTTTTTTCCATTCAACACATTTATTCAACAGTTCAATGACTTTTTACGTTAACAATACCATCATTGAAATTCCAGGGAGTCAATTTTTGCATTCACATTTCACAACTAAAGAGGGAATTCAGAATCCCATAGGGAAAGCTACTGGAATAGGGGACCTCAAACTTAAGGTTCTTGGAAATTTTCTAGATCCATCTTCAGACATAAAGAACTTTGGAACAAGCAAATGACCTCAGATAGTGGGCAGATTTTTGCCCCAGACAGTAGACCAGAATACCTGTCTAAGTCTTTCTGTGTTTGATGTGCTTGTATACATTCTCTTTCTTATTTCCTAAATATCACTGGTCTTATTTAATATCTGCAGCCTTTTATCTCTTTTCTTTCTTCCTAATAATAATTATTAGAGCATACTCTAAAGCCTTTCTTAGACTATCCCAAATACAGTCTACTCTCCTCAATCTAACTGATTGATAAATATGCCATCTACCACCAGACCCTCATAATCAAAACCTCTGGACAATTTTGTCTCATCGAATTAAAACATAGGGAATTACAGCTGGTGATGTTTCCACTTGTGCCTACACAAACAGGTGACCTTAAAAAAATCAACCGGTGACTTTGCTAGTGTCCTTCTTTTCAGAAAAAGAACCATATATTATAATCTGATCCTAAGTAATTCTAAATTTTAATTCAACAACTTTTGAAGGGCAAAGGGCCAGATACTTGTCATCTATCTGGAAAAGATTAATGGAGGTCTAAATATATAACCCAGGTAATGCCTTGATTTCAACTTTGTGTCATAAATGACTTCTTTTTCCCTGGATCTCCATGTGCTACCTCCTTTGTGGCCATGACACTACAGATACTAACTCCTTTGTGGCTATGACACTAGTTCTGTTTGTATCACACTAACATCTGATTTACCTTAGGAATAGGTAAATAAATAAATGGTCATAAATCATCAAGATTGGGAAGAAGGTATTTTATTATTATAATTCTATATATAATGAATATAATTGCATAAGTCAGATGTGAGTTCCTAAAGGAGGGTGTCCATAATTATTCAAAAGATCTACCTGGGAGAATTACTGACTCACTGTTTATGCAAAAAGTTAGAGCAGTATTCACCATGGTGGGAATCAGACAAACAGAAAAGATTATAAGAAACTTACTCTGTCTGAAGTTATTAGCAATGTCACCTCTGCCTTACATGGAAAACAGGTCAGTTTCAACTTGTTGTCATGAGTAGGGATGCACACTTCTATTGCTGTTTCTTGTTTGCTAGTTCTGGGGGCATCTGTGATTTTGCTAATACTTTTTTATGTACTTGTGCAGGAAGCCACAGCTTGCCAATACTGTCAGTGCACCAAGGAACGTGGAAGGCCGATGGACCTTGGGCGTTAGCAGAGCTGATGCTAAGCACCAAGTGTTGAGATAGTGGTGGCTCAAGGCAATTCCCTTACCTGATAATCCTTTTATTGTTTACCAAACGTTACTTTTGATATGTCTGTATGCATTGCTAAAGGGCAAATGTGTATTCAAGTAAATAAAAGGCAGACCAGGCCAGAAGTCAGGGTGTGTCTCTTCAAGAGTCTCCACCTGGTCCCCAATGTCTTCTAAATTCATATTTCTTGTATAGCATTTTCATTTGTGCATTAGCCCCTCCTCCAGGTCCTGAACCCTGCTGTGAAGGTCGCAGCAACTTGAATCAATGAAATGAGTACAAGAAAGGTAGAACAGGCTTAAGGAAAAATCTATGTGGCTTGCTAAGGCTGAACTTCATAGCATATAGAATTTATTATCTTGACCTCAGTTAAGCAACCAAGACTCTTGGTTCTGAATCAGCCTATAGAGGCTATTCATTATTACGGTTTTTGTCATGGTGATCACACTGCTGGTTTATTGAATTTTATCCAGAGTCTTAAATGCTTCTTAAATGATAATATAACACAGAAAAAGTCAAGAAGATTTTGTGATACTATTGACTATGGAGATAACTAAGCAATCCCCAGACAATGAAGATATCTACTCTTTCTTAAATTGGTCAACTTTCTGTAAGAGAGATAATTATAAAACAAAGATGAAGACACTGAGAGACTGAGATACAGACAATGATGAGACTACGTATGACATTGGAATTCTGACCCACAATCTCTGCAGCAATTGACCAAGAATAGCCAGAAAATGGTAAATGATTACCAACTTCCCTCTCTCTCTCTCTCTCTCTCTCTCTCTCTCTATATATATATATATATATATATATATATACACACACACACACACACACACACACACACACACACACACACACACACATATACACACACACACATACACACTGAGTGGCCAGATTATTATGACCACCTGATGTTTGTAGGCAAATTAGCCGTACACTGCATCATACGGGATATGGAAGCCGAAGTCCTGTTCGAATACCTTTGCTGTCTGCAGTTACCAAGATAAAACATATCCAATTTGCATAGGAACACAAGGATTTGACAGTCAAGCATTGGAAAAAAGTCATGTTGTCCGATGAATCACATTTCTAGTTGCATCATGCAGATGGCAGAGTACGAATTTCGTGGAAACAGCATGAAAGCATGCACCCCACATGCATGAGTACAACCCTTCAAGCTGGTGGGGGCAGTGTTATGGTTTGGGGCATGTTTTCCTGGCATGATTTGGGCCCTTCAATTCGTGTGGAACAATGTCTGAATTGCACAACATACCTAAGTATCGTTGCTGATCAAGTTCATCCTATCATGTTGATGGCGTATCCCAATGGAGATGGCTTCTTCCAACAAGACAATGTGCCATGCCACAGTGCTCGTATTGTGTAGGAGTGGTTTCAAGAACATGAGGGAGACTTTACCTTGCTTAGGTGGCCCCCACAATCACCAGATCTCAATCCAATTGAGCATTTGTGAGACGAAGTTAAAAGAGCCATCAGGCAGCTGGTTCCACAACCATCAAATCTCACAGAACTGGACAGTGCTATTCATCAGGCATTGTGTCAGATTCCTCGCATCACCTTTCAACATCTCGTGGAGTCCATGCCAAGAAGAATTTCTGCAGTATTGAAGGCAAAAGGTGGCCCAACAAAGTATTGATGGAGGGGTCATAATAATCTGGCCACTCAGTGTGTGTATATATATATATATATATATATATACTATATAATAAAAGAGTAATATGCAAATTGACCATCACTCCAACACACAAGATGGCTGCCCCCATGTGGTCAAAGATGGCTGCCCCCATGTGGACACAAAATGGCCACCACAAAATGGCCAGCAGGGGAGGGCAGTTGGGAGGGACCAGGCCTGCAATGGAGGGCAGTTGAGAGGGACCAGGCCTGCAGGGGAGGGCAGTTAGGGGTGACCAGGCCTGCAGGGGAGGGCAGTTAGGGGCAAACAGGCTGGCAGGAGAGCAGTTAGCCATCAATCAGGCTGGCAGGGGAGTGGTTAGGGGGTGATCAGGCTGGCAGGCAGAAGCGGTTAGGGGCAATCAGGAAGGCAGGCAGGCAAGCAGTTGGGAGCCAGCAGTCCTGGATTGTGAGAGGGATGTCCAACTGCCCATTTAGGCCCAATCCCGGGCAGTCGGACATCCCTCAAGGGGTCCCAGATTGGAGAGGGTGCAGGCTGGGCTGAGGGACAGCCCCCCCCCCCCCATGCACGAATTTCATACACTGGGCCTCTAGTATATATACACACATATATATATATATATACTGTGCATATACATATATATATATATATTGCCCTCTGCTTCCACCTCAAGATAAATCAGAAAGTCTAATATGCTCCCCAGATCAATCATATCAGATGCACCACTTCTGTTTATCCCAGCTCCTGCTTCCTCATGCCAATAACCTCCAGTCAGAGCACATCTGAAGCTTTCCATTTTAGGGCAGTATACAGCTTTCCCCACTTTCCTGGCCTGCATTTGAGTTTCTACCAAGCAAGCAAACAAACAAACAAAACCAGAAGGTGTCCCCTGATACTGTTTGGCCTACATCTACACTACAGCCACCAAAATGCCGATGGCCACATAACACTGACGTAGCCTATAAAGAGTACTCCTTGCCAGGATCTGCTTGGTAACAGAGCATGAATGGATGCTTGCTGAGGGAGGAGCTGTACAGTTACCATGTTGTGGGTTATGATTCTAGTTAGAAGATCCATTGACAGGGCCACAGTGAAAGGAGAACCTTTTCAGGAAGAGGCTTTTCTGCAGACTTACTCTTCGGTGGTTTAATCCAGTGGTGAGCGTGTGATCTTCCTACAATATGGATTTTGTGATGCTTGGTATTGTTAAAAATAATCTTGTCTATCTCAGAAGAGAATGATACAGATTTGGCTTGTCATTCCTCCTGGAAATTGAAAATTTATGGAATAAACCCCTCCATTAGTCTGTGCCAAATAAATGGCCTGTTTCTACCATCTGGGACTCATGATAGTTATTGCTCCTCCTCCCTAGGTGCAAGAACAAACTAAGTGTACAAATTGGGAGTGTAAAATTTTCAGTAGCTGGGGAGTTTTCATTAATGTTTTGGCTGCCATGCAAAAAAAGGCATGGAGGCTTAAATATAATTTTTTTTTTTTTTTTTTTTTTTGCAGTGGATGGGACACAAGGAGCCCTCGTAGTAGAATTTTAGTAGTAAAATTTTGCTGGTAGTAGAAGTTTAACATCAATATCATCAGCATCGGCATAGGATTTCTTTCTGTAAAGATGTTTAATGATTTCAACAGATGCTGACCTAATTAATGTATCCATCTTCGCATTTTGAATGTGCATGGTGTCTGAACAGTTAGGGCCTGGGCTGGACACACCCAGTAAAGACAAGGCTGGCTTGATGATGTCACTGTAGCTACTGAAACTACCCATTCTCACCTTCCATGGTCAACTAGCTTCTTAAATATTGCACACTATGTTTCCTTAGGTAAAACTGTATTTTCATTCTGATTATAGTTAAAATTTGTGGGCCTAGATATAAGTCTAAGATGAGTTTTTAAAAATTCTTTTCTAATCTTTTAAGCATTTTTTTTAACTCAGAGAAGATATTTATTTTATTTCACAGTTTGAAGAGATGCCTCCCTCCATCCTATGAACATTGTCAAGAACTCTTACTTTAAAAATAATCCCTTTAATTATTCACTGATTGACCTGATTCTAGAGTATCAATTCTTATAATTATTCCTTGGTATAAAAGATTAGCACTGTAATGAAAAGTTTTAAAAAATTCACTCATATATACTAGAGAAAATTCTTGATGTTTTACTCTTATTATTGAACCTCATTTTATTTATTATATAAAAATCCTCAGTGAGAGAGTAGAAAACACTCTTGCTTTAAAGTCAGATTGTGTGGGTTTTAAAAAAATCACTTGATAATTATGCAAATATGAAATGTTTAACATTTGTGAAAACATCAACCATCAAGTGAGTGTTAGTTTTGCTAATATGGGGAATTAGTTTAAATTCCTAGAGCTTCAGGGTTTCTAAAATCTGTAAATTAAAGATAACAATACCCAACCTGACTTCACAGAGTAGTTGTGAGGAAAATCTACTTCTCCAAAATACCTCATGAATAGTAAAGTGCCACATAGTCACATTATTTTATTAAAATTTGTTTTAATAATAATAATTCTTAAAATTGTTAATTTTTGTATAGCACATATGTTTTGTGGTCCTGCCCAGAAACTTTCTCTAAGACTAGAGCACTTATCCCCAGCTGCTGGAAGGGCTGAGAGAAGATGACCTTTAGCCTCCAGTCTTCCTTGGGAACCATCTCAGGTGAAATCACACCTCATTCAAGGTAATATCTCTTTCCAGGGATAACCTACATCCAATGACTAATTAATACAGTGGTATAAATGACTGACCCCCTCCCCTCAATTTGGAACAACTCTAAAAGGCCATCCAAACTCTAGAACTCCCCTTGAGGTCAGCTAATGCCTTCATTGTTGGGACTGCATCACAGTTCAACCTCTCCTTGGGCCAATCCTGTTTCCTTCTATTCCCTTTCACTGGTGTTGATCCCAAGACCTTTCCCTAATAAACATCCTACGCACTAATCTTCAAGTTAAAAATCTACATTCCAGAAGACTCAGAGTGCAATTTGAGTGCCAGATTCAATAAAAAATGTGCTAAGATGGGATTTTAGAGCTGGCTCACCTGTCTAGTTAAAATGTGTAACTATTGGTACATGGAAAACAGAAGAACTTTGTACTAAAAATTCAATTATTTAAATGTTCACTAGTAGTAAAGTGGGCTTGGTATATCTATGAAAGGGAATTGCACTATTGGTTGGTGTCATGTACCAGCCATTTGAGAAATAGTAAGGATAAGGACAGTAAAGTTGGGCAGCTATTGATAAAATTGCACTCTGGAAAAGGATAATGAAAGTTGAGAGTGATTAATTGGCAATAAAAACCAAGTGTGAAAGCCAGAGGACTTCTTTGGTAGCATATAAAGAGGCTCTCATTTCCTTCAGTGGAAGGGCAGAGAAAGCCAAAGTCCAGCTCCAGTACTTAATCATAAAGAGATTGAGTTTTTTGGTTAAACTCTAAAAAGGGCTGGTCCACCATGCCAAGGTTATAGTCCTGATTAGAAGAGAATGGGGCCCTGAATATGGGATGGAAACATCTGAGTTGAATATATCTGTAAATCTTGCATCCCAGATTCCTCTCAGCTTGCAGAAATGAAAATATATCATTTCCCCTTTGTCTGAAGAACATTCAGAGGTGGGTCTATTGCAAGACAACATATGCCCCTTCAGGATCTGCCCCTCCCAAGTCACTAAGGCAATAACTAGAGTCAAGGCTGTGATATGCAAGACCTTCTAGGGGTGGAAAGGGACTATATGCCCTGAAGGAACTGTAGGACCTAGACAACATGGACTGGCAGGAGCTGGAAAGTGCATGTGGGACTGTATTCAAAGGATGATACCAACAGGTGGCTGAACATAAATTTGGATGAAGAGAGCTTATGAGAGTCCTCTCCCAGAATACATAATGTAATGCCCTGCAAGCACCTAAGAGATACTATGAATGTTCTGCTCGTTTGGTGCCCAGAAGCATGGAAAAGGCTGTGATCCACACCAAGTGGGGTTAAAAATGCCAGAATTTCCATAGCAGACAGTGAAAGAAGAAATAACAAGTTTAAAAAATTGGGTCGTTAAAAAGGATGTAATTCTGGAAATTTCACAAGATGGCTATATTTCATGGGAGTGCTTAAAGGATATGTCATTGCCATAACAATGGAGGCAGCATCACTGAGAAGGCCAGGGCTGACAATGGCAGATCTGGGCTCTAAAATCACTGAAGCCAGCTAGCAGTACTTAACCATCTCAAGCCAGGTAGACCCATTCAATTATCATAATAAGTATCAAGGTTGGAGTGACCACCACCGAAGCCTGACCCAGAGTTATCAAGATGGTTTAGAGAACAATGCACACTTAGGGGCAAAATGGATGAGCATCCAACAAGTGTACACTAAGTCCTCACTTACCATCAACAGGCTTTGTGACTTTAAGAGAAATTACGTGTAAAAAAAATTCAATTTTACCATAGGCTAATTGATATAAACAAGAATTAAGTTGTTATGGCATCTCATCAATGTTATAATGAAATGACATTGAACGAAACAACAATATTTGAGGACCTGCTGTACTTGAATTTTTAGAGTCAAAGGAAATTGCCGAAGCCAATTCCAGCATGTCATAATTGCGAGAGTTTCATCAAAAGGTTGATGGAACTTGGGGACTCAACAAGGGTTGAGTCACATATGTTATCACCTGTTGGAATGGCTGAAAGGCATTTCCCCCAAACCTGAATAGGATTGTCTGCTGCCAGACAGCTCAGGGCACTTTATTGCCTCCTGTTGGCCAAACACCTGAACAGCTGTAGGCTATTCCCCAATCTGACCATGCTTCTGTATGAAACCCTAACTTTTGAAGTATATCTCCACCTTGCCTTAGGACAAATTGTGTTAATAAAAAGCAAGGGTCCTAAGATAAGGAGAACTTAGCTCCTTTAGCTAAAGCTCCTCTGACCCCCAATGCCTTTCAAAATTATCTTTCATCTCTGGACTCTTACTTAATCTACGCACAGCCTTTCTCCAGATTGCTGAACCCTTCTTAATGCTGGAACAAGAACCCCAGCAGAAAATCAAGTTGGATGATCAGGAGACTAAGAGCAGCTGAGTCAATAAAATGTCGCAATCTCTTACTGGTGTCTAGATTGGAGACAGTTTTCAGATCCAGAGCTCATTGACTGAAAGAAAGTCTAGGTCTCCAAGAAGAAAGGCAATACAACAGTGGCCAAATGTACCTCATAATAATTTTCCCAGTGTTTTTCCCAAGGCACCTAATGCTATCTGTGAGAGTAATTTTATACTGACGAAAGAGGAATGTCTAAACATTTTGAGATCTATCTATTGGAGACCCAAACACAATCATACCTCATACCTCCTTCCCTGTTATAGTGGGGGCTCTATGAGGATCTGTTCCAGCTTATATTGGTCCAGTGTGTCCTTAGAACAATCTGTTCTTATTTTCCTGGTGCTCAAATGTATAACTGGAATAGGTACACTTAGTAATTGGCACAACCCCTACCCAACCCAAAGGACCACATTAGGTTCTTGGCTTATGAGGCAAACACTACTGTAGTAGGGATAGCTAGGTAAAAGCCCCTAAAACTTCTCCCTACTCCTTTTTATAGTAATAAATATGACCCAAAAGTTATATAATGGGATAGATGGCAAAAATTAGTTCCATTCTTAAAGCCCTAAAGAATTAAGTTGTGTAGAATCCACTATATCTGCCTTTAATTTACCAATTGAAAATACCAGATGAGTTCTACAGGATTACAATGGATTACTACAAATGCAACCAAGTAAAAGCTCAGCTGCTAACATATTTGTTATGTTAACCAGTCCTCACTGCCAAGGAAAGGAAATCCAGTCTGGGAGTGAGTGAGAAGCTAAAATTACTTGGGCCATGCTTTTTCTCCTGTAAAATTCAACTTTGGACCTTTGGAAAGTGGGACATTTAAGCTGTGGGGCGTCAAGATGAAAGGTCATATGGACTGTGTATTTGGTTGAGGGGTAAAGTTAATGGAGTTAGAGACAGAGAAATAAAGGAAAATGTGCATAATTTATTAGGATAAACCATGAGGGAGAGAGAGAGGAAGAAAGTGGGAGAGAGTCCCTGACCTGCCTACTTTCTATTTCCAGGGCTAGTTAATTAAGGCCCAACTGAGTCTCCTGACATTAGTGAATTCAAGACCCACTTCTGCAAAAACTCTAGAAATGTAAATAAACAAACTTCTCTAACTGAGTTAGCTTGCTTAAATTGGTTACTCTCTTAGCAACCAAGAGTCTTGACTAGAACAATTATATAGTCGTTAGGTTTCAAAACGATTATGACGTGTCTTTGAATTATTATAAAAATTAAGAATCTGAGCTAATGTTTTAGATGCACAGAATGGAAATGAATTGAAATTTGTATTAGTCAGACAGTGCCCCATAGAGAATATTCTAATACTGAGGTATATGACTTCTTGGCCTTAGCGAGTGAAACAGAACTAGGACAGAATTATCATTCACGTGGCTTTCCTTTCACACAAATGTCTTTGAAGCAAGAAGTCCATGAAAATGAAAAAGCTGCTTTGTTCTTTCCACTGAGACATTTTACTAAGAGGCAGGATTGGGAGTGAAAGAGAACAAGAGTGAAATCATACTAAGGTCATTTTTATAAGAGTAAAGTTATAATTAGAATTCCGATGAGTTTGTCACTTCTAATTTCAAAAATTAATCTTCACAGATCAAATAGTAGTCAGATTTGAGATATGATATTGTACCATTATCAAAATAAATATGGGATGTTAGATGTCATACCAACAGACAGGAAGCAAGAGTGTTCTGCCTGATTTCGGCATGTGTGGAAATGACCATATGGTTAGGGATGATCAAGAAGAAGGGAGCTTATTGATAGACCAGTGGTTTTCAAAGTGAGGTACCCAAAGCAGTAGCATCAGCATCACCTGGAAATTGGTTGGAAATGCCCACCTCCACATTTCTGGAGAAAGCCCTGAATCCTAAATTACTGAAAATGTTATTCTTATGAACAACATTGACCTTGGATATTAGTTGCTAAGATGACTTGGTTTTCATTTCCCAGATTGATGTAGCTTTTCTTCAGACCTTAGGAATAAAGATTATAAGAGTTCAGAGCCTATGGATGCCGGGAAATGAGCCCCATTTCCTCATTGCTGGTAGTTTGTGGTGACAATTGAGGTTTACACCCCAAGAGCCAGATGGTAGAAGAAGGCAAAGGAGGAAAAGAGATGTGGAGGGAGTAAGAAATGTGAGTTAGAATCTTACTTTATACCCTTGCTCTTAGTTTCTCCCTGCATCCCCTTGAAACACAGTAAATTTTACTTGATGATTAATGGCAAAAGACCTTTCTGGAACAAATATTTTAATTACTTGATTACATAGTCTTTTAACTAAATTTGTTTTTTAAATACTTCTCCATTAGAGATTAACTGACTATAGACCTTGTACAAGGTGTCTACATATATCTTCCTGACACTAAGTTGTCTGAATCCATTTTCTTCTACTCATTAGCCCAGCTACACTTAATCAGGGTCAAAAACAAAATTTCTCAACTGAACTTAAACTCCACAAGGGAAAGTAGCAGGACACAGGAGATGCATCTGTTTCTCCTCCCATCTTCTTTAAAATCTTCATGAGTATTGTGGGATTTTGTTTTCTTTTTCAATTACAGTTGGCATGCAGTATTATCTTACTTTCAGGTATATGACATAGTGACACCATGAATAGTTATTACAGTATTATTGACTACATTCTACTTGGGGATTTTCTTAAGTTATTCTATCTATTCTATTGAATTATTATAAAATAAAAGGTAAAACCATTAAGTTTTCATTGAGTCCCAAAGCACTAGTCTAGTTTATTAGTAATAAGATAACATGTTAATGAATCATCAAATTTATTGAACTTAAAAAACAAATCTGTCGCTATAATCTTTTATTCCCAGAGCTATTGAGCATCACCTGAGAAGGGAAAAATGGCTAATGGAATATAGTTAAAAATATACCGTTAAGTACTTTACATTTCTCCCCTTTGTCTTTTATCCTTTTATGTTGTGTTTATTATACCAACCAAGCAAATAAGATTCATTTTAAACTAAATTTGATTTCTCAGTCCCTAGAATTTGATTACAATTGGTTCTCTGAGTAGATATATGGAATGTGCCACCAAGAGTACAAGCTGGTTTGACTAGGAAAATGAGCAAGAAATGAGGTTCAAGGTCTCTGTCATCAGAATCAGTGTATTTCATCTTACTTCAGTATGCATGCAGACAGCAGCCAACTTCTATCTGATCCTTGAAACTTTTCATGATCAACCACCCCTTGTGTGATCCCTGGCTTTCTCTGCACACTGCTATATACCACTTACTTGGCACTAATCATCTCTGCTTGATTTTCTCTTTCTGGGCCCACTGTCCTTTCTTTTCCTATTGATTGTGTCTACTTTTGCTCTTGGTGTTATAAGATACTATGTTCTTGACATCACTGATTAGTGTCAATATAATACAAAATTATAGTTAAAACCCTACCATTAGAGTTAAACAGAATGTTTTTGTTATAAAGTAAGATTTAGTGCTAAAGTAAAAAAGTTCTATCAAGACCTTATCTATATTGACTGTAAAATAATAAAAATACATAGGGATTTGCAGTGTATAAAATATGACAAATATTTATAACTAGAGGCCCAGTGCATGAAATTTATGTACGGGGAAGGGAGGTTCCTCAGCCCGGCCTGCATCCTCTCCTATCCCGGACCCCTTGGCAGTCGGACATCCTCTCACAATCCGGGACCACTGGCTCCTAACTGTTTGCCTGCCTGCCTGCCTCATTGCCCCTAACCACCTCTGCCTGCCAGCCTGATCACCCTAACTGTTCTCCCCTGCCAGCCTGATCGCCCCTAACCACCTCTGCCTCGGCCCCCACCAGCATGGCTTTGTCTGGAAGGACGTCTATAAGATGTCCGGTATAATTAGCATATTACCCTTTTATTAGTATAAATTCTCAAGAATTCCAGTGATGTCAAGTAAATGGAAATTCTGTCCATAAGTTGGCAGTAGACTTTAAATGTGTTCTCAAATATTGGGGACATGCATTGTTTGCAGTCCTGCTACTCAATTTCTTGTGATACTGTATGTAATGCTTGAAGTCTGATTACTGGAATTTATGGCAATTTCCCTCCATTCTCTAAGAGGATGTCATATCCTCATCTCAAAGACACATTTGCATCAAAGTAAGTGACTGAGGCTTTTAAAATGAGTCAGTGATGCTAATTTTTCAGGGATCAACTGCAAAAATCTTATACTTCCTGAAGCAATGTGGTTGCATAGGAGTTAGTAACTTAATGTCCACGGGCCCCTAGGGGATCAGTGCATGGGCTTCAGGGAGCCCCAAAACCCTCTGCTATATCGGATACATGTGCATCTGTTGATTCTTTTATATAAAGAGATGAATCATTTTATCCAATTTATGACAAAGTTAAGAATTATATCCCTAAAGGGAGGCAGCATAGGAAAATTGCATGGAGATGTTAGTGTGAAAACCTATGTTTAATTCACTGATATATGAGTTTTGGACAATAGTGGCCCACAGAAAGCTGGGTGCCAGTGCCATTTACCAGAGGAAGCACACTATGGCCAAGTGTAGGAGGTGGGGGTCAATGGTGTTGACAATTCCAGGCCGTATCATGTCTGATTTTGTGAAAGCCTGTCAGCACCCAGATGTGACATTTCTTTTTAAATTGATTCATCCATGTCCAGGGCTTTAGTCAAGGGTGGATAGAGTGGAAGTAAAAACCACTTCTTTCTTCTTGACAGTAAAAACCTCCAAGCCACCAAAGCCAGTTTGGAGACGACGTGCTGAGTTTAGCAATGGTTTCTGAAAAGAAACTGCTGCTGGTTTTGCTGTCTCTGTTAATAAAAAGTTCATTGAAAAAATCTCCTATGTGGAGATGGTTATGATAATTAGAGAATCTAATCTTAAGGCAGAGGGGAGCAATGGAAGTTTTTTCTGGATATTAACTGTTTCCAAATTAGACTGGAAATAAAGCCTCACTGAAACCTTTCTGACTGCCTCCCTTGTTGCTCTGGAATTTCCAGATCTGTGCAATAGTAAGAGTAAAAGTACCATCTTGCCTACAGAAGGGAAGCAACCTAGTTTTTATAGGGTTCTTAACACTGGACTTTTTAAGGCTAAATAAAGTACTCTGTGCAGTCTACAATGACCTCTTCTTCCTCCTCTTCCTCCTCCTCCTCTTCATCCTCCTCCTCCTCCTCCTTCTCATCCTCTTCCACCTCCTTCTCCACCTCATCCTCTTCCACCTCCTCCTTCTCTACCACCCCTTCCTCCTCCTCCTCTTCATCCTCCTCCTCCTCCTCCTTCTCATCCTCTTCCACCTCCTTCTCCACCTCATCCTCTTCCACCTCCTCCTTCTCTACCACCCCTTCCTCCTCCTCCTTTTTCTCCTTCTTTCTGTCTATACAAAATGAAGAGAGCTCCTTAAAAGGACCCTGAATTTACCCAGTACAGTTATAGGCTAGTTATCCAAACAAACAAGTTATTTGGTTCAAACTCCTACCATGTATGAATTTATTCTAAAACATTTGAAGACATGATTGTTTGAAAGATTTGCTTAAACACCACCAAACAGACTGGAATGTGTGCTTCAGCATGATGGCTATTGAGATTTAGAGGATGGTTCCTAGGTGTCCTCTGTACAGGAGAATGGTGACAAGCCTGGAACATCAGACATAAAGTACCCTAGGCTGGGTAGATGAATACTGGTTGGATACTTCCTGGATTTGGCCCATATCCTCCAGATGCCCATGGAGCAAAGAGCTATCTGCTTGTCTATCTTCCTTGAATGAATATGCACTAGTCTCCGAAGGATGTTCGAGTGGCCCCTTCACTCATACTTCCACAGGTGTCCTGGAATTAAGTCCTGATATGACATAGGGGATCCCTCAATAAGTTTTCCTTCACAGGGTGACTCAGATAGCGGCTCCTTCCTGCCATAATGGTAGTCTCCTCCTTGACAATTCTTATCATGTTCTGATTCCTTCCAGGACACTCTCTTTAACCCTCTGCTACCTAATGTCTCCACATCCTCTCTCCAGATACACCAAATTGTTCGGCTCTTGATAAGTCCCAGGAGCCTTTCGCGTCTAGTCCTCAGGTATCTTGATTGGATGTCAGTGGAGCTTCATCTGCTCTAACAGGTACTGTCTCCTTGTGGCTGAAGAGAGCCTTTGGTCCTAGGGAAGACGGGCTTGAGGTAATGGAAGGTGCTTTAACTCTTGCTCTACCTCTGCCCCAAAACAGAGCTGTGGTCTCATTTTACCTTGAAGTTTTTGACACAAACAGTATGGTAAACATAAGAATTACTATTCCCCGCCCCCCCAACCCCGCGCCAAAAAAACACACACACAAAAACTTCCGAGTCTGGTTTACATAAGAAATGTGTAATTATCCTTTCAACAAAATTAAGTCCACAGAGCATATTGGGAAGGCTAACAAAGGGTCAACCTTTGTATGAAAATAACAGCACAGTATTGTATTTGTGAGTAAAAAATATTCAGTATTGCATATGTATGTTATGAAATAGAACTGTGTATAAAGCCTATAGAAACTTGGAATATGGTTTCTTTTTTAGTGAAGGTTTCAAAATGCACTTTTAAATAAATAATAAAGCAGGCAATTTTACATTTTCCCCCAATTTTCCCAATTTTCTATATACAATAACTATGTATGATTAGTGTGTTGTGAATGAATCACTGTGCTTAATTGAAAGCATTTCTGATTTAAAATTTCTTTCCTGTTTCTAAGAAACCTTAATCAAAGTGATAGCAATATATTCTCACAAAGGATGAAATGATGAAGTATATTATTCACGTCACAATAAAATAATCAGAAGACCATTTTACTTCATAGAATGATGCCCAGTGACAATGCCTGTGACAATGAGCTAATAGCAGCTATGAGCACTCAGAGAGGAAAGTGTATGAATCATTGAAAAGATGATATTGCATTAATAATAAGCACTGGGGATAAACTAATAAGGCTTTCATCATTTCAGCTGTTGCTCACACTATAGATTTATTTTCAAAGTTAGAATTGATGATTGCAAAAGTAAGAACAGTACCCACAGAAATAACAAAGTATAAGTTAATATATTACAGAAGCCTTGAAAAACTGCCCTTCCTGTTGGCTCAAATGCAGAACCCAGATATTTACATTTAGTGGGTAACTACTGAAATGATAAGGTAGTATTTTCCAAACAGTGTTCCGGAGTTCTAACAATTCCTGAACACTCTCTTTGGGGCCTGCCTTTGGTCAGGGGTGGGAGGTCGTAGGGGGATTGGGCGCCTTCTCCCTCAGATTTCCTATTCAAATCCTAAGTTCTTCTGAGGCATGTTTTAAGACCTTTCTTTTCCAAGATGCTTTCATTGACTCCTTGACCCACTGTTCTCTCAATTCCAAAACTTATTATTTGAACCTGCCTTTGGCACTTAGCCACATACAGCCTGACACCGATGGACCTCTCTGAAAAGATGGTGTTTCTTGAGGTCAGAGGCTGTGCATTATATTTATTTTGTATTTTCTGGTTCACAAGATATTATATACATGGCTGGCACACAATAAAAATTTTCTGAGTTGTACACAAATTATATAAATATAACATTTTTGACCTTATGAGACATTCAGAAATCATTTCATTGAAGTCCCAGTTTTACAGATGAGGAGAATGAAGCCAACAGAAGTTAAGTTCTTGCTCAAGGTCATATGACTAATGTATATTGTCAAATAATCTAAGCACTTTGTTTGCTTGGGAAGTGGATGTTTCATTCATATTCCTGCTTACCCTATTTATTTTTTTAATAGACTTCCCTTTTCATCAACAAGGCAAAATTGCACTTCATCCCTATTGCTGCTGGGATAAGTGAGAATTTGACATATTTGCTGTTCTCTTTAGAGCTCTAATGCTGTGATTAATATGCACAAACATATTTGCTAATGCTTGCAAGCTTTCTTTTTCAACTTGATAGTTCTAGGTTTCCTTGTCAAATCTCTGTCTTTTGTTCCAATCAAAAATATTGTAGCTCTCTGCACACAGTTTTGTTTCTGCTCCATTTGATTGCTTACCACAATTAGACATGCATTGTGGTTTGATAAATAGATGTTTATCCCAGCTACTACTCTGAAGTTGTTTAAGGGTATAGAAGAGTCACATAATGATCACCTTGACTTTTCCATATCACCTAGCCCAGTGCTTTGAATACAGTAGATACTTCAAAATGCTGGAAAATTGTTTTGTCCAGTCTAATACAATCCTATCTAATAAAGAGGGAATATGCTAATTGACCCTCACACCATCACAAAGATGGCAGCACCCACAGCCAATAAGGAGGGAATATGCTAATTGATTGCCCCACCCTCAAAGATGGTGGCACCCACAGCCAATAAGAAGGGAATATGCTAATTGACTGCCCTGCCCTCAAATATGGCGGCACCCACAGCCAATAAGGAGGGAATATGCTAATTGACTGCCCCACCCTCAAATATGGCAGTGCCCACAGCCACAAGATGGTGGTGCAGGCAAGCCTTGGATGGCAGCTGCCCAGCTGCCCAGGGCCAGCCCAAGGTGCAGGCAAGCCTCGGATGGTGGCTGCCCAGCTGCCCAGGGCCGCTCTAGGCTCAGGTAACCAGGGCCGGCTGAGGCCTGTGCTTCCGGCAGTGGTAGCAGCAGAGGTGTGATAGGGCATCACCTTCCCCTGATCGCTGGGTCACCTCCCACCCCTGAGGGCTTCTGGACTGTGAGAGGAGGCAGGCTGGGCTGAGGCACCACCTCCTCCAGTGCATGAATTTTCATGCACCAGGCCTCTAGTAAAATGATAATTACAAGAGTCTCTTCCTTAAAATTAGGCATTTGGCATGAAAATGCCAACCAACTATATCCTATTGTCCATTATTTAAAAGGAGAAAAAATATAATCCAATAGAGGTCATTGCAAAACAACCACCCAATTTGTAACTAAATGTAATACGTAACTAAAACTCAGAAAATTTTTAGGTAGAAGTCACTACCATGTTAGGAAGTGAAAACTTAACCATCCCTTCCTTATCACCAAACATTTAGGAAGGCTATTATTAATGCTCTGCATGCAGTAACATGTACAGCTTCACTCCATGTCATAATATTATGTTTGTGATAAGATATAGAAGAGATACAGAGCAATAAATATAGTTGTTGGGGGGAAATGCAAATAAAAATTGTAATAAAATGTTCATTTCTTGCAATGAATTCTTTGTCATTTGCAGCCTGAGAAAAGTTGAGAAGGAAAATGGGCAGAAGGGTAGGAGCCATTGTTTGCAGAATGTTGGGGGAGGTGGTGTGAAGAGTTGGCATGAGTGGATGACAAAGGATAACTTCCGGCAAACAATCAGAGATCAGAATCAGAGGAGCTGGTGGAGAGGTGTTGTATTTCCGAGGCTGTTGGAAGGTTCCTGAACAGGAGGCTGTGATCAATCTTCAAGGAGCTGGTGGAGGCTTTACACTAAAACCTCTGGACGAAAGGGGCCGCATGCTGACCTGACAGTCTCAGGGGAGGCCTGCGTGGCAGTCTTACAAACTCAGAGACCTAAAGTAACCACAAAAGATGGTCTGAAAATTAAATATTTAACTACAAGCAGGTTATAGTGGGTAGTCATGTCCTAGGCCAGTATTTTCCCTGACGAAGATCAACTTAGATCTTTACTGAGCCCATTTGTCTTTTTGCATCTAAGATAACATACCTGTGAAATGTCTGGGTAACTTGTACCTTCCCTTTTTTCCGGACCCCTCAGGGCACAACAAATGGCACCAGGACATTCCCTCATTGTTATTGTTATCAACTGTTAATTATGTTAACCTATCCTGTATCCAAAAGAAGCATAAGTCCATCATTCCACTTTTTATCCTATCCCAGAGGTTTCCCACTTTGCATTATCCCACATCTCTAGTCTAACATGTAACCCACCTATGTCCCTTTCCTTTGATTGCAATGTATAAATACAGATGTAACCCGCCATTCTCCAGAGCATCATCTCAATTCATCGAGGTTCTGCTTCCTGGCATATGTCAACAGTTTGGCTCAAATAAACTCACAAAAATTCTTTACAGGTTTCAATGGTTTTTTACGTTAACAATATGAAGTGTGTATCTAAGAGGAAGTTTGTATCTAAGAGGAAGTATAGTGAGAAATTACCAATATGAGACATAGTCTGTAGAAGAGTATATAGTCTCAGATTGCTTTGTTCCACTTCAAGAGCACTAATTCTTCCAAGGAAATAAAATTTATAAGTGATTCAACATATTTATCAAGTGCAAAGAATGTTTATAGTGTTGTCAAACATATTATGGAGGAGACGTGGACGGATCAGGCAGGGATCCAGAGACGGGGCCTTTCCAGAGTCAGCTATGCTGCCTGGTGGGAAATGATCAGGTTTAAAAGCAACTTGTGGGAGTCCAGAGGAGTGGGGTCCTCTGTCTTTGAGGGAACAGCTGCATCCGGAAGGACTTGGTGGCATCTCCCGGATAAAGGTAGAAATCAAGCCTGAGTATGAGCAAGCCTCCACTCTTATTTAAAAGCAAATGTATTCTTTACAATGTAAAGTATTCCCAGGGGTTCAGGGGAAAGGGTGGTTATGTGTGTTTTTGAGGTGGGTTTTCAGTTGCAGGTGATGGCTTTTCATGGAGATGGCTCTTTGAGAACTGTAAGCATTCTAGGGATGGTACTTCAGTTGGAGACTTTAGTGAACAGCAAATCCAATGTCCCCAGTTTTGAAGCCTCTGTCTTCAGTTCCTTGGAGGGGGGAAGGCAGAAATTGTTAAGTTAGGAACACAGCATAACACTGTGGCTCTGTTCAGTGTGACATCGCAGTAACTGTAAGTTAATGTTGTTTATACATTAATTTGTGGACTTTAATCCTTGCAAGAGACTCCACCTTAAGACAGCATGGACTGGTACGTATAGATTTGTAGGCTATAGGGACTAAATAAAATTGTAGCTTAGCACCTACCTCCTGTGGGAATATAGGTTGTTTGCTGCCTTTGACCACCACCGCCCCATTCTTAGTCCCTGAAGGTGTGGTTTTGACCTCACTGCTGTCTCCAGGGATGGGTCTTGTGTCTTGAATCTATCAGTGTGTCTCTTTCCCTCACTCAAGAGACTAGATCAGGGATACTCATGTCACACCAGTGGATAGAATTTGATGTGAGATGTTTACTGGGTGG
This sequence comes from Cnephaeus nilssonii, assembly GCF_951640355.1. Taxonomy (NCBI): domain Eukaryota; kingdom Metazoa; phylum Chordata; class Mammalia; order Chiroptera; family Vespertilionidae; genus Cnephaeus; species Cnephaeus nilssonii. Next base: position 30,353,070 of record NC_137080.1, read on the forward strand.
CCACCAAGAAGGTTCTAAAAGAAAGAAAGGAACTTCTCTCTCTCTCTTATTTTATTTTATAATGTTTATTAAGATCCAGAACTGATACTGTGTCTTTTATTGTTGTTTTCTTTTATTGTTGTTTGTTTTTACTTTGTTTTGATTTGCTTTTGGCTTTTGCAGCCATAGGGAAAAACTTGGAGCTCTTGGAGGGTGAAGTGTGTTGTAGGGGTGGGCTGGATGAAATAGACACCAAGGAAAGCTAGAGAGACAGAGAAACAGACCTGTGGGGACAGTGTGAGGGCTACTGGATCAAGCTTTAGCTAAAGCTGGTTCCGATAGGGCTAAGAAAAAAATACTCCTGATGCTGTCATATTCTAAATCTCATAGGTATTGTTTGGACATGATTGTGTATGTGTGTGCACATGCACATATGTATTCAATGTGGGGTTGGGCACAACAAGGGGCAAACAACTTTGAAATAAGACGATTGTAAAAATGATCATGAAGTAACTCAGAACAGAAGTGAGGTAAAATCATCTTACAGCAGTTGAGTAACCTGCGTTCAATGGCAGTATATCAAAAATCATCTTGGAAAATCCAAGTGAATCAACTGAAAGATTTTAAATTAATGAGAGTTCCAAAAAACATCCGAATCAAGAGAAATGCACAAAATTTAATCTATATACTAACAACAACTGCTAAATGAATAAAATGGAGGGAGGGGGAATCCCATATACAATAACACCTCAAGCCCCTTAATTAATTATGAGCCAATATAAATGTGTAGGTTTCATATGAAGAAAATTACAGAAGCTTAAGAAAGATGTGAAAGAAGATTGGAGTACCTTTTAGCGAGATGTAAGGATTCACTATCTTAAAGGTAATAAATTCTTCTTAAGTTAATGTTATAACACCACTACTATTTACTTTAGCTTTTTAAAAAACTTGAAAAATTATCGTAAAGATTTAGGAAGAATTTATAGGTGAGAAAAGCTGTTTTAGAAATTGTTATTTTTGTCTAAATATCAAAAAGCTGTTTATTCTCCCTGCCAGGCCCCAGATTAATTGAGTGGTTCTATGGGGCAGTAAATGAAAATGTCAGACTATAAGACAGACATCAGATTGAAAGGTTTTTAACAAAGTTGTTTGCTTTTTCTCCCCAGTAAAATATTAAGTTAAAAGAAAACCCTGCCCATATTGATTTCTCAGCCCTCTGTTGATGGCAACTTTCCCCCAAGAACTTTATTAAATGTTCTAGAGGAACTGGGGCTTTACTCCTCCCTCTCCCGTGGGACTGTAGTCACAGCCTTCCCTCCAGAGGGACCTGCCTCCCTCTTTAAGGACTAAAAAGTCATTTAGAGATGTCATCAAAAGCAACTTTCCTTTCTCTTTTGAGACACTGGAGGTAGGTTTCCTCAGTCCTCCAACAGAGATATGAAAGTGAATAGTTTCAACGATTTTTATGACAAGATGGAGCCAGTAGAACAGATTACACTATCCTTCCCTTTCTCTTACTAAGATTTAAATAAGCCATCTCAGGAGAACAGAATGAACAGCCTATGCCTGGCTGCACTCTCTGAGTGACGTATGGTCACAATAAAGAAAGCACTTCCACATTCATATTCATTTTCACATTTCATATTCATTCAACAGACGCTTACAGTTCTGGTTATTAAAGATGTGCAGATTGAAACAAGGAGATAACTTTTTTGCTCAATCAATTTTATAAAGATAGGATAGATGGTCACTTGTAAAGCTGCTGATGGGGCAATAAAAAAAGTACACCCAAGTAGTGATGGTGAGTGTGCAATTGGTGCAAAATTTCTGGTGAGCAATTCAACAATATACATTTAGATATTTTAAAAATGTTCATTGTGTCTCACACAGTAATTTCACTTCTAATCATCTCTCCCATGGAATAAGATATGAGGCAAGAGATGTATAGGGTATATTTTTCTCAGATTAAAGTAGAAAAAGATGTGAAAATAAACATTCAACAAGGAATCCTACCTAATAATAGACAAATATGCAAATTGACCGTACCTTCGTTATGCCCGTGATTGGCCAGGAGGCGCGGGGGGGCGGGACTTGGGGTGGCCGATTGGGCCAGCGGGATGCTGAGCTCGCGTCGCCAGCGGGGGCTCAAGCTCAGCGTCTGCGCCATGGCTGTGCTGCGGCACAGAAGGGGCCTCTAGGGCAGCAAGCTCATGTCCCACTGCAGACCATCAAAAGCGGTGTAGCTGGAGGCTTCTGAAAGGCCTGGTGCACCAGTGATCAAAAGCAAAAGCGTGGGAGCTGGGTGCCTGTCCGCTCAGGCACCAGGCCTTTCAGAAGCCTTCGCTGTGCCGGAGGCTTCTGAAAGGCCTGGTGCACCATCGGACAGGCACCCAGCTCCCCCATGATCGAAATCAAAAGCATGGGAGCTGGGTGCCTGTCCGATGGTGCACCAGGCCTTTCAGAAGACAGGCACCCAGCTCCCCCATGATCGAAAGCGAAAGCGTGTAGGGGACCCTACACGTGCATGATTCAATCATGCACTGGGCCTCTAGTAAATTAATAAAGGCTCATGATGAAATAGCATCCAACTCTTAAAGCATTTTTTATCCCATCATTTATAATTTTTAAATTGACCTATCTACACTAATAAAAGAGAAAGATGCAAATTGACTGTACCTCCACGACACCCACCAGCCAATCAGGAGTGAATATGCAAATTAACCCAACAAAGATGGCGGGTTAATTTGCATACGTAGGCACGGAGCAAAGACTGAAGGCTCTGCCCGAGGAAAAACTGAAGACTGAAGACTAAAGACTGAAGACTGAAGACTGAAGGCTCCACTGTGGCCGGAGCCAAGCCTGAAGGCTGAAGGCTTGTTTCTGCTGTGGCCCGGGTCCCGGGTGCTGGAGGAAAACCAGTGCTGGCAGCCAGGGGAAGGAAGGCCTATTGCATGAATTTTCATGCAATGGGCCTCTAGTCCTAATATATAATACATCTTCCCCTTAGAAGTCTGTTTGGGGGACCTAACTGGGGGAAGAGACTTCTGAATTCTCAGAGGCAAAAAGAGGAAAAGTTAGTAGCCAGTTCAAGGAAAACATTATTGCCTGTGTTATAAAAAGATTAGGCAAATGATCCTAGTGGGGCCCCCAAAGAACCCATGAGGAGTGCCCTTGAGAAGAAAAGTCAGCTTTCATCACCCACCAGGCTTGGAAGAAATCATCACCAAGTGCATTGGGATCACTCAGGACGGGCTTCTCCTGATGCTTCACGCTCCTCTGCTTCTCAGAGGCACCACCAGGCACCTCAGATGGCCAGTTATGGGAGGGGATGTGAGGGGCTAGAAGCAAAAAGAAGAAATTGGCCACCCTGTCACATCACCTACTACTAGAGGTTTCCAACTGCATGCAGGAGAGATTTATATATTTAGAAAGCTTAGGATTTTTATTATTATGCAAATCTTTGTAATTAAATCTCTGCAGTGAGGTAATTATTATGACTAACAATGAGTGAGGTATTCTTTTTATTTATGAATGGTAACACATTTCATAAAACTTGCCTTAAATTTCACTGAAGGAGTAAGAAGAAAGCAGTCACAAAGATGAACTTAAATAGGCAGAGGGGAGAAGAATAAAGTTATCTTCAGATGGCACTTTTTGGATTCATATTGCCAATTATGTACGCTTTCCAAGTTTTAGGCAATAAGCATTAGTTAATTTTAAAATGAACATCAGTTAAAAATAATTCTTAGCAACAACAACAACAACAAAAAAAAAAAACCACGAAAATATACAGTATGGAAACGAAGGAGTCAGAGGATTAATTAAACTTTGGTGTTGCCCTTGGCTCATTGTCTCCAAGCCTCTGGTCCAATGAAGATTCTATAAACTAACTAATGTCTTTTAATAAATAGATTTTCTGCTTAAGTTAGCTAGAATAGATTTTTTTTGCAACTAGTGGAAGGAATGCTCTAGACAAAGTATTCCTCTCTCTTTTCTCTGTGGAAATGTATGTATTGAATTACCAGGGTTGATGCCATTAAAACTAACTCTCTTGCTCATGAGACAGCTTTATGATTATTGTTTATTTCTATTGGGAGAAAATGCACTGAAAATGCTGATGCGTTTTAGGCATTGAAACAGTTATGCTCCTCATTTTTAATGCATAAGTTATAATTTTGATGTGTGTATAATTCTGGTGAACTTGCTTTGTTAGGAATTAGCCCTAAGACATGGGTTTACTCTCCGTGTGCTGACAAAGTCAGGTTGCTGAACTTAGAAGCTAGGTTCAAAAACTAAGTCTTATTATTATTTTTGAACTCGTTGACCTCTTATAAAATGACACTTTGATAGTTTTATGAGATTTTTCTTTCAATATTTACAGTTATTCATTACCTGTGTGACCCTTTTGGACATGTTGACTATATTAATAAAATATACTTTTTAAAATATATAGCAGTTCACTTTTAACAGATTTTTATTCTACATAGTGCTTTAACATTTTGATTTGATTTAAGTAGCTGCTCCTTCTTCATGAGCTCATCCACTCTAAATGAAAATGAAAGAATCAGACTCTTATTGGAGTTAAAATCAGGTTTAGAGCTTTACATGTAAAATGGGAAAGAGGAGAAATGGCAATAAGTCAATTTGGACACAGAGTAGATAATCTCTCTCAGATAATAGCACAGATCTTCACTGTTCAGGGTTCTTTTTATAGGAATGATTCCCCGTTAATATTTTTAAAATTTATATTTTGTATTATGGGACTCTTTGTACCTGAACTACACAGTCTCTCATTTGGTCAATATATCACAATTGTTTCCATATTTTTTCAAGTAATTGAATCAACATTAAAAAATGGACTTGGTAACCAAATAAATAAGAAGCTGCTTGTTGAGAAATAGTGATTTAGATTTGATTATTGTGATTCAGTCTCAAGAGGTTCTTTTACGAAAAGCATAAGTGAAACTGTTCAAGGATACTTCAGGGAATTAACAGTAAAATGGAAAATGGTTTTAGAGGGAGTAGAAAGTATCAGACCCAGATAAAGGACAAAAAGTCAGGTAAGAAGCATTAAAAGTAACTACAGCTATCAGAGAGTGGATGGTATCTTTATGGCAAAGTTTTCTTATAATAGTCATTAAAATCAGGATATTTCAATCAACTGGTCTTCGTTTAAATTTGATAGAGAAAAAATAGTTGATGGAATAATTTTGGAACATATTAATAGATTGGCAAAGAAGTAGAGTATCTGACACTCTCTTACATTGCTGGAGAGAGTGAAGAACATAGCAATCACATTTGGAGAACAATTTGGCAGTATCTACTAAATTAACATATGCCTAACATAAGACTAGAAATTTTACTCCTAGATATATACCCAAGAGAATGAATCAATGCGGCCACAAAAATACATGTGCAACAATGTTCACAGCACCTTTATTCTTAGTAGCCCAACTGAAACCAATAACCAAAATTACCATCAGTAGAAATGCGTACATAAATGATGGGATCTATATATATAAAAGGCTAATATGCAAAGTGTCCCCTTGGGAGTTCGACCGGGAGAACAGGAGTTTGCTATGACATGTGCTGACCACCAGAGGGTGGCACAGAATATGGCAGGCGACCAGCTGCGGTGGCAGGGTGCTGAGGGAGCGAGGGAAGGAGGAGGCGGGGAGGCAGGGAGGAGGGGAGGCGGGGAACCTGACCAGCCCTGATTGCCGGCCAGGCCTAGGGGCCCTACCTGTGTATGAATTTTGTGCACCAGGCCTCTAGTATTAATATAATAGAACACTAAATAGGGAGAAAAAATTAAGAAGAATAAACTCCAAGTACACATAATAACATATATAAATTTTATGCATATAATATAAGAGCAAAAGAAGCTAGAAACAAAAGAGTACAAACTGTAGAAATTTTTTTTAATGAAATTCAAGAACAGGCAAAGCTAAGCTATGGATTTAGAGGTTAGAATAGTGACTACCTCTGAGTGAAGTACTGACTGGGAAGGACCACCTGGCAAATTTCTGGGATTCTGAACCTTCCTCTCTACTTTCCTCCCTTCCTCCCTCCCTTCCTTTCTCCCTCTCTTCCTTCCCTCCTTCCTTCCTTCCTTCCTTCCTTCCTTCCTTCCTTCCTTCCTTCCTTCCTTCCTTCCTTCCTTCCTAGCTAACTAGAGCATTTAAAACAAAGCAAAGGCTAATGGTTGTTTCACCAATGTTAAATAATAATGCCTTTCTTCCCATAAAACACATTGAAGTATTGTGCTGAAGAGGGTCAGCATCAGAAGCTCTTGTTCCTGCTATCTTGTGGCTGATAAATCACAACTCACCTCCACACTGGCGCCTGGGAAGAAACACATTGGAACTGACAAAATACAGTTCAACTAAAAATAGAATGACACGTTTTTAATCTATAGTGAAAAGTATGAGGCAGGGATAGTGGGGCACTGGAGGAGGGAGGTTAGGAGAGGAGCTTTGGTCTCCTTTCAGGTGAGAACTGAAATGCAGGCATCTGAGCTCTGGCTGGGAAGAGCCTCCTGAGGCATTGGGGCTCAGGTGGATTCTCAGTCTTATCCAAGTCATAATAAACTATTTCCCCCTTGAACCTGTGAGAAGCCAGAAAAAAACTCTCTTCTATAGTCGGGGTGGGGGGTGGGGGGTGGGGGAGGCTGTTTTTCAGGGATTAGCAAGGGTTGTACAGCAGCTTCCGATCAGCTTCAGTGGTTCTGATCCAGGCAAGACAGTTAAGAGGATCTCAGGGACACCTGTCAGCTGTTTAGGGGCTTGAGACTTGATGTGGGTAGCTGCTCTATTCTTTTGGACATAAATTTTATAGGCTTCCAAAAAAGTCTACCTCCATTCTCAAATATGATATAGTTTCATACGAGTTTACTGCAAAGTCCTGAAAACAAGGGAGAATTGTCCAAATGTAATCTATTACAGCTATACTAAGACTCATATTCAGAAACAATTGCTATTTTAGATTGGTATTTTAATCTATACAAGTTACTATAACAAAAATACCATATACTAGGTGGCTTAAATAATAAACATTTATTTCTCACAGTTTTAGAGGACAGAAAGTCCAAGATGAAGACACCTGCAGATTTGGTGTGTGGTGAGAGCCTGGTTCCTGGCTCTCTGCTATATCTTCACATGGTGGAAGGGGGCAACTCTGGTCTCTTCAGCCCCTTATTAGGGCACTAATCCCATTCATGCAGCCTCCACCCTCATGGCCTAATCACTTCTCAAAGGCCCCATCTCCTAATACCATCACATTGCATCAGGGGTTAGGATTCCAACATGTGAATTTTGGGGAAACACAAACATTTAATACATAACAGATAGGTTTATCCAATTTATCAGAAATGGGGCCATTATAAATGTTAATATGGCCTCTGATACAGATATACAAGATTAGACAAATGAACAAACAAAACAAAACAAAGATTTAAAGAAACAGAGAACAAACTGATATTTGCTGGAAGGAAGGGAGTGGGGGAATGGGTGAAAAAGGTGAAGGAGAATATAATCAATAATATTATAATCTTTCCAGGTGACAAATGGTTACTAGACTTAGTGTGGTGATCATGCTGTAAGGTATACAAATGTGTATCATCATGTTGTACACCTGAAACTAATATAATATTGTATGCCAGTTATACTGTAATAAATGTTTTTTAAAGAATAAAAAAGTTAGCAAAGGCCCAGACTTTTGTTCAGATTGAGATAGTTGTGTGGTTTTACTAATTTGTCAAGCTTTGACTGCCAAACAAGACACGGAGGTCATTATTTGTTGTTTGCACTAATCACAGTAGGAGAAGACCTCTACATTTGGGGAGAGTCATAGATCTTTGTGCAGATAAATATATGTGTCTTATAAGAGGCTATGCTGCCAATACTTTGGGGATTAAATATTTATAACTAGAGAAAGCAGAATAAAATACGTTGGCTCATCCAATGAGTAAGACCTTTTCTGTGAGACCTCTTTTTATCCGCAGAATGACTTTAAATAAGGTACATTTGAAATCATGGATTTTAAGATGTAAAAGTCTAGGATGAATTTTTTAAACATTTTTTTATTGATTTCAGAGAGGAAGGGAGAAGGAGTAAGAGAGAGATAGAAACATCAAAGATGAGAGAGAATTATTGATTGGCTGCCTTCTGCACACCCCCCTAGTGGGGACAAGCCTGCAACCTGGGCTTGTGCCCTGACCAGGAATCATATCAAAAGCTCCTGGTTCATAGGTTGCTGCTCAACTACTGAGCCACGCTGGCCAGGCTTAACAATTTTAAGTTTAATCTAGGTTTTAGAATCAGTTCTCATACTGATTGTAATCCTCTGATTTTCTTTTTAACTTCTCTACATTTAATTTCTTCACTGTGAAAGTTGGGTTGAATCAGGGTTGTACTAGATAATTAACCCTTTCCTCCCATCTCTAAAACTTCTTTTAAAAATTGTTTGTAAACAGATTCACACTAAAGAGAATTTACCCCTAAACAATTCATAGACATCAGTAAATAGTAATCCACATATTGAATCCCTGTGTACTATGTATTCCAAAACCTTTTTTTGTTAAAGTAGGAGAAGAAGGATATTTGTTGAATGTCTGTGAATCAGAGCCACTGGGACATGCTGCACACTCAAATTGATACCTTTAGGAGCACTTAGTAAGTCATTATTTGCATAGGTACGATGGGAATGAAGGACACCAACAAGGCGCGGTGAATACCCCAAATAAACAACATTAGAAACTATAGCTTCCCGTAGGCCTGAAGGGTGAGAGTGATTACTGGACCCCAGACAGAGAGAGATCTAGAACATTAGTATAGTCAAGGGTCACTGGACCGCTGCCATGGCCTTAAGTAGGATGGACACAGTCATTGCTAACCTCTGGCTTCAAGAAAGGGAGCCAGGAGAACCTGACTCTCATTCCTCAGTCTGATCTCCTGTCTGCACCTCCTATTGGCCAAATCAAATCCAAAGTGAGAGAGTAGGGAGCCTATGGATATACAAGTTAGGATTCTCCAGAGAAACATAATTAATAGAAGAGAGAGAGAGAGAGAGAAAGAGAGAGAGAGAGAGAGAGAGAGAGAGAGAGAGAGAGAGAGAGAGAGAGAGAGAGATTTTAAAGAAATTGGCTTCCACGATTGTAGGAGCTGGCAAGTCTGAAATTTGCAGAACAGCCTGGAGACCCAGGGAAGATATGCTATTGCAATCTTGAATCCAAAGGCAGTCAAAGGTACAATTCCTTCCTTCTCAGGGGACCTCAGTGTCTGCTCTTAGGCCTTTGATTAATTGCATGAGGCCCACCTCTATTATGGAGGATAATCTGCTTTACTTGAGTCTACTAATTTAAATGTTAATCACATTAAAAATTTCCTTCACAGCAACATCTAGATAGGTATTTGACCAAACAGTTGGCCACCATATCTTACCCAAGTTAATACATACAATTAACCATTACCTCATCCACCTAGGTTAGTTTCAGGGGCTTGGAGAACTAGGAAAGGTGGAGAGAGAATCTGAGGGCAGGGGGACACAGACTATATGACAACCCAGCAATTCCACCAATTCCACCAGACATTTCATTCTTTCTTGTCAGGCTTTTGAAGGGTATTACATAGGAGCATTTTGTAAACTGTTGGGTTCCTAGTGCCTAGCCCAATATCTGGCACACGTTATGGTAGATTCCCTAAGAATCTTGGTTGAATTGATTTGAATGTCATAGAAGTAAGTGAATTGAGTGAGAATTATCTCAAGATCAATTTTCAAGAAAACACTAAATACCACTACAATGTTCTTTCATCTTTTGAGCACCACATCAAATGAATCAGATGTAATCATGTCTTGTAAGGTTTAACAGCAGATGACATTTCTAAGCTTCAGTTTTCCTTTATCATAGAATAAATGTGTTCATCAAACTGGATGATCACCTGTGCCGACGAAGACTTTGAATCGCTCCCATTGTATCCTTGCAATTATATAAAGGATTAGCCCTATTGCTGGGGTATGATGGAAGTCACTTATCATGTAAATAATCTCAAAAACCATCTAGTCTTAACAGTCTGCATCTCTGAGAAATGTGACAGCAGGTTTACTCCCAACAAAGGAGTAGGCTGGGAACCAGAAGGCATCATATGTGTCACATGACAGAGAAGATAGAATGCAAATGGATAAAGTTGAAAAGATCTCCAAGTAAATGCATGCTGGCTTATATGACACATTATTTTCAAAGTCGCTGAAATGATTGTTCAAAAGCTACCAAGATATGACCCGTTGAGAAATCAATTTTTCTGGCCAGTTCATTTTCTTCACTCTAAAACCAGGAGGAGGGCAGCTACAATGACCGAAAAGAATGATGAAGGTCATGGGGATGCAGAATGGCACCTCCCAGGCCATTGTGTCACCAAGGAGTGCAGCAGCTATCCATCAAACACCAGCTTGCCGTTGCCTGTCAGTTGGTCATAATAAGAATCTTTCTCTTGTCTCTGTTGCTTTCCTGGTTTGCTGTCAGATTGGGCAGGTCTTTAAAATGGAAAATTAGTGATTGAGCATCAGAGAACAAAAGTGAAGGAAATATACAAACACATTGTTCAGGCATGTGAGGCAACATGTTATAAGAAGGAACTGTATTACAGGGACAGCCTGAGGCAAAGAGTGGAGTGGCTGAAAATTGTCACTGGAATACTTGCTTTCTGCACCTGCTGTCCTTCATCTAAAGTCCTTGCCACCCCCCACAACATGCCACCTACACACAGACAAACACATGTGCAAATACACCCTCCTGTAGCTATCCTGGGTCTTATTCCTACAGAGCCTTGATTTATCTATTGCTCAACAAACCATTGGCCATTGGATTTCACTCTGTGCCCCCAGGACTGAGCCCGGCGCCAGGGACACAGAGTGAAGGTGCTCAATAAATCTTTTATGAGTGACTGCAGCTTCAATAAGACGTTAGATAAAAGTGGCGCAGCCATTTCTGGCCTTGGGAGTGTTGACAATTTAATAAGAGATTCTTAAAGCTAGGATCTCTGAGGGCAGAGTTAAAGGCAATGTGACCCACAGGGGCCACAAATGTACGCAGCCAGCCCTGCCAGGCAGAGAGGAAGGCGCACCCTGTTCTGACCATTTGTAGGCAGAAGGCAGTTCAGCATTTCTCAGCGTTCTTGGTTCTAACTTGATCAAGACCACCAAGTCACCAAGGCTGCCAGAGTCGGCACCTATCTCTTCTCTACTCCTAAAGAAGCCAGCAATGAAGGTGTTTCTCTTTCCAGTGCTCAGAGGGAAAGCCAGGTTAAGGTGGCACCACTGTAGTCTGGGCCTTTGCAGATAAGACTCTGGTGTTCAGTCACCTTTCTATCCCAGAATACTCTCTTCCACCAAATTAGCTCAATCTGTGTGATGTCAGGTATATGTCTTTGTCCCTGCCCCGCCCCCCTCATAATCTGGCAGCATGTTTTGCAGATAACTGTTGATAAATACTTTTTTTTTTTTTTGCTTCATTGATTTCAACTTTCTGCTAAGATTGTAAATCCTTAAATCTCTGGCTTCCTAAGAAAGTTATTTGTGAATTGTCTAATGTCTTATTTTTTTCTGGTTAAACATTGCTTAGGTAGGTTCTTGCTTTGAACATTCTCTAGTAACTTCTCAGTCCAAAGGGCAGTTTTTCCCCAGTCCCTGTGCTGAGAACAGGTGCTGGCATGCAGGAATGCTGACCCTCATTGCAGGCCAAGTCTATCCACATAGGGAACTGAGTAGCCCAAGGCCCCGGCCTGGTTACCTCTGGACAGAAGCTGCATCTCTGTTTAATGCAACTTGCTGTTCAAATGTTATTATTTTCCTTGTATGCCATCATGTGGGGGGTAAAAGGTTGAAATTATTGTTATTGTGGGGTCAGCAAACTTTTCCTGTAAAAGGCCAGGGATTGAATAATTAGGCTTTAGAGACCATTTGCTCTCTGCCTCAACTAAACTCTCTCCCAAGTAGGATGAAAGCAGCCTTCCCAAGACTGAACAAATAAGTGTGGCCATATTCCAACAAAACTCTGAAAAAAATAGGTGGCAGGATGGAGGTGTAACCTGAGGACCATGCTCGCCCATCTCTAGTCCACAGGATGAAGTTTACTGTCCTTGCTGCAGGTGATCTCCCCTGGTCCTGCCCCTGTCTACCTCTCAGCTCCATCTCTTCTACTGGCTCAAATGTCCCACATCCTAAGGAGCAGTCCTCTCCTTACTTCCAAGCAGTTATGTGGCCCCACAGCAACATGTTCACACATCTTCCCACTTCGATGTAATAATATGATCAAAGGTCTGTCATCAGACTGTAAAATTCTATAGGGTGGAGACTGTGCCACAGTTCCATCTGCACCCATTAGACACAGCACAGTGTCTGTCACACTGTTGCTTCTCCGTATTTATTGCATGAAGAAGAAGGAATGATGAATGGAAAGATGGAAGAAAGGAAGAAGGGAAATGAGAAAGGAAGAAAGAGAGGAAGAAAATAAGAAAGGAAGCCAGGAAGAAACAAAGGAAGGAAGGAAGGAAGGAAGGAAGGAAGGAAGGAAGGAAGGAAGGAAGGAAGGAAGGAACAAGAGAGGAAAGGAAGGATTCTCTTTCTGGTTGAACATTTTAAGTAAAGTTTCATTGTCCTCAAAGAGTTTGGACATGGGGGTGAGGGTAAGTGTTGTCATTAAAGGAAGGTGAGTGAAGGTGGTAAAGAGTAGATATTTAGGGGAAAATTGGGGCTAAAGGAAGTCAGAAGGTATCTGATTTTTATTAAGTTCACTGGCTGCTATTGAGTCTGTATTATGTCTCAATTACTTGGTGTTATCCCAGATAAAAGAGCATTGCAAAACCATATGCCTTAAGCGCAGTGCGATAAAAGGTTACTGTGGCAAAAAACAAATTCAGCATTGCATTTGTGGTACCTCTGGGGCTCTAACATTCATGACAAGCAAATGAGCCAGAAGGAAATGAATCAGAAACAGTAACAAGAAACAACTGCACAGTACAATTTAGTTAATAATATACCTCAATTACGAAGTACATTTAGAAACGTTATGATTTAATTTCTTGTCTCTCTCTGTCATTCTTTCATATGAATTATTTTCAGATTTACCCTGTGGTATAATAATCAAATAATGGTCATTCATTTGAATTCGTGGTGTTAAGGCTACTTCCCTTCGTAGAGTGTTTATGGCTTCTCTCAAGGGAATGGTCATTCCTGATGTTGATTATAAGGACAACAGGAAGTTTTCAGATAAGAAATGAAGGTAGGTCTTAGGTAGAGGGAAAAGTACACTATATTTGTCTCTCTGAATCTCATTCTCTTTGGTCTAAACAGAAGAGTATAAATGTCTGGCTCTAATGTCCCTGGGAGACTTGGAAGACCTGATGGTACCACTGTGTGTAGATGGACCTAGAAAGAGGATGAATTAGATACTGTGAGCCCAGAAAAGCAAGTGATATCTGTTAAATAGAAATATTTATAGTTATGTTATTCTAGGAATGTATTTTTTTTACTTCTGTTATGGCTGAGGCTTTGAGAAAATCTTACCCAAAAGTTTCAGTCTTGCATCAGCTATACTTAAATGCACAAGATCCTCTGGATCTATGCTTCTTCTGCTAGCTCTATGAAGTAGTGGTAATTCTCTGAGAACAGTGTGGAAGCAGCAGCAGGAAATAATGAGAGTTTCCTATGAGTAGGTGGGGCTTAGGATACACTTGGAACTCCACAGTCCAGTGACCAACATGCTTGGATAGAGATCCTTCTCCATGTTCTAACCTTGGTTCATTTAAAAAACATACTGCTTGGGCTAGGTGAGGTTCTTCCAAAACCATATAGTCTACCCCAGGGCTCTAGATAGGATTGAAGCCAATGTAAGCCCAGACCCACACAGAGATGAAACAAAATATTGGTCTATACTACTGCTTTTAGTCATTTTCAACTTATGTAGTAATGCTCTGATAACACTAAGCATAAAATTTAAAAGCACATAAAATCATAGTTTAAGTTATACTTTTAATGACATTGGTTTTTCTTCTCAGCTTGACTTCCTTTAACAGTTATTGCTACTCAAAAACATACCAGTGGATAATATTTGCTTAAAGTCCTAAATGTATACTATGACCATGGAAGTAAAGCTGAACCATTACACCCATTACACGAATACAGAAACTTTCTCCTGGTTGTCCTGCATCAGTTAACCGGGACACTGCCAGCATTGCCAAAAGGGAAGAGTATTTTTGGCTTTCACTCATGCTTAACTTGTCATACCCACAATAAAACATTGCCTCTCACGTTTCTCAATAATTGGGAGACTACTTAAATTATTCATCACCAGGTAGAGTACACATTAAGCTCAGCTTTTGGTAAAACGTTGATATTTTCCTGCTGTCGTTTATGCCCCTAGGATACATTTGATTCATGCAGAGGCAATATTCAGGGGCACTTGGGTAATAAATCTTCCCCAAGTTCTCTGAGGAAGCAGTATTTCACTGGCCAGTATTTATTTGACCAGCAACCTAATGGAAGAAACTATTTTCAGCATCAGCATTTCCCTTGGTCTAATATATGGTTTAAGGTTCTATGACCTTAAATGACTTTTAATGGCCTTATGCTCAGGAAACAAACACATAAACAAGATTCAGAGAAAAATTTGTCTCAGTGTTTTTCTTTTTAATGCCTATTTGGGGAATAAAAGAAATATAATTCCTATATTTTGAAGAAAATATTCAGATCTTTCTAGTTATCCCTATAGCACATCAAGGGATATATATCATTAATTATTAGAATCTAATAGTTAACAGTTATTTAACATTTACTATTTTTAAAATGTTTTGAATCCTCATAACAAAGGCTCTGTGATCTAGATCCTTTTATTGTTATCTCCCCCATTTTATAATTGAGGCTCAGAGAGATTAAATAACTTGCTCAAGTTTAGAGTTCAAACTCAGAATTGCTCTAGAAGCTGTCCTCTTAGCTTCCAGGCTACATACCACCTTATCGTCTATGGAGTACCAGGTGTCAGGTGCCTTACATGCTACATTGCTAAGACCTCCCATAGCAGTGAAGTTTCTATTACTACCTTCAGTTTTCTAGATGAGATACGAGACTCACCATGACCAAAGACCTTGCCAGAGCTCACATGGCTCATAAATAGTAGACCCTGGATGTGAACTCTGATCTTCTGATGCAAACAAGCTTTATTCTTTTCATGACCAAACACTTTTATTCAGCTCAGTACTTTAAAATATTTAAAGATTTTCCTGTGCACTCTATGATCTATTTTGGAGAGAGGAATAACTTAAGAACTCAGTCTAGAAGTTTCCAAAGAAACTTTGCGAAGGGCAATGCCTATTCACGGAAGAAATTTCAAATTAAATTGAGGACTAGGTTTCCAGGGTGCTTGTACCTGGGGATTGTAACTGAGAGGCAAGCCTGCAGTGGAGGTCAGGACTGGTTTTCCAAGGAAGTCCTGGGATTTTAAAAGTGGGTGGTGAAGTTTTAGGAATAGAAAGGATACCTCTGTACAGCACCTAGAATCAAGATTTGGGGTCAGTGGAGGTCCTGTGCCACTTTTAGGAAATCAACTGAAAATAGGAGGAAAGCCAACAACTGGATAAAAATTTTCCAAGTAGGTCCAACTATATTTGATTGATTGGATTAGGCTTTGGGAGGGTGAGTTATAAAATCTACAAGTGGACCCCAATATTTTAATTTACAGCTGCCATTTAAGTAAAATGTGTTGTGTTATTGTTGAAATGTCCTAGAATAATTTCTTCTTTTCTAGAACAGTTAGAAAAAAATTCGTTTAAACTACCTTGGGGAACACGACGATTATACAAGTGAAAACCAGGGGCTAGTGTATAAAAATAGACCATTATTCTACTCAGGGGTTCATCATTTATTTAGCTATTTTTAAAAAGTCCATCTATAACTATGTTAAGGCATAAATATGAGAGATAAAAAAGACAATTAGTTCAAATATTAAAAAAATCTAATAGTAATGCTAAAAACGGCAGATACGCCCACAATTAGAGAACTGAAGTTAAAAAAAAAAATAGCAGAGACTTTCTCTCCCAGCAAGATACCTCCATGTATAAAGACACTGTGCTGTGAAAGGCAGAGAGGGAGCGGGGCTGAATTAGACTTGGCAGAATGCTAATAAGCCTCTGTAGAAGTAAGCTTTCCTTTTCCAACAGTGACTCACTTCTGGCTCTGTAGAGAGTGGCAGAAATTATCCAACTGGTGGGGTGGGGCTAGACTAAGGCAAATTTGTGTATTAGGTGAAGCTAATAAGGAGCATTCTCTTCCTCGTTCTTTGTTCATATGTCCCCTTTCTCTCTCTCTCTCTGTGGACCCTGCTAGGCAGCCTTTCCTTTCATAGAGTGAGCTGTCTAACAAGGGCCTTCACTCTGAGCCAACAGAGATTTAAGTGTAATTCACCCCTGGGACCTGTCTAAAAGCACGATTGAGGGGGAGGTGGATATGAAGGGGAGTGAACCTCAACACAGGGCTCATTGCAATATGTGTTGTATTGCTGGCCAAGACCCATTAGAGGACAAGTATTGTTTTGTGAAGCTTTTACTTTGGTGACACATTGTGTGTGTACTAAGTGGCAATGGGGTCTATATTTCAAATTGTAGGTCATGGGAAAGAGCACTTGAAGTCCAGTGGCAGTGTGATTAATAATATGGATTTGTAAACTAGCATGTAGTGGTTCACCCATCCCCAACCCCCAGCTACACAACTAAGTAGTTCCGTGACTTGGGGTAAGTTATTTAGCCTACTTATGACTTAATTTCCTAATCTTAAATAACAAGGCCTTTCTCCCAGGGTTGCTGTTATCACTGTCCCTTGGAGAGGCTGGCTGACTTCCTGCCCCTTGTCCACATGGAAGAGACTGAGAAAGAGTGTTCTGAGACAGCGTCACTCATGCTGTCCCCAGAGTGGCTGAGTTGCCCAGGGCTCCCTCCAGGAACTGATAGACAGCACCTGATGAATGTCTGACTGCACCTGCTTGCTTTCATAGACCGCTCACCTTTAGTCTGCTTTCCCTTTGGAGTGAGGATAAGGATTTGTACGCGTGCGTTGTGTAACCCATAGTTGCAGAATCCAACTAGATGCCAGGGGCTATTCTAGGTGCTGATGATGTGACAGTGAGCAAAACGGCTGATATTCCTGCCCTCAGTGGGAGAAAGACGGTAAACAAGTGCATACCTAATGATAGATATTGGTAAATGGTATACAAAAATGAGACAGGGGAAGGAGGACTGAGATAAAAACGGGGGCAGGAGCTGATGGAATGATACTGTGGGGTGAGCAGTGATGGCCTCTCTGATAAGGTGACATGTGAACCCAGACCTGTGTGAAAAGTGAGGGGAAGTCAGGCTACCCAAGGAGCAGGCAGATATCTGAGAGAAGAACCTTCCAGGCAGAGGCAGCTCAGCCTTAAGGTGGGAAGGCATTTCTTGTGTTCCAGGAACATCAAAGGGGACAGTATGAATAAAGTGCAGCAAGCAAGGGTCAGCGTAATGGAGATGAGGTCAGAGAGACCAGAAGGGTTAAATCATGGAGTGCCTTACCCTCCATGACAAGGACTGGAAATTTTATTATGAGTGAGGTGAAAATCACTGGAGTATTTTGATTAGACAAATGACTATTTTAAAAGGATCACTGGCCATTGTGAGAAGAGTATAGGAAGGAAGAGGTAGAATCAGAGAGAGCTTGTAGGAGACAAAAATCCAGGGGAAAGATGACAATGATTAGTGTACTGAGAAGTGGTGGGACCCTGGAAACATACTGAAGAAAAAACCAAGGGAATTTGCTGATGGATTGCCTCTGCAGCTGTGAGAGAAAGAGAGGGGTTGGAAAACTCACCTAGTCTACAGAGTTTCATACTTGAACGTTGCCCCACCAGCCAGGCTTCTTGATTGCAAGTGACAGCAGCCCAATTCAAACTAAGCTGAAAACAAACAAACAAACAAACAAACAAATGTGAAGCCAAACTGTAAAGATCAGGAGCAGTGCCAGTTCCATTGGAGCCTTTTTTCTCAGTGTCTCCCACCCATTTCTCTTTCTGGTCAGCTTCTTTCTCTCAGAATGATTTTTCCATGCAGCAGGGACCTGCCTGCGGGCATTTATGACCTATAATTCTTAACCACTTGTACTTGGAAATAAAGTTCTTGGTTTTGCCTAGGTCAAAAGCATCCTTGAAGGAGAGTCCTCTGTTAACACAAAGGTATGACCTGAAACTTCCAGGCCAGTTTCTGCCCACCACCCTCAATCTAAAGCTACCTGAAGCACCAGAAGATAGAGCACGTCTCTCCCCAACCCCATTTATACCCCAAATAAGAACATAGACCAGTTCAGAAGCTACAGACGTTCTGCCTGAGACTGAGTATTTGAGGCAGGAGGGGTGTGGTGGATTTCAGCTATTGGTATAGGCCAAGAATCACAAGGATGGGCAGCATTAGGCACCAGTATTGGGATGGGAGGTGGTGCGGGGGGTACCTGGCAGGCAATCAGTAAGGCCTGGCAACTTAAAGCAACCTCACTGATATTGGTAAGGCCCTTTCTTGTTTTCAAAATCCTTTCACAGTTCATTTGACCTCCATAATAATCCCTGAAACTGAGTAAGGTAGGAAACCAGATGCTACCTTCCTTTCACTCTCCTTCTCTCCTCTCCCCCTCTTCTAACATCCTATATAATAAAAGGGTAATATGCAAATTGACCCTAATGGCAGAACAACCGATCACTATGATGCACACTGACCACCAGGGGGCAGATGCTCAATGCAGGAGCTACCCCCTGGTGGTCAGTGCACTCTCACAGGGGGAGCTCCGCTCAGGCACAAGCCGGGCTGATGGCTGCGAATGCAGCAGAGGTGGTGGGAGCCTCTCCCACCTCCTCGGCAGCGCTAAGGATGTCCGACTGCGACTTCGGCCTGATCACCCTGGGAATGGGCCTAAGCTGGCAGGTGGACATCCCCTGAGGGGTCCCAGACTGCGAGAGGGCACAGGCTGGGCTGAGGGACCCCCCCGCCCCCGAGTGCACAAATTTTCGTGCACTGGGCCTCTAGTCTAGAATGAAGGAAATACTAAGTCCTCACTCAAGGCTGAAAGCCATTAGGTGGCAGCTTCAGATATAGATTTCTCAATCTACTCAGTGCTGTTCCCAATTGCATAGAAAAGTATATTTGATCACCTGTGTGTGCTCTAAAGTAGAATGCTAATACCTCTGTGGCTTTTTAAAGAGGCTTCCCAGATTGTGTTGTTACTTTTGTTGACAATAAAAATGAAGAAACAAAGAAAAAAAATCAGACAACTCTCAGGCTGAGAAATGCAAATTGCTACACAGAAATATCATGGGAGACTGTTATACAATATTTTGGACAAAAACATCAGCACTGTATCTGATGAGAAGCCAGGCTACCCAAGGAGCAAAAGGCTTTGTAAAACAAACAAAAACCTGAAATGAATGGGAATGTATGGGCAGGGTGGCTGACCATTATCTGAGCTGGGCAGTGCCCCATACAGAGCTTGGTGCCTGACTTCTCCTTCAGAAATCAAGGGCAGTGATCTGGCTGGTGAGACAAGTTAGTCATGGGAACCAAATTTTTCATGATGAGAGTTTGTGAAAATTCTCATTCAATTTTGCTCCAGGCACTTTCTGCACTGACAGCAATGATAGATACAGCTTTCTAAGCTTTGTTTTCTTCGTCTAGACTCTAGACACAATGAATGTATTTTTATATACCCCATGCAATATCCCTGTTACGAATGATTGTACAGTCCACAGATTCTCAAAATGAAGCTCTGATATTTGTTAATATAAATGATTCTTCTCTAGCCATTAATTTCGTATTAGTTCAGCATTTACTTCTTTATTTACTTACCCATCCCCTCCCTCCCTCTCACCTTCCTTAATGTCACTAAACATTTTTTTTTGAGTGCCTATTATGTGCAAGGCAAGGCTCCAGGCTGTATAGGACAGGGTCTCGTGAAGTTCACAGTCTAATAGGTGTGAATATTGTGGAGGAGGGGGGAATTCTGTGGTCAATGCTGTTGACCTGGTAAATTATCAAAATAGAACCTTTGACACGAGTTCCACTTTTAAACAACATATGGACTATTTTGTTAATGAAGTCAGCCAGTCAGCCCACCCCTGGAGTCTCGCTCTCTCTTTGGGGCAGTCTTCTTTTTTTAGCAGCTCTCATTTCCTCTCCAATTATACGGACAATTAGCTTGGGGTGCAGCTTTATCCACTGCAAGCAATTCTAAATAGACGTTGGTTTGTATTTTTTTCCCATTGGCTGCTGACAAAGTCTGCCATTCAGGTGTAGATGGCTTCTGTGCAGGTTTTGCAATTTCCTATTTATGTCTTTGAAGGAGATAATCATTGTTCCCAATGATACATTTTATAACCACCAATGATGACTTCACTTACACCTTGCCTCATTTACTTTCCTGGAGCTTTCAGACTGATTTCCTAATCTCATTGCTCATCCCTATAAGTAAAAAACAGTATCCACTGTTTGGAAGCTCTTTGAAGAAGAGAAGGGGATTGGGGAGGTGAGGAGTCCTTTGCTCTTAGATTTTTTTGGCTAAAGTAGTAAGGAAGAGAAAACTTAAATGATGATATTCTATGGTTCTCTCCTGATTCCTGTCCATGACCTGACTTGTTACACATATTTTTTAAAGAGCTGTATCCTACTACTCTGACATCTATGATAACTTTGAGAAGCCACTTAATTTTTTGGCTCATTTGAATGATCTCTGAGCCTCCCCCCGCCCCAGCACAGCATTGTGTTTCATTCCTCCCACGGTGTAACTGGCAGATGAAGAGGAATTTCTATGGCATCTTTTATCATTACTCTGACTATCTGACTAGATCTCTACAATAAACACTTAAATTTTACCTAGATAATTTCAGGGGATTAAAAATATCCATAAACTTCATATTTAAGATAAGGAGTTATTTTCTTTCTCTTAAAAAGAAAGTAAATTGCCTTGAAGTGCTCTCATTATTCTAACTCAGCGAGAATACATGTTGCTGACCACTTCACCAGAATGGTGTTTCATCATCAGGATTACTGCTCATTTCACATTTAGAACGAACAGGAAGCTGCACAGTAGCACAACATCCTTGACATTATTTATCATTGTGATAGTTTAATGTTATGACTCTGGCCCCATTTGCTCATCTTGCAATCATACCACAGGACAGGTCAGAATTTGTCTTTCTGATATACTGGCTCAGTTGACACGTTTAAGCAACCTATCAATTTCAGCCTTATTAGACAGGCACAGAGCCTTTATTTCACACTCATTTACATTTACAACCCCTCTGCCATTATTCCTTTATGATCCCAATAACTATTTATCTTGACCTCCTGTATAATGTTTTGTAACCCTGCTCCAACTGCAAACTATAAGGAAAAGTAGTATCTACTGAAAACCCTGGAATTTTTTTATACGTCAAATTTAGAACTAGAATACAGGGAGATCCATTCTCCGAGTCTCTCAGGTAAATGCCTTCTGCACAGGAGAACTGAGTTCAAATGAAGAACCTACACAGAGCCCCCTCGCTTTTTACATCAGATGGAGCCTCGGGAACCAGAGACCTGTATTGATTTAACTTTAACAACATGAGTGAGGTCTGAGTCACCTGGGCAGTGGCCCCCTCCTCTAATAGGATGACTGGCATCCAAGAGCCCACTGAATGCATTTCTCTTATTTCTCTTTTATAGGCGGACACTTGGACATTTGGGGATTTGCTTTGAAGGACATCGGGAAAACTACTTTTTCTTCTCGGAGCTGTATGCTCTCACACACTTCAAGTTTCATATTGAAGCCCCAATATCTAAACCCCTGCAGGATATCTGTCAGCAGTTGGCAACAACACATGTTATGATGCCAGACATCGCTGCATTCCCCTTGGTAATTCTCTATTGTCATCTGTGAATGTGTCAATCAAGGTTACAGGGCACCATACTTCTGAGAAGCAAAGAGGGACAGGTGTGGGAGATCCCTTTGGATCTAATTTATCTTCTGTTTTGTGGCATATGATGTGACAAATTCTTCAAAACATTTTAAAATAGAGTTTTGTTTAACTAGAGGAAACATTCATTTGAGGGATATGGTTCTAATGTGTGTTTTAGGTATACTCATGTGTAATATATAAGATGTATTCTTGAAGAAATTATTTAACACAATTTTTCCTTGTGTGCGGGAAGTCAAATGAAGACTTTGGGGATGCAGCAGAGCCTGACATAAAACTTGGTAAAAATATAGGGAAATACAGTCATGTGCGAACATCTAAATACATTTGCTAATGATAAATTTTTCTTCTCAGAAAAATAAATAATAGTGTTTTCTTTGTCTTTTTATTTCTTCCATTCTTTCACCAAGTATCAGAGAAAAAAAATCCATGAATACCTATTCTAAAGGGTTTCCATCTGATGGCCTATTTTGAAAAATGTCAAACCTACAGAAATTTTGTAAGAATAGTACAATCAACACCTATATGTCCTTTACTTATATTCATCAATTATTAACATTGTGCCACATTTACTTTCTCTCATTCTCTAATAATGCATTTTAATGTCAGTTGCAGGTAATATGAACTTTCAGTCCTCTATATTTCAACAAGTATCCTTGAACAAAGACTTTTTCCTACAAAACTACAATAAAATTATCAACTTGGTAAATTTAACATTGATTTTATATTATTCTCTAATTTCTAGTGCATGTTAATACTTTCATATTAATCTTAATTAATGTCCTTTATTTTTTAAATCCAAGATACAATTAAGGATCATTCATGTTTGATATACGAGTGAAAGCATTGGGAGAATACCATAGCCTTTGGAAACACTTCCACCTAACGGTACATTTTTTATCTACTAGGTGACACCATCCTTCCAAAGAAAGGCGGCTGGCTTTGCTTGCTCCCCACACGAGCAGTGTCCCTTTCTGTGCTGTTTGCTCTGCTCTGTCTAGGTCTTTCTGATAGTCCTCCATCCCAACTTCATTGATTTTGGCATTATAGAAAAGGGCATTTTTAAAAATAGGTTTTTGTTGATTTTTGAGAGAGGGAGAGAGAGATAGAAACATCAATGATGAGAGAGAATCACTGATCAGCTGCCTCTTGCATGCCCCTACTGGGGATTCAGCCTGCAACCCGGGCATGTGCCCTGACTGGGTATCTAACAGTGACCTCCTGGTTCATAGGTCAACACTCAACCACTGAGCCATGCTGGCTGGGCAGAAAATGACATATTTTAAGTTTTATTCTCATAGGACTCATTTTTCTCTTGAGATAAGGAAGATAATGCATAAGTCTAGGCCAGTGACTGGCAAATCGGTTCTGTATGGAATCAGATCGAAAATATTTAGGCTTCCTGGGCTTAATGTGTTCTCATTGCAACTACTCAGCTCTGCCACTGGGACTTGAACGTAGCCACAGATGATAAGTAAATGAATGGTCATAGTTGTTTCCAATAAAGCTTTGTTTACGAATACAGGCCTTGGCTAGGCCTTCGACCATGAACAATAATTTGCTGACCCTTCATCTAGGCCAGTGATTTTCAATGGGTGCACTGTGGCACACTGGTGTGCTGTAAGAATTTTTAAAACATGCAATACCTGACTATTTAGTCAGGGACACTGACCTCTTTTCCCTTTGGTTGTCAAATAAAAAATGACACTAGCCAACACAACAATAGCAGTTTAGTGTGAATGATAAAAATTATATCTAATTTTTTTGCCAGATCTGCAAAAATATACTTTTTGGTGTGCAGCAGAATTTTAGAAATTAGTTTATGTGTGCCATGAGATGAAAAAGCTATGAAATTGCTGATCTAGGCTAATATGATAATAGGCAGTAACAGTTAAGAAATGAGCCTTCACGAGCAACTTAATTTTACATTAGCTGCAGCATTCTGGAGATGATCCTTTTATTGGTAAAAAAAAAAATATTCTGGACTTTGGAGAATATGTATCCTGAACTTATGACATCAATAGACACCAGTATAAGAAATTATTACACCTTGGTTTCTGAAAATATTTTTCAATGTGGGTTACCACTGCAAAAAATAAATTTAGGCTTTATAATGATAGTTTTCAAAGATTTTCATAAAGAGCAGGCAAAATTATAAAATTCTATTGGAAATCTCAGAGAGGCATTTAATAAAGGTTATCTTGACCTGTTGGTATAAACTTTAGGGGCTGTAGCTGATTTGAGGGGAATTTTACTGGGATGATTGGGGTGGGGTTTAACGAAACTCTTAATGACTTCAAACTGTTGCCTCACATTCTGTTAAATGAGAGAATGGTCTGGCTGGCCTGCTGGGCTGCTCTCTCTCTACCTGCTCAAATACACATTCTGCATAAACTTTGCAAAGATGGGCCTGCCTGATAATCAGGCCCAGAGCCTTCTGGTGCTCTCAGAAGCTGCACAATTTGCTGCCTTCATCCTTCTGAACCTGGTTGTGTGTACTGCTAAGTAGAAAAACAATACAAAACCATTTTAAAAAACAGTTTTTAAAAATTGAAATTTAACATTTACATAGGGAATTTATCTAATAAATTGTAAAGTACAAAGAGCGTGGGCACGTGGCTTTGGGGTCAAGATGTTCTTCTTTTCTAATATATGTATTTAAGAACATAAAGTTTCCTCTAAGTATAGTTTTGGCTGAATCATATGGACTGTGTTGTGGCATATTTTTCATTGTTAGTCAGTTAAAATCTTGTCTAATGTGCATTCTTCCCCCCTACAGGAAAAGGGTGGTGCAGAGTTAGGCTGTCTCAGGTATCTTGACCTCTCAAGTCATGAATGCTTTTTACCCTTGAACTTCTGTCAAAAACTTGACCCACCTGCTAAGCCTGAGTGTTGCACTCCCTCTGGATCAGCAAATACCTAGAAGGAAAGGGGTGGAGAACCCCTGGCAACTCAATGTGCCCTCCTACTTCCCAGGATCTTTTACCTTCAAGTCCTACCTGCCTTAGTTGCTTTCCCATTCTTTTTCAAACAGCTATTTTTTTAAGTATTTTATTTGGTTTTTATAGATCTTCTCAATGGGAAAGCTGATCTGGATCAAATATTCTGTCATAGCAGAAGGACATGTCACCTCAGCAAATAACCATGAAACTGGAGAAAACCAGAGAGATTAAATAATCATGATGGTCAAATGCTACGAACTACTTAGTGGCAGGACCAGCACTAGAATCTGTAATTCTTGATTCAGTGTAAAGTACAAAGAGCGTGGGCACATGGCTTTGGGGT
Source organism: Cnephaeus nilssonii (assembly GCF_951640355.1). Taxonomy (NCBI): domain Eukaryota; kingdom Metazoa; phylum Chordata; class Mammalia; order Chiroptera; family Vespertilionidae; genus Cnephaeus; species Cnephaeus nilssonii. Next base: position 30,378,343 of record NC_137080.1, read on the forward strand.
CACAGATACACACACATGGTAGCTGTAACTACTTATTCCTCTCCAAGCCCTCAATTTAGGGCAACCATTTTCTAGTCTTGTTGGATCGTTCAATTGCCCCAACTATGCGAATCATAATTTTGAATACAAGAAAAAATAGTCCCTCAAATGATACTCCCAGATTGTCAACCTCTGTTGACAGCTGATACTTTATGAAATGTTGTACCTGCATTTATCGTCACTAGGAATTGCGCTAGGACTGTGGGTGCAAATATGAAAAGCACATTTTTCCCCCTCAAGCAGCTCACAGTCAAGTACAGAGAAAAAAGAGCAAACAAAGAATTTTTAAAAATTACTTGCATGGGGTATAGACAATGTGCATGGGGAAAATTGCTGAAGGATCAAAGACATGCCTGGGGAGTCAGGAAAAGCTTCACTAAGGTGTGTTGCAATACATTTTTAGGCCCAAGATGGAGCCGCCCCTGCTCACGGTACTATGTCAGCAAACCGAAATTTAGATTCATTTCATGTCCCCGTAAATGTTTCGCTGACCAGAAACCCAGTATAGTTAGTCAGCCAGTCCCCAAACACCAAGCCAGTTCTTGCCTCTATACTTAATTCCTCGCTCCTCATTTATTTTTTTATTTTTCCATTCCTTGTTACTTATTCTTTATTCTATAAAAATGTCCTGCCTTCCACCCCATTTCGCATTTCTCTGGACAAATTGGGAACAGGGATTGCCTGCTTTATGAAGTGTTAAAGTGTGTTTGTATCACTCAAATTGTCTTCTTTAATCATTTTGAACATGTATACCCATATACACATATACCCACTCATACATATGTTAAGCCTGCTGAACTACTCTCCCCGCTCCCCACACACACAGATAAGCAGATCAACACACATTTTTAACAAACTATACATCCAACTTTTTGCACGCTCATGTTCTTTTGTTCCAAATTATTCTCTTTTATTTAACCCGGGCTGGCTATCTGCTCTGACCTCTTAGTATTCCCCTGCCTCAGCTCTGCATTCACCCTTTAGATCCGCTGCTAGATATTAACTTCCTATTCCAGCTCCCTCATCAGACATGAGTCACAACTTATCTCCATATACTGGCTCTCTCAGACCTGCAGAAGCTCCAATAACCACCCAGTGGTATCAATGTGATTCTGGACGATTTGCCCTGCAAATCTTGGAATTAAGTTAAACATACTCTGCCCTATTGAGGAGTCTCAATCCTGAAATTTTAGTAACCATCTGAAGTCCTTCCAACTCCCTACTTTGGTCACTCTTTCCTCTGAACCCTACAACATTTTTTGCATACCAAGGGAAAACAATGGGTAGCAAATAAATTTTGGATTCTATCCTACCCCATCTGTTATAAAGGAATAATGAAGACGTAGAGACTTCTCCCTTCCTCTATTCTGCCCCTTTCCCAGCCCTTCGCCTCTACAATGGGCAGAGCCAAGGGATTTTTCCTTCCCTGCCACACAATTACAAGGTGAAATGCCACGTACAGTGAGCACTGGAAAAGCTCTTAAATGTGATGTTTACTATGGGCTGCATCATTGGGTTTCCATTCCTCCCTGCTATGGTAACATACTTCTTAGAAATATAATGGAAACTAGAACAAAAATATTAAATGTGCATGTAAACATTTTTCTCTTAGCATTTATTACATTTATGCCAGGAAACTGCTAAGGACTACAGAATCAAATATGCAGTAAGAATATCACCTTCATTTAAAAGAAACCTGATACATACACAGATAATTAAAATAAACATAACAATTATGGAATAACGAAAGACAGAATAATTAATTTGGGTGTCTGGAAGAAAGAAAAACAAGAATTATGTAGTATTAGAACTGTGCCTTGGTGGTATGATAGAAATTACATAAAATTTCATACATGTAACTAATATATAAAATGAGGTCTACCTGTTATTTCCCTTCAACTCCAAAAATTTATATTATCTTTTAAAAATAGCAAAACCTTAAAGATTGAATTACTCCTGAGAGTGGATTGAAAAGGAGGCTATAAGGATGGAAATAAATTCGAGTAACCTGCCAAGGCACCAGGACTCACATTTGTTACATTAAAGAGGCTCATCTACTGTCCTTCATGGCAAAGTAAGAAATATTGACCAGAGAGATCTATTGCAGAGGACACTGGCCAAGGAGTTAGGTGGCATTCCAGTCTCAGCTCTACAACAAATGTGCTTCCTGACCTTGGGTAAATATCTTGGCTTCCTTTTGTTTTCAGAATCTCTGTTCCATCGACATATGGATTATTTTCTTCTTTATGGCTAGCCATTGCCACGGCCTATCTTCAATGCACTCTCATTTTCTAATGTAAATGACAAATACACAAATGTTTTTGCTCAGATTTGCATACCAAGATTAATAGGTTCTAAGTCCAAGACTGTAAAATGTAAATAGTTCCACTACTCACAATGAGGAAGACAACCAGAATCGATTCCAAAACTCCATGAAGAAACCTGTGGACACATCCACATTGGTAAATGATGAATTTGGGTGTTTCTTATTGTAATAGAGACAGTTTTAAAAATGAACAAGCATTAGAGAAAAGGGAAAAGGAATGGGCAGGTATTTAATACAGCAACAAAGATGGATATATGTAAAAAACAAATGGAACATCAGGTAGGGCAAAAAGTATGTTTACAGTTGTTCATGTGGAAAATAATACAATAATTAGCACATAGTAATATAAGAATAAACTCTGTGTTTCCCATACTCTCAACCTGCTTTTCCCCACCCTGAATGTAGGGGCCAACTCTGTGTACATGATGGAGCAGAGGGAAATGTGGAGTTCTGATGCAGCCTCAACAAGGCTTTTAACTGACCAAACAGGGTGTCCTGAAGAGAAAATGACCCATCAGAGTTGCCCCATGTTGAGACAAAGTGTCCTGGACATATAAATATCCTTAGAGTATAAAGATAATTTACACCAGGCTATACTGGCTTGGTGCAAATATTTTTTGGCAAATATTCTTTTGGCAGAGTTTGCACCATGCATTGTCTACATATGCATGTGGCCAACCCATCTTCATTCCTGGGTTTCTCTACGATTAGAGTAATATGTTAACAATCTGAGCAGTAAACCCAGTTTCTTGTGAGTCTAAAGAAATGCTTGGGCTGCAAAAATTACATTTCTGTGCCGACATTTAGAGGACTACCCAGCACTATGGTGAAGAGGCTCTATGGCCCTCGCTTGAGCCACATAACAGCCTTCTTCAACCTGACTTAGCCCCTAACTAGTGAGACAGGAGAAAATCTAAACTCTTTCTTTAGCCTTAACTACTGTATACTTAGGACATACAGCCATATGTCCACATCTGTACAGCTTTGGATCTAGATCTATAGTATCTATTCTCTCTGTCTGCCTAGCTATCTACCTATCATCTTTCCAGAAACATTTGCATTTAAATTGATGGCAATTTCAACTTAGCTGCACAATCAAGACTACTTGTTATCTTAGAGCATGCCTTCTTTCTTTAAAAAAAAACAGAATCACCCAGAGTCATATGGTTATGGAGAAACTGTTCACTTACTAGTGCTTGGGAAGCTGGGATATGAGTGAAGTAATCCAAAAGCAAGGACCTCAGTCTTACCATATAAAGAGTTCTCAGAGTGAGGAGGGGGGCTCTCAAGAGGACAAAGTAGAGGTAGAGTTGACCCCTTTCCTCCCATTAGAAGCCCTTAAGAGTGAGAGGGGATCATGAGCATGTCAAGTGTGCCCAGGAGTAACCGTAATTGTGGGAGGCGTGGTTTTAAAGCTGCAGTTATTCTGTGTGAGGTCAGAACACAGACGGAATGATGAGAACATGAGAGGTCAGGAGCCTGGGCACTGGGGACTGGAAAAAGACAGCTGGTAGAGGGGATGCATGGCCACAGTGACAGATTTAGGGAATTCCCAGAACACTGAGGTCTTTTGTCTTGTGAATACTTTCAAGGGACATGTTCTACAGATTTGCTTACTTTACATCATACTCCTTTTACTCGGCTATGATTTGCTATATTTTTAAAAACAATGTGGTCATTAAAGGGATTCTTTGTGCTGCCAAGGTGCTAAGGGTGTTTCAGAGGGCCACTTGAATACCGAAGAGTTAGCAATAGCAGAAGAGAGCACTAGCACAGCACCTCCAGAGAATAAATAATAACTACTAATCCCTCACATTTAACAGGTAAGGAGATAAGTAAGGCTAGAGGGTTAAACAGCTTGCCCTAGATCTCACTTCTGATGAGACAAATTCTGTTCTGCTTGCTTCTAAATCTCAGGCTTTGAACCACTAGGCTCAAAAATCGTTCAATGAATATAGCACAAAGAAACTATGTTCCCAAAGTTGTTATGAAAATTTAGGGGTCCTCCAAGGCAAGAAGAGCCTGATAATCTTATCTTCAGCATCTTTCCTATTCCCTATTTTCATGGGGTAAGGATAGAACAAAGGAATAAAATCTCTTAGAAACTGCCCAATATAAGTGCCATCTTTCTTCTCTTATTACTTAAAGTTCTTACTACTTAGAGAATCATTAATTTAAAAAAATGCTTATATCTATGTGGTTGTTTGCAACTTACAAAATGTTTCCAGACATTATCTCTTCTTTCATTTGATTATATTTCAATCCTATAGAATTTATTAGTTCATCTGTATCTACATGATTGTAAATATTAAGAAAATGTTTTGGGAAAGGAGGAAATGTAAAAATTGGTCATTCAACCTGACTGCATGCTCTGAATCCTGAAGACACAGCATCCAAATGGTTGGTTGCTTTTCCCCCTTTATTAGGACCTTGGTTAGATGCCTCCATCTAGCCTTTTAAAAAAAGGAAAAAAAAACTTGAAAATATGTTCAATATTATTCATCTGGCAAGTTTCCCAGATATTTCAAACATCTTTTATTTACTAGCATCAGAAGTTAAAGTAGCCTGTTTTGCAGTGTTATTTCATTCAATCATTTCTTCATTTAATCTATTTCACCTGCCTTTTGAAAAATTCATTTACCCATCCTTCCAGATAAGCATACACACACAGCATCAAAATATATAAAATAAAGTTTGGATTAGTGACCGCCCATACAATTTATTGACAAATACTCATAGAAATCATGAGTTCTAAATTATAGATCTCTAATTGATATACTCTTTGATTATTAAGAATAAATTTTATTTTAGCATTATGCCATTAAGCATATATTGATTGTATTTGATTATCAGAATTGCAAAGTTAAGAAATAATAGGAAGGACCTATAGTCTGTCCCCCAATTTTCAACAAGATTACTCTTAATCCCCTTGTTCTAACTAAGTGGAGCTTCTCAAGAATTAGTTGATTCTTTCATATCTTAGAAAGCTATTTATAAAAGTCAGCAGTCCTTATTTAACTTGCCATGCATTAAAATACACTTACAATTAAGAATTAGAAGAACATGCATGTTTAATAAACTGTTAATATTTTTAGTTATTATACATTGTGGTTGACATAACAGTTATGGCGCTCACTGTGTATCTTTTTTCTACTAGTTCCCAAGAGAATAAGAGCTAAGTGTTGCCTTTATTAACAACAACTGCTCTCCTTGATGCTCGCCATGGACTAGGTTCTTTGATGAAGTATTTTTCTTCGTGTATATTCTTTATTTTATAAAAGCAGCTGGTTAGAAACATTTTTAAAGATTCCACAACCTCAATTGATACTATCCCAATTAATACCTGATACTACAGCAGGGCCTGTATTTCCACGGCGATTTCAAAGTCCTTGCTCAATCATCTTTCCATATTTGAATAGAGGACCTATCCATTCTAGGTGTTGTCCTCACTGGCGTGTCATGGCCACCATGGTGGCCATCACTAGAGTCATCGCAGTTGATCCCATTATGCAGTCCTCGGTAGCTATCTCCACAGAGGTCTTCTTGGAGACAAAGCACCTGCCTGAACACAAGAGTAATATCTGATGCTTTTGCAAGAAGACATTGTTTCAAGAAATGTTCATCTCAGAAAGATGGCTTAAATACTCACTGAAGAGTGAGTACTCAATGAGTACTTTTTTCAGGGTATTTCTATGTACCCTGAAGTTCACCTCCGGATGTGCCAGCTGTTTGCCCACAAATTTGGAGCTGCAGGGCTCTTCTGGGTTGTAGGTGAGTTCTGTCATTCACTCTACCTGAATGGCAGCCCCAGAGCAAGTGTCTTTTCCTCTCAGGTGCAGTGAAGTCGGGTGTTCCATCCCCAGAGATCTTCTCCTTTGTTGTTTGAAGGTTGACTGAAGGTCTTGCTTGCCCCTGCAATTTCCCCATATCCGGCACTAAAAGCCATTGCTAAGTCATTATCTAAGACTTCCACAGAGCAATAACAGCATAAAGCCTACTCCAATTTAAGCCGAAGGCTAAGCAATCTCTTAAGGGAGCCACCAAGCAAATCATGAATCTAAGAGTGACCACTGGGGAGGGAAGACCTCTTGAAATCAATTCAGCCAAGAGAGATAGATTTGATTTAGGCTTCAAGGCCCCATCCTGGAAGTCTATTTAGTAATTTGTATTATCTGAAGGAATTAATATTTGAAAAAAGAAGTCTGGTCATCTATTCTAGCAAACAAATAAAAGGATTTCCTTGAGGTATGGAAATTCCTGGTCTGGGAAACAGGAAGCCAAATTTGTAGTCTCATTTCATTTTTCCTTTTCAGATATTGCATTGTTACAGTTAAGCAAACTTATAGCTTCATGTTATTACAATATTGAAGATCAAGGCTTTTGATTGTCTATAAGTAAATTACATTTTGAATGGAAAAACAGGAAGATATACAACAGAAAACAAAAATTGTATACCCTGCAGGGATCTTAGAAAAAAAACCACAAGCAAGTAATTGGTCTATGGAGATGCTTTGTAAGATGTCAAATATATATATTTTTTAATTTGAAAGTTAAGAACTGTATTGACAAAGATAACAAAATAAGCAATGCTGCCATGCCCACAATTCTGAAAAATTCAGAAGTCTGCTTTGACATAGTGCCAGTGCCAAGGGAAGAGTGTTCCTAATTTTGAAGAATTCCACTGCACACCTGAGTTTACTAATTATTTCACTAGTCAACTACAGATAACTAGCAATTAGGATGAGATTATACAATCAGTGTAAGATTGTAAGATAGGGAAAATAAGATTTTGAAATTTACATGATTATTCATAAAGTATACAGAACATGATATTTTTTGCTTATTGCAGAAGCTTAGTTTTAATACACCTGCCATGTTGTTGTTTTTATATTCATTTCTCACATGCTAATGTGTTTTGTGTGTGTCTCAACCTATCAATAACTAATGTGGTCAGACCAGCCCTTAAGATTGCAAAATACCCTTCAGCAATAATAATCAGAAAACTTTGGAAACATAAACGTTTTTTACTCACAAGACCTGAAATATACCTAGTACACCAGGGGCCACACCAGGAGGTGTGGGGCAATCTACCAATTTAGCTTCTGGGTTGTGAAACTTCTTGTTTGAAGTTTCAAAGGAGGGACTGATAAAAACTGAGCTTTCTGTGCCAAAACATGCCTTTGGGATATTGATTATTTTAACTTGGTTATTTTTAAGGAACAAAAGACTCAGGAAGAACCTTTGACCTTCCCCCTACCTGCCTAAAAGAATTTAGATAGAGGGTGTAGTCCAGGAAAGGAGATATCATCCTAGATAACTAACTTATTATGAACTAAGTTTGAAAGAAATAAACCTAACAAAGCCCACTGGATCAAAGTCCTCTCTGTGTCCAACAGACATTTATTTACCAAACATTTGCTTTTCTATCTACATGTGAATTGCTTTTCTGCCCTTTCAATTCCCAAACCACTACCCCCTTCTCCATAGGTCAAGATAGCATATCAGCCTCAACTGGCCAATCTGTGTCAGGTCCCATATTCTTACAGAAACTCCAGATAAATGAAATAATTTGGTCATTTTTTTTCTGTTAATCTGTCCCATGTTAATTTGATTATTAGTCTAGCTAGAAGAATTTAGAAAGATAGAGAAAAATTTTATTTTTTCTTCCCCACAGCAGTGAGATAATATATGTAAAGTACCCAGGAGATCATAATACAGAATTGAAACTCAAGTGCAAATAAGTTAAGATCTCTTCCAAGGTTCCCATCTTTAATTTAGTAGTTATTACTCCGTAATGTATTTCTTTGGCTTATACCTCCTCTAATAGATTATGAGTCTCCAAGGACCCAGCACACAATCTAGCTCATAGTAAGCTTTCAATACAATTTGTTGAATAAATATAATGGTTAGCTAATGCTTTTTTAATTACTATTTCTTCACTAATTTTACTAATAAAAAATTATATAAATACAATTTAATTTTATAACAAATGAAGTCACTTCTACTGCTTAACAGCCCCTGATCAGGTGCCCATTTCAGGCCTATCACGTGACCTCCTACTCTTGCTCTCCTGCCCACTCAGGTGTGACCACCTGTCCCCAAACCCTTGAAACACAAATGGTCTCTGTTTCCCAGGTGCCATCTCCCTGGTTGGCAGTCTGCCCCTGCTCTCACACCTGTCAACAGTCCCTTTGCCAAAATCCTCCCAAAACATCCTTCCTGCTTGCTCTCTCTTTTGTGTGGAACTCTGACAATTGGGATTGGAAAGGAGACAGGAGAGCAGTGGCTTGTCCAGGGTCCATGAAGGAGGTCCAGAGAGTCCAGGAAAGCTGGGGGAGGGAAGGGTGGTGAGGCCAGGGTGCTGACTAGGGGCGGAAAGCCCTCAGGTCAAGTGGGACAGTATGAGCAGCAGCTGTGGCCCATTGTATAGGTGAGGTCACAGCAGCACAAAGAGGGAGAGGGACTTCCTAATGGGCACACAGCAGGAAAAGGGCTGAGCTAGAATTGGAACCCTTGGTTGCCTACAGCCCGTAAATCCTTTACCTGTGACCTCTGGGTAAGCACCTTCACCCTGTGGCCATTTGCCTTGATGGGCTCCACTCTTCCCCCAAACCCTTCCTTCACCCCCAGGGGACAGGGGTCCTTTATTTAAAGCTCTGCCTCTGGGCACTTGCTCTCTTTGTCCCGGGCTCTCTCCCAGCTGGTAACTTGGATGGAGTCTCCCTGCATTGGGCCGAGAGCCTTGGATAGTAGACCCCCCCAGCCTCTCCTTCCCAGCTGTGGCTTAGATTCCAAAGTACCATAATTTTCCCTGTGGCCGGCTTCACCACCTGCCTCCCCTGGCAGATTTGTTTTACCTCAAAAAGAAATTGATTCAGCATCTGACTCCCTGCATTTGCTCTCTGAGATATGGCTCTGCCCGGGTGCCGCCTGGTACAAGTCCCTGATGCCACCCCACCTCCGTGGCCGCATCTCTCCTTCCCTGGAGAACCCATTTGGCACACTCAGCTTCAAGGCAGCTCCAGGGACCAGCTAAGTCTGGGCCCCAGCCTGTCACTAAACCCCAGGTCGAGCCTGCAGCCCCAGGGTCCTCAAACCAGTCTGGGAGGGGAAGTTGATCCCTTAGACATGGGAACACAGACATCAGGTGGGAATTCAGTCCCTTTTTTTTTTTTTTAATATATTTTATTGATTTTTTACAGAGAGAAAGGGAGAGGGCTAGAGATTAGAAACATCGATGAGAGAAACATTGATCAGCTGCCTCCTGCACACCCCTTACTGGGGATGTGCCTGCAACCAAGGTACATGCCCTTGACCGGAATCAAACCTGGGACACTTCAGTCCGCAGGCCAATGCTCTATCCACTGAGCCAAAAGGTTAGGGCTCAGTCCCACTCTTGAATGATCATGTGGCCCACCCCCATATTACCTGTCCAATTCCAGCCATTATGTGGCTCCACCCCCTGACCAGCTGCCCAATTCCAGTCTATCACATGGCCCTTGCTCCTGATCAAGTGCCCACTTCCAGCCATCATGAGGATCCGCCCCCTGATAAGGTGACCAGTTCCGGCCTATCACGAGGCCTTGCAGCAATGATAAGGTGCCCACTTCTGGATGACATGTGGCCAGCCCTGATCACATGCCCACTTCCGGCCATCACTTGGCCCCGCCCTTCTGATCAGCTGCCCACTTGCTGACATCAAGAGGCATCGGCACCCTGATAAGGTGACCACATCCAGGCTATCACTTGGCCCCGCCCTCCTAATCAGCTATCCACTTCCAGGCTATCACTTGGCCCCACCCCCTGATCAGGTAATCACTGCTGCCTATAAAGTGGCAGCACCCCCTTGTTCTCCTGCCCACTCAGGTGTGACCACCTGTCCCCAAACCCTTGAAACTTTAAATGGTCTCTGTTTCCCGGGTGCCATCTCCCTGGCTGGCAGTCTGCCCTGGCTCTCACACCTGTCAACAGTCCCTTTGCCAAAGTCCTCCCAAAACATTCGTCCTGCTTGCTCTCTCTTTCATGTGGATCTCTGACCGGAGAGATTGGAAAGGAGACATGAGAGCAGTGGCTTGTCCAGAGTCCATGAAGGAGGTCCAGAGGGTACTTTAAAGTGCCAGGAAAGCTGGGGGAGGGAAGGATGGTGAGGCCAGGGTGCTGACTAGGAAGTGGAAAGCCCTCAGGTCAAGTGGGGCAGTATGAGGAGCAGCTGTGGTCCATTGTAAAGGTGAAGCTACAGCAGCACAGAGAGGGACAGCAATTTCCTCATGGGCACACAGTAGTAAAAGGGTTGAGCTAGAATTGGAACCCTTGGTTACCTGTGACCTCTGGGTAAGCACCTTCACCCTGTGGCCATTTGCCTTGATGGGCTCCACCCTTCCCCCCAAACTCCCTCCTTCACCCCCAGGGGACAGGGGTCCTTTATTTACAGCTCTGCCTCTGGGCTCTTGCTCTCTTTGACCTGGGCTTTCTCTGAGCTGGTAACTGGGATGGAATCCCCCTGCATTGGGCCCAGAGCCTTGTGTGTAGACTGCCCTGGCCTCCCCTCCCTGGCTGTGGCTTAGATTCCAAAGTACCATAATTTTCCCTGCGGCTGGCTTCCCCGCCGGCCTCCCCTGGAAGATTTTCTTTTATCTCGAAAAGAAATTGATTCGGGGTCCGAAAACTGCCTGACTCCCTGCATTTGCTCTCTGAGACGTGGCTCTGTCAGGGTGCTGCCTGGTATAAGTCCCTGATGCCACTCCAACTCAGTGGCCACATCTCTCCTTCCCTGGAGAGCCCATTTGTTGCACAGCACACTCAGAGCTCCAGGGCAGCCCTAGGAACCAGCTGAGCCTGGCCCCCAGCCTGTCACTAGACTCCAGGTCCAGCCTACAGCCCTAGGGTCCTCAAACCAGTCTGGGAGGGGAAGTGTCTTGACCCCTTACACAATGGTGGGCAATCATCAGGTGGGAACTCAGCCCCACTCTCGAATGATCACGTGGCCACTCCCCCTGATCTATGCCTTTTCCCAGCCATTACCTGGCCAGGCCCCTATTCAGGAGCTCACTTCCGGCCATCACATTACCCTGCTTCCAGATCAGGTGCCCACTTCTGGCCATCACTTGGCCCTGCACCCTGAATAGGTGCCCAATTCCAACCTATCACAAGGCCCAGCCCCTCTGATAATGTGCCCACTTCCTGCCTATCTCATGACCGTGCCCCCTTTTTCTCCTGCCCACTCAGGTGTCACCACCTGGCCCAACCACTTGAGACTCTAAATGGTCTGTGTTTCCGGGGTGCGATCTCCCTGGTTGGCAGTGTGCCCCGGCTCTCACACCTGTCAACAGTCCCTTTGCCAAAGTCCTCCCAAACAATCCTTCATGTTTGCTCTGTCTTTCCTGTGGGACTCTGACAACTGGGATTGGAAAGGAGACAAGAGAGCACTGGCTTGTCCAGGGTCCATGAAGGAGGTCCAGAGGGTCCTGTAAACTCCCGGGAAAGCTGGGGGAGGGAACGGTGGTGAGGCCGGGGTGCTGACTAGGAAGGGAAAGCCCTCAGGTCAAGTGGGGGGTCCCCTTGTTCTCCTGCACACTCAGGTGTGACTACCTGGCCCCAAACTTTTGAAACCCTGCTCTTAGAGAGTCAAGCAGTTTTCATCAGTGGTCCAGCCCAGACTATAACCATTTGAAACAAACCATTTTATTCATTTTTTAAAGAGATACTTATTGGCAATGGGACTGTTTTTAGGTGTGAGAGTAGAGGCAGACTGCCAAATAGATCCCGCTAATATCTTCAGTTAAATTAGCCCATTGCTTACCTCATATATGATGTAATCCATGTCCTCAATATTATATTTATATAGGTAAATTTCATTTTATTTTTTAATTAAATAATCATTTTATGTCAAAGATAAATCTTGCACGCAGGCAATAGTACATGCCCTCCTGCTTAAAAATGGATGAAATATTATATTATGCCCCCCTCCCCTCATGATAGACCCACTGGCACTTTGGTAAAAATGCTGGTTTCTGAGGAAAAAGTCCTCTTTCCCTTAGAAAATGCACAGAAGCAGATGAAGGAGCAAATCCCAGAGGAAGGGGGTGATGGCTGGGGGCCCAGGGCCCAGGACTCAGAACTTCAGCAGGATGACCGGCCAGTACTTGGGCTTCTTTAGGTCAAAGTGCTTGTTAAAGCTCAGATGCAAGGCGGCCTCCGTGGCCTGGATCTTGGGGGTGCTGTCCGGGCACAAGCGCTTCATCTCGGCCTGGCGACTCTAGGGAACTGAAACAAGACTCCACGGCCTTCCTATAAGCATTCTGGTGGTTTCGCATCCAAGCCATTTCTTGACAATAATGTGGCCAGCATCTTGCATATACTGGATGACAAGACCAAGGCATGGTGGTTTCCAATGATGCCGCCTTTACTGCCAACTCTGATTGTGAAACTTGTGGGCTGGTAGGTTGCTGATCCTGGGCGGTGAGATGCAGGGAGCTCTCTAGGTAAATTTTAGATGATAGTGCCTTCAGCATACTAAGTCCTCAATAAATCTTTATAAAACAAATGAATGAACATATAAAAGTGAAATATCTGGTGAACATTTTACTAGGTCCGGGATTCATTGTTCAAAAACATACAGTAAAATAAACAATTCACGAATGGAAAAGAATTCCAGAATGAGGATGATATAAAAAAGTCAACCAACTAATCTGAAAATGTTCTATTTCCAAAACAGGCTCCCTTCTAGTTTCTTCACCCAGTGCTAATTATGGAATTCGTTTCGCATAAATTGATATTGCTCCCAAACTTACTTCCAAATTTCCTAGGACGTCTGAAAGGCTGCCCTTGGTCATTTTAATAACACATGCACTCTCACTCCAGATGCCTGAACTGTTCCACAGTGGGGGATGCAATAACTTCAGCTTCTTAGCAATAATAACTTCAGCTTCTTAGCAGTGAATGTGTATTTTGCTCTGCCCTCAGTGCCAATTGGGTAAGTGGCCGAAGTGGCCAGACACACATATGTTCAGCCCAAGTTTGCATACATTTTCCCTCTCAACCAGTGTCTCAAAGCTTCTTTGTTATTAATAATTAGTCTTTATTATAACCTGAGAGATTTCATGAGAGTGAAAGAATTCCATTTGCTAAAATGAGCATGATTTTTTTGAATTTCTAAAATACTCTTGGTGGCATTTTTCCTCCCCTTGCTGTGGTTCTAGGGCTAAATTATTCCTGTGGTGCTTTTTATTTCTCTGGGGCCTGCTTTACTGATAAGCAGGCAAGCTTTAGCTTTGACATCCACAGTGTATATGTAAGCCTCAGTGAAAATTACATCTAATTTATTCTTTGAAATGCAGAAAACAATATTGGAGAAGAAGCTAGAAATCAAAAGATAATAAGGTTTGAGGAACAATTCTGCCATGGCTGTCAGAATGCTGATAAAAGACAGTCTCTCTTTATTTTAATCAGCCTTTTCAAACTTCGGAGAAGGACAACGACAAGCGACCTGGTCCTTACTTTGCTTCCCCAGTGACTGCATGCAAACTCCAAGAGACAGATTGAGGCTCCAGAGCTAAGGGTGAGATACCCGTGTCATGTTATAAATCTCATGCTTGCGTCTGAAGGATCGGTGGTGTCCTTTTGAAGATCTGAGCTTTGGCACACACCATCCATACCTTCCCAGGGAGCAGCAGATTGACCTAATACCCAAATGGCCTCCCTGGAAGGGAAAAAAAGGATGCTCTTGAAATAATTCCCTATGACGGACAGGATGCTTTGCACACTGGCTCTTTTGAGAGATCAACATTTCCCTGAAGAATTTTTATAAATTTGAAAAATGTCTATTTGTGCAGGAGTCAGTAGTAGCTTTCAATTTCACATTATTTTATTTATTTTATGATTTTATTTATACGTTTACTTTTATTTAAATTGTTTGTATGTTATTTATTTATGGTTGTTGTTTAATAAATAAATATTTCTTAATATATTTCATATGAAACATAAGATACACATTGGGAAAGGCGAGTTATTTTACATTGGGTTCTTCAGAGGCCAAGCTAGAGACAGAATTTTATTCCAGCCTGGCTCCGTGGTTGAGCATCGACCCATGCACAGAGAGGTCACTGGTTCAATTCCCGGTTAGGGCACATGCCTGGGTTGCAGGTTCAATCCCTTGCGGGGGTGGGGTGTGGGGGGCGTGCAGGAGACAGCCGATCAATGTTTCTCTCTCATCAATGTTTCTATCTCTCTCTCCTTTCCTCTCTTTCTAAAATCAACAAAAACATTTTTTATAAATAATTTTATTTCAAATCGTTTATTTGCAGAGGGAGCCTAGGAAGATCAGACAGAGGAGTGGGGCGGAGGCGGGGGGGGGGGGGGGTAAAGCTGGGATGGAAAGGAAGCCCACACAGATGTGTAAGGAGTAGGATGGCTTTGGGCATTCAGGGCTCTGTCCCTCAGGCGGTCCCTAATCCACTTTGTAAAGCATGGCCCAGAGTTCTCCCATCAAAAAGGTATTTATCTACCAACATTTATTCCATCATTGGTTGAGGGCTGCTGTCAGGGACACTAAAGAACTTTGGGCTTGAGTTTTGTACAGACTGAACACATTCCTGGAACCAGCGAAAGCTCTAGAATAGAAAGTTAGACATATTGGAAGTAAGAAGCTGTGGGTGGACTTGGAGCATTGAGCTCTGGGGAGAGATGAACAGGGTATCCATAGTATTGGCTGGGTATCCATAGTGTTCAACTCCTGTGTCAGGAGAATTATTTTTAAGACACTAATTGAACAGTCCAGGAAATAAAAACTGAGAATTTGCTCAAAGGATTCTGGGGCCTGAAAAATTGCTTTTCTTGTCTTCTGTCTTCACCAGTGATTTTTCAAAAACTTTTTAAAAGGAAGCAAAAATTCTGAGAATTTCATGTAAATAAAAGAAACTCAAAAGCATTCTCCCCATGTATTCTATAGACAACCTCTAGTTCTGCTACTTTCCCAAACAGTTCTGGCCCTAGCTCGTAACAATCATCATTTATGGTTTTCTATCCTTTTAGTTTCCAAATTGTTCTGACTCTTATTAACTCATTTGACCTTGAGGGGGCAGACAGGCCATTCTCATCTACATTTTCACAAGAAAAAGCTATAAGCACAGAACTATTAAATGAATTATTCATCAATAGAGCCAGGGATGGAACCTAGGTCTCAATAAACATTTATTGAGCACTATATCCCAGAAACTGTGCTCAGTTTTGGGGGCATAGAGATTAATAAGACATAGCCCTCATCCTTGAGGAAGTCAGAGGCTACTGAGGAAACAGGTGTACAAAGGATGAAGTCATGGTACAGTGTGGTATTCACTAAAACAGATGTTAAGAAAAAAAATTATAGGAATGCAGGAGGATTAGCAGGTAAATCTTCCTGGAGGAGCTGGTTAGGTGTTATTGGTCAAGATGGGTAGGTTGTAGGACAAGTACAAACACTTCAAACTCTTAGGAACTTAACGCCATAGGCGCTTATTTCTCACATACAAAATTTCTGTTGTGGTCTGGTCACTCACCTGGGCCACTTTTCTCTATGTGGTGACACAGAGGTCCAGGGCTGTAGAAAAATTCACCAGTCTATAGCACCATAATCTTCAACACTTGACCTCCGCAGTTGGTTCAACATGGGAAGAGAAAATATGGAGAGTTTTGCAGACACTCATAAATGTTTCTATGCAGAAGCAACAAATGAACTCACAATGCATTGGCCAAAGCAAGCCACATGGTCAGACTTTAGTTTAAGGGGATGGAAAGTGCAGTCTTGTATGTATCTGGAAAGTGAAAAGAATCAGAAATATAGGTGAGAAACATAATACCCTTCCAAAAAAATGGGATATTTGAAGTAGGTCTAGAATAATGTTGAAGGAAAAGGCATTCTTGGTAGTCAAAGGCATCATGTTAATGGAGAACTACTGTATTGTGACACCTCTCAGGAAACACACATTTCTAAGTCTATCTAAGAGTGACTGCACAAGCAGAGTGAGAGTTTGAAGATGGGTGTAGCAGCAAATATCAGAGAGACTGAGTTAGGCTGTGTCATATGGACCTGGCCTGGCCTAAATCCCCTTAATGTTTTGGGTTCATGAGCACTAAAACACATATGTACCAAAGCATAGAAGCAAGACCCATTCTTCACCTGTGTCATTGAAAGGGTATAGAAGGAGTGATCTTTCAACATGTGCCCTTGTTTGTGACTTTACCTGATAGTCATTCTTTTCCATTTTATGAGTCAAAGAATGAAGTAGTAGATGTTTTTACTGTTGTCAGGCTTAAATAGGGCAAAGCAAACTTTTCATATAAAAAATGGGTAGCAAAGACGGGGGGCAGGTCTATAAATCAAAGGCTAAGTTTTAGGTGTGAGCCAAAATAACATTATTTGGAACTTTTGTCATCAGGGCTGATTAGAAAGTGGTATGGTATCATATTGTACTCTCACCTGTACTCTTTCAAGCACCCTAGAAAAAGATGTATTTTGTTGTGTGCTTAAGCTCATGATTCAGTGGTTAATTGGATACTAACGTGGTAAGGAGAGCAATGGGCACATAGTAGATCTTCTATGTAAGGAAATGATTCGAACTAATTTAATTATGCTTCTTTTGCCACTACACTGTAAATTCCTCCAGATCAATGCCTATTTCTTATGGGTCTTTCTATTCCTAGTGCATATCTCAGTGTCTGATTCATTAGTGCCTGGTGTTCAATAAATGTGGATTAAATGGGGCTGAATTGACCAAATAACCACTCCCAAGTGCTAATTGGTACTACACCAGCCTAAAAGAATTAACACAACATGCCAACAAGTGAATAAATTGCTCTACAGTATCTAATGAAGCCAGGTCAAAATAGACCATTTGCTTGGATTATGTACCTAAGGTAAGAGAGACAAATTCACAACTTGATCCATAGATACAGTCTTAAAGAATAAATATGCACAATCAGAGACGGGGGTGGGGGTTTGGGGGGGGGGTAAAAGCAATCTGCCCTGATGTTCTTGGCCAGTTAGATACATTACTCTAAGTCCCTGCAAACAACAACAGCCAGCTCACTTTACAAATAGCATGTGGTTTGGTTAACAATCTTACTTAGGAGAAAAAGCCTAGAGGCTAGTTCCCAAGGGATGCCATGGCACTCCAGGATTTCTAATTAAGCCAGCCAAGGCCCTGCAGCTGTGCCTTTGTGGGATTGCTTTCCAGCCGGGTAGTCAAGCCACTGCACTAGGTGTGGTATCATCATCTTATGACATGAATGAACAGAAATAGCATTCTGCAAATTTAGTTAAAATATCCTTGGTGGCTCGTGTTGCTGTTTTCTGTTTCTCAGAGTTTCAAGGGTTCTAGTATTCTTGACTTCTATGCTCATTATATAACCAATCTTTAACACTTTCTTTTTCTCCATTCTACCAATCCCTATTGATTTCACTAAAAATTTATTTTAATTTGTCTGTTTTTCTGCCTCTACTATCACCCCCGCATCCCTTCAATCATTCCTTTTCTTTCAGCTAGAATGTTTTAAACTTGAAATCTGGTTATGTTATTTCTTTGCTTACAACTTTCCATGATTTCCAAAGCCGTGGAACCCTGCCAAAGACATTTCTTGTTCTCAGTACTGCCCAACTCTTCAGCTTCATCTTTAACACTTATCCCTCCACCTCTCACCCTTTGTCTTCCATTCACCTCCTTCTTCCCCCAGGCCTAACATCTTCCCCTCTCCCAGCACACACACTCCCCTTTTTGTCTAATTAACTCCTATTCATCCTTGTACTGTCTCCTCGAACTCTAGGGAACTTCTTTCATACCCCACCTTCTTTCTCAGACTAATCCACGTCCTCTGTTAAAAAATCTCAGACCATGCTGCACATATTTCTCATAGCGCTTAGAATTAGAATTTTGTGGGAAGGTCAATGGGGGAAAAAAAGGAGATATATGTACTACTATATGTAATACTTGAAACAATAAAAAAAAAAAAGAATTAGAATTTTGTGGTTCTGTGAAAGTAATAGGAGGGTGTGAATTGGGTCCGTTGTGCTCACCACTGTATCCCCAGCACCAGATGCAGGGCCTGGCCTGTAGTGGACTTTCAATATATACTTGTACATGCTGAATGGAGGAACATGTCTCCTTGTTCATAAGTGTATGTGTGAAGTGCAAGAGGGTGAGTGATCTGGGCTTATTCAGGAAGCCTGCCTTATATGCAAACCATTTCTACCAAGCTATGTTTGATATTTCAAGGATCCAAAATAGGCCTACATTAATTTTTCACTAAATATTGAATTTTGAGCTGCAGGCTAGAATATGAATTTGTTATTTATGATATTTAAATTAATTTTACATTTGCATTCCTAGTCATATTTTTAATTCAGTTACTTCCTTTCACAGTCAAATAAAAAAGAACTGTATTGTATATCAATGTATCTCCTATTCCCCTATCCATGCTTCAACCCATTGCAATCTGACTTTAGACTTTATTTTTGCAATGCAACAGTTTTGTGTGTGTGTCAGCCTATCTGATAGTGATATGGTCAGCTAAGAATGCCTGGGGGGCACTCATGTGGACCCTACTGCTTGTGGTAGAGCCCATAGACATTTCCCCTGACTGGAGCCAATATTGTGGCTGGACCAGCCCCTGTGGTTCTTACCATGATTGCAAGAGGCTCCTCATCAACCACCATCCAGGTATTTAAAAAAAAAACCCCACAAGGTTTATTAGTTACAATTCCTGGAGAGCACATGGCATAATCAGGGCCACACAGCAAGGCCAAGAGGGGAGAGAGAATGATAGAGAGAGAGAAAGAAAGAGAGAGAGAGAAAAGAGAGAGAGAGAGAGAGAGAGAGAGAGAGAGAGAGAGAGAGAGAGAAGTGATTGGGGATTTAATGAGTTAGATTGCTGCCAGAAAAATATTTGGTTTTATTTTATAGGGGCATATACTTCAGCTCATAGATGTAGGTGATGTCATCCCATATGAAAGTTCTCTAATTATTCATACATATGTTCTCCCCATTAGCAGCACTAATGGTGTGGTAGTAAAAATTCTGCAAAAATTTCATTGACGCCATGTGTAACTTGCTTTTCCAGATGTATTATCCATGACAAAATGTTGGAAATTAATTTTTCTTGTAGGTTTCAGCAATAAGAAGCCTGGATTTTATTCCTTGGAATTTGCATAAAGGACATTATATAACTAGAATGCATTGGGGGAAATGCTGCCTACCTTTGAAAGAAACTAGGTGAAGCAAGGAAGAAAAAAACATTTTTTTAAATTTCTTCCACAATCCCATATTTCTAGGATCAATTCCCAAGGTATACCCAAAGCCAAAATCCTCCAAGAATTGGAACAAAGACATTGAATTTTATATGTGGTAAGATTCAGAGTTAGGGCTTGTAGTGGCTATTAATTGTAGACCTCATAGTAGAGAATAATGTGAAATGGTATTTTCTCAGTGCAGGATATTACATTCTCATTAAGGTATTTTTAAATCATCAACTTTCCTCTTCTGGCAGGTTTGGTAGTTCCTGGATCTGCTTATCAAAGATAAAAATCCCATTAAGGGGATTTCTATGCCAATGATATGGCCTTTCTTGTCATGTCAAATGCAAATAGTTTCATCTTTCATTATTGAAACCTAGTCATCAGTGTCTGTGAGGCTGACTCGTTCTTGGTTTCAGATAGAGAAAAAAATAAACATTTTATTTAATGAATTAGAACAATTTCTCTTAGGGACCACCAATCTTAGGAGATGCTCCTGATGTCTATTGACTAGAAGTTTGAGTTTCTCTGACGTGAGCTCCTTTGTTTTCTTTCGTATCCACTTGAAATTGCCCAGCTTTAAGATCAACTATAATGCAATGTGGAACCTCAATTGTATCCTGGAACAATAATATAAAAAGTGTATTAGTAACATCTAAATAAAATATGGAGTTTATTTAATAGTAATGTACCAATGTTGGTTTCTAGTTTTTATAAGTATACTGTAATAATGAAAAATGTTAAGAGGAGAAATTGAGTTAGGGTTGTATACAACATTTCTGTAATATCTCTGAAACTTCTTTGTAAATATAAAGATATTCCAAAATAATTTTATTTTTAAAAATAGATAGAGTAACTGCTAAAAGAATAGCAAACTGCATATTCAAATAAATAGGAGGGTGAATTAAAAGAGAGAAAACAATTCACAATTTATTTATAAGAAGGTATGAAAAGAACATAAACATGTACACACAGAGATATATGCATGTACATGCATACACATACACAGAAAAGTAAAAAATTAATTAATACCACAAAATTAAGTGGGAGAAATAAAATCAGACATACAATAATCATAATAAATATAAGTAGCCTAAACTCTCCAGTTACAATGACAAAGAATGTTAAATGATTATAAAAAATAGCCAATAACAATGCATTTTTAAATGTTTATCTAAAACACTAGATCACAGTAATTTGGCAATAAAACATAAGAAAAAGATAAATACTAAGTAAATATGAGCCAGAGTAAGGTGGTAGAACTATATTAATTTCAGGCATTATAGAAAGCAAATGTATTATTAGTGATAGCAATACAAAAAAATGAAAGATTCAGTACAGTACATAAAAATAAAAATTTTATGGGCAGATATAAAAATTCCATATTTTATGTCTATTCTTGAAGCTGCAAAAAAGGCAAAAAAATGGATTCTCCTCAAGAGCCTTCAATAAGATCAAAGAAACACAGATCTTATTGACACCTTGACTTCAGCACTATGAGGCTCATTTCAAACTTGTGACCTCAAGAAGATAATAAATTTATGTTTTTTTAAGCTACTACATGGGTGTAATTTGTAGTGTAATAGCAACAATAGTAAACTAAAACAAATAGATATTTCCTTTAAGTGGATATACTAATAGCTCATAAACATCCTACATAATAAAATGGTAATATGTAAATTACCATCACTCTGCTACGCCCACGATTGGGCCAGCAGGAGGCGCAGGGGGCGGGACTCAGGGTGGCTGGGGTAGCTGATTGGGCCAGCAGGACGCTGAGCTCGCGGAGCCAGTGGCACTGCGAGCTCAGCGTCTGTGCCATGGCCGCGCCGGAGGCTTTCGGAAGGCCTGGGGCACCAGCGGACAGACAGCCAGCTGGTGCACCAGGTGCATGATTAAATCATGCACTGGGCCTCTAGTATAAAATAATGTTCAAGCTCACTAATAAGATAATTTAAAATAAAATCATAATGAGATAACATTTCCAAACCATCAGATTAAACAAAAATGAAATACTGATCTTTTCAGGTATATGGAGAGATAAATTCTCACCCACTGCAGGTAGCGTATATTTTGGAAAGCAATTATGTATTACCTAATAAATGTGTGTACACACATATCAGATTATCTAATCACTCTTTTTAAGGTATATATCTTGAAGAAATTCTTGCATATGAGCCCCTGAAGACATGTACAAAATCTTCAGAGCAGTATTGTGTGCAATAGCAAAAACATAGAAATAATTCAAATGCTCATTAACAAGAGAATGGTTAAATAGTGTTGGGTTTTCCCCCATATAGCAAAATATTGTATAGCAGTAAAAATAAATTAATTAAAGTTATATACATCAATCTCAGAAACATATTGTTAGTAAATGAAGCTCAGCAGACAGCATTACATACAATATGATTCCATTTATATAGAATTTAAATATGAAAAAAATAAAACAACCTATTGCTTGCAATAGCAGAATCATGAACAAAAGTAGTAGAATGACAAACAATATTTAGGATAGTGAGTACCTTAGGAGAAGGGGTTAAATTGAGGAGAGAAGGGGCTTTAAAGATATTTGTAATAGTCTATTTATTAATCTTGGTGCTGAGTTCATGTGTGTTCATTTTATTATATGCTTTAAAGTACACATTAGGTTTTGTAAACTTTTACTCAAATATGTTTTACAATGTAAAGATTAAAAAAATTGATTTAAATGAATAATAAATTAAGGAAGAGTTGTTTTCAGGAAACAGATTAAAATATCCATGATTCAATAGTTTGGGTAAATATATTTAGAGGTTCTTAAATTTGTAATTTAGAAAAGTACCGATCTTTAAAAAAAAAAAAACCTTAAAATATTTATTCGCTCATTCATCCTTTTGATGCATATTTATTGATACCTGTCTATCAAGTGCTGTGGTTGTTTCATTTAGAGTGCTATTTGATTAAAATATTTGTAATCTTTGTCTTAGATATCGAAGATGCAATATTTTAAAAAGACAGCATGAATATATTGATCATGCTTAATTGAAAGGTAAAAATAAAATAGATAGTGAGAGAATGTATTGGAGAGAAGTTGAAAGACAGAGAAAAAAATTACAGAAGCAAGTTATCTTACATATGTAATCAGCCAAGGACTATGTTGAAGAAACGGTAGTCTAAAGTTTAGAACTCACACCTGGCCAACATCCTCATTTTCTTGTAGCATTCTGCTGTATGTATTTTCCTCCATCCCTGGGTCAGGGTACTCCAATGCATTCCAGTCCATCTCTGGTTTCTCATAATGTACAAGCAGCTCCTGAAAGGGTAGTGATCTCAATCATGTTTCCAGCATTCCCCCAGTGCTTGTGAGTCTTCAGGGAGCTTCTCAGAACAAAGTTCCCTATGCCAGGGGGCAATGCTGGGTGCATTAGTACCATGATCAAAGATTTGTGGAGGGTGACTGAGAAAGCAGAAATGGCAGGGTTCCGTCGGACAGGGTCAGCCCCTGGGCAAGTGTCACCCCCTGCCCTGCCTCAGCATGATGATTTTAAAACATTTATGACTGACCCAGGGAAACAGGAAATTTGGTGGTTGAGAATATCTAAGGCATGAACGTGCCCTGGCTCTGCCTTACACGGTCCCTTAATACAGTTAGTTACCATGGTAACATTCCTGTCTGGGGGATGTTAGGGGTCAGAGAACACTCAGTGCTCCGCAAATTATGGGAGGCACTTTTGACCCAGTTTCTCAAAAATTCACAATTATTTATAAGAATTACAGGAAGAGCAAAGAAAGCAATTTAATATTTGCACATGTCTGTGTTATCACCCCAATGTTACGTTAGGGACTTTATATGCAGAGGTCTCACGGAGAGGAATCTGATGGACAACCTGAGGCCATCAGTGCTCAGAGAGATGCCAAACACTTTTGTTATTCCCTGGCTGGCATCTTTCCCCTTTTATTCTTGTAATATTACCTGAATATCTTTAGAAAATCACCTATCCTGTGTGATTTGAGCAACAATAGCCCCATGCCAGCTCTTGACATGGGCCCTGGCTGGTTTCAGTTAACCCAAATATCCCCATGTTCTGGCATTTGCCATGGGATGGTCCAGTCATGTGTTTTCTGGATGGCGAGGAAAGGCAGGAACTTGGCTCCTTCTTTTCCATGAGGACAGGGCGTCTGGAACTTGGACAAAGGTTTTCTCTGTGACCAACGAACAGGCTCTTCTTCTGAGCCTAACTAGGCCCCAACCTTGGGCATGTCCTCAGGATCCCAGTTTTAGTAAGAATCCTGCTGAGTCAGTTTATCAACAATCTGATACCTAATCACTCTCAATATCTAATCAAATTTCTTATCCCCACTATCCCCCAGATAATATCTGATCACCCTGGCCTGCCTTCAGCATGAATCCCATCAAGTAGTTTTAGCCAGAATCCCCCTAACCTCTGATGTTTCCTCTTAGTAATTTTCCATCCACAGACTCCTCATCCTGCTCTTTGGCTATGTAAACCCCCACTTTTCCTTATTGTATTCAGACTAGAATTCAATCTCTCTTCCCTACCACCAAATCCTGTTGGTATAGGAGCTATAACAATCTTATTATTTTAACAAGTGTCAGAATATTTTTTAACACCTGCTATAATCACAGGTGCTACCCAGGGAAGCCAGGGTGAGAAAACTGGAGAAAAATAATGCAGACGTTCTGATGACATGATGAACCTCTGGACAACATGGCTTGGAAATAAATCTTTTTTTTTTTTCAAGTACTTCAGATGAATTCTGTTGCTTTGCTTTGATCTGAAACTTTCTGAACTAATATTACTAAGTAGGAAATTGGACATTTAACAATGGTTACCTTTGAAATCTATACTTATTGTTCACTACCCTGCTCTCCAAGTTTTAAGGACAATTAGAAAAAAACTCTGCCTTACCTCCATCCACATGAAAAAAAATATCAAAATATAGATCATATCCAATATTTTATTCTATTTTAAATATATTTTTATTGATTTCAGAGAGGAAGGGAGAAGGAGATAGAAACATCAATGATGAGAGAGAATCATTGATGGGCTGCACCCTGTACACCTCACATTGGGGATCGAGCCCAAAACCCAGGCCAGGAATCAAACAGTGACCTCCTAGTTCATAGGTCAATGCTCAATCCCTGAGCCACACGGGCCCAGTGATCTTATTCAATATTTTGCTCTGACAGTCCTGGCCAGTAATTAAAGAAGAAAACACTGCTACATTTTAATATATATTTTAGTAGCAATTTTCATTTAGCTTGTTCATCTCTTCCTGGTAGAGAAGGGCAGAACAGGAATTAAAAGCTACTAAGGCTCAAAAGAGGAAATGACTGTATAAAAACAGTAACAGTAGACCAAAATATTGTGATATTAGATTTTCTACTTCCACCATTTTGAAAAACCATGTTGTCACAGTAACCAAGAAGGCAGCACTTGACGATTGATTTTGCTGGTAAGAAGAAACCCAAATTCCTTCGTTCTAGAGAAGCATGTAAACTGCACTTCAAAGCCCCTGACTACTACAGATAGCTGCTCTACTCTGCATGTCAGGATAACATCCACACATCCATGGTAATTATCCATGTGGGCATTTAAAGGATGTTATTATGGGCTCTTTCTCTGAACAAGGAAAAAGTCTAATGCCTCAGCTGCCTTCACTAGACTGCTGAAATGATAGCTCTTACTGGTATTGATTTAATGCAAAATTTCTAATGTATGACAGAATTCTATTTTATAAGCATTCATCATTTTTCATATTAACCTAGCAAGGAAAGAAGGCTCCTCAAATTTTGTAGACAGAAAGCAGAGGTGCAGAGAGAGAGAACGTGTCCCTTAATATCAGAAGCTGGCAAGACGAGCCATGGAGAAGAATGTGGCAGGAGAGGCCCCTGAAGTGGACAGAACTATCCCTAGGCAGGAGTTTCCTTAGAAAATTATTGAATCTATGGTCCATCCCACCTGGTTAACTAGTAGGAACCTTTCTGAAATATACAGTAGGTAAGGGATTGCTTCAGGAAATTACTTTCACTTGGTAAAGCCTGATGCTTTGTGTCCTCAAGTCAATGGTGTGTGTGTGTGTGTGTGTGTGTGTGTGTGTGTGTGTGTATAGAAGTTTAACTTCAAGTTAGAATTAGCCATTGGATATAGAGAAGATTAAGGTGTGCATCTACACTCATTTCCATGGCAACAGGATTTTTCCCCCTGAATTTAGGCCCTATATTTTAACTTGATGCTTTAACCCTAAATTTTAAAAATTTATCTTAGCTAATGCTAATTCCATTAATAGCTTTTCAAAATTCTAGCAGGCATAAATAACTTCAGACCTCACTCTAGTGGGGAAAAAAAAACACACAAAAAAACACCACATTTGCTTTTTAGTCAAATTTTGAAGAGTAGCTGAAGATAAAAATGAAGAGCTGAAAGATACTTTTCCTTGTTTCTTTTTCCCCCCCTTTCAAACTGCTTTAGTTTTCCTCAGGAGTATAAATGGGCATTTGAATAAAAAAATTATGGTAGAATATAAATGTGCCTGAAACAATACAACAGCAGAGACATTTCTTGTGTGTTAGTACTAAAGGGAGGCAGAGATTGCCACCCCAAAATATCCCTCTTAAAAGATATTGATTATCTTAAGCTGGTTATTTTTAAGAAACAAAAGACTCAGGAAGAACCTTGAACCTTCCCCCTGACTGCCTGAAAGAATTCAGATAGAAGACCTGCTCCAGGAAGGGAGGTATCATTAGAGACAGCTAATCCTATCTAATAAAAGAGTAATATACAAATTAACCATCACTCTGCTACACCCACAAGCCATGCCCACCAGCCAATCAGGAGAGAGTATGCAAATTAACCCCCAACCAAGATGGCTGCAGCCACAGAGTGAGCAGGAGGCTTGGGTTTCCCCGGCAATGGAGGAAGCCAAGCTTTCCACACACCCTGGCAGGCCCAGGCCTCCACTCAAGGATACAAAGTTTCAATTATAGAAGATAAATAAATCCCAACAAAAATGGCTGCGGCCATGGAGCAAGCAGCAGGCTTGGCTCTGCTCCAGGCTACAAAGTTTCAATTATAGAAGATAAATAAAAATACCAGATACCAGGGCCAGCCTGCAAACCACCACAGGCCCCTCGCCCAGGCTGCCCCACACCCCAAGGAAACCCCCACCCTGGTCCGGGATAGCCTTCAGGGCAAACCAGCTGGCCCCCACCCATGCACCAGGCCTCTATCCTATCTAATAAAAGAGTAATATGCAAATTGACTGTCACTCCCAATACACAGCCCCTATATGGTCAAAGATCCTGCCCCCATGTGGACACAAGATGACTACCACAAGATGGCCAGCAAGGGAGGGCACTTGGGAGGGACCAGGCCTGCAAGGGAGGGTAGTTGTGGGCAATCAGGCCAGCAGGGAAGGGCAGTTGGGAGGGACCAGGCCTGCAAGGGAGGGCAGTTGGGGGCAATCGAGCCAGCAGGGGAGGGCAGTTGGGGGGGACCAGGCCTGCAGGGAAGGGCAGTTAGGGGCAAACAGGCTGGCAGGGGAGCAGTTAGGCATCAATCAGGCTGGCAGGGGAGTGGTTAGGGGGTGATCAGGCTGGCAGGCAGAAGCGGTTAGGGGCAATCAGGAAGGTAGGCAGGCGAGCAGTTGGGAGCCAGCAGTCCTGGATTGTGAGAGGGATGTCCGACTGCCCGTTTAGGCCCAATCCTACTGGGATCGGGCCTAAACGGGCAGTCGGACATCCCTCGAGGGGTCCCAGATTGGAGAGGGTGCAGGCTGGGCAGAGGGACACCCCCCTCTCTGTGCATGAATTTCATGCACCAGGCCTCTAGTTTTAATATAAACTAGTGGGTGATAGACAAGGAGGAAACTAGCAGGTCCAGTTGATCTTCTGTGCATTCTCAAAGATGGCCCACAGAACATTTATTTACCAAGTATTTGTTTTTTTATCTCTGTGTGAACTGGCTTCCTGTCCTTTGAAGCCCCAAACCACAAACTCCCACTCCTTCTCCTTACTTCACGATGGCATATAAGCCTAAGTGCCCAATGTGACATTGGTCTCATATTTTAAAGAACCCTTTTATGAGCACAGGTAATAATTTTGGCCATTGTCTCCTGTTAATCTGTCTTATGTTTATTTGATTATTAGTCCAGCTAGAAGAACTCAGAAAGATAGAAGAAAAATCATGTTTCCTTCCCCATGGGACTTTATCAGTTCTTAATGGCATTGGGTCCACTTACATGCTTTCCTGGGTTGGGTAATTTTTACTGAAAACCAAAATCTACTTCTGTGTTGTGTCAAGGACCTCTTAAAATCCCAAGTGTTCAAATAGTCCCCTTTAATTTAAAATAATACTTACATTATTTTTAAAAGTATCAAGTTCTGTCTGCAAACTGTACAGATAACTAGTGTTCAAAACAATCAGGGAATTTGGCTTTCATTTATATTTGATATTCAAAACTTTTAAAATAATTTATTCCAAACTCCAAAAGAGGATGGTGGTAGGAGAGAGTATCCTTTTTTATCTCTTGAGTCTCAGAGAAGAGGAAGAATAGTCTTGAGAAGCTATACAGAAAGGACATGCCATTCTTAATTGCACAAATACCAAACTACCAAGGATGGAGCTATGTGCAGTGTGTAGCTCTCCATGGGAATTTCTGTAAACAACTGAGAATGTTAGGATGTTGAGGCCTGGAGACCTGAAAACAGCATGTAGCTGATACCATTGCAATGAGCTAGTTATTAATTATAGGAAGGGAGCAAAGGGAAGGCCAGGCACTATAGGCATGTCATTTGGGCAGCTTCACCAGGAAGCTGCAACTTTGCACTCCTCAGGGAACCACCAGCCTAGTCCCTGAAAAACACTGGGGGCAGGGGTCCAGCAAAGGGAAGATAGATACATGGCTGGTAAAGTTGGGGTGACAGAGGGAAGGTTGTTTGTCAGTCACACCTGGGAACAGAAGTCATTGGCAAGCATGGGCATGGCCACTGCAAGCTGGTGAAAATTTGGCAATACATAGTCTCCTAAACAAAGGACTTCGCTCTCCTGGCAAGCTTGGCTCTCTCTTGGTTGCTCTTGTGCATTTATGGCTCTTGGCATACTTGGCTCATGACTCTTGTGACTCTTGGCTTCTTACATTCATCCATATGGCCCAATGCCATGTGGACCCCACATGCAATGGACTAATGGACTGCAGCAGGAAAACACAAGCTAAGCTAGTGTGATGCTGCTGGACTGGGCCCTGCTTCAACATGGACACTAGCTCTGATGGTGGTAAGAGAGTATCCTTTATACCTCTTGAGTCTCAGAGAAGAATAATAGTCTTGAGAAGCAATACAGAAAGGATATGCCATCCTTAATCATACGAATACCAAGCTACCCTTCTTTTATGACTGGACTAAGGGAAATGGGACTTTGAAAACCCAGGGGTGTAAGTCCACAGAAATAAAGCTTTCTACTATATAGCATCTTCCTGTGAATCTCAGAAAATTCCTTTTCTTGGTATATTGGAAGAACTCCACCCCAGCAACAACTGGGGGAAATGAGGCCCTCTCCTATCTTGTAACATAGCTAATGGCTCCATTCAAAGAAATTGTCACTTCTCTCTTGTCCTTTTCATTAGTCACTTCTGTTTTGCCAGGTTCATTTTTTTTCTACAGGCAAACATCCTATAAGGCATAAGGAAAGAGGGTGGGAGACTAATTAGTGTGTCAAGGAAACTAGAAGGTATGGTGAGAAATTCAGAATCTCATTTTCCTTTTCACCCTTAGAATTGATTTTGCTGTCACCATTTAAAAAATAACAAATGGATGTGCTTCTATTATTTGATGGAGATAAAGTACTTTTTCCCCTCTCTACATATAATTTGCTGCAAATTCTATTAACCAAATATACATTTCAGAACTAAAATTATTAAAAATTCTGCATAAGTCTGAAATAGTTTAATTATTTATGGATATGAAATGGATTGATTTTTTATTTGTTTATATATGTAATTAGGGTAAATCCAGATAGAATTAATGTAAAAGACATATAATTAGATTAGAGTGCTTGCCAGAGAAGTAATGATTTTTTAAAAGCTATCCATTAGGAGGAAATCTTTGTGATCTTCTATTGAAAGCACTCTATGTATATCATTTATTTAGTTGCAGATTGAATCAGAGATACGGTTTGTGGTTGCTGTTTGTTTTTAATCCACCTCCAGACTCCTGTCCTGCTAGAAAGTCTTGTTTACAGTGGGGTCTGTGATTACTGACAGAAAGTTTTCACTGATGAACTTATTAGTGCTGTGGACAAAAAGGGGCCACATACTAAACCTAACAAGCTCAGAGAAGGCCTGCATGGCGACCTTACAAACTCAGAGACCTAAAGTAACCACATAGGATGGTCTGAAACTAAAACTTTTTAACTAAAAGCAGTTCACCCCAGTAGTCATGTCCTAAGGCAGTATTTTTCCCTAACAAAAGTCAGCCTTCACTTTAATGGAGCCTGTCTGTTGTCTTTGAATCTAGGATAACATACCTGATAAACATGCCTTTGCAATAACAAAGTAAGAAATTTTTTTTTCCTGGACCCCTCAAAACACAATTACAACCAAAAATTCCCTCATTATTATTGTTATTGTGTTAATTGTTGACTGTTTTTATCCTGTACCCAGCTATGTAGAAGTATGTGTCTATCATTTTACTTTTTATCTAATCCCAGAGGTTTCCCCACTTTGCTTTCTCCCGTCTCCCTAATCTATCTCGAATGGATTTCATGTAACCCACTTACACCTCCTCTTTTGATTATAATGTATAAAATAAGGTGCAAAACTGCCATTTTTCAGAGCATTTTCTCAATTCGTTGAGGTTTTGCTTCCCAGCAATTGTTCTCAGTTTGGCTCAAATAAACTCATAAAAATTCTTACAGGTTTGGATGTTTTTTACTTTGACAGTGTCTTTTTTTGTTTTCTTATTAAGGAAGGGGGTGGTCAGGCCTCAGCTTTCTGTAAATTACCTTTATTTAAAACTGAGAAGCAAGTGAAATTTGATCTCTTTCCATTGTAATCTTATTTTAATTGATATTCACATTCTTCAATAATAGGTAAAAGTTAGATTCTTTTGAAAGGGCCTCATTAATCTGAGGTGTTAGGTATCATTAGGTGAATGTTAACCCTACACTTCAGTTTTAGTATTTTGTAAGTTTTGTTGTTTTCTGCTCTTTTCTCTTATCCTGTTTCCCAACTGATCAATTTCTGTTCTAGGTCTCTCTGTTTCCAATGGGATTGTCTTCCTATAGAGTTTGATTCAAAGAGATTAATTTATTTATCCTTTCTTTCCTCTGGAATCATAACTTGGTCTTATTTTACTTTATTATTTATATTTATATATTTGCTCCATTAATTTGATAGCAAAGAATTCATAGACTTCCTTTCCCCCCCCCTTCTTTCTTATAGAAAGTTATTTTAACGTTGATACAATGGTTGGTTAACAGCAAACTTGCATTATATGCATCAATGAAGGCATTCTATTCCCCTTTCTAATGAGGAAAGTAGTCTTTTCATTCTCCTTCCTTCCTTCCTTTCCTTATCTCTCTCTCTCTCTCTCTCTCTCTCTCTCTCTCTCTCTCTCTCTCTCTCTCTTGTCCTCCCCATCTCTCTCTTTTCTTGGACTATTATATGCCACATTTAACCGGCAATCAATGGGTCTGTGCTGCCTGTCACTACTTGAGCCAATTAAGTAGAGACAGGGTTGAATCATATATGAGCATTTATTCCAATACTGTCGGGCAGTAGGGAAGGCAGCAGGTCATCCACAAAACTCTGCTCTGCACCCCACCATAAACCAGCTGCTTATATTGGGTAGAAGGACAAAGATTACATGGATAATAGGCAAAAGGTTATGCCAAATGGGCAGTTAATAGGTAATGTAGCTGGAGATATGCAAAGACTGGGGGTCTTCAAAGGGGTGGTGGCTCTGGTTTCTGCAACAAGGTTGTTAATATTTCCATGATAATAAGCAGCTCCCTGATGGGGAGGATGGGCTGCATTTCCAGGTGAGCTCCCAGGACCCATGTGTAACTCCCAGCTAGGTTAGAATGTGCCTTCTTTAATCAGAACAAAACAATCATGGTTAACAGACCATGATTGATAGTTCTTACAATTATAGCTGGTCCCCAATATTCTATTTATACCCCTATCAACACTTCATGCTTTAATAATGTGACTGGAAAGGAACCAGAACTTATTGAGTTAGGAATCAGGGCCCAAACCTCATACCAATAAACCTAAAAAGATTAAATAAGCTAAAGGAAAATTAAGCAGCAATCCTTTAAAAAAATGGGTTCAATTTTCTCTAAGTCCCTTTGTTACCAGTGAGGAGAGGTCCTTGTCCCCACCTGTTGCTCGTGGGAGTGGAATTCTTACACTACCCCAAGAAAAAGAATCTTCTCAGACTTACACAGGAGGATGAGGTGTTGTAGAAAGCTTTATTTCTGAGGAGTCAAACCTCTTAGTTTTCAAGTTCTCATGTCCCTTTGTCCCACCAATTCAGCAATAGGCTAGCTTAATTTGCGTTCCCAGCTGCAGTCCATTAGTTCATTGTGTATGGTGTCCACATGGCCACATGGCTATGTAGCTATGGAGGGAACATGGGCAGGACCAAACCTAAAGGAACCAGAGAACTGAGAGAACCAAGAGCCAAGAGCCAAGAGAGCATGAATTCCTTTGTTTGGGGGATTCTGTATTCCAAATTTTCACAGGCTTATAGTGGCCCTACCTATTCTGGACAATGATCTTTGTTCTCAGGTTTGATTGACAGCAAGCACCTTCCCTAGTTACCCCAACTTCACTGTGCTTGCATCTATCTCCCCTTTGTGGGGCCCCTTCCCCCAGAGATCTGTGGGTAATGGGCTAGTGGTTCCCTGGGGAGTGCAAAGTTGCAGCTTCCTAGTGAAGCTGCCCAAATGTCTGGTCTATAATGACTGGCCTTCCCTTTGCTCCTTCCCTATTATTAATAACTAGCTCATTACAATCATATCACCTTTGAGGCCTGGCTTCCATGATCACCTGTAGAATGCTAGACTAACACCAAGTCTTATTCTTTTTACAGGGCTTTCAACAACTGGGTTTGAAAAATAACAGACTTTTATTAATTAAAATAATTCTCTGCCTTCTCCAAAGGGAAAAGTGAAAGTAAATGGTTAGGAGTTAGAAGTACTAAGTGAAGAATGAGGGCAAAGTGAGGAGGGGATCCCCGAGTCTGAGTCCTGGTTGGGAAGCTAAAGGGCTAACCCTTGGATTAGTCTCATCTGTGCATCCCTCTGGCTGTGTTACTTTTGGCACATTCCTTAAACTTTCTGACTTCCAGTGTCTTCATTCGTGAATGAGAAAACGATATGTACCTCCCAGGGTTTGGTGAGGATTAACCTTTTGCACTCGGATGTCAAGTGTGACTCGACATGGTTAGCATTAGAATAAAGGAATCGAGAAAAAAGCAAGCAAGTGCAAAGGGTTAAAGATGATAACATTTACCCTGGACTGTGTTCCTTGAGGGCAGGGAACTGCTATTTTGCTCCTTTCTATGTTTTAGAATCTACTACAAAGCCTGAAACATAGTAGGTACTCAGTAAACATCAAGTCAGAGGGAGAAAAGGACAGGAACCTATAAGAGCAGACATTGAAGAAATGGGACAGAAAGACAAACAGGAAAACAAAGGAGGAAAAATGGAAAGAAGAACACAGGATAGGTGACATATGGAGACCTGGTCAGGACATCCAGGTTAAAACTGAAGTGGCCTCAAGCCACAGTTCCCCCTTCTCATGTCTCTTGGGGAAGGGCTCTTCTGTCTTTTTCTAAAGTCTGTCAACGTCTAAATTGCAAACACAGGATAAAAGTACATAGTGTTAGTACACTGGGGGTAACCCCACTTCTTCACCCTGTCAAACACCGGGGGTGGTTTATTCAAAATTCCCATCTCAACCTACAGATTCATGAGAATTGCAAGTTCAGTGCCACTGCTCATGTTGATCCACATGAAGCAACCACTCAAATTGTCCTCTGTTCCATTGCTTATTTAGGCTAATAAACACTGAGACATGCTGGTGAGTTTGTTTCTTGTTTTCTGAGTGATTTTTGTTAATCTGCATTTTTAATCTTGAGAAATGTTTATGGGTTGTAGTTGGCCAGTTCAGAAAGGTCATCTAATGTCAGCTCAGCCCATGGTGCATTGTAAATGAATCCTGACTGCTGGGCAGTGGCATTTTGGGACTTTATTTATTACTAGAGGCTTGGTGCATGAAAATTCATGCACTGGAGAGGGGGTCCTTCAGCCTGGCCTGCCCCCACTCACAGTCTGGGAGCCCTCAGGGGCAGGAGGTGACCAGGCAATCAGGAGAAGGCGATGCCCCATCACACCACTGCTGCTGCCACTGCTGGCAGCACAAGCCTGGGCCTGCCCTGGTTACCTGAGCCTCCTGTGGTCCTAGGCAGCTGGGCAGCTGCCATCCAAGGCTTGCCTGCACCTCAGCTTGGCCCTGGGTGACTGGGCAGCTGCCATCTGAGGCTTGCCTGCACCTCAGGCATCAGCTGAGTAGCTGCCATTCGAGGCTTGCCTGTGCCTCAGGCTGGCCCTGGGCAGCTGGGGAGCTGAGGGGACTGGGGAACTCCAGAGGCAGGTGCGCAGAGTGGCCAGACCCGCCTGGGGGCAGGCCCGGCCGTGCCACGCACCTGCGGCCCCAGCAGGGCTGAGGGGACTGGGTGCCGCCATCTTGTGGCTGTGGGTGCCACCATCTTTGAGGGTGTGGCAGTCAATTAGCATATTTCCTCCTTATTGGCTGTGGGCACCACCATCTTTGTGAGGGCATGATGGTCAATTAGCATATCCCCTCTTTATTAGATAGGACGAGTTTTAAGTAGCTCTTTCATACTTTACCCTACAAAATTCATCATGTCTTGATGGATTTGGAGAAACAATTAAATCTGTTTATATAAAGATCAACAACTTGGTATTATCATAGAATTTTCAAAGAAGATTTACTTTTGATGCTTATTAGTTTCTCAAAACCCCAAAATATAAAATTCTAATATGCCAATCAAAAAGAATGCAATGGGCCCAGCCCTCTTGGCTCAGTGGTTGAGTGTCAACCCATGAATTAGGAGGTCACTGTTTGATTCCCAGTCAGGGCATATGCCCTGGTTGCAGGCTCGATCCCCAATTGGGCCATGCAGGAAGCAGCCAGTCAATGATTCTTTTTCATCATTGATGTCTCTATCTCTCTCTCCCTCTCCCTTCCTCTCTGAAATCAATAAAAATATATATATTTTAAAAGAAGGCAATAGTGTAATGCTCAGAGTGAACATTTCATTAATCATCAATATGAGAAGGCACCTAATTAAAATACAACTAAACAAAAGAAAACAAACACCTAAAAGTACGATCAAGGTACATATTTTTAAAACCCAATGTTTTCTACTAAATAAAAGACCTGGGCATCTGTTGGGAAAGGACCGTGAAATGAAAACTCGTGCCTTCACATGTTGCCCAGAGGTACTTGCCTGCTCTGCTAGGAGTTGTCATCACAGCAGGCCATCACTAAGCACTAGGTGTGATACTGAACTCAGGCTTGGTTGCCTGCTGCTCCAAAGCCCATAATCAATCAGGAGATCAGAGCTGATGGAAGGAAACTTCAGTTTATTCAAGAGCTGCAGGCAGCTTGGGAAGATGGCAGACTCTCATCACAAAGACCATCTTAGTATCTCAGGGCAGGCAGGGGCTTTTATGAGCAGGGAAAAGGGAGGGAGAACAAAGAAACTGGAGGGGGTTGCGGGCTCTCCTTTGAGGGCCACTGGGTGCCATGTGCGAGTCAGCATAGTCTCCTTGGATGATCATGTGGGAGCCTGAGTCAGTGGTCTGGTTTTAGTCAGTCAAGGTGAGCAAGTCTCCTGGAGCAGAAATGCCTGAAGGCTGAGATGCTTCCTTTGAGGTTAGCTCCTAGAATCCTTTAAGCAAAGAGGCTGTTTATTGGCAACTACATGTAAATTTCCAAGTCATTTTTTTATAGGAACAATGTTAAAAGAAGGGTGGTGTAGGTTACAGATGGCCAGGGACTGTGACCTCGGGGCTCTGAGAAAGGATGACTATTTCTTGGTCCTTAGATCCATGGGAGCGGTCTTAGATCCATGAGAGGTTTAAGCATACGAGTGAGTAAGTGATCCAGCTTGCAGCTCTTCTTTCTGTAACACAATGTTATATTAAAATCTATCAATATCAGGCCCCTTGTACATATTAAAATCTCAAAAGATTGCCAGTGTGTAAAAATGTCTTCATAGGAACAATGAAATATGATCATTTGGAATGGACATTCAATATAAGAAGAGTGTTAGTAAGGGAGGTGTAAAGCATTAGATTCAGTATCATTGAGTTTTAATTGAACACCTGCTATGTCCCAGCAATGAACTTGCCGGGTGTTTTCAAGTGGAGCAGGGAACATGGGAACTACAGAGGGTTGGCACATAGCTCTATATCCTGGTTATTGTCAAGATGATGGTAATGGTATAAGTCCTACAATAAATTACGTTGACATGGCACCTCAGACCCCGGATCTTTCTTACATGTTCTTTTGTCATGTGTATTTTGTAGTCTCCTGAAAATGTCAATGTGAAGTTCCATTTGGGGGAATAATTCACTTACTCTATTAGAGTGATATGTAGGATGCCTTTGCCAGAGCAGGGAGTGCCACTGAAAATAAAACATCTTTGGATTATATCATTACTCATACACTTGTGATACCATGTTTCCTTTGCCTTATGAAAAGAATTTTCTTTATGCTGTTATAGGGCTGAAAGGTCATATAGCCTTTGGTTTATTAGTCAGAGCTCTCAGAAAAGGGTTTAGCATTTTTTTAACAGCACCCCCCCCACACACACACACACATATAAACTATATTAGAAGCATGTCAGATTAGAAGAAATCAGGCTAGGATGGGCAAAGTACTTCCTTTACCTGTGATAGGCAGCACAGTTTCCAATACTACAAAGATTGAAAGACTTAGTTAAAACATTTATTTATTGTGTTCTCAAATATCCTCCTATTTATCTTCGTACCCGCTCTGAGAGGTTTTTGTTGTTGGTGGTTTGTTTTTCAAAGGAGCAAATATCACTGTCTCCTTCTATAGATGTGGCAACTGAGGCTCAAAAAGATAAAAAGTCTTACCCAAAGTCATTCATGGGTTTATTTGTTGGCTCAATAATAATAATAATAATAATAATAATAATAAACAATTTGTTAGTCATAGAGTAATTGGCAGAACTGAAAACACAATTTAATTTTCTAGCTCTATGTTTTTCCATTAAATTGGGTTTCCACTACCTTTTAAATATCAGATTAAAAATGTTAATTTGTAAAAACCTGGTTGTATAGAATCCTACACATAAAAATGTATAAAATGGAAGAGAATTGTTCATGATTCAGAACTGATCTTCCTATCATTGGCAGCCTAAGTCAAGTAGAGGTGGCCCCTTCCTTTGGAAACCTATTTCAATAAATTCATAACTGTTCCCTCTAGAGCAGTGGTTCTCAACCTTTCTAATGCCGCGACCCTTTAATGCAGTTCCTCATGTTGTGGTGACCCTTAACCATAAAATTATTTTCGTTGCTACTTCATAACTATAATCTTGCTACTGTTAATGAATTGTAATATAAATATCTGTGTTTTCTGATGGTCTTAGGCTCTACAGCAGCGTCGCCTAAGGCCATCAGAAAACACAGATATTTTACATTATGATTCATTAACAGTAGCAAAATTACAGTTATGAAGTAGTAACAAAAGTAATTTTATGGTAGGGGGTCACCAAACATGAGGAACTGTATTAAAGGGTCGCGGAATTAGAAAGGTTGAGAACCACTGCTCTAGAGGGAACATTATTTTTATAACTATACCCTACTGCGCACCCTAATGGATGCTTCTATTCTGTGTAGGCTGAGAAAGAGCCAGCAATGGGAATTGGGGAGAAAGGAGCTCAAAAGGAATTCAAACACAAGAGACTTTAAGCCCTCAGGAAACATTTATCATCCTTTCTGACAGGTGGAAACTAATATGTGCATAGTGCTTTTTCCATACAAAAGAGCATCTCATTTGAGAATAATATTCTAATATTATTCTCTTTTTACCAATTGTCCTAACTCGCCCAGCAGATAACTAACTAGTAGAGGAGAGAGTCCACGTAGTTCTCTTTTCACAGCCACACTTTCCTCCACTCTCCCGTGTCCCTTTATTTGCCATAGGAGCTCCATTAGGGCAAGGGCTGTGTTTTCAATAGTGTGACCTTCCCTCCAGCATACCTGAGTCTTTGAACACAGTGGTGGGTGAGTGAGTGCTGTCATCCGTCTCATGGGTAATAGAATTTTGTGCGTGAGTACAATGGTGCTTTTCCTTCTCAGCTAGTGTGGCTGAGCGACCACATCTGCTATCTGCAGTGCTAGCTGTAATCATGCCACTAGCCTATGGCTAGAGGGCCAGATTTTGCTCAGAAGGCCATCTTTCAGTCTCCCAGATACATGAGGCTTTGAGCAGAATTGCTGATTTTCAAACATTTTAGAGGGAAATGAAATTTCATATTTGTGAAAACAAGACAGCCACTGCTCTGGCAAGCAGACATGGGAACCCAGCTAAGTTTAATCTTTATGATGAGTCATTTAGAGACTGTTACTTCCTCTGGGTTGTTAGCTGTTTATTTTTAGAAAATCTGAATTTCAGTGAAATCCATTTGGTGGTACATAATTGCAGTGGATTCAGTTCAAACTAGGTAATTATAGGTCAGCTGGAGGCGATCATCTCCATCCACCAGCTTGCCAGGGGTAAGAGGCTCTAAGCAAGGCTTTTAAAGTAACAGTTTCTTTCCCAGGACCAACGGAGTATAAATGAAGCTCTTTAAGGCTTTTCTTGCATCATCTTAACTTAGTTTGTTATCTTTCTGCCTCTCCTTGGGGACAATTAAGTCTTCTGGTCACAATTCTATCTCAAATATTGAGGGAAAAAAGAGTACAGTTGTGCTGAGCTGATACCAATAGACATGTCTGCTACAACCAGGCCACCTTCATTTTGGGTGTCCCTTTTAGGGATTATTTTACAAGATATTCCAGGATGACGTCAAACCATCCGCCATGATCAAAGATGAGATTTCAGAGATACTTTTTCTCTTTTAATTTCCCAGTCCTTAAAAAATGTTCTAAAGAAAGATCGATTAGTAACGTACTTTTCTTTATAGCCATTAACGGGAGAAAGCAAATGCAACTCTATGAAATGGATTAAGTCTGCCGGGCTGGTTTGTGTCTCTAACGGGAGGGAGGATGCTTGGTGTGGCACACAGAATTTCTTACCTCCCAGATGCGCTTTCCCCTGTGCTCCGGTTGTTGTCTATTGTTGAGCAGTCGGCATCTCCCTCATGTGTTTGACTCTTCAAAGAGCCTCTGCTTCCTCTTCCTTTGGCCTCACTGCTGTGATGAAGTCCAAGATGTCCTAATAAATGTGTCATCAACATCATATGCTTTAGATCTTCTAGTTTTCACCGCCTGCCTAGGGATCTTAGCAGGAAAAAAAAGAAATGCCTATCTAGACGGCTGGAATTAAGCCCACGTTTCCCCAGTAGTGCTTGTATGTTATTTCAGAAAACGTTGTGTGTTTTCTTTGAAACCCCTTTGATAACCAATGTAATCTCATTGCCTTCCTTCACTGATCATTGGCCACAGACAAAACTTCTGGTTTCATGTTACCTGCAAATACAACTTCCATGACTTTTTTCTCTTTCGGTCTCAATCCAAATTGTAATCAGTACAACATGTTCGTGCCACTGAAAACAACATGGTAGAGTGAAAGGAAATCAATGTTAAGTTAGAATAGGGGCCAACTGATGCCATAGTTATCCATTGATTAATCTAGGCATATTCATTTAATATTTTTGAGTCTCAGTTCCTTCATTTAAGCAATGGGATAATAATATGTACTCCATAGGATTATAAAGATCATCAGATATGGTTTATAAGACAACAAATATTCCAAAGCTAATAATTGTTAGCCTAGTACCAATTTATGCATCCATATGGTCTAATTTTTCACATATATAAGTGATAAAATTTGGTATTTTACATTCACATGTGTCTAGGGTCTGTGAATACTGTACACGTGACCACTTCTAATACTGACAGAGTGACAGGTGCAGATAGAAATTTAGTAAATGCCATGTGAGCATGGAGTCTAGGAACTAACTGAGATAAAGAATCCTAAATAAAAACATACCCATAGAGTTATAGAGCCACAAAGCTGGAAAGCACCCTAAGATGATATAAAGTGTACCAATTTCTGGGAAAGAAATGTCCATAAAAATTACTCGACCTGCTCAAGATCCCCTCAGCTAATTAGTCACACACCTAGGCCTAGCTCCAAGTCTCCTGACCCGACCCCTCAGCCACCACTTCATTCTGCACACTGCCATTATAACATGGTCTTCTTAAATTCCACATGCAAGCGCATTAGTTAACTATGCAATGTTACCAATTAGAAGAGAATAATGACCTAGAACCTCGTGTATTTTTGCCACATGAACAAAATATTACAATGGAATTGTACATGCCCATCATTTCTGTTCTGTTCCAACAAGAGGGGCTGGCCTAGCTCATGTTGTTTCTTCTGCCTCAGTCTGTCTTTCTATGATCTTCTCAGACACATCCGTGATTCTGTGAGATCGCAGAGAATACTGGAATCTCTTTCCTTTCTCATCTGGTGGGGAATGTCCTGTGACATACACAATTGGATTTCTGATATTCATTTCTAAATATCTTGAACCCTGGCTTTTACAATATATCCACATAGACTTGATAAAACTAGGGAGGAGAATGAAATGAGAGCCAAATAAATTTCATGATTGAAGTCAAACAGTTGACATATTTAGGAATAAGAATTGAGTCCATCCTGTTGTAACCAAATCAATTCTCCTTTAAGGACACATTTCCCAAGATCTAAACCAGTTCCAAAAACTTATTTTAGGGAAAAAACAGCTATTGGAAAATACAATGACACCTGTTTTATCTGCCATTTTAAATTTATGGGCATCATTATTTAAAAAAAAATAACCAGACTTCTTTATTAAAGAATCTGAATTAATAGTTTTCTGAAAATAATATGAAAATTGAAATGTATTTTAATTAAGCAAACAGTAATTTTATAGAGTTATAGACTTGTAGTATCTCAAAAGATAACTGAGTCCTTTTGAAATTATTCTTTTAAGATTATTGAGAAAAAAGAGGTGAGATGTGATAACTTTGAATGAACATTTCAAATAGTCTGAAAAAATACAGAAATTGATTGCCATGTTCTTTCTCCTCCTACACCTTGGATATTCTTTCTTACAAGATCTCATCATTTTGAAAAACATTCATTCATGTTTTAAAATGCTTCCCTTTTCTATTTAAAATACTTTCTGCTCTATTACCAAACCCTTGAATTGTTCTTTTGATTAATAATAGTGTCCAAAATTTTATTTCTTTATTTAAACTTATTTTTGAAGCCTAATAAATTATCCATCTGTTTATTCAATAAGCATTTATCTAATGCTTATTGTTTTTTTAGGTTATGAAGATATAAACCTGAGTGATACCTAACTCTGTACTCAAAGAGCTCATTTCCCTTTATCATCTGTCCTTGTCCAAGTCATTCCAGGGACACTTACCCAGCACATCAGGGTGTTCCAAATAGTCACAGATTCAAGTGCTAACTGTTGATTTTCTTTTGTCTTTATTGTTATGATCTTTGACGTTTGCTGGTGATATTTTGGTGCCACCATTCTGTTTACTTGGCTAAAAAGTAACTGATGAATTAATCAGATTTACAATATGTATTTATTTAATTATTTATTTTAATAAGGAAGAGGTACCACTTTTCAGGGATATGACAAGCATATTTCTCCCAGAAGTAAGTCTCTGAACTCCTAAAATTTTTCTCCTCATTTTGCTACTCATTCTTTGTATAGCCTCCTCAATTCCTTCCACTGCAAAATTCTATTAAAAAGTCTTCTGAGAGCTGTTTGATGATTTTCCAAAACTAAGCTCAGCCATAAAATTTTCAGCTTTTGCACAAAATAGCACAACTAGGTTTATTAGAGTAGGGTGACTTTCATCCTCCTTCACATTGCCTGATGCAAAAATTTAACCAATTACTAATTCATTAGCAAATGCTGTGCAGGAAAAATCTCAACAGCTGATATTCTAATTTTTACATCGGGGATAAGCCTGATTTTTATTCAACAATATGTATTTCCTGTAACAAATTATTTATTTTCATTGTTGTATACAGGAATATATTCCCTCAAGAAAAGACAAAATATGGCAAAGCTGTCCCCTCCTCCACAACTCCCCTGGCACACTACACATACTCTATTAACAAGCATTTTTTTTTTTTTACTTTTTAAAAAATAATCAGGTTAGGTATTTTACATTTTTCCATGCAATTGTTCTAAAAGGCCTTTTCAGTAAGTTAATCAAAAGGCTTACCTATTGAAATTAGCAAACTCATTTTAGTTGAGGGCATGTGTTTATGTGGAGCACACAGTTCCCCACCCTCAGGGATCCTCACGGACTTTGGTTTTGAATATTTAAGCAGTCATACTGGTTATGCCATTCCATCCGTTATTTGCCAGGCTGCACTAATCACATCAAAGCCACTGGAGACATGATTTAATCAGTCCACCCACAGCAAATGTTCTGTAAAGAGTATGCGATCTCTCTAAAAAGACTAGATTTCTAGAATTAAATGATGTAGCCCAAACTTTTTTTAAGAACTCTTTTAAAGATAATTTTGAAAGATGGTCATCCAGCCATTTCTTGTGTATGTTAAGGAGTGGGCAATTTCCTACTAATTTATGGGGCATTTTGTTCCAGTGTTGGGTAGTGCAGAGTCCCTTCACAAATGTGCTAGCTATGGTCCCTGCAAAAGTAGAGCTCAAATCTTCCTTTTTCTCAGGCCTGTTTCTTAAATATTTTAAGAAAAGATTGCTTCTTCAGTATTTGAAGGCAATATAACGGGTGGAATCAACTCTTGGCCTATTGTTGTCTTCATTTAGACTTTTTCAATATTTAGACCAGCTATTCAGAAATGGTGGCTGAGGAAGATTAAACATCTTGAAGGTGACCAATCCAGATTACAATGAGT
The DNA here is from genome assembly GCF_951640355.1 of Cnephaeus nilssonii. NCBI lineage: Eukaryota > Metazoa > Chordata > Mammalia > Chiroptera > Vespertilionidae > Cnephaeus > Cnephaeus nilssonii. The sequence continues at coordinate 30,421,152 of NC_137080.1, forward strand.
TGAGGGCAAAGTGGAAGGAAAGTGCTTGTCATGTTGTGGCAGACCTGGTTGGTCATTGTGATGCTAGAAGCCAGGTAAGGGGAGAAAGGCACAAACCTAGTAGAAGAAAAGATCTGCTGAAACCGGTTTGGCTCAGTGGATAGAGCGTCGGTCTGCGGACTCAAGGGTCCCGGGTTTGATTCCGGTCAAGGGCATGTACCTTGGTTGTGGGCACATCCCCAGTGGGGGGTGTGCAAGAGGCAGCTGATCAATGTTTCTTGCTCTCTATCCCTTTCTCTTCCTCTCTGTGAAAAATCAATAAAATATATTTTAAAAAAAATTTACCAAGCTTTATTAAAAAAAAAAAGAAAGAAAGAAAAGAAGAAAAGATCTGGGAAGCAAAATATTTACACACCCCAAAGACAGGATGTCCCGGCATTAGTTGATCCTCCATACAGCTCCCTGAATGTTTGTACTTGGACCTTGAATAAGCACTGCTGTGGAATTGATAGGTTCTACCAGAGAAAAGAAGTTAATGGTACACTGTGTTGGAAAAACCTGGAATAAATAAAATTAAACAGCTTTCTTTATTGCAGGATTTGTCAGTCTTTAATATATTGTGCTAGATTATCATTCTCCAGTGAGGGGTATAAAACATCTTTCAACCTGACATCTATTTATTTATTTATTTATTTATTTATTTAAGCAACTTAGGTCTATTGGCTCATCTTCATTGTGTACAGCCAGCTTCCATGGGCTTAAGGGTCCTTAATAATTTCCCAAATAATTGAAATAACCTCAGGTTCAAGGAGACAGTTATTCTATGCCAACTCATTGTGGAAAATAAGAATTCATATGAATTACAATAGTTGTTATCAAAACTAGCTGTACATCAGAATCACCAGGGAGAGAGTCTATAAAATATCTGGGCCCTATCTCAGAATAAGAATCTCTCATATGGACACCTGGAGTCTACATGTTTCATAAGTGTCCAGGTGCCTTCTGTTCAGCCATTCTATCGCCATCATGAGGTCATTTGATCTATCTTTATGCAGTGAGCAGTGGAGTAGGGTTAGGAGCTAGGGCTTCTCCAAAGACCTAAGTCACATGTTGCCTGCTACCTGCTCTTGGCCTTGGACAAACACTTTGACCTTACTAAACGTCAACTTCCTCATCTACCTAATAAAAACCTTCCTTATAGTATTTTTTTCTGAGGATAAAAATTCTTTTTGAAGTGAAGTACTTAATTTACTTAATTTGTTTCATGGCTCAGACTGAGTTCTTACACAATACTTGGGAGCTATTGTGATTATTATTTTCATAAGCATGTTAAAGTTAATTAAATATAGCCAAAGAGAATGAATTGTTTAGTACAACTTCAAAGTGATTTTTGTTCAAATCAGGAGGGTCTTCTAAAAGCCAGGTATCTCCTCCCTCCTTCTGCAAAGGACACCTGCAGCTCAAACCAGTTGGCTCAAGGCTCTGTTTCCTTTTTTTTTTTTTTTTTTAAGAAGTCAGGCTTTGACTCTGGCAATGGCACAGGTTCAATACAATTTGAAAAACTCCTGTACATTATGGGATATGTCACTTAACAAAGACTGAAAATTATATTCATGAAGGTGTTTTAAGGATCCCACCCAAAGAGCCCCTTTGCCAGCTGCCGACTAGAAGTTCTGATTCTGCCAAAGTCATTGTTCACTAGATTGTTTCATGGTGCTAATGGTTGGGAGCTCATCAGCTTCTGAGGCAGTAAATCTCATTTCTGAAAACATCCGCTGGGAGAAAAGTCTCTTATGGTGGAAACTCTGGGTCCTGGAAGAGTTTCTTTTCACCAGGACAGAGACAAATCTCTCTGAATTGGTGGGCAGTTTTCTCTAGCTCAAAGAAAGCTCTTCTATGTACTGTTGTCATACTGGGTAGAACTGAAGTTTAATTCTGTTGCTGGGATTCCGTCTATTTAAAGGGATTGAAGGTATGTGTTACTTGCATTGGTTTTTGGAGGACTTGGTGATTTCTGTTATCTCTTTGAAGTGTTTTGGTTGGACTATGAAGAAACAAAAATATTCACAAGTGACAATAATTCAAAGACATCATAATTTACCAAGTACACAAAGGCAAACTTGTCTGAAATGTACTCAAAATCTGGTCAATTTGGCCTTTTTTATTCTCTTGGCTTAATTTATAGATTTTATTTTACAAAGGTCAGTGTTTTTTATATTGTATTTTCTACTTTTGTTCTTTTTAAATTTCTTCTTTGTCATTGGCCTTGTGACTATGTTGTATGTTTTAGTTTGACATACAAAATGCTCAACCTACTTTTGTTTCCTGTAAAGTTTTCCTCCCACCAATGAAAATGTAACTGTAAAAAAAAACCTTGGAGATAAATTTGGTTAATTCAGCTGGTTGTTTTCCATTTTTAAAAGAATAGGCAGGTGCATTTACTGCCATCTGGTGGAGCATTTTAGAGGAAAGAAAAGTTGTAGCTAGATTAGTTAAAACATTAAAAATACTTAACAAAGTAAAATCTCTTAATCGAATCAGAATACTATTTAACTGGAGCCAAGTATAATTAATCCAGGCCTGCTTGGAAGTTAAATTAATCTGAACTGGAGACATAAGTAGCATTTAACCATATTCTTTTCTTCTAGTTACTAATTTATTGTCCCAACATACAGGGCAATATTTATTCATATAAGTCAAATTTTGTTGCTTAGACATGGAGGTAAAAGCCAGGAAAACCTAAACTAAAAAGTTTCTAGTTTAGATTTCAAATTTTTTAATTTTACATATTAATGTTTGTAATCCTCAGTGGATTAGCTTCATTGTTTTTACTTCTTTTAAAAATTCTCACATAAGTTTTATAGGTTGGTCTATTTAACAGCCCAACAAATACAAATTAGGTCTATTTTACTTTGGTATTTCCTTATCATAGATTCATTTTCTTTCCAAGTATTTATTATTATTCCTCTCCTTTGTTCATGAATAAATAGTGAAGAATCTGGTCCCAATGTTGTCATCTTCCTGCCAAACATCTCAGGCAAGCAACTGTACCATTCATTTTCAGGTTATGCCTCAGTAATGACAGGGATTCACTTGTTTACCTAAAATGGTCTTTTATAATTCTGAGACTCTGCGAACTTATGAACAAATTAATTTAAGTTAGTGTGAGCAGTTAAATCCAATAGAAGTGTTAGTGTTTTGCTCATAGCACTAAAAGGTAATAGAAGTAAGTGCCTAGACTTCAACACAGGCTGAACAAGTAGCCTTCACTTAAACCATACCACATGGGCAATTGCCTGGTTTATTATTTATAATTTGTACCCCATTTATTTTTTCTTCTATTTATCAACACAAACGAGTGTGTGTTTGGTTTGGGGGACATAGTCATAAACAAATAAGTAAATACCATTGGGGAAAGATGGAAAAAATAAACATGATTACATATACTTCAGTGATTCATCAATTTTAATGTCTATAAAAATCATCTGGGATTCTTGGATCCTACTCCCTGCGATTCTAATTCAATAGGCCTGGGGTAAAACCACATACCTGTGTTTTCCAGAAGCATTTCAGGTGGTCCTGATGCAAGGTGCAGGGCGCATTAGAAGAAAAGTTGAAATGGGGGATGGATGTTATGAAAAAGGTATGCACAAGTGATAAAGAAACATGAGTGTTCAACTCAATTAGAAGAATTCAGGGAGGCTGGTTAGAGGTAAAGCCAGGGAAGAATGAATCCAGAAAGAGGCTTAAAATTCCAAGCAAAGGAATAAAAATTTCAAATGGGAGAACTTGCCACTTTGAGGGGATAGCAAGTAGTTCAGTATTTCTGAAAGGCATAATTTAGGGATGAAAGTGACCACATATTTAGAAGTAAAGCAAGTGTTTGTACATTTCAAAGAATTAGTCTAATTTGGACAAAGTGTTCTGACCACAATATAATTCATTCAGAAAACAGTAATTTATTTTACAACTGCACATGTCAGGAAATCTAAAATGAAGGAGTTGAAATACTTCATAAGTCAAAGAAGAAATCATAAAAAAAACAAACACAATGACAAAACTGAACTCCAATGAAAATGCTACGCAGGTGTGGAATGGCTGAAGCCTCTCTGAATCTAGTATAGAAACTACATTTCTTTAGATTCTCCTCATCTTGACCTACAAAACATTAAAGAATAATATTTTCTTTTTTTCCAAAAACCACATAGATTAGGTTTCACCTACAAATAATTTTAAATATATGTCTGAATGTGCCTACTCATAAAAAATTATAATTCATCAAAAAACTGCACAAACACTAATTATCTAGTACTACTTTTTTTTTTACAAGCATATATATAGTCTATGGTATCCTGGAATGTTTATCAATGAGGAATTCTAATCTAGCATGATTTCTTCCTTTGTCTCAAAACAGAAATAATTTAATTTGTCAGCCAATAGCTTGCGAAGTAATTCACTTACTTTAAGGATGGTAAACATTTCCAAAAGCAACTGTGAATTTTGAGAAAAACATAGATGCATTTAGAAACAATGGGGAATACAGAGCATTGCTGTCCAATGAATAAAGTTATGATAAAAGAGAGGCTAGGAAATCTGGATTTTGTTCTTTATTCCTCTACTCTGATTTTCTAAGACTTGCAGGGATTTACTTTGATTCTACATAATGTCAAAAACATCCAGATGCAAAATGAAAAAGGTTTTGCTATCCTTTAGACACAGCTTTCATCTATCTGTACTTCAATTTTATCTACACTAAGAAAAGAAATGCCTGTTTCTTACCGACTGAGAAGAGAGTTTCATTAGTTTGAATTCTTTAGCTAAATTGATCCCATTGCATGAACAATATACAACTTCTCCATGGGAAAGAGGGTTTTATTGCCATCATTTTGGACCCCTTATCCTCCTGCTCAAATATAAAATTTACTTCCTACATGAAGTAAGTTTGAAGTAGTTGTAATAATAGAGGCAACTAGGAACAGATTAAAAGAAAAATGAAGGAAAATAGAATTAATACTTATTGAGTTGTCCAAGTGACATGCTATGCCACTTTATGTATTTCATGATGGGAATGCTGATTTGGGAGTCAGAAAAACCTGGTTTCAAGACCAAGCTCTGTCATTCACTGGATTTGAGATGCTAGAGGGCAAACACATATCCATGTCTGGGCCTCAGGTTTATATTTATGACAATGATCCATATTCTGGAGAAATAATCTGACTGAGCCTCTCAAAGCAAGGTATCACTTGGATTTGCACTCAGCCATAGCTGAACTGAACTCTTTGATGGACACATCACACCTAAATCTTACAAAAACTCAATGAAGTCTTACTATACTCAACTTTGAACCAGGCTTGAATAATTGACCCACTAGAGACAATGGCTTTGCCAGTAGACTAAATAATAATTATACTGTATATGCCATTTGCTTCACAAATACTTTTTTTGCTAGGCACTGCAATTGTCATTTATTATGTCAAATTTCAGAACAAAACCTCAAAAGTAGGCATTACTAGCTCTACTAAAGGAAACCATTTCTCACAGAGGTTAAGCAATTGCCCATGAGCAAGTGATTGTTAAATGTCAGAGATGATATTCAAATCCAGGTCTGCTGAAGTTCAAAGCCCAACCTCTTTCTTTCATAGGTTCAAGCCTCAGTGAATTCTTAAGCTTGGCTGGTCGTGTCCCAAGCACCAGGGCCCCTGGCAAAATTGTAATTCCATAGGTTTTCCAAAGTAGTATAAAACTTTTGGAGAGTTCTAGAAGAGTATACTTTACATGCACAAGTATAAATTTGTTTGGAAAAGACAAAATGCTTCCTCAAATGGAATACTAGGCAAAGAGATATAAATGAGTTAACATTTGAGCTGGGCCTGAAGGAAAAGTAGGGTTGACAGGCAGGATGAGAAGTAGAGGTAGATGGGAAAATTGGATATATTCAGGGGGATATACTGAGATGTACTTACCCACTAAAGTAGAGGGAGTTGTAGACAATCATATTCAAGGAAAGGACTGCAAAGCAAGACTGAATGTGTGTCAGTATGTCCCAAACCCTCTGCCAGATTCTTTATAGCTATCATTTCAAGGCCCTTTGAATAAGGTGGGGATTGTCAAGACAAAGGGTGTGTTTGAATTATTTGATGATGAGGAACACTGAAGTCTTTTGAGCAGAATGTAACCAGATCAGTGCCAGGTTTTAGAGAGATTACTCCGTTCATCCTCTGATAAAGATATCAATCATATAGGGAAAGTAGACCTGCTAAAACCAAACAGAGTTCTAATCCATGGACACATGTGAATACTTTGGATATACAAGTGCTTTCCTCTATCTTACTTCCTAGGCAACAATGGGCTTTATTTTCCTTCGGTTTTAGGCTTATTCATTTATTTTTAATTTATGACAATACTTTGAATAAATAACAGCTAATATTTTTTGAGCACTTATTTATGCACTAGAGCCTATTCTAAGTGCCGTTTATATATTTTCTCGATGTATATAAAGGTAGGCAGTAGTCTTACTCGGTAGAAATGGAAACTGAAGTTTAGACAGATTGAGACAGGTGCCCAAGACCGCAAAGCTAGTAAGTGCAGGTGCTGTCATTTGTACTCATTTGTGAATCGGAGACTTTGTTCCTAACTACGGTGGTACAAAGGAACAGGCCAACTGAAGACATACTCTGCCATTTTGAGAAAAACTTTACTCCTTTTTAGTGAAGTGGAAAAGTTGGCTTTTGAGACCTGGATAGTAAATGAACTAACATAATGTTAAGAGCATCCCTGATGTCAGTCAGACGGCTGCACATAACTCTTTAGTAAAGAGCCAATAAAATGGCCCCACTAAGAAGAAAGAAAACTTCAAAAGTCTATTTAAAGGAGGTCCAGGGAGAGTCGCTTTGAAAATAGGAAGTAGGGCCAAATGTATCATCGAAGCACATCAAATACCCATTGTGCTTCCAGAAAATCAAGATCCAGCTGAAATTGCTGAGGAGAATTGCGGAGGAATCTCCGTGCCAGCATCTGGCTGGGACAGCAATGTGGCAAGCTATCAGGTGAGAATGTGCTGGCAGGACTCACTCATTCTGCGCCCCAGTGCAGCTGTTCTGAGCTTAAAGATAAGATTGAATCATTAAACTCAATTTGCTGCTAAGGTGACTTGTTGAGAGCTGAGAATAATTGCAACTGAATCTCAAGTCTCCGTGTTAAATCATCTCTAAAGTGGTGTTATCTGCACTGTCTGTGGCTCCGTGGATAGTCGTGGAGGCCAAAGTGTTCTCATTGTGCTTCCCATAACTGCGAAAGATCGTTCGGTTGTTTCAGGTGGCCTTATGGGGAGTCAGCATTTTGGTGAATTCACCATTGGTCCGGTTTCTGGATATAGAATACTGAAGACCAGTTTATCATTAGAATAAATTGCAGTGGACCTTTATTCATGCTACCCAAATGCACAGGAGGCTGATTTATAAGTTAGAATTCAGTTATTAATTTAAAAACATCAAATCCTTTTTTTAGCGATTTAGAAGATAAATAACAGGAGGTGGGTGGCCATATGGAGATAGCCTAGATTTAGACAAAACTGTTTCTGAGAACCTAATTTAGGTGGATGACCTTGAACAACATCTTAACAGCTCTGAGTCACAGTTCCATCTGAGAAATGGAGGTGATATTATGTCATTAGTTTGACTCTGGACTACTCTGCCCAAGAACAAGAGGCACTGGTTGACTCTGGACTACTCTGTCCGAGGACAAGGGGCTGCTAAGGCTGGTCCCAGCGGTCACAGCTGGGTTATTTAATACACAGGGTCCTGAGAGAAGGAGCTGTTCAGGTATGGGCATTACCAGGTTTCTCAATCTGATGGCTGAACCATAGCAGTTTCAAAGGACCTCTCTATTGCAGAAAACCCTAGACAGTCACATTTTTCACCCTAAACTACAAAATTGTCAACATATTAAATAAGGACATTGGATTCAGAGTCTGGCCACAGGGGATAGAAAAGTGACAACACAAGGCAGAGTAGCCAGGGCAATTTTAAATGGAATGCTGTGCACTGAACCACCTATCATCAATCATCATCATCATCATCATCATCATCATCATCATCACTGGAGAGGAGTCTTTGGTGCTTCTGATCCAAGCCCTAACAGTTGACTCTAATCCCTGCTGTGTGAAGAAACAACGTTTTATCCTTCCTGATGTCTGAATGACTAACTTTGGGCAACTGTCAGAGATCACGTCAGGAATGCAAGGCAGGGTCTATCAGCATTAGAGTAAAAAATAGTAATGAGGCTCTAGGGGAGTTCTGAAAAGCATCCCAGCCTCACAAAGAGCATTTTTACTAGTGCCAAGTAAGGTATCAGCCGTATGTTTAATTCTAAATAGTGTTGGCCCTGCTCCCTCTCTCAATTTCTCAGCCTATGGAAGTTACGTGCCAAGATATCTCTGAACTTATTCCTCTTTCTACCTTCAAGGGATCCTTTTCCTTCTTTCCTTCATTCTTTGATTTGACATTGGGAACCTCTGTTAGGTACCATGATGGTAGTGTAACACCTACTCACCCACATAAAAAATCAATCTCAAACAAAGTGATCAGACCTTGGTAGAATTCACTAATGATTTTGGAAATGTGTGAAAGGAGAGGTTCACATTATTAGCAATTGGAGAAAATAAGTATAAAGGATACTTATCTCAGTCCTGGATAGTTCTTTATTTATTTCTTCCTCCATTCTTCTCCTTCCTCTTTATTTATCTTTCAATTTGAGGTGGGATCACAAGCCCCACAAATTACTCTTTTTCTCAGTCAAAATAGTTCTCTTCCATATCAACTATAAGGTCATTTGCTGGTGTTCACATCCTCTGCTAAGTTATCATAAGAGAACATAAGGTAGTTTTTTGTTTGTTTGTTTTTTAATATATTTTATTGATTTTTCTACAGAAAGGAAGGGAGAGGGATAGAGAGTCAGAAACATCGATGAGAGAGAAACATCGACCAGCTGCCCTTTGCACACCCGCCACTGGGGATGTTCCCGCAACCAAGGTACATGCCCCTGACCAGAATCAAACTTGGGACCTCTCAGTCCGCAGGCCGACGCTCTATCCACTGAGCCAAACTGGTTTCGGCTTTTAAATTTTTTTTGAAAAAAATATATTTTATTTATTTTATAAGGTAGTTTTTGAGGAACATTTCCTCCCTAAAAGAAATTCTTATGTGACCAGTAAAGATAGTAAAACAAATTTGACTTTATGGACTAGTGACCAGGATACTGGTGCTTAAATGATTCAGAATCTCTCTTAAACAATGCTAAGTAAATACTTTACAGGTTTTTTAAAAAGCCAATTCTTTTCTTAATTCTAGCAAATGTCTTTACTAGTCTAATGTTACTTAATGACAGTCAAGTAGTCAAGTTTAGCTTTTCTTACATTCATTGTATTTCAGGTGGATGTCTTAGCATGTAGATTTTAGAAGATACACTGTTCTCATCAGCAATACTTTCAATATATCTATGATAGTAAGATCCTCTCTAGAACGAATCCCAAGAGAACAGCAATTCTTTTATCTTATTCTCTGTTTGGTTCTGTTTCTGAGAATGACTTTTAACCTTCTCCTTTGATTCTGAGAATGGCCCTTACATAGAATTGGTGACTCCCTATGCCCTGGCCATTGTTTCCAGGAAGTATTTTGACAGTAACTTTTGGTCAAACTAATTGTTTCTGTCAGTCTCAATAGAAGCCCAGTTGACAGGGATTCAGAAATGTCACTTTTGATTTTGTTGTGCAAAAAACAGTGATTAGAGTAACCAAAATTCCTGGTGTGACTCTGCCAAAAACAGTCTGTCCTGTGTAGCAATGCAGTTCACTTTTGATATGCCTCATCATGATGGTGGCCAAGTGTATTTTTAATAAAAGTTATCTTATTTGACCACATTAAAAACAAAAATCTTTTATAACTGAATTAGTATCCAGGTATTGAAAGCAAGGAAAAGGAAGGTAAGGAATAAGTAGAGTAGCCAGTAGATTAGGACAAAAGTTAAGTAGACTTAATGTACATTAAAGTTTAAACATAAAACTGAATTTTTGTAGAAGTTTTCTTCTGGTCTATACCTATAAACCTTTTGGGTGGATTCAAGTAATTTGTATATATTTTACCTTAGTAGACCCTGGAGTTGGGAAATGTCTGTGGAGACAGTTGTTGTAGCATCACAAAAGGAAATATGAATATAATGCAGAAAACTGCTCAAGTATGTCCAACAATTTGCTGCTGCCAATGAACCAGGGTGAAAGCAATCCTTTCTTGTCATCACTGCAGTTTGAATGGTGCATTCGCTGGCCAAAACTTTGTGAGTATATGTGTGTTTTCTTGGGGTGGGGGGAGATTTAAATAGAAAAAAGTTATTTGGTGGTAGATTATCCCATTGGTGGATTCATGAATACTAATGGCTGTGCTGCATTTCTCTAGGGGAGAAATGAGTAAGACAGGACCAGGCTGTGTGCTGGGGCAGGATGAAAAAAAAACCTGGCTGAGACAGCAAGACTGCTTGCTTCCTTTCTGCCTCTTGGGAAGGAACCAGGCGACCAAGTCATTGAGTGAGTGGGAACCTGAAATTCCTGCCCTGCTGTTATGACCCTAGTACCGTGGTCAGCAAACTGCGGCTCGCGAGCCACATGCGGCTCTTTGGCCCCTTGAGTGTGACTCTTCCACAAGATACCACGGCCTGGGCGAGTCTATTTTGAAGAAGTGGCGTTAGAAGAAGTTTAAGGTTAAAACATTTGGCTCTCAAAAGAAATTTCAATCGTTGTACTGTTGATATTTGGCTCTGTTGACTAATGAGTTTGCCGACCACTGCCCTAAGAGATGGGTATGGCACAGCTATCCTTTTGGAAAGAGTTCTTCTCAGGGTCAGGGGGTGCCTGCTGGGTTTTTAAGAAGGAAGCATGGCACAAGCTGATACAAAAAGTTCTTCTTGAGATGGGTAGAACGAAGAAGGACCTTAAAACCGCAGCTCCCCTAGCTAGCTAGCTGAACCCTTGGGGCTGGTTTCTTACCTTGCAGAGAGCTAGATAGTCACAGAAAAGCAAAGATCTTAGTAGATGGGACATTGAGGCTGGTTCTTTGTGTGAAATCGAGTAGATAGGGAGTTCTAACTTGATGCCCATCAACTAAAATTCCTTTCTGAATCCCCGGGAATATTTCTAGACCATGTCACACAGTTAGAAGGCCTCCTAATATACCAAGGGCCTGCATTCCAGCGGTTCAGAGCTTGAGTGGGAGATATTCATGCAAGCATAGATCCAAGTTGTAATTACCAGAGAAGTACAATTTAAAAAAATATCCTATTTAATAAAGAGGAAATATGCTAATTGACTCTCACACCATTGCAAAGATGGTAGCACCCGCAGCCAATAAGGAGGAAATATGCTAATTGACTGTCGTGCCCTCAAAGATGGTGGCACCCACAGCCAATAAGAAGGAAATATGCTAATTGACTGCCACGCCCCCAAAGATGGCGGCGCCCACAGCCCTAAGATGGCGGCGCCCAGTCCCTACCAGGGTGCATGCCTCCAGAGTTCCCCAGTCCCCTCAGCCACCCAGCTGCCCAGGGCTGGCCCGAGGTACAGGCAAGCCTTGGATGGTGGCTGCCCAGCTGCCCAGGGCCACCCAAGGCTCAGGTAACCAGGGCCGGCCGAGGCTTGCGCTGCCGACAGTGGCAGCAGCAGAGGTATGATGGGGGCATCGCTTTCCCCTGATCGCCGGGTCACCTCCCACCCCTGAGGGCTCCCAGACTGTGAGAAGGGGCAGGCTGGGCTGAGGGACCCCGCTCCAGTGCATGAATTTCATGCACCAGGCCTCTAGTATATACTAGAAATATGAATATATCTATAAGAGAGAGAGAAACATTAATGATGAGAGAGAATTATTGATTGGTTGCCTCCTGCACTTCCCCCACAACCCAGGCATATGCCCTGACTGGGAATTGAACCATGATCTCCTGGTTCATAGGTTTATGCTCATTTCCTGAGCCACAGTGGCCCGGCCAGAGAACTACAATTTTGATACAGATTACCATAGATTGATTTTAATGTATTGCGAATTAAATTACATACCTCTGCATAGAAATTAAATGGTGAATTCTTAGAATTAGCTCAGGTTGCAATATCATCTTTATACGGGCTTTTTGTTCTTTTTCTTTTTGATCCTAAAGAAAAGAACACACTCTCTTCTTGTCCCTGGGATGAATTTCTTATGACCCAGGTGTACAGCTTGTCATGTAGGAAGGAATATATTATTGCAACCATACACATCCTGCTTTATTGCCTGGGATACCAAATAAGATCATATTCTTTTTCATATTCAAACTAGATGATGCTGAGTCCCTATACCACCTGTTGCAGGACTATCCATTTTCTTTGTCTGGGATCTCTCTCTTGTGATGACTGCAACAACCTCAGGGATATGTTTTTAGCCCAAGTTAATCCAAGGGTCAGGCCTGGTTACTGTTTGATTTTTTACTGTATCTCCGTCTTCTATCTCCAAGCACACTTCAAGAGTCATGGGAAACTGGACAAAGGTGAAAGTGTGCAGAGAAATTTTCCAGAAGCTGGGAGAGATCCTGGAGAGGCTGAGGACGTAGTCTTCCCCGATGACTAGTTCAGCCACTTGATACAACTACTTGGCTCTCATTTTAAGCTCCTGCAGCACTAAGAGTGAGATTAAAGAATTATGTTGGCATTTTGAAATTGTCTCTTTTAAATTCTCTGAGTCCAGTGTAAAGTTTTCTTCAGATAAATTGCTTCATTAGCATCTATCCATGTACACAATGTTTTTCAGACTTTAAAAATAAAAGATGTCAATGTTGAGGTAATTTATCTGATTGGGAGATTATCTTGCCCCTGAACTACAAATCCAAAGAAAGCAACAAAAAGAGAGTAGTTAAGCAGACATACATGTTATGTGACTCCGGGGAGTGCCCTCTGTCACGAGGCCTGGGGGAAAATATTTTCTTATGCCTCACAAAGGTGAGAGACTTTATGGAGAACTTTGATCAGTTTGATTCAACTTTAAGATGTTAGGACTTCTGAGTTCCATATGTTTCTGTGGTCATCAAGAAATCCTTGCACAGAAAAGTTTTCATCAAAGGCAGCTGAATCTGGAATTAGTATAATTCACCCTCCTATCTGATGGGATGGCTCTAGAGGAAGATGTAGGTATAGACAGGGAAAAAAGAAATAAGTTGAGAAGTACTTTAATAACATAAATAACTAATATTTATATGCAATTGAAAATAAAGTTACATAAGAACAAAACCCTGTCTTTTTCATTTCTGAATTCCCCCTCAGTGACCAACTAATCTCTAACTAGTGTGGTTTTGAATGTCCATATATTTCCATATTTGCTTTTGAATTATTTCCCAATTTCTTTACACTATGTTTGCAAATAAAATCCTCACTTTCATTATATAGAAATCAACTCCTCTAAAAGGTAAATTTTGGGCAATTTGCTTTATTAAAACAGAATTCTCAGTCTGTGTGTCCATGCAGCAAAGGAGATAAGGCCTCTCTTCCTCGTCTCCCCTCCTTCCTGCCCCTCCCGCTTCTTTTCTTCCTGTCATATTGCTTTCTGCCATTGGGTGGAAATTATAAAAAGACTGATTCAGAAAAACACAGCCTTTTAATATTTTGACTTTCAAAATATATGTGAAATCTTCAGGGGCCAGGCCAGACTTGAATAGGGGCATTGCCTGATGTCCATGGGGAGGTGAGAATCCCCTGGCTATGAAGCCTGCCTCCTCCTCTGTTTCCCACCCCTCAGTCAAACTCTCTAGGACAAAGATGCTTTTCTATTCATTCCTAAATTTTCCTTTTATTTACCTTCGTAAGTCCTTTATTTTGCATAGAGATGAGGAGATGTTTTACTGTTCATATCACTGTCACTTGCCAGGGAACTGATTTATCATATGTGACACTAGAAAAAATAAAACACTAATTTATATTCATGAAGTTCTTGTTTGTGCTTTCTAAATGGATATAATACGATCAGTCTATCTAGGACATTCCTGAGGCCTGTCATTTTGTGGCATCTTATTTCCAACATTAGTAGGAAAAAAATAGTATATGAAAGGTAAAAATACTACAAATAAAATTGTATTAAATAGTTTTCAGAAAAATAAAAATTAGAAGAATTACTAAGTGATGTTTTAGTTTCTAAATTTAATTCTGTAATACCTCAGTATATGGAACAGAAAACATTGGCCTGAAATATGAGGATTATCACAATGTTTCTCAGGTGCCAATGAATATTTGTATTGAAAAAAGAGCAAACAGAAATCAAAAAACACTTGCCAGTAGTAACTTGGCTCATTCAACTAAAGAAATCTGCAAAACAGAAAAACCTCACCTAAGAACTTACAACACACCAAACCTCTCTTGTTTTTACATGTCCTGTACGTTTTTACCATATCACACATCTCAACTAAACCAAAAAACAACATCCATCCTTTTAAGTTTTCATTCTTTAAATGAATGCCATAATATTCGAGATCTGCTTGTGAAGACAGATGAGACCAAGTAGTTTCAACATCACTTCCTTAGAACAAGCTCCCCGAGGTTCTAGATTTAGCTAAGCATGCTCCCCTGGCATGTTCTTCTGAAGCCCTCTGTCCTTCCCCGTCATAGACTTTGTACAATCGCAATGTAGGCAAATATTTCCTGGCTGCTCACTATTATCCCAAGCCCCATGGTGGAGATGCTGCATGGTCCTGTTCCCACTGTACACCCAGAGCTGACCACAAGACTTCCCTCATATAGATACTGTACTTGCTCAAAGAATAGGTTGACTAAGGAGTTGTGATCTTCACAATCATCTTTAATGCACTTGAAGCATTTAAAGTTTCCATAAGTACAGAGGGATTGCTTCCTCTGAAGGGACTTGGCTTTGGGGTCAACCTACTAAGCTGGTCCAGGGTGTCACAGCATTGGATTTTGTCAGGGGTGAATGCTCCTTTGTATTTGCAATTATAACCTGGAATTAAAAATGGTGAGTAATGTGTAGCTAGAGTATTTATGTAATGAGGCCACAACTGGATTTATTCTGTGACAGCTTTTTTAACTTACAGCAGAAGCTAAAAGCTGAGGAAAATAACAATGCCGTCTACCATGGAGATGAGAGCAGCCATTACCAGGAGCTGAGCAGTCATAGGAAGCTTCATTCAGAGTTGGAATCTAATACTAAACAATTTCCTATCTCGGCAGGGCAGAACCACATAAACTGAAATAGGGTAAGAAACCCTTTTGAAGGGTGAGCTTGGAAAATATCCTGTTGGTAAAAATACCAACTAAGTGGCTGACAGGTCTAGTTTTCTGGAATGTTGAATGCTGGCTTTCTTAAAATACCACTATAAAAAGCCTGATGGTCCGGCAAATCTGAGACTATTATTCACAAAGTCAAGGAGAAGGGAGGGAAAAGTCAGGATAATGTTGAGGCTTTAAAGTCTGGTTTAAGGGTTAAAATTGGGACAGAATCATGATATAATTAAAATTAATGCTGTACTCAACATGGGAGTACAGATATCCAGGGTATGGAAACAAGTTAATTGTCTGTCAATGGATGAATTTATCAAAAACGTGATATTTAAATAAAATGAAATATTATTCAATGTTTAAAAGAAGGAAAATCCTGACATTTGTGACAACATGGATGGACCTTGAGGGCATTGTGTTAAGATAAGCCAGACAAAGAAAGACAAATACCACATGGTGTCTCTTATATGTGGAATCTAAAAAAAGATTTAAAAAAGCCAACCTCATAGAAACAGATAGTTGAAAAGTAGTTGCCAAGGGCTGAGGGAGTGAGAGAAAATGGGAGAGTGCCGGGGTTCTTTTCCCAGCATTACAAAGGGGTTCAGCAATCTGGAGAAAGGAGCTGATGCTTAGATTCAATAAGAAGTCCAAGGACAAAAGATAGTTTTGAAAGTCATTGGGGGTCAGAGAAGCTTCAGCTAAAGGAGCTAAAAACTACCCTTTGACTCAGGGCCCAGTGCTATTTATTAACACAATTTGTCCTAAGGCAAGGTGGAGATAATACACTTCAAAGGGTTGGGTTTCAGGTTGGGGAATAGCCTACAGCTGTTCAAGTGTTTGGCAACAGGAGGCAATAACATGCAGATTAAGATGCTCTGAGCTGTCTGGCAGCAGACAATAAGGTTTGGGGGAAATGCCCTTTAGCCGCTCCAACAGATAATTACATGTGTGGCTAAGCCCTTGTTGAGCTCCCAAGCTTCACCAACCTTTTAGTGAAACTCTTATAATTATGACATGTTGGAATTGGTCCCCGGCAGGAGAGTCTGGTAAAGGATATCCATTTTAGATATATAATGTCTGAGGGTCTACTGTATAACAGGGTAACTATAGTTGATAACACTGTATTGTAGAATTGAAATTTTCTAAAAGAGTAGAACTTAAATATTCTCACCAAAAAGGGAGGGGTAACTATGTGAGGTTAATGAACTTTATAGGGGTATCCTTTGACCATATATACATATATCAAATCATCTTATTGTATACTTTAAACACAACATTATTTTCCCATTATACCTCAATAAAGCTGAAAGAAATAAAATAAAATTGGTGGGTACAGCAAGGCAAGGGTTTTATGGTAAGGTTTTTAAGAATCTTGAAGAGTTAATAGTCATTAGATGCTATCTATTGAAAATCTGGACAGTCTGATACTAGGTGAAATGGGATTGTGGATAAGTTTCCAAAATGAACAATGACAGTACCTGCAACTTTGATCTTCATGGGCCATGATTTCCTGCAATAGTGAAGTGCTATTGACAAAGACAGTGGGATAGTTAGTTCCTGTTAAAAGTGAACAGTGACCTGCCTGAATGTCAATATTTTCAGGTCTCTGCTCTTCTTAATCCATGACACTCTTCTTTTTTAGCAAAAGGATACCCCTTGCAGGAGCATTGGGGAAATATTTACTTCAGCACAAAATTGTTACAGTCAGCAGTGGGAACGGGTGTGATATCTACCTACTGCATCATGAGCAAGACTTATTCTTTATCCTCTATTTCAGCGTGAACATTAGAGCTCATGACTTTAAATCCCGTCATTACAAAATTTCTAATGAAATAAATATAGAGTACTAAACAAGTACTAAATCAGAAAAGGAGGGGGAAGTGGCAGATGCTATGTGTTTAATTCATGTACTTAGGGACTTCCAGAAATATTTGGGGGTGTGTGTGAAATAATTTATAGTGTGAACAGATAACATAAATTTATAAGCTTAGTTATTAATGCATTATGCATGGTATAATACTACACGCCGTATGATATTTCTGATAGGTATAGGAAGAAATGCTATTAAGTGGACCAGCTATAATTTGTTTTGTCTTATTATGTGCTTGGTTAAAAAATGTTCATTCTCATAATCAAATGAATACCAGATGAAGGGAATATTGTGATTCAATTCTAAGATATAACAAATGTTTCTAATAAAATGCAGATTTAATTTTTGGAAAACATATTGCAACTTAGAAAAATGCATTAAAATGCTAAGCAGAATTCTAAAGAGAAAGTCCGTATGTCAAGGCCCTTCCACAGAATGGAAGGCTAGCAAATCCTCCTGACCTGCTAGAGACAGGAAAGATGCGTTACAACTCTAATAGTTACAAAACTGTGTGAACACATGCCTGACTAATGAGACTGATTGTAGCAACTGCATCATCATTATTTTAAGCGATTTAGAGTAAGGTGACCAGATTTTAACATTGGTAAAGCGGGACACCATTGACGGGGGTGAGGGTCTTTTTTTTTTTTTTAATAATATATTTTATTGATTTTTTACAGAGAGGAAGAGAGAGGGATAGAGAGTTAGAAACATCGATGAGAGAGAAACATCGATCAGCTGCCTCTTGCACACCCCCTACTGGGGATGTGCCCACAACCAAGGTACATGCACTTGACAGGAATCGAACCTGGGACCCTTGAGTCTGCAGGCCGACGCTCTATCCACTGAGCCAAACTGGTTTCGGACGGGGGCGGGGGGGGGGGGGGGGAGAAGGGGAGTTCTTGATTAAAAATTTGGTCTATATTGTAATCGCTTTTGTTTTTTTTAATAAAAGGAAATTCACTTCTTAGATCATCGTTGAATTTGCATGCTCTTTTCTTACTCATTATGTTAAAAATCTAAAAAAAATAATTTAAAATTTATTATAAATTATTATATACATATTGCTTAAAAACACAGTAAGTGGGTACATAATTACATGAACATATTTTATTGTTAGTTTATAAATTAAATTAATTTGATTGTTATAAAGTAACTATATTTTAAAAATTATTTTAATTTTAATCCTATATTTCTTTCTAAATAATAACAATACTAACTTGTATTATTTTTCCTCTGAATTTGCCGTAATGTAAGTCGTAAGTGTCGCTTTCAAGGCCGGCGCTAGACTTTTTGCCGCAACTATAAAATATAAATAATACGAGTACTGTCTGCTAAATTCAAGAAAATTTATGTATCTATGAAATAAATAAATAAATTACTTACCTAAATTATCTGAATAGCTGATTTGTAATGACATCACTTGTTTAACTAGCTTCCTAGCACGCAGTACGATGTGTATCGTCTGAGAGACAGTTACAAAATGTTTTCGTCGTTGCCAATCCCAAAAAATGCCATTGTTCATTAAGTCCAAACAATGGTGGTCGAATTCTAACAACTGATCAACAATGCGAACTTTGATAAGCAGTTCTCGATAATCAGTTCTCAACAATTATTTGTTATTATTAAAGTTTAACATTATAAAATTAACAAAAATAATATAAAACTCATATCCTGGCTAAATAGCCACATGACCGCTGAAAACCGTATATTCCCTTCCCGTTCTCCCACCGTTCCCTAGCTTGTCGTGCATTCTTTCCAAAAATCAGGACTTTTTTAAAATGCCGCGGGACGCGGGACAAATTGTTAAAAATCGGGACTGTCCCGCCAAAAGCGGGACGTCTGGTCACCTTAATTTAGAGGGAACTGAGCTGACTGGGATACTGGTGCAGTCGTGTGCTTTCTTGGACCTTGCAGGACTCTTCTTCTTCCCCCAAATGCTTCCTTCTGCGATGAAGGTGATGAATCTATGTACAGCAGGCTCACAAATCGAATGCCCCACTGAAACTCAATATAAGACAGTGAAGTGGACCCCAGTAAGATTATGAGTAGCGCTAAGGACTGTGGGTAACTGGTGATAGGAGCAGCAACAACAGAGATCTGGTTGTTTGTCACCTTGTAAGAATATGAGCCAAATGTGCCAGAGGTTTTGTTACCGGGAAACCCCTGGGTGGGCTCGGGCTTCCTGTCACTGTGTCCAATAACAAAGACAGGGTTGGATCATGTTAGGTGTTTATTGAGAAGCCTAGCCAACCAAGAAGACAGGGTGCCTACAAGCATTCAAATCCTGTCCTCCAGCCAGGTTCAGCGGACAGGATTATAAAGGGGAAGGGGCTGGGGTGAGGCAGCCTTGGAGGTCCACAGACATCAGTTATTGTCCTCTAGTGATCAGGTGATGAGACAAGGTTGATGAGATGAAATTTAGACTCCTGGTGGGTCGGTCTGACCCTGCTTATCGGTTCTGCTTGATGGAGTCACAGCTGAGTCACCTCCTCAATTGCTTCCCACAGGTCTTGAAAAGGAAACTTAGAAAAAACTTAACCCCTTATTCACATAAGTATATGTGTTCTAAGATTTAAAATAATATGATTATTTTTCAGATTAATTCAGGTGCTCTATTTATCAGATTATAAATCCCCCTATCAGTTTCCATGCTTCAAGAAATTCTGGCAAATCAGATTTTTAAATATTAGTTTCCTATTTATAAAGCATATTTTAATTATAAAAAAAAAATCTACAGATTGAACTTTGCCTGTGGGCCTTATCTTTTTTTAAATAGCTAAATTCTAAAGACATAATAGCCAATATAATATCCATTTTGTCCCTTGTCCCTCTCATTATGTCAGATAGGTGACCATGAATGCCTTTTAATTTGAAGAAGAAAGCCCCACGCCGGCCTAGAGCATCCTTTACTGCCTATAGCAGGATGTGAATTTCCATTGTTAGTTGCATATTATTTTTTTAGGACAGAGGGACCTTTAGTTTCCTGCTAAACATTAGAATATATCTGATTATCACCTTTGTGAGGTAATCAAGGAAATCTAATTCACTAAAACTTCTGCTGAAACTGACTAACGAATGGATTATGGGAGAAAGCAAAGCTTTTGGGAAATGGTTCTACTATGTAAAAAAAAAAAAGTCACTTGTTTAAAATGCAGATCTCCTGGCTGCAACCTGGGAGATTCAGATTTTTAGAATCTAGAGAGGAGGCCCAACTGCATGTCTAAAGAGCACTCCTGGGTGATTCTCAAGCAGGTAGTTTTTAAAAATAAACAAAACTCAACTTTAGTGTGCATGAGGTCACCCAGAGGGCTTGTTATAAAACAAACTAGTAGCCCTGCACACGAATCCGTGCGCCAGTAGCTCTCTGATGGGCCTGGCCACTCCTCGCCCGCTGCCCAGAGGCTCTCCACAGCCCAGGACACTTGCCATGTCGCCACAGCGATGATGCAAGCATTCTGCCAGGCTGCTCACGCTGCCCGCTCTCAGCAGCTGCCCCCCACCCCACCACCACCACCACCACCACCAGGTCTGGGGGACTCTGGCGGAGCTGAGAGGATTGGGCGCCGCCATCTTGTGGCTATGGGCGCCGCCATCTTTGTGACAAAGTGGTGGTTAATTTGCATATTCCCCTTTTATTAGATAGGGTTGCTAAGCCCCATTGCCAGAGCTTCTGATTCAGTGGTTCTGGGGTGGGGCCTGAGGATGTGCATTGCTAGCATATTCTCCTTTAATGCTGCTGCTGCTGCTGCGGACCAGGCACCACACTGCATGCAGGCAGGTTACTGGAGGGGCCCATGGGAGCCCTGGCAAGAGTACGCAGGAGCTGAAAGTGAGGATGGGAGAGGCTGAAATAAATTCATCTGCTTCCTAATGTTGCCATGGATCTGGTGCTGGAGCCTGAACTTAATTGCAATGCAGACTTTGCAGCTGGTTCATTCACTCTTCAAATATTTATTGACACTTGTCATGTGCCAGATACTATGCTAGATAGGCATAGGTCCATAAATTATTTACTCGTTAAATCGCTAATTAATTAATTCAACAAATACCTATTGAGCATCTACCATTATCCAGGCCATGGGCTAGTTGCTCGTAAGAATTAAGAGCCAGCAACTCTTGGCTTCACTGCTGTGATCCATATTCAGAAGGTGGCTTGAAGAAAAGGTTGGTCCTCAGCCCAGCTGGCGTGTCTCAGTGGTTGAGTATTGACCAATGAACCAAGAGGGCACATACCTGGGTTGCGGGCTCAATCCCCAGTAGAGGGCATGCAGGAGGCAGCCTATCGATGATTCTCTTTCATCGCTGATGTTTCTTTCTCTGTCTCCCTGAAATCAATAAACATTTATTTAAAAAAAGAAAATGTTGGTTCTTTCTGGGCAGAATAGAATGATAGAGCTGGTTTATTGTACTGTCCTGTGGGAACGATGTTTTGCACAGGGCCCTGGAGCTCAGAGCGGGAGACCCTGTCTGAACAACACTGACAGCTCTGGTCCTGAGGGCCCAGAGAGGACGCAGAGCACTTTCCTGTTACAAGCATCCAGGCTTCCCACCATCAGCTCTGTGCTGGGCAGCAGGACCCCAGACACTTTTTGTGGAAATAGTGCCTTGCCCGTGAAGACAAACACACGAGACAGGCTGTCAAGGGCTGCTCCCATGCAGCAGTCCTGCATGGTTTCCTGGAAAACAGCCCACAGGCCCCACAGGAGACCTGCCCTTTCTCTGCGTGCAGACAGTGGGTGAAAGGGTAGGCGGGTCAGAGCACAAATATCTCTAAAGTTATAGAGGCAGCTCCATATGACCCCCATTGACAAGTAATTGCTTTTTAATGTAAAAGCTAGGCCTGGAGGAGAACTGGGAGTCTCCTGGTAGCTCTCCTTGCTTTCTTGGGTTCAGACCTCTTTTTACAAACGTGGTACATTGATGTTGAAGACAAAAAGGGGCTCCAATCCAGTCTGGCTCTTTCTCTTTTTCTTTCTTCCTCAGTTTCCCGAGTCAATCCATTTTTACAGAGCCTAAATAGTACATTATTATTGAGGGAACACATGCTGAGAGCTTTCAATATGGTAAATGGATTGGTTACATTGGCTTCAAAATATAGATCATTTCCTTGAGACATCATTGTGGTTTTCTAATATTATACAAATTTTTAAAATCACAACTATTTAATGAGCAATACTTAAACTGAAAACTCCTTGGTAACTGAAACTGGCTAATTCAGCCCTATATCTCTCCAATACTTGCACATAGTGGACACTCAGTGTATGTTTGTTGACTATATGATAGAAGGAGAGAATGAATGAGCATTGCGAGTATGGAGGAAGCAGGCTCAGGGAAGTGTGGGGATGTCTCGAGGTCTTCTTGCAGCAGAAGCGGGTGAGAAGCTGTCTGTTGCCTGCCAGGGCAGCGTTCACCCACTGCCTCTGCCAGAACCCCGCCGCTCTCACTGTTAAGTACAGATGCTTACTCTCAGTTACTAAAGTTGAGATTTGAAGAGTCCAGGGAAAAGTGAGCTGTTTCCAGAATAATACATATTTTAATGTAAGTTGAAATTAAAAAACAATTTATTCGGGAGATAGTTTTTTTCCTCTAGGGGACAGATGTAAGAGGAAAATTGGACAGAAAATTTAATTTATAATCCTAGACTCAGGTAAGGATTTTCATAAAAACTCTAAATCCTATTAAAGCCGCTTTAGGGAAACATATGCACACCTTTTACTACAGATCTTTTAATTGACTTGATAAATTGAGTTCACCAGGAGGTGGTGTAATCTCTGTAAGGCTGGAAGGAGGAATATTTAATTTCCATATCTGCTCAAGAAACTATTTAAACTCAGAATACTTATCCTTATGGCTGGGAAACAAGGATAATGTGACACTAGTGAGTATAAAAGCTCAAGCAGTTCTAATAATTCTCTGTTTATCTCCTCCGTGCTGTATCTCATTTAGCAGACCGCTCCGGTCTCAAGCTGCCATGGCACCATCTAGTTCTGCCAACTGTGTCTCTGAAATACCTCCCAACCCCATTCCTCTTTTCCATTTCCTTTGGCCAGATTTACGTGCCCACCATCTCCCTTTTTCTTCTCCTTCACACTACCGTTAGCTCTCATTTGAAACACAAGACACATTATGCCATTTCCTAACACCCTAATACAGCTCTTCACTGCACAGTGTGAAGTCCCAATCCATAGCCAAGTGTTCAGGGCCCCCTGCAGCTCTGCTCCAATTACTCTTTCCTCTCCACAAACTCCATTCCAGCCACGCTCAACTACTCATGGTCCTTCTTCAGATTATAAAACGAGAAAGACGGTACAGTGTAGCTGTTAAGAGCAGGAGCTCTAGGGGTATGCTGCCTGTGTTCAAAAGCCCGTTCTGTCATGAACTTGGTGACCTTGAGTATTTGTCACTTCTCTGAGCCTCCATTTTTTCTCATCTGTGAAACGCATAATGATAGAACCTCCCTGGGGAGGGTACCAAGAGTTTAACCAGAGACAACACGTGTAATATGTTTGGGGCAGAGCACATTAGTCACCATTGTCATCTTTCCCGTTGTTGCTCATGGTCCCCTCTTGGTGCCCATGGGATCACACTCACCCTGTGGCGAACTGTTTACTTACCACTTCAGAAACCAGCAGCAAACGGATTATTTTTCTGGATTCCTGCAGCACTTACTTTTTGTGCCTTGAGTTGTAATGAGTACTTGGCTATCTTCATATCCTCCCCCGAGGATGAACTCCTGGAAAGCAGGAACACTGTGGTCATTTTCCATCTGCTGTGCCAGCCAGGGCTTAGCACCTGGGAAATGCTCATCAAATATTTGGTGAAGCAGAAAAAAACTTAGCTGTGAGACATTCAAAGCCCTTTATGAACATAAAAAAACAAACAACAAACACAACCAATCTGATTAGAGACTACTACTCATTCACCTTATATAAAAGCTAATTTCACTCATTCAACAAATATTTATTGAATGTCTACTATTGCCAGGCACTATTCTTAGCACTGGGATACAACAATTAAAAAAAAAAAAAAAAAAAACGGGTAAATTTTCTACCCTCAAAGAGCTTCTATTCTAGCAGATGGAAACAGTTAATAAACAACATGAAAAAGCTAATAGTGCTATGGGTAAAAAGAAAGCAGGAAGAAAGGTAGATGAAAAGTTGCTATTTTACATATGGGTGGCCCAGGTAGACCTCATTGAGAGTGTGACATTTGAGCAGAGATGTGGGAGAAACTTGCAGCATTGGAGCGGGGAGGGGGAGCTCTCAAAACAGAGGGAATGGCCAATGCCAAGGCTTGCCTGGAGAGTTTAAGGACCAGCAATGCAGATGTGTGGCTGCAATGGTGTAACCCCATGAGGGAGTGGTGAATGTGAGGTGAGGTGATTGGAGCTGGATCTTATGGAACCTCTGGGGTTCACCGTGTTTGAATGTATTTCTCTATTCCCTATCCTCACCCCATCAAAGGCTACCCTTAACATGAGTCTCTTCATTTCCATTAGAGAAAACTTTAGGATCCAGTTCATAGTCTGCTTTCCTTTCCATCTTTTGAACATTAGTTCTATATGTTTTCAACACCCATGTAGACAAAACATCCAATGATGTAACAACACAACTGGTCCTCTTGCCTCAAAATTACACTCCTCTGTTAAATGCTGAAAATCTGCCTTCTTCATTCTTCGTGGCAGAATGCCTCAATGTGGCTGGAAAGAAACGTGCACACCTGACCATGCCTAATGAAGCTGCTTCAAACTGGTACCCAACATGAGGGGATTACTGAACCTGCCCATTGACCTCTTATTTCTCCTTCTTAAAAAATCTTGTTTTCCTTGCCCTCAGTTGAGGATGGCCTGCAATCAAAACAGGAAGGCTATTCTGCTTTCAATACTTATTTTAATTTTTTAAAAAGTTATTTTCATATCATTACATGTACAATATCAAAATTCTAAAGGTTAAAACAGGGTGTTAAGAGTGAAAAGTAAGTTTACGGAGCTGTCCCTGCAATACCCAGTTTCCATTTTAGAAGATAATCCTTTTTTCAAATTTCTTATGTCTATGTGGAGGTATGCTGTATAGCAAAAGTAAAAGCACTTGTGTGTGTGCCTATAAATACAGCTTGTAAACATGTGTGTATGCAAACATTTGGAATAACATTATATACACTACCTTGCATCTTGAGACTTACTACATAACAGATCTGTCTCATTACCTTCAATGAAGTGGGAATCTCAGCGTTAAATCAAACACTGGACCAGTGAAATATTTTCACTTCTCTTAATTAATTTCCTCATTGTAAAATGGGGATGATGATAACAATCACCTACCATGATTTTTGTAAGGATTAAATGAGACAATACTTTGTGAAGCACTTGGCATAGTGCCTGACATAGTAATTGCTCACTAAATATTACAATATAATATTGTAATCAGCTCTATTATTCTAGTAATGCTGCTGGTTAAGTACCATCAGGAGAGCAATATGTGAAATCTATTATTTTCATTCACCACTATTATTAGCTTTAATAGTAAAAAATGGCCTTAAGGTGACTAATTTTCTCAATAAGTAAGCTCAAAGATCATGCTGGCTTTATTATGTTTTTAATTAAAAAGGTATTTTACTTTACCAGTACTTTCCCATTTGTAAAGCAGGGAGTGGAAGGAACATCCAAAAATTGCTTAGAGCTCCCCCATCCAAATATAACCATTGTTGCCGTATGTATTTCCTCCTGGGAGCCTTTTGTACACACACATTGTTGGGGGGTAGTTAGTGATGGCGGTGACCCTGATGTTAAATCTGCTACTTAGTGCACTTTCTCAGGATCACAGGCCTGAGAAAGTGCAGATTTCAAAGGACCTGCAAGGAAAGAAGACAGGTTCAACCTGAGTCTGGAGCTAAACCAGAGCCCCAAATGAAGACACAGGCGAGACTCTATTAGTGTCAATCCTGCAGGGGACGCAGAAATAAACATTTTTTGTTTGTTTGATTCAAAATTCCAAGACTTGGGGTTGGTGATATCTGTAAGGAGTAATGGTAACTTTACTTGCTCAGTTCATAAATATTTCAGTGACATCTAACTTTCAAAATAGTTTACTTTCTTATATTATGACTTCTCAGCATGTCACACTCATTGTTTTATCAACTACTATATGTTGTTGCCCTCTGGGAGTGAACACCTGTCCCTCTTAAAAAAAAGACTTGTAAGAAATTCACCATTTACTTAGTAATAGATATTAAGCAAGAGCAGTAGACATTCCTGCAGTTATTAAGTTTGTTAAGACTAAAACTGGGGGGAAAAGTGTCATTCATTCATTCTTTGTCTCATTAATTTAACAGTTATATATTGCCCAACTTTCATGAGCTGGGCACAGTCCTTAACTGTGGTTAAAATATGATTATATGGTTAATGCCTTCATGGTGTTCCAGCATAGTCAGGAAACTGATAGAAAACTAGAATACAATCAAATCAATATAAACATAGAATTATGTTAAGTGCATTGAGAGAAAGAATATGCATAATAGGGATGGAGAGAATGGGTAGGAGACCACCTTCCAATAGTTGGAAAGACCTCTCTGAGGAGTCAATATCTCAGATGAGAACTAATGGAACAGAAGGGCCAGCCAGGCAGCAAGTTGGGAGAAGCGCATTGTGCCGTGGTGGCATGGCTTGCTTCCTGGGAACTAAAACAAGACCATGGTGGCTGGAGTGATGAGCAAAGGAGTGAGAGGCCCAGATGAGGCCAGACCGGACAGGTCTGATCATGCGAGACCTGCAGCTTCTGTGAAGGAGTGTGTGTAACCAGAGCCTACCCCACTGGGGTATTGTCCTACCTTGAGGGGGGAGTAAAAGCTGAGAAACATTTGTGACGTCCACAGTCCAGAGGCATAGGCTCAGATACATAGAACCAGTTCATAGGCATAGTTCATAGACATAAAACCAGGCATGGCAGGGATGTTGGAATGATCAGACCAGGAATATAAAACAGCTATGATTGATATGCTAAGGGCTCTAGTGCATAAGTTAGATGGCATGCAAGGACAGATGGGCAGTATAGGCAGAGA
Source organism: Cnephaeus nilssonii (assembly GCF_951640355.1). NCBI lineage: Eukaryota > Metazoa > Chordata > Mammalia > Chiroptera > Vespertilionidae > Cnephaeus > Cnephaeus nilssonii. The sequence goes on from NC_137080.1 coordinate 30,448,346, forward strand.
GATGGAGATCTAAGGTAGAACCAAAAGGAAATGTTAGAGATAAAAGTTTGAGTGTCTCCAGACATGGTTGTTCCGAGCTAGTGGCTTCTGCCCCTAGATGTGCTGCTCTAGATGATTGCGGCCATCACTCTCTGTCCAGCACACCTGTGCATAATGTTACCTCGGTGCCTTAGGGCACACGTGTCTCCCTCTTGCCTCAGATAGAAATAGTATCAACTCAAATTAGAATGTCTGCTCAAAGTCCTGTAAGCAATATAACCCTAAGCAAGTTTGTAAACCCTGGTGGGCCTCATATCTTATAAAATTATGAAAAGATATATCTCAACAGTTTGATGTGAAAAATAAATGAAATACTATATGTGAAACCCCCTAGCACAGGGTGTGATGAAAAACAGATGCTCAATAAATGTTAGTTTTTCTCTAGCTGGTTTGGCTCAGTGGATAGAGCGCCAGCCTGTGGACAGAGGGGAGCCGGGTTTGATTCCAGTCAAGGGCACATGCCCAGGTTGTGAGCTTGATCCCCAGTGGGGGGCATGCAGGAGGCAGCCAATCAATGATTCTCTCTCATCATTGATGTTTCTATCTCTCTCTCCCTCTCCTTTCCTCTCTGAAATCAATAAAAATATATTTTAAAAAATGTTAGTTTCCCTGTTTTCCACCTAGTGAGTTTCTATCCATTCCATTCCATTGCCCTTTTTAAGCCAACAAAGAATTATCTAATGCCTATTTTCCCTTATCTAATAATTCACTTTGGGTTTGGTCTTTATGAGTGTATATCCTACTTCTCCCAGTACATTAGGGTAGAGACCCTGTCCAAACAGTGACCAGTAGCATTGGGCACAGAGGTAATTTCATTAATTTCATGGTCTGTTGCATTTGTGTAATTATAATCCAGCAAAGAGAAGGAAATCTTGACTGGCAAAATTATGGAAGTTGCAAGTAACAAAAGGAAAATAGAGTCCATGACCATGGAAAATTAAGGAAACCTATAGAAGGAGCTTGGGACATAGAGGAGAGAATGCCATTACATCATCCATGCAGTGATGGATAATTTAGAGACACCTGTGGTTATGTCTACAATCCCAAACTATGTGGTGAACTCAGTGGTGAATTAAAACAAACTGATTATTTGGATTTCCTATTAATTAATTAATTCAATGTATATTTATTTAATGTTTATTATTGTCTCAGGTTATATATGGGTAAAATAAATATAATGAGTACCTTAATCTTAGAAGATTAAATATTGTTATGGTGTTTGATCCAACTACATCTGCCAGTGATTTTAATATAGTAAATTTAGGCATAGATCTCTTACATTGTATTTTTCTATATTAAATATAATGGGATTTAAATTAACATTGGTTATCTAAATATATGTGTTTCTGTATTGTTCATCAAATTAAGCAATAAGGTTTTCAGTTGTCAAATATAATGAGATATGTACCTGTGTAAGCAATAGAAAAATATTATTTTCTAAACATTTTCTTTGAATATTAGTTTCATAGGGACTTTTTCTAAGAGTCTTTAGGAATTTTTATGGTGCAATGCAATTATATAACCTACAAAATACAAATAATTTGTTCCCAAGACCTTCTGTGGAAAAGAGATCAGCGGAATTTGTGGGTCATATTATGGTTGTTATATTCAAATCCAATTTTAAGATAATTTTTAAAGCATGTCTATCTTTTCACTTTCCAAACTGTTTTTTCTATCCTCATATGTAAGTTTCCTTTCAACATTTTTAAAGGTAAGCACTTTAAAAGCAGAGTAATTGGTGGTAAACACACAATGTAACGTATGGATGATATATTGTAGAATTGTATACCTGAAACCTATATAATTTTATTAACCAATGTCACCCCAACAAATTCAATAAAAATAAATATAATAATAATAAAAATTTTAAGTAGAATAATTTATAAGATGGTATATTCCCATGAATATTTTTATATTTCACTTCTTGGGTTCGTTATCCCTAATTGCCTAGATTTCCCTTTCAATAAGCAAAATTTGCAATTGTATAATCATTTGATTTAGATTCTGCGTTAATAGGTTGATCCCTCTAAATCAGTGGTTCTCAACCTTTCTAATGCCACGACCCTTTAATACAGTTCCTCATGTTGTGGTGACCCCAACCATAAAATTATTTCCGTTGCTACTTCATAACTGTAATTTTGCTACTGTTAATGAATTGTAATGTAAATATCTGTGTTTTCCGATATTTATTGTGGTGCACTGCTGTAGAACCTAAGACCATCGGAAAACACAGATATTTACATTACAATTCATTAACAGTAGCAAAATTACAGTTATGAAGTAGCAACGGAAATAATTTTATGGTTGGGGGTCACCACAACATGAGGAACTGTATTAAAGGGTTGCGGCATTAGAAAGGTTGAGAACCACTGCTCTAAATAGAAGGAAGTCCTTTATTATATGAGCTAAGGTATTTCTCTAAGGTACTTAAATTTATCTTAAACCCAGTGGCCCAAGTTTCAAATGATGCCTGTAATTAGATGTAATTACATATCAAATTAATCAAATGGTGGCCTATCAGGTTACAATTACTACTGGGATCCTCCTGGCACCTTTTCCACATTCTCTTTCAATCTCCCATTTTAGAGCCTCCCTCATGATCACCAGCAAGAAAATGCTTCTAAATTACATCCCACTTCTAAAACTGCCTAGGAACCAGCTCCCCCGAGAGTCTGTAATCAACTGTGACAATGGGCACACAACATCATAATGTCCATTTTTCCCTGAGGAGATCTCTAATTTCCAACTTTAAATCTCTCTTTAAAACCCCTCCAAAAAGATAGCTGCAGCACACCTGACAGTCTTCTCTCTAGGAGCTTCCTCTGCTTTTGTATTTGCTTTATAGTTTGGTGTCCATGATACAATTTTTCATATATTTTGCAGTTCTTTGGAGTATAACACCCAAAATACCAGTACAGTTTCTCGTGGATGTCAAAGGCACAAAAAAGAGTTGGCCTCTTTTTTCAGGATTTGCTTAAATAATAAAAGGTGAGGGTTCCAGTCCTGGCACACTCTAGGTGGAGTGTGGGGTCCAGGCAGAGGTCAGGAGGCAAATGTCTCCTGGAGATTAGTTTCCCTTCATTCTTCACTCGAGGACCTGGAATTATTCGGGGCCTTCTCCTAAGGTGGGCAAGGGTACTAGAATGTCTAGTTATCGTTTTCTGCCTTCTTTCATTTGCACATTTTGTTTTTTGCTTCTGTTTTCCAACATTGCAGTTCTTCCCTTGTGGATTATTTGGAGTTGCTCAAATGAACCATGTAATAAAGAATATAAATAGCAGCTCATTTGTTAACCAGTTAGTATCAAATTTACAATCCCCTTACACTCCCTCCCTCCCCTGATTCACTAAGTTTTCCTTAGCTCTCCTGAGCAGACCCAGTTTGGTGGCTTCCCAGAGCTCACTGAAGGATGGACACACATGCTGTTGCCATGGAAACAAGGTAATTGCTCAGAGGATTCATCCTGCATGGGTAATATTGAACTAGCTGCTGTACAGTTTCTCATTTATTACAAAACATTTACAAGAAAAATGTGATGTGTTTCACGATGTTAAAGTGTTTGCCTTTTTTCAAGAGGCTAAGTAAAATTTTATTAGAATAAATGCTAAACAGGATGGAAACTCTTCAATAAGAAGTGAGTTTAAAATAGGCAAAGGTAACTGATGACAAAAAAAAATTAATTGAAAGGCCATAGGCCTTGACTGAGTAGAGGACGTGAACATTTCTCTCCTTTGGGGCTCAGCTCTTTACATCTGTTGAGTTTTACAGTGGCTGTCGCTAGGCCTGCCTCACACAATAACACAGGGCTGGAGTACACATTCTCTATTGTGGGGTTTGGATGCCATTTCATATTGTCTACTCTCTGACTTACTCCTTTGTACATAAGGACCTGATTGATTTTTTCTATCCTAACTTTCTTTCCCTTTGTCTGATTTCCCATGTTCTCTCCCACACTAACTTTTCTTTAAAAAGGAAGGCAATATTTTCCTCTCTCTATCCTTGGACAGAATAGATTTTACCACATATATGAATTCTAATTTTATATCTCTACCTTGCATGTAGTAGGATCTCAATAAGCTTTCACTTAGAAATATCTTCTGATAAGACATGTTTTCACCTTTGGCTCCACCATTATCAATAAAACCAATACCGACGTCAGTGTTTCTCAGCTTCTTGTCCTCAGTTCACAAGGGGCTTTCTAGATAGCATGCCTTCTGGGTAAGAGTACTTTGATTTTCTAGCTCTAGTGTAATTCCACCCCTGTTCTCTAGCTTAAGAAAGTGCACATCCCTTATCACATGCTTCTTGCTCATCCCTATTGAAACTCGTGGGACAGAATAAGATGACCTCCAGATTCATGTTTTATTCTCATACACTGCAGTTCTGTGACACTCCCCTTCAGTCACCTCATTGAGAAACCTGGTCTGACCAAGCTGGCTTACCACAGGAACTCCCAAACAGCTGATGAACACCTTTATTGTTTCCCTCACCACATTTTATTGATGTTAGCTCTTTAGCTACCTGTCTTCCTCCAGTAAACCTGAACTCCTGGAGGTTAAGTCTGTCTCTTATTTATCATTGTTGGCACATTGCCTAGCACAGTGGGTAACAACGGACCTTCAATAAATATTCCATAAACCCAACAGTTGGTTGATTACTTATGTTGATGTACTTATGTCCTCCAGATTAAAGTTGCGCCAGTGCATTAAAACCGATCCCAAGTCGGAAGACTTTGCAAACCCTTTACTAATGTGGCTGTCACAGCTCCTAATACGTATTTCAGATCCACCATGAAGTGTTAAGAGACTGATGGGGGGTTAATTGAAAGTGACTAAGCTTGAAGAACACCTTTGGGAATTTGTGTTCTTATTTGTATGGCATTCTCCCCATGCCAAGTTTGAGTGGTTTGCTTAAGTGATGTAGTATTGACATTCATGCTGAACAAATGTTTAACCGATCATTTATTCACAGTGTTGGTAATTGGATGGCTAATTTGTCGCTAGTTTTCAAAGACCACAGGATAGAGCCAAATCATAACTCCAGTTCCTCTTGAGGAGTTACAGAATTGGATTTTAATTTCACAAAAATAAATAAAGCCCTGACCGGTTTGGCTCAGTGTATAGAGCGTCGGCCTGCGGACTGAGGGGGTCCCAGGTTCGATTCTTGTCAGGGGCATGTACCTCGGTTGCCAGCACATCCCTAGTGGGGTTGTGCAGGAGGCAGCTGATCGGTGTTTCTTTCTCATCGATGTTTCTAACTCTCTATCCCTTTCCCTTCCTCTCTGTTAAAAAGTCAATAAAATATATTGAAAATATATAAATAAATAAATAAAAATAAACTATTTGCTCCTAATATGAAATGTCAGCTAAAATCAATAGCAACCTACTTCTTTTTGGAGTGTGAACTGGACCCAGTCAATTAGCAGGCAGCTTGTTAAAACTCATAGGACACAGGTTGTTAGGTGCTTTATCATAATTTTATTTGCTCTGAGCATTTGAATAAATGAGGTGCAATGTTGCCTCAGGTCTCTGAATCTTTGATAGATAATTTCTGGACCTCCTGCTGAAATGCTGTGGGCTAATTTCTGCAATAAATTTTCTCAGTGATTATTGCAGCCTGTAGCAATGAATGACTTTTTCTCCCACATATCGCCATGCCTGAGTGCAGAGAGATGACACATAAGCTGGGTGTATGTCTGTGAGAATGCAGCTGTGTGTGCATTTTTTATACAGAGAAATAGCTTTCTCTAGCGTTCTTGCTGAAAATCCCATTCTTCCTTCCAAATAGCAGGCACTCAATAAATATTCATTGAGTTGTGTTCCATTTTGTGTTATGTGCTGGTATTCCCCACATCTGCAGGATTGGGGAGCATAGTGGAAGGGGTGATGAAAATGAGAAGTCTTAGCACGGGCATAGTCACAAGGAGAGGTCCAAATTGACAATTAGACTCACTCACAAGGTGCAAATAAGCTTTAGGCTACATTTGTTAGCTTTATAGAAGAATACAGGGCAGGCACTCCCGCAAGGATGGCATCATATGTGGGGACCCAGGAGCTACTCAAGTACACAGCTCCCTTCGCCTTCTCCCCCACTCGCGGCATATGCTGCTGATTCAGACAGGAGCCTAGTTGCCCACATATTTTTGTTTTTTAATTTATCTTCATTGTTGAAAGTATTACACGTGTTCCCCTTCCCCCCTCCCCCATTTACCCCTTCCACCGTTCTTGTCTCCTCCACATATCTTTTATGTTGTTCTGGTCCATAGGTCCAAGGCCTGCCAGCTTTCCGCCCCACAGCCCATGTGTAGCTCTACAGATCAGGCATAAACACAACAAAGCAGATACCACAGTTCCAGTTTATCTCAATGGAGCAGTTCCCAAGGAAGCAGTACTGTGGGAACACACTCTGTCCTGCATCAGCTGAGGCCTGGTGGAAAACCTAGATACAGGTATTCATTTCCATATCACTTGAGTTGCAAAATAGATGCAAGCAGTGATTTTAAAAAAGAAAAATTCTATTTTCCACTGACTTTTATTGTCCAATTGGAGAGGTGTCCATGGAGAAATCACTCTATTACAGTGAAATGAACATGTCAACCATTCAGGGCTTTCGCACCTGGTCAGTCCCATAGAAAAATGAATGTCTGTGCACCCAGCTGACCAGACCTATTGGAGGTTTGACTTAAAAATCCAAGAAGTTCTGTCTTTTTAGTGCTTTTCAACTCTTTCTTTTGGTTTTGGATACCTCAGTATCTCTCTCAGTCAGAGCAATTTCTCCCCTGCCTGGGAACCCATGTATTTGAAATTTCTGTCACTCAATATTTTGAACATAATCTCACTTAAAAGAGAATCCGTCTGTAGACATCAACCTACAACTGGGTTGAAAATCCCTTAAGTGCAAGGCTTTATTAAAAAACAGTGTCCTTTGGTATACAAATTCAAATTCATAGTTTAATTTATCCCAGTTGGTTGTGATTGGAAGTCTCTTATTTATTTGGAAGAATAAATATCCTATAAATACAATAACAACTTACTTTTCTGCAAAAAATGCATAATAATCAAGTTCTCAAATTTTTTCAGAACTGAGAATTCTCTATCATTCACATCCTGATAATAAGAGCAAATGTTGATCCCAAAGATGAGTCTGAATCATGCTTTGCTTCAGCAAAGGACAAAATTATATATTATATCTTAAATGAAGATATCTGCTTTTGAAAGTGAAGCGGAAGTCAATTCCTACTTGACTTCCTATTTCCCTTGTTGCTCATTATTCTATCAGAGAAGAACTTAGGTAAAGCCATATTTGTGAAGAAATCATATTGGAAAATGTACACATCAAGTGTGATTGCTGAGAAATATGAACAAAAATGTAATGCTTATATGTGTCCAAGTTTTAAGCAAAAAGAAGAATAGATAAAATGAAATTGTTTTAAAACATATAATTTCATCATTATGCTTGAATTTATATTGTTTACATTTTTACATATCCTATATAATAAAAGCCTAATATGCAAATTGTCCCCTCAACCTGGAGTTTGACCAGGAGGCGGGGCCGGCCAGCTAACCGTGGGAAGGGAGGCCCCGGCTGGCAGTTGGCAACCACTAGGGTCCCTACCCATGCACAAACTGTGTACTAAGCCTTTAGTACTTTATGTAGAGACTAGAGGTCCAGTGCACAAAATTTGTGCACTCAATCGGGGAGGTGGGGATCCCTCAGCCCAGCCTGCACTCTCTCACAGTCCAGGAGCCCCCAGGGGATATCCTTAGCACTGCCACAGAGGCAGGAGAGGATCCTGTTACCGCCGCTGCACTGGTCAGCTGAGAGCCCAGCTTCTGGCTGAGCGGTGCACTGACCACCAGGGGGAAGCTCCTGCATTGACCATCTGCCCCCTGGTGGTCATTGCGCATCATAGCGACTGGACTGGTCATTCTGCCATTCGGTCGATTTGCATATTAGCCTTTTATTATATAGGATGTCCCTAGTGAACTTCTGTAATTGATATGATTACCTTTCAATAGAAACCTTAATTGAGGTATATTACTGACATAGGACAAATTGTTTGAAGTTAGGTACTCAGGGAAAGTCACTAAAATATTGTGGCTAGTGGAAACATAAAATTATAAGGACTAATTTATGTGGTGTTACTAACATATTTTATTTTATAAAATTTAGCATATAATCCCCAAAACCATTGGTTAAAAATACTAAGGAATATGGATTATCATAACCCTTACATGTCTGCTTTTGGTTGATACATGCAAAGTGCCATTTGCAGTTTCTTCTTATCTAATGTGTTATTTAATTCATTATAATTCAATTTCTTAAAGTTTAATAATAATACAATTATTTTTTTAATTTCTCCACCTGGATACTATATGTACTTTATACATAATTTAGATTAACACAGGGCTCCTGGATTCTTCATTTCATAAAATTATTCTTTAAATCTAATGATTTGATAAATTTACACTGACACCTTTTTTGTTTGTATTTTTTAATTAATTGATTGTCTTGTTTGGCACATATAACCAAATTAAAAAATCTTAAATTCACCAAACTTGCTGTGAGGGAAAGAAAGGATAGTGTATTTTTGAGGTCACAGGAGTATAAAGATTAGTAAGAGGAAGATTAGTCATCAGTGAGGACCATCTAGCCAAATATTTGCCACCCCTTTTCCCAATTATCTTCCTTTCTAATGGAGAAAAATAGATATAGACTACTCCCAGGTAGATCCTGCCTGCTGTGCTAATTCAATAATATACTTGATGCCACAGATATGCTCTCTGCTTTGATACCTACCCTGTCATCACTATCAGAGAATCAATCAGGAAGTTCCTAGCGAGTTCTCATTTTGGTTGACTTACAGAAGAGAGATCCATGCCAATTATTATATCCCCATTTTCAACCCAGGAGATGGATGGGAATAAAAATTGTATGTCTCAGAAGTCATTGCCTTCAAGTATACATTGCATATTCATAAATGTTTCTTCTTTAACCTGAAAATAACAATTTAGTTCATGTCTCTTGAATTGATCTTTATCCCTTGACAGGCTCTGACTCAGCAAGCTCCAGGAGAATAAATACAATTCTAAGGTGCCAAATTTTGTTACAGCTAATTTGTTAATACTATGCCCTCAAACCATAAGATGAGTTATGTGATCACACAGCAATTTCCAGTAGATCATTTATGCGAAGGTGAGATTTGGAGTAGGAAAAGACAGCTTTGAAAAAAATCACAGATAATAAAATTTTATGATAACTTTTAGTGACTTTAAAGTAAAATTGTGATTATTTTGCACAACACATAAAATTTGGAAACCTGCACATCTACTTAACCCACACCCTCATGAATATTTATTAACTTTTTAGACCACTTTATTATGGCACATTTTGTTTCTATACACAAAATTACCATGGCCTGATACTATTTTTTAAATTAGGACACTAAAATAGCAAATTATATTCAATACACTCTTGAACTTGGTTTGTATTGTATCAAATAAAATGGTTGTTGTTCAATATGTATAGAGTCTATACATTTTTAGTCATTTTAAAGAATTGTGAGCTGACCCTGACAGGCTGAAATAATAATAGATTGTGATAATGCATACATTAAATACAAGGCATGTTCATATATAGTAAGTCCTCACTTAATGTCGATAGGTTCTGCAACTTTAAGCAGAATGGTATTCAGTGTGGGGCAAAAATAGGTTAACAGCTGTGAGTATGCAAAACATAGTTTATTATTGTAATATTATTTATTAATTATTGTATTATTTTCCATACAAACAAACTGTAGACCTACTTTTGCCTCACCCTGTATAACAAAACCAGTCTTACCAAGGACTGGTTTATATAAACAAGAGATCCTAGGAATCTCATCAATATTATAATGAAACAACCTTAAATGAAACTGTCATTCGAGGACCTGCTGTATACATTTACAATAAAGCCATTGGAAATCTTCTGGTAGTACAGGTTTTGAAACACTATGGGTTCAATCGTATTTCTCCAATGATGAATAGTGTATGTTTCTAAATACTACCTTGGAAATGTAGAAAATGAGTGTAATTGCTCTGTGGCATTGTTGTATAATAATTTGTTCATGTTTATGGATAATTTGTTATATAATTTTATGTTTGGCCAAGGTCCAATGAAAGTAAATTTATTTATTTAGAAACCCTCATGTTGTCAATGAAAATAAAATACAGAAGATCTTTCACTGATTTTAAGTCCTTTAAGTTAGTAGACACTAAGACTCATAACAAAGTTATGACATTATCCATTATAAAGTTAAGCAATAAGCCAAACACCAGCTCCATGGCATACAGACATAGTAGCAAAGACCAAGAAGAGCTTGTCTTAAAAATACATCTCTAACAAAACCACTGCAGAGAGAAAAATGATTATTTAAAGAGAAAAAAATTAAAAATTTAAATCAGAACCAATATCTAAAATGTGTTTCAATTACTCGTTAAGTGAGTAGTGGGAATTCATCTTCAAGACATCTTGCTTGTAATAAATCTTATGTACTAATATTTTGTCTTTAAGTTCATATAAGTTTATAATTGCATGAAGAAGGTGTCTGCAGTTTACCCTATTTTGTTGCCCTTGAGAAGGCAATGTTACAGTCATCAACATTACAATTGCAAATATGATTTTCTAATCCACATTTCATTTTCTGGTTCTCTGCAGACTATAGCATTGGGAATGGCAGATCCCCACAGGGTACAGGAAGGATCCATTTTCATCACATGCACACATTTATTATATGGATTCCTCTCTGTCTTGCTCTGATTACCAGTCCTGATATTCATGCATCTCCAATCACAATAGTTTTTTTTTTTCAACCTAATTTTGCTAATAAATTTGGAGAGACCATCAGCAGATACAGAAGAATAGCCATAGTGGACCCATAATATATGCTGGCCCTGAGCCTGATCTTGCCAAGAGAGGAGATGAGATAGGAAGCAGACTGAGAGCTGAATATTTCCCATATCCATGGACAGGCCTGGCTATCCCCCTAGATTGCTAGTGGCAGGGAATTTCAGCACAATTTCTGCCCTTTTTATCCAGTGAATTCCACTGTGCTGGCTGAATTTCTACATTTCACTGAATTTCCATGAGAAATGTGTTTAGAACAGTATTTCATACCTGAAATACTATTACATTTAGAATCATTGAATTTTAGATCTGAGAGCTAAGAGAACATTGACTCCCACCCATCATTTAACAGATAAAGACTCTGAAATCCAAAAGGTTAAGTGGCTTTTCTGAATCCGTGTAGTGTTTTGTGACAGAGCTGAGCTATTCTTAACATTGGTCCTGAGCTCTTTCCTGTCCACTTTAGGATAATTCTTCCTTAAATAGCTTAGAGTATAAAATCCGTGTTAAAAGCCTGTGTCTTTCTACATAGACATTTTTTTAAAGTTTTAGCTATTAAAAGTGTTATGTTTTATTTATGTATATTATCCAGTAAAAGATACAATATAGAAAAGGGATTCAAATAGATGAGTGCATTTGCCATTTCAGAGCTCAAGTGTCAGTAACAGAAAACACCTGTTAATATTTCAGAGAGGTGGTAAACTCAAAGAAAGCAGGAACCACGGTTAATGAGTCTCCAGATTCCTGGTGCCTAGAATTTAATCTGACCCATGGTAGACACTCTATGTGTTTGCTGAATGACTAAAGAAAACATTTTGGTGGTGAAGAGTTAGAAGGTATCAAAACATGCTTTAATGTGTGTTTAAAAAATAGTCCTGCCGAAACCGGTTTGGCTCAGTGGATAGAGCGTCGGCCTGCGGACTCAAGGGTCCCAGGTTCGATTCCGGTCAAGGGCATGTACCTTGGTTGCGGGCACATCCCCAGTAGGGGGTGTGCAAGAGGCAGCTGATCGATGTTTCTCTCTCATCGATGTTTCTAACTCTCTATCCCTCTCTCTTCCTCTCTGTAAAAAAATCAATAAAATATATTTAAAAATATATATATATTAAAAATAGTCCTGCTACATAAACTTGCAATGACAGACCCCACGAAGTTCACAAACCTTAAGGACACATCATCAAAGATAAGCTCAGGAAGGTGACAAAGTTGGCAACTGCATCAGTTAGGTTCTAGCTTTTAGGAAAAACAAAACTTTGGGTGTAACTGCTCCACAAATGTGCTGAGAACATTAAAAATAAACCCAGAGGACTTAGGTAAAGAGATTCTGAAGTAAAAGAGAAAATGGTTGAAGCAAAGAAAGGGTAAGAAGGACTGGTAACCTTCAGAGTGGCAATAAGATGTTCATGACACTTGGCTAGACCTTAATGAAGTCTAGAAAAGACACTGTGGTTTGGTTTTGCTTCCAAAGCTGACAACTCTGAGAAGTATAAATGACTAACAAAGCGTAAATGACTAACGAACTCTTGGGAGAGAGTCGGGACCATGAGGGGTAATAAATCCTTCCACTAGAAAATCTTTGTTGTGCCCAATTTTTATTTTTACTTCCTTTCTTATTGAGCAAATTATTTCTTTCCATCACTTTTACAGAAATATGTATTTTTTCTGGAAAATGTAACTAGACCCAAAGTTACAAGGAAAGGTCAAAAGTGAGAGAGACCTTTTTCAGAGGGGTTTCATGTTAGGAATGAGATTAAGCATCTATTTGAAATGAAGGCAAGGTATTTTTTTATTTCAAAATTAAAGCTATATTATGCAGGCATATTGTGGTAAAAAAGGTGAGGGCACAACAACAAATGTAAATAGTTAGGTGTTCCTAAAGCATGAAGAGTGAAACAGGAAGTTCTTGATGAGTCCTGACTACCTTGAGAAAAAACAAATCCCCATCCTCTTACTAGTTTCTAGACTTTGTGTTAATAAGAAAGAAAATGAATAAAGTAAGTCTTCCCAGCCAGTGTGGCTCAATGGTTGAGCATAGACCCATGAACCAAAAGGTCATGGGTTTGATTACCGGTCAGGGCACATGCCAGGGTGGTGGGCTCCGTCTCTCGTAGGGGGCATGCAGGAGGCAGCTGATCAAATTTTCACTCTCACATCAATGTTTCTCTTTATATTTCCCTCCCCTTCCTCACTCTCTGAAATCAATAAAAACATTTCTTTAAATAAAAGAAAAGAAAATTAGTGTAAGGAGTTGTGTCATAAATCCAGAATCATAAGATTTTGGAGGTGTGGGGGTAGCATATATGTTGAGAAGTTTGCCTCTGAAGCTCTGACCTCATGTGGACCATACAAAGAAGTGAAGTCTCTTCCATGCAGTCAATGGTTTAGGGGACATTAAAATGGGTTTTCTTAGTGCATGATGCTAATATGTCTTTTAGAAATTAAATAAACCAATATTTGGCCTCAATTTATTTTTCTTACCCAGATTAGTGCTGATATACAAATTTCCTGAAAAAATAATGTCCAAGTGAAATATGCTAAGGCTATCTGAGGTCTCTGAAGCTAAAGCTTTCATTGCACTTAGGTGCTGTGTGTAAAAAATAAGCTAAGGGATCAAGATCTTCATGAAATGTAACCTCAGACAGCTGTGAAATGCTCTAGAAGTTTTCGAGACCAACCATAAGATAAAATGCTAAAAATATGTTGGAACTAAATTAAAGGGAAGGTCAGGACACAATGATGTCTGAATGGAAGATATAAAGCACAGTGAATATAAATTGATAATGCTGAGGCGAGAGATCATTTATTGCTCCTCCATTTTTCTTTTAGGGAACAAGCAATAAAATTGAAATGAATGAGCCAATTTTAGACCTAATTTTCATACAGCATCATTTCTCCTGAAGGTTCAGCAAAGATAGAAATCAAAGAGAAAAATAAAAAGAAAACCAACTTACTTCATTTTCAACTCATCTTGTTGAGGGAGGGCTCAATATTTTGCCTGAGGAATGCTCTTTTTAAAATACAAATTTTGAACTACAAAATCTGAAGCACAAATTCTATTCTTGTATGCATATGTTCTTAATTTGTATATTAATGCTCATTATCCATACACACACATGAAAGTACATACATACGCATATACTCCCCAATACACACTCTATTCTTTCTCTGTCTCTCTTTGTCATCTGTTATCTATTTTTATCTAGCTAGCTATCTATCATCCATGATATTCACTTGTAAGTCTCTTAAAATATGGTTTTGATTCTGTGCTTGATAGTTTGTTTTTCTCTCATGCTTGCATCTGTCTTCTTATAAACATACTAGAGGCCTGGTACACGAAATCTGTGCACAGGGGGGTGTCCCTCAGCCCAGTCTGCACCCTCTCCAATCTGGGACATCCCTCTCTCAATCCAGGACTGCTGGCTCCCAACTGCTTGCCTGCTTGCCTGACTGATTGCCCCTAACCACTTCTGCCTGCCAGCCTGATTACCCCCTAACCACTCCCTTGCCAGCCTGGTTGTCCCTTACTGCCCTCCCCTGCAGGCCTGGTCACCCCTAACTGCCCTCCCCTGCAGGCCTGATCGCCCACAACTACCTTCCCTTGCAGGCCTGGTCCCTCCCAACTGCCATCCCCTGCTGGCCTGATCACCCACAACTGCCCTCCCCTGCCGGTCATCTTGTGGCGGCCATCTTGTGTCCACATGGGGGTGGCCATCTTTGACCACATGGAGGTGGCCATCTTGTGTGTTGGAGTGATGGTCAATTTGCATATTACCTCTTAATTAGATAGGACTAGAGGCTCGGTGGATGAAATTCGTGCACGGTGAGGGTCCCTAGGCCAGGCTGGCGATCAGGGCCTTCCTTCCCCTGGCTGCCGGCTGCGGCCTTCCTTTGTTCTGCACCACCCCCTGGTGGTCAGCGAGCATCATAGTGAGCGGTCTAACTCCTGGTCGGTTGAACTCCCAAGGGGACAATTTGCATATTAACCTTTTATTATATAGGATTATTATATAGGATATGCCTGCCTTGTCTTCTAAGGCACTAAAAGTTGTTGCTTTGAAGGCAATTATATAAAGATCTTATGTGATTCTCTCTTTGGAAGTTAGAGACTCTCAAGAACTCTGAAAGGTTTTAAATGTTACCCTACTTACCACCTTAAAAGGTAGCTTGCAACAGTTTCATGGATGCTAGCAGAAGACAGGAGACTCTTGCGTCAGAGACAAAGAAATTTATTACTCATGGCACAGCAGGCCTTATAGACCTTATATTCACATTGGTTCTCCTTCCCCACAGTCCCAAGGGCATAATGCAGGGAAGCCCAGGTCAATGCAGTACATTCAGTGGTTTTGTGTCCCTGGTAATGAACTTGATTAGAGAAAATGCATTCTTTTAAAGGGGCTGTCAGAAAACATGCTCAACTTTTGCCCCAGAGAGAGACACATTTTCTTTATTATCCTGGACAGAAAAAAAAAAAAAAGTCTGCTGTCAGCCCATGAGGAAGACAGTCTTTGTATTTTTCAAAGATGTTTGCTTAAAAAAAGACCCTTGGAAAAGATAGTCCTGGGGGAAAATATGTAGTGACTTTCAACAGAAACATGAGAGACCTTTTGAGAATTGTCCCCCAATACAGACTTGCTTCTATAGTTCTGAACACATGTGTTCATATTATCAGTAGTCCAGGAGGTAAATACTTAGTTTGCTGATCAGTTTCCACAAAGTTCTCTTGTCAGACAAAAAGCTGTATTTTCCTTATTATTTTTTTAGTTAGTCCTGGTACAGAAGCATTAATCTCTTGCTCTATGTTTTGTCCTGAACACCCTGAGCAGTTTTGCAAACATATACCACATTTGGACAATCCCTTTCCATCTTTTCCTCTTTTTTCAGCTGAAGTTCTAACTACTTGGCTAAACATCCTAGCTCTAGTTTTTATTTGCGGTCAAGGTCTGCTGCAATTGATGAGTCAAATTGTCTGTGTTTTTTTAGAAGATCTCAATAGGTGACGATTCTAACAGAATCTGATGGATTTGCCCTTGAACATTCATATTTTAGGCAGTGTTCTTCCTACTTTTTCAAAACCCCTCTGAGTATATATACCTTCTTATCTCAGATCAGTTTCACGCTGACAAAAGATGATACCTTAGGAAAACATGCTCCAAGTACCTGTGTAACTTATACAGGCTCATGCCCAGTGCTCTCTCTGAATTCATAAATCTGGGAAATGCTTGTTTGTTTGCTTTTTATATTATAGGTAGGAAATGCTGCTCTTAAGATAATGAAAATGATAGCAAGCATAGCTTAACTTTTGCTTTGATAGGAGTTTGAGACCCTTCAAAATAAGCTTCTTGGAAATCATAGACTTAACCCAATTTTTCTGTCTTTGCTCAGAATATTTTTGGAATTCTTTTCAGAATCTAATATACATTTTTGGACTGTCTGCTGCAGTAGCCAATCTTTATCCTTTAGTACGGAATTTTATTTTTGGAGCTAGCTACGAGTTATATAAAACCCAATAAAAAGTAGATAAACAAGCTGGGTTTAAAAATATGTTAATATGTGCAATAATGCAATATCCTTATATGATTGATAAGTTGGCTCTGAACACAATTCCAGCAGAAAAGTTCCAAGTGTCCCAGGTTTTTTAATGCTGCAGGATAGGGGTGGGGAACCTTTATTCTGCCAAGGGCCATTTATAACATCATTCATGGGCCATATAACATCATTTGTTGGCCATACAAAATTATCAACTTAAAAATTAGCCTGCTATATTTGGTCAAACATTTAATTAACTCACCCTTAATACCCTGGCAGGGCCAGATCAAATGATTTTTAGGGCCTTACATGGCCTGTGGGCCAGATGTTCCCCAACCCTGCTGTTGGAGAAATTAAAAGTCTTCTTCCCTGAAGTTCTGAGAACTCCTTCACTAGAAGTATGAATGATAAAGAATTGTTAAAATGTACCCTTTTCTCTGTCATATCTTCTATAGTAATCACTTCTAAGCTAAAGAGATTACATCACAATGGAGGCATTTGTCGGTGGATGCCCTCTGCTTCTTGCCAGAGCCAATGAAATCACTTACAGAGTTGTCTACATTACCAATAAAATGACTCTGTTTATTTCCCTTTGATATATTTCCAATCCTTCTTTGCTTTATCTAGCTTTTGAGAGATCATGTGCTTGGTCAGAAATCATGGGCATTTGTGAGTAAATTCTATAACTTATATGGCTTTGAGTTAAATTCAGGCATCTTACCATTTAGCTTAGACTTACTCAAATATAAAAATGGGAATGTTAATACCTGATTTGAAGTATGATTTTTAGATTAATGAGATAGCATATTTGAAGGTGAGGGGCAACCTTGAAAGGGAATTGATGATCAATAATTCTCTTCCCACCTGCCCTTTATTTGACCACATGCCTATTTTAAATATCAAATTAGTATTTCCCCTTGGACAGAAGAAATGGATTGAAACCTCTAAGTTCATGATGTCTTGGCTGCCAGCTTCAAATTTATTCTCAAGATGCATGAAAACTTTAAGACAAAGAGGCAAGGCTGAGGAAGGGCCTATTCCTGCCAGCACCTCCTCTGTGTAGAATATAGATGGATGATTGTAACATGGTGAGATTATAAACTGACCCACTCCAAACTAATGGGCCGGGCTTCAATCCTATGATGTTAGGCACAGAAACTGTTCTGCAACAATTCCCCACTATGGAACCCGTTCAGTGGGGGAATCATCAGGGAAAACATAAGACCACTCTTCGGTGGAGTAATTGGAGGTAATGATAGCAGTGGAGCAGAAGAATAAAATTGAGTTCTATTTCCACATATGCACCCTCTTGCTTCTCCACCTGGTAGCAACAGGGGGTGCTGCACTGAGGGGAGGGGTTCCTTAGCTCAGCATGTTGGCCAGTTGGAGGGTGTGGAGCATGAGAGAGAGTGAAGTACTGGGGGAAAGAAAGTCTTGAAGTGTTGCTTATTCTACTTGTCTACTCTTCCCAGGCCATATAAAATATTGCGAGATTTTTGTGGAGTAGCAAATGCCTTGCACACATGTGTCCCTTTGATGGGTTTTGCTAAGGAATCCAAGAGCAATAGCTGGATGGATCTGGGCTCAGGAGACGCCAGGAAAGTCACATCCTCAGAATATAAAATCCCAAATGTGGTCCTTCCTTAGTGGTTCTCAGCTTCTATTTTGGAATGTCTGGACTTATTTTCAGCTGTTCCGGTGGTAGTGGGAAGTTTGAATGCTAGCTTACATAAGCGTTTCTCCATGGATTCTTGAAGCTCTTGGGGAGGAAAAGATACACCTGGGGCTGTTTTAGTTTGTCCTCACTGTTCTTGCCCTGTTCATGCTTCAGTGGGAACCCTGGAGAATCTGTTGACCCAGCATGTTGGAATTGCAGGCCATCTCAGCACAGGAACACCTCTGACATGAGGACCAAAGCTGTTGGAATGAAGAAATGAAGTCAATGTCAATACAGTAATGAGTCAATTAGTCTTAAATTGTTATCTGTTTATGGCCTGAGCAAGTAAGGGGCTGAGCTGGGATTTGCAACAAAGCTCATCTGATTCCAAAGATCTTTCCATCATACTTTCCCTGTAAATGCATCATCAATGCCAAATAAGAATATGCCAGATCTGCATCTACAGCCAGGTATGGACATAACAACGATCCCTGAGAAAAACAAGAAGGACCTATAAAAGTAAGTAGCAAGTTATTATTGTTCTCAAATATTTGAGAGAACCATTTACTGTTCAGCCTGACCATAACTGCAGTGATTTTTTTAAATCATTAACTCTAATTACCCATGAAAATTTTTTCCTATTCCTTTTCCCTCTCAAACACTAAGCACTCATTAGCTATCATAGAGTAAACACTATCACTAAATAAAACACCAGTATTACATCCGAACCACCTGATTCCTGGCAATAAAGCATCACTGAAATTGAGAATAGTCCAGTTAAATAAAATACAAGCTCTATGTGATGCCACGGAGTTGGCTCTGATTTAATTTTTACTACCCATTGTTCCATGTTAGTCACTGCTCATTTGAGTGATAGTATTTTTATTCTATGACTGAATCTTCTAGACTTGGCATTTGATCAAAATAATTGGACAGTGGTGCAATAGTTCTGAAGTTTTATTTTTCCTTTTTCTCACTAAAGCATTCTCACTGGGAAAAGTATCTGAGGGACGTTTCTGGAGGAAACAGGCTCTTTCATTGGTCTTCAAGTTCCAATATTCTGGCCACAAGTAGGCCTATCACACATCCAAGTACCCCAGGGCCTCCGGCTGCGAAGAGGCCCACATCCTGGCTGGAGAGCTGTCAAAGTCAGGTACCATTTTGACTCTGGGGCTGGAAATAGAGGTCAAAAGAAACACGGTGCGTTCAGCATTCTTGACATGCCGGGAGCTTTATTTCATGACGGTAGATAATAAACATGAAAAAACGATGTGCCTTCAGGGAAGTAGAACTGCAAATAACTCAGTTTTATTGATGAACCTGGCCTAGCAAAATTCAACTATTCTTTCTCATCTCTCCCTTCAAGGAGTTAACCTTCAAAGATTGGTGTAGCTGGTAAAATGCTTGACAAATGTCTCAGCAAAAATAAAAGGAGTGCCTTCCAAATATGTTTAATTACACAAGATGCATATAGAAAATATACATACTTTTTCCAAATGTAATGGTGTCTTTTGGTAAACTAATTTGGATTCTTCTGGTTGCAAGTAATATAGAGACACAATTGTAACCCACTGAACAAAAAGAAAAAGGATAATACCAGACAGACATCTCCAAGTGTGAATGGATGCTGAAGTGTATCATGGAACTAGAGGACATGATGTCCACTGGGATTCAGAAATGGGCCAGAGGATGGAGCTCTTGTGGAACACTTGAGAATCTTTCCTTCTATGTCTTTTATCTTGTCTTTCCCCATGAGTGTATATTTTTCTTTCCCTGTGCTTGCTCCCAAGTCCATATAGAGGAGCATAACTTTTTTTTTTCTTTATTGATTAAGGTATTACATATGTGTCCTTATCCCCCCATTTCCCCCCTTTACCCCTCACTCTTGCCCTCACCCCTCTGGTGTCTGTGTCCATTGGTTAGGCTTATATATATGCATACAAGTCCTTTGGTTGATCTCTCCCCATTACCCCCACCCTCCCCTGCCTTCCCTCTGAGGTTTGACAGTCTAATCAATGCTTCTCTGTCTCTGGATCTGGTTTTGTTCATCAGTTTATGTTGTTCATTATATTCCACGAATGAGTGAGATCATGTGATATTTATCTTTCTCTGACTGGCTTATTTCGCTTAGCATAATGCTCTCCAGTTCCATCCATGCAGTTGCAAATGGTAAGAATTCCTTCTTTTTTACTGCAGCGTAGTATTCCATCATGTAGATGTACCACAGTTTTTTAATCCACTCATCTGCTAATGGGCATTTGGGCTGTTTCCAAATCTTAGCTATTGTAAATTGTGCTGCTATGAACATAGGGGTGCATATATCCTTTCTGATTGGTGTTACTAGTTTTTTGGGAAATATTTCTAGAAGTGGGATCACTGGGTCAAATGGGAGTTCCATTTTTAGTTTATTGAGGAAACTCCATACTGTTCTCCACAGTGGTTGCACCAGTCTGCATTCCCACCAGCAGCGCACGAGGGTTCCTTTTTCTCCGCATCCTCTCCAGCACTTGGCATTTGTTGATTTGTTGATGATAGCCATTCTGACAGATGTGAGAAGGTACCGCATTGTCATTTTGATTTGCATCTCTCGGATAATTAGTGATTTTGAGCATGTTTTCATATGTCTCTTGGCCTTCCTATTGCCCTCTTTCGAAAAGTATCTATTTAGGTCCATTGCCCATTTTTTTATTAGGAAGAACAAAGTAGGAGGGATCTCAATACCAGATATCAAGATGTATTACAAAGACACTGTCTCAAAACTGCCTGAAACTGGCACAAGAACAGACATATTGACCAATGGAATAGAATAGAGAATCTAGAAATCGACCCAAACCACTATGCTCAATTAATATTTGACAAAGGAGGCAAGAGCATACAATGGAGTCAAGACAGTCTCTTCAATAAATGGTATTGGGAAAATTGGGCAGATACATGCAAAAAAATGAAACTATACCACAAGTTTACACCATACACAAAAATAAACTCAAAATGGATAAAGGACTTAAACATAAGATGGAAAACCATAAAAATATAAGAGGAATCCACAAGCAGCGAAATCTCAGACATATGCCAAAGCAATATCTTTACCGATACAGGTCCTAGGGCAATGGAAACTAAAGAGAAAATAAACAAATGGAACTACATCAAAATAAAAAGCTTCTGTACAGCAAAAGAAACCATGAACAAAACAACAAGAAAGCCCATTGCATGGGAGAACATATTTGCCAATGTTATCACTGATAAGGGTTTAATCTCCAACATTTACAGGGAACTCATACAACTTAACAAGAGGAGCATAACTTTCAAAAAGTGTCAGTTTTTATAGGTCACAAATGAAAAAGCTAGGGATAGTCCCAGTTCCAAATTCCCAAGGCAGGGATCATTTGTCTCAGACTAAGTCATGCACCCATTCAGAATAAACTGTGACCAGGGTGACTGGGTCACGCTACAAAATTACCACTTCAGTTTTAGATCTACATATTGGAGTGGCTGAGGCAGTGCTCAAACATTTTGAGGTATTTCCCTTGAAAAGTTTTGTGGGATGGGGTAGTTTGGAGCAAACTCAAAATATTGGTATCTTGCAATTTCAACTTTTCAAATAGTGAATACTAAGTCCTGAAGTTTTCAGCAGAGTAATGGAGATAATAGAATGAATTAATGGGAGAATTAAATATGTAGCACATTGCCACTAAATTAAAATGCTACTGGGATTCATTTGGGAAGCAGCTAACATAACAGACAGAAAAGTCAAATGTTGACTCTGACAATTTTTTTTTTTGGCCTAAATTTGAAATCTGACTCCACTATTGACTGCCAATAGAACTCTGTGTACAAGTTATCTTAACTGTATAAGGGGGGTAATAGCATTGTCCATTTTGATGGGTTATTAGGAGATTATATTGAATTAGCACACATGTAAAGTGCTGTTTAAGAGTGCCTGATATATAGGAACATTCAGATATGTTAATTACTCTTAGTATTTTTTCTTTTGGATTTTCAGCATGAGAAATCAATTCCACTTTTTTTTTCACCCCACCCAGTAACTGTGGAATAATAAAGGATCTAGTTTTTGTGCATAAATTTGGACTCAGCTCTTTATGTAGCTAATACTGACATTGGTTGTTTTTGGTGGGAACTTAGCAAATCACTCAAAGTCATACACTCCTTGATAAAACAAATAGCAAAGAACTGAACAATATCCAAAAGTCAGATTAGGTCTTGAATTCAATTTTAACTTAAATCTACATAAATCTATATGATATTGGGACCCTTCGCTTTCACTAGTCATATAAGGAGACAGATGTAGGTGGAAACTGTTACATTCAAAATTGTAGTTATTTTATATACACATAAAATCAAGAAGCCTGTAGGTTAGGAAATAATAATATACCATTGTTTTCAGCTGGGTTCTGGTTGAAAATGTGAGTGAAAATGATAGGCTCAGCTTCGGATGTGAAGTATTTCAGAGGTTGTCAGAATTACCACTATAACTGGCTATTCACTATTCTGGTCTGAATCTAAATAGAAAAATTTGGGCTGAATGTGAATAAATGTGGATACTGTTTAGGTAGAAATTATGGTTAATGTGATCACTACAGTGAGATGAGAAAGGGCCCAGGAATAGAATTGGGGTACTCAGTTCACTTATAACCTAAAGGGGGCTCAATAACCTTGTTCCATTCAATTTGCCTCAGTTAGCCCTACACTTGGTGACTCATCATTTTCAACTGAGGACGAGAATGGATATAAACATCATTCTGCCATGGACAGCTTCTGCGTACATGTATGTATAAATGTGTACTTACATGTCTGTGTGTGTACTAAAAGATAGGGGAACAATAAGATACCCTGAGAAGAAAACGGTTAAAATTTATCAGGCAAGTAGAAGTTACAATAAGAACCAGAAAAGTAAAGTGTTGTCACTGACATCAAGGGTAAAGAAAATTTCAAAAGCAGAGTCATCAGTGATGTCAGAGAGTTTAAAGAAGAAGGTAAGAATGTGAAAAAGCAATTGAATAATTAGCTTATTGAAGTCACTCCAAAAAACAAGATATTGCAGAATGTTAGGGGAAGATCCTCTTTCCAAGGCACTGGAAAGTAAACCAAAGTGGGGGATGGAGGGTGTTTTAAGTGAAGTCTCTGAGCATAGCCTGTTATTTTTATAAGTTCCCTTTAAAGGGAAAAGATTAGACAGTAGCTTAATGCAGAGGCAGGATGGAGGGAGGGATTTGTTGTAGGACAGGGAATATAGAAACATGTTCTAATCAGAAGAGAAGAAACTGAAGGATCAAAGGTGAAGGAACAGGGATGATTGATGGAGTGAAGTTTTAGAGGACAGAAGGATGAAAGGCATCAAGATAAGTGGAATAATTATTTTACAAAAGACAGAGTAAGTCTTCCTCTGAGGTGAGGGAGAAGATAATTAACTAGCTGTTTTCATGATTCTTATGGAAATGCACCCCGGATTTGGTCATGTTTCGCCTCAAACTGTGGGTTTGTTGTGAATTATAATCATGCCAAGACAGCACAAAACTATAAGACAACAGTTTTGCTACTTAGTGAGATCTAGCGACCAGGTCCAGCTCTGAGCCTTGGAAATAGTACTGGGTCAGCAAAGGGGCAATCGTCCCTCACCTGCACCTGCATTTCAGGGCCCAGCACTTTCTCACTCATGGCAGATGTCCATGCTCTTTCCAGAAGCAGTTCTGATCACAACCTTCCAAGGCAACTGCTGCTCTTCTTAAAAGGTAGCAGCAACGTCCAAAGACTTTTCAGAGGCTCTTGGGGTGAGTGTGCAGCCTGAGAGGATACCTAAAGATGCAAAGCAAAAATAAAACGCAACTGGAATGGGTGAGTTTGAAATTAACTTATACTTTAATGGTAAAGTTGAGGAAGATAGAGCATTGTGTACTATTTGGTAAATACTAGGTAACTATGAATAAATTAGAAGTTCATGTTTGTATCAGAAGTCAGAAAAGATTGTCAAACTAAATTATGAGAAGCCCATACTAATAAATACATTCTTAGATTTGCTTTTTTATTTTTACCTTTCTACATTATGCAACAACTAATCATCCAGGTAGTTTACATTTAATTCTTGGATTAAGTCAGATCCCCTGCAATCTGTATCTTACTCCCAAAAATCACTTTTATTGGACTATGATTTGGTATTTTGCATTAAGACACCATGGAGAGATTATACAAAATGCTCTCTTTTCATATTGCAGGAATATTGCTGAAGGTATTTCTCACCATAGAAATGTGTCTCCTTTATGTGGGCCTATAGGAGTAATTTTTCTTTGGCCTTAGGATGTAAGTTGAATTTTAACTGAGCAACTGGAACATTTTGATTCTATGGGCATTGAGGATATTATAATTGGTGGTTGTGATTCATTTTTTTTCCCTTTGGCTGTGTATCAATTGAGGCTGCTTTTAGCCACGATTGCTTACAATAACTTTAGTAGGTTTTCTTTTTCTTTTTACATAGCAAAAAGCCTGAAGGTAAGTACTGCTGGGATTGTTTCAGCTTCTCATCTGGGAATCAGTGTCCATGAATTTCCTTCAGACTTAGGATGGCTGCTGCAAATCTAGCTATAGTTGACTTTCGTGTGCATTGGAATTACCTGGAAGCTGACAAGGCAGACAAAGGCTCAGGCTCCTTGAAGAACAGAACCCTGGCCTTTAATATGTTCACTAAGTTTCTCAGATGATTCTAATATCGACCAGAACTTGAGAGTCACTGCTCCAGTGCCTACCACTCGAGACCAGACAGAAGAAATAGGATAAAAAGCCTTCCCTTCCTCAAGCTCTGTCTTCTTAGCTGGGGGTGGGGGGCGGGGGGAAGAAATTTTCAGTCAATCCAGACTATTGCCTCTTATTCCTTCTCTGTGGAAGGTGGGGGAGGACCTACCTCTTCAGAGATCAAATAACTTTGCTACCAAACCCAGATATTGGTGTTAAGGAAGAAGCAGGTTGTTGGATGGACAAAGGGCAGTCGTTTGGGTCCAAAATTTCTTCTAGTTATTATACAGGAACTGATTTTACATTTCTTCATGTTGTTACTTTATTCTGAATTACTTAGGCTTTCTCATGTTTCTCTGATTTGTCTATTAAAAATTAGTTGTCTTGTATGAATTTATATAACCAACCTTCAACCATTTGTGAAATATGTGAGTATGGTGCTTATGATAAAGCTTCTGCTCCCTGTGTTTAAAGGTTGGCAATTCCTCATTATCAACAAAAGAGTCCAGGGATGGTACTATTCTGCTCTCTACGCTGCCTTAGGCCCCATTTTCTACTCGTTCATTCTCTGTGCCATGAAGCAGGCTGACCCGGAGGCTCACGGAATCAAAATTAAGCTGAGACTCCACCTTTATTAGATACAATTTGGGATTGGTCTCTCTTGGCAATTTTCTTTTAGCCGAAGTATGAATCCTGGTTATTTCTTGACCTGTCATGGGTCCAGCTCGTTAGATCATCAGAACTGTCACTGCGCATCAGGATCTCCTGAAGATACCAGTGACCTGTACATCTTGATTGCAGTTGGGGCCCCAACATTCAGTTTTTTACTTCAAGTAAATTGCCTAACAAACTTGTTTTGTGTGACTTCTGCCTGTCAATCACCAGATGCCAGCTACCTCAGGGAAGCTTGTGGCCTTGAATGAGGTGGCTCTCCACAGTTGGAAGAGATTATGAAAAAGCTGACAGCTCGGGGCTGTTTACTGACCACATTCCTGGGGTTTGTGGCAAGTTCTCTCATGATGGAACTTGCGTGCACCTGCCACAGTTATTCTACCACCCCTCTGGTTTGCAGGTGGAAAGGGCCCAGGTCTGATGTGTGCCTGGCCAAGGTCAGATGGTTATTCCTCACATTGCCTATTTTTAGAAATAATGCGCTCTGTATTCCTTATCAATGAATCTGTGGACAAATAAGACATTTTGGAAGACTGAAGACATGCATAAATTTAAGTTATTCAATTCCTGGGCTACAGCTTAAATTTGGGTTTTTATTTTTTTTTAATCACTAATGAGAAGAGAGAAATAAAGTAAGTAAAAATAAAGCAGGACAAGAGAGATTCTCAATGGGTATCAATCCTCAGGCCTTTGTCTGAGGTATGCCTGGAGATTCTGCTAATGGCCTATCAGCAAACAACAGCATCTGTGCACAGAGCTCCCAGGAATCCAGTTCCCAAAATCACCCAGGGTTCCTCTTCATAATTTATAAAAGAATTCATTTCAATAGCCTGCAAGAAATTTTAAAAATGAAACCTATGGAGAGTATTATGCTAAGCGAAATAAGCCAGTCAGAGAAAGATAAGTATCACAGAATCTCACTCATTTGTGGAATCTAATGAACCAAATAAACTGATGAGCAAAAATAGACCCAGAGACATAGAAGCATGAACAGACTGTTGAACCTCAGAGAGAAGGCAGGGGAGGGTGGGTGGGAAGAGGTCAACCAACGAACTTGTATGCATATATGCATAACCCAAGGACACAGACAATGGGATGGTGAGGGTCTGGGGGTGACAGGGGAGGAGATGGGAGAGGGCTAGAAGAGGTTAATGGGGGAAAAGGAAGACCTATGTAATTCTTTCAACAATAAAGTTTAAAAAATAAATAAAAGTGAAACCTAATTATTGATTTGCTGCTTATTTTCCAAAATAACTAAAATTTAATTCCAATTTTCCTAAAATGTTTGTCTCAGTTCTACTTAACATTTAAATTTCTCAGATGCTGTGGTCTTTGTCTTTATTCCTTACTCTAAGCTCAGCAAAAGCAGGGTTAATTCCTGAAGAAAGATAAACGAAAAAGGATTTCCAATAGGTCTGAGTGAATGTTTTACAAATGCCTTTGACCAAATGGTCATAAATATACAGCATAACCAGATCTCTGTGGAGCCTCATGTGTGGGGGACAGTAGACCATTGGACTTTGGACAGTCTACACAAGGATCACTGCCCCTGTGATTCTCCATGAAAGCTCCTTAGTGCCTTCCTAAATCATTCTAGTCAAGCAGGAAATGCAGCATTGTTGAGTGAATTCTGTCTACAATCCTCTGAAGCATGGAACTAGATTTGTATCTACTCAAAGACAGTGTAGCCTAGCAGTGAAGAGTACAAGTTTTATTGTAACAGAAAACTGAGTTTGAATCTTACCACTGAAAGAATGGCTGTGGGACTTCAGGCAAATAGCTTGGTTTCTCTAAGCATTAGTGTCCTTATATGAAAAATGCGGATAATAATTCCTAATTAGTGTATAGGTTTCAATGTCTATTATAGTGCTGAGCACACTAAATATTCAACAAATGGCAAGTGACCCCAACATCATCCTCGTCACTCTTTTTTTTTTTTAACCCTTTCAATATTCAAGAGAAGAACCATATTTCTCTTAAATGCACATCATGTTTTGACCCATACTGGGTTTGTTTGTTTTTTCCTTTTCCTTTTCCCTTTTTCTTTGAAAGTCACATATTGGTTATTCCCAGTGCATGTTCTTGTACTCCTGGTTTTTAGTGATAGGGAGTTGTATGTGTGGATAAAGGGTTTGGGCTGTGCAGTTCTCAGTGATGTCTAAATGATGGCATTACTGTCAAAGATTAATTTAGTGACTATGTTAGGCCAAATCACATTTTTTGGGAATAGCTTTGGTTTCTGTGTTGGAAAGGTGTTGTTCTAAGTTCCCAGTGGCCATAATGTGAACCGTTTGAGATTAAGGAACCTCCATCTGCCTTGGCAGACATTAACTCCACTTTGAATGGAATCAATTCCCTGTGGGCTTTTTATGGAAAAAAGTCCAAATATTTATATGGTAGAAGCATTTTCTAGCCTAAATTTGGGTTGAAACCAACATTAACTCCTTTTACCACCTCTCCTAGCTTCTTATCTGTACTTTTACAATTCTCTAAATTCCCTATCCTTGGCAATTGTTCTTATTATGTACATTTTGGGTTAAAGCAGGATAGAAATATTAATGATGATGGGGTAAACACTTGTAACACATATGGTGACAGAAAATGGGCCATACAAATGTGTCAGCTATAGACATCAGTTTCAAAGATTGTCCCGTCCCATGGTCCTGGTGGTTCAGTCTCCACTCTCTGAGTCCCTCATCACTGCCTAAACTAGTATCTCTGTATTCACTGCTGCTCTCCTCTTTGCTTATCTGTTAATATTATTCCAGTTCAGAACAGTTTTAAGATGGCATGTTCTAGAATCTGACTGCCTGGGATCAAATTCTTTTAATGTTTTTGCAGCTTATAAGGTTTTAACTTCTTATGGCTCAGTTTACTCTTCTCTAAAATAGGGGCAAATACCTATCTCAGTAGGTAAGAAGGATCAGGTGAGATCATATATATATAACATACTTAGGATAGTGTCTAGAAAAATACATATTGGCTGTTAATCTTTTATTATTATTATTATTAACATGCAACCTCCTGAACTCATGAATGTTTTCATAGATACCAGGTTCCATGGAGACCTGGTATCTTTTGGGTCACCACCAGCTTATGGAGCAATCCTTCCTCATCCAGGTAAGAAAAGCTTTAAACAAAAAAATGAAAAAATGGCTGCACACTCACTTACCCCAACAGCCCCTGTCTATGGTGAATAAGTTATCCACATAGCATTATGAGGCATCCTCTCTAATAAAATGGTAATATGCAAATTAACCATCACTCCACTACATAAGCCACGCCCACCAGCCAAGCCACGCTCACCAGCCAATCAGGGTGAGTATGCAAATTAACCCCAATCCAAGATGGCTACAGCCACAGAGAGCAAGGTTTCCCAGGTAACAGAGCAAGCCAAGCTTTCCATAGCCGTTGCAGGCCTAAGCCTCCACTCAAGCTACAAAGTTTCAATTATAGAAGGTAAACAAATTCAAACAAATGGCGGCAGAATGGAGCTTGAGAGAGCAGGCCAGGGTTGCTGGCGGCAACAGGGGAAGCAAAGCTTTCCACACACCCTGGCTGGGCTCACCTGCTTAAGGCTACAAAGTTTCAATTGTAGAAGGTGAATTAACTGCCACAGAAATGGCTGCCGCCCCAGAAATGGCTGCCGCCCCAGGCTACAAAGTTTCAATTGTAGAAGGAAAATAAATTCCAGATACCAGGGCCTCCCCTTGGGTTGCCAGGGGGCGTGGCCGGCCTGCAAACCACCACAGGCCCCTCGCTCAGGCCACCCCACACCCCAAGGGAACCCCCACCCTTATCTGTGACACCCTCCAGGGCAAACCAGCTGGCCCCCACCCATGCACCAGGCCTCTATCCTATCTAATAAAACAGTAATATACAGATTGATCATCACTGCAACACACAATATAGCTGCCCCCATGTGGTCAAAGATCCTGCCCCCATGTGGACACAAGATGGCCACTATAAGATGGCCAGCAGGAGAGGGCAGTTGGGAGGCACCCGGCCTGCAAGGGAGGGCAGTTGAGAGGGACCAGGCTTGCAAGGGAGGGCAGTTGGAGGTGATCAACCCTGCAGGAGAGGGCAGTTAGGGGTGACCAGGCTGGCAGAGGAGGGAAGTTAGGGGCAAACAGGCTGGCAGGGGAGCAGTTAAGCATCAAGCAGGCTGGCAGCGGAGTGGTTAGGGGGTGATCAGGCTGGCAGGCAGAAGCGGTTAGGGGCAATCAGGAAGGCAGGCAGGCAAGCAGTTGGGAGCCAGCAGTCCTGGATTGTGAGAGGGATGTCCCAGATTGGAGAGGGTACAGGCTGGGCTGAGGGACAACCCCCCACCGTGCACGAATTTCGTGCACCGGGCTTCTAGTGTAACAAATAAAATCTCTTCCATCAAGTTACAGAGGATGGATAAATACCAGTACAAGCCTGATGACAACCACCTCTTAGTCAGCTCAGACTGCTGTAACAAAATACCATAAACTGGGTAGTTTATCAACAACAGAAATTTATTCCTCACAGTTCTGAAGACTCAAACTCTGAGATCAGGTGCCATCATGGTCTAGTTTTGCTGAGGGCCCTCTTCCAGTTGCAGATGGATGGTTGACTTCTCGTGTCTCCTCACATAGCAGAGAACAGAGAGAGAGGAAGCAAGCTTTTTCGTGACTCTTTAGGGCACTAATCCCATTCATGAGAACACCAACCTCAAGAACTCATCCAATCCAGTTACCTTCCAAAGGCCCCACCTCCTAAGCAGTGTGGAGTAGGGTTTGAGCAAAAGAATTGGAGGGGGGCACAAACATTCAGTCTATAACACCACCTTACCAAGCCCCATGACTATGTAACCTGATGCAGACCTCCCATTCCTCCCATTCCTCCCCTATCCTCCTTATCAGTAGATCTCAATACAACAATATCTCCAGGGGTGAAGCCCTCAGTAGAGGGCATAATAAAGCATTAGTTGAAGAGAATTAGCAGACTGTACAAAAGTTTGCTTTTCAGTGACTCAATTTGGAACAGTTTCTGGGGTCATTATTGATTTGCTACACTATCAAATGAACAACACAGGTGTTCTAGAACACAAATAAGGTGATCTTATTTGACACAGAGATTTCTAAAAGTTAGAGGCTTGAGGGAGAATAAATGTGTGAGTATAAATTAATAGAAAAGGAAAGCACTAATACCACTGATGCATTAACTGGACACTGACGAATTAGCCGGTCCTTCCCACATTCGTCTATATTAAAAACAAAAAGGTTGTGAGAGGGAAGTGAGTCCAAATGGCTATAAATGTAAATATACATCTTACCACAATTGCCAAGATACTTAGGAGCAAAGGACTTGTAATATGAGTTAAGTGCAGTCTGTGACATTTTATGGTGTTTAAGATTGATTTCCGTTGCAGTTTTAGGCATTGCAATCTATTATAATGTCAATGCTGAGCTTTAGCTGTCATGGCCAGTACCAGAAACCACATCATTGTCTCTATTATTGATCAGATTCTCCTCCAAGTCCCCCTTTTCAAACCTAAAGTGATTAAAATGTGCTCCTACTCCTAAATTCAAAACATTCTCAATCCATCTCTTGGAGGTCTGCACAGAGACACATGAAAGTGCAAGATAAAATATAACTCTCCTCATCCCCCCCCCCAAAAAAAAACACACAGAACACAAAATGGCCACTACTCTTGAAGGCATGCACAATTAAACATGACTGTCCACTATGCAGTACACATGTGTATTAAGTAAACAAATCCTTGAAAAGTGCAGTGAAAGTATTCTGGATGAAAGAAAGAGGATTCCATCTTAATGAGATTTGAAAAGATTAGGAAATAAAAGTAATATACCGTGGAGCTTATAATAATAACTGACTTCTAATAAAGTATGATGAATCTACATTAACTTCAAACTCTCGTATTTTGATTTTTGCATTTCTTGTTAGTGAACAAACAAATGTGAATTCATTATTCCATGAATTATAGGAACAAAACCCCAAAGAATCTTTAGTAAAAAAAGCTTGAACAATAAAATGTGAAATACGGTACTCTATAAGCAAATGCAATGCCTAAAGGCATGAATATTTTTCCCTGGTTTATTTTTGCTTTTCTAGATAACAATTCAGCTCTGAATTTATATCACTCCAGCTAATAATTACCTTATTTCTGGGTAATGTAACCTGTGAAATGACAGCGTGCAGCTGCTAACAATACCTCAGGAAGGCATGAGAATGACGTCTCCCAGATGTTTGTCTAAAGAGAAAATAAGAATACGGTAAGGTGGAAGTAGATCTGATAAGCATTAAATGGCAGTGTGCGCTTGAAGGTGCGTGCATGGACCACTGCCCCTCTTGCAACATCGGAGCTCACAACCACCAGCCCTGCATCACTAGCCTTTTCAAGAGCTATTTTAAAAGAGACGTGTCCATTTTTTCCCTAACATTGTAACTAAGACATATTTAACCTTTTGCACTCGGATGTTGAGTGTGACTCGACACAGTTAGCATCGGTAGCAGCTCAAGAAAAAAGCAAGCGAGTGCAAAGTGTTATAATGTTGTGTTGTCCAGAATTCACAGAGACTTGAGGGAGAATTCATAGAGACTTTATTGAAGGCGGGAAGCTCTTCAATAAAGGAATATGCCATAAAGAAGGCATCTATATCCCTAAGGACTATTTGCTCTATGATGGGTTCCAACATTGCTGGGAAATAATGTGCTCTGTGCTCGGCAGTTGCCCAGTGTCCTATTTCAGGACCCTGTTTCTGGCCTCTGTACAGGTCTATTTGTTCAAGAAACCCTAACAGTAAGGACTGAAAAGTATGCTCCGGAGGCAACCAGGCCTTTATTACTTTTTCATTCTTGATACCATCATTTTCTGTTAGGGGTTAAATTGTTGAAGTGCTAACCCCAGGTACCTGTGACTTCATTCGGAAACAGTTGTTACAGATGTAATCATAAGGGAACTTGGGTGGGCCGTAATTCATCATGACTAGTGTCTTTATAGGAAGAGAAGGGAAAATCCACACCCAGTCACACAGGGAGAACAGCCTGTGATGATGGAGGCAGGGATTGGAGTGATGCTCTATGAGAATGCCAAAGCTTGCCAGCAACACCGGAAGTTAAGAGAAAAGCCTAGAGCCCAGGGTGTGTTGCTTAGTGGGTGTTTAGCATTGACCCATGAACCAGGAGGTTACGGTTCAATTCCCAGTCAGGGCACATGCCTGGATTGCCGGCTTGTTCCCCAGTGTGGGGTGTGTAGGAGGCAGCCAAACAATGATGATTCTTTCCCCCTCTCTCTTCCTCTCTGAAATCAATAATAAAAATATATTTTAAAGAGAGAGAGAGAGAGACAGAGAGAGAGAGAGACAGAGAGAGAGAGAGAAAAGCCTGGAATAGATTCTCCCATAGCACCTTCAGAGAGACAATGGCCCTACCCACACCTTGATTTTAGATTTCTTGCCTCTAGAGCTGTGAAAGAATAAATTTGTGTTATTTAAAGCCACCAAATTTGTGTTATTTAAAGCCACCAGTGGTATTTTGTAACAGCAGCCCTAGGAAACTAATACACTATGTAGAGTTTGATCTCCAGAGTGAGAGGCAATGAGGTCGCAAGCATACCAAGACAGACTAAGTAGTGCATGACACAGATGTTCACCAGGGCGCAAATGTTTGTCCACATCCATTCACGAAGGAACATGTTGCAGTGTGAGTTGGTCAGCTTGGTCTTGGTTTGTCCAGGACATCCCCATTTCCACTAACTTTCTGGGCCTAATAACTAATAGGCCCCCTTGCACTTTCCAAATATCTCATCCCAGTTTGGATGATAAATTATGGTCACTCTGTCTATGTGGACATTCTTAATCACTTAGCAAAGGAATAAATTTCCACCACTCATGTTCAGTATTCTTGATTAAAAAATTATTTCTAATGTCCCATTCAAAATCCCTCCAACACTGCAGCAAGTAAAGGTTCAAGATTCCAGGAGTCTGGGTCACTTTAGGCTTAATTTACTGCGGACCCACACATTTACAGCTCTTACCTGGCTCTGCTTAGGAAATAATGTTTCAACTTGCTCAGAACAGTTGGAATAAACACAGCTAATCAAGCCCCTAGGGTTTAGAGAGAGAGGAAGGGGAGGAAAAGAATAGCAAATAAACTGAAGGGTGGCAGGAGGAATATTTTGAATGCTTCAATCCATTTCTGATATTGCAAGGAGGTTAAGGCCAGCAGTGTGGTCTGAAAGGGTGAGAGATGTGCCTCTATTCCTCACTTTCTCATAAATCCTTCACGACTGTGAATAAATCTGTCTTTGCCCTCAGTTTTCCTACTTGAGTGGTGAGGGATTTAGTGATGGGTTTTTATTTTTTTAATGCTTGTCAACTAATCAGGGAATGCTGGTGGAATGCCTTCAACAATCTGAAAAATATTCTGTACTAGTATGTTCCACACCTTGATGATGGACCTATGCAGAATTTACTGCTCAGTGTTGGAAGGAAAAATTAATTCCTGTTTCTTGTCAGTTCTATGCTTGCTATATTATTAAGCATACTACTGGTGAAGTGAACGGTATATGAAAAATGACTTGACACAATGTCTACAAATCTTTGTTCACTCTTTGTTAGCCTCCTCTCTATACTGTGATCAATTTAACATAAAGCAGTTGAAATAAGCCAGACAGAGAAAGACAAGTACCATATGAGTTGACTTATATGTGGAATCTAATGAACAAAATAAACTAAAAAGCAAAATAGAAACAGACTCATAGATACAGAGAACAGACTGACAGCTGTCAGAGGGGAGGGGAGTTAGGGAACTGGGTGAAAAAGGTGAAGGAATTAAGCATATAAAAATAACCTCATAGACACAGACAAAAGCATGGTGATTACCAGAAGGAAAGGGAAGCTGAGGGAGATAGAAAATGATAAAGGGGGATTAATGGTGATGGAAGGAGACTTGACTTTGGGTGGTAAACCCAAAATACAATATGCAGATGATGTATTATAGAATTTTACACATGTAACCTATATAATTTTATTAACCAATGTCACTCCAATAAATTCAATAAAATTTTAAGAAAATACAGTGCTTGTCATCATTTTCTTCTAGTGGCTGCTTTAGCTTCATCTCTGGCTTCTAAAGTAAAGATGGAGTTCACTGTTTATTTCTATACTTATGCCTATCAATCTGCCACCGTTGGAAGATGTAGGGGATGTAGCGACTGCGAAGAGCAGATTGGAAGTTGCCAGTATTGAGGGGGGTGATGTTTCCCAGGATATTTGTTCATGTAGGTGTGAGCAAAGTGGTCTAGTGCAACTGTTAACATCAGTCCCCTCCATATTTGCACAATGCCCTATTAATAGTGATACCATTGCAATGAGAGACTTATGTTTCTAGTTTTGCTTCTTTCACTGGATAATGAGTTCCTAAAGTTTGGAACACATCTTACTCATATTTTTATCTCCATTATTTCCCAAATGTATGAAAATAGGCGGCACTCAATGCACATTTATTGAATAAGTGAACAGTAGCCTTTTAAAGAAGAACCATTGGCTGATTATATAATCAGTGGACTGGTGTAGGGGTTTCATAACATGTTAACTTGGCTAGGCTGAACTATGTATTTAAGATTTTATTTTTCTAAATTTTTTTAGGATATCAATGAGAGACATTTTTTGCATAAGATTTGGAGAATGGAAATGAAGCAGCAACTGTCTTATTTTTAATGCTCAAAGGTTGATTCAAAAAGGTCATCAAATATTTTGTAGCTCACATTGTTGTTTATTGCTGTATAAGATCAAATCCCTGTACCAAATACCTTTATACACACACACACACCTGTGTGTGTGTGTGTGTGTGTAAGTGCTTCTAGGGGTTGTGCTTCTCTGATTGAACCCAGACTGAGACAACTAGTCTTGAGACTTTGGGAATAAATTGCATAAAAGTGCTTATGTTTCTCTCTCTCTCTCTCTCTCTCTCTCTCTCTCTCTCTCTCTCTCTGTGTGTGTGTGTGTGTGTGTGTGTGTGTGTAAGTGTACATAAATATGACTGACCTAAAGGCACTACTGGTTAGAATAATGGAAGCTATTGGAACTAATAGATCCATAAACAAAACTGAGCAATTTAACACAAAAAATACTTTTTTCTCTCTATAAAAGTCTAGTATATATTCCTCTTGGTAGAGAAAAAAAATATTCTTTTTCTGTATTCAGTTAGAAACCTACCCTGAAGAGATTCTACTGTCCTAAAAAAGTGGCTATTATGGTCTCCCTGGACAAAAAAAAAAATTCAGCCAGAAGATTGGAGAGTGGATAGAATATGCTTCCTGCCACCTCAGGTTAGAAGTGACACTCACCACTCTGCTTATACTCCATTGGTGAGAACTAGTCCCATGGAACCACTTAGAAGCAAGTGGCAGTGCTGGGAAATGGAGCCACTGATGGGCAGCCCCCTCCCAGCTACCACTGCACTGGGGAAGGGGAGCACAAATCCTCAGGGAACAGCGGCTATCACTGCCACACAGAATCTTGTATAAAAAATGTTGACTCAACCATATTTCTTTGTTATTACATTTCAGCTGGGTTCCTGGCCTATTTGGAAGGAAAAATATAGGAGTCAGTCTATAGGGAGCTAGAAAGGATGATCTAGCCAGCTTCAGCATGGCTTGTTCAATTGTATCCTGAGGCAAATGGAAGGCAGCACAGCTTACAGTCACATAGAAGGATATCTGGCCCTTGGTGATAGAATTAAAATTGAAATATCCACTTGAAACTCCTACACTAACTGCCAATACCATTAATGTCCAAGTTCCATCTGTATTTGTCTTGAAGGTAGCTTGCCAATGGTACAGTTAGGAGTGGGGTAAATGGAAATAAACTGTTTTAAGTTTCTCAGCATTGCTTCAGGGATGGTATCTATATATATAAAAGCCTAAGTGACCAAACAACCGAATGACAGGTTGAACAGTCGCTATGACATACACTGGCCACCAGGGGACAGACGCTCAACACACAGGATTGGGCTCCTTCCTGTCTGGATTGGGCCTCCAGGGATCAGGCTCCCTCCTGTCTGGATCAGGCCTACAGGGATTGGGATCCCTCCTGTCTGGATGGGGCCTGCGGGGATTGGGCCAAAACCGGCTATCCGACATCCCCCGAGGGATCCTGGATTGCGAGAAGGAGCAGGCCAGGCCGAGGGACCCCACTGGTGCACAAATCCATGCACCACGCCTCTGGTAGTATTAATATAAGGTTGTTTGTAGGGAGTTAAAAATGCATGTTTGATCTTTACAGTAACCACTAATAAAGCATGAAATAATACATACTTAAAGGATAAAATAATATATAAAATGCAATAATACAAAAGAAGTCAGGAAAAAGGAACAAAGGAACATAAACTGGGAGAGACAAATAGTAAACAAATAGTAACATAGTTGATCTAAACTCAAAATATCAATAATTAAATTACATGTAGGTGAATTAATACTTCAAAGTTAGAACAATGAAAGTGCTTGGAGGAGGTATACTCAGAATTCTCCTGAAAGCAACTCTATACCCACCACCAGTAAGGATGTAGTTATTAGTCCAGCTCTGCCAGTTTGTACCAGCTGAATACCAGCCTTGCCTAGGTACTCACCATGCAGATTAAGAAAGAAAAGACCATTTCTGTCACCTTTAGGTTCTTTGTGTTCCCTTCTCAAATCATATCCCATTCTTTCCTCTCTAATTGGTAGTGATTATTCTGATTTTTATGTGCATCATTTCCTTGCTTTACACCAGATATGCGTCTATGCCTAAATAACAGTGTTGTATTGTTCTTGTGTTTAAACTTTATATAAATGGAATCATATTGTATATATTTATCTTCAACATTGTTTTTTTGTTCAATATTATGTTCTCGATATTTATCTATGTTTTTACAGGCAATTGAAATGTATTCCTTTCTCATGATATATAGTAATCTATCATGATTATTCCAAATTTTTCCCTGTCTACTGTGAATAAACATTTGTATATGTCAAAGTGTTTCTCTCTCTCTCTCTCTCTCTCTCTCTCTCTCTATATATATATATATATATATATATATATATATATATACACACACACACAGGAGTAGAATAGCCGAGTTGCAGTCACTGCACAAATCAACTTTACCAGATAATGCTAAATTGTTTTCTGAAATGATTATAGACTACCAGCAATGTATAAGTGTACTTGTTACTCCATATCCTTGACAACACTTAATTTTTGCAAATCTGTTAGAAAGAAAATGAATTGTGGTTAATTAATTTCCATTCATTTTCCTGCTTCTCAAGGAAATTAAGCATCTTTTCATATGTTTATTTCGATACTACAGAAGCTTCCTTAAGGAAATGTTCTTCAAGACTTTTGTCAAGCCTTGGCCAGTTTCGCTCAGTGGATAGAGGGTCCGCCTGTGCATCAAAGGGTCCTGGGTTCAGTTCTGGTCAAGGGCACACACCCAGGTTGCAGGCTTGATCCCCAGTAGAGGACATGCAAGAGGCCACCGACCAATGATTCTCTCTCATCATTGATGCTCCTATCTCTCCCTTTCCTTTCCTCTCTGAAATCAATAAAATATATATATTCTTAAAAAAGACTTTTGTCAATATTTTGTGTCATTTTCTTACTGATTTGTACAAGATTTTTCTTAAATTTATTTTTAAAATTCATTTAAATTCTATCTTTTGAATTAAATTATATATCCTACCTCTTTTTGTTCATATATTGAATGCAATGATGAACCAGCAAACTTGCTAAATTCTTATTATTTCTAACATTTTATGTGTATAGTTTTTGGTTTTTCTGTTCTTATATCATCTGTGAATAATAATTTTTTTCCTTCATTAGCTTTACAACTTATTTGTTTTTCAAATTTTACTGTGTCTGCTAGTACCTTCAGCATAATGAGTTGTATCATATCTCCAATTCAGGTAAGAATGACAGTTGGAAACGCTTTAAATTGTGGCATGCCAAGGTTGGTTTAAAAGGGTTGTAGTGCCCCCTACCTCATAATCTCCATCAGCATCCCTAAATCACTCAAATGAACCTCCTATCTAAGTCTATGTGTTTGCTAAGCAACTACAATTTACAATTACCCCAGTCCCAATACCACTTCCAACAAACTGCCTTTGCAAATCCTTCCCAATACAGGATGATATGTGCAACAATAAAGGAATCTCAGGAAGATCTCAGTGGAAATTACCTCTGAACATGATTTTGAAGGACCAAGAAGGAAATGAGTAACAAGTAGAAAGACCACCTGTGCTTTAGTATAAAATGCAGAGTTGGGGAGAGGATTTGCAAGGCTTGGGGACCAGTGGAGCTAGGAGAGAGTCATTATCTGGAGACACAGAGAAATCAGAACACAGAGGTCACTGCATACTATGCTAAAAAGCTTGGGCTTTTACTGTAAATAGGAAGGAAACACCTAGGGGTTTTAATGAACTAAAATCTAAGAAAGATCATTTTGTTTTCCCTGTGGAAATTGTACTGGAAGGGAGCCATTAGAGGAGGAGGGCAAACCAAGGCAAGTGAGTGGGAGACAGGCTCAATTTATTTATATTATGTTATTTAGTTCTCTAATTTACACTCACCTTAAATGCTCCACAGCATTTTTAGCATATGATACAGACCATTCTGCCTTGCCAGATTCTTTTCATTATACTGGTTATTTTAGAGCTGTTTGTACCTTGCAGTAATAGTTATTGGTGTGGCTTCATTGTAAAGCTATTTTGCAGAAATCTTAAAATTTTCATGGTCATTGCCAAATTGGCAAAAGCAAATTTTGAGGCCATCTTGCTGGAAAAGTTTTTAAGTCAGTGTGATTATTTCATGAGAGGAAGTAGATCTTGTGCTTTTTTTTCCGAATGCATCATAAAAACAACCACTCATTTAATAAGATAATGCACCAAAAGCTGTGGATGCTTCAGTGGTTAATGAATGTGGCAGGATTCTTTCCAAATCAGCAACTCTGAGCAGGAGACAAACAGTGGTATTTAAACAATGAAGAATTCTGAATAAGAAATTAATGGGGTGGAGAATTGCTACTTTTAAGATGAAAAGAACTCATAACCACCTCCACAGTCAAACAATTTCTATTCAAAATGAGTTTTCTGATTTTTAAAAGTAAGGCATTCTTGCATATAGCTAGTCTCTCTCTCTCTCTCTCTCTCTCTCTCTCTCTCTCTCTCTCTCTCTCTCTCTCTCTCTCTCTCCACCACTACCACCACCACACAAATGGAACCTCATACGAACCAATTTCCAAAGGATAAAGATATAGTGTGCTTTCTAGAATTATTGACCACAGTGAAACCTATTGTATTTTTTGTATTTAAGGTTCAGCCCTGGCTCACCTTAGCAACATCTTCTCCTTATGCAGTTACTTCTTTCAGGACCTTGAAGAACGATGTAAACAACTCCTCAGCAGGGTAGTTTTTACTGAGTCTGAAATTAAACATTTTAGCACTGATTGCTCTCAGTAAATGTGTGTACATTGGAGTCTTTTGTTTCCTAATGCTGTAATTGTAGTTCCTTCACTGTTTCTAAGAATTTAAAAGACAAAGTGAAGAGACAGCAGTAGTTTAAATCTCGAATGTACAAATCAAATATAAGGAAAAGGAAATCACAAAGCTTCTTATAAACAGGTGTATGGAAGCTTTAGGTAACTTAGAGTGCTTCAAAAGGTTAGTCGAGGAAGGAAAAGGAAGAAAAAAGCTGGCTTAGTACTTTATAAACTGTTTAAATACTTAAATGTGCAATTCTACTGAGGTCTCAATTCATCCATATTGCTCATTCTTTCCCACTTGAAAGCAAAAAATATATGCACAATTATTCCAAACACCTTAATGGTAGAGTTACCAAAACATCAGATTACTTGCCATCTGTCAATTTGTTCTATTCAATAAAGCATACGTTACCCTTAAATTAAAGATTTTATCCCCAACAACATTTGACACATGTACTTAAAATAAGTATTAAATTATTTTAATAATTTCATTGTCAGCTGTCTGGTAATAATGGTCATATGTCAGAAAAGTATTTTCACATATCAAAAGTAGTGATTGGCTTTTCAAATTACCTCCATGATTCTTCTCCACACACAATGACAAGTTTACATATTTAAAGAGTTATTATAATCACATGTAAGAGTGACACCAATGCATGCAGTCATGAGGGCTGTACAATGTTCAACTTTGAATGTCATTCACTTAGACTGCAATGGGACCAGTGCCCCTGAAATTCTGAACAAGATGGAATAGTGAAAGAATGATCTTCCACTATGTACTTGCCACCTTGTTGAAACTCAGTCTGCATATGAGAGTTGTCAGCATAAAAATGTACTGTTCCTGTGAATAGGAGGGAGCAGACATAAAAGTTGAGAACTGGTGATGCTGAGTAGCCAATTTGAGCCTATAATCCTCAGATAATAGTATATTTATCTCAGTATTAGATTGTTCTTAAGAATCTATTTGAAACATTTATTTTCTTCCTTTTAACTGTATTGTATGGCTAAGTTCGCAAAACCTTATTTTCTGAACCCAGTATGCAATGTAATAGCCAAGAACTTGGTTCAACTAAAAGGATGCTTGTTATTAATCATTGAGTGACTACTAATGGGATTCCCTTGACCATGAAGCACTTTTCAAATAGAAGGCTTCATGGTGGTGCAGAAGCGTAGACTGTAAGGAGGCTTTGTGGGAAATGAGCTGGAGCTCCACAGATGAAATTTCCCTCGAAGGCATTTATCATATTTCAGAGGCAGGTCCTCAAACTTTATAGGCTCAGAATCTTAATTTTCCTGAGTTCTTTTATCTCTTGGGGATAGGTTCACATTAACAAATATCATAGAAACATATGCTGTTTGCTGGGTGGTAATTAGACTACCACTGTTTTAACCACAAATTAACATTCCAATTAAGTGACAAAAAGCTTATACATTCCATTTGTTCTAAGGCTGCAGCCAACCTTCTGTTATCTTAAGAGTATATAAATAAGACCCTGCGGTATTCTTTCGTATCTAGCCTCTTTTTTTTTTTTTACAACTTTAAAAAAAAAAAGGCTGCTTCAAGAAGGGAATGCCCTGTGCCAGCCTTAAAAATCCATAACTGACCCCAGTAAAACTATAGATTCAGAGAGATAATGCCGAAATGGGAGAGGAAACCTTGGGAAGCAACAGTCCCTCAGGCCGGTTCCTTCACTTTACTCCAGGGAGAGATGGATTGCCCACATGCCTCTCCCTGGTCTCTTTGTCCTGTTTTCCATTCTCCTCCTTGATGAAAGCCCTGGCCCGCACTGAGATGAGAAGATGGGTTTTTGAGGACTGGGGGAAGTCCCCCATCTTCTTGAGATGCTGGCACTTGAATAAATCTCTTTCCTTTTACCAGCACCTGTCTCACGACTTTGGCTTTTGTTGCAGCAGGCAGCAGAATCCCAGGTTTGGCTCCCCTGTCATTTGGAATTTTGTTTTTCACCTTCTAGAAATACCTCTATTCACAGAGCACAATATCATTGACAAGTCTTCCATTTGCAATCCTGCCCCGGTTTTCTGATGCACTGCACCAGCCATGGAAGGAGGTCTTCTAGTTCCCCACAGAGAGCCTGCCAGTCCCTCCTGGGGCATTCCTGACACATAGTGGGTCATGTTTGTGTGTATTCCTGCTCTGTTGGATATAGCTGATTAGGACAAGGTTAAATGATAAAGAGAAAAATAAACATAGTCAGTAGTGGCAGGAACAGAAGAAGCAGAAATATGGCCTTATAGATCCACTGCCATGTCAAAATTTGGTAATGAAACAATGGAGGATGAGAGAATTCTGTTGGCTCCTGTTGACTCCTGAGCAACCTTTCAGGGTCTACAACCTCTGGTCATGAGGCTCCTGAGAGGGTCTCCTGTCTCCTCCCTTCCCCTGTGATTCTTTATACTATTTGGCCATTACTTGAGGTAATTTGAGTGAGTCTTTGCTTTTCGCCACCTTGAAAGAGTCTGATTACAATTATTGAAGTTTTGCAGTCACTTACTGATAATCTCAGAATTTACTCCCACATTTCATTAAGACCATATGTATATTTTCCTTGTCAAACTGTCAAAGGCGAATTTTATGTCCAGATACTCAGGTAGTATCAAAATACTGCCCTGATATATTGACTAGTTTGGAGACAAACCAGCACACAATGCTGTGTGGATTCCCTTACAAGCTCTTAGTTTTGCTTATAAGCTGAATTGCCAAATCACAGAGTATTTCTACCATCGCCTTAATTAGTAGGACCGCAATCTTGTTCTTTAAAGTACTGTGGCAAGGCAGTGTCCTATTACTCGAGGCCATAACTCTTAAGTGACATGCACTTAGAGTAATATAATATTGCTGTAATCATTAGTCATTTGCAGCCAATTTAAGCAGAGACTAATTATGCCTGCAGTCTTCTAACCATGATGTAGCAAGGTAGCAGGTTGTTTAACCTTTAAGTTTAGGGGATCACTGCCAAATTATTCATGCATGCAATTTTATAGCAACAAAATGGCACTTAAGCATCATCAAACTTAACCATGTGAGTGACATGAGAAAGTGTCTGTGGCCTGACCTTTGTAATGTCTAACTCCCAAAGAGTAAAACAAAATCCATAGTGATGAAGAATATGAGAGAGCCATCAAATATTCTGTAATCAGATGGGTCAATGAGATGAGTCATGATTTTAGTTGGTCTAATTTTTCATCATAATAGAAAACAGAACAAAGCAAGATTATGACTGTCACCTACCATTAACACACATTCCCTCCCTTTCTTATGTCATACTTGCCATCAAACTACATGTTGCCTAGTCCTGTAAATGTTGGTCTTAGCAGAGTTTCAAGTTGGAATCTAAAATTCGAGGGCTGCAATGACATTGCTCAATCAAAATGTTTTAAAAGCTCAGTGGAAAAGCAAGAATCATCCCTAGGGAGAAGGACAAAAAGACACCACAGGCTATAGGTAGAATTTGGGCAGCAAGAGCTCAGAGCTGCAGAATTCCTTGCCCAAAGTTGCCTTTCCAGCCTGAAGTCTGGAACGTTATATGTCCACTTCCTCCAGTGGCAGTGACTCTGAGCTTTCCCAGGTTGCAGGCTGTCTCTGAATAAGAGCTCCCTATTCTCCCTTGCATCAGAGGAGGTGCCACTTATGGGCATCATCTGGTGTGTGGCCTGGTATTAGGACTTGCCTTTAAAAATGGGGAAGAGATATTTATTTGCCCAGACATTCACCCTACTTCACCAAAGTACAGGGAAAACAGGGCATCATTCACTGGCATTTTTCTTATTAAATGGAACACATTTCTGTGTAAGCAGATGAATAGACAAATTCATTAGTCCACACATGAGTCAATGATTAACAATTCCATTAAGCAAGCAATAATTGTGGATTTAGAAATACAGAAAAACAGCAATAACGTTTTGCAGGTAGATATATCATAAATTATATTCCTATCATAAGCAGCATTTCCAAATAAAAACAGTATCTGGCCAGGATGATCTGACTTCCATGATTTTATTTTATTTACAGCTCTAAATGAAATCAGAGCTCTGAGCCCCCCAGAGCATATCATTTTCTAATGGTCTTTGTTCTTTCTGCTCTCACAGATAATAATAGAAGTCTCAGAAAGGATTCCTTATTGTGACATATTCCAGAGAAGTCTCTATCCTGTAGGGATTTCTGCCTTTGCTTATGCATCTGAATGATAGTCAGTATTTATTGTGATGATAATTTATTTTCCTAGAGTTTTAAATCACAATTTTAAGCTGCT
Organism: Cnephaeus nilssonii; assembly: GCF_951640355.1. Taxonomy (NCBI): domain Eukaryota; kingdom Metazoa; phylum Chordata; class Mammalia; order Chiroptera; family Vespertilionidae; genus Cnephaeus; species Cnephaeus nilssonii. The sequence continues at coordinate 30,492,641 of NC_137080.1, forward strand.
TTCTCCTCTGGCCCCAAGCCCTCTCTGACTGGAGGATAAGAGTCTGTGCTAGTGATAATTTCCCATCGCTACCATTGTCATAGAAACAAATAATAAAACCAGCAACACCAGAGCTCTAACAAACTCCCCAACAGATCTCAGCAGAGAAGGGCAATATTATTAAATCTTGCTTAAGCCCAAGTTTCCTTCTGTGTGTGTACTTCTAAGTTATAAGCATCAATTTGTGAAAACTAAAAATACATGAACAGGATCTCATACTGGGATGAAAAAAATTGCAACAATCTAATATGTCTTTAATGATCTGCATACAGATTGTATAATATTATATTTTACATATAAATAGTAAGCCAGTTCGGTCCATGAAAATGTGTCTCACATGTTTAGCCAAAACAACCAGTTTGGAGATAAATTGGAGGAAAGAAAAGTCATCAGAGTGTGAGAGATGTAGACGAGGAGTGGGGTTAGCAAATTTGGGAAAAGGGTCTGGAGTGAGCCCTCCTCACTGCCATAGGGAACCTGCCTTTGCTCCACCATCCCCCTCCCGACACCCCTGCCCTCCCCCCATCAGGGCCTATGGCATGGAGGTGCTGGTTAAACCAGCTCTGTGTCTGCAGTGACTGCCAATTGCTTATTGTGGGGTATCTGGCGTTGAGCAAGGCTGCTCATTCCCAGGACATTCAGGCTATCGCTACTCCTGTTATATTCTTTAGGAAGGAAAGAAAACAGATACCTGGTTGGTTGACTCATTAGTGGCTTAGATAATAGGCTCTGTCTTTCTAGAATAAGTGAATCAGTAGAAGTCTCTCTAGGGTAGGGTTTCAATCCTCATAAATTCATTTATGTATCTCTTGAATGGTGATATCAGGGGTCATCCAAAACAGCTAAGCACATCATGACTGTTTTCAGCTCCAAGTCATAATAGTTGTAAATCTGTTGAAGAAGTGACCCCAACAGTCCAATCTTGGAGCCCAGAAACTATGAATTTGTACAAGTTTTCAGAAATACTTCCTGCAGGTTCCTATTATTTCTTAAACATACACCTACTTTCCACATGCATGGCCAGCTAATCTTGCATCAATCCCTTTCAAACAACGTGAACTCCACTTCCTGTTGAACTTGTTACCATCCCCCCTCCCTGCCTCCTGATTCTGCTTCATCAAGCCCCAATCTCTGGGTGAAAAGAGCCCTTCGTGGAGAAGGAGGCCAAGAAAAGCTTGAGCAGAGAGAGGCCATCTTAGTTGTCTGTTGAGAGGGAACCCCAAGAATAGTCACATGTTTATGATTGTCCCCCCTCATGTTTCACAATTACACTGTTTTATTAACACCAGGCACTAACGGAATACAATTTGTTGGGGCTTAAGAAAGAGATAGAGGAGGAAGAAATAATCTTAGCAACATGTACTGCAGAAAAAAGAACTCATGTGATCATCTGTCTTCATGTATACAAACTCCAAAAGGTATAAGAGTGAACACTGTGAAAAATCTCCCCTCTCTGTCCCCAGCCACAGTCTTCCCTCCTGTGGAGGCAACCGACTTTACTGATGTCTAGTGTTTTAGAGATCAGTTATGCAGATACAAATAAACACCTATGCTCTCTTCCACTCTCTTTACCCAAACGGTAGCATTCTGCACAGGCTGTTCTGCACCTTGCTCTTTTCTTCCATTGATTTAACTTGGAGATGATAACCCAACCATATGCACTGGGAAAGATTTCTCAGTTTTGTGAGTGGATGGGATCCAAACATGTGTTGTATAAGACATAGTAAATGACACCTGTGCTTTTGCCACCTGAGTTTTAAATTGACTGAGAACACAAAGTGCAAAGCAGATGAAGATCACGATATATGTGTTACTGATAAAGCTGATACTGGAGAATGCAGCTCAGACACACAGCACAGCAATGATTTCCTAATGCCAACCCCCCAGGCTTCCCTGCAGGGATGGCTGCCCTGAAAGTCTTAGGGCCTAAAGGAACAGGTGTGAATGTGGAGCAGAGATGCCAAAAGGAGAGATGGACAAGGAGCACAGCTACACGGGCCCAATTTCTCACTCAAACTCACTAACTAGCCCAGTCAGTGCGGGTCAGTGGTTGAGCATCAACCCATACAGCAAAAGGCAATCGGTTCGATTCCTGGTTAGGGCACATGCCCATGTTGCAGGCTGGATCGCCGGTAGGATCAGGAGGCAGATGATAGATGTTTCTATCTTTCCCTCTCCCTTCCTTTCTCTCTAAAACGCAATAAAAACATATTTTTTAAAAAACACACAACTCATTAACTAGGCAAATCATTTCAGTAAATGGTGAGGAAAAAAGTTAAGAATGCTTAGGAAAAACCCTTCATGTGAAAACCAAAACCACAACCCCAACATTATGATTGAAGCCTAATTTAGTTAACTACTCTCTTTTTTACACCAAAGGTGCTTCCAATCTTTTGCTATTACAAAATGTAATCTATATACATTTTCAATCTTTGCTTTTGCATAAAAAGGAATAAATATGAATACTTGAAAATGAGTAGCATCCTATATAATAAAAGGGTAATATGCAAATTGAACCTAAATGGCTGAATAACTGGTTGCTATGACGTGCACTAACCACCAGGGGGGAGACGCTCAACGCAGGAGCTATCCCCTGGTGTTCAGTGCACTCTCACAGGGAGAGCTCTGCTCAGCCACAAGTCCGGCTGATGGAGGAAGCCCAGAAGCGGTGGCTGGAGCCTCTCCTGCCTCCGGGGCAGCGGCAGCGCTAAGAATGTCTGAGGGCTCCAGGGCTGCCAGAGGGATGTCAGCCCCAGGGAGCAGGCCTAAGCCGGCAGGTGGACATATACATAGCATCCCCCAATATCTACATCCTTTCCTGGGATGTTTTTATATTAATCTGCAGACATTCTTTATATTTTAGGAAAATTCTAATTATGATAACATTGAAAATTTTTTCTAGGTGATGGTATTTTTTGAAATTGCTTTTGGTGGTTTTGCCATTTATTTTTGGAATAATTTAATTGTCATATTTTTCTATTATGTTTTCTGATATTCTTAGGAAAGCCTTTCCTCCTCTAAGATTATTAAATTGCCCCCATGTTTCTTCAAGTACTTTTATGGTTTCATTTTGGGTTTATATTAAAATCTTTGAACAATTTGAATGCAACAGGTAAGAATCCAACTTGTCTTTTTTTTTTTATGACTACCCAACATCATTGATTAATGAATGCCTTTCTTCACTACTTTGAATTTCTAACAATTATTGATCCCAAATTAAGGAGTTACATAAATAAGTGGGTTGCAAAATACAGTTAAAGACTTCCCCAAATCAGAAACCATCTATTTAAAAACGTTTTCCATGTTTGTGCCTCTCCTTAACATGCTTACAAATAAAGACATTTATCTAGATTCAAATTTATCTGCTTCCTAGTTGCACAGCCCTAGGAGGGCAAACATTTCTGTGAATATGCCTTTGGCTTTCTTATGAGGAATATATGAGAGAATATGTAAAGTTTGGTAAAATATAGCAGCCAATGTTAACTTACTCTTTAATTCCTAAGTGTTACTCTAATCCCTCCTTTCCCTCTCTCCCCTGTGATGACTTCTGGTTGTTAGTAGCAAAACCACCATTCCTCTTGTGCTTATGAAACCCAAAAGGAGTGGCCAAAATGCTTCAGCAACTTTTTCTGTGGAAATACTGAAGCAGAGGTTGGACCCCTTCAGATTTCTGTGGGACATATTTACATGATTCACATGTCTGAGCTTAGGGAATTAATTAGAGGAAATATTTTAATATTGCTATTTGTCCTTTCTCTATAATAGAAGTGTCAGAGATGAAAGAAAATTAGTAAAATGTATATGCAAATCTCCCTCCTGTCAGTCTGGGGCATGCTGCAGGTCTCAGAGTCAAGTCCCCGCCCACCTACATGTGCTTCGAAATTACTCGAGACCCAGACCTGACCGACCCCACCCTTGTCAAGCCCTGCAGGGCAGGGGTCACAGCCTCAGGTCCCCCGGCCCTGCACCAGGGTGGGGGGGGGGGCATGGCCTCAGGTCCCCCAGCCTGGACTCAGATCCCCTGGCCCCAGCACAAGGGTGTGAGGGCGCAAGGGCATGACAACCATTTGCATATTAGCTCTTTATTATATAGGACTAGAGGCCCGGTGCACAAAATTTGTGCACGGGGGGGGATGTGTCCCTCAGCCCAGCCTGCACCCTCTCCAATCTGGAACCCCTCGAGAGATGTCTAACTGCCCGTTTAGGTCCCATCCTACCTGGATTGGGCCTAAACGGGCAGTCAGACATCCCTCTCACAATCCAGGACTGCTGGCTCCCAATTGCTCGCCTGCCTGCCTTCCTGATTGCCCCTAACCACTTCTGCCTGCCAGCCTGATCACCCCCTAACCACTCCCCTGCCAGCCTGATTGATGCATAATGCTCCCCTGCCAGCCTGTTTGCCCCTAACTGCCCTCCCCTGCAGGCCTGGTCACCCCTAACTGCCCTCCCCTGCAGGCTTGATCACCCCCAACTCCCCTCCCTTGCAAACCTAGTACCCCCCCAACTGCTCTCCCCTGCAGGCCTGGGTCCCCCCCCCGCAACTTCCCTTCCCTGCAGGCCCGGTCACCCCAAACTTCCCTCCTCTGTTGGCCTGGTCACCCCTAACTGCCCTCCCCTGCAGCCTTGATCGCCCCCAACTGCCCTCCCTTGCAGGGCTGGTCCCTCCCAACTGCCCTCTCCTGCTGGCCTGGTCACCCCTAACTGCCCTCCCCTGCAGACTTGGTCCCTCCCAACTGCCCTCCCCTGCTGGCCATCTCATGGTGGCCATCTTATGTCCACACGGGGTCAGTCATCTTTGACCACATGGGGGCAGCTATCTTGTGTGTTGGAGGATTGTCAATTTGCATATTACTCTTTTATTAGATAGGAGGATTAGATAGGATAGAGGCCTGGTGCACAGGTGGGAGCCAGCTGGTTTGCCCTGAAGGGTGTCCTGGATAAGGGTGGGGGTTCCCTTGGGGCATGGGGCGGGTTGGGTGAGGGGCCTGTGGTGGTTTGCAGGCTGGCCACGCACCCTGGCGACCCAAGCAGAGGCCCTGGGATCTGGGATTTATTTATCTTCTACAATTGAAACTTTGTAGCCCTGAGTGGAGCCAAGCCTCCTGCTCGCTCTGTGGCCACAGCCGTTTTTGTTGGGATTTATTTATCTTCTATAATTGAAACTTTGTAGCCTTAAGCAGAGGCCAAGGCAGGCCAGGGCAGGCGGAAAGCTTGGCTTCCTCCATTGCCGGGGAAACCCAAGCCTCCTGCTCGCTCTGTGGCCGCAGCCATCTTGGTTAGGTTAATATGCATACTCGCTCCTGTTTGGCTGGTGGGCATGGCTTGTGGGTGTGATGGAGGTATGGTCAATTTGCATAATACTCTTTTATTAGATAGGATACCAAGATATATTGGAAGTAGAGCATAGTGATACTGGAAGACTTAGAACAGAACAGGTGAGGTATTGGTGTATTCACTACTATTTCTCAGAAAGGCCTAGAAGAAAACCTAATTCTCAGTCTCATTTTCAAGAGGCCCTTCAACTCAACCACCCAACTATATCAGCCGTATTCTCAAATATATCCAGAACAATAGCTTTACCAATTTTTCTTGGTATCAAATTCTGAAAATAACAATACTCAGAATTTTTGTTTGTAACCACAACCTTCCTTGCTCCTGCTTTAGTCTTTCTTTGCCCTTGTGGAATGAAAAATAGCTGATCACCACCTGTTCCTTCATATTCCAGAAAGTAATTTATTAACTGTGTCTCAGCCTTTTCTTATATTATAAAAATACCCGTTCTTTAATGTTTCCCCAAATGTTCATTGAAGATTATTCAGCCAGGGAAGAATGAGGGAATTAAAACCAATTACGATAATAAGGCAAGAGGTAAGCTAATCATAATGAATAATCATTAGTGATTGATGAGTGCACTTTTTAAAGAATTCAATAGTCAGAATTTATAATTACTCTTATACACTGATTTTTGGCAAAATATAGCATTTTTATAATACCAGTAATGTGGCATAGTAATTATGTAATATGTGAATTTGAGAGTTTGCAGGTGTATATTAATGATGAAAGGCACAAATGTGTGTTTTACTATTTTGATGTATATATCTGTTTAAATAAATTCAGTGTTAATAGAAGAATGATTCAGGTAGAACCACAAAATCATAGAAGTTTAATACTAGAAGAGACATTTAGGTCATCCTATTCCAGCTGCCTGGCTTTACAGATGAGCAAACTAAAACTCAAAGATGGAGTCAAATTTGCCCAAGTCATCCAGCATGCTGATGGCCCAGTGGCCCAAGCTCCCAGCACTGACTGTTAGACTAGCATTTATTTCATATAATTTACTTTTTATTGCAAACACTTATTTGAATGACAGTGGTATTGCATACATACATTTTGCACTAATTTATTTATTTTAACTCATGACAACAGATTTTATAGCATTTTCTGGCCTACAGTGTGGCTATGCAAGGATTATATCACTCCAGATTTTTCCAGACAGTTCCATTTTCAAATCCTCTCTTTTACTCAGTGTCCAAGTGAAGCTTGGGTACAAATTCAGCCTTTTTACTACCTTATGTATAGTAGATAACCTGTAAATGTCTCTTGACTGATGTCATAGCATTGCTGATGGAGTCAGGCAACCCAATTTCCTCATAACAAACCAGACATGGAAGTGACCCAGGCATGTGTTCAATTTAGCATTCCTATAAAACAAACAAACAAACAACAAAAAACCACAACCCTAAGCCCCAATTGAAAAACGTGCTCTGTAAATAGCAAACCTCATTCTTAATGTGTACTTGAAATATTGGTTCCCAAAACAAATCTTTAAACTACATCCCATGTGTCAAGTGGGGATTGACTTTTGACAATGATTACAGGCTACTGTTTCAGAAGGGAGCAGAGAAAAAGAGAAGGATTGGAGGCAAGCTTGCATGCTAAAGTAACAGAGACAAACTGGGGTGCTGCTTTTTCCAGAGTTTCAGCACACTTCATTTTTCTGTGTCTGAAGACTTCAGTGTTTCCGGCCTGACACATGCGGTAAGATATCAAGGAAGATAATAGGTATGTTTTTGGCAAATTGGGTAGGAATTATCTGGTGGATTTGAGCAGCAGATATTGATGTTGATTAATGACCTGTTCACAACAGTCCCCTTTGCATTATGGACTCCTGTCCTTCCCCCGCAGACACCAGGACTTTCTCTAAAGCAATCGCAGAGGTCTCACTGGAAGGAATGAACGTAGGAGGGCTTATTATTGCTGTCTGGCCACTCCTGTGCCGACAGTCCATAAGAGACTGCACCTGATCCCCAGTGGCTGCAGTAATTTGGTTATAAATGAGTCTACTCTGTATGGCGCTGTTCCCTGGGAATGACTCCTCGGGAATGCGTCCGTCTCCACCACCTGCTTCAGATGCACGCTTGTGAATGGCAGTCACAGAGGGGGTGGCGTTCTCACCCCTACCCTCTTTCAAAGTATGTTGTGTTTCAGAAATACGCTTACTGTTGAGTTGCTGGAAACTGAAAGTGTCTGGTAATGCAAGGTCTCTGTAATGTTTCAGCATAGAATCAAGAAAGGTATAATTTATATTCCCTTAGAAGGGCTTTACTCAGAGTCAATGATTATGAGGAATCTGGCTCTAGGATCTGCCTGTCTTAGTCTCTGTGTTTCTATTGCTGGAGTGGGGACCCTGGGAGTCATAATCCTGCATTCCAGGGTCAGACTGTAAGTGCTAAAGACACAGGTGTATTTCTGTCTCCAGAATGCACACAGGAAATGTTGCCTTTCACCCTTATTCTTATTTCCCCTGTACTTTCTTTCACACAATCGCACACACACACACAAACCTACACACAGATGAGAAAGGCGGTGTAAAATTGTACTTTTCAGGCATAATATATAAAACAACAGATGTAATTTTTAAAAATATGATTAACTTGTATAACACTTTATGCCTATAAATTCAAATTACATTTTATAAATATTGTGCAGACATCTTTTCTAGAAAATAAAAGCATATGAAATAGAATGATTGATGAAGATGCATGATCTGGTATTTTTGAGAATCCAAGCAGCCTCTTTATGTATAAGAAGCAATTTCATTGACTTTTATATCCTTCCCTTCACTCACCTTAATGGGGAAGAACTCAAGGTGTTCAGGTGAGTAATTTTATCATAACAATTTTGTGTAATATATAGAAAAAGCATTCTCACTTTTCTTCTCCTGACCCATTAATCTCACTGGGGGACTTGCTTTCAGAGTGACCTATTTATAAATTCAAGGAAAGGGAGAAAATAAAAGAGAATTTTTTTTTTCAACAAGAGGATATGGACTCAAACTTCAGCTTTAAGAATTAATGTTATGTGGGGGAAATATAATTTGTTTAAAATGCTAAACTCCAGACCCACAGTGGCTGGAGGAAAATTTCATTTATCCAACAGCAGGAAGATCCATCTCCCTCCCACCTGTCTGGGTAGCTTGGATGGCTGATTAAAAGCCAGGGACAAATATTGTCCCCAAATGATTTTTCCAAGAAATGGGTAAAATCTCTCTCTTACTGAAGAATACCTCCAAATGGCCAGAAATATGCAAACAACCTTTCAGGAAAAATGTTGCTGTGTGGTACTTGGAAAGGAGTTACCAGAGTTTAGCAGAGTAAAGAAGGCTGCAAAGTCCAGCTTCAGGTAAGTCTGCCTGACTATGGGATGGACCTACGGACAGTCCAGTGGGCTGGATGACTTTCCTCCTCCTCATACTGCACAACAACGGTGTTCAAAAGCCAGCAAGCCTTTGCAAGTGTACGGTGTGGAGGGTGCTGTTGGCAAATGTTTTCTGGCCAATGTGCACACTCCCGCAAATGCTACACAATCTTAGACAAACAAACATACACACTCCTTGTACCATCTGTAGCATAAATATATCAAGATGCATCACACAAAGACTGTGGGTTTGAATTTTTAGAAACTGAATGATCATGCTTCTTCCCATGTCTCTTTTCTCAGTTGAGATGATGAAGCACCAAATGGAAGAAGTCTCTCCTCCAAGGTGACTTTTCCTATGAGGAGGCCAGACCTGTGGGAGAGAAGCCGGAAGTGCCAATCGCACACCTCTCAAAGGCTCCTCTCTTCTGTGTTCTACACCGACTCCTGGGAGGCTGATAGATGCAGCTCACATACAGTTTGAATTTCTCTTTTCAATTTCAGTGACTTTGCTGGCATGACAAGGTGTACACGTGTTGCCAAAATCAATACATAAGACACCATGTGTCTTAGAACAAGGAGCGTTGGGGGTATGTTTCCCATAACTTCTTATATCTGTGACGGGAACAATGCTGACTGCTTATAAGTCTGTTCTGCTTCTTCATTCTTTTAGCCAAGAAACGTGCAGGTCTACACTTTTCACTTGTTGAACAAGGTCAATTTTCTACCTTTCATAGTTGGGAGAAAATGTAATTTCTAACTTTTGTATGGGCAGGCCAGATGAGGAGCCCCGATTCTCGGGACCAACAATGTCATGGTCAGAGGGCTCCAAGGTCAGCCTGTGTTCAAAGCCAGGCTCTGCCACTTGATAGGAGGCAAGTTGCTTCACTTCTCTAAGTTTCTGTTTTCAGACTGTGTAACTTTTGTATTTTTTGAACTTTGTTGCATGAGCATAGTTTACTTATTCAGAAAGAATTAAAAATATTTTTAACAATAATGAAACTGAACCAGTGTGCTATGCAGGAGGCACCAGAAGAGGGAAATTGTACAGATGACATCATAGTAATCGGGGCGGAGATAAAGAGAGCCTCCACTTGGGAGTGAGCAGCGAGGATGGATCAGAAAACACAGCCCAGGCTGTGAGGACTGAATGACGGAGGGGATGAGGTCGCAGCTGCTAGAGGACTATTTCAGGAAGGAGGTCCAAGACCCACCTACTCTCACTATCCCTCCTCCATTCTTCACTTTCCCCTCCTTCTCCCTTTTTTCTTCCTTTCCACTCACCCTGAGATTTCTTTGATGAATTCCAAATCAGAACTCATCTCCTCTCTTCCTGATCTTTACTTTCTCCATCTCACTGGAGAATTCTGAATGTAGATGGTTTCCAACACATTTTAAAGGTTTTTCTGCCATAGCGCCTCCCTTCTGCTACAGTGGAGCCTATCCCTCTATCAGTTCCAGCTTCAGAAAAGTGGCAAATGATTTGCACAGACGATGGTGGTAATAACGCTTCTTATCTCAGTCCCAGGGGTGTGGCGAGCACACTTCAGTGACTACAGCTCTTCCATCCAGAGTTGGAATCTACTTCTTCACCTTTGATCCTGGGCTGGTCTTGTAATCATGGGTCGGTAGCTTGTGGTGAAAGTGACGAAAGTGAAGTTGTGAGAGTTCTGAAGCTGCTGTTCCCCGTCCCCGCCCCCCCGGACCCTCCCCCAGCTTGGAATGCTGCTCTGAGTTCACCAGGTCAATGCAGGCACCCCTCCTGTGTCCCATACAAATTGCCAGAAACGTGCGGGGCCATCGGAGACCATTGCTGAACTGCTAGGTAACTGCCACATCCTGACAATCCTGGCAAGGCCAGCCGGAGTTGCTGAACCACAGAAGCACAAACAAATCAACAGTGCTTCCTTTAAACAACTAAGCTTTGGGCAGTATATTGGGCAGCCTCTGAAAACCGTGGCAAGGATTCTGATTAAATGTGGTGTGCGAACACTGCCTCTTGTTTGCTGTTAGGTGTAGCTGTGAATTCACACACTGGCAGTTGGCAGTCACCTTAAGGAAGGAAATAGCAGGTGAGCAGATAGAAACCCCGGGCCTGTCCCAGCTGGAGCACGTCCTTGCCAGAAATAACAACCTAATGGCCAGTAGCAGTTTTCCTACAGAAGGTTTAATTTTTCAAATATTGAGGAAATCCATATAGCAGAGGTCAGAAAATTCCATTCCCATCGTTCATTGGAGATAAATATCAAGACTCGTCCATGATTCTCCCCAATTTCTATCTATGGCTTTTCCTGTGAGGAAGATAGGCACCATAGGCAATATTTTGTCACCTGTGGTCTGGACATGCCATCTTGAATTAGAAGTAAAGGGAGGCGAGTTAATGCTATAATTGGTAGAAGCAAAAGGCACATGGAAGGGGAAAGAGGGAAAACAGGAGTGGACGTGCACTGAGCTGATGTTGCACCAAATGACCCCTAAAGTCTAAAACTGAACACAACTCCCAGGAATTAGACTTGGGGTTACTGTAGCACAGGGCACAGAAATGCAAACATCCACAAAGGTGAGACTTATTAACATACATCAGTGTTGTCCTGAGGTGAACAATGAGAAGTGGTGACGCCTGTTGCGTACAGAGCAAATGCAGTGTGTGAAGGGGACAGTCACCACTCTGCCCTGTTGGTTTTGGGGGAATAAAAGCCTAATGATACTAGGATCTCCAATTTTTCAGGCGGAGCTGAACATTTGCATTCTTACATGAAGTCACTGAGGTTTTAAATGCTACTTGACATATTTTAGAAGAATGTAAAATCCTGGGAGGGCCACACAAATCATGCCTATAGGACACTAGTTTGTGACCTCTGATAACCATAGTTAGAAATGATATTCACTATATTTAACAGCTGGGAGGTTTACCATGTTTAACAGTTGGTGTGTCAGCAACAGCCATAGTGCTAAGCCCTGCTTTCATTGCCGGATTATTAGGAATTGTGGAAATTACTGGGACAGAAATTGGGTAGCTGGGGTCATGGGCTGGGGGATCCAAGAGGAATGACTATTTTGCAACCAGTATGGAATTATTTCAATATCTTAACAAAGGGTATGTGCCAGATGGTTATCAGTTCTGTAACAAAAATAGTGACTTCACAGCAGCTAATTTTTGGGTGTTTTATTTTCAGCTTGATTATTGAAAGATTAATTAAAGTATTGCTGTTGGATGTTATAGCAGTCCTTGCTTTTACTCCCAATGTCTCCTCTAGTGTCAGCATTTGTCTCCACAGCAACTACTTATGTTTTTATAAAGCTTAGATTGCGATGCAGTGGGGAGAAAGCAATATCTTTGCAAGCCAAGATTTTCTTTTAAACATAAAAATGTTTTAAATAAAATTGCAGATCCTTTGCTTTCCAATTTATAGAAATATCAAGTGTCTGAGTGCTGGTTATAACCTAGACAACTGAAATTTATAGCTCAATCAGTCAAATATTTACTGAATATCCACTGTGTACCGAGCACTTTGCTAGGGTATATCAGGGATTCAAAAGAACACTAACCTGTACAAGACCATCACAATTCCATAAGAAAACAAAGAGATACCACAGCAATAGTTGAATCAGAGTACCAAGTAGAGAGTGGATTGATCTGAGTGGAGGTGTCTGTTGAGGAATGATGACAGGAGGCTGAGGAAGGTAAAGAAACAGTAATTCTGAACTGACGCATCTTATCTTCTAAATACATGGAACAGATTGAAAGATGTCAGAGGGGAGGGAGGTCGGGGGGGGGGCGGGGGACTAGATGAAAGAAGGTGAAGAGATTAGCCAAAGAACATGTATGCATAGCCCATGGACACAGACAACTGTGGTGAAGGCCAGAGGGAGGAGATCTGGAGCTGGGTGGTGATGGGCAGAGGGGGGTGTTGGGAATGAGGGATATCTGTAAAAATATCACCAACAAAATTAGATAGATAGATAGATAGATAGATAGATAGATAGATAGATAGATGTTTGGCTTAAAACCAATGCCTCCTTTTCTATAACATGGCCAAGACTAGTTCCATCACGCCTCACAGTGCTTGTTAGAAGCCCAAGTTTCCCAGATCATCCTCCCCTGTTCCAGTATATAAACTGTTGAGTATATTACCTAACTTGCCTGGATTTCCACCCCACCCTGCCTGCCCACACTCTTGGATTGTGCCCTCCCTAGAACACTGAGTCAACAGCAGCTGCCTCTAACAAGCCTGTCTCTTTTCTGGACATTGCCTTCCTCATCTAGACATAACTGAACGGAGCTGCCCCCTGAGGACATTGCTGCCCTTGGAGAACCATCAAATAAACATCACCACCACACCGGCCCTGCCAAGTGCCAGGACCAGCAGATTTTTATGTCTTCTGTGCTTTTCATTCACTTTTAAAAATCTTTTCTCTTCCTTGTTTATTAAAACAAAACAAAAACAACTAAATCAAAACACAGGTATTTTGAAAATCGGACTCTATCTATTGCCCCTCCTTGTTGCTGTTAGCAAAAACTTATAGACTACACATATGTAATACCTTAATCAATAAAGAAAAGAAACTTATAGACTATACCCATGAATACATTAAAACTGGACCACTGTCTTCTCCATGGTTATTTCTGTTATGTTTCAAATTTCGAGGAGAGGATGTAACTAACACTGACTTTGTAGTTTTGTGACCTCATCAACCGCAAAGATCTCTTTCTCCATATCTCAACCACTCACTCCATGGATCTATTACAGATTTTATCACCACCCCAAATCTTGCACATGTGAAACTCAATTCCAGACATCTGACTTACAATTGTTAGAATGGGTATTTAGGTTGTTTGCATGTCTTGGTTATTGTGAATAATGTTGCAATGAACATGGACGTGTAGATATCTTTTTGAGTCTTTGAAATAGGGATTTCATTTCCTTTGAGTATATACCCAGAAGTGGGATTGCTGGATCATATATAGTTATAGTTTTAATATTTTAAGGAAATTCCATGCTGTTTTCCATAGTGGCTGTAGCAATATACATCCCCACCAATAGTGCACAAGGATTCTCTCTTCTCACAACCTTGCCAACACTTGCTGTCTCTTGTACTTTTTATGATGGCCATCCTAATAGGCGAAAGGTGACAGCTCATTACTGTTTTGATCTAATTTTCCCTCATAATTAGTGATGTTAAGCAACTTTTCATGTACCTGTTAGGCACTTGTCTATCTTCCTTGGAAAAATGTGTACTCAAGTCCTCAGCCTGTGCGGAGATGCTGGGTAGACTCCTGGTGGTGTCTGCAGGCGGGCTTGCCACTGGAGTCCTTGGGTGAATGGATCTGGTTCCAGGGCCAGCATGGGCAGATCTGCTGCTTGGGTGCTGGGGTATCAGCCTGGTGGCTGGGTCTGTAGGGGCAGGACTGAATCCTGGTTCACTATAATAGTAGATAACGAGGTACTGAGAACTACGGGGTGTTCTGAGCATCTGTGTCTATGGGGGCCAGTACCATACTGTTACAGGCTGGAAGCCTGAGTTTACAGGAGCCAGCTGGAGCTCAGGCTATGGGAGTCTGCCTGTAATTTGGGACCTTGTGGGCTGGCTTTGAGGTTGGGTCTATGGGAGGGGTGCGGCAATCTGGCACTGGGACAGGCCTTGAGCTTGAGATCCTGGCAGCTGGCCTGGCACTGGGCATGACTAGAAGCCTGGGTTTTATTGCCTGACTGGAGGCTGAGTTCATGTGGGCTTGATAGATTCTGGGGCCACAGGACCTGCCCAGAGCCACTGGAGCCAGGGTTCCTGGGATTCTGCTGGGAGTCTGCTGCCATGGAAGCCAGCCAGCGCCAGGATGGACCTGGAACCTTGGTTCACAGGTGCTGCCTGGGGTTACCAGAGCCGCCTCAGGCCGGGGTGGGCTGGGAGCCTATGTTTGCTGATATCACAACAGCCATCTGGGGCCATGGGTAGCACTGGGGGGCAGCCAGGGGCCTGGATTCATGGGAGCCCATATGGAGAATGATGCCATGGAAGTCTCCTGGGGCCATGGGAGCCAGCACATGCAGAGTAACCTGGGATCCTAGGTTCTGGGAATCCACCTGTAGCCACATAGGGCTGCAGGAGTTGGCCCAGTGCTGCGGTGGGCCAGCATGGGGTCTGTGGGGAAGTCAGACACTCACTTCACTCTCCTTCTCCCACGGGCAGGCTGTCTCTCTCTGTGCTGGGCTGCAGGACTTCAAGGAGAGGTGATGGGGTAATATGCATCTAGTTTTCCTATCCTCTTTAGTGCAACTCCTGCTTCTGTGCTTTACCTAAGTGCTATAATTCCTCACTTGGAATCCTTAGCTTTCATGAAGATATTTTTGTGCTGTTCAAATTTATGTTTCTGGGAGGGGACAGAAATTCCTATACCACCATTTTGCTGTTTCTCTCTATATTCACATTCTCATCTCTAGAGATATAATGTTCATCCAAAATGAAAATCTGAAAGGCTGACATTTCATAAAAGACTTTCTTTTTTATCTGGTATAGAACTTCCAATTTTCTTTTCATATTAGTGATGGAAAGGTTTAACGTGGAGTGGATAAACAACCAGAGGAAGAAATACACAGGGTGAGGTTTGTGGGAAGGGGCGCGGAGTTTCTATGCGCTCTGGGTACCTCCACTCCTAGCCCCGCCTTGTGTCCACCACCAGGACTCTCCATAATGTTTTCTTTGTGAATCATGTCATTTATCATTATGATGTTTCCCTCTATATTTCTAAGAATAAAGGCCTTTAACGACAAACCTATTCAATCTAGTATTAATATTGCTGTATCACCTTTATTTTTTTTATTTTACTAACTAGAAGCCCGTTTGCACAAAGATTCGTGCAAGACATTCATTCACCTGGCTGCCTGCACCAGTTTTCCGCCGGCACCGGGGGGACCCAGGCCTTGGCTCTGGCCACCGTCTTCCACCTTCTTTCAGGGTCGGGGCTTGGCCCCAGGCGGCGGCGGCAGCGTGGGGCAGGCGCTGCCCGCCCCACACCGCCAGCAGCGATCTGGGTGCCTCCCGCTGGCCTGGTTCCGTCAGCCGCTCAGGGTTCGGAGCGGCGGGAGGCCCCGTCCCTCCTGCCGGCCCGGGTCCATCAGCTGCTCAGCAATGGGGGGCGGGGCAGCACGTGGGGGCCGCCATCTTGGTTAATTTGCTTAGCACCCTGATTGGCTGTGGGCATAGCGAAGGTACGGTCAATTAGCATGTCACCCTTTTATTAGGTAGGATGGTTATTCCTAAAGTAGTAATACCCATATCTAACAAACTCTAAAATGTATCAACATCTTTGTTTTCTTCCTGACCACATTCTTTAACATCCTGTGTTTCAATTTATTGCTATAGCCCCTAGTTAGATTCACTACTTATTCCCTACAGATCAGACATTGTTATTATTGTTTTCTCCATCAAATGTTAGTTTAGGTGCACCTGTGTCTTGAAATATATTCATTAAATTTTCCTTTAGTGACAATCCCTTGTTTGCAAACTCCCTCAGTTTTCAATTTTCTGAAAATGTCTCTATTTTCATTTTATTTTGAAAGATGGTTTACTGGGTGAATAGAATTCTATGTGACAGTTATTTTAATTCAGCATTTGAAAATACTCTCTTACTTTCTGACATCATCATTAAAGTTTAAAAATTAGCTTAATTGTCATTTCTCTGTGAATAATTTTTTCCCCTCTGGCTGTTTTCACGATATTCACTATGGTTCTCTGATGTTTTAAACCAAGAGTTCAGATGGAGCTTACTTTAGATTAGCTGAATATTGCAAATCTGGAGATACACACATATATATGTAAATATATCAACTCTGGAACATCCTCAGCCACTGTCTTAGAATATTGCCTCTCCCTATTTCTCTTGTTAATTCCTTTAGTTTCTTTCTGACGCTCTATTTATATATACCTTAAACTTTCTCATTTGTAATAAATGTTACTCTAATGATTCTTGGTGTCCCAGGATCACTTCCTCCCACGTGGGAGGAAGTATGACTTCCTTTGCCTAAGAAGATATTAGCAAATGCGACACAAAAAAAGCTTGATAGAACACTTGTACATTGAGTGTGCCTGGAGCACTGTGCCACCATATGAGGCAGCTGGTCTCACCTCCTTGAGGATGGAGACCTTATGAAGAGAAAGGTCCAGCTAGCCCAGCTGTCCAACTGAGCCTAACCAACACTTGAATTAGATGCAGGCCCTTGAGTATGAGTCCAAGTAGAAGCAGTAGCATAACTGCTCAGAAAACTCACAGAAGAAGCAATAAGTCCTTGTCATAAGCCACTATGGTTTCAGGTGGTTTGTTATGCAGCAATCGATAACTGATACATGGGTTCAATCTTCTATGTCTTCTAGGCTCTCTTTCATAGTTTCAATTCTATTGTCTGTTTCCTTAGCAGTGATTTCTTCAGCTCTGTATTCTGATTTACTTTTTTTGTCTTCTTCTGGGTTTAACATGCTCATCACAGAGTTTTAAATTTCAATTATTATATATTTAATATCTAAATTTCTATGTGGTGCTTTACTCAAATCTAGCTAGTATTTTTGTTAGAATTGAGTTCCTCATGTTTTGATTCAGCATTTTATTTCTTTAAATCTTTTAATACTATTTCTCTAAAGTTAAAATAGCAAATAAAATAAATTGTGAAATCAGCTCTCATTATCTGAGAGTCCTAAGACTCTAACTCTATTCTCTCTGTGGCTCAGCTCTGGTGGTTTGTTTCCTACTGTGTTGATAACCTTGTATTTTAGGGTCTTGTTTGATTAGAAATTTAATGATTTCTGGGTTGAGGGTACATTAGTATTGTCCAAATGAGATTTTCTTTTTACCTTTTTTTTTTTACTTATTGATTTGAGGGGAGGGGAAGAGAGAGAAAGAGAGAGAGAGAGAGACTGATTTGTTGCTCCATTTATTTATGTATTCATTGTTTGATTCTCATATGTGTCCTGACCGGGGATCAAACCCACAACTTTGGCAACTGAGCTACCAGGCCAGGGCCCAGATGAGATTTTCTTTGTCCCCTAGTGTGGACTAGGATTATTTTCATTAATTTCTTTGTTTGGAATTTGCTGCCCTGGGCAGACAGTGTGAATTGAAATCCCAATCTCTGTGAACAGAACTGTGGTTAAAATTTTCCAGGAGTTTTTTTTGTCGTCGTTTGATTTTTAATCAAGATCCCAGGTCAAGTTTGACAAATTTTCCTGTCATCTTGCTTTCTAGAAAGCAAATGTTTTCATAAATCACACTTAAGGCAGGTTTAGGTGCATGTCTCAGTACCACAATCTCACGGTCATTAACAACTCCATCTCAGATGGGCAGATAGATACTTCCAGGCCAGACCTTCAGCCGCTGCTTTGCCCTCTGTTTTCAGCCTCTGTGGGCTTTGGAACTGAGGATTTCTATTATTTTTTGTGAGCTCCACTGCATAGTTGAGAGGATGTTTGCTCTATTTCATCTCACATTTCGAGTTCTCTTTTTAAGCTGTGAGGTTTTCAGATTATCAAGAACACCATACTGCCAGAAATAGAACTCCCAGTTCCTCTTCACCAATTTTACTTAGACTTTTCTGTCCCTTCCCGCCCCCCTCTCCCCCCATTCCTCTTCACCAAAAGCAATGGTTGATTCTCTGTCCGATTTGCATTTAATGCATTTGGTGACTTATCTCTCAAAAATATTTTTCTACTTTGGATTCTGAGGCTCCACATCTTCCTGTTTATCTCCCTAACTCGCTAAATACCCCTCTTCTGTCTGTACTTTAAGGAAAACATGTTTTAAGACTATCTACTTTGTGACAATTTTCAGTGTGTTAATTTCATGCATTTTTTCCATCTTCATTGAGATATGATTGGCATATAACATTGTGCAAGTGTAAAGGTGTACAACGTGCTGATTTGATGCCATCCTGTACTGTGAAATGAGTAACCACTGTAGTGTTAAACAACACCTGCGTCATGTCACATAAGTACCATTCTTTTTTGTGATGAGAACATTTAAGGTCCACTCTCTTAGCAATTCATTTTCCTTTGTATTTCTATAATTTTTAAAACAACACCTGTTACTTTCCATATACTTTAAAAAACAACATTCTAGAAAAATTTTTAAACATACATTTTTTAAATCCACTATCACTCTTTTTTTAATTTTTTTATTTATTGATTTCAGAGAAGGGGCAGGGAGAGAGAGAAAAAAATTTTTGATTTGTTGTTTCACTTATTTATGCATTCATTGGTTAATTCTTGTATTTGCCCTGACTGGGGAGGGAACCCAGAACCTTGGTATATTGGGTCAACACTCTAACCAACTGAGCTAACCGGCCATTATCACTCTTAGCATTTAGAGACAGCTACTATTTTATGTTGGCATGCTTCCTTTTAGATATTTTATTTATACAGTTAAGATCATACTGCTCCTCTGTGTGTTTCCAAGGAACAATTCTGAAGGATAGTCATGGAATGAAATCGGTGACTTTCTATTTAAGTAATTTAATCTTTGTTTTCAAAAGGTTTTGCAAACCTTGGCACACTTCACCCGATGCATAGGCAGTCACTATGATCTCATCATTATTTTATCTCCTCCCAGAGATTTCCAACAAAAAATACATGAGAGAACAATAGGCATTAGCAATTGGAGAGCCCAAGAATTCAAGTGCAAATAGACCCTTGGTGTTGCCCTATGTCATCTGATCCTGAAATCATAATGACCACCCTCTCGTATTTATGATTATGAAGGAAGCATGTAAAATAAAATGTTGTATTTTATATTTTGTAATAATGTTTTGTGAGAAGAAGCTATTCTGTAAGAAATCATGTCACTTATAATATTTCTACCAGAGAAATGTAGGTCTGCTGTTTATTTCAGAAATATTAGAGTCTATTGTTAAAAGCAAAGGTGTAGGACAGGTTCAAATTCCACCTCTGCTAGTTACTAGCTATGTGACCGCAGGCAACTGGTTAATCAATTTATGCCCCAATTTCTTTATTTATAAAATGGGCGTAATTATTAGACTAAATTCCTAGAGCTACTGCGAAGATTCAATGAGTTAAAATATGTAGGGTTACTTAGAAGAGTACCTGACCTGCAGTAAGTATGCTTAGCTTGGCTATTTATTACTGAAATAAGAACATTACATTTGTGGAGGAAAAGATAGAATTACTTTTTCTTTTGTTCCTTGTGTAGGTTGAAATGAAGCCACTTTTTGAGATGAAAATACTCATGAAATCTATGGCAGTGCTGGCTCAATATGGTGCATATACTGAATCCATTTAGAAAGTTTTCAAATTCCAGCACTGTGCCATTGGGGAAAGCCTTGGATGTTATTTCTACTCTTTTCCTAAGGACTTGAGTTAAATTGGCTTTCTTTTTTTATCTCTACAGAATCTTCAGGAAAAAAATATCCCTTTTAAGCATGGTAAGCACTGCTCTCTCCTTCCTCCCTTATGGCTAATTTTCATTTTAATTGTGTCCTGTAGGACAGAGTCAGAGAGACAGCATGGCCCCGAGCCACCTTTCTGTCTTAGTGACAGTGTGAGGCATGTGAGACAAAAGATTTCTCAGCTCTGAGTTGAGTACACTAATAATTATTCTCTAACTCACAGAGATATTGTGGGGATCAGATGAGATCATGTGAAAGCTATAAAAACAGGACACCAATATATATTTATAGCAATATTGCTACCATTCCCCTCATTCTCCTACCCACGTATATTTATAATTGCAGAAGGCCCACTGGTTTATGGATATAGTGCCATAGGGCTCGAATAACTATTGGACAACAGATGGATTTATTGCCCTTGTCAATAGTGCCCATAATCAACTCTTCCCCTCTGATGGAGCAGCAAGAACACCCCTCCTCAGTGAACAGGAGGAAAACACTTATGGATATAATGGATGTTTTTCGAGGACTATTAGGGGGAAAATTCTGGAAAGATAAAGACAAATATGCCTCTCCCACTTAGCTTTCATTGTTATTGTAATAAACACCAACTGAATTTTGTTAAATGTTTAAATATTTCTTTGGTAAAAGAGAGTGATAAAGAGGGTACAGAACAAATTATTTTCTAGAAAATTGGCCTCCTTATTGCTATCCCCTGTATCTGTGTCCAGGCAGCAGACTGCCAGTAAATTGGGTTGATTCAGTCAGTAATGCTGTTAGGTGGCATGGGCTTTGGAGACCAGAAAATTTGGTTTCTCTTGCCCAGGATATAATTTCTCTCTGAAAAATTATAGCTTCATGTGAATTTTGAAATCTGTTACTAGAATTTTTGGATCTCTCTGAAATAGTCAAACGGTCTACTTGAATTCATTGATTGATGACATACATATTGTAAGCACGCTTGGATGTAGGCATGGAGAGATGTACTTGCAAAGTACCATAACCCTGCAGCCTATGCTCTTAGGGAATATAAACTTAAATAGTTTCATCTAGAATATTTGGTGTTTTCATTTCTAACATCTGCAGGACCTGGGCCAGGACTACCAATAAAAACCCACCTGACGTCATCTGAATATTTGTATGTTACAACTCAAGCTCACAAAATATGTTCTATTCTCCTATTTTGACAAGTATATTTTTATAATTCTCTAGAAGGACAGAATCTCAATTAAAATTATTGGACCCCTTAGAATCCTGTGCTGGATCACAGAGGTGAAAGCAAAGCAGGTCTTGATGTTGCACCCCTAGCTGGGTTACCTCTCTTCCCATCTTTGGCTTCATTACAAATCAAGAGGTACCCTACAGGCATGCATGTCCAAATTGTCCACACGCCTGTGTACAGCCTACCTTCGACTAGCTCATGTATGGTGTGGTCCGTCCTTAGGAGAATAGAACCTGAAAGACTTTCATTTAGCCCTGGAAGCAAGCTCAGGGCCACTTGGTATGGAATTCAAGCAAAATCTAGAAGTAGAGGGGTTTGGGCTCCAGTGGCCATGTGGCATTAAATCTATGAAGTTCTACTCTAGGGGATAAGGCACAGCCAGAAGGCCAAGAGAGATCTTCTGTATGGGGAAGTGGAGGGGGGGGGGGGGGTGCAGGGCATGGAGGCAAGGGTGGGGGTTGTTTGTTACCTAGGTCTAAGTAGTAACTACTGCATGTAAATAGAATCTAACCATCCCAACAATCCCTCTCACGTACAATATGGGCCACCTACCTGTAGTTTACTCTCTGGCTCCACCTATAATGACCTACTGCAAAAATAAAGAAGAATAACTGGCCTTATGACCCAATGATTCCACTTCTGGGATTTATCTGAAAAAACACAAAACACGAATTTTTCGTTGCTGTTGTTAATCCTCACCCAAGGATATTTTCCATTGATTTTTTTTTTTTTTTTTTTTTTTTTTTTTTTTTTTTTTAGAGAGTGGAAGGGAAGGAGGAGAGACAGAGAGAAACATGGATGTGAGAGAAACACATTGATTAGTTGCCTCCCGCACATGCTCTGACCAGGGCCAGGGATTGAGCCTGCATCCTAGGTATGTGCCCTTGACTGAAATCAAACCTGGGACCCTTTCGTGTGGGTGCCAATGTTCTAACCCCTGAGCACACCAGCCATAGCAATTACTCTTTCTTTACATCTGTTTTGGCTTATTTTTAATCACATAAGAAAACATTTTATAAAAGGAATTCAAGCACAAAAGTATCCACTGAGCCAACCTGGCTAGGGCACAAAACACTAATTTGAAAGAATATATACACCCTTATATTCATTATAGCCTTATATGCACTAGCCAAGCTATGGCAGCAACTCAAGAGCCTATTAACAGATGAGTGGATAAAAAAGCTGTGGCACATATATTCAATGGAATATTCCTTGGCCATAAAAAGAACAAAATCATACCAATTGCATTAGCATGCATGCTCAATGAAATAAGTCAGTCAGAGAAAGACAATACCATATGATTTCTCTTATATGTGGAATCTAAAAAACAATATATATTTTTAAAAAACAGACTTATAGATACAGAGAATAAACTAATGGTTGCTAAAGGGGAGGGAGGTTGGGGGCCTGGGTAAAAATGGTGAGAGGATTAAGAAGTACAGATTTGTAGTTACAAAGTAGTCATGGGGATGTAAAGTACAGCATAGGAAATATAGCCAATAATATTGTAATAACTATGTATGGTGCCAAGTGGATACTGGAAATATCAGGGGGAACACTTTGTAAAGCATATTATGTCTAATCACTGTGCTAAAACTAACACAAAATAATATTGAATGTAAACTGTAATTGAAAAAAATAAAATCATTACTTAAAAAAATAAAATAAATAAAAATAAAATCTTATTTTTTTTAAAAAAAGAATAACTGGAACTTTCTGGAGTATACAAAAGGTCCCACCCAACTCATACCCTTCAGTTAAGATACTCTTACCTACTGTGCAAGTGCTGGCTTCCTCTCTAAACAACCCAGCCCCAACCCCCTAACAAGGAAAAGACTAATGTTCAAAGGCAAGAGTTATAACTTGCGTTCCCTCAGGGCTTCTTATATTGTTCAGTCTCCTCCATTTATTTATAAATGTTCTCAAGTAGTAAAGGATATGTGCTTTTATATTTTCAAAGGTAACTTTCTGATGTTCTAAAAGAGAATATCTCTTAGATATAGTTCAAGAAACTTATGGTTAAGAGACAATTTTCAATTGATTCTTAATACTTAAAATTTTTTGAAGAATAGTCTCCCAAGTTCAAATGTGGCTATTTTCCCATTTTCCTTACACTCTTTAATCTTTTTTCTGGCACCACAAAAAGTTTTGTAAACTAAGTTGGAATCATAGCATTTCCTGAGCCTGGTTTAATAATAATTAATAATGATGTTTACTTCGTAATTTCTTGTGAGAGTAGAAAATGTATATGTAAATAGAAACTAGTATAATATCTGTTAAATAACTGGCACTATTAAAAGATTGATGTTATTATTCTTTAATATTATTTTAACTCTTTAGTATGAAATAACAGGAAACCCTAGACAGATAAGAAAAATTCAGGTTAACAAACCATAGGCTTTCCAGCTTAAACAGTAAATAATCTTTGGAACTCCATTTATAATTGATGTTAATTCAAAAATAATTCTACACAAGGAAAATCTTACATTATGATTATGCTACTTAATCCTATTTGGTGTCTAGCTTTTTTCTTTTTTCTTTTTTTTCTTGTAATGCTCTCTAAATCAGTCCTTTTGGACTATGAACTAGCAAAGCCTCCAAAATAAAGTGACAGGTTAATTAAATTACACAAGGAAAATGGTTTTCAATTCCATACCCCAACAGAGAGGAGAGGGACATTGAAAATTTATGATTACATCAAGTCTTCATTGCATTTTCTATCATTGCCTAATAATAACTCCAGGCCTGGTGACAGAGCAATCACTCTAAACTTCTGAGGATATGAAAATCATCAAATTTGACCTGGTTAAGTCATGTAAGCTCCATCGATGAAAATATTACTACCCAAAACTTCCCAGTGAAAACTCTCAGGTCAGGAAGTATTTTCACAAGATTTTATCTCGCTAGAGATGTCATTTTCTTAATTTGTACCACACAACCCCTTATAGAGAAATCTTGGCAGGTGAGTAGTTATATATTCACACCCACCTGGGACACATTCTTTGGAAACAACCTATATTTGTAGTGTTTTGTTTTGTTTACTATTTTTCTCTTCTATTATTTTTCTGTTAAAAATACAATGTCCTCTGTAAGAAGAACTAGGATAATCAAATTATAGCAACAGATGTAATAATCATGTTATCCGAACATATTTTAGTGTGCATTTCAGAATCCCCAGAATATTATTTGAAAACAAAGGCAAAATCCAGGATGGATGAATATAATTGTTGAAATAAAGCAGTCATGAAAATAACCACTGGCTTATGAGCCCCAGAAATAATTTAATGCCTAATGGGAATCCATTAAGTGCATAGGGTACACTGTATTTTCCTTTACTCTCACACTACTAACATACTCACAACCTCTCAACAATAGTGTGTGGGTTTTCCACACCAAGAAATTCTGATACCAAAAGATTGGATTTAGTGGCAGACCCTACAGGTTAAGGGCTCAGTCCTCCCAAAATAACCCCCCACTTCAGACTCCACTCATAAGTGGTAGGTTACCCACATCTTCTGTCTTACTTGGCTACAAATCAGAAGTTCCCATAACCCTCTTCTTAGATTCAATCATTTGCTAGCATAGTTCACAGAACTCAAGGAAACACTTATGTTTGCTGTTTTTTTTATGTAATATAGAATATGATAAAGAATACAAATGCACAGTCTGATGAAGAGATACATACATATAGCAAGGACTAGAGAGTCCCAATGCGCGCACACGCGTGCGCACACACACACACACACATACACACACACTTCCATACAAAATTAAATTTAAAATAATCTTCCTTATTATTTAAATACTATGAAATGCCTACTTATTTTAGCTAAGTTTTGGTATTAAATGATTTTTATCCTGTATCCAGAAGCAGTTGGAGCTAGTAGAATGAGAGGAATGATGATTAAAGATTTAGTTATGGTAGCAGCGTGGAGATAATATATTTGAGGTTGTGGTGTTGCAGTGTAGAGTGCACGGATTTGTAGTTACAAAATAGTCATGGGGATGTCAAGTACAGCATAGGAAATATAGTCAATAATATTGTAATAACTATGTATGGTGCCAAACTTCTTGGTATGGCATACAATGCCTTCTGTAACCTGATCCTCATTAATTTCCAACCCTATTTCTTGCCATTATCATATATACAGATTTCCCAAACACACTGAGTCTCTTACAGTTCTATAATACATGATGCTTTCTCTTACCTCTACACAATGGTAATTAATGTGTTCTCCATGAGTAGAAATGTTATCTTCAAAACAAAGCTTACATATCATGTGCTCAGGGAAGACTTCCCTGATCTTACATTTTTTATTGCATGTACATATATGTATGAGTATATAAGATTCACATATACAGGGTGTCCCAAAAATGTATACACATGTTGAATAATTATTAATTCCAATGGGTTAAATTTGAAAATAAATATCAGCTGAACTATCACCTATAAATTGTGTATACATTTTTGGGACAGTGTATATATGAATAAAAAAACTTTAAGGATGCTTTTAGTTCATATTTAAGCCAAGTCAACAAGTAAAACAAATAAAATTCAGTCATGAATTTCATGACTGTTTTACCCAACTGCTCCTAATTTTCAAAAAGAAGTTTTCATAACTATTTTAATACTTCAAATTATTCTATTAAGCTGCCAGACATAAGTTGACATTTGCATTGCTATGCACATTTTAAAATTCAGTTGATGGAGTAATTTTAAATGACCCTGATTATCTACATCAAATCAGGTCCAGATGATCACTCATAATCCGTGGGACATAACACATACAGAAAATGCACTTGTCAGATTAAATAGTAAGAAAATTCATCTCAATTATTAAACTTAGACTTATCTAATATTTCAAATGAAATGATTTTCTTATATCTTAGGTCATATAAATTAACTTCAATGATGTTCACTAGAGATTTAATGCCCAAGGTCCCATTTAAAAATATGTGAAAATAACTGGGATATCAAATATTTATTTTTATATTAATGGACATGTCCAAATTATTGACAATATTTATGTTTATTTTTAAGTATGAATATTTGCCTTTCATTTTATGATAAACCAGACTATTTTCCATTTCTTGAACCTGTCTAGTGCCTACCCAGTTACATGCATGTTGCTCTTGTTCTCAGTTAGAGTGTATTTAACCCATCCTACATAATTCCTTGCTATCCACTTTTAGTGATTGCTCAGGGGTGAGGGAGTGAGTGGAAGTGGAAAGGGATATAAAGGGGATAAATGGTGATGGAAAAAGAATAATAATACAGTCTCCATAGCAAAATGTCAACATGTAATTGTGTATATTCAAGCTACCTTCTTATTTGAAGGGAATTCCTCAATAAGAAAATCTTGGTGGGAAGAAATGTCCTGTTTTCCATTATTATTCTAAACAGAGCCAGTAGTTTTATCCTGTACCCAGAAGCAGCAGGCCTTAGAAAAATGAAAGAAAGGATGATTGACAACTTAGTTACGGTGCCTGCCAGTTTGGACAAGACCATGAGTGATTTCAGTGCAGAACTGTGGGATGTGATAGAGCTCTGAACCAGAAAGCAACAATATGGGGTTGTTACTTTCATGTAAGAATACATGCATTCAGAAAAAAAAAAATGATGTACTCACGAAATATTTGCTTCCCATTCCTGCAACTCTAGATTCCTGGGGCTCTGGCGTTGTAATGCCTGAGGAGTGACTGTTTCTCACAGTGGATACAATTGTTCCTCAGAATTGAAAATAGATTGTTTTGCAGGTGAATTCCTCAGAAGAAGACTCTGAGATGGAGATGAGCATGCAGATGTATCAGGGAGTGCTCTACATCTGTGGAAGGGAAGAGATGTGGAATCAGGACCTGGCAGAGAGTGAAGTCAAGCTGTGTTGCAGTCTCAAGAATATGTAGCTGCCCCAATGGGTAGCTAAGACAGGTGAATCCTTTAGAACTATCCTAAATTGGGTAAGAGGTCTAGGCCCGTGGTCATCAAACTGCGGCTTGTGAGCCACATGCGGCTCTTTGGCCCCTTGAGTGTGGCTCTTCCACAAAATACCACAGCCTGGGTGAGTCTATTTTGAAGAAGTGGCGTTAGAAGAAGTTTACGTTTAAAAAATTTGGCTCAAAAGAAATTTTAATCGTTGTACTGTTGATATTTGACTATGTTAACTAAGGAGTTTGCCGACCACTGGTCTAGGCCTTTACACTCCTGAATCTATCAATCATTGGATGAGGGTCACCCCAAAAGAGGGTGTGAACTTTGGTGAGATGGCTCTCTTCAGCTGAAACAATCAAAGGAGAATGACAGCTGAGGGCTGTCTGCCATCAGCCTTCTCAGCAGTTGGGAGTATAAATAGGCCCCTCACTCCAGTAGGGGGATTGGGAGATTAGGGTGGTGCATCAAAGAGTCCACAACAGTCTGTTTCCAGTGGCTAACACTACTGGGAAAATAGTAAAAGATAAGGTTAATATGTTGGATAGGATAAGAATTAACCCATTACGGTGGCCTAGGATTACTATTTCATCAAAGAGAAGGAGGGAGGATCAGTGCTCCCTGAGGCACTTCCTTCTACTGTGATGTCCAGTGTAAAGCTAAAGGGATACTACTAGTTACATAAAACTGGCAGAACCAGCAGGAATCAAGATCCCTCCAGAAAAAAATGTTGGGTCATTCAACCTCTTAAAGGGCTGTGAACAGTAAAGGCGATGTCTGAAAACAAAGGCAATATGAAATGTGTGGGAGTTATAAATACAAGCTATACTGATAACCTATCCCCCTTCTTGTAACCAGTGTAAATAGGTTCATTACAAGGCTAAAATTCCTCCTAAACAGGACTAAAGCTCCTACTAATATTTTCTTTCTTGTCATATCATGTATATATTTATATATTTTAACACTCTATCTTTTATCTCTTTTCTTTTTCCTGCTATTGTGTCAACAGTGGTAATGTTATAGCCTTTCACTATCTCATATGATAATGACTGGCCACATGTCGTTCTATAAATTAAAAAAAATAAAATAATTCTGTTTCTTAGCCATATTAGCATTTGTATACATATTACTAGTGACTACTGTATTTGATGATGCAGATATAGAATACTTTGATCAGCACAGAAGGTTCTACATACCAATGGCTCTCAGAATCACCTGGAAGACTTGTTAAAATTCAGATTGCTGAGCACTGTGCCCAAAGGTTCTGATTCAATTGGTGTGGGTTATGATCCAAGAGTTTGTGTTTCTAACAAGTTCCCAGGTGACAACAATGCTGTTGGTTCTGGGAGAATACTGTGGTAGTGGCTCCGCCTTAGACACTATTGAAGTGGATTGTGACAGATTTAGAGGTGATAGAATTTAATTTAAAATTAATTTCAATGGAAAAGACAAAATGAATTCTGGTCTTGGAGTAAGGTAAGTGCAATACTTGACAATATAAATATTAGTTACATTAGGCAAGAACTTTTTATTTTGGAAAACTGACATGGATGTTGGGCAGCCAAAAATGTTGAAGTATATTGGATATTTGTCATTTTTCATGCTCTGAATCTAATCCTTTTTCCTATTTCAGGGGAATCCCTATTACATGAGAATTAGTAGTATACAGAGCTTTATATCTCATTATGGAACCAGCCAGATCTCCTTCCCTGCCCCTGAGCCTGGAAAGCGAATGGTTGGCTTAGCTTATTAGACGCACTTGCCCAGGACTTTGAACCTTGTGGGAGTGAGTCAAAAGCATAAATCCTTTAAAATTTGCTGATGTGGTGTAGGCTATGTGTGGCTCCTCCAGGCTTAAGTTCTGTCATGGAGGCAATGTCCCAAGCAGCAATCATGTCATAGAGAAATGTTGATATAGTGGCATGTTGGCCAGATTTTTGCTGCTGCATAATCCTAGACACCATCTGTCTCCTGCCTATTTTCCAAGACTGTTCTTCCATTTTTCCACCACTTCTGAGAACCCCTCTACATGCAGTTAGAATTTTCCATTTTTATTACATCAGCCTGAGATAGGTTCTGAATTTTGCAGCCAAGAAACTTGACTAGTATACTCTTCCTTGTCCAGGAAGACTTTTATAATGTAGAGCTAGCTGGTCATTCTCATGGTTCTCATGGAGATTAACTCCAGCTGGGTATGTCTAAGAAGTACTTCTGAATCAGTGTATACAACTTTCTTAAATGCCTTATACATTTGTTGTATCCTGTTCTCTGAGATATTCAGCTCATTGCAGATCAGAACTGTCATTTTCATCTTTGTATTCCCTACAATCATTTCATCTTTGTATTCCCTACAATCATTTAATACATATTAAAATGTTTTGCTAGCAAAACATTTTAATATGTATTATTTTAGGAAAAAGAGGGACATCTTTTTGCCTTTGCAATCTCAGCATAAATGTCACCTCACTTATTAGCCCTTTCCGAACAATCTGTAGCCAGCCCAACCCCAGTCAACTATTTTTCAATACCCTAGTTTATTTTCTTTATAACACTTGTCACTCTATTAAATTATATTGTCTATATGTTTGCTAATGTATTTGTCTCTATTCTCTTTTGAATATAAACTTAATGAGAGCAGCAATCTTTATTATAAATCAACCAGAACAACAACAACAAAATTAAACATCTCACTGTTTCAACAAAATTCTATCCACACAATGTATTTTGAGGTTGGCTAAAATTGCCAAACAGTAAGAGTCACAGGAGAGAGTCTCTTTCAAACCATGGTCATCTACCATGTCACTTGCTAAAATCTTTCTTTTTCTGCCTTCTTTCCTCTCTTTCTTCTTTCTAAGCAGCATAACAAAGCCCTCTCTTTTTCTAGTACACAACATTTAGAAATTGTTATTTGATGGTTGAAATGTGTGGAAGTTATAAATGCTTACCTTTATTTATCTATCAAAGTGTTTCTCCCAAAATAGCTCTTCCTAGAAGGACTTGAATATAAATTTGCCTAGCTTGTTACATTACTGCCTAAACTCTTCTTCATCCTGATTACACTGTCACAAAATCAAGATTAGTAGAGTTTAGGTGTGTGTGTATAGACATATGCCTATGGGTTAAGTTGAAGGGGAAAATATTTCTAACTGCTTGACATTTTACTGAGTACTTGAGTCTAATCTATGATGCATCACTGACCAGTAAAAAAATCACCAGGAACCCTTGACTTGCATTTTTTTGTTTATGAAACTAATAAAGTATATCAATTATTCATGCATACAAATTGGCAAATACATAGATGGAAGGTGACAGATGGTTTTTTACTTTATTTAATAACATCATTCACAGTATAAAACTTTATTTGGTTTAGCCCTACATCTCACAACTGATTGTGAGATGTAGGCTTAGTTACTTGTCTTCAGATATGCCTACCTTGGGTAACAAAGTGATCCTAGTCAACAAATCTGACAGAGATGATAACAGGAGGATTAGCACAGATCTTGAGAGAAACAGCACAGATCCTAAAAGACCACCTTTCAACTGGGCTGATAAACTGTCGTTTTACAGAGCACACAAGTGTTTCATTCCTTTAAGCAAAGATAACCTGAGCCCATGAGCTTGGTTTTAATTTAACAACCAAAATGGAAAAGGATCTGTGGTTGAATGGAGTTCAAGACTTGCCAGAATAGAACAATATTGGGCCCTGCAGAAATAGGAGAAAAAAATAAAAGGAGATTTAAAAGGGCACTTATGGAAGAGCTGACATTGGGCACCACCCTGCCCAGACTGTGCTTCAAACTCAGCATAGTGTCTGAGGTATACTTCACCATCATCTCTTTCTTGTTGGTTTCGGTTAAACACAAATTCTTCACTTTGAACTGGTTTGCTTTTTTAACTAAAAACAGCTTATGGTGGGTAGTCTGTCCTATGCTAGATTCTTCCCTGACAAATGTCAATCTTGACCTTAATTGAGCCTGTCTATTATCTTTTTGCATCTGTGATAACATACCATTGGAATGTCCAGGCAATTTCCTTTTTTCCAGACCACTCAAAGCACAGGCACAACATCAGAGTGGAGACAACAAATCCCCTCATTGTCATTGAGTTAATTGTTGACTGTTAACTATCCTGTAACCACTTATGTAAAAGTAGTATGTTTCTATCCTTTTACTTTTTTATCCAATCCCAGAGGTCTCCCACTTTGCTTTCTCCCACACCCCTAATCTAATTTCATGTAACCCACTTGTGTCTTCTCTTTTGATTATATTGTATAAAATAGGGTGCAAAACTGCCATTTTCTAGATCATTTTCTCAATCCATTGAGGTTTTGCTTCCCAGCAATTGTCATCAATTTGGCTCAAATAAACTCATAAAGGTTCTCTATAGGTTTGAACGTTTCCTACATTGACACTAATATTCTAATGACGTCATTTACTTAGAACATTTACTTAGAGAGTGAAGTCCTGGGGAGAGCGAAAAGCATGTGCCTGTCTGAATGTAAATATAGCATCACACCTCAGGGATGTTGATGTTCCTCTGTGTGACAGAAAGAACAAATGCAAATCCACTCCAATTAACTACACATTTATGAACAGGAAAAGTCTGAGACAGACATAGACCCATTTAAGGTTTTAGGGCTTTAAGAAGGAAATAGCAGTGTTATATAAAACCCAAACCAGCTTCTGAATGTGACTTCTCAAGAGGTATGGCTATTTTTGATTTTTTAACATTTTTAGAAATGCTAACAAGTCTTGTCAGAGGCTAATAAATTGGGAAACCCTGGACATGACCACATAATGTAGGGATAGAGCTCACCCAAGTCCAAAGTAAGCACGGCAGATGATGACCTTGTATAGTACCATTCACACTGCACTGTTAAATTTCACAGGCTATAACAGGGCAGGAGCTTGTCCTTAATCTGAGTGGAAGAAGGATACTGAATGGGGGGTGGGGTTGAGAAAAAATGTGGAAACCACGTAGCTAATGTACCTCCACTAACTGGCACAACTAAATTGATGCGTGGATAGATGGATAGATAGAGATATAGACTGGTGGGTGGATGGATGGATGGATTTGATAGATAGATGATAGATGATTGATAGATAGATAGATAGATAGATAGATAGATAGGTAGATGATAGATAGATAGATAGATAATAGGTAGATGATAATAGATGACAGATGATAGATGATAATAGATGATAGATGATAGATAGATAGATAGATAGATAGATAGATAGATAGATAGATAGATAGAAGTTCATATTTAATCGCCCCTTGGTGAGCAGCAATAATCACGTCTCCAATGCTCCAAACCCATTTTAAGCTACATGCTGCTGTTTTATGAAACCCCATCCCCTGACTTCTATCTCCTTCAAGATTGTCCTTGATATTTACCTTTTCTGCATTTCACCTGCAAAGAAATGTGAGCAATGATAAGGAGGGTATTTAACTCTATTTTCACAAAGCAACTTCTCCCATTCTATTTTTTAACTCCAATTAACAAACATATCCCTCTTCCAACATAGATGCCACCAAAACATGAGCTTTCCAGTGAACAGAGTAGAGGACAAAATTCTGCCAGCCAGCAATACCAAGAACTGTGAAGAGTCTGAGATTTTATTCTATTTACAAGCTAACAAGTTAGTTTGCTAGCTTCATAGATGCTGTCAGAAGCATGAGATTTCTTGTTAGCTACAAAGACCTTCATTGCTCATGGCACAGCAAGCAGCAGAAATATTGGTATATTTGCATCAGCTTCCTTTCCCCATAAGTCCGAAGGAAGCAATGTGGACAGACCCAGATAACACCTGCATACTCCGTGGGTTGCATTACAGGAGAGGAATCCTGAGTTTAAGGAACCCAACATTTTTTATAATGGGAAGTCTCCCAAGAGAGACCTTATCTTTATTATACTGGACAATAAGCCCTTTGTTCTAGAGGGAGAAATCTCTGTCTTCCAAGGAAATTTACTATACATACACCCTTGAAAATATGGTCTAGAGGAAAAGGTACTCAATGTCTCTACTTGCAAGAACTCATGGTACTCTATGGAGAATCCTCCCAACAGATAACCTGACTCTGTTTCTCACTACCTTCACATGCCCTGCTCTATCCTCACTATCTGCCACATTACACTCCCACTGTGCCCAGTGCCCATCTTCTCACCCTCCTGATCACTTTGCATTGTACCTGCTTGCTTAGTTATGTGTCTCTTCAATTTGACTACAAACTTCTGGGATGAGACTATTATTTCTCATAGCATCACAGTCTAGCACAGTGCTTGACCCTCAAGGGGAACTCAATAAATGTTGAAATAATGAATGACAACACTTAGATAGTTCCTTGATGGCAGGGGCTATATTCTATACATCTTTGCATTATAAACTGTACCTCCTGAATGAGTTTATTTCATATAACAGACATTATTATTGAAATACAATGAAATAATTAGTGATATATTTCCTAAGCCAGCTAACAAAGTCCAACCATCTAGACCTGGAGTCTCCAGGTGAAAAACAAACTAGACTTAAATCATAGCTGCATTTCATAGCAGCATCAGTATGAAAAGCAAAATATTTTAAATCTTGCTCTTTTTCATTTTTTAATCAAGGATATTTTTATATATTTTATAGTTTTTACCTCATTTAGTTTTCATGGTATTTTTTTCTCTTTTATCACAAGCCATTATTTTTCATAAAACTCAGGAATAGCATTCACTTTAGCATCAAAATATGTTCACACCAACTTTTCTTGAAACACACACTCTTTATTTTCCCACTTTGGATAGGGAAATGACAGTATGAGTGGCTTTACTTGTCCTTTGACTCTGCTCTATAAAAAACAGCAGTATGAGACAGTGGGAGGCAATGGCCCTTGGCCTCAGCAATTGGACTTTCCCATGGATGGGAAGGGATACTGGAAGCTCATGCCTTCCCTCTGGGACAGCTGCTTCTCAATCCACCTTGTCCTGTCTGGTCTCCTGACATTGTAATAAGTGTTCTAAATTTTTATGTAAAAGCTTCTAATTTTTGTTTGAGGGCCACTTATTCAAGGAAAGAAGAAAATGCAATGTATAGACTTCTCAAGCCAATCCTATTCCAGGGGCCTCAACCTGCTGTCTCTGAAATTGCCTGGAATAGAAAAAAGAGGGGTGCCTAGTGGGGGTCAAAGGCCAAACTGGTAACAATAAATAAATGATCACATCTACATCACATGCAAATGGCAGAGAAAAGCATTCTATGGTGCATAGAATACATGGAGAGCATTCAACAATTAGATCTGGACCCCACCCTAAACATGCTTCTAGTCTATGAGCAATATATCATGGGAAAGCCAGGGACACTTTTATGTAATGAGTTATTTAAATCTTGGAATCTTTTAAGTGACTTTCCTGGATGTACTCTTTGCATAACACATTCTGGAGTCTTTCAGAGAAAGTTTTATGAAAAGAACTTGGACTAATTTCATCCTATAAAGAACAGGCAAAACAGCAGCCCAGTAGGTACACACGCATAACTGCACCCCACACAAGTGTGTCTTCCCCAGGATCAAAACATCCTTGGGAAGAGCAAGCACTGGCCCTCTATTGGAAGATACTAGAAGGAGCAATGGTTCAGTGGAGTCAGGAAAAGCCAGCTCTGCCTCAATGTGAGCGGACCTTTGCAGAGAAGCACCGCAGGAGGGACGTTTGATGATGCTTCTCAGAGTTGCTTTCCAGCGCCACATACTGAGCTCAGCTGAGGACCCTCAACATTTAAGTGTGTGGCCCGAAGGTTAAGAAAGGAGTCTATAAAATCAAGTACACTTAGTTCAAATTCTGCCTCTTTTACTTATTAGCTGAGCGGTTTTGACCAAATGCATTTATGTTCCCAAGCTTTACAAACATTATCTATAAAATGGAAATAACAGTAATAAGTTCCACATGAATTTTCTAGACTATGACAATATACAACTAAAAGTCCTGGAGTAGAATCCAAGGCAGAGAAGGAACGCGTGGATAGTGTGGACCGCAGGGAATCAGTGGTCTTGGGCTGGAGAAGTGGAGCAGAGGCAAGGACGTGGGCAGCTGAAAAGAAACCACCTCGACGTTTGATGGCATCTCATGTGAAGTCTGAGTAGAGGCAGGGCCTGTCGCATTGGACAACAAAGACAGGAGTGAGAGCACAGAAAAATTTGATGGAATTAGGGCTCACTGCAAGCATTTGCTGCCATTACCTAAACTCCAGTGGTAAAGAAATTGAGTATATTTTTCTTTTCACTCTTCCACACCCTCGGTATGAAGCTGGCAAAAATCTGCTAAAAAGGTCTAGAAAAATTGCAGCTTGAAATTATCACAATGAGTTTATGTAACATGGACTGTGATATAGATCCTTAATTTCTTTAAGGCAGGAAATGTAACATAGCCTTTAGACTACTTTGGCATCTCAGGTTTGTTTTTATTTTAAGAGGCTTTAGCAAACAAAATTGTGGGTGTTTTACAATAAAATAAAGGGATCCTTTGTCTCTTACTCTGGCTTTGCAACTAGCTCTCTTGAATAGGACAATTGATCACCCTGTGCTTCATGGTTGCCATGGAAAATGGGAATTAATGTCTGCATCTGCTTTCTCCATAAAAATTATGTGTAAGTAAAGCTGATACATGAAGCATTTAGCACCTAGAATAAAGTGTGTAGTAGATATTTTAGGTTGCATTTATTAAAAACATATGATTGATTTTGCAGAAATTAAGCACCCTTTTTAAAAATATATTTCTATTGATGTCAGAGAGGAAGGGAGAGGGAGAGAGAGAGAGAGAAACATCAATGATGAGAGAGAATCATTGATCGGCTGCCTCCTGTATGCCCCACACTGGGGATCGGGCCCACAACCCAGGCATGTGCCCTTGGCTGGAATCAAACCTGGGACCCTTCAGTCCGCAGGCTGACGCTCTAACCATTGAGCCAAAATGGCTAGGGCTTAAGCACCCTTTTTAATTGGGGCTGTGAGAGAGATTGCTGTCCCCATTGCTTTCTCTCAAAAAAAATAAAGAAAGAAAACAAAACATAATATAGTACCTTTTTCATGTTTCAGAAAATTGGCAAAGATAATTAAAGAGTAAGTCTTTTCTGAAACTTCTATTACTGTGGATATTAGCCAGTCCAGAAACAAAGATCTCATTACAATAATGTTAATGTTGGGAAATGAACCATTTCATGTAGCTTTTTGTAAGTTATTAATACACTGTTTTTAAAAGGCTCTCAAAAGCACATTTTGTTGCATACCTATTAGACCATCATTTCTTGATCCAAAAGATTATAAAGTAAGCAGCATAAAGGTTACCCATGATTGAGGCTAAATAATTCACTGTGAATATAAATATACATATATATATTGCCTTCAGGAAAAGAGCTTGAAATCTAGAATATATAAATACATAAATACTAAAGGCTCGGTACATGGATTCATGCACTGATGGGGTCCCTCAGCCTGGCCTGTGCCTTCTCACAATCTGGGACCCCTTAGGGAATTTGGAGAGCTGGTTTGGGCCCGATCCCCATAGGCCAGGCTGAGGGACCCCACCAGTGCACAAATCCGTGCACCGGGCCTCTAGTATGCATATAAGATCTTTGGTTAACATCTTCCCACTCTCCCCCCTTCCCTCTGAGATTCATCAGTTTGTTCCATGTTTCCATGCCTGTGCATTAAGCATCTGCTCCCTGGTGGTCATTGCACATCATAGCTACCGGCCAATTGGCCGGTCAGCCGGTCTGCCGGTTGCTTAGACTTTTATTTATATAGATTAAACAGTAGTAAATCCATCAGAATGTTTCCAGCATTAAGAAGCAAAGCAGGAAGATTCAAAATCAGACTCCAGAATAGTGTTAAAGAAAGAAAATAATTTTAATATCTATAAACTCTGAATCTATATTTAATGTAGCTACAGAGTTTCTATTATTAAAATAGCAAGTGTTTGATCATTTAAAGTGATTTTACACCATTCATTCTTTTCACAAATATAGACATGGAATTTATGGTAGATAATTGGGCCAAGTATTTTCAATTGGAAGCACTCTGAAGGCCCCTCCTACTAAAATATAACTAGATACTGGATATAATAAACATTTCATTAAATGTTATATTCTTGGGAAATAAAGAAAAATTTCTAAATATTTCCTCTCTCTTCTGAAAAAAAAGCAGCTGAATCCAGAGCTAGAAACAGTGAACACAAAAGAAATTGAAAAGAATGAGTTGTTCTGAATCAAATGTTCACAGCATTATGTTAATCATAATAAGTGAAATTTGATTTAAAACTACATTTTTAACATTCATATTGGTAAGTATCTAAAAGTGAGGTAATGCTCTCTCATTGAGTCTACGAACATTCATATATTTGTGAGTTCAAATTTGTCCAATCTTTGAGGTGGTAATCTCAGTCATTTCTAATAATAAATCCTCTTTGGGATTTACTAGTCTAAATTTTCTGTTGTTCTCAACCCTTTATGCCATTAGAATTACCTGGAGAACATCTTCAACCTACAGATGTCTAGGCAGGCCCATTCCCAAAGGTTCTGGTTCTTTGACCCAGGGCAAGACCCAGGAATCTGCATTTAATAAAAAATGTCCAGGTGACACTAATATATAGTCAGATCCAAGAATTGGTGCACCCATAGATATGTATATGGGGCTCAATTTAAAGTGTACACAGTAATTATTAAGATGTAAACAGGACAAATTATTGAGTTTCTAGACAGGACAAAATAGGAAGGTAGTTTAGAAAGACACCAAAAGCTAGAATTTAATAATTGTCAGACTTCTTTACTTTGAAAAATGGCTTATGGGAAAAGAAATTCAGCTTGAAACTGCTTGACCTGTTTATGTTAAATCAGCTTTCCAAGACTGTCTTAATAACGAAAGCAATTTGTCTATCAAATCTTTCACCAGAAGTTCAATTATTTCCTAGGATCTGCAATGAATAAGCACTGGTTTCATCTCTTAAATCAGTTTCACACTTCTAAATAAGTGCTCTTGACTTCTGCTATTCAGCTATTTGTTAGTCAGAGCCATAAAAATCAAACCTCATCAGGTCAAAAGTAAATTTGTGTTTGGGAATTCAAAGGGGAGTATTCTATCTCAATGAAACACAGAGTTGGTTACCTTATGAAATTGAACATTTGACTTGGGAAATAAATTTTAAAGGAATTAGAAAACCACTCTGCATTGGATAAGTATGCTTGTACTAAATAAAAAAAGCAAATAAGTGGATCCTAATTATCATTTTCCATTTAACTAAAAATAAACACATTGACTGGCCTTGAAAATCTAACCACATAGCCAGTTGGACACTCTCTTAAAAGAAAATGGTATTTGCTATGTATTTGTATGTCTCCAACTTTTAAGAATCAATCTCATTTGTTGTCATGCACTTAAGTATGACAACCCATGCTCTGTAGAAGGGGCCTGACTCTACACATAAAGTCCTTGGGAGTCTTGCTCCAGGCTTATTATCCTATATCCATTCCACAATACGTTCATTCTATCTTCTGAGCGGACAGACCTTTACCTGGAGACCCAGTATTTGCCCTCTGTGCCCTTTGATTGGATGAATCTTTTGAACTATTTCCTTTGTTCCTTACTCTTGCTCTGCCTCTGGATGGTTTTCTCTTTGCTCTTTCCTGGCACTCAAAGGCTAGACTTGCCTCACTTCTGTGCCTGCCATCAGCTCCTGGTATCAGAATATAAAGCACCCTGCTCAATTTGATATATAGGGTGTCCCCCCCAAAAAATGTATACATACATTTTTAATAGTTCAATTGATGTTTCTTTCTTTTCAGATATAACCCATTGAAATTATTAATTATGCAAAATGTGTATACATTTTAGGGGGTATACCTGGTATATTGAGTATACGTCAAACTTCCCAACTGGGTGGGCAAAGGGGTCTACATTCTTACACACACACACACACACACACACACACACACACAGTGATAATAGTGATTAGCAAAAATATTCTGATTTAATAAGTTCTTGAAATACAACTTTCTTTCCAAGACATCCATAGCCTCCCCTTTTACACTAGCTTTCTCCCTCTCTCCTCCTGCAGGATCTTATTCCATCAATTAGCTGTTTTCTCTTCTATATATAATATGTTCTTCTTTATTACCCCTTTTAATTTTCTCATAGTGAATTCATGTTCCCTTCAAATTAAAACTTCAAGACTGTTATTTCAGTTTTTAGTTTTGTCTTAATCTACACTAAAAAAAAAACAAAAAACTATTTTTTTTTAATTCAGATTTGACTTTTCCATTATACTACTAGGTACCAATTGATGTAAAGTCTAAATCTAAAATAACATTCACATTTTTCTTTCTCTTCCATTTCCACCTATACTTGTCATCAGTTCACTGGCAACACAGTTGATCCTGATGAGATCACTGCTCTGCTGGACACATCTGGCCTTAGAAAGTGAGTGTCACAGGGGAGCAGACACCACTCCTCCATATTCTGTGTCACCCTATGTGTAGGCCAGGCTTTTCTTTGTTTCTAACTGCACAGCTGAGATCAGCAGTGACTTTTGATGAGGCTTCAGTGAGGGGTCAGAATAATGGAAACAAGGTCTTTTCACCCACTGGATACTGTGGGGATATCACCTAAGGTGTTTTCAGTTCTGCCAGACATGTTTGAGATGTGAATGTGGGGAAGGAAGAAACTTTGCTCTACCCTTCAAGGTTCTTTCTACTGGTCTAATAATGAAATCTCCAGATTAACAAGAGAAAATAATCAAATTTCATTATATACATACATGTGGGAACCCCAATACCTGAGAAAGTCAGAGACCCTGAAGGGACCAAAGCTTTGCCACCCTGAAGCTGCCTTTCTGGGATATTAATTTAAGCCTTTTATTAAGAAATAAGACTCAAAGGGAACCTCTGACCTTCCCCACTTTCCTGCCCAAGAGATTCAGACAGAAACATGCTTCAGGAAGGAGATTTTAAATTAAGTATGATAAATTAGAGGGTTTCAGGCAGGTACCTGTTAGCTAGATACCCGGTATCCCATAGTTTGAGTTGTCTAGCAAGAATTTTCCTGCCATGTGTGTTTTCCTCTTCCTCAGCCACCTGTAAATTGCCCAATCATGTCTTCAGCAGGGCAATAAAGGCTACTGCCCATAGTCTTTGCTCCATATTAAAGTACAATCCAGTACAGCATCTGGCTAGTTTAGCTTGTGTTCCCAACTGCAGACCATTGCATGTAGGGTTTGCATGGCTTTAGGCCATGTGGCTGCCTAGAAACAAAAATGTTGGTGTTTTGAGTCTGAATTTGTTGACTCTTGAAAATGAAAAATGAAGTCATGGACAAAAATAGTTAGTGGAACCAAAGTTTATTGGGAGAAGCCAGTCCTGGAAAAGGTGCAGCTAGGGTTCCAGGAACAGCCCAGTGTCCAGAGCTTCCTTTCCATGTTGCAGTCAGGAGTAGTTCAGCATCCAAGCTAATTAAAGGTTATTAGTCCACGTGTGGAGGCCCACATGGCCATAAGTCACATGGGTGAAGAGAGATGTGCTCCGTCGCCCTTTCCCAACAGGAATGTCAGGTATCCATTGTGCACTGCTCCTGGGGAGAGCAAGGAGGAAATGCACATGCTTTTATATATATACTAGGGGCCCGGTGCATAAAATTCATGCACATTAAAAGGGAATTAATTAGAGGAAATATTTTAATATTGCTATTTGACCTTTCTCTATAATAGAAGTGTCAGAGATGAAAGGAAATTAGTAAAATGTATATGAAAATAATATATA
Organism: Cnephaeus nilssonii; assembly: GCF_951640355.1. Classification (NCBI taxonomy): domain Eukaryota; kingdom Metazoa; phylum Chordata; class Mammalia; order Chiroptera; family Vespertilionidae; genus Cnephaeus; species Cnephaeus nilssonii. Next base: position 30,533,693 of record NC_137080.1, read on the forward strand.
AATTTATTAATAAATAATAACAAAATGATATAACAACAACAAAGAAATGATATAAAAATAACAAAAACATGATATGAAAACAACAAAAACAGGATATAAAAACAACAAAAACATGACATAAAAACAACAGTGATGCAAACAATGACTGATAAAGTGATTAAACTTATTCTAATATCTCCCTGTATACCACATTAAGAGTGAAAACACTTTCAGAGTACTTGACTAATTTCCCTTGTGATGAAGTATTTACAACTTTAACTGTAACGTCACACACTCTTCAAACTTGAGAGAAAGCAACATATAACTGACCATGTGCGAAAACGGGTTCAGGTAGGAATATTCCTACTCTGTCTAGAGTTTGTCCTTGTGATTTATTAATAGTCATTGCAAATTCTGGCATCACGAGAAACCGTCGTCGAATTAATTTAAATGGGAGGCCAGTGTCAGATGGGGACAAATCAATTCTTGGAATCAGAACAACCTCTCCCTCTGCAGATCCTGTTAATACTTCAGCTTCAATAATGTTAGGTCGTAATCTTTTGATAATAAATCTAGTACCATTACAAAGACCCCATTTACTATTAAGATTTCTCAGTAGCATGATGATTGCACACACTTTCAACTTTAATTTATGACACGGCATTCCTGAAGGAGTAATACTATTAAGAAATTCAATGGGAAAATTTTCCTTTTCAGCATCATCTGTTGAATCAATGGAATCATCACTCAAATATGTGTGAAAATCTCCATTGAGTATATCCAAAATTTCTTCATTTAATTTTTGAACGTGCTCATTTTTTATTTTTTGGAAAAAGAATTGCATGTTTAGATATATTTTTAATATTATCTATAGATACACTATTTCAAAACGTAGTTTTACTAATAGATCCATTACAAATCATTTCACAGGGGATTTCAATAATATCCATTTCTAAATGAAAACTGCTATCAAGTTTTCCATCTCCAAGTTTTACTAACCATTCACTATAAGAAAAATCCTCTGATCTCATATTTGTTTTAAGAGACAACTTTCTGAAACATCCCCAAACATTACAGTACTTTAAACTCATTTGTACTATGGCTGATCACATAGCATGTGGTACAATACTGAGACATTGTCAAAAATTAACTTTGAGAAGGAGAATTTTCCCACCAAATGCAACATTCAAATTCATAATTTCTCTTAGTAATCTGTCTATGGCGTTTATAGCATGACTAGATGTCATGGTGCATTCATAAATAATGAGAAGTTTGGCCTTTTTAATGGTTTTAGCAACTTCACTCTTTATATCAAGTCTACAAATTGAAGTTTCATTTAATAGAATTGGTAATTTATATTGGGAATGAAAGGTTCTTCCACCGAGAAGTAAATTTGCAGCAATTCCTGTAGACGCTATGGGTAAAACAGTACCACCACAACCTCTAATATAATGTATTAAAACTTTATAAAGATATGTCTATCCACTACCACCTGGACCATCCAAGAAAAAGCATTTGGGGTGTACAGTTTGATCTTCGATGGCTGAAGTTATAGTCTGAAAGGCAGCGTCACCTCAGCGCTGGGCGGGGACACACTCAGGCAGCGCCACATCCCAGGTCAGGGACACAGGCAGGCAGCATCACCTAAGTGCTGGGTGGACACACACGCAGGCAGCGTGATGTTACCACTGGGCAGACCTGCGCGCCCCTCCGCTGGGGGCGGAATTCCCGGCCCGTCCCCTGCCTGCTCCTGCCTCCTTGGAGAGCAGCCTCTGCCTCTGAGGCTGTGTGACCTTGGCGCTGGGCAGGACTGCAGGTGCCTGAGCTAGGGGCGGAAGTCCCCGCCCCCCTCCCTGCCCACCATTTCCGGTCGTGACTGGGACACCTTTAGGACCAATTAGCATATTATCTATATATATATACATACACATACATACATACATATGCTTGCTTGTTAGTTCCTGATTGGTCCTTTCAAAGAATTTTGCCTTAGCAACATCCTTGGGATTGGTTCTACACCTCACTGGCTTGTGACTGTTATCTGCAAGCTGTCTGTCTTAGCAATATCCGTACATTTTAAAATTCATGCCCCTCAAGCACACCCTTCCTTCCAGTTGGAGTGTCTGGATAACTTCGCCTAGATGGGTTCTTGGGTTTTACTTCCCATTCCTGTAGTCCCACCCCTATATACCTAGCTTTTTTCTGTCTCCTCAAGACCAAATGCTATGGAGAGAGAACAGGTGAGCACATGGAATGAGTGCAGGTTACGAAGCAAGAGAGAGTGAGAACAAACAATAGAGAAAGAGCACCCTTTGTCTGGGGATTTTAACTCTCCCAGACTTTGCATGCTTCTGATGGGGTCACCCCCTAGCCAATCCACTGTTCCCCAGGCTACACTGATAGGCAAGCACTTTCCCTCTGTCATGCCCACTTCACTGTGCAAGCGTCCATTTTCCCCTTTGTTCCATCCCTTCCCCCAGTGATCTGCAGAGGATGGAACAGTGGTTCCCTGGGGAGCATGAAGCTGTAGCTTCCTGGTCAAACTGCGCAGATGACCATGCTTATAACGTCTGGCCTTCCCTTTGCTTTCTTCCTATTATTAATGTTAATAACTAGGTAAGTACAATGATAACAACCTAACTGTGGTTTCCACCTTCACCTGAAATGTAACCTTAATCAACCAATCTGGAATTTTCTGGTCATCACCAGTAAGGTAATCAATCTGTCTTTTTTTTTTTTTCAATTTTTTTATTAAGGTATTATATGTGTACATATCTTACCATTGCCCCCCCACTCCACTCCCATATATGCCCTCACCCCCCAGAGTTTTGCATCCATTGGTTATGCTTATATGCATGCATACAAGTCCTTTGATTGATCTCTTATCTCCCCCACCTCTCCCTAACCTTCCCCCTGAAATTTGACAGTCTGTTTGATGCTTTACTGTCTCTGTATCTATCTTTTTGTTCAAGTTTATAATGTTCTTTATTATCCATAAATGAGTGAGATCATGTGGTATTTTTCTTTCATTGACTGACTTATTTCACTTAACATAATGTTCTCCAATCCCATCCAGGTTGCTGCAAATGATGAGAATTCCTTCTTTTTTATGGCAGCATAGTATTCCATTGTGTAGATGTACCACAGTTTTCTGATCCAGTCATCTGCTGACGGGCACCTAGGCTGTTTCCAAATCTTAGCTATGGTGAATTGTGCTGCTATGAACATAGGGGTGCATATATCCTTTCTGATTGGTGTTTCTAGTTTCTTCGGATATATTCCCAGTAGTGGGATTACTGGGTCAAATGGGAGTTCCATTTTCAGTTTTTTGAGGAAACTCCATACTGTTCTCCACAGTGGCTGCACCAATCTGCATTCCCACCAGCAGTGCACGAGGGTTCCTTTTTCTCCGCATCCTCGCCAACACTTGTCGTTTGTTGATTTGTTGATGATAGCCATTCTGACAGGTGTGAGATGGTACCGCATTGTTGTTTTGATTTGCATCTCTCGGATAATTAGTGACGTTGAGCATGTTTTCATGTGTCTCTTGGCCTTCCTTCTGTCTTCTTTTGAAAAGATTCTATTTAGGTCTGTTGCCCATTTTTTTATTGGATCATTTATCTTCCTTTTATTAAGTTGTATAAGCTGCCTGTAGATGTTGGAGATTAAACCTTTATCAGTGATGCCATTTGCAAATATGTTCTTGCTAGAGAAGAGGCAATAGAAAGAAGAGGCAATCTGCATGATAAAACCCTTGCCTTTCCCTCCCCTTACAATCCTTTACTCCCAAAATGTCTCGGTAAAAATATAATCCTTTTTTTTTTCTTTTGTTATTAACTCTTCTGACACACCCTTCTTTCCATAAAAACCTTCCATTTGGTACAACCCCCAGAACCTCGCTTCTAGTTGCTAGATGGAATGCTGCCCAATCCATGACTTGCTTAATAAAGCCAGTTAGATCTTCAAAGTTACTCCGTTGAATTTTGTTCTATCAAGACCTTTGAAGAGTTTTCAGACTTTGCTCTTTTGGCTTTGTTGGAAAGACTGGACATTTGCAAAGGAGGAGAAAGTGCACTGACATCATTATTATACCAAATATAAAAATACTCTGTCAAAGGAAAACCTTTAAGCAATTCTCCTTCATAGATGCCCTTAGCAGATTAAAAGGTTAAATTAAACTCCATTAAATTTGTGCCCTCAGACCCAATGTTCCCTTGAAGGCACTTCTGCCATGTTCACTAATGGATAAAACTGACTGGAGATTTTTAGCATCATAACAACCCAGAAAGTTGGACTAATCTTCCCCAGGATTGCTAGAAGGTTTCAGAGATTACTTACTGAAAACTGCCTTAAAATGTGACCAACAAGAACACCCTGAAGCAATTTTCTTTTGACAAGTCTCAGAGCTTTTATTATAATGGAGATTCAGAACAAACACATGAGGTCACACTGCTGTGTAGGGGTTCCTCCAAAGGGCCCTTTGGAGCCATTTCTAAAGGGAAAAATAAATTCAGGAAATGCCTAAGGGCAAATACTACTTGTCAAGTCTTATTGTAACCATAGTCACAGTCCTGAGACACAGTTTTAGAATTTTGCTCTATAATTGAAACCCTTGTCTTTCAACTGAATCTAAGATATTTCAGGCTATGTGATAATAACAGTCAGTGAAACATCCTTTTATCCTAAATTATCGTCCAGTTTTCATCAAATATGTCTATTACACAGTTGGATTTGGATACTGGGGAATTAAGAAATTAGTTTTTTAACATAGTTATATATTCTAGTACTTACATTTTTAAATAGTTGTGATCATATCATCAATTAAAATGCCCTATTATTCATTTTTTTACTTGTAGGCATTTTCTTATATTTTGAACATTTTAAAACTTAATCTTAATGGTGGTATATTTCATTATATGACTATGCCAAATTAATTTCTCTAATGTTGAATATTTAAGATATTTTTATATTTAAATTACATAAAAATTATTTTTAAAATTAAGATTTTATGCATACATCTTCAGATATCTTTCTAATTATTTCCTTATAAAAGTCTTAGATGTGTGAAACAGATTATATGTGTTCTTAAGATTCCTGATGCTTATTTACAAATTATTTTCTAAAAAATTGCACTAATAAATGAGAATGCCTATTGCACTCTATCTGGAGAACACTGAATACTGCTCTAAAATTTGTGCAAATGCAATTAATAAATAATGAAATAAATGGTTTAAATTTCCATTTCATTGATTACTATTTAGATGAAAATTAGAATATTAAAATAGGCCCAGATTACTTTGAATGCTATCAAACATTTAAGAAAGAAATAACACCAGTGCTATGTAAACTTTTCCAGAAAACCGGAAACAGTAGACAACATTTCCCAACTTGATTTATGAGGCCAATATACTAAGACTACAATACCAACACCTGACAGAGATAACAAGAAAACAAAATCCTTCATGATCACTGACTTAACAAATATTAGCTAATCAAATAAAGCAATATTTAAGTAAGATAGTACACCAGATCAAGTGGGGTTTATGCCAAGATTGTAAGGATTGTTTTATACCTGAAAATCATTCAGTCATTATCAGAATAAATGGGGGGTGGAATGGAGAATTACATCATCCTAGATGCAAAAAAATGCCTTAGACAAAAAACAACAGCCATTTGAATACTGATTTTATATTAAAAACCCTCAGATAACTTGTAAATGAAGCGAGTTTCCCCAATTTGATAAATTGCATCTATCAAGAAACTACAGTTAATATTACCCTTGCTGGTAAAGCATTAAACCTTTTCTCCTGAAACTGGTAAAAAGGCAAGGATGTCCACACACATCGCTTCTTTTCAACATTTACTTGAGGTCTTTTTGATACCATTGTAAATAACCTGGTTATTAATAAGGGGAAAAGAGCAAAGATGGACAATAGATGCATGCCCTGTGAGGTCTGGGTTATATTACTTGTCTGTTAGTCACACCTGGGAACAGATCATTGGCCAGGGTAGGCATGGTCACTGCAGGGAAGTGAGATATTTAAATCCTCTAAGCAAAGGAGCTTTCTCTTGTGAGCTGGGCCCCTGGTTCTCTCCTTGCAGGGCGGCGCTCCCCTGTATTCGCCCGCATGGCTCATGACCCCACACAATAGACCGACAGACTGGAACTAGCCTGATGCTATGCCAGACCCAGCTCCATCATGGAATGGAAACTTTGGACACTGGCTTTGCTTCTACCTCTGCTGAATCTCCAGTTGCACCTCTTCCAGGATGGGTTTAAGGAAAATGTGACTTTGCAAACTCAGGGATGTCATTCCATCCAAATAAAGCTTTCTACCACATCTCATCCTCCCATGGAGGCTTCTGGAATGCTTATTATACCAAGAAACACATTCCCACTAACAACAGAGAAATTCCATCCATGCATTTCTCTAATAACATTATTATTATAAAGTAGGAAACCGCATGAAATCTACTAAAAAATGACCCTTTACAACTAAAATATAAAAAAATTAAAACACCAAATGCTGACAAGGATATGGAGCAACTGAGACTCACACATTGCTGGTAGTAACATAAAATGCAACTTATTTAATGAGTTATTTGAAAGTTCTTAAAAAATTGCTTATATCTACCTTATGGTCCAACAATTCCACTCCCAGATGCTTACCCAAGAGAAGCAAAAACATATGTTCACATACAGACTTGTACACAAATGTTCACCGCAACTTTATTCACAAAAGCCAAAACCAGCCTAAATGTCCATCAAAAGATTAGGTAAGCAAATTATGGTGCATTCATGTAACACAACACTATTCAGCAATGTAAAATAATGAACTAATTGAAGCAGAATTTTTGGACTGCGCAGGATGTCCCGGATTCTTTGTCCACCAGAGTTGAAGAAAGAATCAACGGACAGAAGGTGGTATAGCAAAGGTGGAGATTTATTAAAGAAAAGTACAGACTCCCACATGGGGAGGGGCGAAGGGTCCCATTGAGTTCCTTTTTCATGGCTTATAAAGGCTGTAGATCTTTGTGCCTTGATATCCTTTCTGATTGGTCATTATTCCCTTAGACTGGTTACTATAGTAAACCTGGGGTTCAAAGGTGGAACCTCACATGGGAGATGTGAGTTCTCCTTCCCTCCTTCCTTATTGTTTTCTTATTCCCTTTGGGTTTTTTTCTTTTCCTGGATGAAGGGCTTTCTTCCCTTTATTTTGTAAATATAGACCTTTTGCTGTTCCCAGCTCCCTCTTTCTATGGAAGTGTACCTGTTGCAGCTTTTCAGCTCCTTTATTCTATGGAAATATACCTTCTGCTGCTCTGCAGCCCTGCGCTTCTTCCATCATCTTAATCTCTAAAATTTCCTAAACCTGTCCTTTTCACCCCTAAAAATTCCTGTTTCATAATGATACAACATTTTGAAATAAAGACAGTGGACACAAAAGAGTAAATAATTCCATTTATATAATGTCTTTAAAAAAGTAAAACTTACCTATGGATATGGAAGTCGGGAAGTGGTGGCTCTGTTGAGTGAAATAAATTCCTAGGGTAATTGTAATATTCTGAATCTTATTTTGGTTTGCTAGTGTCACAGGTACAAGCAATTGCCAGAACTCATTGATTATGTGCATTTTACTGTATATAAATTACATTCCAATAAAAATATTGATACCAAATCCATTATTCAAAGAGAAAATTTTTTTGTAATCACTGAGTCCATCTACAAATATCTACATTTATTAGACTTTTCAATACTTTTTGTTCTGTTGAATCATGTTCATTGGAATTGTGCCCAAATAAATAACACACAACAGTTCAAAAGAGTACATCTTCATAAAGTACATGTATTTGGGTGTAGAAAATATGAAATGACATTTTCCTTCATTTACAAAATAGTTTCTAAATAAGCTGGCAAATTGCTCTGCTTATTGGTTTTTATGTCACCTGGAGAGATTTTATCTGGGCACATCATATCTGATAGTTTTTTCCATTTATAAAATGTTTTCTGCTAGATGATGACACTGTTATCAAATTGAATGAGAATACTGCGTAGATATTTCATAAGAAAGAAACTCCCTTCCTTGCAAAATAGTCCACCAAATTAGTTTTTAATAATTGTTTTATGGTACATAACATATAGTGTGATGATATGGGGCCTAATTAAGTGGCAGTTATGCATTACAAGCAAGAGTCAACTAAATAAATAAATCATGTTCCTTGCTTTGTGTCTGCCCCAGTGGTTACTTATTTTGGATTAAGAACTGCTCAAGTTTGAACTTAACAGAAGATGAAAACACAAAGAAATATATTTTCTTATCAGATTCTCTTTGATACAATATAGAGGTTACTTTTTCTAAATTCACCTAAAAGGCTACTTTTTTTTTTTTAGAATAAATATTTGACTAGAGCTTGAATTCAAAAGCTATCTGCCAAGAGGACTAGTTTTCTTTGTCAAGATAGCATATCTTAGAACTCCCTTCAGGGGAACACCATTGGGAAATAGATGTGTGTATGAGCCTTTTACAAATTTAGTTAAAAACAGAGCTGTCTCTAGACATTCCCACGTACAACATATTTCTGTAAGTTATTTGTCGATAACAATAGGGAAAATGGAACTGGAGGTTAAAGAACTCATAGGATGATAAAATACAAGAGTTTTTGAACTGCTGTTTTAAAATTAACAAAGGAAGTTGTACAGTGGGCCTTGGCACTTCATTCTGATTCTTCTGTATGGTTAACAGCAGGAACAAATGAAGCCAGGTAGAGAGTGTCTTACTTTATTCTGATGTACTCAGGCATAAAATCATAATAAAAAATACCGCAATATAACATCAGGTGCTGCTTCAGAAATAGGGTCAAGTGCATTTATTTCAGTGTGGTGAATAAGAATTACAATTGAGAAATTATCTTTTAGCCATTCAAAAATAGCATATAAAGCAAATGCTACTGAAAGCTATTTTTTCTTTTAAGATGTCATAATGATTTTTTAACTTAAAAGACATGTATTATAATTAGTGCAACAATGCAAAAAAAATGTGTTAATAATAATTGATAACATCCATTATGCTCCTGAAGTAACCCACCTTAAACTGGTATCAAATTCTCCCAGAAGCAAATCCTGAGACAATTCAGGGGTAGTGATATATTAAGGATTTAAGTCCAGGAGAAACCAATACAGGAATGGGGGAAGTGGGATAGAAATGGAGAAGTTCCCAGACAAGGGTGTAATTTCAGGGGAAATCTGAAGCTCCACCTTCTCTCTCAGAAAGCTCTAGACTGTAAATTATACCTTGAGAGTTTTTCTGCCTAGAGGCCAGGCTTTCTACTCCACCCAGTACAAAGGCCCATGAGGGATATAACCGCCAAGTATCTCCAGTTCTCTTAAAAGTGATTTAGCTTCAGTGCCCAAAGCTGTCTTCTCAATGTCACAAGTGAGTCTTAGCAAAGTATGAGGAAGCTGGGAAGTGGGCAAAGAGCTGAGGAAAGGATCTAGGACCGTCTAAGTGGAGAAGAGACATTACCTGCTACACCTGGGATCTATCCTTCCACACTTTTCTCTATGCTCATACAAATATGTATATGTACATGTATGCATATATACACACATATGCTTCCACACATTTATATGAGTACATACTTTTGTTTTTTAATATTTTTATACTTGTTTATTTTATACATACTTGTGTTTTTAAAGTATGTATATATACTTATGTGAATATACACACACTCACAGACACACACACACACACACACACACACACACACACTTGTGCTTTTGTTATTGAGAAATGAATTACAATATTCACTATTCCTTAACCTACTTTTCTCACTGGATAATTTATCATGAACAGATATATTTGTACAATTCATAGATATAGCACTAATTTGTTATTCTTAATAGCTGCATATTTCATAATTTGGATCACTAACATTAATTCAACCATTCCCACAACTAATGAGCATTTAGTATAGTTGTTTTTGCCACTATAGAAAACTAAGGCATAAAAAACAAAACCTTGTTTGCATAGGAATCCATTTCAAAAGTGGAATTGCTAACCAAAGGTATGTATGTGCCTTAATAATTTTCACGAATATGTCAGATTTCTTTTTTATATGGTGTGAGCCATTCACCTGCCTAGCAATAGTGAGTGAGGATGCCTGCTTCTCTGTACTCTATCCAGCAGCCTACTATCACTCTAAAATGCTTTCCAGTATGACAGATGGGAAAGGGAGCACACCATTCATTACTCATGTACTGGATTGATGCAGGGAGGAAGCCTAAAGTATTAGCATGGCCACTTTGCAGCTTCTGTCAATAGTATCACTCCTCAGATTAAAAAAATATATATCAGAGCTTCCTATTCCATGATTCTAAATTATGCAGTAAAATAAACTCAACAACATTCTCAATCCTGAAAATCCGATAGAATAATTCTGTTCTAATTCTATTTTTGTCACCTGCAACATATGTTTAAATAAGACGCCTAGCAGTTTGCAATTTTTTTTAAGTATATGTCCCTTCTCTGGACACCTTTATGAACAATTACTACAAAAAATGGTTTAAGCATTGTGAGTTGATTTTTGCAAATTTAAAGGGATGTAAGAAAACCAGCAGTATAGATTTGGAATACAAACCCACTGATCTTTATCTTTCCTAAAAGGTGTAAGTATCCTATATAATAAAGAGCTAATATGCTAATTAGACCAAACAGCAGAACAACCGTCTGGATGACCTTCTGGATGAATCCAGGGCTGCGAGGGCCAAGCCCCCTGCATGAATTTCGTGCATTGGGCCTCTCATAATTTTAAAACTTGATGTCTACAAACTGAATGAAGATTTGCAGAGGACAGTAATGAACATCATCAACACTATACTTGTAAATTAAATATGACATTACTGAGAACATTTAATGCAGTTCAGCTTTGCTCTGATGGCCATTTTAATTGGACTGCTGCTGCTGTGAATAGAAAAGCTGCTGACAACGTTAGAAAAACTGGGTTTACACTGAAATACTACCTAAGAAGATGTTGGATTTTAATTTGCATGTATAATTAGTGAAGTTGACTCATCATATCCCTCTTTCAGAAGTGCAATTCGATTCAGTGGTTGGACAAACACAGAATGGCTCATTGTCAACTCTATGGCCGATGTCAGATGACAATAGTCTTTCTCCGGAACCAAACTCCTTATCTGCTTGCCTGCCGTGGCTTCTGATTACATCATGCAATTACCATACAGTCTTTCATCCTAAGGCGAGGCTTTCCATAGGTGACTGTGAGTATTAAATGAGACTCATCTATACATATAAAAGCCTAAGCAACTGTCGCAACCAAGACAACCAAACAGACGACCGAACAGGCTGCGTGGGGTGACCAGGCCCGCAGGGAAGTTAGTGAGGGCTGACCAAACGACCGAGCAGCAGGCTGTGTGGGGCGACCAGACTGGCAGGGGACTTTGGTGAGGGATGACCAAATGACTGAGCAGCGGGCTGTGTTGGGCAACCATGCTGGCGGTGGGGGCAGTTAGGGGTGACCAGGCTGGCGGGGGGGGGGGGGTTAGTTAGGGGTGATCAGGCAGGCATGCAGGTGAGCAGTCAGGAGCCAGTGGTCCCGGATTGTGAGAGGGATGTCCAACTGCCAGTTTAGACCCAAGAGGGATGTCTGACTGCCAGTTTAGGCCCAATCCCTGGGATCGGGCCTAAACCGGCAGTCAGACATCCCCCAAGGGGTCCCAGATTGGAGAGGGTGCAAGTTGGGCTGAGGGTACCGCCCCCCCCACCATGCACGAATTTTGTGAACCGGGCTTCTAGTGTTAAATATAAAATTTAAAAAGGATAAACTTCATGCCAGAAGCAGAAAGAACTAAGGTAAGGTTCCCCGGATAAAACACTGCCCTATGCAGTCCATTATTTTTCGTCAGCCAAAAACAACTTACCTTCAATTGTATATAAAAACATACCGGTGATTAAAGTGATTTATCTACCACCATTGCAGTATTGGAGTATTCTGAATTTGACTATATATTTCACCAGTTTTATACTTTTACTAGAGGCCGGGTGCACAAAATTTGTGCATGAACGGGGTTGTCCCTCAGCCCAGCCTGTACCCTATCCAATCTGGGACCCCTGGAGGGATGTCCGACTGCCCGATTAGGCCTGATCCCGCCAGGACTGCTGGCTCCCAACTGCTTGCCTGTGTGCCTTCCTGATTGCCCCTAACCACTTCTTCCTGCCAGCCTGATCACCCCCTAACCACTCTGCTGCCAGCCTGTTTGCCCCCAACTTCCCTCCTCTGCCAGCCTGGTCACCCCTAACTGCCCTCTCCTGCAGGGTTGATCACCTCCAACTGCCCTCCCTTGCAGGCCTGGTCCCTCTCAACTGCCCTCCCTTGCAGGCCGGGTGCCTCCCAACTGCCCTCTCCTGCTGGCCATCTTGTGGTGGCCATCTTGTGTCCACATGGGGGCAGGATCTTTGACCACATGGGGGCAGCTAGATTGTGTGTTGCAGTGATGATCAATCTGCATATTACTCTTTTATTAGATAGGATAAAGGCCTGGTACAGGGGTGGGGGCCAGTTGGTTTGCCCTGAAGGGTGTCCCTGATCAGGGTGGGGTTCCCTTGGGGTGTGGGGCGGCCTGAGCGAGGGGCCTGTGGTGGTTTGCAGGCCAGCCACGCCCCCTGGCAACCCAAGCAGAGGCCCTGGTATCTGGAATTTATTTTCCTTCTACAATTGAAACTTTGTAGCCTGGAGCGGAGCCAAGCCTGGGGCTCCCTCCACGGCCAGCAGCCATTTCTGTTGGGGTTATAATTGAAACTTTGTAGCCTTAAGGGGGTGAGCGCAGCCAGGGTGTGCGGAAAGCTTTGCTTCCCCTGTTGCCGGGGACAACCCTGGCCTGCTCTCTCAAACTCCATTCTGCCACCATTTCTGTTTGAATTTGTTTACCTTCTATAATTGAAACTTTGTAGCTTGAGTGGAGGCTTAGGCCTGGCAAGGGCAGGCAGAAAGCTTGGCTTCCTCTGTTACCTAGGAAACCTTGCTCTCTGTGGCTGTAGCCATCTTGGTTGGGTTAATTTGCATACTTGCTCTGATTGGATGGTGGGCGTGGCTTGTGGGCGTGGCTTGTGGGTGTGTCAGAGGTATCGTCAATTTGCACATTTGTCTATTATTAGGTAGGATGTATTTTTTTGCTGTTATTTAGCTCCTTTCATTTCAACTTGAAAAATTCCTGTTAGTATTTCTTGTAAGGCAGGTTTTATAGTAATGAACTGCCTTAAATTCTATTGTCTTTATGTCTTCTTTATTGCTGAAGGACAGTTTTCCTGGGTATAATATCCTGGTTGACCTCTTTTTTTCTTCTTCCAGCACTCCATCCTGGTCTGTAAGGTTTCTGCAGAGAAATTCACTGGGAGCTTTATGAGGTCTCTTGTATGTGATGAGTCATTTTTCTCTTGCTGCTTTTAAAATCCTTTGCTTTCCCTGGCCAATTGGTTGGACATCATCCCATACACTGGCAGATTGGATTCCCAGTCACAGTACATATCCATGTTGTAGGTTTGATCACAGTTGGGGCATGCACAGGTGGCAACCAATCAATGTTTATCTATCATCTATCTATCTATCTATCTATCTCAAATCAATAAAAAACATATCCTCGGTTGAGGATTGGAAAATAATTTTCAATCCTCTGCTTATCTCCGACTTTCAACATTTTGATTATAATGTTTTGGAGCAATCTTTTTTAGGTTGATATTGCTTTGGTCTTGAGCTTCCTGTACTTGGATGTCTATAACTGTCCCAAGATTTGGGAAGTTTTCAGTTGTTATTTCTTTAAATCATCTTTTCTCCCCTTTCTTTCTCTCTTCTTTTTCTGAGACCCCCATGATTGATGGTGTCCCATAGTTCATGTAGGCTCTTCACTCTTTTTCATTCTTTTTCTTTTTGTCCCTCTAATAGCTAATAAATAGTTTGTCTTCACGTTTGCTGCTTCTTTTTTCTGAATGATCAAGTTTGTTACTAAAGTTCTCTATATATGTCATTGTATTCTGCAGCTCTAGGATTTCTTCAGTCCTTTTCAATAGTTTATATTTCTTTTTTAAAATGTATCATTTTGTTCATTATTTTCCAAATTTCATTTAGTTGTCTATCTGTGTTCTCTTATATTTTATTCAATTACTTTAAGAGATTATTTTGAACTCTTTGTCAAGCAAATCTGAGGTCTCCATTGCTTTGCATTGGTAACTGGTGGTGTCATTTTTCCTGGTTCTTTATGATCTATGTAGCCTTTCATGTGTGTCTGTGCACATGAAAGTGCCATTTTCCCTGCCAGGCTTTCCTGCCTGCTTTCAGCAGGTACAGACCTTCTCCTATTCTCTGGCTGGTGGGATTACCTCTGGAATGCAGTTATACTGAGTTGGTACTGGTTATGAGGTTGTCTCCGGGTTGGCAGTGAGATGCATATATGATGAGCTTATTGTCAGTGACTCGGGTGGGCATGGATCCTGTCTGGTCTTTGGGTAGATGGGCTTACCTCCAGTATCTTGTTCAGTATAGTGGCTGGAATGTGGGTCTAATTTGGGGTCCACGGTTAGGTCTTCTGACAACAAGCCTATTACCAGGTGTATGGAGTGTGTGGCTCCTGCCAGGTTACTGGGAAAGCTGCTATCTGGTCACTGGATGGGTCCCTGCGTGAGCCAGACTGGCCCAGGATCATCACTGACAGTGTTTGGAATGGAGCCTTAGGGCTATTTGAGGTTCCACAGCCAACACTGAGGTCCTCAGACCTGCCTCTGGAGCCATAGATGGGTGTACATTCTGACAGGTACTTGAGTGTCGGGGCTGGTCCCTAACCATGGCTAGAGGAGTTAGATTAGAATATAGGGCATTTTCAGGATTTCCTGAGGTGCAGATGTGTCTCCCACCTATAGACCATTCTATGAATCATTTTAAAACTTCTTTATAAAGCTTAAAAAATGAAGTACCAGAAATATGCAAAACTCCTTCTTTAGTTCAAAAGAACTAGATCAAGAGTATTGTTTCATTTAGATTTCCTCTGAAAAAATTTAATGTCAACCTATAAACTTGGCACTATAATGAAATGGGAGAACTACTAGATTAGAGAATCTCCTGGTCAGAAATAATCATTCTAGAAACTGTTAAAATGCTGTCGTCTAGTATGTCACCATTTTTGTGATTATTTCATTTTATTGTAAGCTGCACAAGTTTGCAACTTTCAATCTAATTATTAATTCAGTATCATTTAAAATTAACTATTGATGAATATTAATTACTTGTTAAAAACTGTTAGGGGAAATATTCAATAATGAAGGTACTCCTATACACATATACAAGTACTATATATATAAACTGTGTTTATATTTCTTTAATATCATGAAAATATGCAAATAATTTTCTTTCTTTGTTTTAAAATTATTAATGCAAGTCTCTTCTGTGCTGAAATAACATCCATAGCAAGAAGCCAAAGGCTGCTGCTGTCAAATGCTGCTGTTTTTTGTACAACCAAAGAATTTTTTAAAACTTGATTAGTTTGAACATGAACTAAAGTCACTATTTTTCATCTTCATTACAACAGGAAGGTAGACATAGCAAGGTAAACACATAAGTTCCTAAATTGTCTAGCATAATACACAAGAAGCATTAAATAATCCTTTCCCATAAAAATTAATATAATGCTAGATCTGATTATTTGCTTTAAAATAAGGGTACTGCTACTCAAATTGCATCATCCATTACCAATTAATTTGCCTCCTTAAGGAGCAACCATTACATATGAAAATGGTAGAAAGAATGATGTCTGATAAATGCTTTGTCAGATACACACTTACATAAGAATTGCCTTTTATCTGACTGAAATATCTTCCTTTAATAGCAGCTACTAAGGTGTCAGATAAGATGGAATAGCTAGGCATGTGGTGGGAATGGAATATAAACAGTGATGCTGAGTCAGAGACAGTGATTTTTCTAGGGAAATAGAATGTTGCAGAAATATGAGGAGTGACAATTCCCTTTGGCCAGTGTTGGCTAAGGACTGATAAACTTCTCAAGGACGGGTGAGAGCAATGTTTCCCAGAGTGAGAACCCCTCACCAACAGCATTAACATTACTTGGCAAATTATGAAAAATGTAAACTCTCGGACCACGTTTCAGATTTACTGAATCAGAACCTCTAGAGTAGTAGTTCTCAACCTTTCTAATGCTGCGACCCTTTAATACAGTTCCTCATGTTGTGATGACCCCCAACCATAAAATTATTTTTGTTGCTACTTCATAACTGTAATTTTGCTACTGTTATGAATCGTAATGTAAATATCTATGTTTTCCGATGGTCTTAGGCGACCCTGCTAGCGGTTCTCAACCTGGATAACTGCTAGCAGGGTTGCCTAAGAACATCTTTTGTGAACTCACAGGTTGAGAACCGCTAGCAGGGTCACCTAAGACCATCAGAAAACATAGATATTTACATTATGATTCATAACAGTAGCAAAATTACAGTTATTAAGTAGCAACGAAAATAATTTTATGGTTGGGGGTCACCACAACATGAGGAACTGTATTAAAGGGTCACGGCATTAGAAAGGTTGAGAATCACTGCCTAGAGTGTTGATGTGCTTTAGCAATCTCTTCGGGTGATTCTGCTGCACTCTTAAATTTGAAAACCATGAAGAAGCAATCTTTTGCCAAAAGAAGAAATTGAGACTGGACTGGAAGCTCTATTGGGAAGGAGTTGGGTAAATGCTGGGAGAAGCAGAATCATGCCCAGTGGCAATGCAAAATGTGCAGATTCTGACAGCATGATCTGTGGCTGCTGCCAGGGTTATATTTTACTAGTCCCTGTCTTAAACAGCAAAGTTCCCCAAATCTGGAAAAGAAAAACTGCCATGCAGATGATAAGGACCTTTTGAGCACTGTTTCTAATGAAACTATATTAACAAACCTGGCCATGGTACATTAAGAAAATTGACATGCCTTAAAATTATTTCAAACAATTGCTTTAATTTGGGCAATCTTGGGCATTACACTAAATTAAGCAAAGTACCTGTCTAGGTAAAATATGATCTCTGAGCATGCAACTAAGAGACTCCTGTCAGGGACTGTATAATTCTGGAAGAGTCTCTGATATCAGTCACATAATTTAGGAATATTTCATAAGCTTATCAAATCACATTGACATAATAAGAACAAATAAAAAAGACTATGGCATAAATGCATATTTACTGTATTTCTGCACAGCTCTGCAAAATATTAGAAAATTACCAGCTTTTCTTAACTGTGGGAGATTATCATAATTTAAAATTGTAGAGGCACCACATGAATTAAACGAAAATGGCCTTTAGCAGATTTTTCCAAGTCATGAGACTGAACATTATTTCCTATTACTAGCATTAAATAAATTGTATAGTTCAAACAGAAAAGTTGTCTTAGAGTTATGGCGATTACTAAACTATGAACCTTTATTCATATCAGGCATGGGCAAATACTCATAAAACTATTCTTTAAAAACTGTCATCAATCAAGAAGTTATACATGCATTCAGCAAGAATGCTGTCAGTTTGGTTGAAGCTTGTTCCTGGATAGATCACATGTTAATACAGCTACTAGTAAGTAGCTATGAAGTTGCATCTCACCAGTTTACATGGCAGTGATGCTAAGATTGTTATGTATTTAATATTCCCTTTGGAATTTAGAGCACTTTTTCATTATTAAAAAGGATACTTGTTTCCTCATCTTCATCCTATTTGAGGGCATAATTCCTTATTTTTTCTTTTATCTTAAACTGAGATCCTGCCCAATATGAGGCCTAATGTCTAGTTATCCCTTGAAATATATCTCTCCTTCTGTGCCTACTGTACACCATTGGGGTTATTCTCTCATTATAACTAACACTACACTTGGTGATGAAGATTTTCCATGGCCTACCCTCTATTAATTCTCGGCTCTTCTCCATCGTTCTGTGCCCCTGGAAGCTGACTGGTATAAACTGTAACACCCCAGCTTCCTCACTCTCTTGGGTTTGCTTTCTCCTCCTTGTACACTGTGAGGCAGGGCAGCAGAGCACAGTGTACAAGGAGGAGAAAGTCCAAGAACTGAGTCCCCCAGGCCCCTCCCTGCTAGGCTGAGACCAATTTGCTGCATTTCTACCAAGGCCACATATGTTGGCAGGCCTTCTCCTGAAATCATATTACTCTCTCTGTGTTCCATTAGTTGTTGTCTCTCCTTTCCTCTTTTGTTTCCCTGAACTCTGTTCAAATCTCTTTAATTACCCATCTCTTCCCTTCAGAGACTTTGACTGATGCAATTTTTGGTAGACATCTGCTGAGCATAACACAGCAAAATGAAAATGCAATACCAAAGCCACAAAGTTTCTTTCTTTTGCCCTTTATGTGATTTTCAGAAAACTGGACATATTTGTATCACAGTACCATTTATGAGCCTAGTCTTTGCAAAGCAAAAGAAATATCAGAGTGAAAGTATTAAAACATCCCTTTCATGCATTCAGTGAAAAAATAAATTGATGCAAACCATAATGCTTTATTTCTATAGAGTAGTTTATAGCTTATTAAATGCTCTTACACCACATATCTCACTTAAAATAAGTTAGGGAGACGATGATAAAAGAAAGAGGAAAATTGACTGCATTACTTCACAGCTTGGGTACAGTGTTTTATGTCTTTAGAGAACATCTTGTTCTATATCTACATATATAGCTATTCTGGTGTATATATAAAGCTCATGCATATGTAAAACTCCTTAGAAGGCATTCAATAAATGATGGTTCCTTCCTGTAATTCCAAATGCAGTATCTAATTTTGCTATAGTGTTGAATGGTATCTAAATAATTGCCTGGATTTTTAAAATTTCGAACAAATGTTCTATGCTGGAGTTTGCAATGCATTTGGCAGGTAAGTTATATACACTATATGTTTCTATTTGTTATTTAAAGCATCACTTCCAAACTTAATGACTTAAGAAATAACAATCATTTACTATCTTTCCAAACTTCTGTGAGTCAGGAGTTTGGAAGTGGCTTGCCTGGAAAGTTCTGGCTCAGCCTGCTCATGTGATTGTTTGTGTCATCTGGACTATGGCTGGGGGGTTCACTTCTCAGGAGGCTCACTCCCATGGCTGGCAAGCCAATATGGGTAAATTGGTTCCTATCTATGTGGGCCTCTCCAGGGGGCTTCTCAATTGTCTTTATGGCATGTCTCCCTAGTGAGTGACCCAAGAGAGCAAGGTTGAAGTTACGACACCTTTCATGACGTAGTCTGGGAGTCACACACCATCAGTTCTGCCATATTCTGTTGATCACAAAGGCCAGCCCTGGTTCAATGGGGAAGTTGAATACACACAGGTATAAATATTGAGAACTATCTTAGATACTTGCTATCACATATACCTAAGAAATAAAATAATAATGTAATTTGATATCCAAATGAGGATTACTGAGAGACATTGTCACAGCAAGATGAAAGGGGAAGATCAAGGAGGCTAATAACTGTAAAGAAGTCCCAGATGATGAAGTGGTACTGGAGTTGAAATGATAGGGTGAGCAAATGTGTGGAGAGAAGAAAACATGGAAGAATGAGAGCTTTCCTGGACAATGTAACAAAGTAAGGATGACCAAGTTTAGCGCATCTGAGTATTCCCAAAGGTAAGCAGTAGTGATGTTGGAGAGTAAAGAGGCGCCCAATTGGGAATTGGAATGTAATCCTTGCAGGCAATAGAAAAGCATGCAACTGTCATAATGAAATTAACCCTGTAAGACTGAGCTGGCAGTGAAGAACTTATTGGAGTAGGAGAGTAAGGAAGTTATTGGGATTATTTATATTTGAAGGGATGAAGACCTAAACTAAGTTATTGCTGGCAGTTGGAAATGATGGAGAAAAAAAAACCCGTAAGGGTGTCAGGGCATTTAGGAAGAAGAATTAACAAGGACTAGCTGTCAATAATGCCTGAGTAGAGCCAATATTGACCCTGTGTCTTCAAATACAAATGACCTAGAGAATGAGCTGCCAATGGAGAGAAGAGAGACTCTAGTTTTGGGGCTTGGAACAGGTGATAAGCCATTAATAAGATGATAAACTGCTGCTAAGCTTGAACAAGTTGAGTCTAAGATGGGACCACAAAGTAAATAAGAAAGGATATGTTAAAATTGTGTTTTCATTTGTAGCACCTGCGATCATTTGTGACTTTCTCCAGCCCCACTCCTAGTTTTTTAGAAAGAAGTTGGTCCACTAAAGATAATTCTTGTTATGAATAGTATATTTCACACAGCTTCAGCAAACACTGAGCAGTTATCTCTAATGACCTCACAATTTAAGTGCAACAGTCAGATAAGATAGCAGCCCAGAAAGCAAATAAGAAATATGAGGTAAAGAAAGCTATCAAGGGGGAGAAATGTGGAATTTCTAATCTAGTTCATGAACTACTGAGGCTCTGATAATGGTTTACATTTCTTCTACAAAAACCTGTGCTATATAGAATCACCAATGTGGATACTAGTGATTGTTAATTCTGTAACTGACACCAAAGGGGCTACTATGATATGACCAATATTTTTTACCAGTTAGTGATCAGTACTCATGTCTTGTAAGTATAACAGATCCAATCTCTTTCTATGATGACAACATATACCTCTTAATAAGTTCAGTTTTGAACTAATATAGGAAAAGATAAATATAACAAGTTTTCCTTGGCATGGCTCCTTGGCATGATGATTTGATTGGTTTAAATATAAAAATGATCACTATCAAAGCTTATTTACTAAATATATAATTATACAAGAGCTGAGCCATAAATACTTGGAACAGCTCAAATACACTCACAGGTAAAATATCAGTTGTATATTATAAAACAGGTGGTGATTATAATGAGATCATTAAGGAATTTAAGTTTGGAAGGGAAAAGAGATGGGGTGTGAGGGTGCTTGAAACACGTTAGAATATATAACGTTGCATATGGCAGGAATTTAAAAAACATTTTACTTCAAAAATTTCAAACATAAACAAGAGTACAACGAAGCCCTGGTACCATCACTCAGCCAAAAAACAGTTCCACATATGCCAAACATTTTATTAAATGTGTCACTTTATGTTAATATTCAAAGAGGATAAAAACTTTGCCCAAGAATATGCAACTAGTAGGTAGTGAAGCTGGGGTGTGAATTCATGTGTGTATGACTTAATCATCCTGGCTCTTTCTATGATAGTGGAAGTAGAACAAGGAGCGGATGTCATCTCCAAAAAACCTTCCCAGATACAGTGTTGGCCTGATAAGTGATTTTATGCTAACCTGGCAATGCTGGAACACATACATTACTTAGATTATACATAGAACAGGCATAATTTTGAACTAATGCATAATTGGAAAAGAAATTAAAGTATACATAACACACACATTCCTGATAAATTTCTCTAAAAGGTGGATCTGAAAAGTCACAGGCATCTTCCAAAAGCTTCTTGAATCAAATGCAAGTACATTCATGGGAGAGGAAAAAGAGTAGGTAAATAACGTATCAGGCATATTAACCGATTCTGTGGATAAAAGCTGAATTAATTGTTCCCTTTTACAGAATCCTGATAACCCTTAGCATTGATCTTGAACAGTGGTTTTGATTTTGACCCCTTAATTAGATTATAATCTTTTAAAATAAATGGGATCATGTCTGACTTCTAGTTTGTCTCTCAGAACTATGCTCAAGACATAATGAGAACTCAGAATATATTTGCTGAGGAATTGGGTAAGGTGACTGAGACTTGGATTCTTGTTTCATTTCTCATCCCCTTCATTGCCTATATCAATAGGGAAAAAAACGTATGACTTCTGTCAGAGTTGTCATGTTACAGATATAAGCATCCTGTTGTACTCATCATAGTTACAGGATGCAGGGAAATGTGTTTTCACAATAGGCCCTGAGATTTGCCTGTGACTGTTGCTAAGGCAACAGAAGGAGGGGAAGGCATCAGGGGTCCTGTTCTGCCTGGCTCCTCTGGGGTGATTTTCAGAGTCCTTACCTTTACCAGTTGCTTCTACCTCTGCAGACTTATAGGATCCTATGGTAACTTAAATATGGTGGCAAATGCCAGGGTTTCCTCTTTATGTCTTATTAATGTTCTGTTATTACTAAGATTAGTGAGATCAACAGTGACTGTGAAGAAGGAATAGAATAATAACAATGCAGTGCATCAGGGATAAACAATTTTCATTTTAAAGGTCATTACACAGGATGAGTTTCAATGAAATGATGCTGTAAATGCAGACAAGAAACCTTGGAAGTCAAGGAGAAAACTTTGTTAAGACTTAGCCACCTGGCTGTGTTTCAGAGCATGTTTCCCAACCAAGAGCAAAGAGTAAGCCAAATTATTCTCAAAAGCATTCACAGGGACCATCAAAGGTTTATGTCAGCTTTGTATTACAAAGACAAATTTTTATTATGCACTTTAAACTTACCACCATGACCTGTAGAGTTAAATCCAGCACTTGAAGGAAAGCAGGAACAACTTTTTATGAATTGTACTCATGGAATTTTAATAGTAAACAAATTATAAAGACCTCACAGACATGTGGTCCCACTTCCATCCCATTCTTGCTTCATCTCTAGATGATCTACCTCAATAGCTCTCCTCAGCACTCAGCGTGATCCTGCAAACATTCTGGAAATATGTGCTTCCCGTTATGCTAAGGAACTCTTCATCAGGTGAAAGTCAGTGAACTCTGATTTTGATACTTTGTTAAGAACAACATATAAGATTATATTATTATGCCATGAGAAAGGAGGAGGTCCTGCCATTTGTGACAACATGGATGGACCTTTGAGCACATTATGTTAAGTGAGATAAGTCAGACAGAGAAAGATAAGTACTATATAGTATCATTTATATGTGAAATCTAACAGAAATCAAACTCCTAAAAACAGAGAGCAAAATGGTAGTTACCAGGGGATGCAGGCAGGGACATAAGACTGATGTTGCTTACAAACTAGTAAATAAGCCATAAAGATCTAATGCACAGTGTAATGAATATAGAAAACAAAATTGTATTATAATCATGAAACTCGCTCAGAGACTAAAACTTAATTATCCCATCATCTAAAAAGAAAGGACAGTTATGTATTATGATAGAGGTGCTAAATATCACAACAATCATGTTACATAAGTAAATGTATCAAATTAACATGTTGTACACCCTAAATTAATTGATGTTATATGTCAAATATATTAAATTAAAAATATGTCCTTCTGTATATTGAGATAAAATATTATCCCTGTAACTTCAATCCATTGGTCATAATTGTAAGGCCTTTGGGCTGTTTAAAAACACACATGTATTTTCAGATGGAAAACTTGTCACCGCTTCTACACTGACTTATTTACTTCTTTCCCCTGGGTCTATGGTGGGGAAAGGGATGGGGATGGCAGGTTTCTTAGGCAGTGTTGTCTCTGTTTCCCTTCCTTGTACTTTTTCTCCTTCTCCGTAGAATAGGACTGGGGAGGAGAAAGGACCAGTAAAACCAGGACAGGTTTACTTGATGGGGACTGCCATGATATGGCACTGGTGCTCTCGGGGCTTGACATGCTGAAGTCCTATAACCCTCCGGGTGAGCCTCAAAATGACACCATTTCAGCTCCCTCCACATTGGCACCTTCAGCATACAGCCTCTCCCAGAGCAGCCTTTTTTGCTCTGCTGTCCTGGGTAGCTGGCCAGCCACAATCTTTTGCTTTTGGCTTTTATAGATGTGGGTCTGATACTAGTCTGTATGTCACAAACACTAGATGTCCAAGTTAAGCTTCCCAAGTAGCTTTCTTGACATACATCTGTCCCTGCTTGATGTGAGGAAGGAGCACAGAGCATTCCGTACCTGCTCCTGGTGGGGATGAGCGGCAAAGAATGCCGTAGCCTCGATTGGCTGCTTGTGAAGAAATGAGCCCCAAACCATTCTGCCCTCTGTAAATTCAACCTCCTAAATACCCCTAGATTTCTTTGCATGTCTCTTTTTTCTCTTAAAATTCCTGAAGAGAGGGCTTATCATCATACTTTGAAATATCAAAGGGGTACTTGACACACCTGTTTTACCCTCCTTCTGAGGCAGAGGCCTGTTTTAACAGCCAATCACACAAATATCACCCTTCACTTTCCTGCTGGATTCTAACCTTTCACCTGCAAGTCGAATTTGGATATCAAATTCCTCTGGGACAGCACATTTCTCCTCAACCTCCACTCCATCTATAATTTCTCTTTGCTGGATTTCCTACCTTTGAAAATATCCCTACCTTTTTGTAGTCTACGCAGTTGCCACTGTCTCTCTTTTTTTTTTCCCCAGCTTATTGTTTTTTCTTTAGCATCTTATTCTAGAAAGTTCTATAATGACTTTTTACAGGCCTAAAAATATTATTTTAAGACTATTTAAAAAGTCTCATTTAGTTTACTTTTTTTGTATCCCAGTTTATCTCTTGTTTCCTATCACTCTGCCCATGCACTCTACTCAGGCCATGCTCTGAGTACAGTCACTTCAGCAGTAACCACCAATTGCTCACTAAATACCTACAGAGTATTTAGCACCTGCTTTCTGGGCAGCATGCAAGATCAGGGTAATTTAGGGTCTGACCTCAGGGAGTTTCACTTTCAATGGTCAGGACAGAATATGTCAAAAGGAATGGGAGAACATTAAATGTTAAAATATGTGATCTGGCAATGTGCAGGTTTTCACTTGGACCATAAAGTTGGCTTTGATAAAGGCTAAAGAGATTGTGAAGTCTCTTCTGATCTGTGAAATCTTCCCCCTTTGTTCAGAGCAGGACTACCTGTTTTGCTCTGACAATTTTGGACATGTTTGATCCACAGAAGTTCCTGCCTTAGCCTTCCACCACTGACATAAATTTTCCCTGAACTTGTACATGAGATACATTTTTAATTTAGGTTTTGAACACATTAGTGAAATCATTTTACTTCCAGTTATAGCTGTGCCTGATATTTAGCATCTAAATTGTTGGGTAAAAAAAAAAAAAAATCAGGTTCTTATCATTTCTTTTCATTCTTTTCCAGTGTATAGATTTATTGGATGTTCACAGCTTTTGTGATGCTGATAATCATGTTAGTGACAATAATGACACCTCCATTTGTGTTACACTTTATAAAGTACTGTCGTGTACATTGTCTTGATTCTAAAAATGCACCTGTCATGATTATGACTACTCTGTTCATGACTGAACCTCTCAGAGCCCATAATAGCTCCTCTGCCTCCCACAGCTCTGCTGCAGACTCTCCATAGAGCGCTCCCGGGTGCTATTACTCAGGTAACTCTAGGCTCCCAAGCCCATCTGCTCGTGCTTCTCTGACCCCAATTACAAAGCTGGTTCCTATTCTTTCTCTTGACTCTCTCCCTCAGATTTCACAAGATCCCTTGCTTCTTGGTCCTGCCTTCCTCCAGAACTCTGGCTTTGGTTCTGCTTTGTTCTGTGCTTTGTAGCCAAGGGTCTCACTACCTACTCCTGGTTGCAAATCCCACGGTCACAACCCTCCTGCCCACTCAGGGAGGGAGGTCATCAGTATAACTGCCAACAAAGGGAGTCATCTAAACCCACCGCTGAGAGACTCTATGGAGTAGCGATTTTCGTCCCTCATAGAAGCATGATTTAGAGATAGGTTTTCCTCAGTGAAGTCGCCTCTTCATTCCGAAGACCTGCAGTTGTTTTTAAGGTAGACTTTTAAAAAATACTTTTATTGATTTCAGAGAGGAAGGGAGAGGGAGAGAGAGAAACATCAATGATGAGAGACAATCATTGATCAGCTCCTTCCTGCACACCCCCTACTATGGATCAAGCCTACAACCTGGGCATGTGCCCTGACCAGGAATCAAACCCTGACCTCCTGATTCATAGGTTGACACTCAACCACTGAGCAACAGTAGCCAAGCTAATCTAGTTTTGATGTTGGCACAAAATGAAGTCTTTTTTCCAACATTTGTGATTATATTAAAATATGACCATCAGGACTATGTGAGATGATGCCCAACCCCACCACTTGGGGCTTCCACTCTACTTTTTCTCATGAAAATTTGACCACTCTCACCCCAGCTTCTTTATAAAGGATTATAAAAAGAGCTCCGGTTGTCATTAATTCTTCCTGTAATGCAGAAGTAGAACATATTGAGCCATGAGAGTGCCAGTGACTTGCAGGAATTAAGAACTGAACAGATAAATACAGGGATGGTAGAAAGCCCAAGGATGAGGATCATGTCAGGAGACGGTAGACAGCTGTGTGCATGCCTTTAGCCTAGACAACCGTATTTCTATTTTAGAGTAAGCTGTCCCTTATTTCCTGGGGTAAAACAGTTTCATATGCTCTTATTGATAGCTTAGGGCATTACAGGATGTGCTTTTATTCTTGTTATTAAAATAGAGGCGATTTGTTGCAAAATAAGCAAACTAACAACAGTATGAATGTGATTTATGTATAGGGTTTGTAAAAAATATAAATTGATTTCATTTTTATTGCCACCCTATTCCCAGAGTAAGCGTATTTTGTGAAAAGAAAGGTAAAACAATAAAAAAATCTATAAAAGGAGTTTGTACAGGATGCTTAAATGACAGAAAAATTCCCCCTTTCAAGGAATTAAACCTCCTCCCCCAATGACTGAACTCACTCTCCTGGCAAAGCAGCTGTGTGCTGTCAGCCGAGGTCATGTCAAGACCAGGTTGGGGTTTCTGAGGAAGCTTGTCAGAGTGGGTGTGCAGCCTGGAGTTTAGATATGATTGCCCAGAGGTTTTAGTTGCTCTTCAGTGATTTCCATTTGGCTTTCTCCTTAGCTGGCTTCTACTTAGCATTTCAAGCTTGGGTAACCATCCTGGTTTTCAATAGCACCAAATCCTAAAGTACTCTATAAAGTGCTGTCAGTAAACTTCACCTAGAAAAACATGCTGTTGCATCTCATGCCATGGAGTATGGCTCTAAAAATCAGCGGATTCATAAGGGCCTTGACCCTTTAGCATTCCATGTGGTTGGTCTGTTACTTTTCTTTCATTTAATAGCTTTTTATAAAACAAAGTGCTGTTAGTCAGACTCAGGGATGAAAATGCTCTTCAGTAGGTGTGATTTTTCATGGCACAGTTCATTCATATATGCAGGTAGGCCCACCCATAAAATAACTGAACGATGGATTTGCTAGCTAGAGCTTCAATGTAATTTGACTCTTAGTGCAACTCAAGGCAATAACTTAATCAGTTCTCCTCACTCAATTTTATATTCATATTTTTCTGATATTTTCTTAAACCTGAGGGAGTGATATTTTTCTCAATTTAGACTTTGCTCCTGTCCTACCCACCTTTTCACCTCAGCCACACACCCAGGCTCCACGCCCGAATCCTGAACATGAGTATGTCTTACCTGTTCAGACTTTCCTGTGGCCTCCCCAACTGTCTCCTACACCAAGAAGGCGGCTCTTTGACAGGACAGCTTCCGGCCGCTGAGCCTTTCCCTGTCCCAGCCTCCTTCAGCTCCTTTTGTTACCTTCCACCTGGATCCCATAATCAAAATGTAATCTGCATTGTCACCACAATCCCTGATAGCTTGCTACTCACTTGGTCCCCACCAGTCACTTCCAGATTATATTCCCTTCCTCCAGGCTCATGAGAAGAAGAGCAGAGTTAGGAAATGATTGTTTAGTCTCCCGCCCTGCCCTTACACATATCTGATTTTCATCTGGGTGGGACAGGCTATTTGGTCAACCTTGAAATCACCTCTTATCTGCTGCACACTAGCTCCTACTCCCCCACACCTTCTCAGTTAATACTCTAAATGAGAAAACAGAAAAGAACTGGTACGAATTCCCCCAAATTCTTCCCTTCCATTGCTAAGTGTTTTCTGTTCACTTTTGTTCACTTTTTCTTTATTCCTTTCTGTAAAGTTTCTTTCCAGGAATGCCACCTCCACTATGTGTTTTCTTCCATCTGTTGAGCGGAGGCTAAGTGGAGGGATGATTCAAGTGGGAGAATGCCATGAGTGGGGAAGCAATCTCTTCTCGTGACCACTGCACAGGCATCTAGGAATTATGCCAGGAATGACTGTCACACATACACACACACACACACACACACACACACACACACACACGCAGAGCGAGGATACAGGAGGATATAGGTTTGAAGGCTCTGCTGGAACGAGACTTCTCTCAAGAAGGAAGGGAAGGTGTTGATCTGATGGCCCACTACCAGTTCTTCCTGCCTTGGGTAACAACACCCTAGTGTTTCTTCAGGAAATCAAACCTTCTTCAATCTGGGTGGGACTCCTCACCAAGGCACCCCACTCCCAGGTTGACTGAATTGGACTCCTGAGCAGATTGGCATGTGAACTGTTGATCTGATTCATGCCGGCAGTGAAAGAAGGTCGCCTCATCCCTGGAGGCCAGTGCCCACAGCTGCTCTGGAGCCGGGGTTTTCCTTTCCCTTTCAACTCCATGAGCTGTCCCATGTACTTCAAAATGTTCTTTCTGAATTAAATTACCAGTCAGTTTATATTGCTTGCAAACAAAGAAATCTAAATTTTGTGGGACTCGAGTGAGTGAAGGTAACATGATATTGAAGAAGGGGCACTGGATAAGAAGTCAGAAAACCTTGGCTTTCATTCTAGTTCTGGTACTGACAGCTGCAATCTATTTGTTCCTTGTTGCTTTATCTACATGATGAAGAGTCTCAACTCAGGGTGTGGGTGGCTTTAAAAAAAACCATACACACTCATTTCTCATGCAAATTCTGTCAAAAGTCTCTCCTTTCCCCTTGGCCCTCCCACACATTGCCTCACCATTGAAAAGTTCAGTCTAGGGAGCCTCCATTCTAGAAGTGTGTCATATCACAGAGTGTGTTGGGTAGAAAAATAACTGACTGGACTAGAATACAGGGGTGGGCAAAAGTAGGTTAATAATTATAATAAATAACACAATAACTCATCCTATATAATAAAGATGTAATATGCAAATGGTAGTTACATTGTGAAGCATAATGACTGACCACATAACAACTGGATCACGGATCAGCAGGAGGGTGGGGCAGCGAGCTACAAGCAGGCAGTGGAGAGCTACAGGAGGGGGCAGGGCAGCAAGCTATGAGGGGGGGCAGGGGGGAGGGAGTAGGGAGAGCTACAGGAGGGCGGGGCAATGGGTGGAGAGCTACTGGAGAGCGGCAGCAAGCTACTGGCGAGCTACTGGCGCACGGATTCATGCGCAGGGCTACTAGTAAATAATAATACAAGAATAAACTGTATAAAATCCTCACAACTGTAAACCTACCTTTTGCCCACTGTATTTCCAAAGGTCCTTCTTGGTCTAACATCTTTTGAGTTTATGAGATACTTTTTCAAAAGTATGACTATTTTAGACAGGTTATGAAAATTTTTAAAGCAGATGGAGATCTAGGAATAGAAACAGAATCAAATCTCAAAAACTGGAGGAATGATTGCAAAAGATTTTGATGTGAGTTGCCTTAAGTACAATGATAAAACTTGTAGCAAATATACAGACGGTCCCCGACTGATGATAGTTTGACTTAGAATTTTTTTACTTTACCCTGGTGCAGAAGTGATATGAATTCAGATAAACCCTACTTCCATTTCTGAATTTCAATCTTTTCCAGGCTAGGGACATGTGGTTTCATATTATGGTATGCTGGTGAGTGGCAGCGAGCCGAGTTGATCTGGAGTTCCTCCACGGGGTAAACAACCAGTGTGCTGCAGTGCACTGTGTCCCCAGTGTTTTAGGACATTGGGTTTTGTGTTTTCACATCCCATTATGTCCACAACATGCCTGTCAGTGTCTCTTGCTTCTGGTGAAAAGAGGGAGGCAATTACTCTTGAGATGAAACTCAAGATAATCGCCCAGTTGTGGCTAATATAACTGTTCTGAGCACATTTAAAGGAGGCTAGGCTAAGCTATGATCTTGGTAGTTTAAGTGTATTAAATGCATTTTCAACTTATTATATTTGCAACTTAAAATGGGGTTACTGGGATGTAATCCCATCATAACTTGAGGAGTATCTGTATTCGTTAGGACTTGTAAGACTCCTCAAATTTTAATTCTTCAGCACAGGGGGCTTCAATTTTTTGAAAAGACCACCAAAAACAACAACAACAAAAAACAAACAAAAAACAACAACAACAACAAGAAAAATCCTTGATGCTTTAACACACCCTGTGTTTAGAAAAATTTCATTGCATTAAATATTAAGACTATCAACATGGCCATATAATAACTAACATTCAGTGTCAAGAAAGATTTTTGAGAAGTTGAACCAAACACTACTAATCTAAAGTAACTTGGTAATCACTTTTCTGAATAATTTGTTTTTAATTAAGGAAATATGTAACAAATGTGAATAATACAAAAAGAAAAGTAGTTCAAAACATCAGATATACATTAGTAGGCTAAAATGAAACATGAATTAAACAGAATAGTTAAGATATTAAAGAACTAAAAATTGGAAATATATTATAATGAGTCATCATTTCTGTTCTGTTACTGGCTTCTTTTCATGCAATAATGTTAAGAATACTGAAATAAAACCCAGTTTTTAACTGCCATTCATCTTTGGCATGATCAACTCCTCGGAGTTTTATGAAATATTTATGATGAATATATTTTATTTTAATTAAGTTGTCAGTTATTTTTATAGTCTCTTTTTACTTTACACACTCACACACCTATATACCACCACCACCACCAAAGTATTCAGGCCAAAAATATTTAATATTGCTCAATATTGACACTTAAAAGAGCATATTCTTTGATGTGATACTCTCTGTCCCTAAAATTGTTTAAGATAGTATGAAATAGGCCCATATACTTATGATGTTCAGCAATTTCTGCAAAGTGTTCACCATCTGTTTCTACTAGAACTTTTAAAATGATGTTTTCTCCTTACCGCATCGATAATTTCAGGGACTTGTGCATGCATATAATTATGGTTGTAACTTCATCCTCTCCAGTGCTTTTGTATACAGTTTAGAAGTTCTTTTTGTATAACAGGTAAGAAACATTTGTTCAAAGAAATGAGGTAATTAAAATTTTAAAGCTTATCATGAATTTAACTAGTTTCTTACCATGGCAGTGAACTTATGAAACTTCTAATTATTTCAACAATAATTACATTGGCAGGACAATGGAATATATAATTTATGATAATAATTATGCTACTTAACTGTCTGTATCTTACTAAGCAAATTCTTTATGAGAATTGCTTTGGTAATAATCTAGCTTTTTTCACAGTTGTACCACTCAATCTGTTTTACAAGTTTCATTCACTATTTCATCAATACGAGATAAAATACAATATATGCTGTACATGGATAGGGAAGGACCAAACAAGAAGTATGATACTTTGTGTCTAACAGTGAGAAAATTATATTACACTAGAGGCTCAGCATACGAAATTCATGCAAGAGTAGGCCTTCCTTCCCCTGGCTGCCAGCACCGGCTTCCCTCTGGCACCCAGGACCCGGGCTGGCTTCCCTCTGGCCACCTACAGGCACCCGGAATGATGTCCAGTCTAATTAGCATATTACCCTTTTATTATTATAGATAATTTCACCCATGAGGCATTCAAATTTTTAGTCTCACTTTTTTTTTAACATTGAATAACAAATATTTTTTCTGTGCTGCTGCATAGTTCTGGGGAAGTGATAAAAGGTGTTTTCTACTGTCATGTTTATGCATATGTATAATTTTAAAGAAATCTAGAGGAATAGGATGTTTTAGGGAAATTTTAATCTTTTAGGTACATTATGAGGAAAATTACAGAAACATACACAAATTGAAGAATAACCATTAAAAAGAATCTTTAGAAAGCTTTCACATTTCAATAGGAGTTAAGAAAAGTAGGAGTGAATAAAAAGGTAAACAGAAAACTTAAATAAGATGATATAAATAAAGTGACAATAACAAATTTAAAAAATGAATTAGGTTTTAAAGGTAGATAGTATTAGACTAGGATTAAAAATAAAAGATGTATGTGCTATGTATGAGAAATATATCTAAAGAAAAAAGACCAGTTTGAAACAAGATAATTGAAAAAGATAGAGGTGACAAATACTAAACAACATAACATTACTATCAGATAAAATAGTAATTTAAGAAACAAATAATATAGCATGGAGGGACCTAGGTAGTATTATGCTAAGCTAAATAAACCAATCAGAGAAAGACAAACATCACATGATCTTGCTTATATGTGGAATCTAATGCATAAAATAAACTGATGAATAAAATAGAAACAGTGGCATGGAAACATGGAACAGACTGAGGAATCTCAGAGAGAAGGGGGCAAGGGGTGGGAAGAGATTAACAAAAAAATTTATATGCATGTATGCACTGCCTGTGGACATAGACAATAGGGTGGTGAAGGAGTGGGGCCAGGTGGAGAGGGGCAATGGGGATAGAAAGGAGACATCTGTACTGCTCTCAACAAAAAGATTTTAAAAAATGAAGAAAGAAAAAAGTTCACTAAAACTTAAACAAGTGTCTACATTTGTTATGAGAAAAATTCTGTGAAATATGTGACATTTGGCACAAGCCTGAATATGGAAGACCCTAAAAAACTTTATTTATGAACTTGGTGTCTACTAATTATGCATTTTAAATAAACTGAAATAAAAACAAAACAAAAGGGCCCTAGCCGGCTTCGATACCAGTCAAAGGCCCGTACCTTGGTTGTAGGCTCCTCCCTGGCCCAGGTCCTGGTTGGGCTCATGCAGGAGGCAATCAATCAATGTGTTTCTCTCACATCAATATTTCTCTCTGTCTTTCCCTCTCTCTTCCACTCTCCCTAAAAATCAATGGGAAAGTATCCTCGGGTGAGGATTAACAAAAAAATAATAAATAAATAATAACAAAAGACACAAATACTAAAATAAAAGATGATACATTATAATTTTTTTTCAAGATACAACTACATCTTGCAAATATATAAAGTGAAAACTTAATAGAGTCACAAAGACTTAAAATCTACAGTGGTATAGATTTTATTCACCTGTTAAAAATAGTTAAGTCCTACAGAATATATATACATGCATATATAGTAATATATACATTCTATTTAATCTATTATTCTTAACAGGGGAATTAAAATCTACAGTTTTGTAGATTAGATAGATAAGTAGATAATTTCATCTACTATATTCATATGATAAAATATATAGAAACATTACATATATATTTCTGTAATATACAAAAATATATTTATTTTCTATATTTATTTAAGATTATTTGAGATTAGTTTAAAAGAACTAAAGGTACCAGTTCTGTTCCTTTCATAATTGGGACAGGGAGAACCCAAGATGGCAACGTAGGTAAACACCTAAACGGCGGCCGTGCACAACAATTTCAAAACTACAACTAAAAGACAAAACCTCTGTCACCCAGAGCCACAGGAGGGCTGGCTGAATGGAAGCCCCACAACTAATCAGAAATAGAGAGGAGCATTCAGGACACAAACGCTGAAAAGCTGTGGTATCAGGGCGCGCGTGCACAATAAGGGCTGGTGGCGGATCACAGCTGGCAGCGGGCATTGCTTTCTTCAACCCGAAGGGGAAATGCACAGGACCCAAACTCCTACGGGGAGAAGCATCCTCGATGCTTCTCTGTCTCTGGACTGTTTGCCATCGGGTCGGAAAGTGAGGGTGGCTTGCTTGCAGAGCTGTGCGGAGGAATAATTGTTAGCTGTGCTGGGGCACAAGACGCGGGGTCACGGTCGGAGACGTGGGAAGACTGGCTGCCAGCCATTGCTGTTTGCCACGCCTTAGCCTAGTGACACCCTGAGACCCTGCCCCGCACAACCTACAAACTCACCCAAGCTCCAAGCAGCGGCTTTTGCATATGACTGGATAGCCGCTTAACCTAGCAACCAGTTCAGACAGCTCCAAAATCTCCAAATCCCAAGCAGGGAGGAGAGGACTGGAATTCTCCTGTAGCTCCTGCAGAGTGGCCTCAAACAGTAGCTGACCTGCACCCCATTGGAGATCCAGAAGCCAGTGAACCTAGAGGTCAGTGTGAGACACAGACTTCAACTCCTCACATTCATAAGTGACACATTCAGGAGGTGGACTCAGAGAGCACCAAAGCCTCACTGAAACAAGTCCTGCCCCATAAGCGTGTCTCCAGCACAGCAGTTATAAACACAGTGGGTCCCCACAGTCAATTGGCCTGGAGGACAATTCCTCCCAGTGTACCAACAGCAATCAAGGCTTAACTACACCAAGACTTCGCACTCAGCTCATAAAGGGGTGCACCAAGACCGTCCACCTCAGGTGATTGGGGAGGCTGAGCTACTGGCCCTATAGGTCACCTACAACACAAAGCCGCTCCATCAACACAGGGAAGCAGCCAAAATGTGGAGGCACAGAAACATGTCATGAATGAAAGAAATGGAGGAAAGTAAACTACGGGATGATATAGAGTTCAAAACCACATTTATAAGGTTACTCAAGAATCTTCTAAAAACTGTGGAGAAACTTGATGAGGACTTCAAGGACCTCAATGAGAATGTCAAAAAAATGGAAAAGGACAAGTTAGAAATTAAGTATACACTGTCTGAAATAAAGAATATACAGAAACTCAACTGTAGATCAACGTACCCCAAGAGTCAAACCAAAGATCTGAAATATGAGGAAACAAAAAACACCCAACCAGAGAAAACAAAAAATACGAGGAAACAAAAAATACCCAACCAAAAAGTAAAAAGGATCCAAAAATATGAAGATAATGTAAGGAGCCTCTGGGACAACTTTAAGCGTACCAACATCTGAATTTTTGGGGTGCCAGAAGAAGAGAGAGAGCAGAATATTGAAAACCTATTAGAAGAAATAATGACAGAAAACTTTCCCCAACTGGTGAAAGAAATAGACTTACAGGTTCAGGAAGTGCACAGAACCCCAAACAAGAGGAATCCAAAGAGGACCACACCAAGACACATCATAATCAAAATGCCAAGGGCAAAAGACAAAGAGAGAATCTTGAAAGCAGCAAGAGAAAAACAGTTAGTTACCTACAAGGGAGTACCCATACAACTGTCAGCTGATTTCTCAACAAAAACTATGCAGGCCAGAAGGGAGAGGCAAGAAATATTCAAAGTGATTAACGGCAAGAACCTACAACCGAGATTACTCTACCCAGCAAAGCTATCATTCAGAATTGAAGGTCAGATAAAGAGCTTCACAGATAAGAAAAAGCTAAAGGAGTTCATCACCACCAAACCAGGATTACATGAAATGCTGAAGGGTATTCTTTAAGAAGAGGAAGAAGAAGAAAAAGGTAAAGAAAAAATTATGAACAACAAAAAGACATCAAATACATACCTACCAACGAGTGAATCTAAAAAGCAAGTGAATAAAAAGTCTGAAGAACAGAATGGACTGGTGAATATAATGGAATCAGGGACATAGAAAGGGAGTGGACTGACAATTCTCAGGGGGAAGGGGGTCTGAAGGGTGTGAGAAGAGATTGGACAAAGGTCTTACACCTATGGATAAAGACAGTGGCGGGGGGTGAGGGCATGGGTGGGGTGGGGAATCAGGTGGAGGGGAAGTATGGGGGGAAAAAAAGAGGAACACCTGTAATAATCTGAACAATAAAGATTTATTTAAAAAATAATAATTGGGACACTTTTTTTTCTCTATTTCTAATTCTTTTTTTTATAAGTCAATTGATTTGCCTATTTATATGTCACATAATTCAGTCATCTTTTGTGCCAAAGATTTAAAAATGGGTTATCATGTCACTGGAAACCAAACATGTTACTCAAACTGTATTCTACTCCACATCACTTAAACTGGGGCCAATTTACCTTCCTCAGGAAGCTGTTGACATCAGGAAAATTTATGACATCTAGGTAAGGGATCAAAGGACTGAATATATAGAGGAAAAATAATGTAAAAACACATACAGCTACATATTCTTGAAATAATTAAGAAGGATAATATACATACATGTATTCACAGTTTGGGGTTTTGTTTTGCAAGTATACTATGTAAAAGATTCAAGATCAAGTTATTTTACTTTGGCGTTTCTTTAGCATAAAATTGCAAAACTTAGAAGGTGCCAAAAATTAAAATGAAATTTGATTTTTAAAATACTTTAAATATTTTGCATGTTAGATTTCAATTTTTTTAACATGTGTTTTTTAAATTGATTTTTAGAGAGATAGGAAGGGAGAGAAATAGAGAGATAGGAACATCAATGAAAGAGAAACATCATGGACTGGCTGCCTCATGCAATCTCCTTTCTGGGGATCGAGCCCACAACCCAGGCATGTGCCCTAACTGGGAATCAAACCATAATCTCCTGATTCCTGCATCAACACTCAACCATTGAACCACACCAGCTGGACAGATTTTTTAAGCTTTAAATGTATTGGAGTGACATTGATTAATAAGATTAAGTTTCAAGTGTACATATCTATGATACATATCAGTATATTGCATTGTGTTCCCACCACCCAAAGTCAAATCATCTTCCATCACCATCTATATGTCCCCCTTTACCTTTACTCTGGTAATTACCATACTGCTGTCTAACAACCTTAGCTAGCCAGCACTATGCCCATACCCATGGTTGCTCCCACTTAGCTAATATAATACCATTTTTATAAAATCAGCGAATAAGAGACAAGGGAAAGGGAATCAGAATTGAGGAGTTTGGGGGGAGGGGGAAATGATTTTGAAAAGAGTGACAAATTCTGAAGAAGGTGAAGGAGTTAGTCATGTGGAATTCTGGCGACAGAGTGCAACAGGCAGAGGGAACAGCTGGTGGTAAGGATACAATTATCTATATCACACGGAATTATATCATTCTTTCTGATTAGAATATATGCACATTCAAATACTGGATCATGCAAAGTTGAGCTTAATTTGGAAGGGTTTTTCTCTTCTCCCTGTGGCAGATGGTTTCCCATGGTGTTTTGTAAACGTGGTAAGGAAGACAAAGTACTTCAGAAGACCTTAACAGTTGCATGCAACCCAGATACCTTATCTTCTCCTTGCACATTAAGACTCAAAAACCATTTGGAAGATGCAGAGGCAGACACCGTGTTTTCTTTGCTTGAGCACTTCCTTTCATTAAACTAGAGAGTTACCCAGCTGTTAGTGCCGCAATGTTATCCTTTGGGAAGTACTTCTTTCCAAAGGAGAGAGATTTCCATGAAACCACATCCCCAGGCTGCTCTTCAGTACAGGAGTGTTCATAACCAAAAGAACTGAGTTTTCTATTTTCAAGTCATTCAGTCAATTAAGTATTTTAGATCAGTTGAATATTTTCAAATTATTCTCAAATATTATCCACACAAATGCTAACACCCTGTAAATTGGTGTTAATATTTTTAAAAAGGCCAACACTTTACAAAGAAAAAAAAAAATAGACTCTCTTTACATGCAACCTTTTGCTGCCAATACTGACCATCTTTCAGTTTATATTAGGCTTTTTCCATTTCCTAAAATGGCCTTTGCTGTATCCATCCAATCTAAACTGGCCATTAGTTATCCCATTACACCTTATTTTAGTTCTTAAATAAAATGTTTACCACAGTCTGATATATTTTAGTTTATCTGTCCATCAAACTATTTGTCTCTCTAATCTCTGTTCCCCTCTTGAGAGCAAGGGTCTTCTCTACATAATTTAATTCCATGCTCCATGTATTTAGAACAATGTCTGGCATATAGCATAGGAACTTAGTATACATTTCTCAAGAAATAGATAATATCATAATAGTCTGAAATAATGCATAGACTTTAATTTTATCATTAAAAATCTATAAAAAATTTATCAGCCCATATCCTAGATTTTATAACATTTTACTAAACATTTGCAGAACTCAGAATTATTCTTTCCTCTTAACCATCTTTAAGATGGAAAAAAAGTAAAATTTAAAATTTTAATTTATTATAAGAAATGATACATGCACATCATTATGAAAAATAATGGTCTCCTATAGAAATTATTGATGATTTTCTGTAAAAAAAACACACACACACACAAAAAGAACATGTTTTTAACCTTTTCTTATTACAGTTAATCAGGAGTTTTTTTTTTAAGTAAAAAGCATAAATGATTGTGATATTGTGATGGCTTAGCTGAAAGTGAAATTGAACCATGCTCAGCACAGCCACGGGTGAACCTGACGAGGGGCGGTGGTGGATTAAAGAAGACAGACAGAGTACAGTTGGGCCCGGGTGGGACACTGTTCTCAGATGGAGAGACAGTGCCAGAGCCTGTAAGCCGAGTCTTTATTTTATAGTCAGATCCCACGAGGCAAAGTAAGGGCATGGTCAAGATGTTTACAATGTTCTCAAGGGGTTTTGAATCTACTCAATTACATGCACCTGAGAACTCTATCAAGCTTTGTTTTGGCAGCACTTGCTGCACCTCCCGCAGCCCACATCACTCAGCCACCTGGGACCACAGGTTCAGACCATAAGATCAAGCTTACAACCATAGCCTTTGGCTGTAATTGTGCTGGGAGGGCTTTGCCCTCCAAGCTGGAACCTGCACATGGCTTTGCCATGAGAGGACCATGCCCTCTCATTAGTCTGAGGCTTGAACCTGTCCAAACGCTATAGCTGCTCTCCACATGAAATGTTTCTAAAAATTCTGTTACAAGTAGAATTTTTCTATGCAGGTTAAAAAGATATTTCAGGAAAAACAACAACAACAACAACAACAAACACACACAAATAATCCCCAAAGGTTAGAAGTGGCATTTGTCTCAACATCTTTCAGTGGGAATACTGGAGGTTAAAAATAAATTACTGATAGCACACAAAACAAAACTTAGCAATGGAATAAACAGAAATGGAATAAAGTTTCTTCTTTCCCCATCTCCATCTGTCTAATATCTGAGATTAGATTTTCAAAAAGCAGTAAATTTGCTTAACTTCAATTAAAGAGGAATATAAAAAATGAACTACCACAACTTCAGACAGAATTTTCTTGGCAAAATATAAAGTTATCATGCAAAACATGAATGCTAAAACAATGATTTATACAATCTGAGAATCTTCTAAGTGTGCCCTTATGAGAAATCTACTAAAGAATGGGTTTATCCAGTGAGAAGACTGGGAAATTTCAACTAAAAATCTGTGTTAAAAATTGATTATACCTCATCCTATATAATAAAAGCCTAATATGCTAAGTGTCTGGTGGTCCAGTCAGCCATTCAACCAATCAAAGCATAATATGTTAATGATATGCTAAGGCTGCTCAACTGCTTGCTATGACATGCACTGACCACCAAGGGGCAGACGCTCCAACACATAGGTTAGCTTGCTGCTGGGGTCTGGCCGATCAGGACTGAGTGAGACAGGGAAAACATGCCCTGGAGTCCTCCCTCCGTCCCTCCCTGGCTGGCCAACCTCCCACGTCCCTCCTCAGCCCCAATCATGCACCGGTGGGGTCCCTCAGCCTGGCCTCAGTCTCACAATCCAGAACCCCTCAGGGAATGTCGGAGAGCCAGTTATAGCCTGATCCCGCAAGCCAGGCCAAGGGACCCCACTGGTGCACGAATTCGTGCACCGGTCCTCTAGTTTTAAATATAATAGATAAACATGCAGAAATAATATATAAACCAAGAAATAAGAAAAGAGAAGAAAAATGAGAAGAAATATAAATTATTTGATTGCCTCTGAGATACTAAATAAGAGCCAAAATATATTACATAAAAAAGAAAAATCAAACCATAAATGACTAAGAAAAAATTAAAACTAAGGACATTATATACAGGTATGAGTATAGAAAAAAAACTATTACAAGAACATGAATACAAGTCTTCCTAAAAAGCAAAAGAAATATAAAAACAAGAGAATACACAATGAAAGACATGCAGTAATTATAACAATGCATACAGATAATATAATTTTAATTATTTGTCAGATTCAAGGGAAAAAAAGTGACAGTAGTTCATATGAAAAATAATACAATAATTAATAAATAATGATACAAGGATAAATTCTATGTTTCACCTATTTATAACTGTAAACCTACTTTTGCCCCACCCTGTGTTTTTGAAGTTATGGAAAACAGGAAGTAAAGAAACCAACAGGCTTGTTCTCCTAATGGTTCTTTCACCCAGGTCCACAGGGAAACTTGCTTTAGGGACTTTATATATCCTCTTTTTTTTCTTTCTTTTTTTTTTTTTTTTTCACTGTGATAGAAAATGAACTTTATTTTTTTAATTTTTTTTATTAAGGTATTATATGTGTACATATCTTACCATTGCCCCCCACTCCCAAATATGCCCTCACCCCCGAGAGTTTTGCGTCCATTGGTTATGTTTATATGCATGCATACACGTCCTTTGGTTGATCTCTTATCTTCCCCACCTCTCCCTAACCTTCCTGCTGTAATTTGACAGACTGTTTGATGCTTTACTGCCTCTGTATCTATCTTTTTGTTCAACAGTTTATAATGTATATCCTCTTTAATCAATATATTTAAACTTCTCCTATGCCACCAGCAAGGCACCAACTTCTATTAATTTCATATTTTTAATAGCTTTCCAATATGTCCTTCTCTCTTCATCCTTGCTATCTCAGTTTGAGAGTCTCATCATCCCTTACCTGGTTATTATATAAGTAGTAACTTCTATTTTTGCCCTACTTTTTATTTTCCTTCCCCTCATTCTACCTTTTCCTTACATAATATTTTCAGTATTTTTCTCAAACAAAAATCTTATTACATTTTTTGTGGTTTAAAATGTTTAAAAATGCAGTGTCTGAATACTGTCTACAAAGATAAAGGCCAAAATTTTATTTTCATGGAATACAAGGAACTTCAAACATATCTTACCATGACAAGCGATAACTCTTTAATAAACCTCAAGTTCATCATAATAATCAACCTAAAGTGTCCAAAAATCCAAGACCATAAGCATGTCATCATGATTTTATGTATAACTCTCACTTGTCAAAAATGACTCACAGGAAGGATCATTAGACTAAATATATTAAGTATTAGACTGTAGAACAAAGTGGGATGTAAATAGAATACATAAACGTATGCTTTTGTTTGTTAGCAAGCAGAGTTCGTATTTATATATACTTTTTAAAAATTCTGAAAAGTCTTAAATGAAACTGATAGGTCTTCTTATAGTTGAAATATTGGATTTAAAGAGAGAAAATAATACAGGTTTTATTTATTGAATGCTTACTAAATGCCTGCTCTATATCAATGACTATATAATTCCTCAGGTCACAAATATATATGATATAGTTGTGTGTGTATTTTTTTTACTATCAAAGGGCACAGGAACTAGTGATTCCATATAATTGGTTAATTGAACTAAATGCAGTGTTGTGATTATTTTCCATTTCATTTTTTTTTAATTTAAAAAATTATTTAAAATATGAGCAAAATGTTTAAGATCCCTTTGGAAGTATTCCTTTATCTATCACTGGATTCTACACTTGATTGTATAATTAGCGCTTTCTGTCATTACCCAAACTTATAGGAAAGCACAGTATAAATCAAATTTTCCACGGAGACTATAGTGGGGGAAAAGACAAGAGAGTTTGGGAAACAACTGCTTTGAAGGCAGGGTAGAAGTAAGAGACCAGCAAAGGAGACATCAAAAAAGTGAGAGTATTAAAGAAGGTAAAGGGAAGGTATGTGAATTTTTTAAGCCTCAGTTTCTGTATCCGTAAAGTAGAAATATATTTAATTTGTATAATCATTGGATAGAAAGGGGGTTTGTGCAAACAGAACTGTTAGCATGATACTTAGTGTTTAATAAACACTCATAGATGTTATTTTTATTTGACATAAAACAATAATAATTTGGTGCTCAAGAAACAAAAATATATTGATATAACATAAGCTAATTTCTTTATCAGCAACAGTACCTGAGATACTTGCTCTTTGAGTCACTGCTTATCTTATTTACTTAAATACAAAAATGAAAGCACAGAGATGATACACAGGCTAAACATTTGAAACCTGACGGATGACTTGTCCCATTGTATTTTTACTGAAGAGACCTACTCCAGACAGAGTCTCTTCTAGTTTTTCAAAACATTCCCTCAATTGATGAACTCATGAGTTATCATGATGTTCTCTACAAAGAAATAGCATGGGAAGCACCATGAAAAATTTGGGGTCTCCTTAAAATGAATAGTACAAAGTATCAGAAGTGGAAGTGTCAGGGCCAGGGAGCTATTTCGTAGCTATTACTTTGTGATGTCTTGTTTTATGTGGGAGGTTTCACAAGCTTTGCTTTTACCTAACGGGTGATGGAGAATGTCTAAAGATACCCCTTCACATCTTTGTCAAGGCTTCTGTGACTTACAGACACTTTATGTTAATGGGTATTATGTTCCTGGCATATTTAGACTCCCACTGCATTTTTTTAAAAACATTTAAAACAAGTGATTTAAGAGAAGCCAAGCATAAGACTTCAGGTGGTAGGGGTATTTCAGGAATGACAGCACCAAATTAAAAATAATTAGCAAACACTTTCAAGATAACTGATTTTCACTGGGCCATGTGCAGTCTATTTTTGGACCACCAGATGCCTCCTTCTATGCAGTCTTGTTTTTGTTTACATAGCAAAGCTCTTTCTAAAGTTGACGGAGACCTGTCAATTTGTGCTAATTTTGTTGAAAGAAAATTTACCAGTAAACACGTGATAGCATCATCGATCCCATTTATCCAAGCAGCTCACTTTGTGAGGTGAGTTGATCTAACATCAAAGTTGGAAGTAAAAAACCTCCACATTGAGAGGAAGGCTTTGCTATTCAGCTCATTTTGAGATATTGTCATTACACACCAGCTAATTAAAACTGGAGCAGATTTGCCCTAGCCGGTTTGGCTCAGTGGATAGAGCATCGGCCTGCAGACCTAAGGGTCCCGGGTTTGATTCTGGTCAAGGGCATGTACTTGGGTTGCAGGCTCCTCCCCAGCCCAGGCCCTGGTCAGGGCGTGTGCAGGAGGCAACCAATCAATGTGTTTCTCTCTCTCTCTCTCTCTCACTCTCTCTAAAAATCAATGGAAAAAATATCCTCGGGTGAGGATTAAAAAAAAACAAAAAACAAAAAAACAAGAGCAGACTTAATCCAGTTTGATAAAGTATTTCTAGCTAGAGCAATCAATAAAGCTTTCCCAAAGATACTTACTAAATAGTGTTTTTTCCTAAATTTCGGATTTTTGCTGGATTACTCTCAGTATAGCCAAGCAACTTTAACAAAAAATATCCTCTAAGCTTTGATGTTTGAGGATATTATTTCTAAGAGAGAGAGAGAAAAAAAAACCCTATTAGTTCAATAAAGTAAGAAATTGGTTTTTATCACAAAGTTATTTTAATGATTAGTTGTACTGTAATGGTTATATGAAACAGCCAATGAACATATAAAAAGCAACTCGATTCTGGAGCAATCAGGGAAATGCAAATTAAAATCAAATGAGATAATATTATACACCCACCAGAATGACTAAAATAAAAATGATAGACAACACAAGCATTAAAGAGGATGTAGAAAAACTGGAACCATCATCAGTGGGGGTGGCAGTTTGGTGCATTTATTAAAGGTGAACATACACACACTCTATCCATCCACACTTCCACTCCTAGACATATACCCAACAGAAATGTATGTGCACACACACCCAAAGACACCTACAAGAACGATCACAGCACTATTAACTTCTAATCATTTGGGGTAATGCTCTCCTGCCCGTGGGTACATTTTGTTACACGCATTTCTGATCAGTAAGCAGTTGAATATTCTTGGGGGACTTCACTGCAGATCTCCAGGCTTCTTTGTGCAGTTCTCTCCTTTCCTGTACTCTGTCCTATTAACTCTAGTCACCTTGCTCTGCCCGAACTCTCAGCTCCATCTCCTCCATTTGGGGAATGTGACAGGCTGTCTTGGTTCCCACTGCCCGCACCATGACCTGGAATTCCCTAAGGACTTAAGCTGGAGCAATTGTAGAGGCCCATCATTTGTTGTCCATCTCTCACAGAGCATGTTCCAATGTATTGGAAACTATTGTTTCATATACTTTGCCCATTTTTTTTTTATCTGACAGTTGGATGGATCCAGTCTCCATCATACCTTATCGTCCAGGAGCTAACATCCTTAGGAATAACATTTTTATCTGAA
The DNA here is from genome assembly GCF_951640355.1 of Cnephaeus nilssonii. Classification (NCBI taxonomy): domain Eukaryota; kingdom Metazoa; phylum Chordata; class Mammalia; order Chiroptera; family Vespertilionidae; genus Cnephaeus; species Cnephaeus nilssonii. The sequence continues at coordinate 30,577,810 of NC_137080.1, forward strand.
AAAACAAGGGCCAATCTATGGTTCTTCAGAAATGGATGTTTGGCAGACATTTTCTCTAGAATCAACAAAGTGATCCTGTAACTTCAAGAAAAACAACTGACAACATTTGTTATCAATGATAAAATTTGAGTTTTCAATCAAAATTTAGAACTTTAGAAAATGTGCATCTGCCACCATTAACTTGACAGTTTCAGTACATAAATACTTCTCTAAGTAAATCACAGATGATCTTACCACTGTGGTTTCTGATTATTATATAACTAGAGGCCCAGTGCATGAAATTCGTGCATGGGGGGGGGGGGGTGCATGATGTCCCTCAGCCCAGCCTCCACCCTCTCCAATATGGGACCCCTTGAGGGATGTCCAACTGCCTGTTTAAACAGACAGTTGGACATCCCTCTCACAATCCAGGACTGCTGGCTCCCAACTGCTCGCCTGCCTGCCTTCCTGATTGCCACTAACTGTTTCTGCCTGCCAGTCTGATCACCCCTAACCACTCCCCTGCCAGCCTGATTGATGCCTAACTACTCCCCTTCCAGCCTGTTAGCCCCTAACTGCCCTCTCCTGCAGGCCTGGTCCCCCCCAACTGCCCTCCCCTGCTGGCCATCTTGTGGTGGCCATCTTGTGTCCACATGGGGGCAGGATCTTTGACCACATGGGGGCAGCCATCTTGTGTGCTGGAGTGATGGTCAATCTGCATATTACTCTTTTATTAGATAGGATAGAGGCCTGGTGCATGGGTGGGGGCCAGCTGGTTTGCCCTGAAGGGTATCCCGGATCAGGGTGGGGGTTCCCTTGGGGTGTGGGGCAGCCTGGGCAAGGGGCCTGTGGTGGTTTGCAGGCTGGCCACGCCTCCCTGCAACCCAAGCAGAGGCCCTGATATCTGGGGTTTATTTATCTTCTACAATTGAAAGTTTGTAGCCTGAAGCGGAGCCAAGCCTTCTGCTTGCTCCGTGGCAGCAGCCGTTTCTGTTGGGATTTATGTATCTTCTATAATTGAAACTTTGTAGCCTTAAGCGGAGGCCTGGGCCAGCCAGGGTGTGCGGAAGGCTTGGCTTCCTCCATTGCCGGGGGCAACCCTAGCCTCCTGCTCTTTCAAGCTCGTGGCTGCCGCCATTTCTGTTTGGATTTATGTATCTTCTATCATTGAAACTTTGTAGACTTGAGTGGAGGCCTTGGCTGGCAAGGGCAGGCAGAGAGCTTGGCTTCCTCCATTGCCGGGGAAACCCAAGCCTCCCACCTGCTCTCTGTGGCCGTAGCCATTTTGGTTGGGTTTATTTGCATATTCGCTCCTGATTGGCTGGTAGGCGTGGCTTGTGGGTGTGGCTTGTGGGTGGAGAGGAGTGATGGTTAATTTGCATATTACTCTTTTATTAGATAGGATGAAATGTGTCAACATGAGAAAGCTTGCAATACCTACACTAATATTTTCCAAATAATGAATGCAGGATGTTACAAAATCATGCATGGGTAAAACATCAAGTTTTAAGCATAAGATAGACCAATGGATTTTAATGTAACATCATTGAAAGGGTTTCAGACTCTGAGCTGCAACTAAGTTTTAAGAAACTACTTGAATTTTGGTGTAGTATCAAAGGTGAGTACACACACTTATGTGAAAATGTATTCTAATATTCTCTCTTTTTTAAATAAAAATCTTTGTTTAACCATATATTCTTCAATAAAAAATATGTGTGATGGACTGAATTCAGAAACATATATGAGAATCCCAGTATATTCTATTAAGCCAGACATTAAATCAATTTTAAAAATGTAAATCAATGTTAGTCTTCTCACTTTATATTTTTGTTTTAGAAAATATAGCAGTTCCTCATAAAAATTATTTATGGTAATTTGGGTTGATTATTATTTTTGAATGAGGTAATTTTTTTTAATTTCTTAATTTTAATTTCTATTATGATAAAATGTCAATACATATCAACACATAAATAAAAGCCGTTTGAGATCTCCAATAATTTTTAAGCATCTAAAGAGTTCCTGAGACCAAAAGGTTGTGGAACCGTTATTAGAAAACCACAGGCCAGAAGTCCTCTTTCTAACTTCCCGTCCTATTGTTTCCTTATTAGAAATTCTCTTCCAAGTCTTGTGCTTTCTGTGTGAGTTCAGCCCTTGGTTCTTCTTTAGTCTGTTCCTCTCCTTAACACCCTAGCTCTGCTAACAGGGTCCTGCCCTAATGCCACTCATGGTTGAAAACATATCTATATCCCACTCTCCAAATCCAGGCATCAGCCACTGATGCCAGAACTACTTCATGCAACTGTGGGCCTATTTGACCTCTGCCCATTGGCCCCTAACAGGCATACTTTGACTCCCTAGCCTCTTGTTCTGTCTCTTTCCTTGCTGTGTGACTCCTTAACCAGGGCATCTCCAAGGGCCTTCTTAGTTTTGTGTTCTTGCTGCCTGCTGTGAATCTGTGTGACTCCTTCTGAATTTCAGATGCTGTTCCCTACTTTGACAAGAAAGATGAACTCCAAATTTTGATAGGTAAAAATAACTATATACTTCCAAGGAGTGTTTGAATTTAAAAGTATTTCTACAGAGCCATTGCACTTCGTTAGTGGGACTTCAGTAGTAAAATAGACTTTCCAGTAGGGCTGAGTGTGTGCAGATAGGGGATAGGGAGCTGACTGGGTGTATGGGAAATTTTCTGTGCTCTGTAAACCAAAACAACTGTCTACTCTGCTTCTGAAAAACTCCTTGCCTGCTCCATCACAATGACTCAGAGCTTTGTTGAACTTTTGACATACTCAGATACTCAGACGCCCACGCATTTTGTATATTGCAACAAGAAGCTGGGAGACCATCATCTTTTATTTGTTTAACTTATTTCCCAAAGTATCTTACTTTTAAAGTGTTGTTTCTGAAACTGTCCATGCCATTTTCTTGTACAACAGACTCCCAATCTCTCCCTACAATTAATCCCAGTTCACACACAATTTGTTACCCAGAAGAGTATAATGTTATTCCCCTGAAGTTACTTTCTATCACTTAGAAAATATACTCTATGACATCAGTTCTTGAGGTTGGCAAAGGGAGTGGAGGTGGGGAGGAATTAAGTCATCATCATTCGGCGTTTTCCATCCAGATACATATCTCATTCCCTGTTACTCGCACAGATTTTTGAAAGGGTCTATTGTCTGTCTCCCCTTTCCCTACCCAATAGATAAAATGCCATGAGGTTAAAAAAAAAATAAGGCGGGGGGGGGGGGGCTGTTTCTCTAACTTGTAGCTGGTGCTCCTTGGTTGTATCACAGCTTCGTAAAGATTGAATAAACAAGATTAGGATTTCCCAAGAAAATGATTTCCTTTTTCACTTTGTCAATGTTAATGTTTCCCTTCTCATTTGAAAAGCTGGCAATCTAGGAGTAGCAGGTCAGAAAGTGTTTAATTCATGAGTACTTTGAGCTTGGCATAAGGCCCTATGGTTACTGGTTAAAAACACAAAGTGAAATGCTGATGGACCAAGTTCAGCATCATGTGTTACTCTTGCTGCTGCCATTTTCAGGTCAAAATCTCTCAGAATTACAGCTTGCAGGTAGTAGTTATGCTTCCTTAACTTAAAAGGTTATTTTTTAACCTTTGATGATATTATCTTCAATAAATTTCTTTTCAATTTTACTTTGTATTATGCTATCTTTTTAAAAAAATAGAAAGCGGGGGGCGGGGGGGGGGCTTATGAACTTCTTATAGGTATTTTGTCCTTTTATTCTACTTTGAAGAGAATGAACCCCCATCTGTTTTTGACACTTTTGTGAAATTGATAGCTTCCAAGGATATCTAATAACACGCCTACGCTACCAAACCAAATTTGTCTTCCGTGAAAAGCTCCCACAATTCAGCATGTCACTTCTTTCTTAAGAAGATCTTCAGGTGCTCCTGTTTCCAATAACATGGCAGATTAGTCACACAGAATAATCATCCAAGTGCTGGATATCCTAGAAGAAAATGCTGAGAAAACATTTGAAGATATGTAAACACCTTTCTAAATGGACTTTAGTAAGTCAGTAAATCCTCAAAGCCCCAAATGAATGAAACCAGGAAATCTTAGCAGGTTGGCAAGCTCCAAAACTCGCTTTCGTCTGGAGGATGACTGCTCACCTGTAGTTATCTTGAGCTCCCACAGTGTTATGAGGTGTGAGAGAGAGGAGATAAAACTCACCATGCTTCCAAGGTCAGAAATCTAATAAGAGATCAGCACTCACAGAGCATGGACCCTGAGAGGGCTGCCCTCACAGTAAAAGTGAGAATTGAAGTTAGGTAAGAAATAAACCTTGCCATGCAAAGGGAATCCTGGAAATTTTTTTCTATCTCAGAGCCAAGTTGAAGGAAAAAATCCTTCTTTGAATTTTTATAATACCAAACTGACCCTAGCAAATGCATTTGAGATATGAATTCACAGTACCTGTGGGGTTCAAAACTGCTCATAGAGTTTAATTTAAAGGGGTAGCAGGCAACGGGCAGAATCAAACACAAATCCCTGTAGGATTCAACTTCAGCCCAGGTCTCAGAGAAAGGTGAGCAACTCACTGCCAAAACTCATTCAACAGAAAAGGAAGTAAAGAAGTATGGTTGGGACTAGCAATAAAACAGTGAACAAAGAAAAAAATTTCAAAGTCAAGGATAGAAAATATCAGACACATAATATGCAATAGCAATGTTCAGTAAAAGATAAACTTGTAAATGTAATCAGGGAATATGTACATTCACAAAGAAGCCAAATAAAGCTTCTAGAAATAGAACAGTAAATATTAAAATAAAACATTAAATAGAAAATTAAACAGTCAATTAAGCATAGTAAAAGAGAGAATTACTGACCTGAAAAATCAATATAAATAAAATATCTAGAACATAGTTGACAAAGAAAAGGAGATAAAAATATTAAAAGACATACAAAATGCAATGAATAGTATTAACATATTCAATCCAGATTCCAGAGGGAAATAATACAGATCATAAGACACACACAATATTAAAAGATACAATAATATTGTATCAAATTAAATTTAAAAAAATCCAAGAACACAAAAAAATATAAATCTGTTTATACTCTCACCATAAACAAACTGCAGGAAAACAAAGATAAAGAGATTTTAAAAGCAGTCAGAAAAAAAAATACATGTTTCTAAAGAAATAAGACAGACAGCTGAGTTTTCAACAACAATAATGAATCCAGAAATGAAGAAATATATATATTCAATGGGTTGAAGGAAAAATAGTTTTGAATCTAGAATTGTAGACCCAGTGAAGCTATCTTACAACCATGTGGATAAAGACATTTTCAGATAAACAAAAACTGAGAGGGTGGACTAACAAATCCTTTCATGAAAGGAAAGTGTAAGGATGTTTTTTAAGTAAGAGAAAGAGAGAAAGACTAATGAGAGTAGTGAGATGACATAGGTGAGGGGAATGGCAAAGACACTGGTTAAGAAAAGGGTTACTCTAATAAATCCCGACTGTAAAAACCATCGATAGTTCTGACCTATTTGTGGGGCAAGTAGGTTGAACCAAATTATTGGGCAAAAGCAGCATAGAGGTTGGAGGTGATTGACTGGCACAACAGAATTCTAAACTGCTTTTAATGTGTGGAAGAATGAAAAAAAATGAGTTACACATTTTTAAATTAGCTAGGCTATCAAATAAGGCATAGAATATCTTATATCAAGCCAGTTGAGAGCAAAAAAGTTAAATGAGAATAGAAAGAAAGGAATCCAAAAGAAGTTTTACAAAGAGGAAGAAGGAAGAAAAGAAAAAGTGAAAAAAAAAAAAAACTAAAAGCTTGATGGTAAAAATAAATAAATCCAAAGACAAAAGTAAACACTCTAAACATTACATTTAAAAATTAAAAATTCCCAACTACATTAAGGGAATGGCCAATTATATATTGTCTATGAACAAAATATAAAATATAAGGTCACTAAAATATGAAAAGCAAATGATGAAAAATATATATCAAGCAAATACTAACCAAAGGAAAGCTAATATAAGGCAAAAGGGCTTTCACACTAAAACAAGCAAACAAAACAAAACAAAAACATTTTTGAAATATAGTTTATGATAACTATATTATGATAAAGATTTAATTTGCCAGTAACGTATAATAGCCTCAATTATATAAGTAAAAATACATTCAATGAAATAGCCTCAAGCTATAATTAAGGAAAGATTAAGAAATCTACATGGAGAATATATATATATATATATATATATATATAACTAGAGGCCTGGTGCACGAAATTCGTGCATGGGGGAAGGTGTCCCTCAGCCCAGCCTGCACCCTCTCCCCTGCCAGCCTGATTGATGTCTAACTGCTCCCCAGCCTGTTTGCCCCCAACTTCCCTCCTCTGCCAGCCTGGTCACCCCTAACTGCCCTCCCCTGCAGGCTTGATCGCCCCCAACTGCCCTCCCTTGCAGGCCTGGTCCCTCCCAATTGCCCTCCCCTGCTGGCCTGATCCCTCCCAACTGCCCTCCCCTGCTGGCCATCTTGTGGTGGCCATCTTGTGTCCACATGGGGGCATGATCTTTGACCACATGGGGGCAGCCATCTTGTGTGCTGGAGTGATGGTCAATCTGCATATTACTCTTTTATTAGATAGGATAGAGGCCTGGTGCATGGGTGGGGGCCGGCTGATTTGCCCTGAAAGGTGTCCCGGATCAGGGTGGTGGTTCCCTTGGGGCGTGGGGTGGCCTGGGCGAGGGGCCTGTGGTGGTCTGCAGGCCGGCCACGCCCATCGGCGACCCAAGTGGAGGCTCTGGTATCTGGGATTTATTTATCTTCTACAATTGAAACTTTGTAGCCTTAAGCAGAGGCCTGGGACAGCCAGGGTGTGCAGAAAGCTTGGCTTCCTCCATCGCCAGGGAAACCCAAGCCTCCCTCCTGCTCTCTCCCTGGCCGCAGCCATCTTGGTTGGGTTAATTTGCATACTTGCTCCTGATTGGCTGGTGGGCATGGCTTGTGGGCATGGCTTGTGGGTGTAGCGGAGTGATGGTTAATTTGCATATTACTCTTTTATTAGATAGGATAGGTTAATATGCTAAGTGTTCCTCCAACCGTTTAACCCATAGCTATGACATGAACTGACCACCAGGGGCAGACACTCAACGCAGGAGCTGCCGTGACACACACTGGCCATTTACAAAGAAATGGCACCACAGACCTGGCGCCGACAAACCAACTCGGCTTCCCTCAAGTGGGACACAGGCCCCACTACCACCCTGGAGCAACAGCCCACCAAATCACAGCCAATGCTGCCAAGACCCATGGCACAAAATGTGGCCCAAAGCCCAGCCCAGCCCAGAAATGGTCCCTGTGGGCACTGGGTAAAGATGTCACATAGCAACACTTGGCTTCCTCTCCCTAGCAACTAGCCTCCTTGGAGCTTCTTCAGCCCAGGAATACAACTTGCTTTATCGCCAGGTGCAAACATTTTACACTTTAACCAAATGTCTGTGAAGCGTTTTCCTATGCCTCATTTCATTTGATCCTCACAGAAGTCCTGGAGTAGGTAGATAGGAGACTTTATAGAATCCTATTTTCTTTTCATTAGCCAGAAAACAGAGATTTAGAAAGTTTAGAAACTTGACCTGACTGAAAATAAGTAAGAAATGGTGTACCTTGAAAATGACTTCAGGTTTTCTTACTGCACAGAATATAGCCAAAAACACTGCTGCAGTTAAATATTTTGCCCTTTGTTCTCCCTGCATGATCTACAATAATAATCTGCTTCATGCTGATATTTACTGCTATGTTGCTGACGATTACCTGAAAGAGAAGTTGGGGTGTTTCACTGGACTGGAAAAAGTTTAGCTACATCAGAAAGCAGGTCTAATTAAGCAAGTTTATTCTATATATATAAAAGGCTAAGTTGACTCATGAATGTGCGGTACATATAAAGCTCTCACTGGTGCCAAACACATGCGTGTGTTTCCATCTGTCATTGTCAATCATGAATCTGGTTGACACTTCTATCATAGAGAAAGGGCGAATAGCGATATTAAAATATTTCTTCTAATTAATTTCCTTTCAATGGGCAAGAATCTGTGCACCGGGCCACTAGTATTATTATAGTAGAAAACCTCAACATATTTTTCTCATTAATATAGAGATAAATTAGATAAGGCTATACAAGATTTGAAACACACAATGAAGAATATTGATCTAATGAAGATATATAAAACTTCATACACATTAATGGTAGAATGAATTTTTAAAAAACATATGGCCCTAGCTGGTTTGGCTCAGTGGATAGAGCTTTGACCCGCAGACTGAAGGATCCCAGGTTCGATTCCAGTCAAGGGCATGTACCTCGGTTGCAGGCTTAATCCCCAGTCCTGGTCAGGGTACCTGCAGGAGGCAACCAATCGATGTCTCTCTCTCACATTGATATTTTTCTCTCTCTGGCTCTCCCCATCCCTTTCAGTCTCTCTAAAAAAATCAATGGAAAAATATCCTTGGGTAAGGATTAACAACAACAACAAAATCATATGGAACATTCAATATTCACGAAAATTGGCCTCATGCTATACCCATAAGTTTAAACTCAACAAATTATAAAAGGTGAAAAAAGTAAAGAGACTAAGCAAAACACAAACAACAATAAAAAACCTCATAGGCACAGACGACAGTATGGTGATTACCAGAGGGAAAGGGGTACGGGGGTGAGGGGGTGGAGGTGGAAGAGGGTATAGAGGGATAAATGGTGACAGAAGGAAACTTGATTTTGGGTGGTGAAGACACATTGCAATATACAGATAATGTATTATAGAATTGTACACCTGAAATCTATATAATTTCATTAACCAATATTAACCCCAAAATTCAATACAAATTTTTAAAAAAGGTCAGTATATAACTCACCTCCTTCTACCTTAACAACGTTTGAAATAACAAAGACTAAGTAGAAAAATAATTATGTTTGGGAATTTCACAAGTTTGTGCAAAAAAAATTATATATGTGTGTGTATATGTATACATACATGTATATACATGTGTACATAGCAACATATCTATGATTGTATATACATTTATTTATTTCAGTGGTTGAAGCAATATAATGACATATAGGAATATTGTATCCAAATAAGTGGGCATAAGGGATTACTTAAAATTGTGTAATGGTAACAAATAAAATTAGTAAAATGTAGACGTATAATTTAGATGTTTTTTCCTTCAAGTCAATATATATCAAATTTTGATATTAAATATATGTGTGCATGCATTTATAAATGAATAAATAATTTTTTCAAATATAATGTGAAAGAAGATGTAACTACATACTTACATGATTTTAAAAATTAATTTTAAAGATACAGTTAAAATTATTTCACTACATATGATCACCTTATTTTACTTGTGTCTTCTTCAAAGAGCTTTCCAGATAGTTCAATTTTGGCCAATAATTTGTTAGGAAATAATTAGCTGCCTCATATTCTGAAAATTTGTTAGTAGTAATTTTTTCATAAGAGATACAGACTTCTACAAGGTTTCTGAAAATGTTATATATTACAACACATATATAAGAATATACATGTATAAACTTTATGAGTGATTTACTGGGGCCACCTGAAGAGTCGTTTTCAGTAAGTAAAAATACATGCCTCTTTTAATCATGTAGAATGAGTTTATAGATTTCCCTAGGTACTCTTTGGAGAATGTAAATTCTATTTACATTTGTAATTATTGTGGGATATTGGTATTACTTGGCAAATTATCTTTTTTTTTAAATGAAAACCCTATAGAGTATGCTTTCTAAGTATGTAAATGTGTACACCGAAGTGGATTGAAGAGGTGCTAAGGAAATTTCACTAGAAGAGAGATATTTAAGTAAGTTACCTGTGACATTCATCACTGTCAGAAGGTGATTTGGGAGGTAGAAGACCAGAAAGCAAATTTGCAATTATGATAGCAATGACCTGCTTATTGCAGATAAGTATAGAAAATAACATGTAGTATTGATAGTGGGAGAGGGCACTTAATAAGAACAGCCACAGTTGTTTAAAAATTATTCACCTTACTAATTATAGATAAGAAGTTTTCTTATAGACCCTAGGAAACTGGTAAGATGCCTCAATGGGTCCATTACTCAGAAAAGAAATACGTTTTGAGAACAGACCAAGGACAGGACATGCTTTGATTTGGTTGCTGTGCCCAGACCCTGACCCTCTCCAGGAGCTTTTCTCAGGAACGCTGACCCTTCTCTGATCCCAGGAATGGGCTAAGCTGTTTATAACATCATAGAAGATTAGCCACCTTGTTATCCAACTTTGAGTCCTGAAGGCCAGACTGCAGACCCTTCCCTTCCCTTTCCATGTTACACTTGCAGCTCGTAGCTACACGTAGCTCTCTTCTCCCTTATGTGTATGTAATCAGACAACTGGCAAAGGGAGGGAGAGCAGAATTTCCAGAGTGACAGACTGCTCTCCCATACTGCCGGCATTATTGCAAGAAACACTCATATATGATTCAACCCTGTCTCTGCTTAATTTGGCTCAAGTAGTGACAGGCAGCCTCAGACCCATTGTGTCCAGTTTCAGTATGGCAGAAATTACCAATTGCCACGTCATGGGAGTTACCGTGTCATTAAACTCAGTACCCAACCTGTAGTAGTTGCTGAATCAATCCTTAGATAAACAAACAAATGTGTGCATTGTGCAAAGAAAGTAATCTAGGTTGGGCCATTTGCACCCCCTCCGAATCTCTAACCAATTGTATACTCTTGGGTAGTTTCTTAATCACCTGATCATAGTCTTCTTGTCTATGAAATAAGTGGGAAGAGATCATTCTCTAGGTCCTTTAGATTGAAAATGCTGGCTTTATCTCCCATGAAACTGGGTGTGGTGGATAAATGATCAGGTATAAAGTCAGCAGCTCTCACTGGGCTGGTGCACAGTAAATCCTCAAAATAAAATCAACCCACTTTCTCCATTCCCTCCTTACTTGTTCTTTCTTATTTCCTTCTTACCTCTTTTATTCCCTTTCTTTCCCTTCTCCTTCCTTCAAATGTGAGATAGAAGATGAGGACTTGAGGATTTAGAGAGGAGAATGGGTGGGCAATTAAGCATTACAGAGCAGACTGTTACTACAGTCTGTAAACTATTTACTTGATGGGAGTTTTAGCATATGCTACTTATATCCTAAGGAAAAATTGTACAAAATAAGTTTTTTAAAATGTTTAACCATCTAACAGAATGAACTCACCAATGTAATTAGTTTTATAGCTTTAACTTTTAAGAGTCAAATCCAGACAATTTCTCTAAAGAATACCCTTGAACTTTGTATAGATGTGGTATATATCAAATGTCCAAAATGAGCATATCAACATAAAGTATTTATGTAAAACTGGTAATTAGCAGTTTTTATTCCCCATTGGGTGGCCTTTCTAATTAAGGATCAAACACTTTGACTGTAGTGTGCCTTCCTTTTTATGAGCCATCTCATTCATTAGCCTAAGAGAGTGTGCATTTAAATCACATTTTTGTTCCCAACTTTTATCAGCTATGCTCTTTTAAAGTGGGATCTAAGTCAACTTAGAAAACTGGAAAATATGTCTATCCTGAAGAAATACTCCTACCTAATTTGAGAAGTTGAGCAAAAAGCATAAGCAATGAATCTGTTTTTGTGTAGAAAGCAGAGTCATTTAAGTTTGATTGAAGTGGGTGACAGGTTTGGCTTTGCTTTGAATGCACTAAGGCAGTGGTCAGCAAACTCATTAGTCAACAGAGCCAAATATCAACAGTACAACGATTGAAATTTCTTTTGAGAGCCAAATTTTTTAAACTTAAACTTCTTCTAATGCCACTTCTTCAAAATAGATTCACCCAGGCCGTGGTATTTTGTGGAAGAGCCACACTCAAGGGGCCAAAGAGCCGCATGTGTCTCGCAGTTTGCTGACCACGGCACTAAGGTCAGCAATCAGGATTGGAGAATGCATATGAATATGAGGCAGCTAGGATGTTTCCCATTCAGGGAGAACTTTAAACGGCAATGCCACAGTTGTGCATAACAAAGTACAAGCAGCCTAGGAGAAAAACAGTGAGTCTAATAGAGTTGAGATTAAAGAAGAGACATGGCCTGTCTCCTCCACTGGATTGGCTCCATTGATAGGTACCTTCACAGTAAAGTTTAATGGCTGAGTAACAACCAAAAGCCCAGTGCCATATGTTGTGTGAGGCGGCAAAGGAAAAAGTGTCTGTTAATTGTCTGAAGAGAAAAGGTCTCCTGAGGAGACTGGAAGAAACTTTCAGGAGGAAAGGAAGGAAATATCTCTGAAACAGAGAATTAAAAAAAAAAAAAAAAAAAAAAAAAAAAAGATGGTGGGTGCAAGAAAAAGAAAAAATTGGTTTCTCTTACTTCCAGCAAAATATTTGAGTTTGGGTGATGGGAAGTCCTAGCTATGATTAAGCACACCAGGTCTTACAGGAGTTGGGGCATTTCAGAGGAACCCTTGAAGGGGGAGAATCATCAAGGACAACAGGAAGCTCAAGGTATAGCAAACCTACCTATAAAGACCCTGCATTGCCATAAAGCCAGGATATGGGTGCATGAAGAAACCGAGACTTGACATTCCATAGATCACAGTACTCAAAAGCATAGGCTTGGGAGCCAGACTGCCTGGGTTCAAATCCCAACTCTTCCATTTACCAGCTATGAGGCCATGGGCGAGTTCCTTAATTTCTTGTAACTGTAACTACAGAAACTTTATTTCTTCAATATGACCTTTTCTCCTTTCTTTCCTTTTGATCCAAGCTCACTTTATCCAGTACCCTGACTCACCTGCCTCCTTCTCCCTTGCACGTCTACTCTCTTAATCATTAAGTCCTCAGAACAATGAGGTTCTGATCAGCATCAAATAATCTTAGAAACAAAGCTTCCTGGGGTCTGTTGACCAGAGACAAAGTTTTAGTCGAACTATAGATAACATCTAGAAGTCAGTTGTGGTTCAGCACTAGAACCACATCCCTGTGAAACCAGATGAAGCGACACTATGGCTAATGTCAGGACCAGATGCAATGATCAACTACTCACTACCCTAGTGCCAGCCAATCAGTAGAGACTACAACCCTGACCAGTCAATCAGTAGAGACCACAACCCTGACCAAAACCCTAAGTCCCTTAATTCCCTATATAAGCCATCCTCTAGAAGCCATTGGGGAGCCAGGTCTTTGAGCCACAGCTCACCTATGACCCTGGCTGTGGTACCACTTCCTCAACTAACAAACTCTGACTTTCTTTGCTGCAAACTCCTGTTCGTGTCTTATTGGCTTTGATGTGCACAGGCAAATGGATCCCTTTAGTTCATTAACATTTCCTCTTGGAGGAGTGCTTGGCACTAGTATGTACCAAGTATATGTTAACTATTATTAAATTACCAACAAACATATATCGTTTTATTATTTCATAAATGGTTATATTATTAATAAAATATGACCACACTGCAAGAGTTCTTATCTTATATTTTTGAACAGTTCCAGGAAAGTCAAATAGGAGAAAGGAGAATATTCCAGGTTGTGTGTGGTACTTGAACTACCCTGGGAAATTTATGTAATTGTGTGTGGATGGGTAAGGGGACTGGGGGATTGATCCCTGAGCAACAAATATAAATATGTCATTCCCTCTTTGCATGAAGTCATTGCTTACAAAATTTTATACTTAGGTATATTTTTCCTAGGAGAAGAACTTAAAGTTCATCAGTTCTCAAAAGATTAGGTAGTCTATCTTACTCATGCAAAAGCATTTTTATAGAATATTTATCACACACCTACCTTTAGCAACTAGTTAAAAACAATTAATGTTACTCATAACTTTAAATATAGCTTCGTGTTCAGCTCAGCTCTGACCCTGCAGATGTCTGCTGGAATTTTTGTTGAGGTGGGATTGACTGTCAGTACAGCCAGAACTCAGTAACTCTGTGCATGGAGACTGTCTTGTACTGGCTACCCCACAAGCACCTATACAGCATCAGTCCATCTCCCTAAAGCCCAGGGCAAGAAATGTCTTTACCCATCAGTTTACTACCATCAACAACTCATTTAATACTTTTTAACTTCAGTTAAGAGAAATCCTGCTTTTGCTTCAAATACAAATCAGGCAAGTAAATTGAGTTATGCTCTGGTTAATTCAGTGCCAAAATTTCTATCCAGATATTATAATGTCACATTCTCTTACTTACATTTTCAGTTACTCTTTCTTTTTTTAATCCTCACCCAAGGATATTTTTTCTATTGATTTTTTTTTAAGAGAGTGGGAGGGAGAGAGGAGAGCGAGAGAGAAAGAGAGAGAGAGAGACATTGATGTGAAAGAGACACATCAATTGGTTGCCTCCCACAAATGCCTTGACAAGAGCTGGGGATCAAACCTGCAACCCAGGTACATACCCTTGACCAGGAATCAAAGCAGCCATCCTTTGATGTGTGGGCCGGTGCTCTAACCACTTAGCAAACCAGCCAGAGCAGTTACTCTTTCTTTACATCTGTTTTGGTTTATTTTTAATCACATAAGAAAACATTTCATAAAAAACAATTCAAGCACAGAAGTATTGCACTGTCAGAACAAATATCCAATTTTACTTCCTGTCCACAGAAATAAATCTCACCCCTCTCTTCTGTAAGCAGGGTTAACTAAAGGTTGTTTTTCTCCCAAATTACTTTTTGTGCAATACGTAAGATACATATGTATGTATATATAGATGTATATATGTACATATAATTTTGTTTTTAAACAATTTACTGCCTAAATGACACAATCCTATACTTAATATCAGCATTGAACTTTTTCCACTTCCTAATATGTACTAGAATCTTTCCATGTTGGTATTACATAAGAATTATGTAATAATTACATAGAACTATGTGATTATTTCACAGTACAGAGATACTGGAGTTCAACCAGTCCATGACCAATGGATGGGTAGATTGATTCCAGTTTTTCTTTGCCATAAAATCCTTATATTTGCATCTTTGTGAAAATGACAGTTATTCTCTAGAAAAAAAACATTTGTTATGTATCTTTTATTTATTATGACTTTCTGCCGCAACCTTTTGCAGCAAGAGTTCAGGATCTGAAGAAGGGGCCACGCATAAATGAAAACACTAGACAAGAAATATGAATTTAGAAGGCATGGGGAGCTAGGTGGAAACCTCTCTCTAGTGGAGAAGCTCTCTGAAACCCTGGCCTTGTCAGCTTTTATTCACTTGAATACACATTTGCCCTCAGAAATGCATGCAGGCATATCAAAGGTAAAGTTTGGTAAACAGTAAAAGGATTATCAGGTTAGGGAATTGCCTTCAGCCACTGAGCCCACAGCAGGGCGATATTATGCTGATTTTCAGCCCTGCTGAATATGAAAGTCCATTGGCCTTCCAATGGGTCTTTTTGCATTAATGCTGACTACTGTTGGTTTTAGCCTCCAGCAACTTTTATCATTTTAAAGTTTGTAATTCTCATGTAGGTAAATAAGACAACTTTCTCCTTTATGATCTTGAATTTAGAGACTTCCTCAGGAAATCCCTTAAGACCCTAAATTATAAATAAAAAGTCTCTTTATTTTCTCAACACAATTCTATTATTTATGTATAATTATTTGATAGGTTTCAAAACAGTTTTGTGAGGGGGAAGTAGAGCAAAACTTTATTGTTTTTCTAAATTGTCAGTTAATTGTCCTATGACTTTTAAATAGCCCATTCCTTCCTGACTAATTTCCTCACAAGGTATGGCATTGCCTTTGTCACATATTAATTTCCCTAGGTAGCTGAATCTGATTTTGCACGCTCCTTGTCTGTGCAACCAAATTGTCTATTCCTGAACAAATACCTATATAGGTTTAGCTACTATAGATTTACACTATGTATTTTTAACATGACTGACCAAATATCACTTTCTGATCTTTGGGCTCTTATATTTTTATCTTCAATTAAATTTAAACTAAACTGGTCAAGCTCCCAAATAGTTATTTTAGGATTTTATATGGGATTACATTAAATTTACAGATTATTTGGGAAGAACTGACATCTTTCAAATGTTAACTATTCTCTTCCGGGAACATGACATGCCCCTGCATTTATTGAGCTGGGTTTATATATCCTTTGGGAAGTGTTAAATTGTTTTTCATAATGGTCTCTGAATCTCTTGTTAGGTTTAATTCGCACTGTGTTTTGGTTTCTGTTGGTGTGGTGATTTGGAATTTTTTCTATGATGTGTCCTAATTTTGTTATTGTCCTACTAGAAGCCCAGTGCATGAAATTCGTGCACGGCAGGGGGTTGTCCCTCAGCCCAGCCTGTACCCTCTCCAATCTGGGATGCCTGGAGGGATGTCCGACTGCCCGTTTAGGCCCGATCCCACCAGGATCGGGCCTAAACGGGCAGTCGGACATCCCTCTCACAATCCAGGACTGCTGGCTCCCAACTGCTTGCCTGCCTGCCTTCCTGATTGCCCCTAACCGCTTCTGCCTGCCAGCCTGATCACCCCCTAACCACTCCGCTGCCAGCCTGGTTGATGCTTAACTGCTCCCCTGCCAGCCTGTTTGTCCCCAACTTCCCTCCTCTGCCAGCCTGGTCACCCCTAACTGCCCTCTCCTGCAGGGTTGATCACCTCCAACTGCCCTCCCTTGCAAGCCTGGTCCCTCACAACTGCCCTCCCTTGCAGGCCAGGTGCCTCCCAACTGCCCTCTCCTGCTGGCCATCTTGTAGTGGCCATCTTGTGTCCACATGGGGGCAGGATCTTTGACCACATGGGGGAAGCTATATTGTGTGTTGCAGTGATAATCAATCTGTATATTACTCTTTTATTAGATAGGATAGAGGCCTGGTGCACGGGTGGGGGCCAGCTGGTTTGCCCTAAAGGGTGTCACAGATAAGGGTGGGGGTTCCCTTGGGGTGTGGGGCGGCCTGAGTGAGGGGCCTGTGGTGGTTTGCAGGCCGGCCACACCCCCTGGCAACCCAAGGGGAGGCCCTGGTATCTGGAATTTATTTTCCTTCTACAATTGAAACTTTGTAGCCTGGGGCGTCAGCCATTTCTGTGGCAGTTAATTCACCTTCTACAATTGAAATTTTGTAGCCTTAAGCGGGTGAGCCCGGCCAGGGTGTGCGGAAAGCTTTGTTTCCCCTGTTGCCGCCAGCAACCCTGGCCTGCTCTCTCAAGCTCCATTCTGCGGCCATTTGTTTGAATTTGTTTATCTTCTATAATTGAAACTTTGTAGCTTGAGTGGAGGCTTAGGCCTGCAATGGCTATGGAAAGCTTGGCTTGCTCTGTTACCTGGGAAACCTTGCTCTCTGTGGCTGTAGCCATCTTGGATAGGGTTAATTTGCATACTCGCTCTGATTGGCTAGTGGGCGTGGCTTGGCTGGTGGTGTGGCTTGTGTAGCGGAGTGATGGTTAATTTGCATATTACCATTTTATTAGAGAGAATATGCAAAATTTATTATGTTTAGTTGTCTCCCATTCTTCTTGGTTTCACTTCCCACAGTTTCAATGACCCGTGATCCAAAAATATTAAACAGAAAATTCCAGAAGTAAACAATTTATAAATTTTAAATTGCACATCCTTCTGAGTAGCATGATGAAATCTCTCACCATGCTGCCCAGGACATGCATCCCTTTGTCCAGCATCTCCATGCTGTGTAAGCTACCTGCCTATTAGTCACTTAGCAACCAGATATCAGATCAACTGTTGCAATATCTCAGTGCTTGTATTCAGGTCTCCCTTATTTACTGAATAGTGGCCCCAGAGCACAAGAGTAGCGATGCTGACAATTTTTACATGCCAAGGAGAAGCTGTAAAGGCTTCCTTACTGAGAAGGTGAAAATTCTCTAATTAATAAGGAAAGGGGAAAAAAAAGTCATATGCTGAGCTTGCTAAGATCTGTGGTAAGAACAAATCTATCAGTAAAATTGTGAAAGAAATAAAAAGAAATTCATGTTAGTTTTGCTATCACACCTCAAAGTACAGAAGTTATAGGTACGGTGTGTGGTAAGTCCTTAGTTAAGATGGAAAAGGCATTAAATTTGTATATGGAAGGCATGAGCAGAAAACATGTTCCGATTGAAGGCAAGATGTTGCACCAGAAAGCATTGAGCCTAAATGAAGACTCCAGCAAGGGATCCCTGGAAACAGTGACAGCAAGGCATTTACTACAAGTAAGGGAGGGTTACACAGATTCAGAAACACGTTTTTATATAAATTTATATAAAAATTACATTTAAAATAGAAAATTAATGAAAATATATTGGTATAACTGTTCTATTTTATTATTAGTTGGTGTTAGTCTCTTACCCATGCCTAATTTATAAATTAAACTTTATCCTAAGTATGTTTGTATAGGAAAAAACAATATATATATGGTTTGGCACTATTCATGGTTTCAAGAATCCACTGAGGGTCTTAGAACACATTACCCATGGATAAGGGGAGTATTATACAAGCAACCTTGTTCATTTTAATGGTGTTTTTCATTGATTCTTTTAGATTGTCCAGGTAGAAGATTATTTTGTGTACAAATGATAGTTTTATTCTTCTCTAACTAATGTGCAAAAATGTGTGTGTCCTGTTTATATTAGTTTTTATAAAATTTTGAATAATAATATTGAGAAGAGATACTATCATGTTTTTTCTGATTTCATAATGGTCATTCACAAATAAATAAGACATAATGTTCCAAAGCTTCAAGTTTCCTGTCACCAGTTTTATTCAGGGAACATTTGCATTTCTATAGCTGCAAAAATAACCACAAAATATAATACTGTGCATAATCAACATATTTCAAATCATTTCTGTTGTTGCACATTGTTCCTCAGAATAGCCACCAAGGCTAAAATATGGTGTTTTAAATAAATTTTTAAACTTACCAACTGAAATTATTATAATAATATAATTCTGGCATAAACATCTGTTATTTTTTATTTCATATAATAATATTTTATATTACATTAGTAGGTATATGTAACAGATATAGAAATATTAATCATAACAAAATTACTGTGAAACCATATTCAACTTAGGAGATTCTATGTTCTGAGTTTACATACACAAATTCATGTTGTATGTAGTTGCCATTCTAGTTATTGTAGCTTATAAGAGTCATCTGTGTTGTTGCATATTATTGTAGTTTATTTATGTATACTGATGTTTAATATTCTATTATGTAAATATTCAACAATTTACTTTCATTTTAAAGACACTGGGTTGTTTCTAGTTTTTTGCATTACTACTAATAATGCTTTAGATATGACTGCACACAACTTTTGGCATGTATGTTCAATATTTTTTCTAGGACATTTCTAAGAAATAAAATTTATAGTGCATAGAAGTTGTTCTGTCATCCAGTTCTCTGTCATCCACTTTTGACCCGTCCTGCTGATTGTTCACCCTATAGCCAGACATTTTTATAAATACAAATATGATTATGTGTCTTTTCACATAAAGTATGCAATGTTCTCACATTGCTCTTAGAGTGAAGGAAGAAAATGAACATGACATGCAAAGCTGTTCTCAACCTGACACCTTGCCTCTGTCTCCTTCCTCATCAACCTCATGCCTTCTCCCTCTCTGCGTTCCTGCCAAGTTGGTCTTTCTCAGGATCACAAAGTTTAACGTGTTTTCTCCCAGCTCACATAATTTCTTTACCTGCTCTACCCTAGGTAAACCCTATGCATTATTCAGACTCATCCCAAAATTCATCTCTTGAAGGGATCCTTCATAATACTTCTCCTAGATGTTCTTTTAATTTCCATTCAAGTCATAAGTTTATCATGGCTTGTAATTATCAATTTTATTATTAATTAATTAATGTCTGTCTCCTCAATTAGACTATGAGTTGTTGAGGGCAATGTTCAAGTATGTTTTTAGTCATCATTCTGTAGAAGCACAAACACAGTGCCTGGCACAGATAACCAGAAAGAGTTGTTTCACATATGCATGCATGCATGGATGAATGAATGGATAAATAAAGGGATGAATGTTAGCTCAGTGGCTTTGAGAGATGAGAATGGAAGACTATAGTTTCTCTTTTAGCTCTTTCATGACTGTGTTTTGAAGATCAGACAAAACTCTGCAGTGGAAAATCTTTTTATATACTATTGTTTTTGTCACAGTTGTGGAGGAGATGCAGATAGAAGTGTGTATATTGGGAAAAGGAATTAATTTAACCAAGATACAGAGATCTGTTAGGGGATTGAGCCAAGGCTTGTGATGTGCTCTCCCTTCTGGGTCTTTTTTTCTCTGTTCTTTGGCGCATGAAGGCAAAGGAATCTGATTGATGACTGCCTTTCTGCTCACATCCTGACAGCATAAAATGTTCCTTAGCAACATCAAAAGATTTTTTTTTTCCAGCCACTGGCATACAAACTGAGAAAAATTTGAGTTCCCAAGTGAAGTAGATTTTGGTGTAATAGACATCTGTTTATATAACAATTTATGTAATTAGAGTTGGGTAAAAGAACTTGTGAGCTGGTCTGACAGAATTCCCTTTAAAGCTGTAGAATAATCACTTATACGGAAGTTCCAACTGTTTAGAAAGAGTCATCAAAACATCCCTCATTAAAGCCCTTTGAGTGAAGTATATAAAACAAGAGCCACGGGGTCTTAATATCAGAACATGTAAATTTCACTCTGTTTGATTTTCTGTGGCTTGCATTTTGATGTTAAAGTCCCAGCAAGATGTAGGAAGCCACTTAGAAGTTATGCCTCTAGCTATACAATCTGAGCAGTCAGGTGGCTAATGATCTATCTGAATATCTAATAACCGCTCTCAGCCACTCAGATACGTGGTACAGTCATCCACCAGCAAGGACACAGAGGGTTACTAACCAACCCCTGTCCTGGTCTACCCCAGGCACAGTAGCAGTTATCAGCTAGCCGGTAGACATAAAGGAAATTAAGAGAGTACAGCTGTTTTGCTGGTAGTTCTTGTGGATGCTACTTCAAATTTGCTAATGTAGACATTTGGCTGCTGAGATCCACAACTTTCTATATTTTATCTATATATGAAGCTCTCCCTTGGTTCCTACAGGCTCACGTTCTTACATTCCAAGGCTGAACATAGTTCATAAATTTCAGTCTGGCATGGGAGAATATGACCTTAAACTATAATTGAGTCAAGTGTAGATGTGGAAATTACTTGCTCACATGGTTTGTCTTGCTCTCTCCCTTTTAGCAGGTGTCCTCAACTCTAATTGGGCTGAGAAACACAGAAAGTGTCCATATCCACCCCTCCATCATTTTATAAAATCAACAGAAGGGAAATAGGAGAAACAGTACCCTGGCTTTACTGAAAGCACTAATAGTATAGAATTATCACTTGGCGCTGTCAGATTTCTATGTAGCCCAAGATCGGTGGGACACTATTGATGATTGGCACTGGGGCAGATTTAGTTTTCAGGAAATGTCAAGTAGGTTAGATATATATATATATTCAACTTACTTGTAATTCTATAAGTATGGGTGTTGAGTAATTTGAATAGGTTCATCAAGCATTTAGAAGGGCCATATTTCTTATGTGGCAGTATTCAATCATGTGTATGGCATCTGTAATAATAAAAACTAACATTTTCTGAACATTCATAATGTATTTGTCACTTAACTTAAAAAGCAGATGATGAAAAGATTCAGACTTCTGTTACTACTACTGAGGTATTATAGTAACCCCAAAAGTCCTAATATTCAAATGAATTTTGAACAAAACTAATACACAGAAAAAGCCTTGACAATTAATTCCTTTGTATTCCAATTATGTATCTGGAAATATTCCCAGGGACACCATAAAAGGTTGTGGAATACACAACTTCTGTAGCCCTGAATTTCTTGACAGTAGCCTTCAACGTTTTCTATACTCTTATCCTTTTTGTTGTCTCAATTAATTATTCTATTCCCTAAATCTTTCCTGTCTGTAGTATTTTGTGGCCATGTGGTAGAACTCAGTACTATTGCCTCTGGTCCCACTGGTATATAAAATTGAGGTAACTGGTAGACCCATCTGTCCCAAGCACAAAACTGAACTTCACTCCAGAAACTGGAGGAATAACTTCCCATGTCACTGCAATTATTTAGAGAATGACTATTAGTACATAGTGGATAGTGGGGGGCGGGGCGAAGAGTGTGCAGAAGATTTGTTTTATTAGGTAGGAATGCATCTATATGATGCTTATGTAAGTTTTCTTCTCTGTATGAATTTAGACCAGTCATTATCTATCTCCTGTCTTCTGGAGATATAATAAGATTAGTGAAATCTCCCAAATGTTTGTATCTTAGTTTCTTCGATTTGCTTTGTTTTGTTAATCCTCACCCAATATTTTCTCATTGATTTTAGAGAGTGGACGGGAGGGAGAGAGTGAGAGAGAGAAACATCCATTGAGCCTGCAACCAAGGTACATGCCCTTGACTGGAATCGAACCTGAGATCCTCCACAGGCCGATTTTCTACCCACGGAGCCAAATCGGCTAGGGTATATCTTAGTTTCTTTTAAGTAATCTGAATTCCAAGAGCAAGGTCTTAAAGAGAATTGGTAGAGGTAGAAGTAATAGTTGTTGTTATTCTTATTTTAGAGATGTGAAGGCATGGGCTAAAAGAATTTAAATACTTGTCCAAGATTTTAGAGCTGGAGTAGAAGAAAAAGTCTGGAATTGAATCCTGAAACGCTGAACTCTAAAGCTTTTGCCCTTGAATAGTGGGAGAAAGAGGAAGATGTTGTCGCCTTACTGAGTACTGAGGGAGACCCCTCAAGCAAGACAAACACATGAATGCAGGTACAGGTAGAGTTTGAAACTGGTATAAAGCACATAGCTAAACCTTCGGGAATTAGTGAAAGGAAAGGCAGTTGTGAATTAAGGTTATTCAGGGGAAACCTTTAGGGTAAGTAAGTGTCCAGCAGGACAAGGGTGGCCATGAGAGAGAAAGGGGGTTCCTCTGATGTCTGAGCATCTTGCCCAGGGTTGCCAGTCAAGCTGAGCACAGCTACGCCTCTTACCTCCCATGGCTGCCATCTGCCATACAGCTCCAGCCAAGGCCAAACTCAGCCTGCATCCTTTCCAGACTTTTGTTTTTACAAAGTCATCCTGAGGTGATCCACAGAAAAATGTCCTCTAAATGACTGCACAGCCCCACGTAAATGACTTTCCTGGAGAAGAGATGACAGCTGAGGAAGTCGCTTAAGGAAGCAGGTACACAGTTGCTCACCTGTGCTCTCTTCCTACATCCCCAAGCAGCACATGTCATCCACCCTCTCTCCCCATCTGGAAGGAAGAGGAGAGGGGTGCCAGCCTTATTAAGAGTTGGCACAGTGCCAGCCTTGATGAAGCTGTCTTTATTAGCCAGTCTTAGGAAAGAACCTTGACTGTCTCCTGTAGCACTTAGCAGATGGGAAGTGCTTAATAAAAGTCAGCAAACCCCACATAAACCATGGCTATTAATATATGTTTGATACAAATTGAATGTGCAAATCAATAAGAAAATTAACATCTTGGGATTTTCAGGCTTTCATTGAATAATCATTATATTAAATTAACAATGATTTTAATGGAGATTCATGGTAATATTGATTACAAAATATTCATTAAAATAATTGTGAATGCACAATTAGTTTGTGGAGCACTGGTGCTAAATGAAAGGACAATTAATTTTAGCTTTAGCTTTGCCACATTCCATTTAAATGTTTTTGTACAGATGCTCTCAGAACCATGATACCACATAATTTATAAATTAAAAACCCTAATCTGCAGACTATCATCTGTGCTTTCTATTAAATGTATTAAATAAATCTTGGTATCAAAATTATACAAAAGAGTGAGTAGAGGAAAACTTTCACATAGGAGAGTTTTTTTCTGATCCATTTATTACTTGCTTTTGTCCTTTTTATTTTGAAATAATTTTACATTTATAGAAATTTACAAGACTCATACAAGAGAAGCCCTGTATAGCCTGCACCCAGATTCTCCAACTGTTAACATTTTATAATATGTACTTTATCTCACATATATTTATGTGTCTGTACATATAAATACGTACATATATATACATATAAATATGTACAAATTATTGTTTTTCTAACCCATATAAGAGCAAGTTACAGCAATGATACTCCCTTACCCCTTACATAACCACTATAATTACCAAAATCAGGATATTAACACAATATCATTCAATACTATTATTGAATCTTCAGACTTTAGTTATATTTCATCAGTTGTCCCAATTACTTTTGTAAATCAGAAGAAACTAATCCCTACCTTCATTTTATAAAAATTAAGTCTTATTATCCCTACCCTTATTTTATAAAAATTAAGTTGCATGTTATATCTAACTATCTAAAACTAATGTACGAATTAATGTAAAATAGGATTCAACCAGCTATCATTGTAGGACAATATATGCGATTGAAAGATTAATCAATTTGTTTTATTTCCTTAATAAATTTCCTTGTGATTATCTCCTTAATAAAAACCACAAAACATGTCATAACTGAGTCCCTTTCCCATTAATATATATGATTGTAATAAATTAATGAATAAAAAAGTGATAAAGTTTAATACTGTTACTTTAAACATTTTTAATTTTTTCCAGTTTCTCAAACAGTTGATCTGAATACACACATGCCCATATTCATAAATGAAAATAATTTAAATCTATAACTATAATGCACTAATATCTTATATGTAATTTCTTATATTGAAGTTTGTATTTAATAAAAATATGAATTGTTCCCACTGTCCTTTGTATCATATAAAATTGAACATTTAAATATACTTACACTAACAACATTTTACTCTTATTTGATTTATATAATTGGCATTCTACATTGGATTTTATTATGGAGTGAGAAGAGTCATACAGTTAAGAATGAGAAGCATGGCCTGGCCAATGTGGCTCAGTGGTTGAGCGTAGACCCATGAACCAGGATGTCAAGGTGTTGTTGTTTTATATATATACTAGTGGCCCGGTGCACAAAATTTGTGCACAGCGTGGAGAGGGGTCCCTCAGCCCGGCCTGCACCCTCTCCAATCTGGGACCCCTTGGGGATGTCTGACTGATGGCCAGTAAGTACAACACAGATGAGTAAGAGGCTATAATCTGATAAATAAAATTATTGGGAGGTACTGTTTTGAGGTATTATTACATATTCCCACACATTCTCCTTTGTTTTCTCTTTTTCCTCTCTCCAAGATAAGTAGCTTGTTCTGCCTTTATTGCTAATGGAGAAAGATTCAACAGAACATTCTGGATGGTGGCTACCTGGGTGTAGACATAGGTAAACATTTATTGAGTTGTACAATTGAGATTTCTGTATTTTACCTGGCACTTGGCTCTTGTGTTTGCATAAACATAAGCAGTGGCTTCTAACCACAGGTTAGAATCATTCAAGGACACTTAAAATTTACTGTTGGCTGGATACTCTCCAAGCAGCAAAATCAGAATCTATGGAAATTGAACAGAATTGGAACACTAATTTCTGAAGGGGTAGACTTGTTGTTTGGAATATTACACACATACACACACACACACACACACACACACACACACACACACACACTCCTCAAGTAATTCCCATGAACAGCTATCATTGAAAATCAACCCTCAAGGGAATTTAGAGTCCTTGTAAGGGGGCAGAATAATTCAGGCACAATAAATAGACAATTGTGTTGCTAGAAACAGCAGGAAATGTAGGCCTTCCCTCATGCCCTACAGCAGCCTAGAAAGCCTTGTGCTGCTCACCTGGACTCCCCGGGCCCCCAACAGAACAGGACTTTTCCTGCAGGGCGTGGCACTGCCTGTCCCACCTCCCGGGTCCCCTATGGACCTGGACCCCTCATTTGGGGCCTGGCACTGCCCGCCCCGCCTCCCCTGACCCCCCATGGATCTGGACCCCACAGTTGGGGCCTCATCCTATGAAACAGGACTTTTCAGGCAGGGACTGGCGCTGCTCTCCCAGCCTCCCCCGACCCCTGATGACACAGGACTTTGCAGGTGGGGGCTGGAGCTGCTCGCCCCACCTCCCCAGACCTCTGATGGACCTGGACCCTCAGTTGGGGCCTGGTGCTGCCCAACCTGACACCCCGGGCCCCCGATGAAACAGGACTTTGCAGGGCGGGGACTGGAGATGCCCACCCCACCTCCCCTGGCTCCCCGATGGACCAGGACCCGTGGTTGGGGCCTTGCGCTGGTTGGGTCTGCGATTGGGGCTTGGGACATCGCCCACCAGCGGCGGCGGGCACTGACCCAAGCCCCGCCTGCCCTGGTCCGCGCTCCGGGCTTGGGTCTGCGATTGGGGCTTGGGTCAGTGCCCACAGGTGGCAGTGGGGCTTGGGTGAGTGCCCGCCAGCAGCGGCGGGCACTGACCCAAGCCCCACCTTCCCCAGTCCGCGCTAGGGGCTTGGGTCCATGATCGGGGCTTGGGAAAGCACCCGCCACTGGTGGCCGGGCTGGGGTAGCGTCCGCGGGCGGCGGCGGGCACTGACCCAAGCCCCGCCTGCCCCGGTCCATGCTAGGGGCTTGGGTCCACGATCAGGGCTTGGGAAAGCGCCCGCCACTGGCGGCAGGGCTTGGGTCAGCATCCGCCGGTGGTGGCGGGCACTGACCCAAGCCCCACCTGCCCCGGGCCATGCTCTGGGCTTGGGTCTGCAATAGGGGCTTGGGACAGTGCCCATCTGCCTCAGTCCTCGATCAGGGCTTTGGGCCCAACAGCTGCAGCGGGCACTGCCCCTTCCCCCCGCCATCTTTGCTGGGTTAATAGGCATAGCACCCCTGATTGGCTGTGGGCATAGCAAAGGTACGGTCAATTAGCATATTACCTTTTTATTTGGTAGGATATATATATATATATATATATATATATATATATATATATATACATATATATATATATATATATATGTATATATATATATATATATATATATGTAATTTTTTTATTGATTTCAGAGAGGAAGAGAGAGGGAGAGAGAGGTAGAAACATCCATGATGAGAGAGAATCATGGATCAACTGTCTCCTGTACACCCCACACTGGGGCTCGAGCCTGCAACCCAGGCAAGTGCCCTTGACCGGAATTGAGCCTGGGACCCTTCATTCTGCAGGCCAATGCTCTATCCATTGAGCCAAACTGGCGAGGATGTCAAGGTTTTGATTCCCAGTCAGGGCATATGTCCAGGTTACAGGCTCAATCCCCAGTGTGGGGCATGCAGGAGGCAGCCGATCAATGATTCTCTCTCATCATTGATGTTTCTATCTCTCTCACCCTCTTCCTTTCTCTCTGAAATCAATAAAAATATATTTTAAAAAATAAAATAAAAAAAGAATGGGAAGCATGGACCAGTACACTGAGCTTCAGTCATGGCAGAATAGTCTATATGGGTGTCAGTGGCTGGCTCTTGCCATTTTTAACTTCCCACATTGTTCTCCAAAAATTCCAAATTACATGTAGTTTCCCAGGGCATTATGCTGTTTCCTCTTCTTAGAGTAATACTTTTCTTTCCTACCCCACTTTACCCCTCAAATTCCTCTGTGTTCAGGTACCTTCCTGTATATAATACATGTAGAATTTGTATGTATAAATTTTCCCCTACTTCCTTTCTGTAAGTTTCTTAGAATCATCTTTGTGCCTTAAATGTAGCTTTGAGCTGGCCTATAGTACTCTCTCAATATGTTTGGGGGTTTTTTTTAATCCTCACCGGAGGGTATTTTTTCACTGATTTTTAGAGAGAGTGGAAGAGAGAGGGAAAGACAGAGAGAAATATCAATGTGAGAGAAACACATCAATTGGTTGCCTCCTACACGAGCCCCAATCAGGGCCCTGGCCAGGGAGGAGCCTGCAACTGAGGTATGTGCCCCAGGACCCTTCAGTCTGCAGGCTGACACTTTATTCACTGAGCCAAACCAGCTAGGGCACTCAATATGTATTTTTGAGATGCTGAAATGCACATTGACTTATTCAGTCATTCTATAAAAATTAGTGAACACAGTACATTCCAGGCACTGTTCAAAGCTCTGTAAACTTGGAGTTGAATAAGGCAAGTCCATTATCCTGGAGAAGTACCTAGCATTAGATGGCTACAATCCTAGGCCTCAGACATCCTCTATATAAATTATTTTCATGATGTACAGCAAGTATTTCATATCTAAAACTTTCTCATTCCAATAAGATGTGACAGTGGCCCCTAAACTAACAGAAGTAGAAAAGTAAATGACAGGTATTCAGAGTAAGTTCAGCACAGAAATTACAAAGAACCTATCCAATTTATCTATCTATCTATCTATCTATCTATCTATCTATCTATCTATCTACATATCTATCTATCTATCTATCTATCTATCTATCTATATCCCTACTTAGAGTGAGAGCGAAAGAGAGAGAGAGAGAGAGAGAGAGAGAGAGAGAGAGAGAGAGAGAGAGAGAACCTCTGTAGGACTCTATTAGGAAAAGGTGTGGTCATAGAAGAGAAAATAGGCAATTGACCTTGGATCCCAAAGGCCTGAACTTCAGATAGCCTTAGGCCCCCAGGCAAAGAAGTAAAAAGGTTGCCTCAGGCAAGTGGCAATGTATACCTATATAAGGGAACCCTGTGCTTGGGGGGTTCCCAGGGAGCACCTCATATTATTACAAATAGAATTGCCCAAATGTGACTTTCCCAAAGAACTTAATTATTTTCAAATAACCCATTATCGCATGCAGAAGAGCTTCAAATGGCATAAAGTAAGAACTACCTAAATGACAATCGACAAATTATTTATGTCATTGTAAAAAAACTACCTAATTTATATGATTGGTAGACAATATCTTTAATTTGTGGACGTGAGACAATGAAGCACTAAGTAAATGTGTTTTATCCTCAGGAGGCAGGCAGGCACTTAAAGATGCCCTTAAAAAAAATTCAGGTCCCAGACATTCCTCCAAAGAGGACATATAGGTGGCCAATAAACATGTTTATGGTCACTAATTATCAGAGAAATGTAAATTAAAACCACAATGAGATATCACCTCACACCTATCAGAATGGCTAACATCAATAAATCCACAAACAACAAGGGTTGTCAAGGATATGGAGAAAAGGGAACCCTCTTGCACTGTTGGTGGGAATGCAAATTGGTGCAGCCACTGTGGAAAACAGTATGGCGTTTCCTTAAAAAATTAAATATAGAACTACCTAATGACCCAGCAATTCCACTTGTAGGTATAAATATCCAAAGAAATCCAAAAAACTAATTGGAAACAATATATCCACCCCTATGTTCATTGCAGTGTTATTTACAATAGACAACATATGAAAGCAATCCAAGTGTCCATCAATAGATGCTTGGATAAAGAAACTATAGTACATATATACAATGGAATATTACTTGGCCATAAAAAAGAATGAAATCTTACTATTTGAGACAGCATAGATGGACTTAGAGGATATTATGCTAAGTAAAATAAGTCAGAGAAAAACAAATACCACTTGATTTCACTTATATGTGGAATCTAAAAAACAAAATAAATGAACAAACAAAACAGAAATAGACTCATAGATATGGAGAACAAACTGAGGGCTGCCAAATGGGAGAATCTGGATGGCAAAAATTGGGTCTTCTAGGGTAATGGTGGATTATAATAAACTCAGTTAGGTGGTATCTCCAATAGTATCATGTTGTATACTACCATGTTTAGATGTCTATCTCTGGATCTACAAGACACATAAAATAAAACTTTGAACACCTGATTTAGAGAAAAAGTCATTTTAGTCTTTAGTAGGGAGATCCTTAAGGCCACTCAGTTGATAAACCACTGAAAAGATATGCCTCCTGTTATCATCATATAAACAGGAAGCTCTTAAACCATAACAGTAACTCAATGTTTCTCCAAAGTTTTGAAGGACTTGGTAAATTGCTGGAAACTCACAACTTCTAGAGAGTTACCTAAGCATGAAGGTGAATGTGGTTACAGTTCTACATATAATGAACCATATATTATTTTTTCAATATCCCAGTAACATTCATTTGAAGTTTTGTGTTTTTTTCCCCTAAGATAAAGATCAGTGTCTGTGTTCTCAGCAAGAAAACATCAGCTGATTCCAGAGAAGTGAAGAAATGTATTTTTTATTGTGGTGATTTATTTTGGGCACCTTAATTTTTATCTTTCATCCCAAAATAGACCCATCTTGTCATTTAATAACATCCTACTGTTCAAGCTGCTCAACCAATCCTGAGAAAAGGACTAACCCATTTCGGCATCAGCAGCAAAATGGACACTCTGGTGGAGCAGATGTGCGCTCTTCTCTGTAATTACTTTCAGCTCTTGCTTTGCCCTTTACTGTCTGTTTGAAATTTAACCTTAATGGAATCAGAATGGCATTTACCCAGGGATCAGATCCAGATTGTGTGAAACTCACAAAAATAAAGGTTATGACATAGTAAGTCCCTAATCGCATTTTGTGACTGGAATTGGCTAACAGTTATCTCTGAATAGAAGATATTAAGAATGCCACATATCAACCTGAGGTGAGAGAAATGAGTCATTCCTCTTCTCATTTTTCCCCCTGTCATCAACCACTGTATTAGCTTATGCTATATGATCCCAGAGTAACAATCCAGAATTCCAACATAGTAGAGCATAGAGAAAGGCCCATGCTATTGAAACATAAGTGATGTAGCTGTAAGATGCCAACCGGACATCCAGAAGTAAGACTAAACTGGCAGCTGAAAAGGCAGGGCTGGAAGGTGGGAGAAAGATTAAGGGCTGAGTGTCCAAACATGGAAAATTTGGGATAAAAAAGTACTCCAAATCTGCCACACTCTTCTACCAGAGCCAGACTTGGATGGGAACTGAATGCTCATGTTCCTTTTAATGATAGTTAGATTTGCTTACTCACGTACCTTACAAATGTCAGAGGATTTTAATAGTTGGCTCCTGAATTTCTCTTAGAAAGACCCACTAGGGCTCTGTTTTTTGCATGTCTTCCTGGCTCAGAGAAGAGAGAAAGTTTCTCTGTGTGATCCGCCATGGAAATTTGACTCCTGAAAGTGAATGGTAGTGAGAAGGGATAAGGGGAAGTGAAAATTAGCAACATGAAGAGAGACTCAGACACGATGAAACACAGCAGAGAAACAGTGTAAAAACTGAGATTCCTTCCAGGACTGTTGAAATTGCTGATCTAATCCCCTCTCCACTTCACTCTTCTCCCTACCAATTCTCCATAAAGTCATTAAATGATTATTTTTAACTGTATTTAACATTTTTTTAAGTTTTTTTTTTAATTTATTTTGAAGAAGCCTTAGAAAGAAGAGAGGTCCTCATCCGAAGTAGTTGAGTGCAGGGTAGAGGCGGCTAAGTAGCACACAGAAGAGGGGAGCCAAGTGAACCCAGAATGTGAATCCCAGGAGACCAAAGAGCTTTGCAGAAAGCCGTCAGACTTTCACAGACTGAAACACTAGCAAAGCTTTAAGCCACTTTTCCCTAGTTATTGAGGCACAGGCACCTCAGATTGACACCTAGGTAATGAAGCCATCATATTCAATCTTCATATCTCTATGAAGAAGGTTCTATTGCTAGCTGCCTTCTGAAACTGAGGAAATTTAGACCCAGAATCATCCCCAATGTCACACATCTAAATTGCTGAGCTGAATTACAATACCGATTCTAACTACTCTGGACATTATCTCAATCGGTATAATATAATCTTTTTACTCAAATTGTGAGATTGAATCCTAGCATAACCAAATTCTACCCATCCTTTAAGATTAGTTTCCCTTCTCCAAACCATCTCTCCAAGTCTGAAATTCCACATCTCTTATTCTTTAAAATTCCTTGCCTCCAGCACATAAACATGATCAGATATCTTACACAACAAAGAAGCTTCTTTAACTATGTCATTCTAATTCATTTGTTTCATAATCAAATGTCTTGCAATGCCATCTGTATTTCCTCTCCACTCTCTCTCCCTCTCACATTTCAGCCTGCTGCATCTGCCTGCTGTCTCCACCTGGGTAAGTGATGACCTCTGAATCCCAACACTCAACAGACACCTTCAGCCTTCACCTCATTAGCTTCTCTGGAACATTTCCTCTACATCAACAAATGGAATATATTATCACAAATAGAATGCGAGAGCAATCAAACTGCAGGCTTTTCAGGTTTATTACTATAGCATTGTTTTATTTACTTCATTATTATTAAATTTCAGGTCACTTTGTGCCTGATTTGGAACTGTATAAAGCAGGCACTGGGATACATAGCAAAAAACAGTGAAAAAGAACTGTAGCAAGAGAAAGTGTGTGGCCTAGAGGCAGACAGATCTGAGTCTGAATCTTAACTCTACCTCCAACTCGCCACTGAAATTATTGTATGTCAGTTGCTCAACCTTTTTGGGCCTAAATCCCTTCATCTATTAAATAGAGAAGATTATGTCTCCCATAAAGGGCCCTTGTGAAGAGCAAATGAGATCACACCTAATAAAGGGCTTGACATAGTTGACAATTAATGAAGGATATCTTTTCTTCCAAGGAGTCTGAAATTCATTGAGACATAGAAATTTACATAATTTATCATAGTAAAATGCTATAAATATTATTAAGCACACCTTATTTGCTGTTTGACACTAACATTGACCAATTCACCTGAATAACCATAAATAAACATGCTCTGGTAACTCTGTTATAAAGTTTAATTAATACACCTTCCCTTGACCTCACACCCCACTAGTTAATTGCTCATTTCTCTCTCCCCTTCATAGCAAAACTTATGGAAATGTTTGCTGCCTCCACCTCCTTTTTAATTTTCAACCCACTCCGGTCTGACCTATGACCTTTCCACTGCAATGACTAGTTGCTGACATATTGGCCACTCTTCTCTGGCTTTAACCTGTCCCCTCCCCCTCTGCCAGGGCCCAGAGCAGGCCCTCATCTTCCCTCCCTACATTCTCCCTTTTAGATGATATCATCTAACCCCTTAACTTTAAATCCAATTCTTTTCTGATGACTCCCAGATTTGTTTTCAGTCCCAATCTTCCTCTTAGGACCAAACAGGTACATTCAACTGCTGATTGGACATGACAACATTGATTGACTTCCCAAGCTTAACAGGTCTAACACAGCTATTGATTCCACCAAATTTTCTCCATAACACAAACCAAACATAAATTACTGCTTCCGTTCTTATTCTTTCTTATCTTGTAAATGTCCATCCCATGGTCACCTTTGATTGTTGCTGTCCATTCAGCCCCTGTTTCTGATCAATTATCAAGTCCAATTGACTCTACCTCTTTGTTCATTTCCCTCTGTCTCCACTATAACCACCATTGTCCAAGCCATCTTGCACCTTCCAATTTGCCTCACTACTCTCTCTATAAAATCTACACATCTCTTCTAGTCTTCACAAAGTGCGTAAAGTGATGTATCCATGTGGGTTCATCAATTGTAACAAATGCACCACTCTGGTGCAGGATGCTGATAAGGCGTGTGTGGAGGCAGAGGTATATGAGAAATGTGCACCTTCCACTCAATTTTGCTGTAAACTTCAAACTGCTCTGAAATGTAAAGACTTTTAAAATATTAACTATAATATTCTTTATGGTTTCATTTATCTATGTCCATATCCCACTAGGAAATGTAATTGAGAATCCGCTGAATGATGAGAGCAGTGGTAATGTTGGAGGAATTTTACTCTCAGTCTTTGTGCTCTTGCAAGAACAGTCACCAGGTAATGGTAAGCAATAAGGGCACAGTTCAGGCTTCCGGGGAACCTTCTCCAGCTCTCAAGGAATCACACCAAAATAGTATCTTTAGGACGCTTATTTACCTTAAGGAAGAGTAAGAGGGCTATTAATCTGAAACATTTTCCTCTATATCAATGAGAAGTCTAAGAACAATGAGACTGTTTTATATCTTTTCAAATGCTAAAGAAAGCCATACCCATCTAACAGGAAAAGTAGCTCTGGCAGCTAAAAGGGGTGGGAGAAATTAATAGAGAATCAAAAGCAGTCATTTCTGCAAAAACATATTCAAAGCAAACCAGGTACACACAGCCCTTTCTAAGTTATGCACTCGGTGGGAGGTCTCACATTCTGTTTCCAGGTGCACCTGTGCAGGGGAAGTTCCTGTCAACAGAAGCCTGGAGGCCAGACCCTCTTCTGCTGCAGGAGAGGCCTAGTGAAGGAGCCAGCACTCTGGCTTTCCTCCCTAACTGCCCAGGCACTGAAGGTTTTAACAATCTAGTTACACAATTCTGATTTGCTCTGTTCTGAAGGAGATGGTACTTCATTTGTGATAGCGTGAATTCTAAAAACCTAAATCCCTCCTATCGAGTCCCTTGGTGGTATTTCTGCATCGAAAGCTGAGATGGGGAGGTGCAGAATTACAGATTCCATGCCTCTAAATCAGTTTCCTAAAGCTTTCTCCAATTCATTAGTACCAAGGTTTCACCACTCCTCTAGGTCCTGTGTCCTTTGGGTGGTCACTGGCAATGGTGAAAATACGTTGTACTTTCTAACAGAGCAGGCAAGTGATACTGCATCATCATTGGCCATTCACACAACCAACTTGGCATGTGATCACTCTCCATTGCTTGGCCTCCTCTCCCAAATAATTTTCAAATTGAAGATCGAAACCACAGAAGGAATAGATGAATCTGTCTTCCATTGTCTCATTACTCCAGGTCTAGTGCCCTCCCCCAACCACCGCCCTTGGATCCTGAGACACACAGCACTGAGCAAGTCAGACAAGCTCCAGAGAGTCCATCTGTAACATGGGCATTACCGTTGCTTTACAATGGACAAGGGTAAAGTGGTTTTACTAAATTTTCACAACCCTAAAACAAAGTGAATGCAATTAATTCAAGGTGACACTTACTGTCCACAAAATCCTACTTCTTCTAGGAGAGTGTTTTTTTCAACATTCTATGCAGGTTAGAATCACCTGGGGAGCTATTTTTAGAAATACACAGAGGTTATGATTTAACTGGTCTGAAGTGGGATGGTCCTAATGACCTGGCACAACTAAAAACCACCAGTCTAAGTGGATAAGTAGGAGCCTCCAGTTTCATAAAGACCCAGTGAAGGCTCCTAGCATTTCAGCAATGACCTTTGTAGCTAACAGTTTCCAAATAAAGAACAATAGAGTAAATGAAGAAATACAGCCCAATTAACACTGACAATCAATGAGGTTAGAAAGATCTATCCTATTGTTAATTCTTAATCACGACTGTCATTGTACAATTTTTTTTTTCAAGTGAAAATGCTCTGTCAATAGTAACTCCTATTGTCTTTGCTTGGTAACTTCAATTCCCTTTGGGAGTTTACCTTTTCACAACTGAATTTCATAAGAGTGAAACTCCTTGAGTTATCCCTCTGCCTGAAGACCCGCTTTGATGTGTTTAAGACAGAGGGAAATCCTTTTAAACAAATTTCAAAGCTATGCCAAAAGCAGTTTAAATGGTAGAAAAATATTGTCATAAAATTGCTAAAGTCAGTAATGTTTTAAAATCTCACAGTGCGCATTGAACAGTTGAAAGTACTGTTCAGTTTGTGTTTTGTGATGCTTTGAACCTATTGGTTTTTCATCTTAATTCCCCTGGGAGGGCTGTGCTGTTGTTTTTGCCATTTTTACACCCAGTCCCTGAGTTCTTTGCTAATATATAAAGTTTGGTTGCCCACACACACTCAGATCTCTATGTTCACCCACTCACACACAAACCCACTAGGCTGTCCACTCATGACACAGATGCCATTGGCAGTTATTTCACCCTCCCCTGGTGGTGGGGAAGGATTGGTATGGAGTCATTCACACTGAGCCATCTTATCCTTCTTAGAACTGTGGAAATAACCAACCACATGAGGAAAGCAAAGGATATTTATTCTGAACTTGCCATAGCAAGCGAGTTAGCCATCATCATTTGCGTTGTGGTAGATTCAAATTCAGGAATAGGAGTGGGGATGGTTGATAGTGCAAAGAAGGGAAGGTTTCCGGTGTGCCCTGAATGGAGGCTGCTGGTCCAAGGGAAGCTGTAGGTAGGCTAACTAGAAGTGCTCTGTGATTGGTTAGGGGTGCATATTTGACTTTCTTTGGTTGATCCTAAGTTGCACAGAGGAGCAAAAATTAGGGAGGCTGTCCGTTATTAATCAGGCCCTGGGCATTTGGGGCCAATTGCTGCAGAAATTACTGCTTAGTTTCCTGGACTGTTTACTGCAGATAAGGGGTTGGTTTCCTGGGCAAGTTGTTGTAGGTTGCAGGTCAAAATTTATTTTAATATATGTTCTGGCCATTGTTCATTTTTATATTCAGTCTCTCCGAACCAAGGGTTATGGAGCTATTCCATCCTCTGCTTCCCAGCCTGTCCCACATCCTGACTGCAGTGATGAGCCACAAAAAGACTGATAATTTTACTCGTTAGTGTAACTTATTATTTTCTTTTTTTTTTCAAATTTTTTTATTGATTACGGTATTACATATGTGTCCATATCTCCACATTGCCCCCCCATCCCACTCCCATACATGCCCTCACCACCCTGTGTCTTTCGTCCATTGGTTATGCTTATATGCATGCATACAAGTCCTTCGGTTGATCTCTTACCCTCCCCCGCCCCCCGCCAGCCTTCCCGCTGTAATTTGACAGTTTGTTTGATGCTTCTCTGCCTCTGTATCTATCTTTTTGTTCATCAGGTTATAGTGTTCTTTATTATCCATAAGTGAGTGAGATCATGTGGTATTTTTCTTTCACTGACTGGCTTATTTCACTTAGCACAATGCTCTCCAGGTCCATCCATGCTGTTGTGAATGGTAAGAGTTCTTTGTGTTTTACAGCAGCGTAGTAAAAAACAGGAGTGAAACTCCTTGAGTTATCCCTCTTCCTGAAGACCCGCTTTGATGTGTTTAAGACAGAGGGAAATCCTTTTAAACAAATTTCAAAGCTATGCCAAATTTCACAACTATTCCATTGTGTAGATGTACCATAGTTTTCTAATCCACTCATCTGCTGATGGGCACTTTAGGCTGTTTCTAAATCTTAGCTATTGTAAATTGTGCTGCTATGAACATAGGGGCGCATATATTCTTTCTGATTGGTGTTTCTAGTTTCTTATTTTTATATTGCAGAATAACTAGGGAAAGGTCTGGAAGCATCCTCTCATGTACATTTTTATTATGATATTATATTTCTGGGTAAGCCTAGGCTTTGGGTTAAAGATAAAGAAGAGCCTGAAAGTAGTTGCTGTCCTCAGACAGGCCTTTCTTTACTTGCTTTGCGCAGTACACTGTGGGAGCTTAACACGTGTTTAATAATAACTTAGAAATAAGAAGAAAGTAGCTATGGAAAAATCAAGATGCCTGAGCAGTAAATTCCTGATTTCTCTGAATGCAAATCAGACAGTACTCTGGCAGCAATTCCTCAAGAGCTCTTAATGGCCCCACTCTGCATTCTCTACACCCCCCGCTCCCACCTTCGGCTTCTTGAAGCAGCATTAATCAGATGGTGATGAGACCTGGACAACACTCAGCTCTGGCTACATCAGGAAGAATAGCTCATCCCCTATGACTTGATTACCTTCCAGTTCAACTCAAAAGTTGTAGCTGACAAGGACACAGGCCAACAAAATTTTGAAATGTAAATCTCTGCCCAATTTCCTTTGTCTTCAGAATGTCTGAATGTTATAACAAATATTGCACTAGTCAATTAGTTTCAGACACATATTAGTGTTTATTATGCTGAGATTTAGATTTAAATTATACTTATGTTCAATTAAGCTGATGAATGATAACCACCAACAGTACTAAACTTGGGGCTAAACACTTTTAAATACATTCTTTGGAGTAAGTCACACCATCATGGTTACAAACATTACCCATTTCACAGATGAAAAGATTGTGAGGCAGGCCCAAGGGGACAGCAAACAAATTACACAACTTTTATTCCGTATTCCAGAAATCCTTATTCCCAGTTACTCATATTGTACTAGTCAGGGTTCTCCAGAGAAACAGAACCGTCAGGGTCCTGGGAAAGCTGGTAGAGTCATTCAATATGGGTCCAAAGACCCATGAACCAGGAGCACTGATGTCAGAGGCAGGAGAGGATGAATGTCCAGGCTCAGAGAGCCAATTCGCCCTTCCCCTGATTTTTGGGTTTCTCCAGTCTCTCCAAGGAGTGGATGATGCCTATTCATATGGAGAAAGCGATCTGTACTCAGTCTACCAATCAAATGCTGAATATCTTCTAGAAATATCCTCACGGACACACCCACATATCATGTTTTACTAGCTATCTGATGTCCTACAGCCCAGTCAAGTTGAACCATTAAATGAACCATCACTCATGTCCTATGAAGGCAGATAAAGATACTCATAGGCTATTTCTGTTTTTCTACTTGGCCTAGAATATCCAAAGGCACATGCAGTACAGAGTTACAGAGACAGCTGTAAACCAGGCAGGGTTTGTATACTCAGCCTCCCTTTCCCATGTTATCTAGCAAACCATCCTTACCCCTCCCCCACAGATGGTAACACAAATTGCATCATGATAATACAAGCACGTACAATAAATTCCTTCTACATAAGCTCACAGATCACATCCTGCCTCAGGGAGCAAAGTCACAGTGTGTTTATCAATGTGCTGTCCAAAGAGTCCCTTAGGATTCAGGAGTGCCACATGGTCCACCGTCACTTCAACTTTAAGGTTAATTTAAAATCACTTTTTGCTCTTGTTATTTTCACGTCTCCTCTGGCCATCTTATCAGTGTGATGTTTATATATGTTTATGATGTGATCAGCATGAGATTATCAACTAGGGAATTTTTATTTTCTTAGCAGCTGACAGAAGCATTTATCATAAGGAGGAGAGACTCACCAATGCTCAGAAATTTATTTAAAACCCCTGGTGGAGTAGAAGCTAAAACCTCAGAGGGCCTCAATGTAAGGATCTGACTTGACAGAAGCAAGGAAGGGAAACTGTTGGTTGCAGTGAAGAGGAAAGAGTTAGAAAAAGTCAGTAAAAGAGAAATGCCACAGTTGTTTATAACTCCTTATAATTTTCCTCTCACATTTTAAGACTAATAAAATTCTTGTGGAAATTGATGAAAGGGTTATACTTCTGGTATAGGTCCATAAGGGCAAAAACCAAGATAGTGGGTGAGACCTAGTTCTATTAACTATATCTTTTGCGGGGGGGGGGGGGGGGGGGGGCGCTTTGTGTGTCTGTGTGTGTTCTAATGCTCTGAGATCTGGAGTCTTCCTGACCCTCCCAGAGTGAGCCAATTCCTAGAGATAGTAAGAGCAAGCTTTTCAAACGCAAACCAACCAACCTAGAGCCCACACCCCCAGCCACCTCGTTTTCTGAACTCTCACACTGCACCACTATCCACCCGTTCTAATCACCCCGAGCTAGTTACCAGCCAGCTAGGGACAGCTCCTACACCCCAGAACCTCCGGAAATTGTTCAAGCTAGCCGATTCTAAGTGCTGACCTGGCCTCACCTGTTCCTTCCTGCAGAAACCACAATAAAGGCCTCACGACTGACTCTTGTGCTTCCCGTGGGCCCCTCACCCCATGGCTGGGCGTGCTCGTCCTCCTGAGAATCAAAACTATTGTTCAATGGCAATCATCTTCTGATCTGTTGACCTTACTGTAACTCAACATTTCTATTAATACTCTATATTTTAAAACAGTAATTGAAAAGTTCAGAGGAAACCACCAGAAAGAAATGTCAGAAGTCACTGACATGGTGAGAAGGGCTGTGAATTCTCAGTCACTATGGCTGGCTGGGGTTGAGCCCAATTTGCTTTTGTGTCTGGCGGGGCAGGAAGGCCCACCCTTGCTTCAGGGTGATAATTCTTTACCTCAGCATTACACTCCTCCCTTCTCCTCTTACCATAAATGAGCCCCTAACAATTCTTTCATGACACCAGGGATGCTATGTGTAGGTGAGAATCATATTGTAGGGAGAGGCTTTCACATGCATATTTTCAGCTCTGAGCCAAAGCAAGATCTGTAATCCTATATACCTGGTCAAGTTTGATCTTAACTAAGTGGTAGATAAAGAATAAAACATTTCTCCCATAGGGAATTTTGTCTTTTAGGTAGTAAGAACTCACTGTATAAAATAAACTTCACACATGAGAAGAAGAGGAGAAACGTGGAAAAAATAGTGCCAAAACATTCATCCTTTCATGAGCCCTCTTGACATCTAGTTAAATGTTTAGGTTGTTAGAAATTCTCTTTATGGGCATCCCAAAGCTTTAAAAATATACAAATTAAGCTTAAAGTGTATGTGTATGATTCATCCAGAGTCTTAAAATCACAGGGAAATATGCATAACTTAGAATACAGGTGCATATGATAGAAATTATTTTCAATTTTCATTTAAAAATGTATTTAAATTTAGAATAACTACCATTATGCAGAATCAGTTCTTATTTCTGATCCACTACAAAATAAAAATAAGCAATTCAAATATAAATTTTGGCCTATCAAAGCCAGAGCTAGCAGCCACTGGGACTGCATGTAAGCGACACTCATTAACACAAGCACATGCACATGCACACCCGCAAGTTTTTTTCTAATTTTAAAAGTGTGAGCAGATGCTTTGTGACCAAGAAAATAAGCATGTATGAAAATAGTTTTGTGAAGAACTAAAAATAATTGTAACTATATTTAAGAATATATTTATAGATAGATATGTATTTTTATTGTTCTTTATTAAAATCAGTCTTTAATGATAAGCCATTTTAATGAATAAAAATACTCTGGGTAATTATTAAGCTAAAGTTTTCTGGGACCAGATTTGCATGCCCACCATCTATGCAATTTAAGTAGTAAAAATCAAAGACTTTATAAGTAGATGACCTAATTTTCAACAAAAGCCTCAATACAGACCAATTAAAGGTGTAAAAGTGAGTCCAGAACTCTGGATTTCCTCTTTGTATTGTCAGTTCTGACATCATATGTCATGTTTTAGGTGCTAATAGACATTTGTAATAAATAGATGAAGCAGAATTTGGAATGGCCATTAAATGCTGAAGATCCTCCAGAGGTAAGCGCTGGACCAATTAACCAATAAATTTCTCTATGTGATATATGAGAGAAGATGGTTTTGCACAACAATCCACCCTCATAACATTCTTGTTGGCTTCTGTCCCTTGAAAGACATAGGAAATGATATGGCAAAATATTATACATTTCCAAGTACCATGTTTTAAACTCTCTTAAAACACCTTTTTTTTTTTTCTTTAAAGACTTAGTCTTATACATGAGAATCTATGGTGGTAAATAAAGCTAAGGCTTCTTAAATAAAACAGAGAATTATTTCAAAGAAATGTGGGACAAAGTGTCATTAGTGGGAAACGTGATTAGACTACAAATTTAAAACATATGACTGAACGTAAAACAGGAAGTCAAGGTCTACATCTTAATAAGGATGCAGTTACTAAAGATTCTGGCCCCCTGCCAACCATGAGGAACAGGAAAAGATTATCTTCTAGCCACATTCCACCTGGGGTCATGGCATTTCCCCTGCCTGAATTCCATTTGCCACTACAGCTGTACATGCCTGTCTTCTTCCTGTTTAAAAGGCCACAGTTAGGGCTTCTGGCCCTCTCCCAGCAGGTAAGCGGATTTCAAGTGTAGGGAAGGAACTAAACCTCTTCCTCTACCCTCAAGTTCAGTGGCTGGGGCCTGCGAATTAAACTGACAAATGGGATACTGTATATCTCACCTTTGCCAAATTATCAAGACACTTATTTAAGAATGAACTGTAACTAATCTTGCTAATTTTCGTGTCAAGAAGTAAAGTTTTTGGTAATTCTCCTATTGGCTGACCTCTGCTGAAAGAAGATGGACAAACCATTAAGCTTGGAGTTAAATCTAGCAGAGACCAATTCAGCAGGCAGAACCCAGAAAAGAGGACCAAACAGGCCTGATGTATGAGTCACAAGTGCTTATAACTCCTCAGCTTCCCACAGAAAGGCCGCAGCAAGCTTGCTGCTTACAGACCATTACAGATATCACAACCCCTCTGGCTCTGGGGAGAGAACATCAGTAACGGAATGAGTCAGACTCCGCCTGGATCGGTGAATTTTCTGGTTTTCGCAACCCCATTTTCTCAATAACTGGAGTGCCAAACACTTTTTCTCATTTTGTTAATGAAAATCATGATGCTTCCAGCTCACTAACATTGAACAGAAAATAGTTCATTGTTTTCTTGGGGGGAAAAAAAGTGGCTATTAGAATTACCCAGCACAAAGGGAAGAGATGTGTAAGAAAAGGCCAGGCTTCAAAGCTGTGGACCCAAGTTCAGGCACGAAGTGTGCCTTAAGCAGAAAGCCAGGCAAGCATCTTGCACAAAAATATAATAAATTGGGGTTTTCCGCTGCCTAATAAAAGTGATGGATTTAGTGCTTCTTAACATCAGAAGCTGGATGCCTGTGACAACCCTAAAGCCACACAGGACAGTAGGTATCACTCCCGTAAAAGGAAGCGCTTTCACTTGGGCGAGCCCAGTGGAAACTGGTCCTAGGGGAAGAACTGTAGACGCAGGGAGGGACTGTTCCAACCATTGAGCTGTTGTAACTATGGAATTCTCCCGGGAGGGATTTTTGCTACCCACACAGGGTAGGAGTGCCCCTCCCTCAGGACCTCCCGAGTCCTGTCCAGGTGAAGGAATTTTGACATATACTTTTTGCCTTTAATGATGTCCCTAGTCATTCTACCCCTTCAAAACTTCTTTGCTTAGCAAAACAGAAGGAGTTTGGAATTTGGGTCTTCTGTTTAAATCTCAGCTCTGCTGTTTAGTAGCTGTGTGGGTGAATTGTTTAATCTTGCTGAGTCTTTTCTTATCTCTAAAATGGGGGTGATCACTCCTACCTTTGGAGGACTTTACATGTTCCATGCATGAACAAACTCTCATTCTCTTCTCTCTTCCAGTCCTAGCCTAGTTCCATGCCTGAATATTCCAGTTTCAGCTGGACATTTTCACCCAACCTGCTGACAGCCATTCACACTTCAAATCAAACTTATCAACCTTCTATCAAAACTAGCAACTCATCCTAATTCTCTATTCTGTTAGCTTTTCAACAGGTCTGGGTTCAAAATCTAGAAATCATTTTGCACTGCCCCAGTCTCTCCCAAGGTGCAGCGTACCCCCACCCCCCCACACCCCCAGCTCTCTCTAGTCTTTTCCAGATTCTCTGTACTGACCTGACTTATCCTCTCCTGAAACCTTGCCTGGACTTTGCCAGGATCCAGACTCTGGTCACCATAGTCCAGCACCTCACTGCATCCGCTTTCACTCACTCAGAGTAGGTCTCCAATAAAAACTCTTCAGTGGTAAGAACAGTGCAGCAGCTGACAAAGCAGTCTGTGCATCCCAATGACATATTTACTCTTTAAAACCTGGGTCTGTACACAAAAACAAATTCTGGAAAGAATACTACAAATCATACGTGGTAAGATTTAACGAAGATGTCTGTATTCTTTTTTATGCTTTTTCTATATTATTTGGTTTAATATGACATGAATGCATTATTTTTAGAAGCACTAAAAGAAACTTATTTTGTAAATCCAAATTATCACCCTAAGACATATTCTATGACTTGTTTGTTTCAAGGTCTTTAATGCTTTGGCTCCAGTCCTGTCTCTTACTGCTTTCCTTCACATTTCCCCGTAGGCTCTTCATCTCTATCGCCATGTGGAGCTGAGATGGCCATCCATCCCCGTGTCTCTTGGGCAAGCTTCCTCAGATCCCACAAAGCCATTCTAACTTTATTCTGTCGTGTGCCCTCTATAATATTTTAATGAACTCCCAATTAAGAACTCAGTTTATTTTCATTTTAAGCACTCATGAGAAAATATAGCCACAAGCATCTGCTCTCTGACTTCTATTAAGAGTCTGAATAAGAAAAGTATTACCATTCCCTGTCATCACATCCATTAGGAACCAAGGTGTGACCAGGTTTCTGTGAACAGCCCCTGTATGAACTCATAACAGCCTTGAAGCAGGACATTGGCAGGTCAGTTCCAGAATACATCAATAACAAGTGGATATTTTACCAAATATGTAGTGAAAAGGTGGGAAAGAAGACTCACATGGTAGCAACAACCTCCCAAATCCCACTGTGATGGCCATTATCTCTAGTCTTCTTTCCCTAAAAGCCTCCCCTCTGGAGATACCCATCCAGCTTTCATCTGTTGCCCTCGAATGCCTTTAAAGAGCCTCTTTATTTTCCTAAGAGTTAAATTCAGTTCATACTCACTTTGCTTGCTGTACTCCGTACATTTTTTTTAAAAAAAACAAAAAACAAAATTGGTGCATAACCCTGCACATCTCTGGTCTCAGGTCCTCACCCAAAAGAGAGAATTATCACAGTTTCCATCAAACTAGAGGCAGATTATACTGCTGATAAAATATGGTTTCTCTACATTAGAAGTCATGCTTCAAAGACCAATTTCAATGCCACATCCTTCAGGAAGCCTACCTTGATTCATCCAAATGGAGAGAATTATCCCTCATCCAATTCCCTGTGTAGTGAGTTGAATAATGTACTCTGTAATATTATATTCAGAACTTTTCCATATAAGCTACATTGAGGCCTAGAGACACCTTTACCTGATTTAGCACCTCCCTTAATATTACTTTTAGTGTTCTACTATTGTCATGAAAATTCTTCAAAAATAACATAAGAAACTTCTAGACTAAGTTACACAGAAGGAGGTCATGGCCCTAAGATTCCCCCTGCCCCCCCTCCCCCGCACCTCCCCCCCCCCACACACACACACACTCAATTCTTTAAATGTTATCTACTAGATTTTAAAAAGACAAAATCAATTTTATTTAAAATGCTATCCTTATT
Organism: Cnephaeus nilssonii; assembly: GCF_951640355.1. Classification (NCBI taxonomy): domain Eukaryota; kingdom Metazoa; phylum Chordata; class Mammalia; order Chiroptera; family Vespertilionidae; genus Cnephaeus; species Cnephaeus nilssonii. The sequence continues at coordinate 30,622,606 of NC_137080.1, forward strand.
TTTTGTTTAAAATTTGCAAGCCTGTTTGTCATTGCAAAATAGTATAAAGCAAAATGACAATATTCTGGAGAATTAGAATCCTAAAATTTTTTTTTTTATAATTTAAGGAAAGTATTTTATCTGCAGTGGTATAACTCCATGTCAGAATTTCACTTACATACAGACTCAAGTAATTGGAATAGAGGATTCATGAGCAGAACTGAGCTAAGAGCTCAAGCAGGGGAATATTTTATTCTTCAAATTCATTGACAATAAATTGTCAACTTCTTGGTTCCTTGCCAAAAAAATAAAAATCCTAACACTGTAAACACTGATATTACAAAATATTCCCAAGGAACAGATGATAGAAATCTATCCATTATGGTAACAGATCCAAATGTAGGGAAATTGCACCTGGATAAGTTGCTCCAGGTGGTGCCTCATCATGAGCAGCCTGCCCTTCCTAGCAGAGATATATGAGGACAGGGTCCTCCAGCCCAGAGAGAGAGTGTGTGTGTGTGGGATAACAGTGTCAGGAAGCTTTACAAAACCCAGGCAAATGCCCTTACTTTTCTCTGCTCCTATCTCATGTACCGAGCACATTAATATTCTTCTTCACTTGCCCTGACATGACCTATAACATACAGGTACAAACTTTTAGGAGTCAAAATGAACAGAGGAGCCTTCTAACCAGAATGAATGTGAATTCCCCTTTATTCACACATTATAGAGTCCAATACAACAGAAAGCTCTCTTCCGATTTATCTGCCAGTATCCCAGTCTGCTCCTCTAAACTAACCTTTCCCAACAGCAAGCCTAGCTACTTCTCAACATCACTAAAATCTAGTCTTGTATCGCTTAACTCAGAGCAGGGGACAAAATGGCACTGGTGCTGCCCACCCTCAATCCTTTGCCCAGGGTGGGATCATAACACTCTCTGTTGAAGGGCCCAATTGTAATCTCACAGTCTCCTCAAGTGCTCTAACAGCCACCACCAATCAATAAAGCTTCCATTTGACATCAAACCTACCGGCCTTTCACAGCTTAAAGGCTGCTGACTTTATCCTATGTGAAAAACGATCTGATTGCTACTTCTTTCTTCAGCTGTTACAGAAAGAAATACAATTTCCTTTTTGTCCTGAATATACTCCTTCACCCCTGGTTGCTGGCAAAAGATAAAAATTACATTAAGTAACAAAAATTTTGGTTTTAAAAGTTCACACTGGCTTAGGTACACACAACCTGACTTTTAAGTCCACACAATCTATATTTTCTTATAAATAATTTACAAGAATTACGTGTTTGCCACATACAGTAATGTCTCATATTTGTATAGTGCTTTACAGTTATCAAAGCACATTATCAAAAATCTTTTGTGATAAATTCAAAAATAAATATTTATTGAATAACTCCATGTAACAGGCACTGTGCTGGATGCTGGGGATACAAAAGTTCTTCCCTCTTGAGCCTATAGCGTCGTAGGGGAAACAAACACATGAACAAATAATGAGAGCACAGGGTGACACTTTCTATAATGAAAAATATGGGATTAGAATGACATAGTTATTAAAAATACGAACTTTGCAAACAGAAATACCAGAGTTCCTGTCCTTGCTCTATAATTTATCAGCTCTCTGACTAAGATCCTCTATTAGTTAGGGTTCTCCAGAGAAACAGAACCAATAGAAGATAGATGAGGATGATAGATAGATAGATAGATAGATAGATAGATAGATGATAGATAGATAGATAGATAGATAGATAGATAGATAGATAGATAAAATTCATTACTCTTTGAGGGACTTTTCTCTTAAGTCCTGCAATTGATTGGATGAAGCCCATCCACACTATGGTATAATATGCTTTACACAAAGTCTAATAGTTTATATAGTAATCACATCAACTTAGCACTGCAGCCTCGTTCAGTTGACACATGAAATTAAACATCACAGGCCCATTTCTTCATCAGTAAAATAACAATAATAAAAAATAATACTGGCATTGCCCTCGGCGTCCGGGATCTGTCTCTGTGTCAGCAGTGTTTGCAGGGAACACACCCAAGGACGCCCCTCCTTCCAGCCTCCCGCCCCCCTCCTGCGTCTCATCCAGTCACCACTTCAGAACCACCTCTGGGACCAGCCAACACACCGGCTGTTTTCCTACCTTCACTCCTAATTGCCGAACAGCTAGGAGCTCCCAAATTCGTCAGAATTATTCCACCGAGGTGGAAGCTGCGGTCACCCGCCTGGCCAGCCTGTACCTGCGGGCCCAACACCTACCTCTCTCCAGGCTCCTGTTTCCACCGAGACGATGTGGCTTTCGAGGCCGTGGGCCACTTCTTCCCTGAGTTGGCGAAGAAGCCGAGGGCACTGAGCATCTCTTAAGATGCAAAACCAGCGCAGTGGCCACGTTCTCTTCCAGGACGTGCTGAAGCCTCCCAAGAGGAGTGTCCATGGCCTGAGTTCTACCCTCATCTCAGCAGCTTCCTGGAGAACCACTTGCGGGGTGAGGAGGTGAAACTGATCAAGAAGATGGGCGACACCTGACTCACCTCCGCAGGCTGCCGGCCCCCAGGCTGGGCTGGGCGAGTATCTATTGAAAGGCTCACCCTCAAGCAGGATGAGGAGCCTTTGGAGCCCAGAGGCCTCTGAGGGGCCTGTCTGCATCCCCCTGGTGTCTGGCTTTACCTGAGCCTCTTCCTGAAACTACTAGCCATTCTTTTAACCACCCTGGACCAGATGAAACAATAAAACTTTTTGCAGCAAAATAATAAAATAATAATAATAATAATAATAATAATAATAATACCTGCTTCATAGGACCCCTGTGAGGATGTAATAATAATAATAATACTCATAGGACCCCTGTGAGGTTGTACCGAGGTCTGTTGTGCCTGGCACAGCATCTGGAAGAAGGCCTGCAACCTAGGAATTGCCATGATAGTATCACCCGGGTTAGCTCATCTCTGCTTCTCTCCCTGTAAACTACCAGCCACAGGACACAGGTCCCCATGGAGCCCTACCTTTCCTCCCCTCCAGCTTTGCACACGTGGCTTCCTCTGCCTGGAACACTCAAACATGTCTCTGTGCATGAACTAGCTAACTCCAAATGTAGGGTGGCCCATAAAATAAGCTAAACCAGGAAAAATCAGAAATATTTGACATACAAAAATCAGCAATTCCATATAGTTCAGCTTAATATAAACTAAGCTACTGTATATACTGTATCAGTATAGTTTAAAAAGAAACCCATGCTATCATCCAAAAACAACTGAAAGTAAAATTAAATTTTTGATCCAAATATGAAGTCTATACGTTTCCTTTTCTTTCCCTCTCTCTCAACAGACACACACACATGCGCACTCACATACACACCCACACAGATAAATAGTAGTATTGTGCATGTGTGTGTGTGTGTGTATTTCTATGTAGACAATATATGGATAGGTATATGTATTTCTATATCACATGGGATGCCAGGCCAGTACCTCAGTCTGCTCCTCTAAACTAATCTTGGTTTAGTTCTCTCATCTTGTTGGTTTCTTATCAACTTCTGAATTTATTCTTTTGTCTTCCCATAAGTAGTTCCTTGACCTTTCTGGTGTAAACAACTTAAACTTGTGCTAACCTAACAACTGCACAGTCTAGCAAAGCCAGAGGCTCTGTAATGGAAAAAAATTAATTAGTTTACACATTGACCTTTTAGTTTTTGCAGTCATAGCAGTTCACCCACATTATCATCTATTTCCAAATTTCAGTATTTTTTTCATCTGCTTGTACTTGGTGTTCTACAATTAAAATCATTGTATTAAAAATTTTTTTTTACTTAAATTTTTACAAATTAAGTTTGTGCCCCAAGGCTATATTTTTAACAAACAATGCTTGCTGTGAATAGAACATGTAAAAGCCTGCCAAGATTCCCCAGGCCTCAAAGGGTGCACTTACTTGTGGAGATAGCTTTCTGACAAATTAAAGAACACTCTCTTCCAATTTCTCTGCTCAGATGTGGGAGGGGGTTGACTACTACTGATGTATTTTCATTTTTCCTCATTTCCTGTGCAAAGCCAGAAGTTTCAAATTTGTTTCTGATGGGCAGAGATGTAAAATTTACTTGACCCTGACATGATAGAATTTTCTGAGCTCAGAAGATGAATAGCAACTCCATATCTTCCTGCTGGCCTCCCCATGGCGTTGAGGTTAATAAGGGAGCATTTAGAAGGCAGAAAGTATTTAGAGCTCTGGGACATGTGGTACCTAGACGAGAAGGAGAAGTTCTTAAAAATACAAGGTAAGATGTGACTGGAGGAGAGAGGTCCCAGTTGCTAGTGAAAGTGGCATTCTTGCGATATCCCAAGAAAAAGAATTTTCTGAGTCTCGCATGGGAGAATGAGTGATTTTTATTGGTGTGGAATTACATCCCCGAGTTTCCAAGGTTTCATTCCCCCCAGTCCCGCCAAGGAAGAAGTCCTGTTTTGCCTTTTAAAGGGCTAAAATCAGAGCCAGTGTTCAGAATTTCCTTCCCATGTCTGCACAGTCAAATCCAGCATCATCAGGCTAGCTTAATTTATGTTTCCCCACTGCAGTCCATCAGTCCATTGCAGGTGGGATCCACAGGTCCACATGGCTGTGGAGAAAACACAGGAGAATGCAAGGAAGCCAAGAGCACAAGAGCAACGAGAGAGAATTCCTTTGTTTAGGGGATTACGTGTCCTCAAATTTTCCTGCCTTACAGTGGCCACACCCATTCTGGCCAATGATCTTTGTTCCAAGATGTGACTGACAGGCAGAACTACCTTCCCCACATCACTACAACTTTACTGGGCATGTATCTATCTTCCCTTTGTTGGATCCCTTTCCCCAGTGCTTTTTAGGGACTAGGCCTGTGGTTCCCCAGGGAGTGCAAAGTTGCAGCTTCCTGGTGAAGCTGCCCAAATGACATGCCTACAATGTCTGGTCTTCCCCTTGTTCCTTTCCTATAATTAATAACTAGCTCATTACAATGGTATCCAGTGCTGGACTGGAAATGAGAGTCAGCCCATTTGGTTACGGGAGAGCAGCCTTTGGCATCGAGCTCTATGAAGGCTTCCTGATAAACCTGAGAAGCAGGCCAACTTGAAGGGGTCAGCTCATTTTATCAAATAGTATTCTCCTTGGAATGGCTGCCACCTGTTGGCTGAAGAAAGCTGACTTTTCCTCTCCTTAAAAATATATGCTAAGTGAAACAAGTCAGACAACAACATTAAGAACCACATGATTTCACTCATATGTGGGATATAAAACTGAGAGCAACAAATGAGCAAACAAGAGAAACAAACAAAAACTCAGACTCAGAAAACAGTATGATGGTCAGGGGTGTAGTAAAGGGTAAAGCAGCTCAAATACATGATGACAGAACAAGATTTGAATTTGAGTGGCGGGCACACAATGCAATATGCAGATGATGCATCATAGAAATGTACACTTGAAACCTCTATAATTTTATTAACCAATGTCACCTCAATAAATTTAATTAAAAAAGAAAAATATATATGCAACCATATCACATAACTGCTTATGTGTCTGATATTCACTCCCTCTGAATATATTTGAAGTGTTTATAATAATTTGTACTTAATTTTTGTGTTTAGAGTAATCACTCAAGAAAGTCTGGAGGTATATATTTGTAAATATTGTACATAGTAATGTAAAAAGGTAAGACAGAAGACCTTTGACTCCTAGCAAATCAGATATGCCTTGGATCTATTCTCTCTCCAGTGACACACTGCATACACATGAAAATAGAAAATAATAGTATAACAAGGTTAACAGCTTATCTGTGCAGATTTCACTACATAATAAAAAATGCACACATATTTTCATAACATTTTTCATATTTTCTAAATATGCAAGCATCATATCATTACATCAGTATTTTACTGAATCTTTAAATTCAGAAATGATGCATTTTTAAACCACTTAGTCCATTTCCTGGCAGGAGTTCCACAGGGCCCCCAATTCACCATCTCTGATGATAAGAAATTCACCAACTCTGACACAGGAGGGTGCCTTTCCCCTGTGAGATTTATCTCCTGGTTTCAGGGAAGAAGGGTGATGTGGGGGGAGGTCAGACTGACCTTTCTGCTTCCACTATTTTCTCAAACTTCTTCAGCTTTAAGATATTCAAAATACCAAGGTGACGTATTTGGGGGTAACATCTCCCAAACTCCATTAGAAACATTGGCTAAACTATAAGCACAACTGCATGGCTGCAGAAAGAAAAAAGATAAAATTTCAAGATGAAAGGATCACCATGCCTTCTGCTTTGCCAAAATTGTGATCCCAAATGTCATTGAAAAAAATAGCCTATAAGGCTACATTATGGAATTCAGATTAAAATGAGATGAAACTTAATGAAGTTCCCACATGATAATGTTGTAGACATGGTAACAGTGTAGAATGAACTGTTTTCTAACAGGATGAGCCTTATGCAGAAGCAAAGTCCTGCTGTTACAGGTTCTAGGCTTCCGGGCCCCCTCACCTGCACCCTGATGTAGAATACATGTGTAACACCAATGAGCTGGTACCTAGAGTTCCATCACTGCAACTCTGCTCTTCTAAAAACAGATATGTCACTGAGGGAAAATATACACGGCCATCATTGTCCAGTATACATGTCTGTGAGCCAGAAGCTACCTGAGGGCATGGATGTTGTCTTCATTTTTATAATCCAGGCGCAGGCCAAATATGTGGTAGAAAGAGTTCATCGATAACTCCTTGTAGAATATGTAAATAAGTAACCCATAGCAATCCTGGTGTAAATTAATTATCATTTCTGACAATCAGCAATCTATCTTGGAGTCAGTTGTGATGGGAATAGAGAGGAGAGGTGGATAGGCAATGCCTAGAGCCTAGGGGCTTATCAAAAAGACCAAAATTTAGTAGCTGCTTGCAGGAAGCCAGTAGACAATAGAGGCAGAGGATTTGAAAAAAAATCAATAAAGCCAGGGTTTATCCCAATTTCCATTTCTTAACTATATGATTTGTGTTACAAAAATATAGAGTTGTGAAACTTAAAAGATGGCATAAACCTATATGCAGCTAATAAATAATGGATAGAGACTGGATTATAAGAATTTTAAATGCTTTATAATAATTATTCCAGTTTTCTTCAATAGCATTAATGTCAATAAAGAAAATTATCACCTACAGGAAAGAGAAAGGTTTTTAAAACAATGGTAGAAGGGAGACAAGGAGAAATTTACTCCTTCATAATGTCTGTGCATGACCCCATTTACAACAACACTTTCACGCTAAAAAAAAGGAATTTGCTCTTTTAACAAGTAAACACCAAATCAATAAAGAACATTCATTAATCTCAACTTCCTGAGAAGCAAATCCCTTCACCACAGTTAATCTGAGACCGATTTACACAATAATTATATTAAGATGACATTAGCCACTCTAGATTTTGTAGTCACATAACCCAAACCCTCCAGATGTACAATTCATAAAGCAAGGAGGATTCTCTAACTTCCTCCCTTATTCTTGTCCACCTGATGCTCAGACACTTATGTGGACTCAGGTACACATAAGGCTACTGCCCGACCTTAAGAGATGCTGACTAAAAGTTAATTTCCCTTCCCTCAAAGACCTGGGCAGATGGGAGTGTTGGCCAGGTTTGGGGAGTGAAAGGCATGGGGTAGTTCTCCCACTGACTGTACTATCAATGCTTACTCAGCTCCACAACCATATTATTTAAAAAACAGCTTTGTCAAAAATTTTAGTTGACTATATGCTTCATTTTTAAATAATCACTTTGAATTTTGTTATATGTAAGCTATAAAGATATAAGCAAATTTCTATATCTTCTGAACATTAATGTTATCCGTGTTTCTAAAATTGATTTTAGTAATACAACTCAGAAAATGTTCACTAAAAATAGTCTGAAGAACACAGGTCATGGGAAGACGATCACTGAACGTGTACTGTTGGTGTGGTTGTTCTTTTCCATGCCAGGTGGATGGGGACAAATACTGTGTGAACTCTGTAAAGAAAGTATTGGTCAAAAAGAATGCATTTTGCCTTTCTATCCACTCGTCTTTTACAAAATTGAACCATTTACTATTTTTTCCGGTTATTAAAAAAATGCATGTGCATTGTGGAAATTTTAGAAAATATTGAAAACTATAAACAATACAATAAAAGTCATCAGGAATCTCACCATCTGGAGATAACCAGGATTAATGTTTATAGGTGTAGATACAGGTATCGATAGATGTATTTACATGCATAGCCATAAAAATATGTGTATGTGTTCTCTAATATACATACAAACAACAAACTTAAGAGTAATATGCTATATTCAATTTTGTCTCCTGCCTTATTTTATTTTGAGCACTTTTGTAGATTTGGTTTTGATGTGGAGATTTTCATTTTACTAACATACAGCACTGCAACAAAGCAGGGGAAATGGCAGCGGAGCCCTGCCCTAGTAAGGACACACAACAGTAGCTTTGATTACAAATGACAGCCAGGAGTCAGGCAAGCCCTAACAACTGACCTGTCTGCTGTGCTCCCACTCCGGGACTCCCATATCTTCTCTCATTTCTATAAGAACTGTTCGGTTACTGAATGCACACAACGACTTCCCTGCATTTGTAAGGGCAATGATGGCCAAGAGACTAATTAAAGTTTCTATTCTAGACAGTGTCCCTAGCTTTTCTATGCACAGAAACCTAGCCGTTATTTACACACAGCAAATTCTACTGGAGTCTGAAATTACACAGTTTCTCCAGGAGCTGGGATGATACTATACAAATACAAAAGAAGGAATATCAGTAATAAATATCATGCTAATTTAATGAGGTAAATAAACCAGTAGAGTAGCAAACTCATTTGTGAGAAATGGCCTTATTTTTCTTTTCTAGATCAGCCCAATTCTGGTCTAGATTAAAAGGGAATTCAACTTGACTCAATGCCAATGTCTCCTCTCCCGAGTTGATGCAGTGTCCAGGTCTGGGAAGGCCACCAGGCACCTACGTGTCCACGTTAGCTATTTTGAGACAGGATTTTCCAGTTCGCATGATCCCTTCACAACCAAGCACTCTGCCACTTTGAAGGTCTGCTTAGGGCTTGACAGTGTTGGGAGAGGCTGAGTTCTGCCACCCACGGTGCCGTCTTCGTTGGCACAGCCCACGGCTCTCCCCTGTGAGTTTGCCCCAACCTGGGGATGTTGCCTTGGAACTGCTGCCCAGTCTCTGTTCTCTGGCGAGCCTCGTAGTTCTCTGACCTGTCTCATTGCAGAGGACACTCTTCACTCTCTAGTTTCCTCTCGGAGACTCCCCTCCTCTCTCCTACCGCTCCAGGGTACTATTATAATCAACTCAATGGAATAACTTTTTTGCAAAATGTAAGAAAAGCTGTTGACTTCAGGATTCTCTAACTTCCTCCCTTGGCCAAATTCCTGAGGGTCTGAGTACTTAGAATGAAATAAAAAGGAGGAAAGTGTAAGGAGTGAATCATGCCAGCAAACATTTCTGCAGTTCAGAACTGGGAGTAATTGCTGAACTTTGAAGTTATTAAGCAGGATTCATGGAAGAAATGGTCCTAAATCTGAGACTTGATGGATGGATGGATCCGTCTCAAACAAGTAGAGAAGAGGCAGGGCTTCCCAAGTAAGTGGAATTTCAATGAGTAAGAAGGTAGAGAGGGACTAGTCATATCCTAGTTAGGAACTGTAAAGACTAGTGAGTTGGGAGCTCATAGAGCAGGGAGAGACGTGTTTGGAGATGCAGTGTACAGTTTGTAGAAGGCATTGAATGCCAAATTACTGCTATTTTTTATTATTTTGAAGACAACAAGAAGCATTAAAGACTTTTTCAAGGAGTATGACATGGGAAATGTGATGCAGTTGAGAATTATGGGCAGAGCCATCTTGAGTGCTAAAGAAGACCTCTCTGAGGAGGTATCTCTTGGGATTGCACCACCGAGGATGAGATCAAACCCACCACACAAAACTGGTTTTATGTGGAGACTGATGAAGTTACACAGGCACTAAGAGTGTATGGGAAGTTTTATTACTCACATAATGGGGCTTTTTGGAGAGAGCAAGGCAGATACCCAAGCCAGTTCAAATGGCTTGAGCAAAGGGAGGAGCATGTGGCTTTGTTAATTCTTGTGGTCAAGGGTGAAGTTTCTGTGCATGGATCGCGGCATGCGTGGTTCGAACTTCTCACTTGCCCCTGTGCCAAGGGAGCCCTCTCACTGGCTTGCCCAGAGGAGCAGAGCTTTAAGCATCATAAATGGAGTCAGACTCTATTACAAGGTAATATTTCTGCTGAGACCAAGGGATGGGAGAGCCACAGAAGAGCTTGAGGAAGAGCACCTCAGATAGAGGGGATGCATGAAAAAGCTCCAAGTTGTGAAAGGCCTTCAGCATTTGCAAAACAGAAAGAGACCAGTCTGCTTAGAACATGGCAAATAAAGGAAGATGAGGTTAGAGAGGCCAAAAGAGGCCGGGCCATGCCGGCCTCACTAAGCCATAGCTGTGAGTGTGAATTCCATAGCAAAAGCAATGAGAAATCATTCAAGGTTCGTAGCATAGGGAAATGAAATCAGCATTTACTGCAAGCTTGACAAAACATATCTGGATATGGTGAAATAGGGGAAAAAACAAATCAATGGAACAACTCTAACATTATTTTATTCATTTAAATATTGTGTGCCCAAATAAACCTAACCCTCTTGCACCAAGGGGTTTGGCCTAAGGTTTAGGACAGGCTTTGAATTCCTGCAAAAATTCCCCCACCCCACCCATCAACATGGTGAGCACAATACTCTATGGGTGCTGAAAATAATTAAGCATGAGTAGAGAAAATCAATTTTAAAATAGGTGATATAGAAAAGTAACAAATGCTGAACCATCCTTTCTTTAATATTGATGAAAGATGTACAGTGAGTTTCAGTACTGCTTCATCTGTGCTTCGCCCCCTCCCCCTTTGTGGCTGCATTCCTTAGCTCCAGTCCACCAAGTGCCCCTTGGAGAAGAATGACTGGAAGTCAAAAGGACATTTCTGAAGCTGGGAGATCATTAGCATGCACCTGCTAGAGGACACCATGTACCACTGCTTCTTTAATAGGAAAGCCTGCCTCAAAGCCCAATCTCTTATTTTTGGCTGATACAGTTAGCCTTTATGGATAGATCTGAAAAAATTGCCCATTTGTTTTCAAAAGCAATCGTTGTTCACAACCACTATTCCTGTAATAAGAATATAATGTAATATTTTCCTGTTCATTTAACTTCCTATTTGGATAAAACATTTGTGACCAGAATGATTTCTTTTAGAACATTCAAAATTATTGCATTGCATATTCCTTATTATCACAACATTGCTTTGCACCTATGACTTAGGCAAGGTGATAGGAAGTAACTGAACATCAGCTTTACAGTCATCCTTCCTACCTGGAAATGGGCAGGCATCGGATATACTAGTAACCATGCCGATGTGTGTCCCCGGGGAATCTTGTAAATTTTGCATTTGATGGCAACTACTCTATTTGAAAAACATACTTGTGTCTTTGACTTAAAAACTTTATTTTTCCTGATTATGTCTCATTTTATATCTTAAATTCATCCTTAATACCATTTCAGAATTTCTATTCTACAAAAATAAAACTAGGTCAGTGCCACTACATTAGCATTAGTTTATGCTCAACTCCCTTCTGTTGTTATGACCAAGAATCTTTTTTAGCTATGTTTCAAAATTGTTACTCATTAAGAAATATCTTAACAAATTGGCATGTCTATGTGACATTTTATATTTTGACTTAGCAAACAAATTGAAGACCTACGGTGTCCCAAGGTAATACTCAGAGCAAGCAGATAATTATGGAATGTGGTTTGGGAGGGGCCAAGAAGTATCCCTCTTCTTGCTGGTCACAGTGCTCTGCATTGCCACCATCTAGCAGTCGGGGGTGAACTGGGGTGTGGTAAGAGGGGTTCCCAAGGCACAAAGTCTAAGAAGCTGCTCAACTGCAGAGTTGTGCTAGCTCCTCCTTAAGTTGTGTAGCCTGGGCAGCTCATTTACCTCACCCTTCTCTGGGCTGTGGCAACCCATTGGGATAAAGCTCAGAAGGACCCGGTTCACATGCAAATACATTCTCTGAATAGTATAACACAGTACGTCATCAGCAATCACCAAATGAACCAGCTTATTAGATTAGAACCAACCCCACCAAAGGGTACTTAGGAAATGGGACACTGAACAGGTAAGTTTTGAGGAACAGAAGGAATTTAAAGGGTTTGAATGAAGCCTCTGGCCCTGCTCAAGGCACATGTATTGGTGAGGGATCACGGTGAACAAGGGGCAGCCTAGGGAAGGAGGAAATCAGCCTGAAAGAAACTCAAGGATCCTGGAGAACTTGTGTGTGTTGTGTGTGTGTGTGTATAACTATGACTAATGATATATATATTACTACTCATCTGTAATATATAAAATAATAACTGATGTTATAGTATTATTCATACATAATAAGTAAAACATAATACATACAAATATACACTTGCATGTATATACACATATGTGTATACACATATACACAGGGTGTGTGTGTGCATGTGTGTGTGTTTGTATGGGCATATGTGTATATATTTGAGGGTTGGAGGTGGGAAGTCTTGTAGTGGACACTGAGGTCAGCAACCCACATCAGAGCCAGGGCTTACACGCATATGGAAGGTGACTGGCTAATCAGTAGCCCTTTACATTTGCCTGGCACTCATTTCTGTTTTTCTGCGGAGGGCAGGCCTGATACCACCACTGCTACTGTAATGTGAGCTGGGGCAGCTTTTGCCTGTCCTCTCTCAGTGGACAGGTCTGCCTTAGGGAGGGCTCCCCAATGAAGCAGCATTAGAATGCCTCATCTGGGCAACTTACAGAAGACTCACGCTCAGCCTCCTTCTCCCGCTGGTCTGGACTTGGATTTCTCTGTTTGTTCTCAAGCTTCCCATCTGCCTCAGCCTCATCTTCCAGCCTCGGCTCTCCAGCACATCTGACTCGTGGACTGTCTCATATATATACTTGGCATCCTCACTGGCCACCCTTCTTAGTGGAATGCCTGTTGTATGATCCCATGGTTTTTTAATTTACCCACTATTTGGCTCTGCCCCCAAAGTGTCACGTTCCTAACATATGGCACTAACAACTGGTGCTCCTGATGATGTGACTGTATATGGCACACTAAATGCAAATGAGAGCTCAGGGCGGGACCCCATGTAGTTGTACCTCCTCTGTGGGCTCAGATGAGGTGGCTATTTATGAGGCAATGGGGAGGAGGTGATTAGACAAGGAAAAAAACCAACATCAACTGAATTTTAGATTCTTGGAAAGCTGTGATCGTAAAACATGCTCCCCAGCCTTCACAGCTCCAAGCCCCTTCCCAAGCAGGGAGGCTGCCCAAGGACATTTGCTCTCTGAGCCCACCAGAAGCCCACGGACCCAGGAGCACTGCTTTTCCTGGAACACAGTTGGCCCTCTGAAATCCTCATACTAACTCCATAACCTGAGGCCATCTTTTCGTAGGTGGCTGAGTTTTACCAAAAATTACCTGCATAATACATCTCCAAATAATGCATTAGTGGAATAATACCAAAGGCTGTGATTAAAAATTGGGAGACTTGAGTGTTAGTCCTAAATCTCAAGTCTCCATGACATTGGGCAAACTCCTGAAAATTGGGGGATTTGAACTAGAAGCTCTAAGCTTCTTCCATCACTGACATTGCATTATATTCTCTTCTGAACTGTTTTGGTTTAAAATAAAAATATTAACCACACCTCTGGATAGTTTCTGGATTGTTGGTGGCCAGTTATCTTATTCAGGTACTAGAGGCTCGGTGCATAAATTCATGCATGGGTGTGGTCCCTCTGTTAGGTCTGATCAAATAATTGAATCGATACCCCTCCCCCAGGAACTGGCTTTTCAGGCCATTTCACTATTGATATTCCCTTTGCTGAGACCACATTTCACTTGCTGCGACTACATTCCATTATCTCCCCTCCGGGCATAAAGAAGTCTCCACCCAGAAAAAGCCCGCCAAAAGTCCTTTAAAAGCTGCTGACTTCCATCACTGGGTGCTAGAGCCATCCAGGCTCAGCCACGTGCTGTGCGGATGATCGAATAAATTTGTAATTCCTAACCATTCTGGTCTCATGTGTTCCTCCTTCTGCAATCTAACACCCTTGGGGTGGCCTGAGGGGATTGGGCCGAAACCCTAACTCCAACAACGCCGGCAGCTCTTACCTGCCAATCCCTCTCATCCCGGCCCCGCAGGTGCCCAATCAGTCCTGATAGGGAGAGACTCGTGTCCCTGCAGCATTGCTCGCCAGACGTGAGCCCTGTGTCTGGTGCCCTCCTGAGGGGAGTGGCCTGCAGGATCGGGACGAAACTGGCTCTCCAACATCCCCCGAGGGGTCCCAGATTTCAAGAGGGCACAGGCCAGGCCGAGGGGCCAGGGAGGGACTATGAGAGGATCCCAGGGTGTTTCTTGCTCAGTCTCTATCAGCCGAACCCCAGCAGCAAGCTAACCTACCAGTCAGAGCATCTGTTCTCTGGTGGTCAGTGCACATCATAGCGAGTGAGTGGTTGAGCAGCCTTAGCATTCATTAGCATATTTTGCTTTGATTGGTTGAACAGTCGACTGGTCACTGGACGACCAGACACTTAGCATATTAGGCTTTTATTATATAGGATATGTTTGCACATGACTTGTTGAGTTTCCTCTGCCTCCTTGTGCAGCTCCCAGCCTGATCTCACCCACATAATGCCCCCAGCACCTGTGCAGGTAAGAGCTGGAGCCTCAACTGTCTGCTGAGTGGTGATCACCTTTCCTAGGCATTAACCAGTGAAGGTGATTGAGGGTGAGCTGCTTTAATGTGGCCAAGGGGAAGAGAGCAAAAACCCATTCCCAACACCCTCAACAGCAAAGAACATTCTAAAGGTCTGGCAGGTCACCTTTCAAAATGCTAGTTAATCTTTTACTTTTCACTGGGGTCAAAAGAAACTACTAAAACTTTTCTCTTTTAAAAGATGAGCTTCTCTGAAGTGTTTTAGTCCAACAGCTTTAGGGTGTTGCCTGGCAACAATCCTAAAGGCAAAAGTAGCCTCAGGCCTGGAGAAATCTTGTATTGGGATTGTGTCTGGTGCCCATGAAAGTCATTCTGGTTTAGTAGTCCTATCAAAGGACAGTGAAAACCCTATAAACCAAGCCCAGAGTCTTTTCTTCTTCAGAAA
Organism: Cnephaeus nilssonii; assembly: GCF_951640355.1. Taxonomy (NCBI): domain Eukaryota; kingdom Metazoa; phylum Chordata; class Mammalia; order Chiroptera; family Vespertilionidae; genus Cnephaeus; species Cnephaeus nilssonii. Next base: position 30,637,848 of record NC_137080.1, read on the forward strand.
TCACAAAGGTGAAACATTCTTGGTACACTTTCCATAAACCCATCGTTTATGAGTTAACGCTGTCGTGCACGGGTGTAGATTTTCATAGACGCCGGCTCAGCCAGTCTCCCAATCCTCAGGGGTGGAGGTGCCGCCGGAAAATCCTGGCAGCTGCATAGCTGCATCTCTTGCACACAAGCTCTTCTTAAACACTGCTGACTCAGACAAAGCTCATCCTCTCATTGGATGGGTCAATATTTTTTTCTTGACCACTATTTTTGAAATGTTCTCTTAGAATACTCCTCATTAAGAACTGAAGTTGTTTCTAGATCACTTTCCAATACTACTCCTCACTCTCCCATATCTTTTACCCTGTTTTAAGTGTGTGTCAATTAACACTAGCTACAGCAACAGACAAGCCCTCAACTTTGAATGACCTAAAACAACAAAGGTTTATTTTTTGGTCAGGTAAAGGCCAAGGCAGGTTGGGGAGCCAGCTCTGTCTGGGAGCTACACTATCTGAAACATGTTGACAACGCAAGTTAAAGGAAATGTGGTGGCAGCAGACTGGCTCGAACCACCTTAGTCTGTAAGTGGCACCGATGGATCCGCTCTTAGCTCACTGCTCTGAACTAGCCACAAGGCCCTGACCTAGCTGCACATGGAATGTTGGGAGCGCTAATCGTGTCTGCCTCATCCTGTTTTTTCCCAAACCAAGAACACTGGGAGGTCGAGGCAGTACCGTGATTTGCTCCATCATACTGATGCCAAATCCTGAAACCAGCTGTGCCAAGGAACAGCTGGTGCTTCTCTGATAGTGCAGGGAGTCAGTGGTCACTCCCGCAGAGTCTGACATCTGGCCTTCCTCTGTCTCTGTGCAGGGCCCGGAACAGGTGACTTCCCCCAGTGCAAGCTGGGTGTTTCCATGGCCTGGCGCATGCTGTCCAGCCATGCACCCTTGGTTTTGATAGAAGCATTTCATACTTGTATCTCCAGACTCAGAAATCAAGAATTTGACAGCATGAAGGATGCCACATAATTAATGTCATTGTATGTTAATTAAGATCATATTAATTAAACTTGTTACTATAGCTCTATAATAAACTTACCTGTTCTGCATTTCAAATATGCCCAAGGGGCTGAGAGTGAGATGACACCTAGGGAATGAACCTAAGGCTTCTCCAACAAGCTGAAACTCTTGTCTGCTTACTCTCCAACGAGAAACTGAGACTCACAAGACCGAGTAACTTATCTGAGTTTACATGACCTGTAAATGGCAAAGCCGGAATAAGAGCCCAGGACCTGTGACTTCGAATCTAGTACAAAGTGCTCTGTGAAGGGCAGGCCAAGAACTAGATTCTAATCTCCTTCATGCTTTCTCTTTTCAAGTGTCAGATACCAACCTGACGCTGCAGGGTGGAGAAAGATAGACGCCAGGCCCTCTCTGATAACAGCTCCTGTGGTGCAAACACCAGGCAAATAACAAGCAGTGGCAAATGCATATTTAAATCTGCAGAAATCAGAGGTAGGACGAGGACAATAAAAGGCCTCTGATGGAATAATTACTTCCCTGTGGGGTGTTCAAGCTGGTGCCCAGACCCGAAATGAGCTGGCACTGGAGGTGTCACCACTGCTGATACAAAGGAACTGAAGGGGGAGGAGGCAGCCACAGGCATGGAGGTTTCAAAACCAAATGATATATGAATTGCTGAAATGCTGTTCAGAGAAATGTACACCCCTTTAAAAGCTTTATAATTTGAGAAAGAAAAGGCCAAATGGCACAGCAGCATAGACTCCGTCCTGCTTCCTGCAAGGTTGGTGTAGTCAACATTTACTTTTGTAATAACAGCCTAGACAGGTATTTAAAAAAAAAAAAAAACCCTCCTTAAGCAGCTGTGAATTTTACAAATGTGTTACTTTTCACTGGTACTAGAATCATTCCACGGTAGCATCTGCATAGTCCATGATGATGTGGGATACAGTTACAGAAGGAACAACTCAGGGGACCTCATAAACCCCCAGCATGCTATGCAGCAAGAGTCAGGCATGAGATTACAGGAAGCTCCTGATGGGACCAGAAAATTCACACAACCTCCGTGGCAATGGCAAATGCATTACAGGGAGCAAGTGGATTGACTTTCACCTATGGCCTGTCCACTGCTCTTGCAATCTAATAGAGCTTCTTGATCATTCTGGAAAGCAAAGCAGTCTCATTCATCCCAATTTGCACATATATATTCAAATGCATCATTTCAAAGCCCCCTTTGTCTTGTTTCTGTCCTTTTATACAGAGTAATAATTATTTACACTTAATGGAGTTTTGCACGTACACAGCCGGATTTTAATAGATTTATTTGAGCTTCATGTGATGCTTGATTGTGATAAACTAGATTGGATGGATAGTATAATCCCCTTATTTTAAAAAATGAGGAAATGCAAGATTCAGAGAAATTAAGTACTATGCCCAGGATCACACAGCTAGCAGTAAATAAAACTAATGTTCTTAGTAAAGGCTGACCTCCTGCTTCCTCTCCAAAGGCTACAAGGCCCAGGTAGTCTCATTGTCCCAGTGTTTCCCAGGAGCCTCATTTTTTAAAATACTCCCAGGAGCACAGATTGTGTCAAGAGCTCCTGATACCCTGAAACAGCCCCAATGGCATCTGAAAATGGGGGTGATAGAAGATACAGACTCTAAGCCCAGAATCCATGAGCACATGGGAGCCATTTGTAAAACATTAAATGTAGATTAATTTTCTTAGGAAAGTGCCTGTGGCTTTCAAAACTTCAAAAATTTACAAACCACTAACTCAAAAGTAATAGGAATACCCTAAAATCGTATTTCACAATCTCTATAAGCCTTCCTTTCTTTCATGAACATAAAAATCTGATGCCCTTCTTTAAAGCTATTTAAAAATCAAAATAAATTAAGAATCACACAAAAAAAATACCATAATGGAGCAAAGGTTTGCTTTGTGTTTTAACTACATACATCATCCCATCCTCCAAAGATTCTAATATACTCCTGCTTTACATCCCCCTCCCCCATTTCTCCCACCCCACACAGCACTTCTCTCCTGGAAGATGGTCTCCCTAGGATGATTAAAACTACTATTCTAGACCTCAGAAACAATGCTAGATAGGGAAGGGAAAGATTGGTGCCTGTTCTGAACTTCCTTCACTCTTCATTGGCCAATTAATGAGTGATCAATTGATTGATTGATTGATTAGTGGGGAAGAAACTAAGGGTCAGATTTGAGGGGCAAAAAATATCCTCATCAAGACACAGCAGTAGTTTACACTAATATATTGGCTCTGACTGCCAGCCAGGCTGAGGGACCCCACCCATGCACGAATTCGTACACAATAATAATCTGCTTCGTGTTAATATTTACTGCTGTGTTGCTGACAATTACCTGAAAGAGAAATTGGGGTGCTTCACTGGGCTGGAAAAAGTTTAGCTAAATCAGAAAGCAGGTCTAATTAAGCAAGCTTATCTATATATACCAGTATAAAGCTCTTGCTGGCACCAATTGCACACCTGTGTTTCCATCTGTCATTGTCTATCAAGAATTTGGTTGACACTTCTATTATAGAGAAAGGGCGAATAGTGATATTAAAATATTTCTTCTAATTAATTTCCTTTCAATGTGCACGAATTCATGCACCAGGCCACTAGTTAACATATAATAGGCTGCATACATGTAAAGTATACAATTTGATAACTTTTTATATATATAAACTCCATGAAACCATCACCACAATCAAATGGTGAATGTATCCATCATCCTCCAAAGTTTCCTCATCCCCCTTTATAAACTCTCCCTCCCACACCTTATCTGTTTTTTTATTTGCATTTTTAAGAGTTTTAGGTAAGTCAATCATACACTATGTGCTTTTTTTTTTTATTGGTCTCATTAGCCAAACATTATTATTTTGAGTTGTTATAAATGTGTATATCAATAGTTCATTTTTTCTATTGTATGGATATCCCACAGTTTATTCATTTACCTGTTGTTGTATACTTGGATAATTTCTGGTTTTGAGCTGTTACAAACAAAGCTTTTATGAATGCATAAAAGTATTTGCATGGCTTTTCTTTCTCTTGGGTAAATATGTGGGAGTGGACCGGCTGTACTATATGATGGGTGCATTTTAACACTGAAGTTAGCAGTGTCTATTTGAAGTGCCTTTCTTGTAAGTAGCATATAATTGGGTCTGACAATCACTGACTTTTAATGGGATATTTAGACCATTTGCATTTATTGTGATTGTTTATATGGTTAAGTTTAAGTCTAGCATCTCATTGTTTTTTCTTTTTTTGTGTTTTTTTGTTTGTTTACTTGTCACATCTGTTTCCTTGTCTCTTTCTTCTGTCTTTTGGGTTAATTAGACTGTATTTTCAATAAAACTTTGTTGATTTATTATCTATAACTTTCTGCATTATTATTTTAGTGGGTGCTTTAGGTTTATAAGTTATATTATACTGCTTTGCATGCTATTCTTTGATTTCTCTCATCTTGGTCTTTAAGCTTTGTACCTTCACATAACTATAAACCCCAGAGTACATTGTTATTTTTTTGTTTAAAGAGTCAATTATATTTATTAAATATTTAAATAAGAAGAAAAGGTTTTTATAAATTTACTCATTTCAATATCCTTTATTCTTCTGGTTAGATCCATATTTCTATCTGGTATCATTATTCTTCTGTCTAAAAGACTACCTTTTATATTTCATGTAGTATAAGCCAGCTATGTGACTATGATATATGTATCTAGAAGTAGTTTTGAGCTTTGTTTTAGCATACAAATAAGTTACTTGGAAACAGTTTGATCCTTTTGGACCTTGTGCAGCCAGTAGAATAAAGCTAATTTTGCCTCACTATCTATGCAGAGCCCTTTTGTGTGCTTAACCAGTTTTCTATAAATTATTAGGTTTTCCAATCTGGTTGGTAGGAAGAGGCACAAATCCCAATCCATGTGAATGCTTGGAATTTTTACATTTATTACTCATTTCCTGGTCTAGTTCTCCCCTCCCCAGTACTCTTTCTGCAAACTCTAGCTGCTTTGATCAACCCAAATCCTAGCTCCATCTCCTCGCTAAGGGAGTGGGCTAGGTTTTCCTAGATTCCCCCAAAAATGGGCAGTCTGGAAACTCTTCTAAGGCAGCCACTGGGCTCAAGTCACTTATTTCTCATCATTTAGGGTTATTGTCCTTCGCTGTCTGATATGTAGTGTCTTAAGAACTATTTGTGCATACATTTTGTCTAGTGGTTTGCTTGTTTAACGTAGACTGGTAAATCTTTTTTCTGCTACACCATCTTCATGATCTTCTTTTTAAATTATATAGTCTTTTTAGCATAGAAATCTTATTCTTTTTATTATTTTTCTGAGCTACACTTTGACACTAAGAATGGGGTCTTGCCCTCGGGAAGTAGAGGGCAGCACATAGGTGTAATACCAGGGTACTGTCAAATACCAAAATATCTCATCAGAACTGTCTATGCTTTGAAATTATATTATTAACTCTCTATGTCATTGAGTCTAAAGCCCAGGCATCTATTATTTTAAGCCACATTAATGTAAAAGAGGACACTGAATGCTACTCTCTTTGAACATAAAGTGATATGGTCAATTATATATGAGGCACACAGTCAAAAAAGCATTCCTTTTTTTAGATCTTTGTGTAACGTGGAGACAACTATGTGCCCCCTAAAATGATCTTGCCTATTTATTTAATAGTAATTTCTAACCATCTTCACAATCCTAACCCAAGCTCCAACCATAAAATTTTAGAAGTTAAGATGATAAGAATAGTTCGATATTTCCCCAACCCAAAGAAATGCTTACTGTTTACTTTACCTAAATAAAACCTTCAAATAAGCTCTGATGGTCCTTACTGTCAATCTTCTAAGAAAGAGTAACCAATAATCAATCTTTATCCCTTGCACTGTGGCTCCCAAACTAACTGCAACGTTACCAAAACGTCTTACTTGTCAAATCCAATGAGTGTTGCTGTGTTGTTGTTATTATTTTCAATTTCCCTTTATATATGACTTCTTTCAAGTATTTGAACCCCTTAAAAACTTGTATCTTCTTGAAACGTTCTCATTGCAATCACTTCTCCTCTGATTCATTCTCATAATGTCTTACCTAGTGTATGACAATAGCCATGTAATTGTAGAAGGCATGCAGTAATTTGTAATAAGTTAGCAGAATATCAAAACAGCCAAACCAGAGATGCCCCTTTTGAAAGAAACATTCTCATCTCAATCTGTTATTCTTATGATTAATGAGAAAAGTAAACCAAACCCATGTTTATTTTGTACTCATTTTATTCAATAAAGAACTGCATTGCACATGGCTCAGAATATATGAATTACTAATAGGCTTCCAAGTGTTATTCCTCATGAGGGAGAGTGATAGTGATTGCCTGGTGTTTACTTTCACATACACACTTTATAATCTACAACAAAGGACAAAATATTGAGAAACAAGTTGCACAAGAGTGAAAAATATCCTCTGCCCAGACTGCTGTGTTTATTCTCCTGCTGTGATCCATTAGTAAACAGCTGTTCCTTGACTTCTGTAGATAAGAATTCTCTCACTACAGCAAGTTGGGGAGAGAAGGGACTCATTTTTTTTCAAACGGGTGAAGCCAGGGCCAGAAGATAATTTATAAGACGTTGCGATGTACCACACACCTTGAGTACTCAATTCATACATTCTAAATGTCATTACCACGCACCATTCTCACTTAATCCAACTCTTAAATAATTCCCAAGAGAAGAAAAAAATAAGAATTTTGATTAAAGAACTTTTTATGAGGTATAAAACAACAAAATATCTAAAATCTTAAAGGAGATGCCATTTTTCTTAAGCAAATCCATCCTATTCTTTAAAATTTAATTTTTCAAGATATTTGAAAATAAAAATGTAATGTTGATGAAATCTCATAAATAAAACTTCCGAATTTAAAAAAATTATACATGCACAAATCAGATAGCATTCTGTTTGGAAGATAAATTACAGATTTAGCTAAACTGAAGTGAATTACACATTCAACTGGGATGCCTTAATAATATGTCTCCACTACCAAATACAGGATATTAGAGCTAGACTTCATTGAGAATACTACTGACATGTTTATCGTATGGGGAAAAATAATCTCACAGTTTAACATTCTTTAGTGTTAGAAAGAACGTAACAAAAGCCATGAGTTCTATAGAAAAGTAAATTGGTTTTACTTTATAAGCCTATTTATGTTTTATTTAACAAGATTAAATAAATCATGCATTTCATGGATTAATTCCTTAGAGAACAGAATTAAAAGGTCCTCATGTGGAACCTGCTTAACTTGGAGGAGAATTGAGCCATTTTTTGAGAAATGTTCTTCAGGAAACTTTATTCCAGTCTTCATTACTAATCCCAAAGTTAATTCAAATTTGAGAAATTGTTAAGGAAACTTTTAAAGTATAAGAGTTTAGGAAATATTATTAATTGGCATTTATTGTTATAAGCTATTTTTCCTTTTTGTATCATAAAGGTAGAGAAACATTCCCATTTTGATGATTTTTAAAAATAATCATCATTATCTATTAATTTCCCAAACTCTTTTTGTCCTTTTATTAGAAGAGAAAGATGCTAAAGGTTAAAAGATGGCTAAATGTAGTCTATGATGCCGAAACCGGTTTGGCTCAGTGGATAGAGCGTCGGCCTGCGGACTCAAGGGTCCCAGGTTCGATTCCGGTCAAGGGCATGTACCTTGGTTGCGGGCACACCCCTGTAGGGGGTGTGCAAGAGGCAGCTGATCAATGTTTCTCTCTCATCGATGTTTCTAACTCTCTATCCCTCTCTGTAATAAATTAATAAAATATATTTTTAAAAAATAATAAAAAATAAATGTAGTCTATGACTTACATCTATAAACTTAAACCTGTGATATCAGAGAGAAAATATAGAAAACCACAGCCAAGAACTATTTACCCAGATAGGTAAAGACCCAGAAAAAAATGTCCTGTGACAAATTGGTCAATTCCATCATGACAGAAACCACACTATTATTTTTTATTATTTTTTTAAATATATTTTTATTGATTTTAGAGAGAAAGGAAGAGGGAGAGAGAGATAGAAACGTCCATGATGAGAGAGAATCATGGATCGGCTGCCTGCTGCAAGTCCCCCACTGGGGATCGAGCCCACAACCCAGGCATGTGCCCTTGACCGGAATCGAACCTGGGACCTTTCAGCTCTCAGGCCAATGCTCTGTCTGCTGAGCTAAACCGGCTAGGGCCACACTATTATTTGAACTGTAAGAAATTATTCATTATTAGAAGGTAGTTAACCACTAAAAGAGATGGAGAACTCTAAGGGGCTAGTGGAAGCAGATGCAAAAGTTATTGCCCCCAAGCTAAGGAGGAGTGGAAAATAAGGGAAATAATAACTAGGAGAGAACCTTCTCCTCAATCAAGGCCAAGATCTAGATCTCTTCAAATGGGAACGTCTACAGCAGGAACACAAAATCTGCTGGCAACAAAGAAACGTGCCAGAGAGAAAGGGGCAGCACTGATCTGTGGAAACAGCCAGGTTTCTGGAGCGTGTGGGCAGTCTGGAGTCAGTTTTCAGAGGCAGCCCACCATTGTGAGAGTGCGGATGGATTACAGCTACTTGGAAGTAGCTGTTGGTGAGGAAAGTATGGTCTAGGGTACAACTGCACAGAGCATTTATGTCCCTTTTCATTTACAAATGTGCTTACCTCCACAAAATAATATGTACTTTATTTACAGAATCCAGTTTTAATGGAGAAATGGAAGCTGAGAATCATTGCTGGGGAGGACATACAGGGTGTCCAGGGGATGGGGAAGGAGAATATCTGAAGGAGCAACAGGACAGAGTGACTTTGTCTGAGGTGTGTTTAATGGGGCTTTGTCTAGGAGCATGGTGCACAGAGTGTGACTGTCATTCTTTCTGGTGCCTCTATAAATCTTAAGTAGGGGCTGCAAAAGTAAGAAAAAGAAAAGGATGATGATAAATGATAAGTGCAATTGGATTTCATGTGAAACTAGTAAAGGGCCCGAGTTTCATGTACTGACTGATATGAGGCCAAAAGAGAATCAGCTTGAATTAATAGAAAACTAATAATATCTGGGTTATGTAAGCAATACATGTAACAATTTTTTAAAAGAAGCAAGACAAGCAAAATAAAACTTGTAAAAAATAACTTCCAGTTTCAGTTCTGATGTGTAAAGAGCTTGGAAATTGTCACTGCCATTCTTAAAAAAAGAAAAGCTGAACAAACTAAAAATCAATGACCTCTCTCAGAGAATTGAAGTACCAGGGCAAACTGGAACACTGAAACACAGAGACAGAAAAATACAGGAAACCACAGCCAAGACCTGTTTACCCAGAACCGATGCTGCAGCAGCCATGCACTGCAGGAACACTTAAACGGTAATTTTGACAAATTTCTGGAGTCTGAATGTGGACTAGAATGCAAATGAGAAACTCCTTGGGGCCACAGTCTTAGGGACACCCTAACACCTTTGTGGGTTTAGGAATCTCAAAGGATTCTCATGGTGAAGAGTTAAGAAAGATCCCCTCATGGTTCTGGTGGAAGGAAGAGAAATCAATGAACTGAATGTTCTCCATAACAAAGGGGAAAGACTTTACTAGAGTCTTATACACCTCTAGCCCTCTTATTCTGTTCTCTATGTAGAGGAGGAAAAACTACAAACACTTGTGAAGTTCATAGCCCAAGGGCAACAGGCCCACTAAAAGACCTCAGATTTGATCGTGAGATTACAGAACACTTCTTCTCACCCACATCTAAATATCACATCAACAGGGCTCCAATATAAGAATCGGTGGATTATGGTCATGTGCCCAATAGTGACATTTCAGTCAACAGTGGACTACATATTAAAATGGTGGTCTCCTATGATTATAATGATGCTGAAAAATCCTGTTGCCTAGTGACACTGTAGCCCTCCTAGCATTGTAGCATAATGCATTATTCACGTGCTGGTGGCAATGCTGGCATAAACAAACCAACTGTGTAAGAAAAGGCCAGACCCAACTATGATGTTGAATTTTACTGCTAGCTCCAGGTGGTTTAAACAATGCAAGACTCCATATTCAATATAAAACATGGAAGTGAACGGTGAGTCTGTGAGTGATGATGTGCAAGCAGTTGAAGAATTTTTGGAAACTCTAGATAAGCTGATGGTGGAGGGAAATTACTTGTCAGAGCAAATATTCAATATGAATGAAACTCCCCTCGTCTGGAAATGGACACCTGAAAAGACTTCATCCAAAGGAGGCCAAGTCAATGTCAGTTGACTTGTTTGGGAACCATGTTGAAAGCTACAAATTGAACCCATCTGTGATGTGGCACAGTAAGAACCCCAAGGTCTTTGAGAACATCAATAAGCACACACTTCCAGTGCCCTACAGGAGCAAAAATATATGAACCAAATAAATATGTTGCTAGGGTCATACCCTGGGTTGTGGAAGGGACATGGAAGTGAGGGGCCCTGAGCTTAAGCTTCAGTAGCTTTATGAGAGATGTGCCTCTGCTCCCGAGTCTTCATTTTTGGAAGGCAGCAGCATGAAGAAGTAGTCTCCTCCTAGAACTTAGTCCAGGAGAGTGACCAGAGACATCCAGTGACATGGATCCAGAAACAGAGTGACAGAAGTCTTTATGCTGGCACCCACACTCCCTGTTGACAGGACTCTCTGTGGTGTCTGCACTTGGCCATGTAGACAAGAGCATCTCTGCAACTGAGGCATCATTTCTGGCTGTGACTCCTCCAAGCCTGTGACATTGTCAAATACCCTTAATGAATTCCTTTTCGGCACAAACAAAGCTATCTAGAAGAGCATCTATTATTTATAAATTAAAAAAAAAAAATTTTGCCTGGCCAGCATGGCTCAGTGGTTGAGCCTGACCCCTGAACCGGGAGGTCGTGGTTCAATTCCCAGTCAGGGCACATGCCTGGGTTGTAGGCTCGATCTCCAGTGTGGGGCATGCAGGAGGCAACCGATCAATGATTCTCTCTCATCCTTGACATTTCTCTCTCTCTCTCCCTCTCCCTCTCTAAAATCAATAAATATATATTTTTTTATTAATTTACTTTTTAATTTGACTGTTAAAGTCAGTAAGGCTGACCCCTTAGACTTGTGGGTTGTCCCAGTGACTGATGAGAAAAAAATTCTTTCTTGAACACCTAGTACAGTCAGGTTCTCTTGTTATGTGCTTTCAAGACCTGCAGTCAAATCACTTTAATTTTTAGTATAATTTTATGTGATTAATTCATTGACATCTGTCCCCCAAAAGACTAAAAAGCCCGAGATCAGGAACTACATCTATTTTAGTTCACCGATACTTATCATCTGGCATTTAGTAGGTGCCAAATTAATGTTAGTTGATGAAAAGTGAAAGCACTTATATTAATAAATTCCTCCCTTTTACATTTTTATCCGGCACCTACCTTTATTACCATATTTAACACATTCTATTTACATTTTCTATTTATACATTTGCCCACCAGATTAGATTATGAGCTCCTAGAAGGTCAACATTATTTCTCAATTACTTAAAAATCCCCAGTACAATTCAATAAATGTTTGTTGAACTGACCTAGGCCCTGAACTGGGAATTAGTATTTCTGCCATGTATCTCAGGTGGCTTACTTAGCTTCTTTGCAATCCAAATTGTTTTTATGTGTAGAGTGAAGAAGTTGTTCTAGAAAAGATCTCTTAGAATCCTTTCCAGTTAAAAAGCTACAAGTTATATGACTCTAAATATAAATACATTGTCATATTTCAAACCATTAACAATATCTATTAAGCAATTTAAATGGGGAAAAAAGGCCTTCAGGGTAAATTTGAGGATGTGGGGATAAATTTTATTAAAATATATAGGATGGAAATTTGTCAATTATTTTATTTTTATCCAACAGAATTATAAATAATAAAATGTTTGACAGAAGTTAAATCGGATAATCATAAAGAATTTATGCTCTTTGGGGGCCATGAAGAAAAATCCCTAAAATGTGTGTATATTTTTTTAAACTTATCATTTTAGGAAATAAAGTAGTTTGTACTTCTTTGGAATTTGAGAAATGTTATTATGCCTGCTGGATAATATTACTGTATACAAAGTTTTGAAAATTTCCTTTAGGAATTTACTATAAGACTGAAAAAATATAATAGACATTTGGGCATATTGGACCATTTAGGATACTCCCTTTTACCAAATTTCACTCCTGGTGAAGAATAAAACATATGCATATTTGAATGATTCAGCATTAGTTTTCACCCTGCTCTTATAAATGTAAATTTTATATTTAATCCACAAAGTGCAACTATTGGGAAATGTAACCCAGACACAGTAGAATATCTTGAAATATTCTATTCAACATGAAATAATATTTTTCCCATGCAGAGAACTTTCCCCATTTAGTTTTATTACCATCTTCAAAGTAAATAATTCATGAACATTAATTTACTGAAAATGTACAGTATTTAGTGTCATTTGCTCCAGAGCCTGAGTATAATTTTCATAAATCAAATAATTCTTCAAGATGTTCCAAAGAAACATAAAAGAAAGGGAAGGCAATTTGAGAAAAAATGGCATCACTGGGGTGGGGAGAGGGAAGGAAGGAATGGAGCAGGATAATCGGTGCTTAAAAGAGCAGGAGGATGGCAAAAATTAAATTTATAATTATACCAGAGACAGTTTGTATGTTCTATGGGTTGAAGCTGATCAAGAGACAAAATAAAAAGTACCTGGGACTGGCTATAACCTGGGGTGGGGCAGGAGGGAAGTGGGACAGACAGGAGGGAAAAACATGAACAAATGAAGTTAGTTTAACAATAAGGTGGGTGGACAGAATGAAGACTGCACAGGGGGTGGAAATGACAGTAGTGTGTGGCTTGTAATGGGAGCGAGAGGATGGCACAGCTGCTCTGACTGACAAGGGGGCAGCGCCGAACTATGGAGGGAGACATATCACTGGTCCTGCACCTTCAGCTGACATGGGATCCCCATTCGAACCTGTCCTATGTTCAAGATAATATAAATCAAGAGGGTGAGCAGGCAAAAGGGAAGTTACATTGGTTTTTCAAAGTGCTCCCTATCATGTGGGGTCAACACTTACTAGTACTATTTTAACCCTTTGCTGCTCCTCTCCTGTCCTTAACATTTGTCACTACACTGCCTGGTGGTTGGGCACTGGGCTCATGGTTTCCAGGACACAGGATTCAAAAATAGTTTTATATACATATATACTGAAGCATGCATGCACAGACATACACTGTCTAAAGCTTGAAGAATCAGAATTACACTTAAGAACTATTTCATTATTGCCCTTTTCAAGTTGTTTTCTTTTGTAAAATGACTTGCTTTCTGCATGCACTCAAGTTACCTATTACATTTGCTTCACACTTATCATCTCATAAACAGTTCAAGATCTTGGTGAATAAAAGGAAATGTTCATGTTACCTCTTTAGTTGGTCATCTCTCTTCTCCAGTGGTACTAAAGAAGAAAACAACATAATCAACCCATTTTTAAGACAGCAGACTACAAAAGAAGTGCTTCTTCAAGAGCCCATTTAAGTGTGATGTATTTGCAGAGAGCCATACACAGTCTAAAGAAATAGATACAAGTGCACCACAGAGAAAACGGCGAAACAAAGAGATGCTCTCAGAATGAGCATCTAATGCCAGCTCCCATCACGAGCTAAGTACCTCCACTTGAGGGTAGACAACAAATATCTAATTAACACAAATATCTAACTCTGTTTAACTGAACAAGCATCAAATTATGTCAAAGGGAAGAAATTAAACAGCAGTGAAAATAGGAAGAAAACTACTCAGGAGACGATTGGAGAAATGTGATCATATTCACAAGTATCCTTCTCTTTAATGCACTTGGCTAAGACATCCTCACAGCAAAGCGCTCTTGTCCTGTGAAACAGTAAAAGGAAGTTCTTCCAACGGGAGAGAGAGGATGGTATTCGTGCAGAAGGCTAAGTAATTAATAAGATCCTGGTATGTCTATTATGCTTGCCTTAGTAGTGCCCTGAATCAAAAAAATCTGATCTGCCTCTATGCTTGGGTCAAAATTAAAATAAAATAAATATAAATAAGTGAGCCTACCCAGTGTGGCTCAGTGGTTGAGCATCGACTCATGCCCCAAGAGGTCACTGTTTCGATTCCTAGTCAGGGCACATGCCCAGGTTGCGGACTTGACCCCCCCAGTGAGTGGTGTGCAGGAGGCAGCCAATCGATGTTTTCTCTCATTAATGTTTTCTCTCATCTCTCCATCCCTGTCCCTTCCTCTCTCTAAAAAAAAAAAAAAAAATCAATAAAAACATATTTAAAAAATAAATAAGTGATCAGGACTTCACCAGTCAATACACCTAATCTAATATGCCCCATAGAATTATTAGCCAATAATCTAGAACTGGGTCCAAGAATGGTCAAATTTAAATATTTTACTGACATCAGATTAAAGTTTTGTCAGACAAGTTTTAAAGTGAAATCTTCATGGAGAATGCTGAATAAAAATCTTACATGGAAAGTACATGGAGAAGATAAGGTCCAATCAGGACAATTACATGAACTCTAAATGATTTCAGGGGCTGGCTCCTGGGCAAAACCTCTTCTCTCCTGCAGGCTATGACCTTCCTTCTCCTTTAAAATTCTTCTCATTGGCGAGCAATCCACAGCTCACCTCATTTAGCCCCCAGTAAGTTATTTCAGAATTCCTGACACACAATGCGAAAACCATGAATAGCTACAGGAGGTTTACACTTCTTTACTTATGCTGTGCATTCTCTTTACCCTACCTTTTCCAACAATACTTAGAAGTGGCAAGAGCCAACTGAGCATTCAGTTTTCTCCTTGAGCACTATAGCACTTTTGTTCCCCCTCCAATGTCCTTTGGCTACCTTAGTAAATGCTAATTTGTATATTTTCATGTGCAAATGAAAAGAAGAAATGGAAAGTTAACATGAATCAATAATTAGAAGCATAGATGATTAATTATGAGAACTTTGGAAGGTACCTTAGAAGTTATAAGGTCAAATCTTACATCCAGTAATTAATCCTCTTTAAAACATTTTTGGAGGAGTTTTTTCAACTTCTGTTTTAAAATCATTTCGTGGCAGGGAGCTCACTATCTAAAAAAAAATCAGTTTTAGCATTTTTCAACTCTATTTGGAAATTTCTTTCTTAGAGCAAGATGAATGCTACCACCCTATAACTTCTAACCATGTGCAAGGTAATCATCTTATTTATGTCAGTCCTTCAAATAGTTAGAGTGCTATTTCTATCCATAGTCTTCTTTTATCCAAGCAAATATTCCTATGCTCTTTTCTATATATTTTGATAATTACATCCACTCAACAAAGCCATTATGAGTACTAAATGAGTGAAAGTCCCATACGATACCTGGAAGATAGTAAGCATTTGCACAATTATTCAAAAGATGAAATTACTGTCCTAACCAGTTTGGCTCAGTGGACAGAGCGTCGGCCTGCAGACTGAAGCATCACAGGTTTGATTCTGGTCAAGGGCACGTACCTTGGTTGCGGGCATATCCCCAATGTGGGGGGTGCAGGAGGCAGCTGATCGACGTTTCTCTCTCATCAATGTTTCTAACTCTCTATCCCTCTCCCTTCCTCTCTGTAAAAAATCAACAATATATATATATATTTTAAAAAGATGAAATTACTAGTACAAAAAGCTTTCTGGGTTTTGTTTTCTCCATCTATACTAGTACTTTGGGGAAAAATAGATATTCTCTTTGGGAAACTGTCTAATCTACAAAGGTCAATATCCTACTTCAAACTTGTTTAGAGAAATAAATATAATCCTTCAATAGATGATTGTTCAGAGCAAAAGTTTTACACTACTGGTATACTTTGTGGGCTCAAGACCTGTGTGTGCAATAAATCACCCCATCATTTTGTTAGCCTTTTTAGCAGCAAGAGCAAGTAGCTGGCTCATTTAAATACCCTAGATTGTTTTCACTTGAACTATTACTAAACCCGGCCGCTCTTTATTTTATATTTTTGCAAAATATCTTATTGGTAACATTTCAGTTATGAGCTGTGGAAAGACTCCTGACTAAAATGTAAATTTCCTTTACTCTCTATCCCCTTTATCCTCTAATTATCTACACTAATAAAAGAGAAACATGCAAATTACCATCACTCCGCTACACTACCAGCCAATCAGAGTGAGTATGCAAATTAACCTGAAACCATGGCAGCAGCCCCACCCCCCGCCGCTCTGGGCCTGTGGGGGTCGGAGAAGTCAGGGGCCAGTGCCTGAGGCTGGCTGCAGCCCGGGAGACTAAGAAGCTGCCTGCCCCCTGATCCCAGGCCGCAGACAGCAGCAGATGCCTCACCTCCGCCTGCCCCATGTCCTGGGGGAGACAGAGAAACCAGGCCACAGTGCCTGAGGCTGGCTACAGCCCAAGAGACGAAGAAGCCACCTGCCCCCTGATCCCAGGCCGCAGACAGCAGCAGAAGCGTCATGTCCGCCTGCCCCACTTCCTGGGGGAGACAGAGAAACCAGGCCCCAGTGCCTGAGGCTGGCTGCAGCCCGGGAGATGAAGAAGCTGCCTGCCCCGTGATCCCAGGCCGCAGACAGCTGGAGAAGTTGCCCACACTGCATCCCAGGGAAGATGGAGAAGCCGCCTGCCTGCGGTCCAGGCGCCAGCACCTGCGGCTTGCTACAGCCTGGTAGATGGAGAAGCTGCCCACCCCACAGTCCCGGGCACCAGTACCTGTGGCTGGCTGTGGCCCAGGAGATGGAGAAGCCACCCACCCCGCGGTCCCGAGCGCCAGCACTTGCAGCTGGAGCCCAGGCGAAGCCACCTGCCCACCATCCCCTGCGACTGCAGCCAACCTGGGCACCTAAGGCTGACCAGAAGGAGGGAAGCCTGGATCCCGGGTGCCTGTGGTGGGCTGGAGGAGGGAATCCTGGGTCCCGAATGTGGGGCCGAGGCAGAGGTGGTTAGGGGCAATCAAGCCAGCAGGGAAGCAGTTAGGGACAATCAGGCTGGCAGGCAGAAGTTAGGGGCAATCAGGCAGGCAGGCAAGCAGTTAGGAGCCAGCAGTTCTGGGTTGTGAGAGGGATGTCTGACTGCCAGTTATCCCCTGAGGGGTCCCAGATTGGAAAGGGTGCAGGCCAGGCTGAGGGATACCCTTCCCCCCACCCCACCCCACCATGTGCACAAATTTCATGCACCAGGCCACTAGTCTATAATAAAAAAGCATAATATGCTAATTAGACCAGACGACCTTTTGGATGAAGCAGGGCTGTGAGGGAAGCCTGGGTCCTGGGTGCCACAGGGAAGCTGGTGCCGACAGCCGGGGGAAGAAAGGCCTACTCTTACATGAATTTCGTGCATCAGGCCTCTAATAAAACATAAAAATCAAAAACTAAGTATCATAGGTCAAACAGTTCTCTTTAATTCAAAAGAAAAGAGACTACTAAGGGATAAAATATATTCTGTACTAACAGCAAATATTTTTGTGAAAGTAATTCCTAGAGTAATAATATTGACTAATGCTTCCATTTAAACTAGGAATTTGCTAATAGACACTTTAAAAACACCCTGCAAAATAGAATTGTCTTATATCAATTGTTTTTCATCATGCATATCCAGAACTATTTAAATACAAAAAATAAAAAATATTCTTTAAAGGACTCCAATTACTGCTTGCCAGTGATATATGCAAGGCTCTTCTATCTAATTGGTTTACATATGTAATGATCCAGTATCTTCCAAAGAGTGTCACCTCCATTTTCTAATCATCAGCTTAATTTATTAAAATAATCAGCTTAATATGTTAAAAATACTCAAAAAATTTGTGTACAGAAATATGATTCATTTAAAGTACTGAGTTAAATGTGTATTATATTTGGAGAAAACAATACACTATAAATAGGGAAAAATTAAAACTTGGTGTTAAGTTCAAAAGGGAATACTGCTAATGTAATAACAATACTGACTATAAGGTCTGCAGTTTTCTCTGGAACAGAGAATTCCACTATTCAGACATCTGAAATGTAACAGGTCAGTAGGTTTGTCTAATCTTTTAGTTGTGAATTTTATTTATGACTTTGTGAGGCCTGCAGCTGTTTATACGCTCAACAAAATAAATGGAAGGGAAATTTGGACATGCACAAAAAATCATAGGAAGAATCTACAAACCAAGGAATGCTAAAGATTGCCAGCCAACCACCGGAAAGTCGGTGAAAGGCCTGGGCAGATTCTCCCTCACATCCCTCAGAAGGAATCAATTCTGTTGATACTGTGACCTTGCTTCCAAAACTGTGAAACAATAAATTTCTGTTGTTGAAGCCACTCAGATTGTGGTACTTTCTTACAGCTGCCCTAGCAAACTAATGCATGCAGGATGCCCAGAGTATATACAGGATGGATCATTAGGAGCTTATTCTATCAAACCAAGAGTGAAACTTACTTGCCTAAAAAATGAGTTCACAGTTCTTCTATGCCTCTAGTATTCTTATCTGTAAAATAGGGATGATAATAATAATATCTATCTCCTAGTATTGTTGGGAAGATTAAATCAGCTGATATAGCAAAGCCCTTAGAGAAGAGCCCATGGAACGTGTATGCTGTCAATAGTTATCGGCTATTCTTGACCTTCACTCACTGAACTACATATGCCAGACTCTACGACAGGCACTCTAGGTACATCACCAGACAAAACAGATGCAGACATTTACCTTTATGAAGTTTACAGTGTAGTGAGAGAATGCAGACGATAAAACAAATAAGCAAATGATGTAATATATTGGCCAGTAATAAGTTCCATGAAGGGAAATAAAGCCAAAAATGAAAAAAAGGAAGGGCTGAAGTTGGGAATGGCAATTCTTGGTAGGCGGTCTAGAATGGCATCCGTGAATGAGGTATGGGAGTGAGCCATGTGCATACCTGGAAAAGAGCCATCCAGGCAGAGAGAACAGCAAGTGCCAGCGCCCTGAAGCAGGAGCCTGCCTGCAGTACTTAATGGGCAAGAAGACCAGTGTGGCTGGAGCAGAGTGAGGCAGAGGGCAGTAGGAGATGAGTCAGAGACCTAACAGAGGACCAGGTTGTGCAGATCCTTGAAGGGCTTTGGCTGTCACCCTGAGTGACGTGGCGGGTCACTGGAGACATTGAGCACAGGAATGACATGATCCATGCATTTTTATAGGCTCTCCCTGGCCAGTGTGTAATAGGAGATATGATCCTGGTAGGGGCAGGGAGAGGGAAGGACAGAAACAGGGAGACCAGTTAGGAGGCTATTTCTGAAGTTCAGTCTGGAGATTACTATCCAAGCTCTAACAGGGTTGTTCTTTGGAGCAGGTAAAACATAGACTCCACATATTTTGACAGGAGCGTTAACAGATTTTCCTGTTGGAGCAAATGTGAATTCTGAAAGGAAGGAGTTAAGAACGAACATTTGGAAGCTGAGATTTGGAAACTGAACAACCAGAAGTATGGAAGTATGTGTCCATTACCTGAATTGGAGAAGACTTTGGGAGAAATGGGTTAGGGAAGGAAAGAACAAAGTATTGTTATGATTGTTCCACCTCTTTGCCTTCTTATCTTGCCATTATGATTGTTTTAATGAGAGGTAGCTTCATCAGTCCTTTCCTCTTTCTTCTTAGTTCTATCTCCTCTCAGCTTTCTTTCTTTTTTCCTAGCAGGTAATAAATCAATGCACAGCACACCCCCCTATTCAGTCAGCTCATTACATCGAGCTGTCCTTTTCTACTGCAGTGAGTATTTAGCACAACCTTCTGTTCGGGGAACATAACCTTGACTCTCTCTACCCCTGTGTGTCTACAGTCACACCTTCCTTCTTATAGTATCTTTATAAAAGAAAATGCCTGTTTCTTCTTCTTTTGAAAATTTCATTTTTCTTTGCTTTTTTTTTCATTTTAGCCATTTTTCTTCCACTTACTCTGATTTCATTAATCCTCCCACCAATTCTTTCCCACTAACTACACTGCCTTCTCTTATACCCATGAATTCTCCAATGACTCCTCAACACCAAAATAAATCTGACCGAGCTTCCCAGCTTATCCCTTTCCTCTGCCCTTAATTGAAACTCCTTGCTGTACAAGAGTCATGTGATGTCTCAGGGTCTTAGTTTGTTCCCTTGAAAAATAAAGGAATAAACTAGATTAAAAATAAGAAAACATAGTTTGTTCTTCTGAACTGCAGACAAAATTAGTAACATTTTTACAAAAAATCCCGCACACAGAGGTCATTTTTAATGCTTTTATTTAGCAAAAGTTCCAGGTGATTTTGAAATACATTAGACATCTATTCATTGAAAACAAGAGAGAGGTTATTCCAAAATATTATTTAATAGCCCTAAAATAATTTTGCCTATCAGAGCAAAAGAGTCTACCCAAAAAGGTTTTTCTGTAGTAGAAATTACATCACTTGACTTCTTAGACATTACACACACACACACACACACACACACACACACACACAATTAGTTAGAAATATTTCATTTTTAAGGTTAAATTTCATACAACACATTATTAGTATAAAGGGGTTACTTTAATACAACAGCTATCTCTAGTTCCTTTTAACAAGGGAGCTGGACTTCAGATTATTCAATCTTGGTTTATAAATCTAACTATAAAATTGAGGGAGAAATGTGTCTTGTCTAGCCTTCTCTGCCCAAATCAAATGCCATCTCCCCTGAGTTTAATAGTCATAAGACATCTTTCTCTCCTCTGAACTCCACTGGGGCTCACCTTATATCCTTCTTATACCCCATACTTCCTAAATCAGACTCTCTCGTGTCTGTCAATAAATATTTATGAAAGGAAAGAGGAGCAGAAAAGTAAATAAGCATCATAGTTTAATAAGAAAGGTATGGGCTTTGAGTCAGACAAACCTAGCTTTGCATCTCATTTCATCTATTTAATCACCATGTATCCTACACAGTTGATTTAGCCTCTCAGCGCCTTAGCTTCCTGGTCTCCATAATGGAGGTAACAAAGCCTCTCTCATAGGGTACTAGGAAGATAAAAAGTGATAAGATGGTTAACAAGCTAGCACATAAGAGGCACCCAATAAAAGTTACATCCCCTCTCCCTGTTCTAGCATGGCATTCACAGTTCAATCCTGCATCATAGTTGATTGCACACAGGGCTGCTCCCAGGCTTTGGAAGGCAAAGTCTTGTTCATCTTTGTGTTTCCTGTAGAATCTAGGGTAAGGTAGTGAGTTGCAAATTCTGGAGGTGCAGTAACTGCATACTGTATTCAACTGAGTGTGGACCAGGATTGTTCCCAAGCTGGGGAACAATGACCTATGGAATTGGGCTCTTTGGGCTTTTCTGGTAATACAGGGTGGGGCAAAAGTAGGCTTACAATTGTTCGTTTGGAAAATAATACAATAATTAATTGATAATAATACAAGAATAAACTGTTTCATGTACTACGTTTGCCCCACCCTGTATAGCTCCTCTTCTGCAGCTCAGGCCGCTTTGGCCTTGAGACAGCCCACCATGTTTTAAAATAGGTTGTTCAAAATATAAGTACTCTCCTAAATTCTTTGGCAACTGATCAGAATGCTGTTCCATTTCTCACGGTAGAAACTGCTGCAGAAAATCAACCTTATTCTGAGATAGAGAAGCTGAATTCACTACAGTTTGCTGGCAAAACAAGTTGTGTTGAAAAAAGCACTGAGTCAAATAAACTCCAGCTCATCTGTGAATAGCCAGGAAATCCTGGGCAAGCTATCTATGTTCATTGAGCCTGGATCAAGTAGAGAAAATATAACTCTACTTTGAGTATTACCCAGGGTTGTGGGTAGATAAGGAAGGTGATGCCCTGGAACAGAACAGACTTTGAAGCAGAATGCAAACCAAGATCTAGAAAGCCATCAATTTTTGTCACATTGAGCTGTTACTTTGTCACAATCCAGGCTTCTACTCTTATGTCCTTCTTTGGCAATTCACCAGCTCTCATTTTATAATCTCAGTATTAAAGTGACGAAATCTACATAACGTCCTAGCTTTCTTCTGAATTCCACGTTACAAGGCAGCAAGAGTTGTCATGACTTCATAATACAACAAATGCAGTGTCCATCAAGCAAAGGGCTGGTCCGCTTGCCAGCAGCAGGAACTGCACGCATTCCCTTTCTATCTGACGCTAGAACAACACTGCACAGCCCAGCCGCTTGTAGCTTTTCTCATGTGTCAGTCACAGCTTCCTTTGTAAAATATTTCTAAGGCGATGCAGCTCGACCAAAGCGTAACAGCAAGTCAGCCCCAGACTAAAGGAGGCGGGTTGGGGGAGAAGGCAGCGACCTGTCTCTTCAGGTGGAATCTTTGTTCCTAGGTCATTGTACTACTGTCACTCCAGCTTCCAAAGGAAATCAGGAGAGAGGGGAGGGTAGATGGGCCACCTACACACTGCATATGGAAGAACGCACCTTCCCAAATTTCTGAAAAAAATCTTCTTGTGCCCGGGCCAATGCGTCTTCATCAATGTAGACCGCTGGCCTTTTGGCCACGAGGAAGTACTGCACCTTCCTCAGCTTCCAGCCCATCACGTAGTGGAGCCAGCCGCACACGGCCGCCGTGGACCGGCCGACCCCGGCGTTGCAGTGAACGTACACGGCGTGTCCATTCTCCAGCAGCGCGTGCAGGAGACAGACCGCCTGGGGCAGCATCTGTGCCCGGCCTGGGTGGAGAAAGCACAGCACAGACATGTGAGTAATGAAACCCCAACAGCGCCATCAATAACTCCTCCAGCACCCCGTGAAGTCACAGTGCACTGCCCAGCGAGGCAGGGATAACACAGCCTGCTTCATTCCTGTGCTTTGAAGGAAAAGGTGAGACACTATCAAATCCTGCTAATAAAGGAGTGGAGGGGCCCTGCGGAGGCAATGGGCAGCTCTGTCACTTGGTTTGGCCGCTCCTTTGAGAGACTTCTGCGTCCGCACCAATTTCCCCTAAAGAAACGTTCACCACTGCCTGTGGTCAGAAGAGCGGTTTTTACATCTTCCGTTAGCATAGATCCAGCAGAGGTTTAGAGGATTTCAAAGAGGACCTGACAGTCCTGTCACCTCAATTTCCTTTCATCCAAAAGGATCTTCCAGGTAAATGTAAAACAGAATTAGTCCATCCCGATTAAAGAAGTCAACCTTACTCATTCAGCGTGTGCTAGTTTCCATTTGTCCAATGAAATGACTAACTTATTAATTGATACACGTGGGATATTGGAGAAATCGTTCATTTATTCCCTCATGGTGCAGTGTGCGTTAAAACTAATTCAGTTTTTCCTTTCCTGGGCAATTATGATTATAGTTATTGCAGCTTCATGACTACTTTTTCTATTGCAAGATGATTTAGATGTCTTCTTTGCCACGGAGAGAGGATATGTATGCTCTGCCGAGGCCTGTTGTAAGAGATCCCCCTAAAATCATCACACTCCTGGATGCTGCAGTTTCTTTTGCTTACAGGTTCTCAAGTCAAAGACATTTCGTGGATTTGGGGGACAGGTGGAAGAAGGTCAGTGGAAATGACTTCAAAAATGGATGAAAGCGGGAAATACACAGAGTCCATGGAAATACAACTTCATGCCTATGGTTGGATCTCTCCAGTTACTCTCTGTCCTCAACCACAGAGATACAACGTGTGGTGTCCTGAGAGCCACAGTCTCACACTGCCAGCCCACTGGAGGACCGGATAGGTGGGAAAGCCCCTCCCTCAAATGATTTTCCTGCAGATTTCACTGGGGCCCAGAATTCTCACAGGAGAGCTACTCAGACTTCCCACCTTAGCTATACCCTTATAATGCAAGTCTTGAAAGTCCAACACAACACACTGTGATCAGGTATCAGCACCTGAGAAGGGCAGACATTACCAAAGACCTGGTCATGGCCTGAAGGCCCCCTCAGATACCACTCTATCCAGGGGGCCTATCTTAGCTTCCAGCTCAGAGATAGGGATAAAAATTCTACATGAAACCAGGACAATATTCTAATTTTGCTGCTGATGCTCTGCTAATCCCTCTTACTATGGGGATCTAGAGAGCAGTTTGGAGATGTTTTAACTGGAATTCCTTTAGGCAGGGTATATATACTCTGCAGTTCCAGGGGCGGGGGGCGGGGGAGAGGGGGGGGGGAGCAGCGTTGCTCTTTGTGCTGCCTACCTGGTCCCTGAGGGCATCTAAATTGGAGGCACGCCAGCTCCTACATGTCTCGGGATTTCTCAGAGTCCAAACTGAGCCATAGCTTTGATTGATGTACTGCTCTCTGCTCTGCTCTGAGGTTAGACCTGGGTGGGCCTGCCATGCAGTCAGTTGTTTATGGCACTCTCCCAGAGGCAGATGAGGGAAGGACAGTAGCTTAAGACCAGAGGCTTTGGCATCTGGCTGGCTGGGTTTGAGTGGCCATGACGGAATGACCTTTTGAAAAACCTTTGTGCCTCAGTTTTTTCAGATATAACAGGATAATAATAGTCCCAAGCTCATTGTTGCTAAGAGGTGGTTGTAAAGGAGCTACTGCCTGCTCAGTTCTTAGAACAGCACATAGCAGGAGAAAGGTAGAAAGAACTGCCATCTAAGCAGCTCCTGCTGGTCCCCATGCTGTCAATTTATCAAACTCCCAGTCAGTCCCTGCACCCCACCCACCTGGTCATGCTCTGCCTACACCCCTGTGTGAGAGCCACATCTGGCCTGGGGTTGAGTACCTCTGCCACCACCCCTAGAGGAGCCAGCTGTGCCCAATGCACCCACATTGCTCTTCTTGAAGACCATTCTAGGGAGCTTTAGTTAATATGTAACCCACCGAGGAATAAAAGCTCACATAACAAACCCAATGTCAACCAGAGCCCTGATTTTTATGTTTTGTGTATTTTGGCTCCTTGTAGAATTTAATTGGGTAAAAAACGCTTTTATTCCCCAATATAATTATACCTAAAGGCAAGACAGAAATGCAGATTTTTAAAATGTAAAATAGTCAAAATTTTAAATGTTGGCAACTAAGTTGAAACATTCTTTTGGAACTCACAGTAAGCCTTAGCTCTCAATAGATGCTCAAAAGGCCTTAGGTAAGTACATGAATTAAAACAAAACCCAATAATACCAACTTGATCTGACACGCTAATCTAACTTCAGGCCGCACCTCTTCCAGGCTAATCCAACTCTGAAATGATCAAAAACTTCCTGAAATCATGCAATGACAAGCAAAGGTGGTGAGAAGGGGTCAAGGTTATGTTGGGGAAGCCTGAGGCATTAGGGCCTGAAATAAGTGGGGGGGCCTAATGATATCCAAGGTTTACCTAAGGCTGGCCCTGAAAGAATCATTCCTGGCACAAACTTTCAGCCTTTCCAACACATGCACACACACACATCTTTCCTTTCTCAATACTGGGGCAGACTGATGGCTGAATATATTATTATTACTATTATTATTATTATTATTTTAGTATATCTTCTTTTCTACCTTTGCAATGTAATATAGATAAGAATCATATTGTCTATAACATCCTTTGGTACAAACTTAAGAACTTGGGACGAATACACCCCAACTTGGTGATTTTTCAAAGCCCATTCACATCCATCATCTTATTCTACTGTTATAATCCTGTAAAGTAGAAATTATCATCCCCATTTTCCAAATGCAGGAACTAGTCTGCCCCATATCACACAGACATGCAGGGTGACGAGGCTCGAGCCAGGGCCTGTGGCTCCAAGGTCAGGGTCGTTGCCTCATGGCAGAGCTGAATGCCGTGTGTTGAGTCAGAGGCTAGAACTCAGACTGTGACAACGGGTAGCTGAGGACTCGGCAGCACACTAGCTCGTGTGAGAGGCCAGGCAGACCATTTGTTATCCAAGTACTGCCCTGACAGAGGGCAGAACACAAGCAGAGCACTTCCTATGTGAAGGAAAACTAAATCTTAAGAGCACACTTGTTTTTTCTGAGTAGACGCTAGATTTGGGAGCTTTCTGTTTCTTAGGTGAAAAACACAAATCAAGTTATTTAAAAAAAAACAACAGAGAAAACCTAACCAATCCATTTGTATATGACAAAATGTACAAGATAAGGATCGATGGCACAACTGATTGGAACAGGTCGGTCCTAACAAACTGTCTTCTTTCTCAGGCGTTCGCTGACAGCATTATGTGGCTCAAAACATTTTCAGATGGATTTTTCTCTAAAGTCCTAGAAATATTCAGCAGAATTAATCTATATGTTTACTGTGCTAATACTTTGAGCCACATACCTGGAACTTCTGGTCAAAAATTCCTCGGGGACTCCAAAATGGTCATTAAACCTTTGATGACTCCCCAGGTTATGCTGAACCAAAAAAAAAAAAAAAAAGGAAAGAACTCTATGTAGTCTTGGGGTTTAGCCTTTTTCAAGGGGGAGCTTTCATTTGCTGTCATTTTGTGTAGTCAGTGTGGAAGGTGCTCCACTGCTGTGACTGGCACCCCCAGTCACAGGGGAATGATCTTATCTGTCTCTGTTTCCCAGCAGCACCTGTGTCACATCACAATTCTCTCTTCACAAAGGCAGACCCCCAAAAGGTTTAAATACAACTACAGTGGATCTTCGGGAAGAGCATGCAAATCCCCTATCTGTCAGCAGGGACTTCAGGTAATCAGAGCATGGGATGGATTCATAAAGAGCCAATGGGATGCGTGTATATCTTCTAGTATACCTTCTTTTCCACCTTTGCAACGTAATATAGATAAGGTTCATATTATCTATAACACCCATTGGTACAAACTTACGGACTTGGGACTAAGTTGAAACTTATTTCAACTTCTCTGAGCCTCATCACACATAATATCCCAATGGGATAACAATGCTATAAAACCAGAATCAAAAAAGAGAAAATCCAAACGCTCTCTGGAAGCTATTAGTACTCTAACAATTTCTTCTGTTTTGAAACCAGAGAAAAAATCTGGACAGGACAAATATGACCTAGATTCAACCAGCGCTCTTCTGTGCAAATTAGGGTTTTTTTTCCTCCCTTGGAAAAAAAGACAATGCTTATGTGCCTAACTTAAGCATCTTTGGATCAGCATTACCAAGAACAGTAAACAAATGATCCCCTCCTTAAGGAACAAAAATTATACCTCATCCCCAGAGATAGCTCAGTTCACACACAGACCCACAAAGGGATCCAGCTCAGCCAGCAGGACCACCTGAAATTCAAAAAGAGCCAATGTGGCCACGTGCCAGGAAACCCGATTCTCAAGGTCTTCTGTCCCCACCCACATCTTGACTATTGACTCTGGGAAGATTTAGCTGCTTCCCTGGCAACCCATGACTCTGCCTAATTCCACCTAAAGATGCAAATGACAGATTGAAAGTGTGGCGGTCTGCAGAATATGTGTGAAGAGTTCATGTGGGCATGTATGGTGTCTGGAGCAATGTTCTGGGTCAGACTGTTCTGAAATCCAGGCTGTCTCTGTTCTTTACCTTGGCCAGGTTACTTAAGTTTTTTGTACCTCGGTCTCCTCCTCTGCAAAATAGAGATAACTAATTGTCCTGACTCTGGTTATAAGAATTAAATGAGTTCATGCATGCAATTGCTTAGAAGAGTGTTTGATACATATGGACTTTTGGGGGAAAAGGACTGATAATAGAAACGTTTCCTCCCTAGGCATCAGGATCTTTTTTCTTTCCCCAGAATAGTGTTGACCAAACTCCCTTAGCCTGTGCCATTTTCACAGCCCTCTGCTGCCCCCTGCTGACATCTGTTTCATGTTACTAGTGCAACTCGGTTCTCTTGGCTTCAAATAGCTCCATTCCTTTTCTACAAGAACCCTCTTCTCCCACCAGGCTGAAATATAGACCATTCCTCTAAAATCCAATACCTCCGTGCCTTGGCCTATGCTTTCTTCCATCTGAAATGACAAGACACTCATGTCACCTGCCTGCCTGTTCTTCACACCATAACTCTCCTAGAGCACATCACTCATGCCTCTCATGCATTCCTTCTGTACTGTAGTTAGTCTTGAACATGTCTTATTGCTCCTTACATCAAAATTATGTCTGTTTCCCCAGCAGCACCCATGTCACATCATAACTGTCTCTTCACAAAGACAGGCTCAGCCAGTACTTGCGCAATAAATGCAGCCTCATGATCCACAATCCTTCCCTGAACTTCGTTAACTTTCTCATTCTCTCTCACTTTAATGTTGCACTTACCGCCTAACTGGTGTCCTGGATTCACTCTGGGCCCACCCAATCCATTCTCTACTTTGCAATCAAAGTGTACTTCTAAAGGAAAAGAAAATGATTACTTGGGCAACTCCCAGCCAGTTCTTTCCACTGTTTCTCACCACTTTAGGGTAAAGTCTGAAGTCCTTATTATGCCCAAATTCTGCAAGACTCACTTCCCTCGCCCTCTGATCTGAAGCCCACAAGCCTATTTTCAGTTCCTACAACCCTCCATGCTCTTCTGCAACAGGGATTCTTGGAAAGCTGCTCCCTCTGCCTGAGAGCCTCACCGCTGACACCAGCCCTCTCTTGAGATCTTAGTTCAAACACAGCTTCCCCAGATCACTTCCCTGACTCCCCTGCCTGAGTCTGATTGTCTGTGCATACTCTCATAGCTACATCCATGTATCTTCCTAACAACAACAACAACAACAATATCAGTTTTAATTTCTATTTGTAGTCATTTTATAGGATTATAAGCCCTATGAGGGCAGGAGTTGTCCTGCCTCTCTTCGCTGCTGTATTCTCGGTCACCAGTGCCACATACACAGTAGATATGCAATAAATACATGTTTAATAAATAAACAAATCAAAGACCCATGCGAAACAGAATATCAACCAAGTTATCAAAAGATACATATTAATTGTTAAACCTAAACCCTTTTCTTTACTCCATTTCTATTATTCATATTTAGATCAATCAATTATAGACAGAAAGGTAGGCTGGCAGATGGATAGATGATAGATAGATAGATAGATAGATAGATAGATAGATAGATAGATAGACAGATAGACAGATAGACAGATAGATAGGCAAGGGCTTCTCTGAAACACATTTCACAAGGAGCCAACATGATTCTGATGCTTACCTTCAGTGCTCATATCTGGAGTCGGCATCCAGATGTAGACCAAGCCTTCTTCCTTGTATAGCTTAATCATAGTGTCTGGAGTCATGGGTTCTGGGTAGCGATTACAGCCTGAGGAATTCTGTACAATATCCCATTCAGTCTGGAAATTCATTACAGCTGTAATTCCCAATTCATGCTTCAGTTTGATGGTTACGTGTTCCACTTGGCGAGGGCAGCTACCCAGCCAGATATTTGGTAGAATTCTAATGAGAACATACAGAGTCAACTATTACTGTTGTGGCTATGGCTTGAGATTTGAGAAGCTGCATAAAACATGTAGTATTAAAGTGCAATTTTATTCACCTCAGGATACAGGTAAAGAATATATCTCATTCCCCCTTCTTATTTTCACTTTTTCTATGTAATCCAATCATGTAGATAGAATAAGACTATATAACCCATTAGTATAAATCACATCCAAGAGTCAGATAAAAATTTGTTTTTAAAGGGAGTCATGATTAACCATTTATACTCCACCCAGAATGGGTTGTGGGTATTTAGAGCTAATTTGTCTCTCTTCCAGTTTTATTGTTGGTGGCTTTTTGAGGACAAATCAAGAAAATCTTCACTCTATTTTCTGAGAAAAAAAAGAAGGAATCTTCTAGATGTACCATTGGGTAGAAATGATTATCTATTTTTCTCTTTTTTTACTTGTTCTTTTTTAAGTATACTACGTAATGATAATAATAAAGGCAGATGTTAACAACAACACTAGTGAATGCACAATAAATGTAAGTGGACTTTATCTAGCTATTATAATTTACTTATTTTGGTAATTTCTTTTGTATTGTAATGGCTATTCATATAATTTTTCATTGCTTTGTGTATCCCTCATTTAAATGCTGCAGAGAGTAGAATATTCATCCTCTATTTTTTTATGAAATCCAGCTTGTTTTTTGCCTTTTGGCTGTTGTTGTCATTGTAGCTGTTAAGGTAATAAAACAATTGACTAATCTCAAATTGTGGATATTTTCATTCCATCCTCAATGAAATATCTTATAAGATCCAGCATTGTCTTTGTAAAGCTTGCATCCTACTTACCCTCCAGGAAAGAATAAGCCAATTTTTTATTGTTGCTTGGGTTCTAAGTCTAAAGGGTTATTAGGAATTTCCTTATGGATTGTTGTGGGAAAATAAAGGGAATACAATTTTAAAAAGAGAAAAAGTGAGAAACCCAGGAAAGACTTAAAGGTACTATGAAGAGGGGAATAGGACCCAAAGGCTTTTCCACTTTAAATCCTGACTATAGGATTCTCAGATATCCCATTGGGCCCAGTGGGCTGAGAAAAAGAGCATCAACAGGCGCCCTTTTAGCATTCCCCAGAGCTGTGCTTGACCAGGACATTGCTCTCTCAATAGTTGGTCTTTGCAGGAATGGAAACTTCATAACCCCTGGGTCACTGCCCTTTCCCTCTGGCTAATGAGTGAGAATAGAAACCTACCTCTATCTATATGTTCCATACTCCCTTCCATTATCCTTTAAAAATTCCTCCTCCAATAACCTGCTGGATGCCTAGTAGCTAGTAGTGCTAGGCTGCCATACTTATTCTTTGGGGTTTAACTGAGAATACTGAAGTACCCTAAGCTGAAAGAGAGGGAAGTGGACACTTCAGTTATAAAACCAAGAATTATAGCCTTTTGAACAACAATGGATTTTTGTTGGGAAAATCTTGAAGTGCACGGGTAAAATATTAAAACATAGATTCATGATAGGCAAGCTTTATTCCAAACGTTACCCGGAGTTCACTTGAATATTTTGTCATTAGAGTGGGTAGTACTTAGTATTTAGCTAGTAAATAAATGCCAAAATAAAATGGCTAGCATGCAAGATTTGCATAAAGACCAAAAAAATAATTCATAGAGATATACAATGGGTAAATCGGGATATTTGAGCCTATAAAAATAAGAAATCAGAATCCCAAACCAGAATTAGTGCATAGAATCACGTTGTGTTGCTTAGAAATGTATTATCCTATCATTTCATTCAGCCATGCCCTGCAAGTATGTTTAAACTAACTGGGAACCTTGGGAAATTCAGAATAAGTCAAAGGTAAACAGACCCAAACTTGGTACCTTAACATATATATTTCCCACATCCATTTTCTAATGGAAATAAGCCCTTGAAATACACACTCACACCTTCTCACACACATATAAACACCAGTTTCTCTATCATATTATTTCCAACTTTTTGATAACATAATTAATTCTTCCCCTAGAAATGCCAGAAGTCAGAGTCTTATTTAAGAAATGAATATAGCCGAAACCGGTTTGGCTCAGTGGATAGAGTGTCGGCCTTCGGACTGAGGGGTCCCGGGTTCGATTCCGATCAAGGGGCATGTACTTTAGTTGCGGGCACAACCCCAGTGGGGGGTGTGCAGGAGGCAGCTGATTGATGTTTCTCTCTCATCAATGTTTCTAACTCTCTATCTCTCTCCCTTCCTCTCTGTTAAAAATCAATAAAATATATTTTTTTAAAAAAAGAAATGAATATAAAACAATTCCTGATTTCTTAAGCAAGATGTTCTGGACCTAGGAGATAGATAACTAAAGATAAATTCTAAAAACAAGCACTGTATTGAAGGATAGAGAAATATATAAAGTAAATTTACTAAACCATTATATGAGACATTTAGACAAAATACAGGGCTTGTTAAAAACACACAAATCAATGGATGCTGCTTAATCAGACAGCTAAAGTGCAGTTTGTTGGCTCTAACAGTAGGTGATATATTTCTAGTATATGATAAACTGAAAGTAATAAGATGAATGATTTGCTTTCTAAATAGTAATTAAACTCATACTTATCCACTCAAAAGAGAATAATTTGATGCCATCAAAAGTCAAGTTTTAGGCATTCCATCTTAGTTTTCATTTTCTTTTGGTGTCCGTGATACTTTAAACAATTTTAAAAATCAGAAATTTTTTAAAAGGTGAAAAGAAACTTGTTGCAGTATGGAATTTAGGGAATAAAAATTTTCTGTAAAGGTAGTTTTAATGCAAGACATACCAAACTTCAAAGATATAAAAATGGAACAAAATACATAGCTTAAATTGTCAATTACAATGTAAAACTTCCAGAGGATTAGTTTATGAGTAACTTACTATTAATATTGAGTTTTTATCAGAGCTTTCTGGCAACTTCACTATAGATTATTTGGAAAAGTCAAAGTCCATGGTACCAAATGGGTACTGACACTCAGCCAGCCCAGGACAGAGGCTCCCAAACCTGGTGCTTTTATAAAAACTGCTATTACCAGGCTCTACCCCAAAAGTACTCATAAAATGGCTCTGGAGTGAGGTCTAAAACTCTGTGGATTATTTTCCCTTAGAAATTAGCCAGAGGATTACGTTACCAGCTCAGCAGATGCCAAAAAATATGTAAGAGAAGCTTACATATTCAGTATATAGATCTCAATAACTTTTAGTATAAGTACAAAATATGGAAATGAGAGGATGTGGATTTGCTCAACTCTACACACATGTATATCTAAATTTAAGTCCTTACCTTTCTCCCAAAACAGTTTTAAGACTGCAACTGATTCTTAGACAGAGAGTGAGGAAAGGGAACTGTTAGGAAAGAACAGTTTTGAGAAAGTATGCCCATGTGTTTAATGCATCATTTCTTCTTAGAAAGTCAAATCAACTGCTGAGTCATGACAAATATTTAATATAGTTATATCCATTGAGAATGTATTTTTGTAGAAAAAAATTATTTAACCTAGGTTTTGACTATTGCCGCTCTGATCCAACAAGATTGGACCTTAAATAAAATTCGTTCTAGAAATATTACAATGTAGCTAAAGACCAGAGGAAAGAAATGCATGGCTGACATTTCTGGAACCTTCTTCAACTGCAAATCAAAACCAATTTCATTCATTTGAGTAAACCTGGATTTGTGGTTCCAGGTAGTCAGATCACAGTACTACACCATTTGCTCCACCTGTCAGGCTAGGGCCAGTGGTACGATGGCTACTGAAGCATATGAATCCAAGCCAGCTTGCTACATCTCAGCTGTCAGTCAAAGGAGGCCTCGCTGGCAATAATGAGCACATCAGGCAGAATGTGCATCCACACACTTTGGGGAAAACAAACAAAACATGGGGTATTGGCAGGAGGGGCATGAAAAAGACAAGAGATATCAGGAAATGAGACCATTATATGGACTCCACATCACAGGCTTCATCACTAAAGGCCAGAGAAGTGGCAGAATAACCTTTTCCTGAAGGTGAACATTAGCATTATTTTTGTCCATAGGGAAAAAATTAGGAAAACCACAAGAATGATGAGATCGATGTATGAACATAGGTTTTTGTTTATTTCTTATCACACCAAGAGAACACAATTATTGAATTGCAGTGCCCTCTTCTTAGCCATACAAACGCAGCATCATTTCAGAGATAGAAAAAGATGAATTTTGCAGAGGTTCTTCACAAAACCCGGTTAAGAGTATATATATAAAAAAATTAGCACATTTCCTAAGTTGGATAATTGTGTTACATTTACCTTATTTAATATTTTATGGGCAATTTGATGTGAAATTAAAATGTGATCTGGCTTTTAAATAATGGGTCAGGGAAAAAACATGTATCATTCCTATAATTTAGATCTCATTAGTGAGAAAGCAAGAGAAACATTAAAAGCAATTCCCAGTGAACTCCGAGCTTCATTAGCACATAGAGCTCCTTCTGCAGAAAATGTGTCCTCTGGTGTTGTTTTAGGTAATTAATGCCAAACTTCTAACCCAAAAGGGTGCTTGTCACAGACTCCAGCGAAGGCTTGGACAACTGCTCAAAGACAAATTCCAATTTGGAGAGTGATACTAATTAACTTCTTTATTTTAAAGAAAGAGTTTTATTGTAGTTTGCTTATGAATCATAGACTATTGTGTATATAGAGCACGTGCTCTATAATTCTACAAATATGACTGTTTGATTGTGGTGCCCACATTGTTCTCTTAAAAATGCAGTCACTTTCTTCAATTTTTTAGACATGCTATGTTTATAACCACATGGAGCAAATATTTTTGACATATGTTCTTTTATTTTCTATATTATAAAATGCCATATACCGTACTTTCCAGTGTATAAGATGCCTGGGCATATAAGATTTTCCTGGGTTAAAAAGTCGTTTTATACGCCGGAAAATATGGTATATTGGACTATATTGATGGGATTAGATATATTGGACTACCGTATTCACCGGTGTATAGATGACTTTTTAACCCAGGAAAATCTTATACGCCCAGTCATCTTATACGCCGGAAAATACAGTAATTAAATTATTTATAAAGGTCTTCAATGGGTTGAGTTGTGTTTTCCAAAATTTTCGGTGTGGCAGTTCTAACCCTGACACCTCAGAACACGACCTTAGTCAGAGACCTATCTCTACAGAGGTAATCGGATTAAGATAAAGCCTTTAGGGTAGGCTCTGATCCAATATGACTGCTGTCTTTATCAGAAGGGAAAGTTGGGTGCAGACATGTATAGAGGGAGGACAATGTGAAGATAAAGGAAGAAAAGGGCCATCTACAAAGGGCAAGAGACCTGGAACAGGTCCTTCCCTTACAGCCCTCAGGACAAATCAACCCTACAGATACATGATCTTAGACTTTTAGCCTCCAGACTTTGAGACAATAAATTTCTGTCATTTAGACAACCCAGCTTGTGGCACTTTGTTATGGCAGCCCCAGGAGATGAATACAAGGTCTAAACATTCAGACTTAAAATATGTACATTCAATCATCCAGATTCTTCAGGTATCCCCACATCACGTATACTTAAAGTAAAGCATTTTAGCAGATAGTTTTCACCTTTCATCCTGATGTCTGGAATTCTACAAATATGACTAATGTTTGATTGTGGTGCCCAAACTGTTCTCTTATAAACAATACTACCCACTCCCCTTTAACTCAGGTCCTTCAATCCATCACCTGAGCACCTCCAGCTTGGCTAGACCACCTGACTTCCTTCCTGATCTGATGTCTCGGTTCTAAAGTTATGAGGTGTCTGGTTTTGATAAATACAGTAGAATCTTGGGTCCCTTTGCTTGGCTTTCAGAGAATGAATCTCAATGGAGAATTACCTGAAATGTGTAGGAGCACAGTCTCTCAGACTCATAACTTTTTAAGACTCTTAGTCCCAGAGAGTTTGCCCTTCTCATTTTGTGCATTTATTGCCCTGAAATATGGTTTATATGCCATATTGACAGATTCAAGTGGTAAATAAGGCAACTAGCACATATCACTTTCTTAAAATCAATCACAAGGTAACACAAAGATTGAGACAAATAGCTAGGATAGCAGCACCAACTGGTTTTCTTGACACAACTCTCAACAAAACATTCCAATAAAATATCATCCTGGCATAGTAACTTTGTTTCCAATGCTAAGCATTCCTTGAAAGAGTATAGTGTCATGTTTAATATTTTTTTCTAATAATAAATTTAAAAGGATTTGTTTAAAATTAATCACTTGCATAATGAATTAGGAAACCAAAGAAGATCAAGGAAGTGATAAAAGTTAAACATATGCACTTTTTGGTATTTGTTTTAAAGTCATTTTGTCTATTAAACAAACATGTAGTGATATGCCTGCTTTGTGCCAGGCACCCAACAAGCAATGGTGAGGGAGACAGTCACGGTATGCCCACATTTGAACCTACATTCTTTGAGGATGACAGGCAATAAGCAAGTAAAGACATAAAATGTATAAAATTTGTGAAATTAAATTGTAATGTGCTCTCAAGGACATAAACGGGGAGTTAAAATAAAGAACCACAAGGGAGCTAGACTTCTGATAAAACGATCAGGAAGTTCTTCTCTAAAGGTAACATTAAAGCTAAAACCTGACAGGAAAATGAGGGAGAGAAGAGGGAGTTAGACTTTAGGAACTAAGAGACACCTAGAAGCATGGAGTGAGGTGAACAAGGAACGAGTGTGGCATGAGACAGATTGAGAAAACCACGCTAGGCCTTACTGATGTGCTAGGAAATTTGTATAATAATATAAAAACAATGAAAAACTAATGAAGGATTTTTAAGCAGAGCAGTAACATGGGCTTATTTTAGAGTTTTTAAAAGATGACTGGCTGTTAAGGGGAAGAGGGAAGACCTTTTGGATAGCGATGGTTTGGAATATAGTTACTGGCTGTTAAGGGGAAGAGGGAAGACCTTTTGGATAGCGATGGTTTGGAATATAGTGATGGTTTGGAATATAGGTGCAGATAAAAGTGGGATAACTCAAATGTACTTTAGGGGTGGAGCCAACAGAACTTGCACATGAATTGGATGAAAGGTTTGAGGGAATGTAAAAATAAAAATGACCACAAGTTTACTAATATGGTATTATAATCTACAATTTCTTAAACAGGTCTACCCTCAATGAAGCTTATATATCTAGGTTTCTTTGATATATATATATATTTTTTTTTTACAAGTTTCAGATTAACTACCATTTTATTTACTAACCATCATGCCAATGGCAGCCATATGCTTAAAGTCTTTTTTTTCTTAAAGTCTTGATATCAAACTATTCAAACTTCCTTTCAGTTTTCCACTCAAATCTTTATTTCTATAATGCAAATGTTAATAAGGTAGGGTTTTTTTTATAGATGTAAGGAATTTGTACACAGGATATGTTGCCCATCATTTAGATTTAATTCATATTGAGGAAATAGCCACTATAGACAATGGAATTAGTTTATTTATTTAATCAGTTTACTAAACATATTTTTAATGTATTATTTTCACCTATGGGTCTTTATTTCAGCTCTAAAACAAAAACAAATTGAGGGGGAAAAGACGGTTGAAATATGAAAAAAAAAATCGTGATTTTCTTATTTTTTAACGTTAATTCTTCATCATTGCCAATCATTTCATTTATTGAAATACAAGGAATTCCTGGTGTGAAAGGGGATTCTATTAAATACTCTGAGCCACAATAGCTGTTTTCATTATAATTTTATTGACCAAAACATCATTTTAGATAGTACTATGGTTATACTCATCTAAGCCAGTGCTTCTCAAATATTAATGCACAAACAAGTCATCTAGGGATCACGTTAAGATGTGTATAGTCATTCAATCAATCTAGGTTGGAGCTGAGATTCTGCAATTTCACAAGTTCCCCTCCAACACCAACACTACTGGCCCTTGGAACACACTTTGAGTAGCAAGGAATACTTTAATAATGCTATTTAATCGAAATACTATTATTATATTACTAGAGGCCAAGTGCACAAAATTCGTGCATGGGGGGAGGGGGTATCCCTCAGCCCAGCCTGCACCCTTTCCAATATGGGACGCCTCGAGGGCTGTCCGACTGCCCGTTTAGGCCCGATCCCGGTAGGATCGGGCCTAAACGGGCAATCGGACATCCCTCTCACAATCCAGGACTGTTGGCTCCCAATTGCTCACCTGCCTGCCTTCCTGATTGCCCCTAACCACTTCTGCCTGCCAGCCTGATCATCCCCTAACCACTCCCCAGCCAGCCTGATTGATGCCTAACTGCTCCCCTGCCAGCCTGTTTGCCCCTAACTGCCCTCCCCTACAGGACTGGTCACCCCTAACTGTCCTCCCCTGCAGGCCTGGTCACCCCTAATTGCCCTCCCCTGCAGGCCTGGTCCCCCCAACTGCCCTCCCCTGCAGGCCTGGGTCCCCCCCCCCCAACTGCCCCTTCCTGCAGGCCTGGTCACACCCAACTTCCCTCCTCTGCAGGCCTGGTCACCCCTAACTGCCCTCCTCTGAGGGCTTGATGGCCCCCAATTGCCCTCCCAACTGCCCTCCCCTGCTGGCCTGATCACCCACAACTGCCCTTTCTTGCAGGCCTGGTCCCTTCCAACTGCCCTCCCCTGCTGACCATCTTGTGGTGGCCATCTTGTGTCCACATGGGGGCAGCCATCTTTAACCACATGGGGCAGCCATCTTGTGTGTTGGAGTGATGGTCAATTTGCATATTACTCTTTTATTAGATAGGATTATACAAGATAGTTCAATACCATTCATAATGCTCAGGTGCACTGAGAAGTAACTAAATAAGACCTCCTGCTAGAGCAAACAAAAAATAAGCATTTGATCTGTATTGTTGATGCTAATATTAGAGGCCTCATATCAACCATGCAGGCCTGCTTGCTATTTTAAAAAATTCTACTGATTACAGAAAACTTTAAAATGCCCTTATCCCTCTTTCTCTGTTTCCCATCTGCAGGAAGCCAAATGGCTGTGTTCACAAAATGACCTTCCTTAGTTCTAAAGCATTCCTCTTTTCTCCTTGTTTACGGTGCTCATTGGCCTCTCGGTAGGATCTTGAAATTCCCTTTAGTGTTATATTTTAAAATATGCAGTTTGAGATTTTACATAGGGATCTGAAAACTGGAAAAAAATACACACAAGGCTTGAAATTTATGGGACACTAAGGAATTTAAATGGTTGAGAACTCTGATGCAGTTAGTAGTGCTGCATTCAGGAGTGTCAGAAATTCAATAAGGTTCCAGAAAGACAAAAAATAAACATCTCCTCTCCCCTTTGAGATGTGAGTAGTGAACAAAGAGAGATGCATAACTGAAGAAAATATTGTGATATTGGGACCTACACAATCCCTGGGAAATTTTGCTTGTTTCATTCAGCCGGGAGTCAGGCCACATAGAGTGTATTTTATGATGTCCAGAGAGAAGCCATGATAGCCAATAAACACTCCGATGAATGTGCAAATCAAAAAGGCCTGTTTTCTTAAGTTACCACAGATCCTGCAGACCCATAGATATGGGAGAACAAGACAGGTTCAGCAAAACTTGATCTACTTATGCTCTTTCTAACTAGGGAACGTCTTAAATAAATAGTCGGACATGTATTCCAATACAACTCACAAAGAGAATTAAGTACCAATCATATGCAAACTATCACTGTCATGTTTAAATAGGTAAATATCAAATAACCCTAATCATCATGAGATTGCATTCAGTTATATGGTGCTCTTATATGTACTTAATTCATTCTGGCAAGACCTTCACAATACAGTTTTATTTAAGATCATCCATTCTACTGAGCATACATAGCTTCTATTCACTGAAGTGTCTAACTGGTACAAATTCGTCTGAAATTTTTTAAGCTAAAATTCCTCTTTTGTGTTTCATAGCCCAGGACATTGTCATCTCGACATTTCGCTATGCAAGTGTTTAGATATTTTCAAGATTTTTCAGGAAAGTTATTCTGCATTCACCACTGGGCTTCAGTGTGTGGAGAAATGTTTGGATGTCAAACTTTTGAAACATATCATATATCTGCATCATTTGTCCATTAAATAATATATGTAGGCTCCTAGTAAGAGAATTCAGTCCAGCAGCCAAAGACCCAGCACCTATCAAGTGCCATCTGACACAATTTATCTTTTACAAAGACAGTTTGATGTACACTTTCTATCTCTGTCCCAAATTCTATTACTAGGTGGTAGCGTTATCCTATGGATCATTTCCATTTCCCTAGATCAGTGGTCGGCAAACTCATTAGCCAACAAAGCCAAGTATCAACAGTACAATGATTGACATTTCTTTTGAGAGCCAAATTTTTTAAACTTAAACTATATAGGTAGGTACATAGTTATTAATTTAATTAGGGTACATGGTATTTTGTGGAAGAGCCACACTCAAGGGGCCAAAGAGCCGCATGTGGCTCGCGAGCCACAGTTTGCCGACCACTGCCCTAGATACTTCTAGTTTACTCTTACTATGCTTCTGTTTCCTTCATAAGCTCATATCCTCTGCAAGCCTTTTTAGTGTGAGTGTTTCTTAGAGTTCCAAACTGTGGTCTCTCTTCAATTTCTATGCTCTTATCTCACTAATATACATTGCCATCAGTAACTGCCATCTACATGCTGGTTAGTTACAAATCTACTGCCTCCAGCTCAGACCTCAATGCTCTACTGGAATTCTCCACTCAACGTCCTGTAAGTGTCAACTAAATGCCTCTTCACCATCTCCACCCTTTGCTCCCCACCCAAAAACCTAATTCTCCTCCATGGTTCTTGATCTCCATAAATTGCATGCACTACAAGCCACCCAGCCACCTAAGCCAGGAAACTTTCCTTAGTTCTTTCCTCTTCTCCTTCCCTGTAGTCATTAATACTGTTAGTCTCCTAAATAGCTGTCAAATCTGTCCACTTTCTCCCATTATCATTGTTTCCCATCAGACTCTCAACATTTAAGAAGGGAATTACACCAATAGCCTCGTAAGTGACCTCACAGTCTGTCTCCCTTCCACCATGTAGCTAGAGTGATCCTTCTAAAACAAAAAACTGATCACGTGACTCCACTACCTAAAATACAGAGGTGATTCCCCATCACTTTCTTAAGAAGTTTCCAATTTCTGGTCTGACCCTTGTGAATCTGATTCCTACATATATCATTAATCCAGAATTCCCATATGAACCCCACCCTCCAATTTAGGGGAGAGATTTGCAAGTCTCCTGAAGCGCCATGCATTTTCCCTTCCCTGCCTCTTATCCTACAGTTCTTCCTCTTGGAATGCATTCTCACTGCTCATCCATCTAATCAAGACTACTCAATCTTCCCTGATCCCTCATGACTCATCCTTTGTGTCCCAATAACATGTACCAATGATTTATTCACTCTGGACTCTCTCACTCTGAAATGTTGGTATTCCTGAGCATTTCCTCCTCATTGCTGTGAGCTCCTTGAGAAGAAGAATGTCTTATTGATCGCCATATTCCCAGAACTTAACATCATATCCAGTATATAGTTATCCCTTAAAAGCAAATAGGTAATTAAATAAATGAATGAGTGAGTGAGTGAGTGAACAACTATGGACTATGGCTTTTGCAAAACTGTGGTGAAGATATTTTCAACTGTGTTATCCCAAGGATGTATGTGTTAAATTACTGCTTGAAATTAGCTCAAAATACCAATTTTCTCTGCAGACAAATGTGAAAGCTGTTTTCAGCCATAATATAAATCACATAATTCAACATGTTTTCTTTTTTGCCTTAACTGCCAGAAAACTTAAAAATAAATTTGGTGTCAATAGTAGCAATTAGACTGTCTCAAGTTCCCAGTCATTTCTATCACATTCACTCTCATAAATGGTCTATTTCTAGCCTGAATTCTTCTACTACACATGATTTCTTTTATAAATTAATTTACTATAAATTATTATAATATTTACAAGTAGGTGGAGGATGGTGCCAAAACCTAGGTCCCAGGCATAACCAGTCACATAAAAGGTAAAGTCCAGTTCTGTGGGAGCCATAGACTTGCAGCAACTTATCAAACACCCTGAGCTTTTTGGTCAGCCCAGTTCTACAGCTACGCATGTCAATCCAAAGATTCCACTCACATAAAACTGATAGAATATTATAGCCGCCAGTACAATTCATCTGCAATAATAAAGTTCCACTCATGCTTGGAATGTGGTCACATTTTCATTAATTATAAGCCATGGACCATAGCCATAAGTTTCATTTCATGACATGTCGTATTTTAAATGTTAGCTGCTACTGCAAGTGGACAAATTTAGCAGACAATAATAAATGTTATTCTGGAGCAGTGATTCGCAATCTTGGCTACATACCAGAATCGCTTGGAGGTATCTTTAGGAATATTCACTCAAGATCCTCAATGAAACAGAATTCTGAGACAGTGGGATAGGGCCCAATATCATTTTTTTTTCAAGCATCCGAACTGATTTAAGGTAGATTGAGGCCCCGGGATCACTGATGTAGAATGAGAGAGAGGTCAGAGTTGGAGATAAAGATTTTTCATCTTTCCCTGGACAGGGGATTGCCTAATAATACTGCCTCATAATAAGGTGAAAATAATTCTACCTTTTAAAAATCAAACTGTATATTTACTCCCATTAAATGAAACTGGTTATAAACTCTGAATTTAAAGGGGGAAATTAGAAGTGATTACTCATTTTTAAAGTATTTTCTGTCTTTATAAAGGATGATTTGAAGCATTTCTTCAAGTACCAGGTAGTGATTTAACTGATTTGTAGACTTATCTCAGTTACTAATTAAGCTTGCAACCTTTACAAAGTCATTGGAATCTCTCTAGACTTCACTTCTAATGCGTAAACTGAGAGAACTGGATTAAAGAAGCACTTTCTCAACTCACACTGTTTCACAGACGTGTCTAGATATTACAAGGTGGACGGTGGCTGAGGGCACAGACCCTGGAGCCAGGCTGCCTAAATTTGAATCCTGGATCCACAAATCACCTTATGTTGGGCAGATTAAATAACCTGAATATAAAATGGCATTAACAATACTACCTACCACATAGAGTTGTGAGAGTAAGGGAAATAATATATGTAAAAGTATTTAGAACATTTTCAAGCACATGGTAAGAACTATTAAAGCATTAGTTATTATTCCTATTACTAATAGTACACCCTCAAAAAAGTCAGGGCCTTTAGTATGCTAATATGTTGGTGAGCCTCTAACAAGGGGACACATCACATAACATTTCAAAAATATATCTGACCCATTAACTCTTGGTTGCAGGAGAGCACATGCTGGGGAAAACTGGACTACATGATTGCTATGTCCCTTTAAACTCTAGTATGGTGCAATTCATCTCACCATCTGAGAGACTCAGAAAACTATGTCCCATGAGCCAAGTGCAGCTTACCACCTCTTTTTGTAAATAAAGTGTTCATGAAACACTGCCATGCTCATTTGCTTACATATGGTCTATACCTACCTTCACATTATAACAAAAGGGGTGAAGGGCTGCAACAGAAAGCAAGTGGCCCACAAAGCCTGAAATATACACTGAGTGGCCAGATTATTATGATCTCTGAACGCATAATAATCTGGCCACTCAGTGTGTGTGCTATGTGTGTGTGTGTGTGTGTGTGTGTGTGTGTGTGTGTTTATATTAGAGGCCCAGTGCATGAATTCGTGCATGGGTGGGGTCCGGCCAGCCTGGCCAGGGAGAGGGGACATGGGCAGTTGGCTGGCCTGCCTGCTGGTCGAACTCCTGGTCGAGGGGATAATTTGAATATTAGCCTTTGGTTATATAGGATATACACTGAGTGGCCAGATTATTATGCGTTCAGAGATTATAATAATCTGGCCACTCAGTGTATGCTGTCTGACCTTTATAGAACCAGTCTGCCAACCCCTGCTTTAGATGTGTAAGGTCCTGGGAAGCCTGTAGCTCCTCCCCATAGTAACTTGATCATCAAGACAAGTTTTATTTTATGAGTGGGCATTTCTATTCCATCGAGCCAGTTGGCTGGAGGAAGAAAGGAAACAGTCATCTGCATGGGATGCGAAGAGAGTGGCTACGGTGGTGGAAGGGTCTCAGTGATGTGAGCTGGAAAGGATGAACAGTGAGGATCATAGAGGAAGAGCTGCTGACGGGGAAGAATCAGAAAGCAACTGGGAAAACAGAAAGTGACCTGAGGCCTTGACCCTCCTTAAAGGAGCTGATGTAGGATGGGCCCTATTTCCAATCCCCTCCTTAAAGGTCTACTCACCCCCAACAAAATATGAGATTGCCTTTATAATTACTACCATTAATCAAATACAAACTAGAAAAATTGTTTTGCTATTTGATTCTTACAGGATGGGTATTATTACCCTAACTTTATAGATGAATTAACCAAGGCAGAGTTTAAGCAACTTCCCATCATACCTAATAAAATGGTAATATGCAAATTACCATCACTCCGCTACTCCCACGATTGGGCCGGCTGGAGGCGCGGGGGGCGGGACTCAGGGTGGCCGATTGGCTGGCGGTAGGAGTGGGAGGCGGGGACTCGTGAGTCCCCCACCCCCGCTCCTCCCACCGGCTTAAATGGCCAGCGCTGCTTAGGCCCACGCTGCGGAAGACGCTGGTGGCAGAACTTGGGGTGGCCGATTGCATGGCTGCTGGCACCAGTTTTCCGCCAGCAGCAGTTTTCCTCTGGCCACCCGCCCGATTGGAGCGCCTCCCGATTGGAGTTCCTCTCGGGGTGGCCGATCGTGCTGGCGGGAGGCGCTCTGATCGGCGGGTGGCCAGAGGAAAACTGCTGCTGGCAGATAACTGGTGCTGGCAGCCAGGTGAAGGAAAAGTCTATTGCACGAAACTTCGTGCAACGGGCTCCTAGTATCTAATAAATGGCTGAGCTTATAGTCAAACCTAGTTTTA
Source organism: Cnephaeus nilssonii (assembly GCF_951640355.1). NCBI lineage: Eukaryota > Metazoa > Chordata > Mammalia > Chiroptera > Vespertilionidae > Cnephaeus > Cnephaeus nilssonii. Next base: position 30,682,113 of record NC_137080.1, read on the forward strand.
CCCATCTTGGATTTTCCATTGTGCCTTTATTGACATTTTCCAGTTCTAGAACTTCTCTTAAATGCAGAGGAATGGGACATGAAATTCTGATAAGATTTCTTATGCATTGTGTAAGGTCATTGTTTATCATTGAGCTAAGCCTTACTATTTCTACCTTACTAATAATCTAATGCTGTCTAAAGTTTAGCTCTTGGGTGAGGGGGAGCAGGAGGAGGATGGACAGGCAAGGTGATGTAAGGAATCTGCCTGCATCCTGCACAGATAGCAACATTGATTGAATGTATCTTACCAAGAAAAAGAAAGGAGAGGATTCATTCAATATGAATAGAAACACAGGAAGCGGTTGAAGAATAGACAAAAATGCAGTTCCAAATGGCAGCTGCAAACCTTATCTCTTATATTCCATTGCTACAAAGACCAGTGTAGTCAGCTTTTCTTAGCCAAGTGTGAAGTAGAAGAAATATAATTTAGTGTTTAGAAAATATGCCTAATTTACCACCAAAGCGATACAATTTGTCCTGAAGTAAGGAATTCTCCATCAGCTTTTTAAAATGATGGTGATTAAGTAGATTACAACATACATCCAATGTTCTTTTCTTTTCATTATTTGTGGCACCCTGATGAAAAGTAATTATGCTTTGGCGAATTTTCCTCTTAGATGTAATTTGGACCACTTATCTGAGATCCTCAGAAGGGAGCTGACTTGACAATTAAAAGAGAACACCTGTTTCTATCAATGTACAGGCAGCCTCCCTCTGCCGCTGCTGAGCAATGCACAGCATTACCACAACCCGAAATACTGGGGGGATATATTACAGGATTGCCTCTTCCATCCAGCCAACAGAATTAGGAATTAAATGGTATATTTTTATATTTACACAAGGGAAGAATGGCCATGAATATAAAATAACCAAAAGAGAAGAGGGAGGATTGCAGTGAGTCCTTAATTATGCTGATGTTCACCCTATTGCCCAACACACTCCGCTTCTCAGATGCATTTCTTTTTTATCTCTTAATTTGGGATTCTGTTACTTTATTAAATAGATTAAAGGGGATCTGTAGAAAATGTTGTGTATATTTTATTGTTTCCCACACATTCTCTGTGTGCATGAAAATTCTATCCATCTGCTTCTCACTGATATTAAAAGTAGTTGGCTGTTGTGACACTTATGGCTCACAAAAGGAGGATGGTCCCGTAGTTTTACTGAAACACGAAATAATTCCATTTTCTAACTTTAGGACCCATGACGCTTCAAACATTCTTGTAAGGGGCTTTATTTGTTCCTTTTATGCTGCTATGACTTTGGCTCTTCCATCCTGTTTTAACAAACCCCAAAAAGCATTTTCACAAATACAACTATTTGGGCTCATTGCATTCTCGAGATGAACATCACAAGGAAAATAAGTATAGTACCAGAGATCTAAAATGCAATTTAGGGATTGACTGAAAGTCAGTTAATGGACTGCAAAGAAATTTGTTTTCCTTTGTCTTTGTCTACTTTACCATCTCTTTTTGTTTGCCTTTACTAATTTTCTGGTGGACTCTATTGAATGGAAATGCTGTAACAAGTTATTTGGGTTGTTTATCTTTGTGGCACATTGTAATTTTGAGCCCTATCATTTTTTCAAAGTATTTGCAAGACAGAAACTTTTAAAACCTTTCTACTGAAACATAATACACTTTAAAAACACATACAAATGTACTGCTCAGTAAATGTTTTACAAAGCGAACATATCCATATGGCCAGCACCCAAAACCAGAAAGAGAACTTCTCCCCCTTTCTAGTCATTACAAGGAGAACCACTGCCTGGACTTGTAACACATAGATTTGTTCTGCCTGTTTGTGTGGGGTCACCAAATTCTGTTATCTTGCTTAACTTACAAGCAGAAACAGAGGCATGTAGACAAGGGGGAAACTGTATAATGCCCTGCAATTCTTGAAGAATGAAGTCTAGACATTTCAACTGATGTGCTTTCCACAGCGCTGCCTGTTCTCTCTAAAAGCCTTCCTAATAACCAGTGAAAGCAGAAATCCATATGATAAGCTTATGGTTTTTGCATATTAATTTCTGACAGTTTTAAACATAAGAATTAAAGGATGCTCCCCCTGAAAGCCTTTATCCAAAGCAGACCTTTGATATTCTCTCCCCGATCTCCAGGAGCTCCTCATCTAGGCAGGTTAAATTCAGTAAAAGGGAGTAAGAGACACAACAATCTTCCAGCTGATTTTTTTCCGCTGAAGCCATAGCACTCAACTATTATTGATATTATATTAGTCAGCATTCTCCAGAAAGAGAGACTTATTAGCAAAGCATTTTATTAGCAATATATAAATTAAACAGTGAAGGTAAGAGGAGAAGGGCCCCTAGAGGCAGTGAGTGATATCTGAGTGTTAGCCTATGTGTCAGCTTGGCTGGCCACAGTACCCAGGTATTTAGTCAATCATTTTTCTAGATGTTTCTGTGAAGGTATTTTTTAGATGAGGTTCATATTAAATCAGAAGTCTTTGGGTAAAGGATATTACCCCCATAATGTGGATGGGCCTCATCCAATTAGTTGAAGGCCTCAAAAAAAAAAAAAAAAAAAAAAAGACTGAACTCCCAGGAAGTAGAGAAAATTTAGCCAGTAGATAGCCTTCAGATTTGAACTGTAATATTGACTATTCCCTGATCTCCAGCCTGGAGGCTTCAGGAGGTCAGGGAGGTTTTCCTGAACTTCAGTCCTCTACTGTCCTCATCTCAGAACTACCTGTATATTTGTTGACCAAGCAATATATTTTTAAAGTGTTAATTTTACCATTTTCTGCACAGGCTATGCCAGTGATGGTGAACCTATGACACGCGTGTCAGCACTGACACGCGTAGCCATTTCTGATGACACGTGGCCGCTGAGGCGGCCGCATGCCGAGGATGAAATATTTGCTGCTCCTGAGGATGAAACATTTGCGAAATAATGTTTTTTCCTCAAAGTGACACACTACCCGAGTTATGCTCAGTTTTTTGGCGAAGTTTGACACACCAAGCTCAAAAGGTTGCCCATCACTGGGCTATGCAATTCTAATACTGTATAAAAGCACAGACAGTAGAAAATTATTTCAGGACCAGGAAGCAGAAACCAAAAAATAATAATTTAAATTTCTATGCTACTGAAAATTTTCTTGATTGTATGAAATACAAAAGAGGTTTTGATTTACCATACTTAGGAGTCTAATAGAAATCCAAAGATGCCTTCAGAGCTTTACAAAGTCTGTCAAGGTTATTACAACCTGACCTAGATTCTAACTCACTTCTTTGTTTCCCCAGCAATGGAAGGTATGAGAAGTCTGTTAACTGAGATCACTTCCTGGTTACTTAAAATTTAACATTGAAATAAGGGAAATATTTGGCTTATCTATATATATAAAAGGCTAAGTGACTATCCAACCAGCCGGTAGATATGACACGCACTGACCACCAGGGGACAGATGCTCAATACAGCAGCTGCTGAGTGACAGCAACTTTGCAGAGTGCCCTCTCGCACTCCGGGACCCATCGGGGGATGTTGGAGAGCCGGTTTCGGCCCAATCCTCATAGGCCAGGCTGAGGGACCCCACCTGCCAGAGGGACCCCATTCACTCTGCAGATGCCCTTCAAGCCCGGCGCCACCCCAGATGTGGCCGGCCAGGAGAGACCATGGGAGGTTGGCTCCAGGGTGTGTCCGGCCTGTCTCGCCCAGTCCTGCCCTGCCGGCCACCTTCTAATTAATTTCCTTTCAATGTGCACGAATCCATCACTAGGCCTCTAGTAGTTTGATAACTGGCTACTGAGTTACCGACATTAAAATCAATCTGCTCTGGCCAGGTGCCTCAGTTGATTGGAGCATCTTCTGTACACACACAAACACAAAAGAAAGGTTATGGGTTTGATCCCCCGTTGGGGCATGTATGGGAGGCAACCAATCGATGTTTCTCTCTCACATTGATCTCTCTCTCTCTCTGGCTCTCTCCCTCCTCTCTCTCTAAAAATAAATCAATAAAATCATATCCTCGGTGAGGATAGAAAAGTTTAATGAAGGAATGAATCAATGAATGGGATGATCACAGACCAAACTCACTTGATTATCACATTAAGAACAGAAAGTACAAAACATGTTATACTTCAATCTCATATTGTAGCCAGTTAATAAAGTATCAAGCAGAAAATAAAGAAAGGAGGGACACTAAGATAGGGAAAGAGGACAGGAAAAGCCAGGGAAACAGAGGCATAGTGGAAAACAGTAAAACAAAGTGGGGTGGGGACCAACAAGAGAAATAGTCTGGAAGTATAGGAAAAAGGTAGAAAAATAGGAGAGATGGCAAAGAATAAGAGCAAAACCTGATAAAGGTGCATTTGTAGGTAAAGTTTTATACATGCCACTGCACCATCTGTAGTTCATGAATTTCCAGGTTTAAACTTCTCATTACTCATCTTTGAAATGTGAATTAGCTGATTAATTACTGTTCACAGTTTTGGGTGTTGTTGTTTTTTCCTATTTTTTATTTTTCCTTGTCATAGTGGTAGCAGCCAGGACAGATGTTATTATTATACTAGAGGCCCGGTGCATGAATTTGTGCACAAGTGGGGTCCCTCGGCCTGGCCTGCGGGATCGGGCTGAAACTAGCTCTCCGACATCCCCTGAGGGGTCCCAGATTGCAAGAGGGCACAGGCAGGCCGAGGGACCCCACCAGAGCACAATTGGGGCCGGGGAGGGATGCAGGAGGTTGTCCAGTCAGGGAGGGACTGCGGGAGGGCTCCAGGGCGTGTCTGGCCCATCTCGCTCAGTCCCCATTGGATGAACCCCAGCAGCAAGCTAACCTATGGGTCAGAGCGTCTGCCCCCTGGTGGTCAGTGCACATCATAGCAAGCAATTGAGCATATCATTAGCATATTACACTTTGATTGGTTGAACGGATAATTGAACAACTAGACACTTAGCATATTAGGCTTTTATTAATAGGATTCCTCAGGCAGAAGAGAGATCCTGCCCCTCAGCTCTATCCTGGGAATGTCCACTTGTCTAAATCCTTTCACCAAGTGAAGAACACTTCAGTCATATAAATATATACCATATAAAAATATATATATATGCACCATATAATTGTATTATTATTTAAGTTGAGAAATTTAACAGTACTTCCAAATTCTGTTTCTTAATTTGTTTTTTCAAGTAGAGAATAATATTAAATGATCTTATGAAAAAGGTATTTTGAAACTTTATGTGCTAATGTTCAAATCCATTTCTATATTCAGTTAGTTACACGTATTTCCAGTGTCTCTGATACTATTTTTATCATCTTTTTTACTCCACCTTGACTAAAGTAACAATATCTAGTTTAAATACCCTGAATTAAAGGATAACTTTCGAAACCCCATCAACTGTCAATAGCCATTATTCTGGCTGAGGACCATTGACCAATGCATTGCTGAGGTCTCAGAACGGTTCTTTCACTTTCACTGCATCCCTGGGCTTTATTTCCTTCAAAAAGATCTGAAGTAATAAAAATATCACCTACAAGCAATGAGATACACAAGAGGTCCTATTTCACATCTCTGTTAACATCAGAAACAAGAGGTTGTTCAGAAGGAAATTTCAGGGGACAGAGCAGGCTCAGAAGGAAAAAGGATTAAAAAAATAATCCATGTTACCTCCTGCTATCACAGAACAGCTAAACAAAAACTAGCCAAGTCCATAAAAGAAGTCTGTTTCTTCATCCTCCTCACTTTCTTCTGTCTTTCCTCCTTTTTCCTTCCTTTCTACCTTTTCTAGGTTCTGACTAAGCAGCAACTGTAAACATATAAGTAGCTTTATAGAGACAGACATATTTCACTGTGAACAATAAAATGGTTCCTGGTAATTTGCATATACCTACTATTTGTGTAACAAATTGACCATGTTCTCATCAATTTATCACTTTGAGATATTTATTTTTCAATCTTGATTGATCATTAATTTTAGCTTTAGGTTTCTCTTCCCTCCTAAAACTAGACCAAAAAACAAAAATTAAAAGGCTGAAATCAATCCTCAAATGTTTGGGGAAGTCACCATTTAAATAAATTCTCTGGTGACTTCCAACTTAATGCAAATATGTCTCTTTGAGCTTTAGGACTTTATATATTAAGTTTCCACAATGAGGAGTCACACCTGACACAGCTAAGCTGGAGCAGCAGTAGAAAAAAAAAAAGAACATAATGTGGTTTGCACTGAAAGATCCTTTCATAAAACGCCTTTCTCTAACACCAATACGCCTGTTCATAATGACAAATGCAATAAGCATGTCTGAGAGGAGGGCGTAGCCATGGAAATGTCAGCAGCTAAATTAAGAAGATTAATAATAATTATCTCAGAAAAGCAAAACAGCCAAACAGGGGAGTCTTTTGAAAGAAAGCGGTGTTTGGACAGGATCTGCAATCTAGGGAAAGGGGAAGTGAGACAAGCAGTCAATACAATCGTTCAAGATTATGAGATGGGAGGAATAACAAGGCACGTTAAACTACAAGGCAAAAGCCTGAATAAATATCTATTTTCGAAAAATGGCATGAAAGTGATAGGAGAGGGGGAAAAAAGGTTTCTGGTTCTTCTTATAATTAACTGAACTTCTCTAGACTTATATAAACTATACAAACTTGAAACTTTGATTGGTAAAAATAAGTAGGATTCTTTTTGTCATTTATTTGTGTCCAGATGTGTGTTTTGATCAAAGTTGATGATAAACGTCTGTGGTACAAGAAAATGGAGGCCTGTCTTATGAGGAAAAATAGAGGCATGTGGAGAATTGGGGATGGCAGTATCTTGGTACTTTTGCTTCCTATTTTGCTTCTCTATAAATATGAGGGAATTCTGTGCGTGTAAGATTCCTCTTCTCTCATAGTCAGAAGTAGCTGAGGGTTATAAAGCAATACTATGGTTCTACTTACCCAATATAATCATTGTACAACTCACTGCTTTCCTTAGCCCAGATCCTAGAGACCTAGCCTAGCACTCTGTCAAACACATCATGTGGCCTGTGGGTGAAATATAATCCCTTTATTATAAAATGAAGGGGCTGTATGTGTAGATGTTATCCGTGTGTATATATGTATGTGTGTGTGTGTGTGCGTGTGTGTGTGTGTTCTGTGTATATGTTTCCCTGTGTGTTGATATAACCAGTATTTTTCAGAGTAATGTTTATACATGCTAATCAATTAAGCTAATATTTTCACATCTACTGATTCACTTATCAGAAACAAAAGTCTACATGACATTCAGGGGGAAAAAATTAAAAGGACTTAGAAAAAGAAAAATAGGAAAGGCATTATACAACTCATCAAAGCATGAAAATAAATATCTTGCTTTTCCAAAACAATTCTGTGAACAGAAAAGTCAAAATAGGGCCTTTATGATATAGAAATAGTCAACAGCAATTTGATTCTCAGGTATAGCAAGAAATATATGTATTTTAATTATTATTTCCTAACTGATCCATCCCCCATGGGTTTCTTAATCCTTCCACTTAGTTCAGCCAAAGATGAGACTATGTTCTAAGAAATGAGTTCTTTTAAGCCAATTTTCATGGTCACAATCAATGACTGACAAAGTGACATAAATATACCAACCCTCTGAAAACAAGACAGAAGCATTCCCTAATGTATCCACTGACTCTAATGTACTAAATAGATCCCCTGATCTTCCTGAAGTGGACCTTCCACCATAGTGACTAGAAAAACATGGCCTATAATTTGTAACCTACTAAGACTCCATTTTAGTGTGTTACTTAGACTTCCTTATGCTTTTGCTGAAGTGACACAGAAAACTGCAGGAAAAGCCTATCTCAGCTTGTCAAAAATATTCTGTCTGTCTTCTGTATTCATTTAATATGTGAGAATAACTCTTCTTTGGTTGCCATGGCCACTGTAATATTGGAATTGGAAGAGTCTTGTAAAAATTAAAATTCATGAGTCAGTATATTTATGTTCCATTAGTTACCCAATCTATATATCTCGCTCAGACCTTAACCTCCTCTGTATTCTTACTGTTGTTAATATACAAGATAGCACAGAAGCCAGCTATTCCCTTTTTATCTGTACTGATTCCACAGCAGCACTGTCAGCTAAAACTATGTTCCCCATGCACTTTAGCAGATAAGTTTTAAATGACTCCTAAAAAATAAGAATTAAAGGGTATGTTTTCATTAGCCCATATTACTGTTAGGATTCTAATACCTATCACCAATATTTTTATATGGTTTTAAAAATAAATCATCTCAGTATAATTTCATAGAAAATGAAATATAGACTCTATTTAATATACTTAAATGTTTCATATAACATATTTTAATCATAAGAAAAAGAGGATATCCACCAATTACCTTGATCTTATAAAATCTGAACAGCATTATTTATATAGGAAAGGAAACTTCAAGGAATCTCAGTTAATACTCAATAAAAATCGTTGGTCAATCAGAACTCAAAAAAGGACTGTGTTGTTTTCCTTTCCTACATGAGCATGAACAATTACAATCTTGTTTTTAATGTTTAGTAAAACTTCAAGTCATTCAATCAGATGTAATTACCATTTGAAAGTAGATTCTTCCTTTGGTCAATAATGTCCTCACTGTGATCTACATTAGTAGGAAATGCAATGAGGCAAGTAGCACACAGAATTTTATAGCTATTCTCTATTTACTCCAAAAGAGATTTCTTGTAAAAACTTGTTTATAGAAGAGAACCCAAGATGGCAGCATAGGTAAACACCTAAACTGCAGCCGTGCACAACAATTTCAAAACTACAACTAAAAGACAAAACTTCTATCACTCAGAGCCACAGGAGGGCTGCCTGAGTGGAAGTTCTACAACTAGACGGAAAGAGAAAGGAGCATTCAGTGCACAAATGCTGAAAAGCTGAGGTACGGGGGCACGCGCGATACGGGCTGGCGGCGGATCTGGGCTGGCGGCGGGCATTGCTTTCTTCAACCCGAAGGGGAGACGTGTGGGACCCAAACTCCTACGGGGAGAAGCTGGACTGTCTGCCATCAGGCTGGAAAATGAGGGTGGCGTGCTTGTAGAGCTGCGAGGAGGAATAATTGTTTGCTGCCCCGGGGTGCAAGACATGGGGACATGGTCGGAGGTGTGGGACGGCTGGCTGCCAGCCATTGCTGTTTGCCACGCCCTAGCCTAGTGACGCCCTGACACCCTGCCCCGCACAACCTACAAACCCACCCAAGCTCCAAGCAGCGGCTTTTACATATGAATGGCCTTCACTATCGGCGCTTAACCTAGCAAACTTGCAAACCGGTTCAGACAGCTCCATAATCTACAAATCCCAAGCAGGGAGGAGAGGACTGTAGTTCTCGCTGTAGCTCCTGCAGGGTGACCTCAGACAGTAGCTGACCTGCACTCCATTGGAGATCCAAAGCCAGTGTACCTAGTGGTCAGTGTGAGACACAGATTTCAACTCCTCACATCCACAAGTGACACATTCAAGAGGCAGACTCAGTGAGCACCAAAGCCCCACTGAAACAAGTCCTGCACCATAAGCATGTCTCCAGCACAGCAGTTCTTCCATTATAAACACAGCGGGTCCCCACAGCCAATTGGCCTGGAGGACAATTCCTGCCAGTGTACCAACAGCAATCAAGGCTTAACTACACCAAGACTTTGCACTCAGCCCACAAAGGGGTGTACCAATACCGTCCACCTCAGGGGATTGGGGAGGCTGAGCTACTGGTCCCTACAGGTCACCTACCACACAAAGCTGCTCCATCAACACAGGGAAGCAGCCAAAATGCGGAGACACAGAAACATGTCACGAATGAAAGAAATGGAGGAAAGCAAACTACGGGACGACACAGAGTTCAAAACTACATTTATAAGGTTACTCAAGAATCTTCTAAAAACCGCTGAGAAACTTGATGAGACCTTCAAGGACCTTAATGAGAATGCCCAAAAAAATGGAAAAGGACCAGTCAGAAATTATGCATACACTGTCTGAAATAAAGAATATACAGAAACTCAACTGTAGATCAACGTACCCCAAGAGTCAAACCAAAGATCTGAAATATGAGGAAACAAAAAACACCCAACCAGAAAAACAAAAAGAAAAAAGGATCCAAAAATATGAAGATAATGTAAGGAGCCTCTGGGACAACTTTAAGCGTACCAACATCCGAATTTTTGGGGTGCCAGAAGAAGAGAGAGAGCAAGATATTGAAAACCTATTAGAAGAAATAATGACAAAAACTTTCCCCACCTGGTGAAAGAAATAGACTTACAAGTTCCAGAAGCACACAGAACCCCAAACAAGAGGAATCCAAAGAGGACCACACCAAGACACATCATAATTAAAATGCCAAGGGCAAAAGACAAAGAGAGAATCTTGAAAGCAGCAAGAGAAAAACAGTTAGTTACCTACAAGGGAGTAGGTACGACTGTCAGCTGATTTCTCAACAGAAACTATGCAGACCAGACGGGAGTGGCAAGAAATATTCAAAGTGATGAACGGCAAAAACCTACAACCAAGATTACTCTACCCAGCAAAGCTATCATTCAGAATTGAAGGTCAGACAAAGAGCTTCACAGACAAGAAAAAGCTAAAGGAGTTCATCACCACCAAACCAGGATTACATGAAATGCTGAAGGGTATTCTTTAAGAAGAGGAAGAAGAAGAAAAAGGTAAAGATAAAAATTATGAACAACAAAAAGACATCAAATACATACCTACCAACAAGTGAATCTAAAAATCAAGTGAATAAAAAGTCTGAAGAACAGAATGGACTGGTGAATATAATGGAATAAGGGACATAGAAAGGGAGTGGACTGACAATTCTCAGGGGGAAGGGGGGCTGAGGGGTGTGGGAAGAGATTGGACAAAAGTCTTACACCTATGGATGAAGACAGTGGCGGGGGGTAAGGGCATGGGGTGGGGTGGGGAATCAGGTGGAGGGGAGCTATGGGGGGGAGAAAGAGGAACACCTGTTATAATCTGAATAAAGATTTATTAAAAAAACTTGTTTATAAATGTGAGCAATATAAAAATAACATTATATGAGAAACACACACATACTCATTAAAGATTATTTGTATATTTGGCTATAATATATGTATTTCCAAACCCAGCATCTGTAAAGTTGAACTGAATGTATGTCCAGGGCTGCAATAAAAGGAGGGAAAGTCCCATCTAGAAACATCACTAGATTGCAGGCATTTGTTCCCTAGAACTGAAACCGGAGACGCTGATATGAAGTACAGTTGCTGTTAGGCCTATATATAACATAGTGGCAAAATATCACATAAGCCTTTGATTTTTAAATTAATTTTAATCCTTGATTATTTCCAGAACTGCCTTTAGAAATCATTTAGTTCAACCAGCAAATCAGGAAAGTTAAATCTAGAACTATTACAGGTTTGTCCCAATGTTACCCAGCAGTAAATGAGAGAGCTGGGCTGGCACCCAAGGTCCTCATTCACTCTCCAAAATGATTAATTTCATTCATTTCGGAAAATGTGCTAAATAAAACAGTATTTTAAAATGTGCAAAATTATTGCTCAGGTGTTTAAAATACGTTTGAGTGTTAAAACCTACTGTATACCTTTTCTTTATAAGACAAAGGGACTGCAAAGTTTAAGCATGTTTTTACAAGACATTTTCCAAGCTTTCACATTTGTAAACAGTATAAAGTGTGATGTTTATAAAGTCTAATTTGTCTCTTGAAATGAGCATAATAGGCAATAAGTCTTTTCAAGATACAAAAATTACAGTCCCTTTCCACTAACGTCTCGTTTAATTCATTATCTGTGTCTTTAAGGCAAACATTCATTCTTTTGCATGAAGAAAAATCTATTGAAGAGGAAGATGTAGTTTGGTACCAAGTACAAAGTTTCCCTCCCCAGCCTGAATATGGAAGTGCACTTTGATTTTTAAAATCTCATGCTAGCATGGTAGAATCATACCTGTATCAGAGGAACAGAATAGATGTTAAATATGAGAAAAAAGAATGGACTTAAATTTACTGAGCTACTATGACCAAGTTTTATGTTAGGCACTTTAAATACTTTATTTCACTTTTATTGTAGACAGATTGATTTCACACATCTATTGACTTCACTAAATTCCTTTAAAGCAAGAATAGAGTGATTTTAAAAAAACAAATTATACACATAAAATCACAAGACAGAACATGAAAAAAGATGACAACATCAAAATTGTGGAAGCTGTAAAGCAACTGGTTGATTGCTGAATAATTAAGCAGAGAAAAACTAAATCCTAAGGCCAGTAACAAAGAAAGCTGGTAATGGACTGGAATTACACTACAGAATCCCCAACAGGCTCAGAAACTGGTATCACCAGGTACTTCTGGATTAAGGTGAAAAGAATAGAACTGGTTGAAAGTTTTTTTAAGAAGCAGCCAGGTCTCAGAGTCATTTTCCCACCCTCTTCCACCGGGAAACGTTCCCTCTCCAGTCCTGACAAAAACTAGAGGTTTATATTCTGGGGAAGGGTAAACAAGTCTCTGGACTAGGGGACACTCAAGAGAATTAAAAGAGCTCTTAGAATATAAAGAATGCTATCAGAAGTAAAAAACTAAATAGCAGAGTTGGATAAAGTTGAGAAATCTGTTAGAAAAAAATAGACAAAGATATGCAAAATATAAAACACCCAGGCCAGTCCTAGCCAGTTTGGCTCAGTGGATAGAGTGTCGGCCTGCGGACCAAAGGGTCCCGGGTTCGATTACAGTCAAGGGCATGTATCTCGGTTGCAGGTTTCTCCCCGGCCCAGGCCCTCGTCAGGGCTTGTGCAGGAGGCAACCAATCGATGTGTTTCTCTCACATTGATGTTTCTCTCTGTCTTTCCCTCTCTCTTCCACTCTCCCTAAAAATCAATGAAAAAATATCCTCAGGTGAGGATTAAAAACAAACAAACAAACAAACAAACAAACAAAAAAACCCAGGCCAGGGTTCCAATATCTGAATAATAGGAGTTCCAAAAAGGAAGATTTAGGAGAAACCAAGATGGCGGCATAGGTAAACACCTAACCTGCAGCCTCACACAACAATTTCAAAAATACAACTAAAAGTCAAAATGGACATCATCCAGAACCACAGGAAAGCTGGCTAACTGAAACGCCCACAACTAGAAGGAAAGAGAAAACCACAAGGAAAATCAGAGAAGCCGTAAAAGCCTGAGGTACGGAGACACGGGCGGAGACACGGGCACGCACGCGTGTGGGAAGGACGGAGCCGGAGAGGACGGGGCGGCTGAGTGCCTGGGCCTGCGTTCTCTAGCGGGAAGGAGATAAAAGCTTCAGATTGCGCTGAACCCCAGCTCCGACTACACTGAATCCCAGTTCTTGGTGAGAACCTGGGAAGCCAGGCTCATACTGGGGGAATCTGGGCTGTAAGGCAGAAACTCAGGGGAGTGGCGAAAGGCAGAGCTCCAGAGGCGCGCACGTGAACGTGCGCAGAGGACAGACTGTTGACTGTGCCGCTGAATTGCCTTAGCGGGAAGGAGACAAAAGCTCCGGACTGTGCTGAGCCCCAGTTCCGACTCACTGAAACCCAGTTCCAGGCGAGAATCTGGGAATCCAGATTCATTGGGGGAGAGACTAGACTGTTTGGCAGCAGGCGAAACTCCAGGGCACCTTTCTCTCAGAGGTGCTTGCAGGGAGTACAGTGGGACACTGAGGGACACTGAGACCCAGGAACCTCATAGGGCGGGGCTGACAGGAAGCCAAGGCTGTAAGCTCCAACCTGAAACTCCGCCCCATCCAAGCTGAGCACAGAGGCTTTTACAATTTTGCAAGTCTAGTTGAATAAGGCTGTCTCCCGGCATAGATACAGCTGATCCTCACAGCCAATTGGCCTGGAGGACAATTCCTCCCAGTGTACCAACAGCAATCAAGGCTTAACTACAACAAGACTTTGCACTCAGCCCACAAAGGGGGGTACCAAGAGCGACCACCTAGGGAGATTGGGGAAGCTGAGCTACCGGCCCCTATAGGTCACTGACCACACAAAGCCACTCCATCAACACAGGGAGGCAGCCAAAATGTGGAGACACCGAAGCAGGTCACAAATAGAAGAGATGGAGGAAAGTAAACTAATGGACGACACAGTGTTCAGAACCACATTTATAAGGTTACTCAAGAATCTTCTAAAAACGGCTGATAAACTTGAAGAGACCTTCAAGGACCTTAATGAGAATACCAAAAAAATGGAAAAGGACCAGTCAGAAATTATGCATACACTGTCTGAAATAAAGAATATACAGAAACTCAACTGTAGATCACCATACCCCAAGAGTCAAACCAAAGATCTGGAACATGAGGAAGCAAAAACACCTAACCAGAGAGGCGGAAAGTAAGAAGAATCCAAAAGTGTGAGGATAGCGTAAGGCGCCTCTGGGATGGCTTTAAGCGTACCAACATCCGAATTTTGGGGATGCCAGAAGAAGAGAGAGAGCAAAATACTGAAAACCTATTTGAAGAAATAATGACAGAAAACTTCCCCCACCTGATGAAAGAAATAGACTTACAAGTCCAGGAAGCGCACAGAACCCCAACAAGAGGAATCCAAAGAGGACCACACCAAGACACATCATAATTAAAATGCCAAGGGCAAAAGACAAAGAGAGAATCTTGAAAGCAGCAAGAGAAAAACAGTTAGTTACCTACAAGGGAGTACCCATATGACTGTCAGCTGATTTCTCAACAGTCAGACGGGAGTGGCAAGAAATATTCAAAGTGATGAACAGCAAGAACCTACAACCAAGATTACTCTACCCAGCAAAGCTATCATTCAGAATTGAAGGTCAGACAAAGAGCTTCACAGACAAGAAAAAGCTAAAGGAGTTCATCACCACCAAACCAGGATTACATGAAATGCTGAAGGGTATTCTTTAAGAAGAGGAAGAAGAAAAAAAAGGTAAAGGTAAAAATTATGAACAACAAAAAGACATCAAATACATACCTACCAACAAGTGAATCTAAAAATCAAGTGAATAAAAAAATCTGAAGAACAGAATGGACTGGTGAATATAATAGAATCAGGGACATAGAAAGGGAGGCGACAGACAATTCTCAGGGGGAAGGGGGTTTGAGGGGTGCAGGAAGAGACTGGACAAAAATCTTACACCTATGGATGAAGACAGTGGCGGGGGGGTAAGGGTATGGGGTAGGGTGGGGAATCAGGTGGAGGGGAGCTATGGGGGTGGGGGGAGAGGAACACCTGTAATAATCATCTGAACAATAAAGATTTATAAAAAAAAAAAGGAAGATTTAGACATCTGTGAATAGCTTAGGGTATTAAATAGCATTTACACTGCAATACCAATAAACATGTGAAATACTGATCTTCTCAAAATTGTGCCATAACTAAATTGGGAGGATTGAATAATACAAGGGATGTAACTGTGGTTTGGGGGAGGAGGGAAAGAAAAAAAAAAGAGCCAAATCTTTATATTTCCTTGTGCAAAATGGGGAGGGGGGGAGTAAAGTGACCCCAAAATGTAAAGCAATAAAACCAGAAAGTGAAAATCATTTTTTAAAATTCTATAATGGGATGTAAATCCATAAAATCCAACATCCATCTCAGGAGTGTCTTTGTTGACAGAATAAAGACAATAAAAGGAAAAAATAATTAAATAGAAGAAAATCCCTAGAGCAACAGTCGCCAACCTTTCGGACCTCGCGGACCTCTGCCCTAGAGCCTAAGACATGACTTTTCAGATAAAAGGGATCAGCAAATGTGGTTCAGGATAAATGAAAAACAAGCCATAAACACATCCTCATTAAATCTGAACATTTCAACAGGTGCTCCTTCTCATTGTCTTCTCTGGATCCTCCTCTTCTCCTTGATCTCTAAATTGTGTGGACCCAAAGGCCTATTTTCACTACTTCTCTTCTATACCACACTCAAATGCTAAATGGTCTCGTCTAGTCTCATTACTTTGAACGTCATTTATTTTATCTCTCCATTTCTAACCTCTCCCAAAAGCTTCACACATCAAATTGATTTCCTTTCTGCAATCTAACATACATTTCAAAGGTAATATGTCTAAAATAGAATTTTTCTCTCAAGCCCTATTCTAGATTGTTCATCTCCTACTGTTCCCCATCTCAGGAAACGGCAACATCATTAATCCAGTTACTCAGGCCATAAAACCATGAGTCATGCTTAACTACTGTCTTCCTCATGCTTTGCCTCCTATCCATCTGCAAGACCAAGACCAAAATACTACGTATATATTATTTACAGTAGAACATGGAGTGCTTGTACCATAGACAAAGAGATGCATTCTCATGTTCTTAAAAATTGTATTGCTTTGAGAGAATTAATACTAACAGAGCTATGAGAGATAGGAGAGAGGAAATCATCATAGTGTTCATGTTTGCAAGAAAGGTGTGTCCAAGAAGATTATCGATTCCCTAACACTATGATGATTCCCTCTCTCCTATCTCTCATAGCTCTGTTAGTGTTGATTCTCTCACTCAAAGCAATACAATTTTTAAGAACATGAGAATGCATCTCTTTGTCTATGGTACAAGCACTCCATGTTCTACTGTAAATAATATATATGTAGTATTTTATATGTTGGATATCAGTTTGAAACTTGAAATCATCAAAGTATTACATACTTACTTCTATTATCTAAATGAAATGTAAATTCTATCTAAATGAAATGTAAAACCTTACAAATGTAAAAGTAATGAAAAACAGAACTGAACAGGCGAAAGTAGCCATGGAGGGAAATAGAGGGGCAATACATTTCTGATATTATGCAGTAGAAAATCAAGAGGCACTATCATAAATTTATGGCTCAAGAAACAGAATTTGTATGAACTTAAATAACCAAAGAATTTTTTAAATGAGTCTTATAGGGATTGGGAATGGGTAGAGAAAACAAGTATATAAGAAAAGGAAAAAATAATTAAATAGAGGGTATCAATAGCAATTTTTAAATATATTTTTATTGATTTCAGAGAGGAAGGGAGGAGAGAGATAGAAACAACAATGATGAGAGAGAATCACCGATTGGCTGCTTCCTGCATGCCCCACACTGGGGATTGAGCCCACAATCTGGGCATATGCCCTGACCAAGAACCGAGCCATGACCTCCTGGTTCGTAGGACAACACCAAAATTGAGCCATGCCAGTTGGGCAGCAATTTTTAAATTGATACATTAACAAATAAAGTATATTCACATTATTTAAGACTTGGATTTAAACCTCCAGCAAAACTAATCATAACTGGTTAAATATAGCTATTTATGACAAGTGGGAATAAAGAAAAATGTTGTAAGCCTTACTTGTGATTTAGTATTCTCTTGTATTTAAATTTTTAATAGGGCATATATTGCAGGTATAATAAAAATATAAAAGTGAATATATTAATAAATAATAGAACAAATTATCACATCCAATCTAGTTTTATGTCTAAATTTTCACCCATGTTTATTTAAATAAGATTTCATAAGAAGACTCCCATTTTTGTTTCCCTATTGGTTGGTAGCATAAAAGATATAAATACTGATCAAGGGTATTTTTATCCAGTTTTTATTTTTAATCCACTAAGTACAAAGATTGTTGAACTAATGTCTGGTCAAAATATGTTGACACTAGGGTATGAACTTAATGAAAAACAAGCTCACACAGTGATTCACTGTAATCCATCCCCTCAAGGAACTGCTGGCCCCTCTGTACCCCTCTGAAGGGAGACGCTGCAGTTTCAAAGGCTGTAAATACTTCCATTGTCCTAATGCTACCTCTTGCCCTAGTTCTATGCTTATAAACATGGCACTATTTTTACCTTGAATAATGCATGGCTTGGTGGCCTGCAATATTAAAATAGAAGTCTGTTGTGTGCTTCATCTCATTGGTGTGCCCGGTGGCCTCAATCCAGTGTCCTATTGGAAGATGATAAACACCATCCACCACGTTGTTTTCATCATAAGTACAGCAACGGTCGTGGTGCGGCCCATTGCCTGGAACAAGAAAGGACAGACAGAACAATTCCAGCAAAGTTCTGCTTAAACAGTCACACAGCAGCTGACATAAAATTAATAATAAGATAATAACAAATATAAAGCTACATAATCTACACATTTCAGTATTAAAACATACACTAGAGCAAGAGGGAAAACAGGAGAAATTTGTAAGAAGCTGGTGATGAATGTCATAGAGTTCTGTGTTCCCTTTGAGCATATTAACTCTTTTAGAATTTCTTGGTACTCTCATTGCATTAAGAGCCTCTTGCGAATTATTCTGCAGCCTGATAAGCTGCTGAAAAGGGTTCTTAAAGCCATTAACGTCTCTGTAGTACATGCTTTTAATGTTCTGGTATACAAATTCATGATTAGAATCAGTAATATAGTGTTTTAGTATCAGCTCAAAAAAAAAAAACACAAATTCTAAAAATAAATACATCATTTCGCTTAGCATAATGCTCTCCAGGTCAGTCAGAGAAAGATAAATATCATATGATCTCACTTATTTGTGGAATATAATGAACAACATAAACTGATGAACAAAAATAGATTCAGAGACAAAGAAGCATCAAACAGACCTCAGAGGGAAGGCGGGGGGCGGGGGGGGGGGGAACGATGTGTGTGTGTGTGTGTGTGTGTGTGTGTGTGTGTGTGTGTGTGTGTGTAAGAGATCAACCAAAGGACTTGTATGCATGCATATAAGCATAACCCATGGACACAGATAGTAGAGAGGTAAGGGCATGTGCTGGGGGTGGGAATGGCTGGGAAGAGGTCAATGGGGGGAAAAAGAGACATATGTAATACTTGAAACAATAAAGAATTTTAAAAAATAAATAAATAAATGCATTAATAAATAATAAAACAAATGATCACATCCAATCTAGCTGGCATGTACCAAGTCAGTGGTTGGTATCATTTTCAGATGGGGAAAGTAAGTTTCACAGAGATTAACTGGCTTGTCCAAGGTCACAGAACTAGCAAGTGCAGAGCTATTAGTAACCTGATGCGCCTAGTCCCCACCTTTCCAGTACCTGACAGCTTCATGCTGTTTTCTGCCTACCTCACAAGCACCACACACACCATCCTCCTCCCAGGGAGTGGAGCAAAAGAGGCAGAGAAGGAAGACTATGTCCCTGAAACACCATCTACCCAGTATCAAGGACACTAGTAAACAGATCACTTCCATGAAAATTATAAATCATACAACATTTTTCTTAGTGTTTTATGTCACCACCCCATTTCAAGTTATTCCTTTCCTTAAATTACCTAATTTCCATAATTTGTCACTAATTAAAAACATAAGCAAAATGAAAATAGGTGTAAGTCACATGTGTTCTGTCTATAATATTTTGACTCATTTGTTCCTTGCTCTGTCTTATAAAATATTTAATCTAAAGCTATTTGACATAAAATCTCAAAAAAAAATTCCTTAAGTCATTGGGCAACTCTTTAAGGATATAATTCCGTTCCATCAGATAGAAGGTAAGGATGGCTTCCTTAATAAATCATCACTGATCTTCCTGGATGAGATGCCTCTTTTGCTCTTGATAGCTGCAAGGTACTATACCAACTGCCCTATCAACCTGGATATTTAATAGATGAAAACCAAACTATACCAGCAATCTTACTTCTAGAAATATACCTAAAAGAAATATGAACAAAAAGAAGATACATACAGATATATATGTATGTGGCAACACTATTTTAATAGCAAATACTGTAGCCTACACAAGTTCATTTACACATTCTTCCACAAATATTTGAGTGCCAACTACATGACAGGCACTGTGCACTAAGTCATGTTAAAGATTTAGGTATTTACCACAAAAGCAATTAAACAATTAAAATATTTTAAGCAGGCAGGTGACATGACAAAGTTTGTACTTTGTAAAGCTCTCTCTGGTTTCAGAGTAAAAACTGATTCAAGCACGCTAGGACTAGAAGCACAAAATCCGTGGTAGGAGATGATGAAAGCCTGGAGGTAGAAAAGGAAAGGAGTGGGCAGATTCAGGAGGAAAACGCCACACAGCTTGGTGATTCATTAGACATAGAAGGTGAAGGAGGAAGGGAATCAATACACTTCTAGGATATATAACGCAACACCTAGGAGAGGTTGGAAGGGAAGCTCACTGGTCTGGCTTGGCACCCTGGGCTTGGAGTGCTGTTTAGGTATCCCAAAGGGGACGTCAAGTAGAGAGTTGGAGTCCATTATTTGACACTCAGACCAGAGGTCTGAACTAGGAAAATGAATTTATGATGCATCTGAACACAATGGCAATGGAAACAAGGATGTAGTGTGAGTCACAAAGAAACACAATATTGATTGAGAAGAAAAGCATTCTAGAACTCTATTTGGAGATAGGGCCTTAGATAATTAACGTTAAATGAGATCACAATGGGGGCCCATAGGTACCAGTGTCCTTATAAGAATGGGAAGACACCCCAGAGATCTCTCTCCATGCAGCTATAGAGGAAAGGCCACGTGACAACACAGGAGAGCAAAGCCATCAGCAAAGCCAGGAACAGAGTCCTCGCCAGAAACCAAATCTGCTGGCCCTCTGACCTGGGACTTTCTGGTCAAGAACTGTGAGAAAATACATTTCTGTCATTTAAGCCCCCCAGTCTATAGTATTTCATTATAGCAGCTCATGCAGGTTAATACCCTCATGTATGTGAAATATTCTAGAATTTAATTCAGTTAATAACCAAATATTATTGAGAGCTTGTTACGTATCCAGTTCTGTAGTAAACTGAGATAGATAAATGAAATTTAAAACCTGATTCCAACAATGAATGGACCATTGGTG
This sequence comes from Cnephaeus nilssonii, assembly GCF_951640355.1. Classification (NCBI taxonomy): domain Eukaryota; kingdom Metazoa; phylum Chordata; class Mammalia; order Chiroptera; family Vespertilionidae; genus Cnephaeus; species Cnephaeus nilssonii. The sequence continues at coordinate 30,702,895 of NC_137080.1, forward strand.
TTTAGACAAAGGTTACACAAATCAATTAGTAAATGAAACAACACTAAACTAAATGATGACATCACTTTAAAAGTATATGATAAAATACTTTTACATTAATAGATCATTCAAAGATTGCAAATAGGCTTCATCTCAGTGGTGTTTTAAATGTACAATAGTATACTGAGATATATTTATAGGAGCAATCACCTCACTAAGAAAGAGAACTGATAGATTTGTGGTGTGTACACAAATGTAGAAGACCGAAAATGGAGATGGTTGTCGCTGTGTGAGTTAGAATTACTGAGAAAGGGTTTGTGATAGATAATGGGCTGGGTCACAAGCTGTGACTGACAACAGGGTATGTTATAGATACATTAACAAAGGCATAGAATGTATGAATGTGATTCAAAGCAGGAAATCCTACCTAATAAAAGAGTAATATGCAAATTGACCCTAACTCCACTACACCCACAAGCTACGCCCTCAAGCCACACTCACCAGCCAATCAGGAGCAGATATGCAAATAAACCCAACCAAGATGGCTACAGCCACAGAGAGCAAGGTTTCCCAGGCAACGGAGGAAGCCAAGCTTTCCGCCTGCCCTTGCCGACCTAAGCCTCTACTCAAGCTACAAAGTTTCAATTATAGAAGGTAAACAAATCCAAACAGAAATGGCGGCAGCCACGGAGCTGGAGAGAGCAGGCCAGGGTTGCCCCTGGCAATGGAGGAAGCCAAGCTTTCCACCTGCCCTGGCAGGCCTAGGCCTCCACTCCAGGCTACAAAGTTTCAATTATAGAAGGTGAATTAACCCCAACAGAAATGGCTGCCGGCCACGGAGCGAGCAGGAGGCTTGGCTCCGCTCCAGGCTACAAAGTTTCAATTGTAGAAGGTAAATAAATTCCAGATACCAGGGCCTCCGCTTGGGTCACCAGGGGGTGTGGCTGGCCTGCAAACCACCACAGGCCCCTTGCTCAGGCCGCCCCACGCCCCAAGGGAACCCCCATTCTGATCTGGGACACCCTTCAGGGAAAACCAGCTGACCCCCACCCCTGCACCAGGCCTCTATCCTATCTAATAAAAGAGTAATATGCAGATTGACAATCACTCCAACACACAATATGGCTGCCCCCATGTGGTCAAAGATCCTGCCCCCATGTGGACACAAGATGGCCACCACAAGATGGCCAGCAGGGGAGGGCATTTGGGAGGCACCAGGCCTGCAAGGGAGGGCAGTTGAGAGGGACCAAGCCTACAAGGGAGGGCAGTTGGAGGCGATCAACCTTGCAGGGGAGGGCAGTTAGGGGTGAACAGGCCAGCAGAGGAGGGAAGTTGGGGGAAAAACAGGCTGGCAGGGGAGCAGTTAGGCATCAATCAGGCTGGCAGCGGAGTGGTTAGGGGGTCATCAGGCTGGCAGGCAGAAGCAGTTAGGGGCAATCAGGAAGGCAGGCAGGCGAGCAGTTGGGAGCCAGCAGTCCTGGATTGTGAGAGGGATGCCAGTGGGATCGAGTCTAAACGGGAAGTCGGACATCCCTCTAGGGGTCCCAGATTGGAAAGGGTGCAGGCTGGGCTGAGGGACACCCCCGCCTCCGTGCACGAATTTCGTGCACCGGGCCTCTAGTAGATAATAAGAAATAGGTTTATTTCACTGGGTAGCGTGACCACATAATATGGACTCATAGGAGATCCATATAACTTATCAAATTCTAATACAAGCACTGTAAAATAAATGGATTTCATAAGTTGGAAAAGCAGAGAACAGAATTACCACTTCTTTAACCATGATTTAAGCAGTCAGACTTTTTTTTAATGAATATTTATATTAATTAGTGATTCATGGGAAGCATCTCAAAGATTGAAGATTCTCTTTAAAAGCATTCTAAACAATGGCATTACCAGGCAATTATGCTTCCATTTAAAATTGAATACAATAAAAGAGCTCTCCTTCTTATATCATTTTTAGAGAAAATCTGAAACTTATATTGTTCTTAATAGGCTTGACTCAAAGCACTAAGACTGAATTATTAATAATTCATTCAGTGTGATAATGGAGAGTGAGGCCAAAGATCTGACCACCTGATTTGAAATGATCAAATCCTCTGGTAGCTAATTATGCCATGATTCAGGAGATTAACAAGAAGATCAGCATATTAAAATATTCCATCTCTGCATAATTGGACATATTTGCTGGATACATTTACTTGCTGTGTCCCATGAGAGATGTTTATATTCATGTGTTCAATAAATTTTATTTAACTGCTCTAATAATTTTAATGTTGATTCTCCTACTCTCGCTTAAACAATTTCATAGTAGTGTCTAGACTTTTATTATTGTTAAATTAACAGGTCATTTTTTTCTCTCCACAGCACTCCCAGAATTGACTAGAAATTTGATTGTGTTTCATTGTCCGAACACAAATCCAAGTCACACTATAAAAACAGAGGAAGTATTTATATTGGTATTAGACTCACTGTATAAATTCCTCTAACCAGTAATTTCACTACTTCATTGACATACCTTGAATCTTAAGACAAAAACTCCCATGTCACCTGTCTTTGTGAACTTCAAGTCAAATAATGCTGAGGCAGAAGGTGCTACCTTCCCTAGTTGCTATATCTCAAGAGTGTTCAGCATTTAGATGCAAAGAAATCAGAATAATCTTATTCATCCCAGGAACCCTGAAAGCCATTGAGGATTATTATACATTTAACTTCATCCTACCCCGACTAGCCCAGCAGACAGGCGTTTTTGCAGTTTCCTAGTAAGTAAATGTTTTGGTATGAAATCTCTCTTCCATTAAGATTTTTAAGAATGTGGACTAAATGGTTTAAGGAAATATTCCTTTGAACTGGTCTAGTTGTGATGTGAAATCCATCTCTGATGGCTTTATGCTATGGTTTCTTCCATGACAAAAATATGTTATGGACATTATAGAGACCCAGCTGATAGGCATGTAGGCACTGCTCTAGTTACTGAAAAGAAATGAAATGTCCAGCTGATTGAAAGAGAGAATAGAGTGGTCAAATATAATTTTTAAAGATGACATTTTGTTTAGAAATTGATGAGATAGTTTTAAACCCTTTCAATAAGAAATTATCACCTGTAAAAAACAAAATAGGGTGAATTAGGGAGAGTATCTTAAAATTTACCATAGCCATAAACTGCACATGTATAAGAGCTGAAGAAGGATTTTGCTTCTCTTAGGATTATGTCTGGCTGCAAGCAACAGAAAATCTAACAGTGACTTAACAAATACAGGTCTTTCACATAACAAGAGTTGCAAAGCCAGGTAGCACACTGGTGAGGTACCAAGTGCTTTCTAAATGTCAGCTTTGCCATTCCTCACACATTGCCTTTGTTGTCATGCCTGTCACCTCACATTCAGGGGGTGACCTCTAGGCATCATGTCGGGAGTCCTAGCCATGGAGAAGGGTGAAGAGTCTCTGTTCCTTTTCACGAGAGAAGTGAAAACTTTCCTGGGAGCCTCACCCAAAAGACTTCTTACTGCTCATTAGCCAGAACTACGTGACATAGCCATCCTTAGTCCAGTTGTCAGCCAAGGAGTAAGATGACCACACCAGTTAGAGCAATAATGATTCATCTTGCCTCTACCAAAACAAATCAGGATTGTTAGCCCGGAAAAGTGGGGAGAAACAAAGGCTAATTAGGTCACTGATGGCAACTGTGCTACATCTGAATACATCATCTTTCTCCAGCAAATCATTTTGGAAGATAAACCCCATTTCTTTAGATACCACATGTCTCTACCTGATTTAATTCAAAAGTACCCAATGTACTAAATTTTTCATTATAAATTATCTTGCTTAAATCAACAGTAAAACTAAAAGGATTTTAATATATTTTTTAAAATTAAAAAATGCAAGAGAGAGGTGTTATTTGTCTAGCACTTGATTATGTTTGGCTATACCATCTTTGCTATAACACAGCATCTCCTTCTATTTCTAGCTTTAAACCTCTGCAAATCCCTCCTCTTCCAGTTTTCCTGCAGTCTCTGCCCCGCAGTCATGTCTTACAACCTTATCTTTCCTCTAACTGGCCCTGTCCTCACTGAACAACCTCACTTCACTCTTCATTCTGCACTGCGATTTGGCATCTGCCTTCAACACTCCAATGGGAGGAAAAAAACAAAAAACTTTAAATGAACTCGTCCCCTGTCAGGTTCGTTTTCCATCTTCCTCTACCTGCCTTAAGCATTTAGCAATAGTGACCACTCCCTGTTGAAACTCTCCTCTGTTGGTTCCATAATTCTCTTCTCCTGGAAGGCACTATATTACAGGGGTTAAGTGCATGGGTTCAACATTCAGACGCAAACTCCATCCCAATCTACACTATTTACTGCTTGTAAACAGTAGTGAGTCACTTAAGCAACCTGTGTCTCTGTTTTCTCCTGTGTGATAAAGGGATCATAATACTGCTATCTATCTCATAGAGCTGTGAGTGAATTCACTTAGATAATCCATTTAAAGGATTAAACATGGTTGGTGTTTAATAACAATTTAACAACTCCTAGCTACTATTTTCTTACATGTTTTCCAGCCCTTCATATGTGCTTGCAAATCTGTACGCTGACTTGCAAAACAAGTAAACCACTAAAAGAGGACAAATTGTTTTCAACAACAGCTTTGTTCAGACCTATATGTTTCAAGACACGACCACAATAACAGTTACTTCACATGGGTTCATGGGCTCCAAAGATAAGACCACTGGTTTTTCCAGTAATTCACCTGGTCTACAAATTCTGCCCAAACTCTGCCCAAACTCTGCTAACTTCTCCCTAAAACCAAAACTAATTGGAACTCCAAAATATTTTCCCTCTGAATTATTCTCAAAATAATTTTTCTAGTTCTCTATTTTTATAAAATAACTTGTTCATGCAAATACAAGACAACTTATTAATTTCTTCTTTGTCAGTTTATTCTTATCTTTGGGGGACTTAATATTTTGCATATTGCTTCTCGGAAACAAAATAACAACTCTCTCTACCAGTTTTCTCTTACCAGCAAATTTGATAAGCAAGCCTCCTAAATGACTAATAAAAAGATTTATCAGGAAAGCACATAGACCAGCAACTTGACCTGCCATTTGCATTCACCCTCATGTTCTTCCCAATTTATTAATCAGAGCACTTTAGGTTCAGTTGTTCAACTTGCAATGAACCCACCTAACTCATCAATTAGCTGGCCAGCTGCTTTTTAATTTGTGCACAAAGAAATTGGGAGATTTTTCTAAAATTCTTTATGAAACTAAGATAACATTATTCCTCCATGTTTCCTCTTGTACAAATGAGGGTTGATATTTGATGGGATTAAATATCGAGAGCAATTTTTAAAGCTAGTTCAAAATCCTACCTAATAATAGACAAATATGCAAATTGACCATACCTCCGACACACCCACAAGCCATGCCCACCATCCAATCAGAGCGAGTATGAAAATTAACCCAAACCAAGATGGCTACAGCCACAGAGAGCAAGGTTTCCTAGGTAACAGAGGAAGCCAAGCTTTCCGCCTGCCCTTGCCAGGCCTAAGCCTCCACTCAAGCTACAAAGTTTCAATTATAGAAGGTAAACAAATTCAAACAAATGGCGGCAGAATGGAGCTTGAGAGAGCAGGCCAGGGTTGCCGCCGGCAACAGGGGAAGCAAAGCTTTCCGCACACCCTGGCCGGGCTCACCCGCTTAAGGCTACAAAGTTTCAATTGTAGAAGGTGAATTAACTGCCACAGAAATGGCTGCCACCCCGGAGGGAACAGCAGGCTTGGCTCCACTCCAGGCTACAAAGTTTCAATTGTAGAAGGAAAATAAATTCCAGATACCAGGGCCTCTGCTTGGGTTGCCAGGGGGAGTGGCCGGCCTGCAAACCACCACAGGCCCCTCGCTCAGGCCGCCCCACGCCCCAAGGGAACCCCCACCTGATCTGGGACACCCTTCAGGGCAAACCAGCTGGCCCCCACCCCTGTACCAGGCCTCTATCCTATCTAATAAAAGAGTAATGTGCAGATTGATCATCACTGCAACATACAATATAGCTGCCCCCATGTGGTCAAAGATCCTGCCCCCATGTGGACACAAGATGGTCATCACAAGATGGCCAGCAGAAGAGGGCAGTTGGGAGACACCCGGCCTGCAAGGGAGGGCAGTTGAGAAGGACCAGGCCTGCAATGGAGGGAAGTTGGAGGCGATCAACCCTGCAGGAGAGGGCAGTTAGGGGTGACCAGGCCGGCAGAGGAGGGAAGTTGGGGGCAAACAGGCTGGCAGCAGAGTGGTTAGGGGGTGATCAGGCTGGCAGGCAGAAGCGGTTAGGGGTAATCAGGAAGGCAGGCAGGCAAGCAGTTGGGAGCCAGCAGTCCTGGATTGTGAGAGGGATGTCCGACTGCCTGTGTGGGATCGGACCTAAACGGGCAGTCGGACATCCCTTGAGGGGTCCCATATTGGCGAGGGTACAGGCGGGGCTGAGGGACAACCCCCCTCCGTGCACGAATTTCATGCACCGGGCCTCTAGTATTTAATAATGATGAAATACCAGGGTGTTTTGTTGTTGTATTTTTTACTTTACGAGTCATACTAGTAAGTCCCTTTTGAGAATCCATGGAAAGCTATTGATCATCCTTGCTCCCCCCAAAAAATGGTTAATGCTCATACACACAGTGCATACACATTTATCATTATTCCACACATTAGAAGAGAGGAAATGTGATTCACAGTTACGACCATAAGAGAAAGATATAAAATTTTCATTAACATACCAAGTAAAATTTAGACATCTATTTTTTATACAACTTTTTCTTTTTTCCTCCCTGAAAACAGCAAAGATTTATTTGGCACAAAACAATTAAAATTTTCTATCAAGTGTCAGCCATTTAAAAATAAAGATTTCTCTATGTATAAAGTTTTATAAACAACTTTTCAACAGCCACGTTTTTCAAAGCAGCTGCCTCCCCTTCTTGTATAGAATGTAGTGACTATGGCACCTTAAAATTGCATCAGTGGTCTTCTTACAAGTGAAAACAAGTAATCCATTACATTGCTAAAGATTTTTAATTTTTTTCCACTCTACAGGACAAGACTACTCTAATAGACCTAGCCAGTGGTTGGCAAACTCATTAGTCAACAGAGCCAAATATCAACAGTACAACGATTGAAATTTCTTTTGAGAGCCAAATTTTTTAAACTTAAACTTCTTCTAACTCCACTTCTTCAAAATAGACTCGCCCAGGCCGTGGTATTTTGTGGAAGAGCTACACTCAAGGGGCCAAAGAGCCGCATGTGGCTCGCGAGCCACAGTGTGCCGACCATGGACCTAGGCCATCACTTATATTGAAACCTCAATATCAACAGAAGTTAGCAAGCATTCACAAAAAAGTCAAAGGCAAGATTTTTGTAGATGATTTTTAACTGATTTTAATTATCTACATCAAAGTAATTTGCTCACATCTGAGCAAAATTAAGCTACCCAACACTTCTTCCCAAATGAAGCAGAAATCTGGAAAAATTGCTCAGACTTAGGAAGACTGTCCTGTCCCTAAGAGTCATTAAAAAAGAGTTATTAACTCTTTTTAAGTTAATGATAACACTTTCTCAAATTTGTTTTGGGAGATAGAGAAAGCATGGGATGGGAAAGGGGAAAGATAAGATTAGGAGAGAATGTGATGTTTATTAAATTTTTTTCCATGGGATTGATTATATACAAACTGTAAAGTTACAGTAGAGTATAATGAAATACTGCCACCCAGTGGAATAACAATATAAATAAAATCTTCAAATTTGAAGATTGCAAGAATTTTCAATTGAAATAATAGAGCTTAATTATTTTCAAAATATTTTCAAAAATATAATTCCTTAAAAAAACAATTTAGTGGGACAGATAGCAGAAGTGTGGGTACATCTTTTCCTGAATTTGACATTCTCATAACTTAAATGACTTGACAGGGTTCTATGTTTATTTAGCAGCAAAGCAAGTGCTGGAGCCCGGGGCTGCTGGCTCCCACTTCTTTGCTGCTCACACCAGGCAGCCCTCCTAAAAAGCCTTCGACATCTCTGCTCTTGTCCAAACACTGCATTTCACAGAGGAAAAACCAGACTCAGATTATCAAGGCTTCTCAAACATTTCCAAGGGGTCTTGGGAGTGTGGCTTGAAGCAATACTAGTACCCTACTGTCATGAAAATATTTAAGATGTATATTTTTCTTTTAAAAATTTGTGTAAGCCCTAACCAGTCTGGCTCAGTGGAGAGAGCGTTGGCCTGCAGACTGAAAGGTCCCAGGTTCAATTCCGGTCAAGGGCATGTACCTTGGTTGTGGGCACATGCCCAGTAGGAGGTGTGCAGGAGGCAGCTGATCGATGTTTCTAACTCTCTATCCCTCTCCCTTCCTCTCTATAAAAAAATAAAATATATTTTAAAAAATAAAAATAAATAAAATTTTGTGTACGATTTGTGTTCTATTCCATATCATATGCATGTCTATTTTAATTATAAAATGTTTTCTTTCCCTCCAAAGTCTATTAGAAAAATTGTTGCTTTAAGACAATGGTACAGCTATCCCCTGCTACAAATTCACTAGCCCAGGACCACACTGAGGATGGGAAGATGGAGAGTATGAGTATTGCAGTTTGAGACACCTGGAAAGTGCATTGTTCAAGTTCTTTCATTTATGAAGTATTTAATGAATACCTACCAAATGCCAGGCATTGTTTTAAGTCCTGGGACATGCTGTAATAACAAGCAACCCCAAATTATCCATGGCACAGAAGAACAAAGGTTTACTACCGCCCAAGCTAGAGTTTACTGCAGATTGGCGAAGGGCTCTTTTTGACATTGTCATCATCTTCATAGTGAGACCATCAGACAAAGCAATCACTATTTGAATATCAATAACAATCTATTGGCAGAGAGAAAAGAGTGAGGCAAAGCAACAGGAAATGACATACATTATTTACCACCACATTTTATTGACAAAAGCTAGCCACATGACAAAGATATACTTCTTCAACAAAGAATAATCCTCCCCTGGAGAGAAAATGTGGGTATTGGTAAACCGTAATAGTATGCCACACCCCAACTCTGGTTGGAATGTGGAAGAAGGAATGAATAGGCTTGAGAGGCAAAGGAGTCAGATGATGTAGAAGTCCACTGATATGACAAGAAACCAAACTACAGCAGAAGCAACAGGATGAAAATAAAAAGGAGTGATTGGGGGCAGAGGAGAGGTAGGGAAAACTGCAATGTTTCCACTCCAGAATCTCTTACAGTAGTCTCCCAAATGAAAAGCAACTGGGGAAATTACAATATTCTTATTCACTGGCCAGTCCCAGAACTATGAAATAGTTCTATCAAAATCTGCCCAGGGGCTCATGATCAGGCAGCCCAGCTTAAGAAGTTCATATGTTTCCATACATGTGAGTGACTGAGCTATGGTGTCTTTGAATCAGGAGCACAGAAAAAGGTTGTTCATAAGTTGAAGTTTGGATATATTAAATTTAAAGTACTTAATGGAAATCCAGAAGAAAAAGTCTTACAGACAACAGGATGTATGAGTCTGGAGCCGAGAAAAAGAGATTAGAGCTAAAGCTATATCCTTACAGGACTAAAGGAGGACTTCCAAAGAAGAAAGGTAGCTTGAGATAAGAGGTGATCTGAGGGAAGAGGGCAAAGAGCACTTACACTTAATGGTAATGTACAGGAAGATGAACTTGGTAATATTAGAGTTGGTGAAGGAAGGATAAATGTGCCAACAGCTAATTCCATTAAATCAGCATTGAACCATACTGCCTTATTTGTTTACCAAAAAAGTGAAGCTCTATACAAAACCAACTCATGCATTTCAAAGTAAAAGCTCCAATGTTCAGTCCAATTAGGTGTGTCAGCTGCTTACCCTATGGTTTCCTGTTGCCCATACAAGGATTATCTGTATTAATGTGACCTGCCCATGATTTTTAGAAAACATGGACTCTTACAACTCAATAACTGAGAAACAAATAAGCCAATTAAAAATGGGCAGCACATGCAAATAAACATTTCTCCAAGAACATGCACACACGTGTGTGTATCTACTGACTAACATATGGCCAATAAGCACATGAAAAAAACAGTCAACATCATCAGTCATTAGGGAAACACAAAAACAAGATACCACTTCACACTCCCTGGGTTGGCAAAAATAAAAAATACAGACAATAACAGGCGTTATCAAGGCTGTGGAAAAACTGAAGCTGTCATACACCGTTGGTGGGAAATTAAAATGGTGCAATTTGTCAAAACAGTTTGGCACTTCCTCAGAAGGTAAACTTCCTCAATAGCATAGAATTGCCCTATTGTTATCGTCGTAATTAGCCAATTATTAATATTTTAAAAAGGAAAGAAAGCAAAGGGGGAAGTCAGGCATTGTTGAGCATATCCAGCTGGGAAGAAGAGGCCTGTTTGTTCCACCAGGAAGCTACAGCTTCACACCCCAGGGAACCACAACATTGTCCCTCTAAGGGGATTAACACTCTTCCCTTCCCACCTCCTGTAGTGGATTGTATTTCAGGGGGAGCATGGGGAGACATGAACATGCACAGAAGTCGGGGTGGCACAGGGGAGATGCTTGCCTGTCAGTCTAGCCTGGGGAACAATGGATTGGCTAGGGGGTGGAACCCATCAGAAGTGTGCAAAATCTTGGAGAGTTTAAATCCCCAGACAAAAAGTTCCCTCTCTCTTGCTCTTGTTCTCTCTTGTTTGCTCTTGTTCTTGTTCTCCCTCTTGCTCCATGACCCCCACTGGCCTGTGCACCTGCCTCTTCCTTCTTCATAGCCATGTGGCCTTAAGCAGCCCCATGGCCCACAGCAATGCAAACCCTGCACGCAATGGACTGCAGCTGGGAACCCAGCTAACCTAGCCAGATGCTGGACTGGACTTTCATATGGAGCAGAAACTCTGGGCAATGGCTTTGATTCTAGCTCTGCTGAAGACAAAATGAGAAAAAGAGAGAACTCATGGACATGGACAATACTATGGTGATTGGTGGGGGGGAGTAGAGGTGAGGGTGGAGGAGGGCATAGAGGGTATAAATGGTGATAGAAAAATAAAACTAAACTAAAATTTCAAAAAATAAGGTCATATATTGGTAATTTATGACAAAAGACATGACTGTACATGTTCCATTAACATTTTCCAAAGGTACAAACAGTTCATAAGATCTACAAATAAAACATCCAGAAATGACGGCAATAAGAGATCAAATGACAATAAAAATTCTCTTTGCTCTTGGAAACAGCTGAGATCCTTCTGCAACTAAACTGAAAAAGAAACTGATTTTATAGTAGCCATTCCTCTGATTCCCTAGGATTTAATTAGCTAAAATTCAGAATAAAGCTCTATGCTAATGTGACATTATGATTTAACATTTAAAAACATGAAGGTCATGGAATTGAAAATATTAAACTTTTCACTCTGGTGTATGCTGCCTGTTCCGCAGACCTGAGCTAGCTGGGCGTGGCCCAGGGTCCCACCATCAGAGCAGAAAACTGAGAAAATTTTCCAGGTAACAAAAGTTTCAATTTTTTGATGGTGTTGGAATAAAAGAACACTAATGAGCTTACTGTAACAGAAGCTCTGGCTCAGGCGTCCTCAAACTACGGCCCGCGGGCCACATGTGGGTGTTTTTGCCGTTTTGTTTTTTTACTTCAAAATAAGATATGTGCAGTGTGCATAGGAATTTGTTCATAGTTTTTTTTAAACTATAGTCCAGCCCTCCAACGGTCTGAGGGACAGTGAACTGGCCCCCCCGTTTAAAAAGTTTGAGGACCCCTGCTCTGGCTAGTCAAACCTGACCTGCTAGAGGAACTTGTCTCTTTCCCAGAAAGCTGAAATCTCCTCAGACTTCCCTTATCTCGTTAAGTTATCCATTCTCTGGCTTTCTACAGATCCAAATTATAAGTCTTTTTCTCATTCATTCTCAAATCTCAAACACTCATGAGCATTACCATTACACAAAGAAACATATTTAATGAAACATAAAATTTCTACCGTATGTGTTTCTATTTCCCTAAACACCATAGAATGTTATACTTGTGTGCCTTATCCACCTCATTATTTTGTCTCCATAGAAGGTCCAAGGAACATTTTTAAGACTGTACTTGCTCCACCACCTTTTGGAAAAAAAGAGTTTTGTAACTTTTCTCCCTCCCCACCATATAATCATGCAACAATATTTTAATTTTTCCTAAAATTAAAACCTCCTTCTGCTTCTAGGGGACATGAACAAGTCATCTAAAAGTAGCAAAATTTACATTTTAGATCCCATTAACTCTCTGGCAAATCCACAAACAACTGCTGGGGGAGGGGAAAAACCATACTCTCTGAAACAATGTAAAACTAAAATGTCCAGCATCCAAACAAAAATCAATAGAGGTAAAAGTTAATTTCTTTCCTGTATACCAGCAATAAACAATTGAAATTTAAAACTAAAATTAAAAAATATATACTATGTAAAATAGCACCAAAAAAAACCTTATGTATAATCTGGCCAGTACTTCTCAGTGGGTTAAGCATCATCCCATGCACCAAGTGGTCACCATTTTGATTACTGGTCAGGGCACATGCCTGGGTTTCCGGCTAGATCCCCAGTAGGGGGCATGCAGGAAGTGGCTGATTGATGTTTCTCATCGATGTTTCTATCTCTTTCTCCCTCTCCTTTCCACTCTCTCTAAAATATAAAAAAAAAAAAAAAAATACATTTAAAAAAAACGTATATATAAATCTAACAAAACATATACAGGATCTGTATGTGGAAAAGTACAAAACCCTAATGAAAGACCTAATTAAATAGAGATATAATCCATGTTCAGTGATTAAAAGATTCAATATTTATAAGATGTCAATTCTTGTACACTTGATCTATAGAGTCAATGCAATCCCAATCAAAATCATAGTAAGCTATTTTATAGATAGCAACAAACTGATTTTAAAATGTATATGAAAAGGCAAAGAACCAAGAAGAGTCAATATAATACTGAAGAAGAACAAAGTTGGAGAACAAGTCATATTCCATTATTTCAAGATTAGTATCTTGCTACACTAATCAACACAGTGTGCTATTGGTGAAAAATAGACACAGTGATCAGTGGAGAGCCCAGAAATAGACCCATGCAAGGCAAACATAGTCAACTCATCCTCTCTAATAAAATGGTAATATGCAAATTAATCATCACTCCGGTACATAAGCCACGCTCACTAGCCAAGCCACACCCACCAGCCAATCAGGGCGAGTATGCAAATTAACCCCAATCCAAGATGGCTATAGCCACAGAGAGCAAGGTTTCCCAGGTAACAGAGGAAGCCAAGCTTTCCATAGCCGTTGCAGGCCTAAGCCTCCACTCAAGCTACAAAGTTTCAATTATAGAAGGTAAACAAATTCAAACAAATGGCGGCAGAATGGAGCTTGAGAGAGCAGGCCAGGGTTGCCGCCGGCAACAGGGGAAGCAAAGCTTTCCGCACACCCTGGCCGGGCTCACCCGCTTAAGGCTACAAAGTTTCAATTGTAGAAGGTGAATTAACTGCCACAGAAATGGCTGCCACCCCAGAGGGAACAGCAGGCTTGGCTCCACTCCAGGCTACAAAGTTTCAATTGTAGAAGGAAAATAAATTCCAGATACCAGGGACTCCTCTTGGGTCGCCAGGGTGTGTGGCTGGCCTGCAAACCACCACAGGCCCCTCGCTCAGGCTGCCCCACACCCCAAGGGAACCCCAACCTAATCCAGGACATCCTTCAGGGCAAACCAGCTGGCCCCCACCCCTGTACCAGGCCTCTATCCTATCTAATAAAAGAGTAATGTACAGATTGATCATCACTGCAACACACAATATAGCTGCCTCCATGTGGTCAAAGATCCTGCCCCCATGTGGACACAAGATGGCCACTACAAGATGGCCAGCAGGAGGGCAGTTGGGAGGCACCCGGCCTGCAAGGGAGGGCAGTTGTGAGGGACCAGGCCTGCAAGGGAGGGCAGTTGAGAGGGACCAGGTTTGCAAGGGAGGGCAGTTGGAGGTGATCAACCCTGCAGGAGAGGGCAGTTAGGGGTGACCAGGCTGGCAGAGGAGGGAAGTTGGGGGCAAACAGGCTGGCAGGGGAGCAGTTAAGCATCAACCAGGCTGGCAGCGGAGTGGTTAGGGGTTGATCAGGCTGGCAGGCAGAAGCGGTTAGGGGCAATCAGGAAGGCAGGCAGGCAAACAGTTGGGAGCCAGCAGTCCTGGATTGTGAGAGGGATGTCCGACTGCCCGTTTAGGCCCGATCCTGGTGTAAAGGGGCAGTCGGACATCCCTCCAGGAGTCCCAGATTGGAGAGGGTACAGGCTGGGCTGAGGGACAACCCCCCGTCGTGCACGAATTTCGTGCACTGGGCTTCTAGTTATTTATAAAGGCAATTCAAAAAAGAAAGAATCATATTTTCAATAAATGTTACTGGAACAATTGGATGTCTGTATACAAAAAAAAAAAAAAAAAAAGATGCAGACCTTACACCACACATTAAAAAATTAACACAAAAATGATTCTATACCTAATGTAAAACTATAAACCTTCTAGAAAATAACATAGGAGAAAATTTAGGTGAACTTGGATTTGGGGGTCACCTAAATCAAAACCAAAAGCACAATCCATGAAAGTAGAAATTAATAACCTGAACTTTACTAAAATTAAAAGTTGTGCATCGAGAAAGACACTGTTAAGACAATGAAAAGACAAGTCAGACTGGGAGGAAATATTTGCAAATCACATATCTCTTAAGAAGTTATATATAAAGAATTCTTAAAAGTCATCAATAAGAAAACAAACAACCCAATTTAAAAATGGAGAAAAGATCTGAGTAGACACTAAGATATAATATCAGTATATTGAAGAAGATATACTGATGGCAATTAAGCATATGAAAAGATGTTCAACGTTATCATTAGGCAATTGCAAATTAAAACAATGAGATACCACAACACATCCTATTAGAATAATTAATATCCAAAAAACAAACAATACCAATTGTTGATGAGACCATGGAAGAGCAGGAACTCTCATTCATAGCTGTCAGGAATAGGATTTAAAAAATGCTATGGCACTCTGAATGACTTGTGTCTCCACACACACACAAAAAAAAAAAAAAAAAAAAAAAAAAAAAAAACCTTGCATATCAATGTTTAAAGTAGCTTTATTCATAATCACCAAAACCTGGAAGTAGCCAAGTCCTTTGATAGATAAATGGGTAAACAAACTGTGGTGCATCCATACCATGTAATATTACTCAGCAATCCTATCTAATAAAGAGGGAATATGCTAATTGATCATCACACCCTCACAAGATGGTGGCACCCAAGCCAATAAAGAGGGAATATGCTAATTGACTGCCACGCCCTCACAAGATGGCGGCACCCACAGCCACAAGATGGCGGTGCCCAGTCCCCTCAGCCCCACCTCATCCAGCCAAATCCCCCAGTCCCCTCAGCCCTGCCTCATCCAGCCAGAGTCCCCCAGTCCCCTTAGCCCCACAGGGGAAGGCAGTTGGGGGCGATCGGGCCAGCAGGGGAGGGCAATTGGGGATGATCATGCCAGCAGGGGAGCAGTTAGGCATCAATCAGGCAGGCGAGTGGTTAGGAGCCAGCAGTCCCGGATTGTGAGAGGGATCCCAAATTGGAGAGGGTGCAGGCTGGGCTGAGGGACAACACCCCCGCCCCCCATGCATGAATTTTGTGCACTGGGCCTCTAGTAGAAAATAAATGAGCTAACAAGACATACACACACAACACCCTCAGATACATCCTGGTAACACAGGCCTATAGTAAAAGAAAAAAATAATGTAAGGAAAAGGTTAAAAGCTTCAAAAGAAGAAGAAAAAAAATGCAGATTGCCTACATGGAAATGAGCTTATTTTGATATTCGAATTATCAACTATAATGGGTGCTAGAAAGTATAAAGGCAAAGCCATCAAACAGAAAATTATTTTGAGACTAGAATATTTACCAAATGATAAATCAAGTGTAAGAGCAAAACAAACACATTTTCAGGTATTTGAGGACTCAGATATTTTATCTTCCATTTACTGTTTCTTGAAAATTATTTGAAAACACAATCCAACAAAATGACCCATATATACAAGAAAGAGGAAGATGTGGAATCCAAAACAATGCAAATAACACAGTAATTCAATTTTTTTTAAAAAGTCCCAGATAACTGTGCTCAGGAAGCTACATATTAGTGAAAATTAGAAGAGGAATTACCCAATCTTTTTAGGAAAAAATGTTCTCAAAAAGTAAGCAATTTGCATTCATTAAATAGTGCAGTCAAGCTAGAAAATTTTGAGGATCTGTGTGCTTCCCCTGTTTAAAAATTTAACTAGAATTTTTAAAACAAGTTGAAGAACATTACCATCCAAATATGAATTAAAACAAATTCTGGTGTCATTTTAGGTAAAATTTGAGCATGATTTATAATATTAAAAAAAAAAAAGATTTTTTTTTTGCTCTCGTGGCACAGTTTCTATGACACAGAATTATATTTCCTTTTCTATCAGTCTATTTGAACTACTTGGTTCTACAATATTTCTTAATCATAATAGTAAGAACAACAACACTTACTTAAAATACATACTACTCTAAGTCCTTTACATTTATTAGCCAATTTAGTCCTAAGTGACTTTCCCAAGGTCACCCACTAGTTAGTGAACCCCAGCCTTCTGGTTCCAGAATACCTGCTCCTACCTAAACACTGCCTACACCTCCTCATAATGCTCTTTAACTTACAGTTCTTAGAATCAATCTATCAATCTACAGCAGGATGCCATACTAACACTTATAAAACAGAATTTAAATTACATAAAACTTTAAAAATACATGTTATATATTATACGTTTGTATAATATTTATATATAATTTAAAATAATATAAAAATCAGCAGGGGGAGAGAGATAATGAACTTAGCTAAGTTCCTCATATTTCATAGCAAGTATCGTGATTGATTTTATGGGTATACATCAACTGTCACTAGATATTGTCTAATTTTAATTAAAATATATATATAACTTGCTCTAGTCGGTTTGGCTCAGTGGACAGAATGTTGGCCTGCGGACTGAAGGGTCCCAGGTTCGATTTCGGCCAAGGGCACATGCCTGGGTTGCAGGCTTGATCCCCAGTGGGGGGGGGGGGGGGGGGGGGTGCAGGAGGCAGCCGATCAATGATTCTCTCTCATCATTGATGTTTCTATCTCTCTCTCCCTCTTCCTTCCTCTCTGAAATCAATAAAGAAATATATTTTAAATATATATATCTCATATGGTAACTCAGAAAAAAATCTAAAAACATAAGTTAAAGTTGCTACATCAAGAAATAGCAGTATTGCCGAAACCGGTTTGGCTCAGTGGATAGAGCGTCAGCCTGCGGACTCAAGGGTCCCAGGTTCGATTCCGGTCAAGGGCATATACCTTGGTTGCGGGCACATCCCCAGTAGGGGGTGTGCAAGAGGCAGCTGATCGATGTTTCTCTCTCATCGATGTTTCTAACTCTCTATCCCTCTCTCTTCCTCTCTGTAAAAAATCAATAAAATATATTTTTAAAAAAAAAGAATAAAAGAAATAGCAGTATTGCCCGGTCGTTGTGTCTGAGTTGATTGGGCATCCTCCCGGGCACTGAAAGATTGCCAGTTCAATTCCCAGTCAGGGCACATGCCCCAGTTGTGGACAACCCCCAGTAGGGGTCATGCAGGAGGCAGCCAATCAATGTTTCACTCTCACATCGATCTTTTTCTCTTTCTCCCTCTCTCCCTTCCTCTTTCTAAAAAATCAATTTAAAAAATTTAAAAACAACAACAAAGAAATAGCAGTATAAACAAATTATTCAAAACTTTGGGAGGAAAATCAGAAAAGCTAAAAATAGAAAAGGAGGGGGGTCTGGGATGATTTCTGTTTTTTCCATTTTAATTTTTATTAAAAATATTAGATCTTATTTCATTATAAACAATAAGTACACACTACTATTAATAATGATAGTACTGTAAAAAA
Organism: Cnephaeus nilssonii; assembly: GCF_951640355.1. Taxonomy (NCBI): domain Eukaryota; kingdom Metazoa; phylum Chordata; class Mammalia; order Chiroptera; family Vespertilionidae; genus Cnephaeus; species Cnephaeus nilssonii. The sequence goes on from NC_137080.1 coordinate 30,720,906, forward strand.
AAAAAAAAAAGGGCAAAAAAACTGAAGAGGGAGACTTTCACCTCTGACATAAAAATGCAGAAGGACAGTAAGTGCCACCAGCCCATGTAACCCCGTGGGGTACAAAAAGAGGCACAAGATAACATATCGCATATTACAGAATACTCATCTTTGCTGAGTCTGTTTCCACATCATTATGGTCTAAATGGCCTATCTTTTATCTTTGTCATATAAACTTCTAAAAAGACCTTCATTTCATTGGCTGTAGATATCTATTGAGTATCACACACTCCAATCCTTCACCTCACCCATTTCATTTAAAGAAAGGGCTGTGTAAATTCACATCACTGGCAGGGGTCTACATTGGGGAAACCCTTTCAGGGTAGAATTTGGCAGTCCTCGTTGAAATGTAAACTAGGGCTACACTTGGATTTCATTTCTCAGAATCTCCCCTACAGAAACACTTGCCAAATGCTCAAAGGTAACTCTATACACGGATTTTCAACTAGGCTATTACTGTTTATAACAGAGCGGGGGCGGGGGGGGGGGGGGGCACTTAAATGCACATTGGTACATGCAGAATATTTTGATGCCATTTAAAAAACGAGACACATCTATATCGAATAACCCTAAAAGGTAATATATACACCCACACATACATATGAGTGGGTGGGTTTAAGATGTGAAGAGCAAACAGTTTTTTTACCCTGTGAATTTATTTGATTTTTTTTTTTTACTACCAGCATTATTGCTTTTATATTTCAAGAAATCAGAGCATGCCTCAACTGTCATGTATTTGGGATCAAATTAATCCAAGAAGAGGAAAAACTCAAACCTAAGGGGGGGAAATCATACTGTAATTGGCACGTTGCAGTCTAGGATGGTGAAATGGCTGGCTTCACCGGTTGGGTCCTTTTTTAGTGAACTAAGGCAAGAAAATGAGAGCACAACAATTGAGGCACATGGAGGCATGAACCCTTGAGCGGAGGGGCTCCCTGGCAGTCCAGGGACTCGGCGCAGGGGGGACCCCGAGGGTGGGGCGGGGCCTGGTGCCTGGAGCGGAGGAAACCGCCGGCGATGCTGGGTGACCTGGGCAATGGACTGGAAATGAACTGGGCACTGGGTGTGCAGGGAAGCGGTCAGAGGCTCAAAGACCCAAGAGCCGAACGGACACAGACAATACCATGGGGAAGACCTGGGGTAGGGCGGGAAGGGGGGTGGTGGCGGGGGGGGGGGGGCAAAAAGAGAAAATGGGAGGCATCTGTACGACAGTCAACAATTAAAAAAAAAAAAAAGACCCCAGAGAGGGGGCGCTGACGAGGACACAGCAAAAACCTAGGGCCCGGTGTGGGGCCGCGGTCGCGGCCGGCGGAGAGTTCGGCCAGCAGACAGGGGGCGGCTTCGGAAGCCAAGCGTCGGGCAAGGCTCCCAGAAGGATCGCAACGGGGACTCTGGGGCCGCCGGGGCCGGGTGCCCGCCGGGGTCCCCGCTCCGCGCTCGGGGCGGGCGCCAGCTCCCCGTACCTTCCCAGGAGAGCTCTCCTCCGGGCTCCCTCTTCAGGAACTTGTACCAGAACCGGTCCACGCGGCCCGGCTCCACCCCGTCTTGCGCCGCCTCCTCCGGCGCCAGCTCCACCTCCCCGAGCCACAGGCCCGGCTCCCGCAGCGCCTGCGCCCCCGCGCCCGCCGCCGCGCCCGCCGGCCTCATGCGCACCGCCCCGCGCGGCTCCCAGCGCCCCAGCTCCGGCCGCGACCCCACGACCAGCAGCTCCGGCCCGGCGCCCGCCCCCACGGGCGGCACCACCACCCCGAACCGGAATCGCATGGCGGCGGGTGGCCTGGAGCCCGGTGCCCGGCGTCCCCGGCGTCCCCGGGTGGCAGACCGGCCGGAGCGCGAGGCGGCCGGCGATTGGGCGGCGGCGCGCGGGGCCTGCACGCGAGAGGCCCGGCCCCGGCGGGAACACGGGCGCGGCTGCACCTTTTTGGGCGGCATCACGCGGCCCGGGAGCAGATCCGAGGCCGGGGAAGGGGGTCAGCGGGAGCCACCACCCGCCCGTCCCGTAGAAGCGGGCTGGGCACGCAGAGACAGTAAGAAAGGGGAAAGGAAAGGGGGTTCGGAAAGGGAGGAAAGAAAACCTCTGATACGCCCTGCGGTTTTGCAGTCATCTTTCAAAACACTGGGAATTATCTTTATGAGGTTCCTAAAGGGAAAGGGAATGGCACATAGAAAGCAGCCTCCCTGATACTGAAGTGGGGGGCAGATCCTGGGCCGGTCGCCGGAGAGCTTGGCACCCTACCCTGGCCACTTACCGCCCCCCCCCCCCCCCGCCCTCGGGCTCTTTAGGTGGGGTCAGACCAAACCTGGGTTCAGCAACCTCGGGACTTGGGTTCTGGCTAGGAAAGAATTCAGACCCAAGACCCAAACTGTAAAATAACGTTTATTTGGTAAATCACAGAGGTAGAAGAAGTGATTCCTAGAAGAAAAATGGGCTTAGGAAACAAGTTATAGAAGTAAAGGGAGGGTGCTTAGAGCTGGGGAGTGAGGAAGCTAATGGTAACCTGCCTTGGGGAGGGGCAGAGAAAGGCTGGGGGTGCTCCTGGGAGGGTGAGCACGCTGGGTGGCACTGGGTCCTCTGTTCTAAGGGTTTAAGGATGCAGATTTTAGGGAGGTCCCAGGGGAAGATTCCAATAGAATATTCAGCAGTTCTCCACAGTGTGTCCATTCAGGGTTGTGGTCTCCCCTGACTGATTGGCCCACTCTGGGTAGGGGGGCGGTCATTATTCAATGCAGCTGGCCCTGAGGGCAACCGTGGGGGGGTCTCTGGTCTGATTTTACTGCTTTTCTAGACCTGGAGCTGAAATACAACTGAGACATAGATGTTATCTCTAGGGAGGAAAGGTCAGGGGGTCCAAACTGCACCACCAGCGATATGCTAGGGGAGGAAAAAGTCACCCTAGGGTGAGGTCCCACCCAACAATAGTTTGTCCCTTGCTAGGCACCTGGGGCTTTACACCCTGGTGACCTTCTGTACCTAGCCCATCGTCCTAGCTCATGTCTGTCTAACTGCCCACCACAAAATGCAGGTATAAAATAATCTTGAAAGACCCTGCCAATCCTAAAGGTTCTGTCATTGGTAGAAGAGGCATCATTTAGACACAGAGCTGATGCATAAACAGTATTTTCCCTTGCCTAGTCCAATTCAATGCCTGAAATAAAACATGATCACTTTCTTTTTTTTTAAATTATATTAGTTTAATATGTGTAAAATGGGTTTGTTTTACCTTCCCAAAGGAAAACAAAACAAAAACTCATTCTGTGATTATAAATATATGGCATTCATAATTTTTAAATGGCATAAAAATAGAACCTTTTGTTGAAAACTTCCTTTCAGTAAAAATCAGCACTATTTTTTTCAACTTAAAACATTTTTATGTTAAGAAATACAGGTTTTAACTATTTGGTTAAAAAGAAAACTATTTGCCTGTGAGGCGGGGCTTTATTTTTGTCACTGCCATAAGGTAAACCAAATGTCCTGTTTTTAAAATATATTTTTATTGATTTCAGAGAGACAGAAACATCAATGATGAGAAAGAATCATTGATCAGCTGCCTCCTGCACGCCCCACACTGTAGATCGAGCCTGCAACCCAGACACATGTATGCCTGGGAATTGAACCGTGACCTCCTGGTTCATAGGTCAATGCTCAACCAGTGAGCTGGGCATATTTGTTACTTTTTGATCCTTTAATAAAATTGTCCTTGTGTCCTTACAATTGTATTTTCACAAACAAATAACAGTCTCTTCTGTGAACTGGAGACATATAGTTTACCAGTATTTGAAAACTTGTGAATAGCAAAAGAAAGCCAAAATGTCCTGCATTCAGAATACCATGAGTACAAGGGAAAGTACAAAAAAGTAAACCATACAAACTCAGTCTCTCTGTAGAACAATTAGTAAATTCATAATACGTTTTACTCTTCAATATTGGTATTCCACTCAATGTTTGGTTGGTTGCTAAGCTTAAGGATAAACACAAAGAAAAATGTGATGACAGCAAGGCTGGCCAAACATGGCTGATTCATTAGCAAAGCAGACGTTAAATCACAGTGGCATGTGAGTCTGTTTATTCATTGCTCTTACAGAATACAGAATATTCTTAGACTAATTTTAGGAAACTAGGAGTCATGTGGCCATGCAAGAACACCAGGAGCTGACAGCTGAGGACTTCCTTGTTGAAGAAAGACTGCGGTCTCTTATGTACTTTCCAGATGGCATTACTCCCACCGGCTCTTTCAAAGTGAGAACTGTCCATTGTCAGCCTACAGAGGTAAACTGAGGCAAGCTCGAAATTGTCGAAAAAATGTGAGTTTAATAAGGAATTGCAAAATAAAGGAGTTTATTAAGGAAAAGCTATAGTCAAGTCTGTTGAGGGTTTGGGGTTGGCTGTATTTATGGGCAGGGAATGGAAAGGGGGAGAGTTCAGTTAGAGTCTGTTAACATAAAAAAAAAAAGGACCAGCTTTGAAAATTTCCTGAGCAGACAAATACAGTCCAGTCATACAAACAACACTCAATTCATCTTATTTTACAAGATCAACCTGACCTGGGTCATTTCTTGTTCATGTCTTGGGAAACCATAAGCAAAATTTCCCAAGGTTAATATGAGGTAACCACTGACCAATTCCCTATCATTTAAGAGAAGTCCAATATTATCAGTTTTCTGTAAGTCAGGATTTCATAGGAAATCAGTCTCACAGTCCTTACGTTTTGTGTCCCTGGGGGCACATAACTGAGATTTTCCATTTTACCCTCTAGTTCCATTTTTTAAACTTATTTCACACCATTCTATAGATAAGACAGTAACAAAAATAGAAAACAATATATTTGTTCAACAGGCATTATTCCTCCTCTCTCCTTACAAAGCAGCTGAGTAACTTTAACAGTTGGAAGTAGCCCTTTTAAGCACCTAAACAAAGTATGTAACAACGTATTTTATGACATGATTTAAATATAGTACAAACGTGATGGCTACATTGTACATTAAATAAAATACAACTAGAAAGGAGAACAAGTCCAAAATACAGATTAAAGGGCATATTTCATATTTTATCAATCATTTGAATTTGTTAACCATGAAAATGGTAACAGCCATTGAGCCTTGTTATGTGTTTTTTATACTCATATTATCTTATGTAATTATCTCACCAATTCAGAGGTAATTACTATTGTTATTCCCAATTTTAAATGTGATGAGGGAACTTGCACAGAAAGGTCCAATAAATAGGCCACAACAAGGAAGGGACAGAGCTATAAGTGCTATAAGTCATTCATTCAGTTTATAGTTAAAATATGTACAATACATGTAATTACATATGTAATATACATAATTTGATTCCTGATAAGGAAAAGCATTACAGAATGCAATTAAATCCCTGCATATTTAAATAAGTTACTCTTCATTAGCTCTAAATAAACAATGAACTTCCTATAATTATTTCCTGTAATTAACTCCATCCTTAGGAATGATGGAACAGATGAATCATAAGTGGTATTCTAAACTGATCGATGAATCTATAAAGACATAAGTATCTTAATATTTAGAACGGATTTGGGTTAGGTCCTAGAAAATGGTCATTTTATGCCCCTATATGCCTATCTTGTTGGTAATGGAAATACAAATTTAAGAAGCCAAGGTGAATAATTTTCTAGTTACTAAGCTGTGTTATGTCCAGTTCTTTTTCCTAGTTGAATTCTCCATGTGAGTATTCTCATGATACTTCATAAAAATGATTATTTCTGAAATCGATCTGAGGTCAGATTCTTGATGCTATAAGGACAGTTGAGTTTAAAGCAAGAGTCAGATCAGTAGAGTCACAATTCTAGTAATATTTTTAAAACACCAAACCCATTTCTTTCATTAAATTTCATTTCTATAGTGCTATCTTATACATAACTACAATGCTTGTTGAAGAATGGGTCATAAATTCAAATTTAGAGTTTCAGGATCCAATTCAAATGTTAATGTTTTGAAGGCCCCTCAGGGAAAGCTGTTACTTGGCTCCCTTGTGATTTATGTTTTTCTGAAACAATCTTTCACTAGTCAGAGGGTTGTCATAAATTTTTCCTTATAATATTGTGTATGTATACACATATTCACTGATACAAACCACATTTCATCCACATAGTTCAGGGACTATCATAACTATTCGTTTATTACTTGTCAGAACATATCTGAGCATTTAATGTGTCACATATGTGTCACTATTTCCCATTTTGTAGCTTAAAAAAAAAAAAAAGCAAACAGAACCTTCCAGAGAGAATTTGATTACAGCTTAGAAACTTTTGTACATTGTAACTGACTTTTCTGGGTTGGAAAACTGTAAGTTAGGCTACTTGAAATCCCTTTAAGAATCTGGAGCAGTAGAAGGATTTGAGCTGGACCAAGGCTTTATCCAAAAACCCCACAACATTTCTCAACTATGTAAACAATTCATGTCCTTTTGGGTGCATATACAAATCTCTTATCTCCCGGAGATTCCAGTGATTCTGCTTCCCACTGCATCCCGGCATAGAAAAGCACTGCCTTTCCAGTCATGGCCAACAGCCAGTTTTGTCATGCTTCTTGCTCTGTAATTTCTACAATAAAAATATTAATTTTAAAAATGCTCCAAGTATTAAAAAAAAAACCCTGAGGAATATGCCTTTTCAAAAGCACAGACCTGCCCCTTCCCTCTCACATCCCACCCCACCGTCAGCATTGTAAAACCCACACACTCTTCCCATACTTCTCAACTGAAAACCTCTACTCACCAAGCCCATGGAGCCTGGGTTCTGTTAGGCAATGACCTCAACTGACTTTTCCTAGGGCAAGTAGAGGGCCAAGCCAGGTGGCTGGACCTCAAGGTTAGAGATGCCAGCTTAGAGCTTCCTTCAGATGTAAAAAGATCCTCAAGGTCAGGGGTAACTTGAATGGCAGGCTAGTTAACACCTTTCTCAACAAGGGTGGAGGGCTTGATAGCTCAACCCCTAGGAACAAAAGAGTGGTTGGCTGGAAGGGATGATTTGAAACTCCCAAGGGAACTTTCAAAGAGTTTGATAAAGAGAAAAGAGGTTAGCTGAAAGCAGAGCTGGCTCATTTATACTGAAATGGAGAATGAAGACTGAGGCAGGGGAGGGGAGAGAGGAGGAGGCAAGCCTGAGGGTGCTTTTTAAGAATTTGAACACTCTGTAATTTGCCCTTTGCTTCTTTTTCCTGACCATTAAATGTGTTTATATTAAAGGTATCCTATCTAATAAAAGGGTAATATGCAAATTAACTGTCACTCCATCACAAAGATGGCGGCACCCATAGCCACAAGATGGCAGCGCTCAGCCCCGCCGGAGTCCCCCAGTTCCGGGAGGGAGGGGCGGCCGCGGAGAACAGGCAGCATGAGCGGCCTGGGACGGGCCCCCGGAGCTGGAGTGGACAGGGACGGGGGCTGGCCCACAGTCTCCTCAGCCAAGCACAGGCCCAGAGAGGAGACAGCCGGCCCGCCTCCCGGTGGAGCAGCACGGGTCCCTCCCGGCTCCCGCGGAATCGGTGCGGGTCCCTCCCGGCTCCCGCGGAAGCAGCACGGCTCCTGGCGGCGTGCTGCGGTTCCCGCTGGCTCCTGCGGAAGCAGCGGGCGGCCTACTGTGTGTGATATCGCGCAGTGGGCTACTAGTTTCAAACATAAACGGATTTGGGTGCTTATGGCTGAGGTGGGGAGAGGAAGGCCGGTGGAAGGTTGAATGAAGAGGAGGCCCCTAGACAGGAAGGTGAAGGTCAGTGGTAACTGGAAAAGGAGAAACCCATTGACCTTCAACAGCAAAGAAAGGATAAATCAGAAGCTGAGTAAAGACCCTAGGCTTCCCCCAAATCGTGAGTTCTTACTGAGAACGTGGGGGCTCTCTGCAAAGGCAGACCTAGTTTAGGAGGAGGAGGTGTACCCATATTTTAATTAGTGGAACCAGCCACTTATTCAAAGTTAGGTCCTTGTCCAAGCATGCACTGTGGGTGTTGTCAAGGGAGTGTTTCCCAAAATGACTCTCATGTAAATTAATGAGAGAACCAGCAGAATGTAACGATGGGTCAAAAAGAATCCCCAATATAATGTATATAGACCCTGAACGAATAGGAGATTACTAGGTTAGATACAAAACTGATTAATTTCTTACTGGACCATGAAACTGGAACCCATGAGTTTATCTCTTCTACCAGGCAGAAATCGCTTGCATGTATAACAGATAAACACCTACAAGATTTAATATGTAACTTGGGGGATAGGGCCCTAATCAATAGTAAAATCACAAAATAAGCCCAGGCATGAATAATATTGTAGATACTGAAACAGTTCTCAAGTGGGCCTGGTGGACCCCGCTCCAGCCTGTGGGATATGCAGTCAATCTTACACTTTAGTTCTAAGTTTTGGATATTTTTTCTTAACAATGTGTAATAAAAATAAAAGCCTCCCATTTGTTCAGCTTCTGTTTACCATGGGCTAGGCGCTGTACTAGTTGCCTTACATACCTTATCTTATTTAACCCTCTCCCTATTTCCATTACATTTTTTATTGTTTTAACATATTTTTTATTGTTGACAGTATTACAGATGTCCCCCATTTTCCTTCCCACCTCTATTTCCATTACATAGTTATCATCTCTGTTAAACAGAAGGAGGACCTGAGTTTTTGGAATATTTAACTAAGACCATACAGCTAATAAATGGCAGAGGCAGGATTCGAACCCAGGAGTGCCTGATCCAATAGCCTGTCCAACCAGGGACACAGCTCAGCACCACATGGAAGCACTGGGCTGAAGGGAACCCACACTCCACTTGCAAAATCTTCTACTCTGAGGGTCTTTTTCTTCCCAAAAAATACTTGCTCCTTGGTAAGCCTCATGCCACAGGGAAAATCTATATAAAGCCCTGGGGGGGAGAGTGCCCAGGGGCGACATATTTCACTACTCCAAGCCCCACAAAGGCCTTATATAAGCTAAAGCTCTGACTCCAAATGTATTTAAAATCTATAATAATAAAAGTGTAATATGCTAATTAGACTGGATGACCTTCTGGACCAAGCCGGGGCTGTGAGGGAAGCCCGGGTCCCGGGTGCCAGAGAGAAGCCGGTGCTGGCAGCTGGGGAAAGGAAGGCCTACTCTTGCACAAATTTTGTGCATCGGACCTCTAGTTTTTAAATAAATGTTTAGACACAGTTTGGCAAATCTCAATATGTTTACTCGTTGGAACAGATCCTTAAAATTACTATTAGCAGACTATCTGTATCAACCTGGACAAATACAAATGCATCAAACTAGATGTAGAACAGTAGCCTAGACTTTCTGTACATTCGCTATGGTGACAGTGACAGCCCAGGGGCTCAGCCACGGGGAGGATTCTGCACGCTCTGCTAAGACCCAGTTCTGCAGGAACTTGACCAGAAATGCCACCACCCTTGTGTAGCTCAAGGAACTCTGAGCGATGAGTGAATTGGGAAGCAAAAGTTCTAATGCTTCCTGTCTTGAAAGGAGGCCAGAGAAGGCTCTGATGAGGGAGACGGTTTTCTTAACCTGACCTAACACATTTCACTTCAGTTTCAGTGAGGAATGAGACCAAGTGGAGGGAGGCACTATTCTCTCTATGCCACCACCCATGCACGCACACGCGCGCGCGCGCACACACACACACACACACACACACACACACACACACACACACACGGCTTGCAGCATTTACAAAGTCACCCTATGGGGAACGGGGATAAGGTGAGGGAGGGGTTGCGTTGGATGGAGGCCTTGTAGCAACAGCAACTGCCGGAAGTAACCACTGTGACAACATCATTCGTCTGTGATCTAAGAAACTGCTGGTATTCTCTGTAGCAGAGGGCACAAACAGCAGACCACAGGCATACATGAACTTTTATTTAAGTAGTTGCCAAAATATAAAAATTGGATAATTTCACACAAATATACAAATTTCTGACCTTTTTTGAAAAACCAGATTTGGCAAGAAGGGGCTACAACCTTCAAAGGCGCAGTCGGCTGAGCTGGAGGCTGCCTCCCCATTGGATAAGCTTGAGCTCCGGAGGCTCTCGGCTCCACCAGGCCCAAACTGCCTCCCTGAAATTGCGGCCAAGTTGCTGCTTATTTCCACACTCCAAGAGTTTTTCTGTGTTAGTTTTTCAAAATAGCATTAAAAAGAAAGTAGCAAGGATGTGAAGATACTGGAACCCTCGTTTATTGTTGGCGAGAAGGTGAAATAGTGCAGGCACTTTGGAAAACAATGTGACAGTTCCTCATGAAGATTAAACATAACATTACTATATGGCCCAGCAATTCCACTCCTCCATGAGAAATGCAAACATGTGTCCTTTTAAAAAATGTACTTATAAAAACGTGTACTTGCACATTCAAAGTGTGGGAGCAAGGTCTAATTCTTGGAGTACTTACTCCTAAATCCTGCTTACAGCACTAATTGTGAGAGCAAGTTCCTCCTCAAACCCTGCTCACTGTACTAACTGTGGGTAACTCAGTTCCTCCTTTATTCTCTGTTCACCGCGTCATTGTTGGAAGCACTCCTACACCAACTGTTGGGTCCAAGCCCCTCTGCCAGGGGCTGGACCTTCTTGGACACCTGGTAGTAGACGGAGAAACCATGAGAAGTTGTGGGGGTATAATAAAGTCTTTATTATAGTAGTCAGTGGCCATGTAGCCATTGCTAACAAGGAGCTACTAGACAAAACAGTCCTTTAAAGCACAGTCCTAGGCAGTAGGTAGCCACACACACAGCTAAGTAACAATACATCTTTCCTACGTAGTAGCAGCCGCCAACACAGGAGCTACTCTCTGAGCAGCCAGCGCTGCCTCTGGACCCACAGCTTCACATAGCAGCCGCATCTGAGTCCTCTCATCTCAGCAGCCTCAGTAACATGCTTTAATACCACTTAGACAAGAGGCTTTTTGCCAAATAATGACATCAATCATTCAGGTTATAGAAGGGCACCTTTGTGCAGTCTAGATTGCTGCATCCTTGCACCTTGCGTATAGTCCTTGGACACCCTGATTGAAATTCCTACACTCAGCATGGCCTTGGACATCCAGCATACTAAGAACAAGGCCTCTGTGCTCTAATTGGCCTTGATCATCTGGCATACTCTGGCATGGTTCCCACTCAAAGCAACATCCTGTATAATAAAAGGCTAATATGCAAATTGTCCCCTCGGGGGTTTGACTGACCAGGAGTTTGACCACTTGCTATGATGTGCGCTGACCACCAGGGGGCAGCACGGAATGAAGGAAGGCCCTGGCCAGCAGCCGGCAGCTGGGGGAAGGAAAGCCCGGATCATCCCTGATCTCCAGCCAGGCCTAGGGACCCTACCCGTGCACGAATTTTGTGCACCGGGCCTCTAGTCCTATCTAATAAGAGTAATATGCAAATTGACTGTCACTCCAACTCACAAGATGGCTGCCCCCATGTGGTCAAAGATGGCTGCCCCCATGTGGACACAAGATGGACACCACAAGATGGCCATCAGGGGAGGGCAGTTGGGAGGGACCTGGCCTGCAAGAAAAGGCAGTTGGGGCTATCAAGCCTGAAGGGGAGAGCAGTTAGGGGTGACCAGGCCGGCAGAGGAGGGAAGTTGGGGGCGACCGGGCCTGCAGGGAAGGGCAGTTGGGGGGGACCCAGGCCTGCAGGGGAGGGCAGTTAGGGGTGACCAGGCCTGCAGGAGAGGGTATTTATGGGTAATCAGGCTGGCAGGGGAGCAGTTAGGCATCAATCAGGCTAGCAGGGGAGTGGTTAGGGGGTGATCAGGCTGGCAGGCAGAAGCAGTTAGGGGCAATCAGGAAGGCAGGCAGGCGAGCAGTTGGGAGCCAGCAGTCCTGGATTGTGAGAGGGATGTCTGACTGCCCGTTTAGGCCCGATCCCGGTAGGATCGGGCCTAAACGGGCAGTCGGACATCCCTCGAGGGGTCCCAGAATGGAGAGGGTGCAGGCTGGGCTGAGGGACACACACCACTGTGCACAAATTTCATGCACCGGGCCTCTAGTTATTTATAATATCCAAAATTGGAAACAATTCAAATGTCTATCCAACTGTTGCCTGGGTCAATAAAATGTGGCATATCCTTGCAATGGAATATTATTCAGCCTTAAAAAGGAATGAAGTACTGACTTATGCTACAACATGCTGAGCCTTGAAAATATTATGCTAAGTGAAAGAAGCCAGTAACCAAAGACTGCATATTGTATGATTCCATACAATATTGTATGAAATTTCCAGAACAGGCAAGTCCATGAAGATAAAAAGTAGACTAGTGTTTGCCTCAGGTTGAAGGGGAGAGGGAAATTGGGGGGAAATGGGGAGTGACTGGTAAAAGGCATGGGATTTTGGAAGGAAGTTTTAAAAATTATCTAAAAGTGACTTGTGGTGATAGTTACATAAATCTGTGAATATACTAACAATCATTGACTCATACACTTTGAATTGATGACTTGTATGATATATAAATTACATATCAATAAAGTTGTTCAAAACAAAACAAATGAACTATTCCAGCAGTTGGTGTGACCCCCTTTAAGTTATTTGAGCTTTGAACCCCTGCTTTTTAAGGGGAAATGCACATAAAACCTGATTCTGAAGAACCTAGAAGAGAATTTGCTCCCTTTAGCCTACACCAGGGTACTGAGTCTTACTTGGCAGTGGTAGATGGGAAGAACAATGTTTTAATTTTTTTTCAAATCTTAAAAAAAAAGCCAATTAGTTCACATCTGACAATTAATATACACATTCTTTTGAACTATACAGTATTGGGTTAGGTGATTTGGACTTGCAAATATGTGATCCTTGCCCACAAGAGTCTATGGCGTAATTGCTAGAGATAGTTGAATTATAGCACACACAAAAGAATGTTTTTATATTTAACAATACTAAATTACTCATCACACAGCAATCACTGACAACTAGATACAGGCACCCTAAAGCTCAGAAGAGGACTGAGCACAAGACCTGGACAGGTTGGGTCTGATACCAGGTCATGAAAGACTTGCAAACAGAACTCAGAATAGATAAAAACAGAGAGAGGGAGGTGACGGGACACTGGTATTCCAAGTGAGGGAATTCATCGACAAAAGCAGGTGCAGAAAATCTCTGAGCACGATTAAGGTAATTTTATTATAAATTTGTTGTTGTTGAAAGTATTACATATGTGCCCTCCCCCCCCCAACCCATTTACCCCCTCCAGCCTGCCCCCACCCCAGGCCTTCACCACCCTATTGTCTGTGTCCATGGTTATACATATATGCATACAAGGTCTTTGGTTGATTACCTCCCACCCACCTACTCTCCCCCTAGGTAAAGTAATTTTAGAGTAACAAAGGATAAGGATCCCAAAAATTGGTTTTCTAACATAATTATATTACAAACATGTATTTTTGCCTTAATTACATTTTAGACTGTGCACTTTAGCTTAGTTTCACATAGCACAGTTTGAGGTAACTCTATAAAGAAAAAATAGAAAAAGAAAAAAGAAAAAAATGTCTTGGGTCTTTAATTAACTTATTAAAATCAAACTTAAAATCAAGAGGTGAACTATTTCATACACCTTAGTTCACTAGGGAGACATGAGCTCAATCATGCTACTTCACAACAGCAGAAATTAGGACGTTATAAATTGTTATAATCAATTCAGCAGTGAGTGTATGAGTGCACCACCCACAAGCTTACCAGGCAAACAATATTAATCATGGCAAGACCAATGGACACTTAACTATCTCACTCAGTTATCTAACTTCTCGAAGTGTAGGTTAAGCATATGAGATTGCTTTCTAAAGTAAATGCCTTTGAGATGAAAAGCATTCTTTTCAGAAAATGTAATTTATTACCACTTTGAGGAAAAGATTGTTTTTCCAGAATATTTCATTTCCAATAAGTGTCCATCTCTGACTAGTCACTGCAGGGTCACTAAGTTTACCTGAAAAAAAAAAAAAAGTATGTGGTTTAATTAAGTTTTTGTCTAGAGTAGAGTAACAATTGATTCTATGATTCAGTTTAGAAATTCCTGCATAGAATAAATGAAAACATAATTTATTTCACCAGATTAAAACCTTTAATACTCAGTTTAATATAGTTAGTTGACCACTTACCCCAAGTTAGGAAATTAACAAAAAGAACTATTGTATTTGGAACTGTGGGTTATGAAGAGCCAGAAGCATCTCTGTGCTCCAGCCTCTTCGTTTATTATACCTGTTTTATAAAACCATATTTTAAGTTTATCATCTATTTGTTTTCATCTACAAAACTGGATTCCTACAACATGAAGAGTTATTAGACACATACTTGTTTCTCTGGTTTTCATCCTCAATCATTTCTTTGAAGGACTGACTCTGTGGGAACCTCAAGAGTCAATAATACATCCACTGGAATATACACAATTCATGGTCAGTAAGAGTGATTTGCTTTGAGAAAATAAGTGTCAGTGATATTTTGATTTTGTGAACAATATAGCATAGAGCTTTTTCAGAATATCTTCTACTCTTTGAAGGTAATGGTTCCATGTATTATCAGCATTTTAAACCTCACTGTCCCCCCTCTTGGAATTTTCCAAGAAGTTGTATGGCCTGAATGTGTTCAAGAGCAATTTTAACCTCATTCTATGTTATTTTCCATCCTGGTAGACAGTACCCCCCACCCAACAAGGGCCTATTAATCTGGATGCTGTTCTTTGCCTCTCTAGCCAGGGGACAGCTAAGACATATATTCCTTGATTTGAGAAGAATCCTCCCTCCCAACTTCCAGCCTGTAAAACATTCCCCATTATATTCTCTTCTCTATATACCCAATTCAAGTAGCCTTTTGGAAAGGGCTGAAACACGAAGTGTATCCGTTAGGATTAGGCTATGCTTTGGTAACAAATATCTCTGACTTATAACCCCCAAAGCTTACATCTCACTCATATCATATGTCCATATGGTGTTGGCTGTATCTCTGCTCTACATTATGTTCACTGAATAACCTAGATGAGTAGAAGCCTTCATCTGGAATTTTTTGGGAGAAAGGAAAAAATAGTTTTTATAGATTTTGCTTAGAAGTGATGCAAAAACAATTCAACTCATATTTCACTGACCAAATCAAGCCACATGGCCAAGATTGCCATTCAATGATCCAGGAAAATATGAAGCTCTTTCAGATAAGGGCAGCAAATATTTGTGAATGGTAACACAGTCCAGGCAACCACAAACAGTGGGAGAAAGTTTTTATTCTTTTTTATTTCATTTTTAATTGAAAATTCAGACATTATGCTCTTAGGTTTGTATATTTAAGAGGATTATGTTTCCATTATCCTCTTGAGTTGAACATGTAAATGTAGTCAATTTTCTATCATTTGGGAAGAACTTGCATTTCTCTAGAATTTAAATAGCTGCAAATTCACAAAGGTTTTTATAATACTACTATGTCTTTTTAAAGTTTATCTTTCACCTTTGGATCTTTTTATCTTTTATCCTAAGTGATTTTATTTAGGTGCTCGGTTTGACATGGGTATGGACTCCATTAAATTTTCAGAAATGCAACTTAATTTATTTTAATCTTTTACCCAATTTTATCCCTTCAAAACTCTAGATGATTTCTCACCTTTGGGAGAACATAGACTAGATATTGTTGTAAATATGTTTGTGAAATATGCATAAAATTAAATGTAAGAACCTTTATAATTAAATTTCACACACATGCACACTCAATTTAGAACTTATAAATTAATTCAGCAAATGTTCATGATGCAAGATCAATCTACAAAATCAACTGCATTTCTATATACCAATTTAACCAAAGCAGTGCAAGACTTGTATACTGAGAACTATAAAACATTGTTGAAAAAAATTAAATTACATAAATGTAAAGACATCCTATGTTCAAGGATTGGAAGATCTAATATTGTTAAGAGGGAAATAGTCCCCAAAGCGATTCACAGAATTAATCTAATTTCTATCAAATATCTCTAACTGCCTATTTTGCAGGAACGGGCAAGCTGATTCTAAAATTCATATGGAAATGCAAGGGGCCCAGAATAATCAAAATAATCTTGAAAAATTACAAAGTTCGAGGATACACACCTTCCAGTCTCAAAACTTAATACAAAACTACAATAACATAGTGTGGTACTGGCATAAGGACAGATATCTAGCCCAATGGAGTAGAACTGAAAGTCCCGAAATCAACCCACTTGGATATAGCTTTGCAAGAAACTTGTTATTAACCAATGATACCTAAAATTTTTTAAAAAATAAAAATATGAAATTGTGTTCTTTTTACCAAGGATAAACATTTGCTTCAATAGTATAAAATGTACACTGTGGATTCCATGTTTTTCTTGTACAAAAGAAGTTCTCAGATTTGAGACTGAATCATGCTGTGATATTTTTGAAGATATTTTGGATAACAAACTCAACACGCGAAGTAATAACCAAGTCCATGTTTCAAAAGAAGTGGCAACACTATGATGTCCCCATTATATCTCCATTGAATTCACCAGTCCAGCTCTTGCAAAAACCATATGGATCGTGGTAGAATGATGGTAGACTACATCACAGTCTTCCCAGGACTGTGATAAATCTCCTGCTCTTGAGCACAATATAGTCCATGGGAACCTCAATTGTCTGGACACTTCTCAGAACATCACACCTACATTTGATAGCATAATAATTGGAACTGAGGATGAAGAAGTTGCAATACTCTGGATGCCCTAGTAAGGCTTGGAAATGGTCTCTTCAAAGATTCGGGGGCTGAGAACACCCCTAGAGTGTTTAGAGATTCAGTGGTCAGGGATATTCCAGCATATCTCCTTGGAAATAAAGAACAAGTTGGTGCACCTTGCAATTCCTAAAATGAAGAAAGAGGCACAGACGTTTACTTAGTCTTTTTGGATTTTGGAGAGCATATATTATACTTGGGAATATTGCCTCAAACCCATTCATTGGGTAACTTGGAAGAACTACCAGTTGGGATTGGGTCCAGAACAAAAAAGGGCTGGTAGCAGTTACAAGTGACAATACTTTGGGAAATGTATGTCCTAGCTGAGCCCATCAAGCTAAGATGTTTGAGGTAGAGAGTGATGCTGTGTGGAGTCTCTGCAAACCCTGGCAGATCTTTCCAACAAAAATTGACGGGAAACGGTACATAACTATCACAGTTTCTTTGCCCTGCGTAAGTTAATTACCACACATGTTTTACTGATTTCCTCGGGTCTCCCAAATGGGATTAAGCTCTAGTCATCCATAGTGGTAACTGGCTTGAAAATGCACCTATTTTGTCTGCTTCTATTACTTATCTATTTCCCCACATTTACTGCTATTTTTCTTCCTCTCCAAATTAACTGTTTGATTGAACCATATTTGCCATTTTTCGTAGGTCAAAAATGATTGGATACCAGTAGTTTCATCTTAATGTTTGAACTTGAATCCTTAATTTGAGATCTTTTTGGGGGGGCAATCAGATTAAGAAAATGTTTTACCCATTTTTTGAATTTTGTATAAATGAAATCTTAGCATATATACTCTTTTGTACCATGTCTTTCACTCAACATATACATGTGGTGGCATGTAACTATATATGGCTCAATTATTTTTGTTTACAGCATGTTTTGTTGATGAGTATCTCATACATTTTACTGTTAATAGACACTAGTTATTTTCATTGTGGTCCTATTACAAACAGGGAAGCTATTAACAGCCTGGTTAATAAATGTACATAATGATGCACATTTGCACAAGTTTTCTAGGTCATATACTTAGAAGTAGAATTGCTGAACATAGAATATGTTTCTTTAAAGGATATTCAAAATAGAAAATGATAACCCTTCCCAGGGGAACAATCCAGTGTGTACATCTTCCTAATCTCTACTCCCTCCACAGCACATTTCCACTGTGGGAATATGAGCCCTGGGTAGGAAAGAGGTCAGAGACTTTTTTTCCTCTTAGAGTATGTCCTATATTTAAGTAGTGCAATCTCCCTAAGTATTCTCTTTTCTGCAACAAATAAATAAACCTAATTCCTTTAGTCATTTCTTCACAGAGGCTGTTTCCAATGCCTCTAGTTTTCTTGGATCTCCTCTGGACTGCTTCCACATTTTTCAAATCCAAGGTGAGCATGTAATTTATTGTTCAAAGCAGGTCAATTTTGAGAATGAGAAGAGATGTTAAAATCAAGTTTTAATTGGTTTACAATAGATGTAAATGCTATCTATCCCAGGAAACCAGAAGGTACTATTACCTTATTCATGTCACACTCTATGTGTTTGTTCTGAAAGCATTAAGGAATGCTCTGGAGAACTGGCTCATATTATTATAGAAGGGTAGTTGGCTCCATGACACATTCCCACTTACAATCCCAGTCTCAGAGACTTTGTAATAAATTTATCATGCATAACTAACAGCACATAATGGTATTCCTAAACAGGAAGGGCAAAACATTGGTCTCTCAGTGGTAATGAGGTAATAACTAGATTTGCATTGTGTCCTTTAGGGAAATTGGGACTGCTACTTGATCTTCAAATTAGCAATAGACACAAATCTCAATGGCAGTTTTGTATTCAAAGGAGATTTAGCTGGTTGCTAAGTAACCATGGAAAAGAAGGTAAAATAGGGAAAATTTTATTAACTTCCCTAGGGTTTACTGACTTCAGAAAACAGTTCTCTTTTCCACAGAACCTGTCTGACAATTTGTATTTGGAAAACTGAAAGTGTGAAATTTTTCTACAAGCAGAAATATGCAGAACAAACTGTTTTAGACACTGGGTTAGTATTTGTTTATATAAAACAGTCTATTATGCATCTCATTGCTTACATAAGCAAAATATCTGAATAAAAAAGCAAAAATGTTTGGTGACAAGTCTAACTGTCTTAGATATACTAATGTTTTCTCAAATAGTTTGGTGATAATATTAGAAGAGACCATTTAATGAGAGCTACCTTATGGTGGTCACTGAGCTTCAAACTCTGGTTACATTATCTAATAAAATCCCCTTAATTTTTGTTAACTAGAAATTATGATTTCATTGTATTGGTTAAGCTACTGAAGTTCAAGTAGTTACGTTAATTATTTCTATGTTCCGAGTTAGTAGGTGGTTGAGCCAATATTTTAACTCAATGCTATTCGATTCAAAAGCCCTTATACTTTTTATAAAATATTCAGAGAAAAAACTCATGAAAACCCAAAACAGTTTGGTGATTGCTAGGGGGAGGGAGGAGTAGAAGGAAGTGGAAGAGGGTATGGGAGAGAAATCATGATGAAGGAGACTTGACTTGCAGTGGTAAACACACAATACAGGGTACAGATGATGTGTTGTAGGACTGTACAGCTGAAATCTGTGTATCATTTTATTAACCAGTGTCACTCCAAAAAAATTCAATAAAAATAAAAGAAAAAAAGAGGCTTCGATTTTATTTGCTACCTCATAAAAGATACTACAGTTCAAATGACATTAAAGTAATTGAGACATACAGCACTGAGACTTGGAAATATTAGTTTATTAAAACAATTCAAAATGATGTAAGTAGAGATTTGGGAGCCCACTTTATAAAACAGAAGCTATACTTCCCTTGAAAATGTATTACTAAACTAAATTAAAAAAAAAAAAAAAGGATTAATATTTAAGCAACCAAGAAGTTGACTTAATCTAAAATGTAGGAAAAAAATACAATTTGAAAATAAATACTGAATTTCACATTCTTGAGAAGCCAATGTAAACAATATCAATTTAGAAAAAAATATGTATCAATTGATATGATTATGTAGATGATCAAATAGGAGGAGTTTAACTCCCAAATCCACAGAGGTAAGATGCTTTTTTCTGGTTGCCTGTAAAATCCAGTTTTTGCTTTAGCAAAAGTCCAGTTTTTGCTTTAACAAAAGTTCATTTTGCTAGATGAATTTTTGGCTCATCTTGTGTGAGTTTGAGATTATTCTGAAGCAGAAAACTTGAAATTAGTGAAATAATGACCCTGTGTAACCTAACCCTTTCAAGATTCAATGAAAGTAGAAGTTTTAAAAATTACTCTTTTTCGTTGTTCTTCTCATTGCCCATCATGCATAGGAATTCTTTTCTTTTCTATTTTTTCCTTTTTCTTTAATTCCCATAAATTAATCATCATTTTCTCTCATCTTCATACCCTCTGGCCTACCTTTTTTTTTCCCCCCTGAATTTTTAACTCCTAGAAAACTCTTTTAAAATAGCTGAACCACATTAGCTTCCTTCACAGCATATTAACCTTTTGCACTCGGATGTCGAGTGTGACTTGACACGGTTAGCATCGGTAGCAGCTCGTATGTCGAGCCACACTCGACACATAGTTTCACCACGGGGGGAAGGGGGATTTTTGTCTATTTTTCCAGTATATTTTCTTGTTTTCATTAGCATGAAAGGACAAGTAAAATGTAAATGCCGTCTCAACTGATGCCACCACCTAAGCTTATCTTTTGCATAGGCAGCAATCTTGAGTAGGAGGGTCCAAGGCATGAGTCATTGCATCATGCCTTTTTGAGCTTGCATCATCTTCCCTTGGTAAAGAACCTTCCTTATCATTTCGTCTCCTAGGTTTGTTTAGGTTTCTATTAGCCTATCACAGATGTTGTCATGACACAGGGTTTAGTTGGATGATTGGTTTGCCCCCTAGCAGTCGCACGTTCTGAGTGAATTTCCCTTCCTCAGGATGGATAAGTTTTCCAAAGACATAGAAAGCAGCGATGATGAATTTTACTTCGAAAACGAAGAAAAAAGTGAAAAATGTAATAGTGACGAAAGTGAGTTCTCCGAGGATGCGAGTGGAGATGATGAACAAATCGCTGGTCCTAGTGGAACTACTGAAAGGAAAAAGTCCCTTGCTTTGCCCAAACATCTGGCTGAAAGTACTGACAGTGACAGTGACATTGAATTCATAAAGGCAAAACGAAGACGCACAATTGTTTATTCGAGTGAGAGTGATGGAGATATAGGTGATATCATTGAGAAATCGGGTATAAGACCCAGTG
Organism: Cnephaeus nilssonii; assembly: GCF_951640355.1. NCBI lineage: Eukaryota > Metazoa > Chordata > Mammalia > Chiroptera > Vespertilionidae > Cnephaeus > Cnephaeus nilssonii. Next base: position 30,741,921 of record NC_137080.1, read on the forward strand.
AAAGTTGCGTTTCTAGGGGAAAACAGGAAAAAGAAAAGTGGACATCTACATCTGTGAATGACAAAGAGCCTAGCAGAATCCCTTTCTCCACTGGTCAGTTACATGTTGGACCTCAAGTTCCTTCTGGATGTGCCACACCAATAGACTTTTTTCAGTTGTTTTTTACTGAGACGTTGATAAAAAATATAACGGATGAGACAAATGAGTATGCTAGGCATAAAATTAGCCAGAAAGAACTATCCCAGCGATCCACTTGGAATAATTGGAAAGATGTGACGATAGAGGAAATGAAGGCTTTTCTTGGTGTAATACTAAATATGGGTATATTGAATCACCCCAACTTGCAGAGTTATTGGTCCATGGATTTTGAGTCTCATATACCATTTTTTCTATCTGTTTTCAAAAGAGAAAGGTTCTTGCAAATATTTTGGATGTTACACTTGAAAAATGACCAAAAGTCAAGTAAAGATTTGAGAACAAGAACCAAGAAGGTAAACTGCTTCTTGTCATACCTTGAAATGAAATTTAGGGAGAGATTCTGTCCTGGAAGAGAGATTGCTGTTGATGAGGCTGTTGTTGGTTTCAAGGGAAAGATACACTTCATCACATATAATCCTAAAAAGCCAACAAAATGGGGTATTCATTTATATGTCCTCTCAGATTCAAAATGTGGTTACGTACATTCATTTGTCCCTTATTATGGAGGAATAACATCTGAAACGTTGGTGAGACCTGATCTCCCTTTTACTAGCAGAATAGTTTTAGAGCTTCATGAAAGATTGAAGAACTCAGTACCTGGTTCTCAAGGTTATCATTTCTTCACTGACAGGTATTACACTAGTGTCACTCTTGCAAAGGAATTGTTCAAGGAAAAAACACACTTGACAGGGACAATAATGCCCAATCCACCTGTTATCAAACATCCAAAGCTAATGAAAGGAGAGATAGTGGCTTTAAGGGATGAAAATGTAATGCTTCTTGCGTGGAAAGACAAGAGGATAGTCACAATGCTCAGTACATGGGACACTTCAGAGACTGAGTCTGTGGAAAGGAGAGTGCGTGGTAGTAGGAAGGAAATAGTTCTCAAACCCAAGGTCGTGACCAACTATACAAAGTTTATGGGGGGTGTTGATATAGCTGATCACTACACAGGCACATACTGTTTTATGAGGAAGACTCTAAAATGGTGGCGAAAATTGTTTTTCTGGGGGCTTGAGGTCAGTGTTGTAAATTCCTATATATTGTACAAAGAATGCCAAAAAAGAAAAAATTAAAACCGATAACGCATGTGAAATTTTTTAGGAAACTAGTACATGATCTTGTTGGAGAATTCAGAGATGGTACACTAACTTCCAGGGGTAGATTATTATCCACTAACTTAGAGCAACGTTTAGATGGAAAGCTCCATATAATCACACCTCACCCTAACAAAAAACACAAAGATTGTGTTGTTTGTTCTAATAGAAAAATCAAAGGAGGAAGAAGAGAGACGATTAATATTTGCGAAACATGTGAATGTAAACCAGGTCTTCATGTGGGTGAATGTTTCAAAAAATATCACACCATGAAAAATTATAGAGATTAAAATTACTCTTTGAATGTATCAATAATTTGAAATATAAAAAAATCCAAATAAATAAGTTTGTATGAAAAGAAACTCCAGTTTTTTATTCTACTGCCACGCTTTGTAAAATCTGGGGTATTTAAAAAATTAAATCCCGAGTAGAATAAAGGAATCGAGAAAAAAGCAAGCGAGTGCAAAGGGTTAAATGTGAATCTTTACTGGGAAAAAGATAATGCTTTAAAGTTCTACATTTGTTATGAACTTTGCTGAAAATAGCTACAAAATTTATTACTGTGGTATAAGGAAAATTTCTTTAATAGTCAAATTATATATTTGACCAAATGTAATATAAGCTATATCTTTATGAGAAAAATGTTTAAAATGTCAAGAAAACATTCCTAGTGACTCTAGATATGATTTTTTTATTGCTAGCAAAGCTAAAAATAATATATGAAGGAAACTCTGGACAATATTACTGACAGTGTCTCAAAATCAAGAATGACGGATTTCTAAGAAACATTACTTTATAAACGAGATGCTAGCTAGTATTTTTTTTTAATTTCTGAAAATTGCAAAGTAATAAAGTAAACTTAGTTGTATAGGTCTGCAAAAAGGAATATCATTTCAATGCCTGGTCAGTGAAGATTTGGCTTTGAATGGTATCAGTGGGGAGCTCTGCATGTCCCACCTGTCTCCAGGGGATGTGGGTTTCTTGTGATATCACCAGAAAGAGAATTTTCTGATACTTGCATGGGAGAACCAGATATTGCAGAAAGCTTTATTTTTATGGAATTAAACCCTTGAGTTTCCAAGGTCCCATTTCCTTTCATTCCACCAAGGAAGAAATCCCATTTTGCTTTCAGCAGAGCTAGGATTAAAGTCATTGCCCAGAGTTTTCAGCCTATGCTGGGGCGCAGTCCAATCCAGCATGAAGCTAGCTTGGTTTGTGTTCCCTGTCGTAGTTCTTCACTCCATTGTGTGTGGAATCCGCAGGGCCACATGGCTATGGAGGGAACACAGGCCAATGCAAGGGAGCCACAAGACAGCAAAGGGAACCAAGAGAGTGAGATCCTTTGTCTTGGAATTCTGTATCCCCCAATTTTCACAGGCTTGCAGTGGTCCTGCCCCCTCTCGCCAATGATCTCTGTCCCCATGTTTGACTAACAGGCACCTTCCCTACATCACCCCAACTTCCCTGTGCATGATCCCACCTCCCCTTTGTCCAGTCCCTTCCCCCAGTGATTTGCAGGGAAAGGACTGGTGGTTTCCTGGGGAATGTAGAATGGCAGGTGAAAGCAGGGCTGAATAACGGTGGACAGTGGCAACGTGAATAGAATAAGAAAATGCTATTTTTAGGAGGTAAGAATTTCAGTAACCTAAGACTTGCACTGTCCTCAAGTTCTCAGCTCCTGTGTCTCATAACTACTTTGTTATTAGTGTCAGACACAAAATTTGACAATTAAACGCACCATTTAAAATTCATCCTTATACAGACATCAGCTCCATTCCAGGCTTTCCAGAAATGTTTGGTTGAGTGGGAAAGAAAGGAGATGTTAGAGTCAACACAAAGATAATGGTAAATAACCCAAGCCTATTTCTGTGCCCCACTCATTAATGGGTGACTGTCATTGCTGAACCATTTACTGTAACGTGATTATGAATTATTGAAAGTGCTTACGAGTTGTGATGATGCTGTAATCAGTTTTGTTTTATTTTTAATTTTACACATGGACAAGTTTTTAATGTGGAAGAAAGCAAAGATAAATGTGGAAATTAGTGGCAGATGTACCCTGCAGCACATAAAAGAGATTAATGCTCTGCATAGTTCTGTTTGTAACAACACAATGTTGGTCAAATTAAGAGAAGGCAAAACAAAGCACAAGTGAAAATTTCAAAACCCTATTTAAATTAATGATATTGAACTCTGTGAATTTTATATAGTAAACATTTTAAATCCAGATATAGCCTATGCCATAAAATTCACCCTTTTTAATTATAAAGCTCACTACTTTTTAGTACATTGACAAAACATTTGCACAATCCTAAAAAGAAACTCCCCATATTCCTTGTACCTCAGCCCTTGGGAACCACTAATCCACTTTCCTTCTCTATGGGTTTGCCTATTCTGGACCTTTCAGATAAATGGAATAATGCAAAATGTGGCCTTTTGTGTCTGGCTTCCTTTTCAGAGCACAGTGTTTCAAGGTTCAACCAAGTCATTGAATATATCAGTACTTCACTCCTTTTTATTACCAGATCACATCTCATTGTATGGACATACCACATTTTGTTTATCCATTGAGAAACAAAGATGACGTCAGACTGGATGAGAGTGGATCCTAAAACCAATGGCTAGCATCTCTATATGAAGAGGAGAGGACCCGCCAACATGGACACAGGGGAAAAGACCATGTGATGCAGAGGCAGGGAGAGGAGTGATGCAGCTGCAAGCTACGGAAAGCCAAGGATAGTCCGCAATACCAGAAGCTAGGATGAAGCAAGAAAGCATTCTCCCCTAGGGACTTCAGAGGGAGCACAGCCCTTCTGACACCTTCATTTCAAACATCGGTACTGCAGAGGCATGAGAGAAGAAATTCCTGTTGTTTTAAGCCACTCAGTTTATGGTCATTTGATAGGAAAGCCCTAGGAAACTAATACAGCATCTTAATTTATATCAATCTGGTTCAGATTAGTACCAATTTAATATCAAGGGTTCATAAAAACTGTGCTCCTAAATATCTCCTTTCCCTCCACCTTCCACCGTATTGTTATTATATAAATTACATCTTTATACATTGTATGCCCAAGAACACCTATTTATAATTATTGTTTTATACAGTTATCATTTAGGAGGAAAAAAAGTTATAAGCAAGAATTGCATTTATACTGTCTTTTATATTTACCTCTGTAGTTACTCTTTTAGCCCTCTTTATTTCTTCTTGTGAATTTGATTTACTGTCTAGGTTCTTTCTGAAAGATTTCTTCTTTCTCAGAGGTCCCTGTGTGTGTTGGGACGTGATTTCATTACAGTATTCCTGCATAAAGCCCCAAAGTCAGCTAGGGATTATGGCCTTCTCAGGTCTCTCCTACCATGCATACAACCCTACGTATGCACATGGACTTACCGATTTCCAATAATAGGTCAGAGCTTTACACAGTCTCCTATGGACATAGCATTCCTCAGCTTTTCCTTTTAAATATTTTTCATTAGTGTCTTTTTTGCCCTATCCATGATCACTGCCTCACATAGCTGCAAAGATAAACAACTACCACTGATTATTTTCAATAAATGCCCCTGGATAAAGGCTGCTTACATCGGGTGAGCTCTGAATCAGGTCAAATGAAGACATGCATTGCAAGTGGAGTTTGCCAGGAAGCTGCCAGGTAGTTTAAATGACTCCATTTCTCTGAGAATGGGACTTTGAATTACCTCCAAAGCCATTCTGCCCCCTCCAGTTGCTGCTAGGCTGCTGGCTTTCACCATGATTGCAAGCTGTTGGTTTTCAAGATTTCCATGGAGCTTGAGAAAGGGAGATAGGATTAGGGTAAATTAAAATGTTCCAAAGATTGTTGTTCTTCCTGAGATTCAGCCATTTTCTTGAATAAATGCTCCCTGGATTTTTTATTTCCCAAGTTATAAAAATGTTAATTTTGACTATATTTGCCAATATACTAATTGCTTTGGTAGAAAAGAGGGTATCTGAGGTTCTTACTCTGACATTCTCAATAATGTCACCCCCACACATTGCAATTTTAAACAATGAAATAAAAGTATCTGTGCTTATTACTCTAATAGTACGTATTACTTAGAGGTTTTATCTAGTTTGTGACTGGGGGTCTCTTGCTTTCCCCCCCGCCGCCTTTCCTGATGCTCTTCACTTTGCTGTTTCATTGCTCACGTGCACCTTCACTAGAGAGAGGAAGAAGAAAAGCAAAGATTATAAAACTGAGAGTGACCTTTTACTTCTCCTGAGTTGCTGTGGTAAAAAATAATTCATGAAGATCGAGTTGAGTCTGATGACTAAATGAGAGATTTTAAATAACAAGATGTATAATTTTTCATGTTATTTGTATCTTCTGTCAACATATGCTTTTAAAAAAGTATTAAAGTTACTCATATCCTAAGTACATTATCTACTAAGAGGTAGTCTAGTAAAAAATGATTAATTCAACTTAACGTTGTTTTCAGGTAATTCCAGGGAAGCAGAAAAAATGCAAAATAAAGAAGCAATCAGACCAGGGCAGGAGATAGTTCTCACAGAAGTCTGAACTGGACTGTCCAATAAGTTGGTGTCATAAAAAAGGATTGTGCTAGTTTAAGCCACTTATAATACATTAAAAACAGCCATAAAAGGGCTTGGATTAGATACTGTATTGAACAAACCATCTGCAAAGAACATTTTGTAGAATAATTGAATATGTCCAGGATGGCAGGTGGAATAAAAATTTACTGAAATGAAAAATATAAATTATTGATTGGAAAAAGCAACTAACAAAACAATATTTACAGTATCATTTGGGCAAAAAAAGCTAATAAAAATCTAGACATATGAAAACTTAAGTATTAAGTGTGACTACCATTGGGTGATAAAAATTTGATGCTAATACTTCCCATTTTTATCTATACTTATCTATTTTCCTATTTTAACATCTTGCAACACCTATTTCTTGGACCAGCATTTTTATCTCATGTTCTCACATTAACAACATTTTTGATGATGTTCACTTTCAAAACTTCCCAAGAATATATTTAAATTATTCATGATGTATCTTCTCTGTAATACATCAGTGAGATATATCGACTCTATAAAAATTCCATTATCACTTTTGGCAGTATAATCTATATGGATTTTAAAGCAATATTTCAAATAATTTCAGGCATTTGTTACTAACTAAGGAATTCATTTAATTTGTAAGCAATTTTGACCACCTTTGCCTACCTCATAAAATGTTTCATTTGAAGCCTGACTCCCAGGGCTTCTCTCCCATTTGACCAAAGATTTACAGTGGAGTTCTCTGGCTCACAGACACAGTGACAACTTTTTTATTTTTTTATTCAATATCATTATTTTTTATTTTTATTTTTTATATTTATTGGAGTGGCATTGTTTAATAAAATCATATGTTTCAGAGGTATATAGAAGTATACTTCTATATACTTCTATAATTGTATTGTGTGTTCAGCACCCCAAGTCTCCTTCCATCACCATTTATCCCCCCTTTACCTTTCCTACCTACCCCCCTTTCCCTCTGATAATCACCATACTGTTGTCTATGAGAGTGTTTGTTTTTGCTTAATCCCTGCACCTCTTTTACCCAGCCCTCATCCCCTCTCGCTTCTGACAGCTGTCATTCTTTCTCTGTATGAGTCTGTTTGTTAGTTTATTTTGTTCATTAGATTCCATATGTAAGTGAAATCAAATAGAATTGTTTTTCTCTGACTGGTTCATTTCTCTTAGCATAATAACTCTCCAGGCCTGATAAATGTTAACTCCCCTGTGATTCATTTTCTGAGGAGTCACTAATGAACTGAGCCAGATTGTAGTTTCCTACTTGTAAAATGGAGATAAAAGTTCTATTTCTTCAGTCCAAGAGACTTGAAGTCTTCCTTGCCCACTCTTTTTCTCTTATACTTTGCTGTCTCAGTTGCTAAGCCCCTGGCTCCAATCATCCCTTTCTGTGCCTGGACTGCTTCCTGCAATAGTCTGCAGATAGGTGTCCTCACTTCTACCCCTTGTTCCACTATTACTTATATTCAATACAGAGCATGCAGCAAGTCATACTGAAAGCCATGTAATGACTCTGTATTTCACTAAAAGTAAAAGCCAAGTTTCACAAAACTTTCAAGGCTCTCCATGATCTGGTCTCCCGTGAGCTCCCTCATCATCTCTCTTACTCTTTCCCCATCACTCATTCCTCTCCAGCCACACTGGCTTTCTCCCTATTCCTTGAAAATACTTGGCACACTCTTGTCTGGGGGCGTTTGTACTTTCCACTACCCCCTGCCCGAACACTCTTCCCCTGGCCAGCCACCTTGCTAACTTCTTCAAGTCTTTGCCCAAATGTTATCTTCTTAAGGAGGCGTTCTCTGATCACTTTAAAAAATTGCAAGCGGCCACTCATCCCCTCCTTCTGACTCCTCTTTCTCCTAGTCTTTATATTCTATAGCATTTCCTTTCCACCGTTTACATTTTACCAGAGATAAAGAACATTTCATAATGATAAAAGGATCAATTCCTCAGGAAGACGTAATAATAAAGGAGTATATACCAATTAGGAGCTTCAAAATACCTGAAGCAAAAACTGACAGAACTGAAAACAGAAAAAAATCCATAATCACAGTTGGAGATTTAAACGCCCCCTCTCAGTCATTGACAGAGCAAGTGCAAAAAAAGTCAGTAAGGATGTGTAACATGTGATGACATTTACTAAGTGCTGTAGAGTCCCTACTGCAGAGTCCACATTCTGTCCAAGTGGATTTTTCAGCAAGACTGGCCACATGCTGGCTCCTAAAATAAAAGTCATGATAAATTTCAAAAGGTTGAAACCTACAGAGTATATTACCTGAACACAAAGGAATTAGAAATCAGTAACAACTATCTATACAATTCCCCCAATTTGGAAATTTAATAATATACTTCTAAATAAATAAGAGAAGGAATCAGAGGGGAAATAAGATAATATTTTGAACTGAATGATAATGAAATAAAAACATATCAAAATTTGTGCAACTGAGGCAGTGATAAGAGGGAAATTTATATCTTTAAATGCATATATTATAAAAGAAAAATGTTTGAAATCAATGATCCAAGTTCCCACAGTAAGAAGCTGGTAAACAAAGAGCAAATTAAACCCAAGGCAGAAACAAAGGAAACAATAAAGCTCAGGGGCAAAAAAAAGAAAAAAATCTAACAGCATGTAATAGACAAAAAAGAAGAAAACTGACAAAGCCAACATTGATTCTTTGAAGAAAATTAATAAGTGCATAAACTCCTATCACAAGTAGTAAAGAAAAACAGAAAACAAATAAACACATTACTAGTATCAGCAATAAAAGATGGGCCTTGCCTACAGATCCTGTAAACATTTTGGATACTAAGGAGTCACTTTTCAACCACAATGCTCCCCTGCCACAGCTGCTTCTCTGCCCTGAGCAGCTCCTCCCTGCTGTCCTTACAAGAGAGCTGCTCCCCAACCCTTCCCCACTGCTGAAGCAACCTTCAGGAATGAAGTTCTCTCATCCAGACCACATTGCCACTGAGAAATCCAGCAGGCATGAGTTTGGGTCATGAAATTCTCCAACTCATCACATACCTTCAGAGCCTCCTGATTTATCAATGGTATATCTTCAGGGCTATTATCCTAATTTTAAACTGGACATCTTAACGGGTGTTCTATGTGGCTCAGTCCCCACACTCATTGAGTTACATTCAAGGAAGCAAGGATCAGAAGCCAAGAGGTTGTAGAACAAGAATTCCAGGCTTGATTTGTTTCTCCCCCAAAACATGAAAGGATTCCATAAGCTACACAACATTGCCCGAAACCATCTCCCCAATCCTCTCCTACCATTCAGATACCCTGGGCCCTAAATTTTCCCCCACTCCTCAGCTCTGGTGTCTTTTCTCCAAGCCTTGCATTTCGACATCATACAACCCCAACAAACAGCTTCGAAAGAAAAATCTCACCACCACTTCTGCATCTCACCGGACCACTGTGGCAAAGCTACAGGCTCTGATAACTTTCTGGTCGTCCCTTGAGCCCAAGGAGTTAAACATAGAGGCCTTTTAATAATGTAATTCTTGCCCTAGCTGGTTTGGCTCAGTGGATAAAGTGTCAGCCTGCAGACTGAAGGGTCCCAGGTTTGATTCCGACCAAGGGCACATGACCAGGTTGTGGGCTCGATCCCCAGTAGTGGGTGTGCAGGAGGCAGCCGATCAATGATGCTCTCTCATCATTGATGTTTCTATCTCTCTCCCTTCCTCTCTGAAATCAATAAAGAAATATACTTTAAAAATGTTAGTTCTTTTATTTTGACTCAATTTCTTTCAAGAAATTCTTATGTAAATTTTCTGGAGAACAAAATCTGTTACTTTTTGTTCTCCAATTTGAAAAAAGAATAAAAAGCAAAAGATAATTTTGAATTGGCCCTAGTTTTTAATATCCAGGCATTTTTGTCACAAAAATCTAAAGAAGGGAGGAGGGACTATCAAATTTGGAACTTTCCCAGGCATGTGTGATGGATTCAAGTGACATGATTCTCTTGCTCCTATATATACACACTCTCATTTGCAAGATGACTTTACTGTTCCTTCTGTTGAGAGGTAGAGTCTACTTCTCCAAGCCCTGAGTTGGGGTTGGCCATATAACTGCTTTGAAAAATGGGACATTATCAGTTGTGACAAGCAGAGGCTTGGAAAGGGCTTGCACTCTGGGGCTTTGTCTCTTGCTGTTCTTCCTACTGCCTGGGCTAGCCTTATGGATGATGAGAGACGTGGCCTAATCATGCCCATCACCCCAGCCAACAGCTGCCAACTGTCCAATGTGTCAGTAAGGCTGTCTTAGATTTTCTGACCTCCAGCTGACCCATCTGCTGATCATAGATGTGTGAGCCAACCAGGCAGAGGTCAGCCGAGTCAGGCCAGACCGGAATAGCCCAGCCAACTAACCATGAGTTAATTACGTTTATTTCAAGCCACCAAGTTTTGGGGTGGCATGTTATTCAGCAAAAGCTAACTGAAACAGCATTACAAATTATTCAATCATGTTTTGATTAGTTCAACAGATGCCTCCTGAATGCCTTCTGTAAGGCCTGGCACTGGGATCCAAAGCCCAGTAAGACAGTTTATACCTAGAATGGTCCCCAACCTAATAATAGTATATAGATACTAGCAAATAGATAATGGCAGTGCAGTGTGATGAATAATGGGAAAAGGTATGATTTAAAAAATGAGACATAGACAAGCATGATTCATTGGCTTGGGATGATCTAGGGGGGAAAAAAAATAAAACAGGTGACATCAGAATTGGATCCTCACCAATTAACTAAAGTTTACAAAGCAAGTAAGTGGGGGAGGGCATTCTAGGCAAAGGAAAAACATACGTAAAGGTTCAAAGACATAAAATGATATAAAATGTTGCAACCTGCAAGGGGATGGAGAAGTGATGATGAAGAAAATATGGTTCAAATAAACTGTTTGGAAAAGAGTCCTAGCTATTGTAGAAATACCACAAAATCAAGTAAATAAGAAATCACTAAAGTGAAAAATCACAATAAACTTGTTTGAATATGAATTATCACAATTATTTTCCTTCCTCCCACTCCCTCTGACGTTGGACCCTGTTGCAGTAAGTAAAGCTATTGGAATGCAAGTCTCCTCTTATCCACTTTATGATTATTTTGATAGTTTACACTATCAGCCTCATTCTGTTAAGCTCATTTAATTATACTTATTGTTGTTCAATTTGGAGCATATACACACCTTGATTGGCATATATACCCCCAGTGACATGAGAGGCACAATATTTGCAAAAAAATTTAACATTTTTCAGATTGATTCTAATCAACAATTTTCCAAAGTCAACCCCTTAAAACAAACATAGTGGAAAATAATTGGTTTAAAATGCAGGTGTCCCCCACTTTTTGAAGATCCGTGTTACCTTACTTCACTTTTATGGATGACCTACATCAGTCTTGTTTCTGCTAACAAATCTTAAGATTTTTGCTTTTATGCAAAATGGTGAAAAGCAATCATAGCATTCAGCATTTGTTGTGCAGCATCTGTTACAGAGGTAATAGCACCCCGAGCAGAGAGTGGCCACCAAGCTCCTTTCCGGGGAACCACACTCAGCCTCTCAGCATCAAGCCCCATCGCGCTGACCTGAGTCTGTGAGCATCTGTGCTTTATCCCCGTTATTTGTACATTCATTAACAAGATGTGTCCTAAGGTATCAGAAAAGCCTAAGAGAGCCCGTAAGGGTGTTATGCTTAGTATGAAACTGGGCACAATTGTTTCCATTATTGTGAACAAAATGAAAACACTGAGTGCATTGAGCTTGCCTACGTTCACCATTCATACTGTTTATCCGCACAGAAAGAGCATCATGAAAGAGGCCGAAGTTACTGTCAATTCTGCTGTCAGCAAAGTGGTCTCTTAGTAGGCATCCAGTAATGGGTGAAATGTAAGCTGTTGCTTAAGTGGACTGATGGATGTACAAAGTGTGGTATTCCATCAGGTTATACTTACCTGGTAAAGAGAGATTGGTTAACCCTTTTAATAAGTGAAACTACACTGTACAAATATTATTTCTACTTTTATAGGCTGTGTTTATTACATCATACTTATTTTAGGTTTTATGGGTTATTTGGTATGATATTGTAGGTTACTTTTTGGGTCTGGGAATACTGAAAATGTTTTCCATATAAATTAATGGTAATTACTTTTTCTCTCTCTGCCATTTCAGCTTGCAAAAAAGATTCATAGGAAGGAACACTGAACTTTTGGATGGTGTGTGGGGGGGGGGGCGGGGGGAGGACCTGTAATTTCCTCTTTCCCAAAGTCATGAAAGTAAAGTTAATTGTTAATGAATGCATTCCTCAAGTAATAGACTATTTATGGTCACGTGTATTTTGCTGAGAGCTATGGGAAGAACCATTTAAGGTGAATCTCTGCCTAAACCATCTCCTTCTCTGGAAATTGTCCATTTGTCCATGTATCTAATGTAATTACCAGATATATAGTAGGAGGAGGAGAGGGGGAGGGAGAAAAGGGAAAGGGAAGGAGTCATTAATTCCTGAGTAACCTTAGGCATGTCACAGCCTTCCAGAACCAAGCCCATAAAGTGCAGGGCATGGGTGCTCAGTAAGGACTCGCTGAATGAACACTCTGACAAACTCAGCTTCGATTTCTCCAAATATAAAATGAGAAACTAAATGACCATTAAAGTACCTACCAACCCCAAGATTCATGTTTTTCCCACAAGACAATACAAAAGAATACAAAATATATACAGTAATTCAATTTATTAATTTAGTCTTATCTAACACATCATTGTATTTGTTCTTTAAAAGGAAAACAAAGTATAAAACTATAAAAATAATCCTGAAAATTATTTATAAATTTTTTCAAAGCATGATATTAAATACGGACCTTTCAATTGACATGTGCCACAAGGAATCATAAAAAAATGTAAAAGGTGAAAAATGAACGTTGACATTGAAGCCAATTACTGTCACAGTTGTACAATTCAGTGGCATGTAGAAAATTCATAATGTTGTGCAATCCACATTATCTGGTTCTAGCATATTTTCATCACCAAAAGGAAACCAGTACCATTAACAGTCACTTCCCCAGCTCCTAGCAACCATTAATCTGATTTGTCTCAATGGATTTGCCCATTCTGGATACGTATTTCATATAAATGGAATCATACAATATGTGGCCTTTTGTCTCTAGCTTTTCGCTTAATACTTTTTTCAAGAAAAACCATATCCATTCACATTTAAGAAGAAAACACTTACTAAAGTAAATCATCAAAAAGAGATATAATGACCTCTGAGGTAAGTAAAGGATTCAGTGCAATTACCTTTCAGAATGCAATTCAAGTTTTCAGGATTGACTGGTGCTTAAACACTGATCAAATGAACATTACAGCGTTAACATTTTAAATGCAGCATAAAAAACTTTAGAATTCATGTCCACCAAATTATTAATCATTCAAAGCAATTCATGTCATAGTTTTCATCACAAAACTATTGGAATGTAGGGAATCAATACTATTCTCCATTTTACTTCAAATCTCTTCCTAATACAGGTAACAATTTTTAAAAGTTATCAATTGATATGAAGCCATCCATTTGACATAAATATTCACTGGATAGTTCTACTCTTGACCGGATGCAGTACCCATTATGGCTTCCATTTCTATGGTTTGGTTTCTTTTAATCAAATAATACAGTTAAACCTGAATGATGATACATCAATTTTTCCATACTACAAATGTTTGAGCTGAGATACTTTAAAAGAAGTTGAAGTTACTTAATAAAATATAAACGTATGGACAAAAATTACTAATCACAGGCTGATTAGCAAAACTAGGTTTTTTGATCACCTGGTAAGAAAATTCAAGTTATGGGAGAAAAAGCAATAATGAAAATTAATGGGGGTGGGGAGAAGGGATTTTAATGAAAAAAGCATCTAGGAGAACAGCCAAGGGCAGAATCTCCTTTTTTCAACTTCAATCTTTTGAGCAATAACAAATTATTGCTACTGTTCTTACATTAGACCACTGAATAATAATAATGTAAGTTAATGTTACTCTTTGACTGGTATAGAAATCTAACTAGTCAGTCCCTCTGCCAAGGAATGAACCAACACATATCAACCTATTTATCTGTTTAAGGATATTGTCTGAGAAAATTCTAAATTTATATTAGAAAAAGGTAAAAAATTAAACCTGATTAATCTGCTTTTACTGAGAAAGGATAATTTGACCTGATGATTTTGCAAATCTTAAAGAATTCAACAGAAATGTTGTTTTATTACTTTCAAACACATACACTATTACCACCACTAGAACTAGCTATGCATTGAAGAACCATCTCCTATCATATTTGCATGCAAATGGACTAATAATGACTTGGGGGGTGCTTGAGATTTTATTGGTGTTAGTGAAAAAAAGGAACTTATTTCCCTTGTTTTTCAGTTTGCTTTAGAAATGCTTTTCTTCATAGTAAAGAATACTCACTTCAGTCCAGCAAGTAAAAAATATTTAAAAAATATATAAGATTCATATCAATGAGTTTTTACTGTATTTTTATAAAGCATTTTACAATTCATCCTTTTAACCATTTCTTAGTAGTTCATTAAATGAATGAAAAGTCACTTCCCACATAATACACTGGAACATCAAATATTCTGAATTAAAAATGTCAGTTTTGAAACATTCTAAGATTTAGAAAAAAGCACCTCAAGATGTATCTCCACTAATACATCTCAAGATGTATTAAAATCTACTTGGCCAATTTATGGAGATTATACATGCAAATAAATATACATATAAACAATGAATTTATAGAATTTTACTACTCACAGATGCAATAAAATACTTGAAAACATTTCAGCAAAAGACACTAGTTTTTGCAAAGGATTTTCAGAGCAACGTATCTTACTTAGTTTCTACTTTTCTTTTTGGTATTACCCAAAACTCTTTCTGAACACTTATTAGGAATCAAACATTCTAGGCAACAATATTTTCCAAAGTAATTTCCTTATATCTAAATGTCCTTTCTCTTTCTGTATTTGTAAAGTAAAAAAAATGAACCATGCCGGGACACATTTCTCTCAGATACCTCCACACTCATCAGTCCCTAAACTTGGAGAACCGCAGTTTTCTATCCATATATTGGAAACTTGAAAGAACATCTTTTGAATTTACTTTGAATCGAAGTACTGTAATTCCTTGGAAGGTGACTTTAGAAACCACTCTTCTTTCCTTATTTAGAAAGTTTACGCCTTTAGAGTTGGCCTCTACTTCTACATATGTTTTTGTTTGAAATCAGATTTAGATCAAATCCTAAGGAAACCCATATTTAATTATTTTAACACAATGGACAAGTCACTGATGAGTTGATTTTGTTTAAAGGCATAACTAACATTCTCTTCCTAGGCCTTGGGAGCATGTTAATAAGTAAGATTACTTAAAACAGTATTTAGCCAATCAGCCAAACACATATCCAAGAAATTCTTTCCATCAAAGGCTTAGTCCAGCCTTTTGAAAGAATGAGGGCCAATTGCTTTCCTTCTGCTGCAGTTCTAAACACCCACCTCTGCAGGACCCAGTCATATCACCTTCTAATGTGGTGTGGCATGCATGAAACACACACATTTTTTATGTCTGCATAACTATTCCTTAGACATTTTTAAAAATTAAAAAACCCCGTTCTTAAGCTGACATGCAAAACTTAAATGTGTTTTGCTTCTAAATGCCAAACAATGCATTCAAACCACCAGAGGTAAAAATCTGTTATCAATGTAGTAATAAAACTACCCTGTCTTCAAAGAATATGGATGTTTTATTGACCCCATTATCTTCTATGTTACTATGATCCCAATACCCAATTCTAAGAGATAGCAAATAACAGCAACAATATTGATGGGGTATGTATGCAACACAGGGTCAAAGACCAAAAAAGATTTTATGCTATTGATAAACCAACAATTCAACCTTTAAAATCCTTCATTGATAGGGTTGAAAGGATTCCTACAAATATTTTTGTAGGATTTAATCCAGTATTTATCTACTTCTACTCTCTTTACTTATCCAAGAAATCTAATACATTCACATCACCCTGTAACCACTAAACAAGAGAAAAATTGATAACTAGGCTAAATGTAAGTGCTAATGAACTGTAAGTTGCATTACAATTTACCTTGATCAGAACACTAATAACAGTAAATTTAAAATACTATAGTGAATACTACTTTTTAAAAATATGTCCAAAAACCATAGTACCCAATGTATTTTGTCACATGGTTATAATATTAACACAATTATATCATTTAACTTAACCATTAACTCATAATTTTGGATTACACATGTATGTACGTACATACACACATTTACCCACTCCAGTAACACATCATTCAAGAGAACAGCTGGCATGTCCCAGTCTTTCCTCTAAGTTCTCATACTTTACTGTGAATCATAATCACGTGAAGGTCTTTTGTTAAAACAGATTGCTGGCTCCAATCCCAGAGTTTATGGAGGAAGGAGAGAGGGAGAGAGGTAGGGAGG
Source organism: Cnephaeus nilssonii (assembly GCF_951640355.1). NCBI lineage: Eukaryota > Metazoa > Chordata > Mammalia > Chiroptera > Vespertilionidae > Cnephaeus > Cnephaeus nilssonii. Next base: position 30,758,278 of record NC_137080.1, read on the forward strand.
CAGGGAGGGAGGGAGGGAGGGAAGGAGGAAGGCAGGGAGGCAGGGAGGGAGGGAGGGAGGGAGGGAGGGAGGGAGGGAGGGAGGGAGGGAGGGAGGGAGGAAAGGAACTAAAATAACAAGCAGTTCTGAGGAAGGAGACAGCAGATAAAAGTGAATTCAGATTATTTCTCTCCATCCTACACTTGCCACTTTATCTTGATGGTTAGCAAAGACTAACAAAGACTTCTCAAATGACAATTCACTTGGATGTCATACAAATCTTTTCATGCTTACAAGGCTAGATAAACTGTGCCCATTACAAGTTTTAGAAAAATAATAATGCCAGAAACTCTTCAGCCTTTCAATACCCCATAGGTGGGACTACTTTCAAGAAGACACTGAGGGGGCACAGAAAGCTAACTGATAAACTTTCCATATTAAAAAAGAAGTTTAATGCTCACCAGTAAAACATGGGTGAGTAGTAATCAACAAGCAGCTCCTTGTAACGTGCAGAAACATACTCTACAGAAACAGTATGACTGTGTTTGGAATTTGTTAAACAAGTATTAAGTTTTATTTAAATAAAAGTTTTCCTTTTTAAGTTACTGAGCCACATAGGGAAAATATTAATTTTATTAGAATTTGAACAAATGTTGCACAAAGAACACATTTTAACAAAACAGTATGGTGGCATAACAAACAAAAAAGAAAACAGCCAACGATGTGTAAAAGAAGTAACGGTGGGAAAATGTTAAATCTCTCATGATCCAGTATGGAAACAAGAAGTCTAAACTTAAAACCCAAGGATTTTAAAAAACACAACCATAAAACAAAAACTTAATGTTTGTGCTATCCTAACCAGACACATTCTTCAACAAAACTTTAAAAGGCAGAGTTATATTTTATATTATTTGATATCTTATTTCTGACTTTTTCACAGAAATAGAGACTGGTTATGTTATTCAATCTCAGTTGAAAAAGCAAGTATAAGCACTGAGAAATAAGTATTCCACTAATTAAAAGGACAGGTGAGGTGAAACAATTGATTAGTCTTTAGTGCTATATCTTTCAACAATAATAAGGTCTTGATTCAACCAAAACAAGTTTTAAACAGTTTAGAATTCTTTTCTAATGCCCAAGGAATGCCTCTGCCCAGACTGATTGCCATATATGGGAATCAAGAACGTAGTAACAATAGAGCACTCTCAGGGACAAGTGTAGGAAGAAAAGATACAATAGAGTTTTGATATTTTATAATAAGGTAACTTGTCACCATTTCAGACTACCAAATGCCAGAAGTTACTTAAAACAAATTATTTAAATACATGTCCCCATTTTTGCAATTTGTTTCTAAATACTGATATATTCATTTTTTTAAACTGACAACATCAGGTTAATAATAGTATTCAATTGGAAAGCTATAATAAAATAGTTCAGGAATAGGTCTTTGAATACTTTTCAGTTGTACCTTGATCTTTACACAAAGATGCAGTTCTTACTGTTTTGATAGAGAAGGCTATAGGAGATTAAGCTGGAACTGTTTTAAGGAGATTGTCAACCACGACAGGTTTCTGCATTTCAAGATTGTCATCTTACAAAGATACCAAATTTCACATTTTTTAATGTCTTAAAACAACATAGTTGTGATTTTTTTTTTAACATCAAAAAGCAAAAATTTTAAATACTTACAAAAAAAGGGAAGCCCTTTGCATTCTGAATGCTTGAAATTTATTAACACAATATGCCCAATTCAAACTTAAAATGAGGTATTTTTTCCTCTCCAGTAATATCAAATGCCTAGCAAATAATACCATGAACAGCTTCAAATTAAAATAAATTCACAGGCTTTTTGTTTGTTTTGCTTTAACCTGTCATATAATATGTTGCCAGTCTTTGGATGTGGCATCTAACAAAAAGAAAGTTGTGTATGAACCACTCTATGAATGAGAGCTGTAAATACATACAGTGAATACATCTTTGTGAATTATTTTTAAAATGTAATAAATGGCATTACCAAAGTCATGATTTTAAATATTATATAAGTATATATTAGGAGACCATCTACATGTCAATAACTGTATAAAGGGAGCACTAGAATATAAAATCTTTAGAAGGATCTTCTGTCAATGCTTAAGCAACTGCATTTTTCACCTGAAAAACCTATGTGCAAAAATGTGAATCCAAGTTTTGCTTTTGAATGTATGGGTTGCAACCCACAAAAACATGAGGAAATATGTTTGGTCAGGATCTTATTCGTTTAAGAAGCAAAAAATTTAAGAACCAAAATTTGCACACCGTTAAAAATACTAATTCTGAAAATTATGTAGCAAAAAATTAGATTACCCTGTCCAGCAAGTTCCAAAAGTTTCACACATTTCAAACATTAAGGCAACTTTTTCCCAACTAAACAGTACTTTATAAAAATATATGTCACTTCAAAACATTATATACACAGTGACAATAAATTTAGCTTGTTGTAATCTTTAATACATTAATAAAGTGTCACATATCACAAAGAAATTATACTAGGTGCTTGCATGTATGTGCAAGTGGAGTTACAGTTTTTAAAGTACAGGTTTTAAAACTGAGCGCAGTGAACGTCCTTCTTTCGTGAGTTCTCGTGTCACACACATGCATGGCAATGGGATGGCTTCTTCCCGTTTCTCTACAATATTGTAACTGCACTTCTTCAAGTGGTCAGCCATGCTTAGGATGTCAGCAAATTTCCACTCATTAACAGAACAAAATGCAGTACTGAATCGCCACACCTAAAAGAAAATTCTACTTCAGATTTAAACAAGTCAATTGACAAGTATCGAAACATACTTCTTGCTCTAATTGTATGCATTACTACTATTAGAGAAATATGCAGTATAAAGTTTCAAGTAGGAACAAAATTGAAAAGTAGTAAATCCATTTGGATACAAATCTGTTTACCAAATATTTATAAGACAAATTGCTTCTATGACATTATGACTTCAATAAATAAAATAACCAAAAAGAAAATAAAAGACAAAAAGCAGTGTTAAAAATCACATCTGCTCTGGCCGATTTGGCTCAGTGGATAGAGAGTTGGCCTGCGGCCTGAAGGGTTGCGGGTTCGATTCCGGTAAAGGGCACATATCTTGCTTGCAGACTCAATCCCTGGGCCCAGGTTGGGGTGCATACAGAAGGCAACCAATCGATGTGTGTCTCTCTCTGTCTCTCTCCCTCCCTTCCACTCTCTATAAAAACCAATGAAAAAATATCCTCAGTGAGGATTAACTTAAAAAAAATAAAAATAAATATATATATCACATCCAACCTGGCTTATTAAGCAAATTTTAGAAAATCATAACCTCATGAATTCAGAACTACTTCCTAAAATAATACATATTGCACACTATTCTTTAATTCTATCTAGATAGCTATATTGAGCTATCCACAGTCTGGAGAAATAGACAATACAAGTACTATTTTCTTATCCAGGTTTTTCACCCATCTCTGTTATGCTATATGAAGCACACTGAAAAATACTATAGAATACTATGTCAAGGTACCTTATCTTTTCACTCTTTATAAGTATAAAAGGTACTTGGTAATATTAAATACAGGTACTTAAATTTATTCAAAATGTTTCTGAAAATTTATATAGAAAGAACTTCTGTAAAATGAATCTTATTTTGCTCCTTATCATTGTAAAATGTTCACCTGCTACCCCTGTGTCTGCTGGTAAAAAAAAAAAAAAAAAAAAAAGGGCTACTTCCTTCCCCTTTTGGCCACTCAGCAGCTCCAAGCCCTGAAGTACTGTCATCATATTAGTCTATCATGAGTGTTGTCGCCCCCTTGCATCTTCTCAAGTAAAAAAAAAACTACCTGAACATGGGTAATAAACATATGGAGCAGGAGGACACACCTGGGTACAAGCATGAATGGGACTAGACAAGGCCCAAGCAGTCTAGCTAAGCTCATCAGTAGGCAATGTCTAATTAAAGAACACAAAATAAACGGTAAAACAGCAGACACTCTAGAAAGCAGCAGATTTGAGGGAAGCCCTCAGAACTTAATAGAGCTCAGGAAAGAATGGTAATGACTTCTGGAGTGGCCAGATGCCTTCAAAATTCTATGTAAACAGAATTACTTTTTAGTTGACAATAGAAGTTACCACTGTTCAGCACACAAGGTACTAACTTGCTATACTCCTGAGGGATGTATCATTTACCCTGGAGTCAGTGGTTTAGACCAGCGGTCACCAATCGGTGGCCCGCGGACCACTGGTGGTCCATGAGGTCCAAAAGGTTGGCGACCACCAGTCTAGACTCTAGAGCAGGGATGGGGAATGTCCAGCTCACAGGCCATATAAGGCCCATTAAATCATTTGGTCTGACCCTGTCAAGGCATTAGGGGTGGGTTAATTAAATATTTGACCGAATACAGCAGGCTAATTTTTAAGTTGACAATTTTGTATGGCCTGTGAATGATGTTATAAATGTCCAAATGGTCCTTCGCAGAAAAAAGGTTCCCCACCCCTGCTCTACAGAGTAACCACCAATAGGCATTCTAGATTACAATTACCCATACTCATGAAACTATGGGAAGAATTAGGAGTTTTTGTTACGCTTCCGCAGAACGCTAAAGTTAGCGGATAGATTCAATGGTGGCAGACAGCCTCCTTATTTCCACATAGAGTCTGGTGAAACAAACTCAGGAAAAAATGGATGGCTCCCACCTCCTGATGACAAAGATTCTTAGTAATGGGCCAATTTTTCAATCAAGTATTTCTCAAGTACTTCGTGCCAGCTATATGGCAGGTGCAATGCTAGGCAGTAGGATATGTTGGTTCTAGAGAGCCTCACTTCTCAAGGAACTTACAGTCTAAGGAAAGAAACAGACAATTTATTAGTGAATTTCAAAACAGCATGGTGAGTGCTTTAGTAGGGATATATATAAAAGAGGGGTATTTAACACATTCAATCACCCGTGGCTGACATTATACTTTCCGTCCTGAAGACAAAACAGGCCGGGCGCTTATCGTGTTAATGGGACACCACAAGAACACAGAGCAGTGAACCTCCCTGAAAGTTCCAGAGTGGGGTTCTAAAAGGTTTCATTTGAGGAAGCTAAGATCTGAAGAGTAAGCAGGATATAGCAAGGATATGAAGATCACAAGCTTCAGAGATAGGTTCCCTAGGTCTGAATCCATAGGTTAGCTGGACAAGTTACTGAACCTCTCTAAACCTCAATTTCTTTTTCCATAAAATAGGGACAGTAGATTAAATTAACAAAAGTAAAATGCTTATTAGCCCACTGTCTAGCATATTTCAAGTACTCAAAGGCCTTAGGCAAGAAAGAAAACATCAGGCAACAGTACGTAAATCAACATGACTGAAACAGAGAGTAGTAAGAGGAAGGTGAAGAGGTAAGTAAGGACAAGATTATAAAAAAACCTTAAATGTTTCATTAAGGAGTCTCTATCTTAGGGCAGTGTATAAACATTTAAAAAGTTTTTAAGCACTGCAGCTTAAGAACTGCATTTAAGACGATGTTTGTCCCTCTAGTTCTTATGCAGAGAATATGTCAAAGAGAGACACAAATGGAACCAGAAACCCAGTTAGGAGGAGGCTACTGCAGTACTCCAAGAGAGAACTAAAGGTGTGACTGAACTAGGAAAATGGTCATGGAAACAGTAAAACAAACCTGGTAAGTCTGAGAAGGAAGATGCTGTAGCAATTCGTGATTACTGGGATATGGAAATAGAGGGAAAATGGGAATCAACCTTAACTTTCAAATTCCCACTCTAGGCAATTTGATACAAAATAATGCCACTTTCTGAGATTAAGAGAGAAAGAGAAGTAGATTAAGTTGGACATGCTGAGTTTGATGAAGCTGTGAAATAATCCAGTGGAGATGTCAGTAAATGGCTATATATAATGGTCTGGTGGAGTTGAAATAAGACAATGGCCAGGACACAGATGTGTGAGTAGTAAATAATGGCAATTTAAACTCCAAGAGTAGATTTTCTGCAGGAATAGAACTACAGAAAATATTTCACCTCATTGATCAAAACCAGTGGGCAAGGAAAAAAAGAAGCCAGGAGGCCATTTCAGAGTTCCATGCCAAATGGGAGAAAGACACCAAATCATCTGGAAAATGAAAAAAAAAAAAAAATGAAAAAAAAAAATATATATGTGTGTGTGTGTGTGTATCTGTACATGCAGCAAGTATTAAAAGTATGAAGTTTCTGCCTTAGGATAACACAGAAGTAGAAGTAGAATTCTGAAAACTGGAGCAATGAGTGGAAGTAAGAGAAAAACCTTAAGATTGTAAAAACCAAGTAGCCAAACCCCAATGTGAAATTTATCAAAATTTTCTCCACTTTATATAATGCAAGGTTCCATATTATAGAAGTTCTGAAATGAAAACACCTACAAAGATATCTATAATACCTGCTAGTTTCTATTGGATTGTGCCTCAAAAAGAAGCTGAGTCCAGCTGGTGTGCTCCAGTGGTTGAGCGTCGACCAATGAACCAGGAGCTCATGGTTTGACTCCCGGTCAGGGCACATGCCCGGGTTGTGGGCTCAATCTCCAGTGGGGGGCTGCAGGAGGCAGCCAATCAATGGTTCTCTCTCATCATTGATGTTTCTATCTGTCTCTTCCTCTCCCTTCCTCTCTTAAATCAATAAAAACATATTTTTTAAAAGGCTGGGCAAAAATAGGTGTCACAGGAGAAAAATGGTGGAGCCAGGATTTGTTCCCGGGTCTACCTAAATCCCAGCTCAAGCTTCCAATATGCAGCACTCCCTTTTATTGTATTAAACCCAGAGTCCCCACCACCAATATCAAATTCTACTGCCCCTACTCTTATCTCACTTGAATACATATCCACATCCATCCATTTATGTCCACCTGCCCCCAAATACTGAATTGGTCACTTACTAGTAACTTTTTTCTCATCTCTCCCTATTTAAGTTCTACCTGAAACAAGCAAGTCCTAAGAAAGAAACTGCTAAGAATGGAAATAAAATGGCAATTGTAAGCAGTAAAAAACCTTTTCTTGCTTCCCCCATTGTCCTATGGTGAAAATGTTTCAGATGGAGTCCAAATTAGAAGGTGGTTAACATGGCCACAAACAAATGGAGTTGTTACAGAAGAACTAAATGGATACAAAACTGCTTGATTAAAGAAACAGAAGTGGCCTCTGACATATAAGATTAGAATCTAGTTCTAGGATGTCTGCAGTAAATATTGATTATGACATTTCTGGCTATCTGTCATATTGAGTTAAGTTTTAAGAATGATCTATATCAAACATTTTTCATTAATTCAGCAACATTATTAAGTGCCTATTATGTGTCAAATAAGGAGATAATACAATTAAAATTAAACTGACCTTTTCTTTTATCTGCCATGATGAATTTCCTTCTGGATACTTCCTTTTTCCCCACTGCAGTATGACCATTCCACGAGACTGAAGCAGGCTGCCACACACATCCCTCATTAACTTGGATACACACGAAAGCTGGCATAGACTGAAGCCATCCAGAAAGCCTGCAATATGTTGCAGAACCTCAAAAGGAAGACCACTTAGATGGTCACTATGTAATCCCAACACACAGTTTCTAGCAGGCTCTACTAATACTGTAGATACACATGGCTGAACTCCAAATGACCTCAAATGGCGATCATGTATAATCTTTGCTCCTTGTGTTGATGGGCAAAATCTACGCTGAGAATAGGTACAGCCATAATATGCTAAAGGACACCTCTGTTCCATCCAGCCATTGAGTCCAGCATGAATGTCACCATGCACATTCTTAAAATGTGAAGAAAACTCTCTTCTTCTAAATAGCTGTCCACAAACAAATGTAAACATTGAACGCTGCTTGGGTTGGTACCTAGCGACACATTCCAATACTAAATCCAGCCCAAGTGTCTGAAAAGGACTCGGATTTGAAAGCTGTGGGTTGGCATGATCACAAGCTGAAGCTGAAGCTATTTCCCCAACCATTGTATTTGTAGCTAATATTGCAGATGGAAGTGAAAAAGTCTGAGTTCCAAAGTCAATGTGATAAATATCAACCATGCGACTATCAGATATACCCCTTCCACCTGGAGAATCTCCTAGACAAAACAGTAATGCTGCTGTGATTAGATCTATTCCTTGGAGGCCCATTGGATCTTCTGCAACTTCCAAATCTGATGTATCTACTGCTTTATCTGCCTTTGGTTTAGACCAACATGAATTGGAAAGAAATTTGAATGAAGGAGGTTGACTGAAAGATAAGACATCCACATTCCTCAGGTCTCCTAAGTCTACTTTTCTCCAACACAATTCTCCTTCATCCTCGTCATCTGGCATGAGGATATGCTGAATTGTGCCGTTAGGCAAAGCATTAGGTGGTATTACTTCCCTAAGTTGTGCTGCTACTGAAAGTGAACTGGAAGGTTCTGAAGTGCCATCTGATGCTACACATTCTCCATTTGTTAAGTTACTTTCTCCAGAATCATCATGTAAATTCTGGTTCTGGTCTATGACCTGTGTACATGTATTTTCCATAGGAAGGCCATTACAAAGAGCAGAAGTGTCATAAGAACTGGTATCCAAGTCACATAACAAATCACTTGAACCATTTTGTTCAGATTGGGCATTCTGATTTGTATCGTTATGGTCAATTCCACCTACTGCTCCTATCTCATCCTCATAAACATGGTCTTGGTCTTTCAAGTTCCTATTCTGTAAGCTTTCTCTGGCATTTTGCTCTTCGTTCATTTCACTTGAGGAAGCAGGAAGATTCGTACTTAACATGTCAATGTCTCTTGTGGCGGTGTTCAGGATATCTAAAGCAGCAGCCAAACTTCTGGTTGTTTCTACAGTAGCTTGATAAAGTGCACCATAAGATTCTTCATCAACAGACACCAAACCATTAGCATGTGGTATCTCTGGAACAGTTGATTTAACTGATATTTGTTCTCTAGGTTGTGATACTTTATCAGTCGCTTTTGACATCATGGTGGCTACTTTGAGAGATTCTAAGAGCATCCTTTGGTCTTGAAGGGCCAAGGCCATATCTAATTGCGCCACTTCATCAACATCTCTGCTTAGATTTTCATACGACTTCCGATCTGCATAACTAACTGGCCATCGGTTCCATTCCATTGTACAGCACACCACACTTGCGGGACATGTTTCTAGATGTTCAGCAACTTTATTTCGAGCCATTGTAAATGGACATCCAAAGCCACTATTTAAGCAAGGCACTCGTTCAAATGGACATAAAAGTCGATGCTCATCAGCTTTACAAGAATGGAAGACTGCGCCACAAACCAATGGACAACCAATCAAGTCACAGGAAATCCCAGGCTCTGGTCTGGTCATACACCGTCTACTGACACAATTCACACAGTGCGAATGCTGCAGCTCCTCCTCCATAATGGCCAGTCCAGCTCTGGTTGCTAAGATGAAAAAAAATAACTTAGACAAAATAATGGCCAATTTTAAAAATTATTTAATAATAAAAGCATAAATCTGGCTTTTATTTGCACCACCACTCATTAAACCTGTGCTACTCAGAGTCTCAGTGCTAAATCCAAAGGGCAGTTTTTACTAGTCCCCATCTTCCTTGGCCATTATATCATTACTAGAGGCCCGGTGCACGAAATTCATGCACTGGGGGTTGGGGGATGGTGGTGGTGGTGTCGTCTCTCAGCCCAGCCTGTGCCCTCTTGCAGTCTGGAACCCCTCGCTCCTTACTGCCTGCCTGCTCGCTGCTCCTTACTGCTCGGCTCACTGCTCGCTGCTCCTTAGTGCTGCCGCAGAGGTGGGAGAGGCTCCTGCCACCACCGCTGCACTCTCCAGCTGTGAGCCTGGCTTCTGGCCGAGCGTCACTCCCACTGTGGGAGCGCACTGACCACCAGGGGGCAGCTCTTGCGTTAAGCGTCTGCCCCCTGGTGGTCAGTGCACATCATAGCAACCAGTCATTCTGGTCATTCCGCCATAACAGTCACTTAGGCTTTTATTATGTATATGTTGACTAATTTCTACTTTTAAGCTATTTTTTTCTTAGTTTTCATGATGTCACATTTCCCTGGTTTTCCCCCTACCTCTTAAACTCTTATTCTAAGACACTCCTATTCTTCAGGGGCCTATGTAATTTCTTGCTCATTCTTCTATAAATTCTCCCCCTGGGTGTTTACAATTTCTCAAAAGCATCAATTACCACCAATATTCTAAAAACTCATCTATACCTCCTGCCCAGATCCCTCTTCCAAACTTCAGACAATTACTTATGATACATCTCTACATGTATGTGGCATAGGCAACTCAACTCAACATTTCCCAAGTTGAATTACACAGTAGTAGATAATAATTTTCTGGATGAGATGCTGATTATTAGCCTATTTTCTTCATTTTGGTGCATAAGCTAGCTCTCTGACATATTTTCCCATAAACTCTATTTTGGTCCAGGTGTCTAATGTAAACTACTCCCCAAATTGCCATTTCTTTTTCTCCAGTTCAGGTTTGATTTTCTTCAAACTAAAATAACAAGTCTACCAATAATTGGTAGAGCTTTTCTTGAGCAAGTAAAAAAGTTATGAATTGGTATTATGGTGCTTAATGATGCCAGTGATAGGAGGGAGGCACACATTTATCAACAAAACTGTATTTTCTAAACTGTGTTTAAAAATTAAAAATTATGAGCTAAATATACCATTGAATATTAACTCTTTAAATTTTATAGGTAATGACAGACCTATAACTTAAAAACAGACATGCTAAAAGAGACCTAATAAAAGAAATGAGAGACTAATTGTGAAAAACATTTGTAAATTAAGCAGAAATTCAAAAGGAAACTTTATTAAGAATTAAGGCCAAAAAAAAATAAATAAATAAATAAGGCAAACTTTGCTGAGGGATTAGATTGTGAAAACAGCTGTAGCTTTCTTTTTTGCAACCAGACTGAGTTCATCTCACATGCTGAAGTAAGCTTGACTGTTACTGAGAGAAAACTAAAAATACAAGCTGTTCCAAAAGTGACCACTGCTCTCAGAACTTGTAGGAACACTTTATGTTATGTACAAATCACATGACCACACCAGACAGAACACATCTCAAAAAAAGTCACTTAATTCAAAGTGTTTAAAATAGCAACTGTTACAAACAACTGAGTTAAATGAAAAAGAGCAACTCTGAAAGGCGAATGTAGGCTCTCAAGCTTCAAAATAAATAGCATCTTGCATACTCTTCTACTCTGAATAAGAAAAATGTTAAAAAATGAAAATAAAAACACCCACAGCAATGAGTCCAAAATATTTAGTATTCATTGAAGTGGACTTACAGAAAAGAAAAAAGGAACACTACTTACATACCTATTTATCCTTCTTTACATATGTCTTGTCACTTAATGTCACAATCCTTATAATAACTCAAAGGAAACTGAGATTCAGAAAGGCTGATTTGCCCAAGGTCATCTAGGATTTAAATCTATATCTGATCCATGCACATGGACAATAACAGATATGTTTACTTATAAAAGGTTTAAGAAAATAAGGCAGCACTTCAGTAAATGGAAATACAATTTTAAGATGTTATTTGAGGAACGGAGATTATACAACTTTGTGTGTAGTTTATTCCAACACAATCACCCCTGTGGTCAAGAACTGGGTGAGCCCTGGCCAGTGTGGCTCAGTTGGTTGGAGTGTCCTCCTGTACACTGAAAGGTGGTAGAGGTTTGATCCCCAACTGAATAAGACAGTTGGGGATCAAACCTACCTTTTCCGTCCTTTCTAGTTATAATAGCACACACTTTGCTTTGAATATAGGAGTTTTAAATTATTCAATGAATAACTAATATTCATAATGCTCACTATAAGCATATAGAACAATATAAATTTAACAATTCTCAAAATACTTATACAAAGAAGGAATCAAGTTTAATTCCATTTTACTATTAAATATATTAAGAAATAAGAAAATGCAATAGACAATACCCAAATAATGTTCTGGGTATATAAACCTCAGCTTCAGAACTTAAAACTTCCAGATCCAAGCTCTTTCTAATCAAGATCACTATTATCAAATATGCCTCACATTCCTCATAAACCCTGTGAAATGGCTTTAAAAATGTCCATTCCTGATTTACCAGTTGAACAGTGACACAGCCCAAGAAAACAAGTTGCTAAAATTGAGGCTTCAAGTTCAAGAGGAGCATAATTTAAAACTTCTCAATATTAAGTTTTGAAAGAATTCACTAAAAAAAAGAATTTTTTGAAATATATTTTTGAGATGCATATTATAATCTACACTAGAGGCCCAGTACACGAAAATTCATGCACTCAGGGGTGGGGGGGTTCCTCAGCCTGGCCTGCGCCCTCTCGCAGTTCGGGACCCCTCGGGGGATGTCCACCTGGCCAGCTTAGGCCCGCTCCCCAGGGGATCAAGCCTAAGCTGGCAGTCAGACATCCCTCTAGCAACCCAGGAGCCCTCAGGGGATGTCCACCTGCCAGCTTAGACCTGCTCACCAGGGGATCAGGTCTAAGCTGGCAGTCAGACATCTCTCTGGCAGCCTGGGAGCCCTCAGACATCCTTAGTGCTGCGGAGGAGGCAGGAGAGGCTCCCGCCACCGCTGCTGCGCTCGCAGCCGTCAGCCCAGCTTGTGGCTGAGCAGAGCCCTGTGGGAGTGCACTGACCACCAGGGGACAGCTCCTGCGTTGAGTGTCTGCCCCCGGTGGTCAGTGCATGTCATAGTGACCAGTCGTTCCACCGTTAGGATCAATTTACATATTAGCCTTTTATTATATAGGACTAAAGGCCCGGTGCATGAAATTCATGCACGGGTGGTGGGGGGGGGGGAGGGGGAGTGTCCCCTCAGCCCAGCCTGCACCCTCTCCAATCCGGGACTCCTTGGGGGATGTCCAACTGCCAGTTTAGGCCCGAACCGGCAGTCGGACATCCCTCTCACAATCCTGGACCACTGGCTCCTAATCACTCACCTGCCTGCCTGCCTGTTCACCCCTAACTGCCCCCTTCCCCCGCCAGCCTGATCGCCCCTAACTGCCCCCTGATGCCGGCCAGGTTGCCCCCAACTGCCCCCTCCCTGCCAGCCTGGTCGCTCCTAACTGCCACCCCCACCGGCCTGGTCACCGCTTACTGCCCCTCCTGCCGGCCTGGTCGCCCCACGCAGCCTGCTGTTCAGTCGTCCCTCACTAACCCCCCTACTGGCCTGGTCATAGGCAGCCATCTTGTGAGACCATGAGGGTCAATTTGCATATTACCTCTTTATTATATAGGAGGATTTTACACAAGAGAAAAATCAAAGCTTAAATAAAACATTTAAAGGCTATCTTGTTTTTTTATATATATTTTTTGTTGTTGATTTCAGAGAGGAAGGGAGAGGGGGAGGTAGAAATATCAATGATGAGAGAGAATTATTGCTTGGCTGCCTCCTGCACGCTACTCTCCCCCCCCCCCCCCCACACACACACACACTCTCGCAGGATCAAGCCTGCAACCTGAGTATGCCCCCTGACTGAGGACCTCCTGGTTCATAGGTTAATACTCAACCACTGAACCACACTGGCTGGGCTAAAAAAAGAATCTTAACATTTCCAAACAACTGGAAAATTTTCATTAGACCAGAAAATATATGTAAATGATTAGATGCTTTATAATAATTTCAATTTTCTCTAACAAAAATTCTTGGCCAACTCATACTCTGGGGCTGACAAGCAATCCATAAAAATAGTTTTAAGACATGGCATTTTCCCATATGATGAAATTAGGCCTTGTCAGTCAAAGCTATTTCTAGACTTAAAGATATGGCCCTCAAAACAAATTGTTTATTTTTCAGAATTCATTAAAATATGTAAGGTGATAAAAAAAAAAGCAATAAAACATTGCAAATTAGCAAAATTTTAAAATATGCTAAGTCAAGTCACCCAAATTACTCAAACAGCTTGCTGCCTCAGGCTATCCTAATGCCTGCTTCTGACTCCAAGACAGACAGACAGACACACAGACACACACACACACACACACACACACACACACACACACACACACCTTTCCCTTAACTGCTGCCTCAAATCTTTATGTCTCAGCTTAAATGTTATTTTCCACATAGACAAGGTGTGAATCCCATATTACATTACATGCTCATCCCACATTGTATTTTTCTTTGGTAACACTACTCACAACTCTAAGTAAATCATTATCCTGTTTAATATCTATCTCCACAAGAAAACTCTAAGCTCCATGAAGAAGGCAGGCCCATATCTGCCTCATTCAACTCTTGTGTTCCCTGTGTTCAATACTGTGCCTCACTTACCTAAAAACAACAACAGCCCTGATCGGTTTGGCTCAGTGGATAGAGCGTCAGCCTGCGGACTGAAGGGTCCCAGGTTCAATTCCAGTCAAGGGCATGTACCTTGGTTGCGGGCACATCCCCAGCAGGGAGTGTGCAGGAGGTAGCTGAATCGATGTTTCTCTCTCATTAATGTTTCTAACTCTCTATCCCTCTCCTTTCCTCTCTGTAAAAAATCAATAAAATATATAAAAAAATAAATAAATAAAATAAAAACAAAAAAGAATTATAATATAAGAAATAACCAAATGGATTCCAAAACATAATGAGATTCTTGATTTCATGAAAAACTACACACTTCACTTATAGATCTAGTATACTCATTGTACCAGTGCTAGAATGTCAATAGTGATCACTTTTATTAAGCACCTAGGTCATTATGTCCCAGGCATTAATACTGTATATGAAATAAGATAAATTATCCAACCAAAAAAAAAAAGCAAACCAAAGGGAAAAGTAAATCAAAAAAGTTAATTCCAATCTTCCACTGTTTTAAAACCTTAAAAAATAATAGTAATAAAAGGCACAGAAGGAAACATTTACCTGTATACTGTTCCACTATTTTAATTCCCTAACCCCGTGGTTGGCAACCTGAGTATGCCCCCTGACTGAGGACCTCCTGGTTCATAGGTTAATGCACAGGGGAGAGGGGGAGTGTCCCCTCAGCAACCCAGGAGCCCTCAGGGGATGTCCACCTGCCAGTGTCCCCTTGCGAGCCACATGCGGCTCTTTGGCCCCTTGAGTGTGGCTCTTCCACAAAATACCACGGCCTGGGCGAGTCTATTTTGAAGAAGTGGCATTAGAAGAAGTTTAAGTTTAAAATATTTGGCTCTCAAAAGAAATTTCAATCGTTGTACTGTTGATATTTGGCTCTGTTGACTAATGAGTCAACAGAGCCAAATATCACTGCCCTAACCAATCCTGCAGTCTGGTTACTAGTTACTGAATATAAGACATCAGGTGGAAAAAGAAAAGCAGAGGTGGAGGTGTTTGCACACGTGAAGATGCTGAGTTGATTTAGGTTGAGGAAAAGAAGCTCACAAAAGGAAGTGGTATCAGCTGCTTAATATTACAATTAATATGGGAGTAGATGGAAAAGAACTCTACTTAAACAGTAGAGTTGCTTGCAATCAGTTATGAGCTCCTCCAGAGTAAGTCTTACCCTTCTTGTACAAAATACTATTGCACAGTAAATAGAAACACTTGCTGACTTATTTGTAATCAGGAGCACTCAGTTTTAAAGACTACAATCAATCAATAACCTCAGTGGAACAGCTATTTCACTGGTTTAAGTAGACAAGATTGAAAATACGTTATCATTAAAGTCATGACTCAAAGCACAAGCTCTCCTGATGAGTCCAAAATGGCTAAACGGGTTACACTGTCCACATTCTTTTATTAAATTTTGGTTCTGACTTCTTTTTATTTATAAAATGATGACCTAATTGTATGGGATTTTTTTTCAGGCTTTAGCTTTCCAATACGATATAATCAAAACATACATCTTTCATTTCTAAATATGGTCATGAGTAGCTTATTCCAAAGTGAAAGTTCTAATTACTTGCCATGTTCTCCACTAAATAAGAAAATGAAATTATTAAAGACTTACATTAGAAATTAAAATATTAATAAATATTTAATATTGAGACCAGAATCTATGTGAGTTGACACTCAGATAAAAATGGCACAACTCAGCCAATTACAATGGGCAGCAGGGCAGAGGGGAATGGGTTTAAAAGGAATTTCAGCTTTGTGACCTTGAGGCCATTACTACTGTGAAAACACCCTATAACTCTACAAAGGTTGCATACTATTATGTATGTGACCAGTAGGACACAAATCTGTTTCCTCAGAAAACAGAGGCACTTCACTTTATACATCATTTATATACACAAAGCTTTATGTATGAATAAAGGTTATTAAAAACAATCCTATGAGGAACTATCTAATGCTAACATTACCCACTCTGAAAAGAAAAAAAAAAAAGACACACCCCTTTTGTAAAAGATTTTCACAGAATGAGTTTGAATTCATGCATGCTTATCTGTGTTAAGCTACCTACAAGGTACAAACCACTACTCCAAGGCCGACCTCACCTGCTTCATCAAACTGAATTTGAAATTGAATAATGTTTTATATAGCCTCTTGACTGAAGGCTTTAACAAAGAATTCTATGAATACGAATGTACTAACTCCCTTTAATGAAATAGGCAATCACAGGAACTCAGTTAAAAATTACATCAAAACCATACAGAATAGCATAGGACTTATCCCATTAAAAGTCACATTTTAGTAACATACCAAATAGTAAACATACATTACCGATGCCTATTTTAGTGACCTTAAAGTACCTTGGAACATGGAGAAAGACTGTATTGAAATTAAATGCCCAGTACACTTGGAATGCAGGAAAGTTTGCCTATAGTGGAAACTTCAGTTCTCCATAAACACTCACAAAACTCCGCCCACTAACATTTCCAGAATCACACAAGAAAGCTATGTCACCGCAGTAAAGTACCAGATAAAAATAAATTGGCAACTTAAAAAGTTAGCAAAACACCTTGTTATCCCCAAACGAGTAAGAAACAGTGACTAAGCATAGAGAACAGTGATTCAGCGAAAACCTCACCCTGAAAAATCGAACCCGGAGTAAAATCCTAAACGTACATTTTATCCTACCTAATCTTTTCCTCTGGCCGTGTCAACAGCTGGTCTGCTTTGGAAAACCTGGACAAATAGGAGCAAACGCCAAACCTGGGGATATCATTTACCAGGTCTCTGAAAAGACATAACACAGGATTGAAATGTGGCAAACGGAAACTGAAGTTTAGAAAGTTTGGGGGTTTCGTATTCAAAGACTTTTAAGTTAATCTGCAATGCTATCAGAAGGCCCATAAATAACTTCATCTTGGACCCGAGCCAATAGAGTAGTTCTGGAATAAAAGGTCAATTCCTTCCCAAGCATCTCTTATCTGAGACTTTATGAAACGGCTCAGAAGGAAAAACAGAGAGGCAGCGGGGAAAGCAGTAGGAGAGCCGTGGTAAACAACACATGGTTCTGCCAGTCTCCCTTCTCCCAAAGGCTCACGCCGACAACCAACTCCGGGGAACGCTCTGAGTTCGGCGTGCCGTCCACGGCCCCGTCCAGGCAGGGCAGTTGTCCGGGGCAGGACACCGGTAACTGGGAAACGGTCAGAGCCCTCAGCCCTGCGCCCTGTCCGTTTCCCTTTAACGAGGGCTCAGGCTACGACCTGGAGCTCCTCACTTCCATGAATGGAAAAGTTACCAACTTCGCCCATCCCGCGGAGACAGTTGAAGATGCCTCCCAGTCCCACGTTAACCCGTTGGTTGCCCCCCAAGAACGCAGGTTTCTAAAAGGCTAACGGGAAGGGACCAGGGTTTTCGAGGTCCCTGGGGTTTCCCAAGTTTCCTTCACCCCTCTCCAACCCGCAAACGCGCACGGCGGGGTGACTCCGAGGGTCGGTCCTCGGGGTCGGGGTCGCCATTTGCAGCCCGTCTCCGCGGCCGGCCCGGCTGCAGGACCCGCGCGAACCCCGCGCGCGGACGCCCACTCGGCGCCGGGGACAGCGCCGGGACCGACAGGGCAGGGCCGGCGGGGCCGCTTTCACTCCGCCCCGGGCCGGGCCGCCTCCGACCTGGCCGCGGCCTCGCACGGCCGGCCGCCGCCTCCATCCCCGGCGCAGCCCGGGCCGCCCGTCTCCCTTGGGCCTCCTGACACTCACCGGCCGGCGCGGCCGCTCCGTGGCCCGGGCGCTGGCTGCCGTGGCCGCCGTGCCGGCTGCTCCTCGCTGTCCCGTACCCGCTCCGCGCCCCACAGCCCCGGGCGGTCCGCCTCCTCCAGCGCCTCTCTGCCCGGCCCGGCAACCACCTCCTCTCCTCTCCTCTCTTCTCCTTCTCCACCTCCTCCTCCTCCTCCTCCTCCAGTGACTTGGCCTCTCCCTCCTCGGCGCCCCGCCCCCTCGCTGCGCCCCGCCCACCGGCCCGGCAGGGCCTCGAAGGCGGCGGCCCAGGCGGCGGCGAGCCTCGCGCAGGCGCGCGCGCTGAGACGGAGACGCGCACGCTGAGCCCCGCGGGGGCGCGCACGCCTCCTACGGACACCCCGTAGCGGGAAGTCGGGTTTGCAGAGCCTGGGGCTGGGCGAGACCTGCGGGAGGTTTCCACTGGGCCCCGCGTGGCTCCTGTAGGCTCCTTTAGGCAGTGCTTCCAAATCCTATTTGTAGACTCCGGTATTCATGGAAGCAATCCTAGACGCGTCATTTTGGAAATGAGGCAACAGGGCGAAGTGGAGTGATTTGTTTACTTCCCTGAAGTGTAGGCGTGGCAGCCAGGTCTTTTTTCCGCTGTTGGTGCTGTGCTCTTGCCCTTAGGTCAGGTATCGGAGGAAACCGGGCAGCTTTCGCTGAATCTTCAGTGATTGCTGCCACAGGCCTTGCTGCCTGCTGAACTCAATGTGCCCAAGTCCTGGGACTTAGTGCCCTGACCCTTGTCCTCTATCTCGCCGGGACTGAGCTCAGCTCAGGATTTGTGGTAGGCCCGCAGACAGACATGGGCAGATTAAGGAGGATGGGCCAGGTGCAAAAGATCACCAGGGCGGAAAGCCCCAGGTTCCTAGCATTGGGCAAACTGGGAAAATAAGAACCTCCGCCCCAGGGTAACCTTCCCTCCCCTGGCATATCTCTGGTCATGGGGTTTTGACCCTCTGACCTTTTCTCCCTAGAAATACCATGGCCTCAGTTGTATTTCAGCTCCAGGCTCAAACACCATACAAGCTATGCCATGGCTGACCTCAGGACCAGTTGCATTGAATAATGGTGCTGACTAATTTGTGCAAACCAGACCCTGAAAGGACTTACCTGGAGAGCTGATGAATATTCTATTGAGATCCTTCCCTGGGACCTGCCCTAAAATCCAGGAGCCTTTCCCCTCCCCATCTCCCTCTGCTTCCTCCCTACCTCTTCTTCCTCCTTTCTCCTAAGTTCAAAGGGCCCTTCATTTGTCTCTGAAATTTGTTCCCTGAGTCCATTTCTTCTACCTCTGTGATTTTGTAAATAAATCTTCTCTTATAGTTTGAGTCTTGGCTCTGAATTTTTTCCTAGCCAGAACTCAAGTACCAAGATTGCTGACCCAAGGTCTGGTCTGACTCCACCTGTCTAACACCTGCCGCCAACAGATTCAGGCATCTGGAAGTTTTTCTGGAGCCCTGATGGGGCAATCCACCAAGGTCTACTTCTCTGAGGGACTGCAGCAGCGAGGTTATCTTCATGGGAAAAGCGAGGCAATCTAGCCAAAAAGGTGGCTTCAAATGCTTTTGCAGGATGCTTTACAAATGACTGCAGACTGAAGAAATATCACGTGGCCATAATCAAACAATTGGGTTCATTTACCCTGCTAGTACCACCAAGCCTTGGTCTAAGGCCGAGGGACAGAAGGGACAGTGATTCAGAGTGCTGGGTGATGAGTGACCCTTATCCCCTCACTCCTAACCCAGTATCCATTTCGTGGACTTCTGCCCAGACCTAGCGAGAGGGAATTGTGATAAAGCAGATGCTGTAATCCTGCCCTGGTGGATGAGGGCAGAGACAGGAAAACTGTTATGTAATCCTTCGTGTGGCTACATTTTTACCCCCAACTGGTATGTCTTGGGAAAGATAGATTTGCCATCCTGCAGAGAAACGACTCTAAGACTTTTAGATTTTAAAGACCAGTTTAAAATAAAAGGAATGTACTTAGATTACTAGCTTTTTATTGTGCTAAGAAAGACAATAAATTGTCTAAAAAAATGTACCACACCTATCAGTGAAACAGGAATTTTTAGGGGTGAAAAGGACAGGTTTAGGAAATTTTAGAAATCAAGGAGATCATGGAAAAGGCACAGGGCTGCAGAGCAGCAAAAGTTATATTTCTATAGAATAAAGGGACTGAAAAGCAGCAACAGGTACATTTCCATAGAATGAGGGAGCTGGGAACAGCAAAAGGTCTATATTTACAAAATAAAGAGAAGGAAGCCCTTCTTCCAGAAGGAGAAGAAGAAAGCCCAAAGGGAATGGGAAAAGAATAAGGAAGGAGGGGGGGAGAACCTCACATGGCACATCTTTGTTCGATCTTTGAGCCCAGGAGTTACTGTAGTAACCAGTCTAAGGCAATAGTGACCAATCAGAGGGGATATCAAGGCACCAGGATCTGCAGCCTTCATAAGCCATAGGAAAAAGGAACTCAGTGGGACCCTTTCCCTCTCCCCATGTGGGAGTCTGTACTTGTTCTTCAATAAATCTCCACCTTTGCTATACTACCCTCTGTCCGTGGATTCATTCTTCGACTCCGGTGGACAAAGAATCCGGGTTCCAGTCCAAAAATTCCGTATCATCAGTGTGGCATTCCATAAACAAAAGATGTTCACACCATATTTTAGGAAGGACAGAATCACAGAATAAAGGTCAGTTCTTTAAATGAATAAATTTAGCTTTTTGAAAAATTCCACCTAATTTTTCTATTTTGTTTTATTTGGCTGCATATGGGCTGTGGTCCTCAGTCTAGAGTTTGAGACTGACTATCCAGAGAACTAGTCAGAAAGGATAGCGAAGCAGGCCAGACGAGCTGGTGGGAGAAGACGTGGGTGCAGCTAAACTCTTGCCATAGTCTGCTCACTGTCCTGGACTGAGTCACCACTGCCCTGGATTGAGTTACATACTTCCCTTGGCCTCATTTGCCCTCCGATAAGATGAAAAGGCTACAGTAGATGATCTCTAAAGCCCTTTCCAGCTTTAAAAATCTCTTGATTCCATGATTGTACTTACTGAAATCTGGGGCTTTCCCCTTTGCTAAGTCATCTGACCCGAGGTTACCACCCACCCCCTCACGTTGAGTCAGGCTGCAAACCTCACAGTCTTCTTTGCTCCTTCCATCTCAATAATTTCCCATGTTCAGGAAAAAAGAAATCCTTTCTTCCTCTTCACATTTATTCCTAGTTACCATCCTAGACAAATCTGAATTTCTGCCACTGCCTAATCAATCTTTCCTCCTCCAGTGTTTCCCACTTCAAACTCACCACCAACATAGTTCTTCCTAAGACATCCATTTCACTATGTTATTTCTCTATTCCGATATCTGTGATGGCTGTCTCATGCCCACAGGGTGAAGTCTCAACTCCTGTCTTCAATTGCTCAAAGTAAAGCCTTCATTCTAGCCTGATTAGTTTCCTTCATTTATCTAGCACACACTGTACAGTCCAATTCCAAGTTGCCTGGTGCTCACATAATGATCGTGCCTGACCATCCTCCCTCTTTATTGTACAGATCTAATCTCATTATTTCTTGGAGGGACTTCTGTAGCATATCCTATCTATGTTCAACACTTTGACGTGCACATCACCTCTGACGTGCTTCACCTCTTTCACTGCTATCTGTAGGTCAGCTTACAGATCATCTCCAAACCCATGCGAGCCTGTCTTTCATTGCATTTATATCTCCCCACAGTATCTACCAACATGAATATTAGAGATAATGAATATTGGTCATTTCAAAAACAAAATGTGTATTTCTCCCATTTCATCCTAGCCCCATTTTCATTTTCTGTCTCATATTCTAACTTCTCAGAGAACCTTTTCTTGGTGACTTTTCAGGGAAATTTACCAGGGGCAAGAAGAGAGTATGCCAGAGATCATGAGGTTCCTCAAGTAGGCTCTCCTCTCTAATATACATGTATCTGACATAGCTTTCTAGAGCAAAGCTATCATCTGTGTGGCTTAACCATCCAGAAGGTGACAGGGATCCTGGGAGTTTAGAGTAAAAAAGGAGGAAAGGTCAGTAATGGTTTGACCTTAAAGAGCAGGGTCTTGTATCTCCTCAAATCACCCTCTGCAGGCTGTCTCACACAGGCTTTGACAAAGCGTAGCTTTTTCTAGAGGCCATTCTCAAGTCGGGGAAGATATAAGAACCAAAGGGAAAAAACCCACAAATAGAAGCACAAAGCCTAGACAGTTTGTAAGGGAGAGAAGTTGTCAGAGAATGCAAATTCAGTTGATAACGAAAGCAAATTCAACAACCAGACAAATTTCTCTTCCTTTTGTTCAATGTCAGGACAAATAGCATCAATGTTCAAGTACATTTTCTTTCCCAATTAGACCAGCTTGCCCTCAGGTAGCCCAGCGACCAAGGCAACAGATAAGTCAGAACGAAAGTTTAAGTCATGTGCTAATTAAAGAAAGCATCATTAGCCAGAGACAAGTGTGAGAAGGTGGGGGTTGATTTGCAGCTGTGAAATCATGGGACAATCAGAATTACCAACTGGGACTGGGGTGGGAAATACCATTCCTCTTTTATAATATGCTACTAAGGAATTACAAGAGAGAAAGAGCCAGTTTGAATCACCTAATTGCCAGAGTTTAGACTCTAATGCCTGTATTTATATTTCTTATATAAGTTTATTCGAAGTATGAAGAATATGACAATTAACACACTTATATGGTAATTTAGAATCAGCCTGTCAAGGATAATGTTCATAACCCCAAATCAACCTTGCAGTTTTACATAAATAATGAAGGGAATTTTAACCAAGGCAGCCTGGAATGTTGGATAAGTAGAAGACCCAGGTTTTGTTCCTTATACCACAAGCTTGCTATAAGATATTGTTGAAATGACCTATTGTATGCATTTCAATGTTTCAGAACTTGAATTATTATAATTGATTAACATGGTGCCTAGCAATAAGAATATATATATTCATTGACCAAAATAAAGGAACAAATAAATAATTCTATTCCCAGAAAGGTCGCTGAGTGTCTCCAAGGGGTTATATTTACATTTGAGGTAACTACCACTAAGTAAAACTAGTATGTGTATGCTCAGATGAGCAGGTAGCCTTCTCTCCAGTGGGGTAATAAAGATGTCCTCATAATCAATTGTTTATAAATATATATGTAACTTTGTTACACTAACAGCACATTTTGGGGATAATATCCAATTTCTATGTAAATTTAACATTATTCAAAAATTTTTGATAGGTCAGATATCTGGGAGAAACCACTTTTAATTTTCGCCATAAATGAACTCACAATTCAGTTCTTAGGACTACTGTACTCTCTGTTCAATTGCAGTGGTAGCAAAGTCAAATGCCTACAGCTAAAGGCCATACAAGTGACAAAAAGTGGGTTGTGATCAGACAAGCACATTGTTTAGTAAGTTGTTACTTAGCTCTAGTCAACACCTGTTGCCACAGGAGCATGGAGGAAATAGTGTCATCATATCTTCTGATTATTTTTTTAAAGCTCATGGAAATCTAAATAATTGTGTTAAAGCCACATAATGCACAAATTTTTTGAAAACATGCAGGGATTAAAATCAACAACCACAAATAAATAAATAAATAAATAAATAAATAAATAAATAAATAAATAAAGCCTGCATCTTCAGCAACCCTTATTTTAGTGACACACCCAAAAGGTGATAAATCAGAAGTATATCCTTGTTTCTATTGATAGCCTGGTTTCCAAAAGCTTTTGAGTCTTACTTTCCTCTGGAGCTATAATTTGTTGTGCTCAAGTATTGGCTTAATTGCCTATTAGCTGATAATCCTTGGGTAATGTTATAGATTAAACGTTTTTGTTTCTCCAAAATACATAGGTTGAGACCTAATTCCCAATATGATGATATTGGGAGGTGGTGCCTTTAGGAAGTGTTAAGATTATGGGGGCAGGGCCCTCAAGAATGGGATTAGTGCCCTTACAGAAGAGACCCCACAGAAATCCCTCGCCATTTCTGCCAGGTAAGGTTATAGTGAAGTGGGCTCTTACCAAACACTAAATCTACAGGTGTCATGATCTTGGACTTCCCAGCCTCCAGAACTGTAAGAAAAATTGTTTTCCATTATCTTGTTATAACTGCTGGAACAGTAAATTACTTACCCTCTCCATGTGACACACAGACTCTAAGATGGCCCCCAATGACTTATGTATCCTAACATGCACACTTTTGTGTACTCCTTAAGTGTGGACAGAAGCTGTGACTTGTTTCTATCCAACAGAATATGTCAAAGGTGTTTGGCTGTCACTTCCATAATTAGGTTACAAAAGACTGACTTTTGTCTTGCTGGCAGATCTCTCCTCGTAGGCTTGATGAAACAAGTTGTCATGTTGGGAAGGCCCATGTGACAGGAGCTAACGGTGTCCACTGAACGATAGCCATCTTGGAATTGAAACCCTCAATTTAATGTCCCAAAGGAACTGAATCTAGTCAACAATCATGTTTGTGAGATTGGAAGCAGATCCTTTTCCACTTGGGTCTTCAGATGTGACCTGACCCCTAAATAACACATTGATTGCAAGCTCATGGGAGACCTTGAAGCAGAGGCCCACTAAGCCATGCTTCATAGAAAATATGACATAAGCTCAGCCAGTGTGGCTCAGTGGTTGAGCATTGACCTATGAACCAGGAGGTCACAGTTTGATTCCGGGTCAGGGCACAGGCCGGGTCAGGAGGCAGCCAATCAATGATTCTCTCTCATCATTGATGTTTCTATTTCTTTCTCCCTCTCCCTTCCTCTCTTAAATCAGTAAAAGTATATTTTAAAAAAAGAAAAGGAAAGAAAATGTAACATAAGTGTTTGTTGTTTTAAGCCACTAAGTTTGTGGTCATTTGTTGTACAGCAATAGATAATGAATATGCCACAACTTACTTTTCTCATTTCTAAAATGGAAAAGATAATAGTACCGCCCCCACCCCCGAACGCCCCCCTACCCCCACCCCCACCACCAACATAGGCTATTGTGGGACTTAAATGAGATAATTCATGTAAAGTGCTTCATACAGTGCCTGGCACATATACAACTCATTAGTGTTGGCAACTTTTCCTCAGTCAGATCCCAGAAGTGAAGTCAGGCATCTTAGCAAGAAAGGTGTAATGGGCAGAAGCTCAGAGAGCTATTTCAGTGCTGCTTCAAGATCAAGGGACAAATTGTGAGATTGTGTTGGGCAGAGGGAAATGCATTCCCACTTGTGTACTATCATTGGGCAACTTTGCTGTGGAGCCTGACAGAGCTACAGGGCTACATATGGAAGCCATGAGTGCCATGTCCTCATGAAGGGCAGAGACTTAGCCATTCTCTCAAGGAAGTGGGCAATGAGGTAGAAGCCAGAGAAGAAGAATATTAGTGGATTTATTCTTGAGCACATGTGACAAATCTCCCTGGGAAAACCCAGAAACAACTGAGCCAGTCTGTGAGATGAGACTCTGCAGGGTGATGAGTCCTACCAATAAGATTTGTAGCTGATACCTAGAAGTTTGACTCAGTGGATAGAGTGTCAACCTGTGGACTGAAAGGTCCTAGGTTTGATCCCAGTCAAGGGCACGTACCTTGGTTGCAGGCTCCTCCCCGGCATTGGCCCTGGTTGGGGCATGTGCAGGAGGCAACCAGCCAATGTGTTTCTCTTACATCGGTATTTCTGTCTTTCCCTCTCTCTAAAACTCAATGGAAAAACATCCTCAGATGAGGATTTAAAAAAAAGAAGAAGATTTGTAGCTGAACCTTTTCATTAAGCCTCACAGTACCAATCTGGTTACCTTAAATGGCCTAGAGACAGTCTGTTATGGATTGCCATTACTTCATACTTTGAGATGGCAGCAGAGTTTTCACAGACCTTTCTGTTGCCTGACTTTATACATTTCTGGGAGCAGGGGCAAGCTGATCCTCAGGTTCAACAGATTATTTTCCACTCCAGTGAAATATCTGAGGTAGCAAGCTAAGTTAACTGGTCATGATGCTAAGACAGAATATTTCCTGAATAAGTAAGTTAACCAGTATTACTTTCACTTATTTTTGGTTATACAAACAATTCAGGATGTGTACAAAATGTGGAAGATGGGTCTAGGGAAGAGATATGTATAAGCAAAGCAATAATTATGAGTTGCTATTAATGATCTCTCAAAGTAGGTCAAGTCATTGTAGTAGAAAAAGCCTCTATCACAGAAATCTTGGTGGTACCAGTAAAAAATGCAGCCTTTGGGGAGTTTCCCAAACAAAAGGAGAATTGGATGTCTTTCCGAGGATGGATGAGAGAACAGTAAGACCTAGAAAGCAAGAGTGGGCCTTTCTAATTCTCTCCTCTAGGATTCCAAGGATTAAGGGATGAGAATGTTCTCCATTTCTATCAGCTTACAAAGCAAAGCTAGGGTCTGGCAAATGGCCCCATGGTTTCTCTCTGGTTTGACTCTCCCTTGAGGAAAACAAAACTCTGGGAGAGATACATGTCTTCTTCTTTCCCTCAAGGTTGGGAGGTTTGAAGTCAATGCAGCTGTGTGAAAGAGCAGTCCTCTGGGTGGAAAACAAAGCTATCCATGTGAGTCTTTGATGGTTGTGAGATCTTCTAGAACCACCTATTAAAAGGCATATAACCCTCAAATAGGTACTTTATTTAGAAGGATGATGGTAGCAGAAGAAGATCTGAAGCCTGGGAATGAGAGGTACTCAGGGCCTCAGGATGGTGAAAGGGGAGGTGGAGGCCTCCAAATTTAGATCTGAACGTTTACCTTCTATTTTTCCCATCTGTAGTCTGTAGAGGGAAGCTAATCTACCCAATACTCCTAAGTCTGTATCTGTTTCTTTGTTTTTATATGAATTTCACATTAAGTATAATCAGATCTGCATAGAATACATCTCTGACATCATCATCTTCAATTTGCCTTGATGTTCCCAGGCAAATTTTATTCCATGTAGAAATTTTATTTGAGTTCCTGGACACAAAGGAAGAACCAAAGTTAATTGCCCTTGATATCCTTTTCACAGAAGTCTTCACTAGCATTTTATGTTCCCCAAGGCATTATGACTTTTCACATCACCCATATTTTGTAAGTAGGAAAGACAGTAAAACCAATTTCTGAGCCAGGGCCCGAGTCTAGGACCTGACTCCCACACACTGTGATCTAATTAACAAGATACTGAAAACAAATGCACTCATACAAAAACTAAGTTAACCCTAAATTGACTTGCAGTTCATTTATGGGATGCTTGATTTTATTTCCAACCTGCAATGGAACCATCTGAAGCAAGCCTAGGA
The DNA here is from genome assembly GCF_951640355.1 of Cnephaeus nilssonii. Lineage (NCBI taxonomy): Eukaryota > Metazoa > Chordata > Mammalia > Chiroptera > Vespertilionidae > Cnephaeus > Cnephaeus nilssonii. The sequence goes on from NC_137080.1 coordinate 30,785,665, forward strand.
GGTCATTCGTTAAAGCCGACGGCACCACAACCCAACGGCCCTGCGTCATCTTCCTTGTGTGCATCTGTCCCCACGTCTGCCTCAAGTTGAACAAGCTGGCCACACCCTGATTCTGCTAGCCCTCTTCTCAGTACATCTTATGTAGAGAAATATTATAAGCAACATATACTTATATTTCTTCCCTTCCTTAGTGAGGTTACAATAATGTTCCTTGGAGACATAGAACTGACTGATGCCTCAGCACTAAAATAACTTTCAGTTGCTTCCACATTTGGTTTCATGCTTTTAATATTTGTTATAGAACATAAACAAGTTTCCTCTATTTGTGAAATAGAGGAAAGCAGGCTTCAGAAAGAGACAGAAGGCAAATAGCACTTTTCAGGACTGGTCTTAATGTGAAGTATGTCAACATCAATGCACCTGATCTAATTGTTGCATGGCGTAATGTGAACAGCCACATCAAAGCAACCTCAGATGCGTGAAAAAAATATGGACCTCAGGATCAGGGATAGGGAGTAGGTGGGTGGTAAAAGAATTGACTGAGAGAGGGATCTGGTCAAGAAAATCCTCTTTATTCCCTATGGACTCTTGGGGCATAAGCAAACCTGGGAATATCCAAACTTTGAAGTAAGAGCAGCTACCCTGAGCCAAAGGGATGGGACTGGCTCACACTCCAGGTCAGGAAAAATGTTCTTACTTTGACCCTCCGCTCTTGAAATTCTGGACACCATTGCTTGGTTTTGCTATTTTCACTAGCAGAGGCAAGTTCTTTCCCCAAAAATGTCAGGTATTGCATTTATCTTGCTAAGTACAGTTATTTTGATTAGCTACTTTAGGTTAAGAGCCCCTCACATTGTATACTACATTTTAAATTATTTTAATTCATTTTTATAAGCAATTACTGTAATGTCACTATGCATCTGTGAGTTACCCCTACTTAGTTAGCATTTGGGGAAATAGGGACAAAGCGTTTAAGTGAGCCCTGCCTCCAGGTCTCACAGCACTGAAGTGGAGGTAGAGCTGGGATTTTTTGATTCTGTAGTTGCCCTGTTTCAGGAACAAGGTGAGCAAATCGATTGTACCTAAGAAGTGATTAACCCACTGTTTTATAAATGAAGACACTAAAGGCCAACTCTAAATGCCCAAGGATGGGTGTTAATTATTGCAGTCAGAGCACCCAGGACTCAGCAAACCTACAAAGTGGCACCTGTATCACTGTGATGCAGCATCTTGCATTAAAAAGAGCGACATACCATAGGGAATCAATACCTCCTCTTTCAGAGTGTTTAGTAAGTTTTCTTTCTGGACTTGTGTAGCTCACAAGGAGCAATTCCAGATGAGGTGGCCCAGTCCACCATATATCTATATCATTGCTGCACATCATATACAGGCTAACAAAAGGTCACGTTTTCTTGCTTGTAAGTGAAATTATACCTTTTCACAGTGATAATGAAATTGTTTAAAACGTGGAGTCTCTGTGTGTGTGGAGAGAAGAGGAAAGAGGATTAAAGAGGATTTTGGTGATGAAAAGATTAGAAACTAGATACTGAATTCACCCCATAGGCATCAGGGATTTGTGGGTCAAGGACAGGGGGGTTCAGTGGGACAGAAAAGGCATCTACAGAGTTGGTGGGCATCTACAATGACTTTATGTGTCCTATTTCATTCACAAATCCATTTAAATAACAAAGCATGCCATAAAGCATTCTGCTATAAATCACACAAGAAAGAAACATAATGTATTATTTTTCTTTTCTTTTTTTTACTTCCCCTGTATTATTTTTCAATAAAAGAAAAAAAATCATTGAGATCATGTTTAGAAAGAAGACATTTAAGCTTGAAAAAAATCCCACATCCTTCACAGAAGTCAATCCAAATTGTTCACTGATCACGTTTCTGCAATTTGCTCCAATTAATATCAGTTAAATATTTCCTTAATATTAATATCAACTTTAGACTCAGAAGGAGCTGCTGAAGGGGCAAAAACTAAGGAATTTACTGTAATTCAGAAGCACTGGAGGCAGGGAAGGAAAAGCAATGCCACTGGAGTCAGCCCCTGAAATCCAACCCCTTTTAGAATGCCTGGTCACGGGAAAGGCAGGGCCAGGGCCTAGCCTTCTGTCCTGTGAACTCTGAGAAGCTGCACTCTGCCTTGACCTCCCCCAACCTGATCGCCTCTGGCTGCATGACCCATGCTCCCATGCCAGCTTTCTGGCATGGCTGTTGCTGGCTGACTCCGCTCTGGCCTGGGCCAGGTTGGCCAGGGTCCACTGGTTTGGTCGTGACCCTCTGCCTGTGGCCCTGGCTTCCTCACTCAGCCTTTGGTCTTCCCTGACTCTCTTGGGAATGAAGAACAGAGACATACTGAAAGCTGCAGGACTAGATACACTGGGAGAATGATATTTTAACTGATAAAAGTGACTCCATTATAATAGGACCTTGTAGGATAAAATTATTAAGTACTCTGTAATAAGATTCTATAAAAGTGTCTACTATCTTCCCCTATGAATACATTAGAATTTTCTCTTTTTAAACATTATTTATTGTACATTTGAATTTTCAAGATTTAAAGCAAGGGTACATGAAATAAAATTCATGCAATAGGTATGGTCATACAGAATAGAAGAGAAAGATATAAAAGCAAAAGGCAATGACCATTTTTAAATACAGATAGCAACACATGACAGAAATTTACAGAGTTCTATGGCTTGTATCGGACACCTCACATTTTTTAGGTTAATGTAAGACTGTGTGGTATTTCTGTGTTAATAATGGCTCAGAAGCTCAGGGCTACCTACCCTAATATCAAGCTAAAATCAGCTTAGTGGTGGATCAAGTGTTTTGAAGTACGGACTGATGCCAGACATGATGGATTTCCAATTAAGATGTCAGCGGGTGTGCTCAAAACCATCTGGGAATTTAAAAAGTAACTCATGCCGAGTTTCCATATTTGTCTTGGCTTCTCTAACAAAGATATTTTTTTGCATTTAAAAATATTTTATAGAATGAGGGATTTCTATTTTTAAAAGGATATTTGTACAATTAAAAATGTTTTCACTTATCTTAGATACCTCATATAAATGGAATCATGCAGCATTTGTACTGTAACTGTCTTATTTTACTTGGCATAATGGCCTCCAGATTCATCCATATTGTTGCAAATGGCAGGGTATTCTTCTTTGTTAAGGCTTAAAAATATTTTGTCCTATGCATCTACCACATTTTCTTTTTAAAAAAATATATTTTATTGATTTATTACAGAGAAGAAGGGAAAGGAATAGAGAGTTAGAAACGTTGATGAGAGAGAAATATCAGTCAGCTGCCTCCTGCACACCCCCTACTGGGGATGTGCCCACAACCAAGGTACATGCCCTTGACCAGAATCGAACCTGGGACCCTTCAGTCTGCTGACTGACGCTCTATCCACTGATCCAAACCGGTTAAGGCCACATTTTCTTTATCCATTCATCTATCAGTGGACACTTAGGTTGTTTCCATAATGTGGCTATTCTGAATAATGCTGTAATGAACGTGGGCATTTATATCTCTTCAAGATCCTGATTTCAATTCTTTTGGATATATTCTCAGGTGGTTGCTGGGGCTGGGAGAGTGGGAAATGGGGAGCTGATGGACAATGGGTATGAGTTTTAGTTAAACAAGATGAATAAGCTGTAGAGATCTGCCATGCAACACTGTGCCTATAGTTAACACTACTGTACTGTGCACTTAAACTTTCATTATGAGGTAGATCTCATTTTAGATGTTCGGATCACACAAAAAAAAACCCCACAGAACCTCAAGTTCCATCTATGCAAAGAAGTCAGTGCATGATTTTTATGTCTCCTCACTATGGGAGCAGTCTCCTCACTACTCAGAACTCAGGTAGAAAGATCATAGTGAGTTTTATAAAAATGGGGGATTGAATAGTCACTCAATATTTAGTGAAAATATTTAATTATGAAAAGTAACACAATATAAATTTGTTTAAATTAGTGTGTTTATTTATATTAGGCAATATACAGTGGATGCCTGCATTTGTAAGAATTGCTAATTATTGAATTAATTGGTATAAATAAAAAAGATTCATGATAAAAAAGATAAAAAGTAAATGTTTTATTAGAGTAAATTTCAAGCAAATTGAAAAGTAGAGAGACTAACATACTAAACCCTTCTTTATCCATCACCAGTTTCAATAATTATAACCTAGGGGACAATCTTGCTTCATCAGTACCCCCCTCTGCTCACCTGGGTTATTTAGAAGCCAAGTGCAGGCATTGTATCATTTCCTTATGCAGTGTGGAAAGATATGGACTACTTCTGTAAATGCATTCACAATGTCATCAGACCTTAAAAATAATAATCCAGTATTATCATGAAACATCAGGTCAATGTTCAAATGCTCTCAATTGTCTTATAAAAAATGTTTAAATCTTTTTAAATATTAGAAACAAGTTAAATCTATACTTTGCCATTGGTTGGTATGTCTCCTAAATTTCTCTTCTTTGAAATGGTGCTATAATTGAGCTACAACACAATCCACTGTTCAACAGACACATATAGTCTTGTAAACACTGTCACAATAAAGATTCAGAATATTTGCATTATTTCAAAAAATTTCCTCATGTACCTTGATTGTCAGTCCCTCCCCTCACCCTCAGTCCTCAGCAACCACTTGACTGTTTCCTATCCCTCCAGGTTTGCCTTTTCCCAAATGTCACACAAATCTATTCACACCATATAGCCTTAGGGTCTGGCTTCCTGCATTTAGTATAATAAATTTGAGATTCAGCCATGTTGCTGTATGTATTAGGAATTTCTCACTTTTTATTGCTTAGTAGTATTCCACAGTTTGTGTAATTATCCACCCATAGAAAGACTTTTTGGTAATTATGATTTTGCTTTCAATATCTTAACATCCCAGAGATTAGAGGCCAAAAGTTGAAATATGGAGATATGCTGGAAGCTAATTCCAGCAGGGCATAATAAAATGCAAGAAGTCCTCAAAAGGTTGATGGGCTTCTATATTCAGCAGGGCTGAATCATATTATTGCCTGCTGGAATGGCTGAAAGCATTTCCCCAAACCTAAAGATTTGCATATATTTTTGCCTGCTACTGGAACAGCCGAAGGCAGTTCCTCCAACCTGACAATGTCTACTGTATACCAAACCTTGCCTTTGATATGTATATCTGCTTTGCTTTAGGGAAATTTGTGTTAATAAAAAGCTAGGGGTCCAGAGATTCAGAGAACTTGGTTACTGAAGTTAGGTCTCCTCTGGCTCCCCCATGTATTGCAAATTTATATGTCTAGTCTCTTTTATTAATTTACATACAGCCTCTTCTCCAGATTCCTCAACCCTTTTAGATGCTGAGAAACACCCCGGCAAAGATAGGATTGCAATAAAAACATACACTATAAGCAGTAAGAAATAATTGCCTCAGAGTCTGATAAAAGGGGAGAAGGTAGGAAAATTCAGACATAAAAAACTAAAAAAAAAAAATCTGTCTTGTGATTAAACACTGATGGGTCCTGAGAACAGTGCTGTAACTGATGTTTATAATAACACTAGAGGCCCGTTGCACAAAGATTCATGCAATAGGCCTTCCTTCCCCTGGCTGCCAGCACTGGTTTTCCTCTGGCACCCGGGACTCAGGCCTTCGCTCTGGCCACCACCTTCAGTCTTTGCTCTGGCTGGAGTGCTGCTCCTGTAGCTCCCTCTGCCCCCTGCCTTCCCCTCATAGCAGGTGTCCCGCCCCACCCGGCTGCTCCACACCTGCATGCATGCTGCACGGAGCGGCTTGGGGGCGGGGCCATCGCCATATTTGTTAGGTTAATTTGCATACTTATGCTTGATTGGCTGGTGGGTATCACAAAGTGACAGTCAATTTACATGTTTTTCTTTTATTAGTGTAGATTCTTTAGCATGTAAGAAAAAGTGGATATGTTCTGTGAATTTTGTTTAAGAAATAGAAGCATGTGTATTTATCAAGATTTCTATTTAACATGGTTAAAACAAAACAAAAAAATAGGTAAAAAGAACTTCCTTACTTTCCTATATTACTTAGCTTTTTAGAATATTTAATTCCCAGAGGTTTCTGGATAGTCAAGCTTTCCCTGGAAATTTTTAATAGATTTATCTCTAAACAGAACCAACATAACCCATGGACAGACAATAGGGTGGTGGAAACCTGGGGCAGGGGCCGGGGGTGGGCTATGAGGGGTCAGTGGGAAAAAAAAAGGGGACATATGTAATACTTTTGACAATAAATATTTTTAAAATAAAAATAAATAAACAGAACCAACAATACTTTTTAAAAATATATTTTTTATTTATTTTAGAGAGAGAAAGGGAGAGGGATAGACAGAAACATCAATGAGAGAGAAACATCAATCAGCTGCCTCCTATATCCGCTCCCCTCCCCCTCCCCTACTCCCCCCTCCCCCCTCCCCTCCCCACTCCCGCATTGAGTCTGAAACCTGGGCATGTGCCCCAACTGGGAATCGAACAGTGATCTCCTGGTTCATGGGTTGATGCTGAACCACTGAGCCACACCAGCTGAGCAACAATACTTTTGAGATTACTTAATCAACTTAGGTTGGCATAGTTCCCTGGTGCCACTCTCATTTCAAAGTGAAAATCACCTTTATTCACTCACCTCTATTTCTGCAGCAAGGGCCCAAAAATGTTGTTGAAGAAAATATGTGTACAGTGTCAACTTATAATATGTGGGAGCTATTATCACTATGTTGGCTCCTATATAAAGACCTTTGAGAGATTTATTAACAATTTGCTTTCAGTTTTTACAAGGCACGCTCGCACACACACACACACACACACCCCACAACATGAGCTGCAGTTATGTATGTATCTGCATCTTTTGTACAGCTACTACTTACCTAGTTCCCTTTATAGAAATATCCTTATAGCCCAGCTGGTGTGGCTCAGTGGTTGAACGTTGACCTATGAACCAGGAGTCACGGTTCAATTCCTGGTCAGGACATATGTCTGGGTTGCAGATTCCATCCCCAGCATGGGGTGTGCAGGAGGCAGCTGATCAATAATTCTCTCTCATCATTGATGTTTCTCTCTCTCTTCCTCCCTGAAATAAATAAAAAATATATTTAAAAAATATACGAGTTCCATCTTAAAAAAAGAAAGAAATATCTTTATAATATATCCCTCTTAGGACTTTGCCCTAGACCTAGAGAAAGAATAAAGACATTTCTGAATTGCTGCTTTTCTTTTTATCTGATGATACAAACTATGTGAATCCATCTTGTTCACCTTGCCCCATCTTCTTTCTTTCCCCTTTGACTATCTGTGAAAATAGAGCTAACTTTATTTTCTCAGTTGCGTACAACTAGGTTAAACTATCTACTACCTCCTTAATTACTTAACATTTATTATTTTATTCTTTCATTAATCATATTGTATGGGTATCTTTTATTTTAGTAAGCATTCTCAAATTCTTTCTGGAAGTAGGCAGCAGGATATGAGCAATAAATTCAATAAAGACTCCTGCTACTTGAGCAACCCTCACATGGAGAACGGTTGAGCTTGGAATATGAGGATAGCAATGCTTGTGTCAGTTGTTGGACGATGTCTCCAGCCTCCCTCACGATCCCCATTCAGGCAGCAGCAGCACGTTGGAGCTTCTGTTCTAATTTCTAGTAAGGCTCAGTGAGAGGCGTCCCTGTCTTTCAGACCCCAAATTCCACACAGCCCATTGCCTGCCATCTGTGAAGAAAAACCCCAATGTCAGCATTTCCTCAACTTGATTCAGGGTGTCCACTGTCTGGTGCTGGACATGTAATAGACATTTAGAGAACTTATATCTTCCTCATTGATTGAGCCATCATTAACCTCTTCTCTCTGAAGACTTGACCCTTTTTTGTGTCTTTGTTCCTCTAGTTTCATGACACCTACCCTTATTTTCCCTCCCCGCCCCCCCCCCTACTTTCCCTACTAGAACTGGACCTCCTGGAGGTCAGAAGATGTGTTTTACTCCTCTCCCAATCTCCAGCATATCTCACAATGCTACTACATCACCATTTTCAAAACATGTTGAGGAAATCAATGAATGAACACCAATCTTTACTGAGAGTAAAGAAGAAGGGATCTTTGAATGAATGTTTTGCATATTTCATTGACCTAAAACTCAAGAAGTAAAACTATAGAAATAATTATTTACTATCAAGAACAAAATGTAAATAGGAATTATTCAACCCAAATGGTATTTTGTTGTTATTTCCAAGAATAAACTTTATTTCATTTGTAAAGAACACTTTAGTCTCAAGGTGATGTCTTGCATTTAAAGGGATATAACTTATACAAGAATTAAGTTCATTTTGTAAATATCTTGATATAGCGCTTTTTTATAAAATATTTTTTCTGCCTATTTTTCTGTGAAAGACAATAAAAGTTAGAAAGGTTTTCTGAGACAGATTTCAACTTTCTCCTTATTGTAACCTATGCCATTGTCAATCCATATGGCCACCCAGGAGCCTCTGTTTTAGGTTCAGATATTCTGGCCTCTAGAGGGCGTCTTGGGCCATTCACTGTCTGGTCACCATTTGACTCCAAGATTGCCCTTGAGGCTGTACACAATAATGGCTACTGAGCACTAGGGAACTACCCTTGATTAAAAATAGAAAGTATGTTCTAGTATGTTTTAAATATGGTTTATATAAAACATTTTGCATTTCCAAATTCCAGAAATTGTTTTTCTGACAAGTTTCTGAGAAAAATCAACCACACATTATCTTATTTATGTCAGAAGTAGCAAGTCTGAATGAGTCAATATAACTGTCTTATTTATCTACATTTTATTATGGCATATCTCAGTTGCAAGGAATGAAAGCTTGTCCTGGACAATTGGTGGGATGGTGGGAAGCTTATAGTTTAAATTTGACTGAGGCAACTACTTGGTATGAATATTTTCCTAGAAGTGGTATCCTCCAAAATACAGGGGTCAGGAAACCTGGGCAAAACTCAAGGGAATTAACTTTTTTTTTTTTCTTTTTGCTCTATGTGACTAATTTCAAATAATTTTCCATATATGTTTTTACATTAAAAATATACTTTACATTACATTGCAAATATACTTTCCCAGCTACAAGTACTTCTTGGCCTCTGACAGCTATTAACTGGGCTTTGAAAATCTAAAGACCAAAGTTGCAATACACTGGGCACAGTAGCTGTCAGGGTTAATTTCATGTGTCAACTTGGCTAGGCTATACTACCCAGATATTTGGTCAAACATTACTCTAGATGTTTCTGGGAAGGTATTTTTTAGATGAAATTAGTATTTAAGTTAGTACACTTTGAGTAAAGCACATTACTCTCCTTAATGTAGGTGGGCCTCCCTCATCCAAGCAGTTGAAGACCTTTCTGACCTCTTGACGAGAGCGAATTCTGCCAGCAGAAAGATGGCCTTAGGATTCTAACACCTTCTCCCTGCCTCCAGCCTACTGGCCTACTTTGCATATTTTGGACTTGCCAGCCTCCATAACTGTGTGTTTCTCTCTCTCACTCTCTCTCTCTCCCCCTCTGTTTACATATCAAAATAGATATATATTAGAAGAGATTTTCTGTATATGTATAATTTCATATATATTATATATCTAAATTTTTATATATCATATAAAAATTATGTACTTTTATAATAAACTTATATATGTGTATATATGTATGTGTGTGTGCATATATATATTCTGTTGGTCCAGTTTCTCTGGAGAATCCTGATTAATATTTCAACTTTTTATCCTGTTTGGTCAGTGAAATCTGAACAGCCTGAAAGAGTCATGCGAGGTAGACCTTGTGCTTTATTTATGTTTTCATAATGTGTTACAATATATTAAACACCAAGGAAAGTAGCTTGTTTCGAGCCAGGAATAATTCTTTCTTTATTCAAACAATTTGGCATTTCTGCTATGGGGAGGCTATACTGACCAATGTTCTTTTCTTTCGGTTAACAAGAGTTCAATAATGGTATGCTTTTCTTTCCTCACTGCAATTCAAGCGATGACTGTGATTGTAAAGTTCTCATGATTCCGCTTGTGATGATTAGTGACCCAGCTACAATGGAGCAGCAGAATAGACCCACCGCCATAGCCTTGGCTCCAGGAGAGCTCTTTCCCAGGATCCTCTCCTGCACACCTGCACCCAGTTTCCCGTCTCCTCTTGGGAGTATGCAGGTGGCAGGAGCAGGATGGGGACACCAGGAAAGCTTGTCCTGAACCATTGGTGAGCTTGTGGGCAGCTCATATTTTAAGGTTGACTGAGGCAACACAAAAGGTTTTAACTTCCGCAGCCCTCGCCACAGAATGTGACAAAAGAGTCAGGAGCACAGCGAGGCAAAGCCAATGTTTGACTTCCTAACACCCCACCCTGATCATCACTTTTAAAACGACCTTCATGTTCTAGAACATGTGAGTTCCTTCCCGGGGCTGGTTTCTCCCAGTTCCTCTGATTGGCTCAGGCTTTCCCCTGCTTACCGACCAGCCCTGCCTTCCTTGAGGACCTGTGTGCCATGGTCTATTGTAGTAAGCCTAGGGCAGTGGTCGGCAAACTCATTAGTCAACAGAGCCATATCAACAGTACAACGATTGAAATTTCTTTTGAGAGCCAAATTTTTTAAACTTAAACTTCTTCTAACGCCACTTCTTCAAAATATACTCGCCCAGGCTGTGGTATTTTGTGGAAGAGCCACACTCAAGGGGCCAAAGAGCCACATGTGGCTCGCGAGCCACAGTTTGCCGACCACGGGCCTAGGGGAATGGATGCGCAGGTTAAGTGGAAATACTAGACACCAGACACCAAGGTAAGCAGCTTGCTTTGAGCCAGGGAGACAATGGAGCACTACTTATTTCACATACAGTGTTCAGATTTTTGATTCATTGCAATTCACTTATTATCAAGAAGCTTTTGTGTATGTTACTGCATATAAGCATATATACATAAAGCAACAGTACCTTTAGAAATATAGGTTATCTATGGAGTGACCATATATGTTATCATACACGCCGGAAACTTTTTTGAGAGTAAAAGGAGACACTATTAATACTTAGTCAAGGCAAATCAGTATGTGCCTACATCTAGTTATTGGGCACTTACTTTTCCTACTTACTCCACTGTTGGCTAAGTTTCCCTTAATAATACCAAAAGGCTGCTCTGTGAATAGGAGGGTGTTGTGGTTATTTTATATCTAAGCACCCAACCAACTGTCGTTTGCTCAGAACTGTTCAAACAAAAGACACAGTGTAATCATTAAAGCCTCTATTTGCAAAACATCCTCAGAGTGGGATGCACCAACCATGTTTCTGATCCAGAAACCTGCCTCTGAGTAGAGAAGCTCAGGAAGAGGGGAACACACTGTCACTAATTAGACCTCCAGTAGAGAAGGTGGGGGTGGCTGGGAAAGCCCACTTGCCGGAGTCAGTTTCTTTCCAGGCACCTCTCATCTTCTAGCCCAATGAACCCCACTTTCTATTTGGAAAGAGTCCACAGTGCAGCCCAATTAAATAAAAATTTTTTTATTTTTTTTTAGTAAAACGTGTTAAAAAAAATAAAATTCCCTTTAATGTCATAAGAAAGAGTGTGTCACAATTCTTAAGAGAATGGGGGGTTGGGGAGAATGCCCCAGAATCAAACTCATGATAAGGTTGAAATTCAGCTTCAAAGACACTGGGAATGTCTACCTTACCCAACACATAAAGAGGGGAAAATGCTTCCTTTTTCAGTCTCTGGTCTCTTTCACAACGTTGACGGTTAGTGGATTGTTTAATTCGTGAAATGCCTTTTATACAATCTGCTCTGGGAGGCATTTTGTGTATGGTCTGATATGGTGCCAGCTTTCTCAAATTCCTTTTCTTGCCTTCCTTCCTTCCCCTCCTCCTTCCCTCGCTCTCTCCCCCTACGCGTCCCCCTTCTTTCTCTTGTTCTTTCTTGTCTGACATGAAATACTGGCTACTTTCTGTCCTTGCAGCCTTTCCTTCCTCCTCCCTCCACCCCTGCTTCTCCCCTGCCTCCACTCCTCAAGTTGGCTACAAGAACAATAGATTAACAGTAAATATTTAACAGTAACCGAATAAAGGGGTTTCCTCCCTAAATTATATTTGTCAATATTTTATTAAAATAGCTTTATGTAAAGAAAATTTTAAATAATCCTAAGAATTTTCAGCAACAAACTACTAGGTTTTGGTCATATCACACAATGTATGTTTCAGAAAGAGAGACTAGCCTTTTAAGTTACTCAGCTCCCAAAAATGTCTTTCTGATTCTTGATTTGTTTTTTCTTTGCCTGCTATGTCAGCCAGTTAACTTCTATTAAAATAATACATTCTGATAAAAATTTTTTTTGTTTTGTTTTCACTGGAAATAATATGTCAATTGATAGTCATTTGAATTTAAATTAAGGCAATTGTAAAATAGGATTTTTATTTATTTATTTATTTATTTATTTATATTTTTTATTGTTGATAGTATTATAGATATCTCCCATACACCCTCCCCCCTTTACGTAATATATGTTTTAATGCTTATACTGTACCGGGAATTAATTTGTTATTTTAAATAATATTTGTTGGTAGAGGGAGGGACAAATCATCTTTTTCCTTCTAACAGCATTATGACACATTCTTCAAATGTATGGGAAATATTGTAGAAATTATTTTCTAAGGATGCTTTGTTTTGGTCATCAATAAAGAAAGTTCTTCTTTATTTGATTTGCCTGTGTAGAGGACATCTGCAACTTTTTTTTTTTTCATTTATTTTTTTATTCACTCTCTATATTTCCTCTGCAGAACCAACCCACCCCTCACTTCCCATCCATTCAAATTCAAGTTGGTGTGTACCTGGACTCGACCAGTCAAGGGTCCTTCACTCCCTTACACACAGAGATCAGTTCAAGGATAGGCAGGTCATTCAAGTGAGGTTGTTGATGGTAAGTCTGTCTAATTGTCAAGATGAAAAGTGCTCCCTTTTTCTGGGGTCTGCAGCCATATGGATACGAGAACCAAGGGTAGCCAGGCACCATCTTTGCCATCCCTTTGGCAGAGCCTGGCTAAGAAGGAGGATAATGCAAAGGCAAGCATAGGCAGTGATGGAGAAGAGAGCCTGGTGGCATTGCCTGGTCTTCTGAACTCGTCATAGCTCACCTGAGATGGACTGTCCTATTTCTTAAGACTATAAATTCCTTCCATCCCCCCCCCCTTTTTTTTTTTTTGCTTAAGGTTATTTAAGATAGATTTCTAACTTAACTTGGAGAAAGTTCCAGTATGACCATTAATGTGTAATTGAAATGCAAATCACACAATGATATTTATTCTAAGACAGAATGATTTTTATTTCTTTTTGCATCCCCGATCCTAACCTTTTCTAGATGAGAAGGTTACCAGTGTGCTAATAGCAGAACTGTGATATATTTGAACTGTGATATGGAGTATAGATCACTACAAGAAATCTCAACAAATCTGAATATTTGTTTTATAGATTTTTTCATTTGTTATTTCCTATAGTGTTTTATCCCTCTCAATTTGAGGGCACCTAGGGAGTATTGAGAAGACACAAAGTCATGGATTGATTATGCCTGATCAAAAATCAGGAATCCTGCAGCTACTTACTCACAATGCCTTAAACATTGTTTCATGGGGCTGAAGCAAGAATCCTTGGACGAATGAGCAGTGAATGCAAAGACTGAGACAGAGTCCATATTGTTTTTATATTACTTAAAAGGGTGTTTTATCTAGATTTAACTTGACATATGTCACATTTGGCGAGGACAGCCAGCTCACCACACTACTCATTGTACAAACTTGGTCCTAACTTTGCCAAGTTGTTTTGACTAGACAACTTACACTCCAGGGAAAATTTGGTTTGTCATTCTTACTCAGGTAACTTACCCACAAAGTGTGTCATTATAACTTGAATTCTCCGGATCTAATACGCTTGAAAATAGAAGCAAGAATTCCATGATCCTAATTCTGTCGGATGAGTCACTCTTTATTTCTGCCAACGACCCCTTAGGGAATCATTCTAAAGTCTAAATCCTACAAGTGCCATGCATGGATGAATTTCCTAATGGGCTGTGCCGAAGGGCGTGGAAATCTGGCTCAGGAACAACTTCTTGGTTGCAGAATGAAAGGCAAAACAACACCTGCTACCAACATTCCTTCCCCAAGCACCTACCATTCAGTATCTCATTTATTAAATAAAAGTTAGCAAGTCCCCTTAGCCTGAGCTTAAATTTATCTTTTATAAAAATGACAATACACTGTCTAAGCATGTTTTTTTTTGTTTTGTTTTTTTGTGTGGAAAATAAATGACAATCCATTTATATGTGGAAAATATTTAGAAACTAAAGCTCAACAAACATGTCCCTCCTTCACGAGCTGGTCCTACTTGCCTCTCCAATCTTACTTTTCATCATTATCTGCCCTCATCCTCCAAACACTCTACTTAACGCTAAATACCTCTCTGATTTCTCTTGCCCCTGAAACCTTTGCAAATACTACTCCTTCTGACCCAGAATTCTCCTGTCTCCCCAAACCCTTGCCAAAATTTGCTTAACCCCCAGTCATTGTCCGGGTTCCAGTTCATATCCTACTTTCTTAATCCTTGAAAACTGTATTTGGATATTTCTTCTATTACGGTGCTTCATGTATTATGTGGTACTTGTATTTTTTCCTATTTGTTCCTTCACTAGTTGTTCCCTTCAACATGTTGAAATTTTAACACCCACCACACTTCAACATGTGACTATATTTGAATATAAGGGTCTTTAAGTTAAAATGAGGTCATTGGGGTAGGAGGGCCCTAATCCAATATGACTGGTTCCTTATAAGAAGAAATTTGTATAGATGATGTGAAGGAGAGAGGCCTGGAGATCCTTTCCTCACAGCCCTCATAAGAAACCAACTCTGACAAATCTTAATCTAAGACTTCTAGTCTCTAGAACTATGAGAAAAATAAATGTATGTTGTTTAAGCCACCCAGTTAGTCTTACTTTATTATGGCAGTCCTAGCAGACTAATACACCATATCAACAAATTAATTGGAAATACTGTATTATTATTTCAATACACATAGGAAAATATTTTGACAACATTCAACATTTATTTCTGAAAAAAACTCTTAAAAAACTCAGAGTAGGAGGAAAGTTCAACTTGATTAAAGGCTTCTACAAAAAAGCTAGAGATAACATCAAACTTAAAGATGAAAATTGAATGCTTTTCTCTGTTTAGGATAAAGATAAGGATGTACAATCTTACTACTTCTACTCAACTTTATACTAGAACTTCTAGTTAATGCTTTAAGACAAAAAAAAAAAGCATCCAAATTGGAAAAGCAGATGTAAAATTACCTTTATTTGAACACAACATGATCATTTATGTAAAATATCTTGTGGAATTTTCAAAACAGCTCCTAGAATTAGTAAGCAAGTTCAGCAAAGCTGCAGGTACAAAATCAATATACAGAAATCAGTGGTATTTCTACATACCAACAAAACAATTTGAAATAGAAATGTAAAGTGCAATATCATTTATCATAGCGCCAAATACATGGGAGACTTAAGGACAAATCTGAGAAAATATGTGCAAATCTGAACACTGGAAAACACAACACATAGCTGCAATTTAAGAAGACCTAAATAAATGAAAGCCATATGTTATTCATGGGTAGGCATACTTAATACTATGAAAATTTCAGTTCTTACCAAGATTTTTATAGATTCAACACAATCACACACACACACACACAAATCCCAGAAAGCTTTTTAATAGAAATTGACAAGTAGACTGCACAATTTGTATGGGATTGCAAAAGTCTAATACAGCCAAAATGACTTTAACAAAAAGAACAAAGTTGAGCCCCAGCTAGTTTGGCTCAGTGAATAAAGCGTGGGTCCTGGGTTTGATTCCGGTCAAGGGCACGTACATTGGTTGAAGGCTCCTTCTGGCCCGGGCCCTGGTCGGGGCTCATTGCAGGTGGCAACCAATTGATGTGTTTCTCTCACATGGATGTTTCTGTCTGTCTGTCCCTCTCTCTTCTACTCTCCCTAAAAATCAATGGAAAAATACCCTCAGGTGAGAATTAACAACAACAACAACAACAACAACAAAAAGAACAAAGTTGAGGGAATACTACCAGACATAAAAATTTATTATAAATGTGAAATTAGCAAGGCAATATAGTATCTGTAGAATGATTGATAAATAGATCAATGAAACAGAGTAGAATTCAGAAATATACGTATATGTCACAACTAATTTTTCACAAAGATGAAAGACAATTTAGTGGCAAAAAGTAGTCTTTCAACAAGTGGTGTTGGACAAATTAGATATCCATATACAAAACAAAGCAAAAAAAAAAAAAAAAAAAAGAACTTTGAAGGATGTTCTACGAAAGCACAGGTAGCCGAAACCGGTTTGGCTCCGTGGATGGAGCGTCGGCCTGCGGACTCAAGGGTCCCAGGTTCGATTTCGGTCAAGGGCATGTACCTTGGTTGCGGGCACATCCCCAGTGGGGGGTGTGCAAGAGGCAGCTGATCGATGTTTCTAACTCTCTATCCCTCTTCCTTCCTCTCTGTGGAAAATCAATAAAATATATTTTAAAAAAAAAAGAAAGCACAGGTAAAAGGAGTTAAGTTTTTTGAGAAAGAGTGCCACTTGTGTTGGGACTTTTGTCAGGGCTATCATCTTAGTTTGCTTGACCCACCATAACAAAATGCCATAGACTGGTGATTTAAACAACAGATATTTATTTCTTACAGTTCTGGAGGCTAAGTCCCAGATCAAGGTGCTAGTTGATTCAGTTTCTGGTGAGGGCTCTCCTCCTGGCTTGCAGACAGCCACCTTCTCACCATGTCCTCACATGACCTTTCCTTGGTTAGAAAAGGGGTGAGAGAGAGAATGCTCTCTTGTGTCTCTTCTTATAAGGACAGTAATCCCATTATGAGGTCCCCAACCTCATGATCTCATCTAACCCTAATTTCCTCTTAAAGGTTCCATCTCCAAACATCATGATACTGGCAGTTATGACCTAACATATGAATTGGTGGTGGGGGTGGGGGAAGGACAATTTAGTGCATAGCAGTGGCTGAAATGGGACTGGAAATGTAGAACTGGGCCAATTAATAAAGAACAAATTGTGTCCTGTTCAGGACTGGGGACATTTCCAATGTCAACAAAGAGCTTGCCTCCTTTAGTGACTTTTTAAGTGGATGGTTGTAAGGGTACAGGGTATTAAAGAATTACAAGTATTCATGAAGTATTATTAGGAAATAGTTGCTAAATAGACTGCATTAAAAGCTTTTGTGACAATTTTTATTTTTTTAACCTATTCTTTATTCATATGAATTACTTGAATCATAAGAGTGTCTGACAGTGGTTCCACAAACCTACAAGCATTATTTTAAATAAGTGGTTTATTCTTCTATCTTTTTGCCAAATTAGATAACCTCTTCTTTCTTTGTTGTGTGACTATAACTTAAGACAAATTCCTTAAAGCTACAATCCCATTTCCTTGTTTTTTTGTTTTTTTTTACTCTCATCATTTTTCATCCTTCCTTGCTTTGGACCTTAATTTGGGGTTCTTCATACTTATTCCTTAAAACATTTTTTATTGTCCTAGCTGGTTTGGATCAGGGATAGAGCAATGCCCTGTGGACTGAAGGGTCCGCCTTCGATTCCGGTCAAGGGCACATGCCCGGGTTGCGGGGTTCCATCCCCAGTGGGAGCGTGCAGGAGGCAGCCAATCAACGATTCTCTCTCATCGTTGATGTTTCTATCTCTCTCTCCCTCTCTCTTCCTCTCTGAAATCAAT
Source organism: Cnephaeus nilssonii (assembly GCF_951640355.1). Classification (NCBI taxonomy): domain Eukaryota; kingdom Metazoa; phylum Chordata; class Mammalia; order Chiroptera; family Vespertilionidae; genus Cnephaeus; species Cnephaeus nilssonii. The sequence goes on from NC_137080.1 coordinate 30,803,488, forward strand.
AAAACTATATTTAAAAAAACATTTATTATTGAATAAACCCCACTATTTTTACTCATGCCAAACATCTTTAAGTTGAAAAAATGTCATTGAAAAAGAAGTGGAAGATTTTAAAAAGTAAAAACACCAAAATTATAACAAAAACAAAACAGCAAATTCTCTTGTAAAGCAGTGGCATTTGGTTGTCTGGTGCAAAGATATGTGTGGGTTTTGTAAAGTCATTTAGCTTATGAACAAGATTTTTAAAGGCATGGAGTATAGGGCAAGTAAAAAAAAAAAAAAAGGCACAGCATCCTTTCCAAGTCAAAAGCCCAAAGGGACCAAGGTTAGACGATGTCCTAGATTTCTAAGACGGTCTACATTGAAATGATGATTCGTTTCATTCTCAGTCGCCACTTTTTGGACATTAGTGGACGGCGAACTTGTTAACGCCCCTGTTTTTTTGGTTAATGCTCCCCCCTCCCCCGCAATCAAATAAAATTTAAAACACAAACACAAGATGTGGGGCTGCAGTGCCTTTCTATTTATTTCTAGTATGGAATGTTCAAAACCATAGGCGGCCACATTGTTGGAAACCTCTATAACTTTATTATTCTGGCATGCATATTTTCTTCCCCAGAGTCTGTCCCTCCCAGGCCCCTGACTGAAGACCCTGTTTGAGTTCACATATTTACCCTCTTATGCTCCTCCCGCCTGAATGTGGAAGGAAGCAGGGGGTTACTTTTCATTCCAATGCAAGCGGCTATTGCCGCCAAGGTGAGAAGCAAGACCCATTTGAGCGAGTTCCGAAGCCGCTCACTTCAGGAGACGTGTCCTGGTATGAGGAGAGGTCTGGCAAACCTCCCCAAGGGCCGGCTTCAGCTTCATCTCGGCTTTTGGCAGCTACAATGAGCATTTTAAGACAAGCAGGACTGTGTGGGAATAGCAGGAAGCCTCTAACAGGTCTCCCTTTTATGATCATTTGCAATGTTGAGGGGTAACTTTATTTCACCTAATCAAGGCAACAAGGAAGTACGTATCTCAGGAGCGGGGGCCACATGGTAGAGTGGACCAACCTCTGAATGAGGTGCTAGAGAATCTAAGATTCACGCCCAGGCTCTATTTGGGAAATCCTATGCATCGGGCATACATCCTCCCTCGAGTTATTTTATTTTGATTTCATTGGAGCCATTTTACAACTCCATACATTGTAAATAACTGACGGGCATACAAATTCTGGAATGAGGTTTATTGACTTCCCTCTACCCCTGGCCCCAGTGTGTGTGTGTGTGTGTGTGTGTGTGTGTGTGTGTGTGTGTGTGTCAGGGGTGGATGGGTGGGGGATGAGATGGGGAATGGGGGTTGCCTCCATTTGCAATTCCCTTCAACATACCTTTATTCTATATGTATCTGTGCTTCTTGATTTCTTTTTGGAATCTGCTATAACATCTGCTTACTTCCCTCATCGAATGAGGTAAACAATATCTTAAACCTATGTCCATTTCTCAATCCCTATGAAAGTAAAAATTGTACCTTTTTTTGAAAATTAGCTTTTACCACTCAACTTCAAATGAGTATAATAATATCTCCTTCACCGTGTTCAGGGATTGAATGAGTCATAAATAACTGGGTTGAAAGGATCCCTAAGGACTGAAAATGTGTCTTATTTCCTCTTGCAGTCCTAGTGTCTGGGAAAGAGAATCTGCATCACAGTGCCCTTTATTATAAGCTACTATACTAATAGGAGGTATTGTTATTATCAGACCTTCCTGGCAGCACAGGAGCCGTGACCTCTGACCTCATTGTGAAAAGTGGCCAGAGGGTTCATCTTAGGTAGCCCTCAAAGAGCCTAAGGTTCGGGGCTCACGTGTTGGGCAAATGGGGACATGGATACACTTAGTGGTTTCTGATTCCAGTGAAGAGGCCACTGGTAGCAGAAAAGGGTTAAAGGAGAATCCAAGAGTGGCCTCTTCTTTTCTGGGCTCTTTGCCACCAGGGATTCAGAGGTCAAGGGTGCTTTCTCACACAGACATCAGCCAGTCTAACTTGTCACGTCTCCTGGCCTTTGCCTGTGCTGGCGGAGGCGGGACGATGGACAGCTGGGGCAGACCACAGAATTTCCAGTATGCAAAGTCTTACTCTGAATACAAAGATTTGCCAGAACCTTAAAGATTGCCAACACTTAATGGCTAGATCTGTAGCCTCCTTTTTACATTTTCAATTACCCAGTACGGTTCCAAAATCTAAAACTTTAAAACAGGAAGCTAAATTTCAAAATATAGGTCCCTAGAAATAGTCTGTGATGGTATTTAAGTCTCAGCATTCTTAGCTTCACCTTTCCACTCTTTGTCTCTCTCTGATTTCAAAATGCGCATGTCCACTGAGCATCTTGTTCCTCAAACATTACTAACTCACAGGTTCACAGGACGCCAACTGGTGCTCACTGAGTATGCGAAGACATCCCTCTGGTAGATGCTGTAATAGGCTGAAAAATGACTTCCCAAGATAACAGGTCCTAATCCCCGGAATCTGCAACGCTTACCTTACGTGGAAGAAGAGTCTTTATAAGAGTGATTAAGTGAAGGCTCCTGACAAGGGGAGATTATCCAGATTTACCGAGTGGGCCCAAATGCAATCACAAGTGACATTATGAAACAGAGGTGCAGGGAGATTTGACACCGATAGGAAAGGCTCTGTGACCATGGAGGCAGAAACTGGAGAGACACAACCATAAGCCAAGGAATGCCAGCAGCCTCAGAAGCTGGAAGAGACAAGGGAGGGAATTTCCCAGCGAGCTTCCAGGGGGAGTGCAGCCCTGCCAACACCTTGTTTCACCCCAGTGAAGCTGATTTCAGGCTTCTGGCCTCGAGACTGGGAGAGAATCAGTTCCTATTGTTTTAAACCACTGAGCTTGTGGTACTTTGTTACAGCAGCCACAGGAAACTAATACAAGTAATTGTACAAAGACTCTCTTGTAGAGTCTTAAAAAAAAATGTCCCACAAACTTTGCCAAGTCTATTGTTTACTAGGGCTGTTATAACAAAGTACCACGGACTGGATAACAAACATCATACATTTATTTTCTCACACTTTTGGAGGCTAGCAGTTGAAGAGCGAGGTGTTAGCAGGGTTGGCTTCCTTTGAGAACCCTTTCCTTAGTGTATAAATCATATTTCCTGTGTCTTCACATGGTCTTCCCTCTGTGTACGCTCATGACTGTGTCCTAATCTCCTCTTATATGGACACCAGGCATATTGAATTAGGGGCCAACCCATAAGACCTCATTATACCCTAATTACCTCTTTGAACACCTTATTGTTACCTAACTAAAGGGGTCAAAGCTGATCACATGCTAAGAGGAGTTTGTAGTCAGGAAACAGGATTTATTAGTTGAGGAAATGGCAGCAAGCCTGGAGCACGTGTAAGCCAGTGCTCAAAGACCTGGCTGCCCCATGGCTTTCAGGGGATGGGTTATATAGTCATCATGCTGGCTAAGAAGTCGGGGTGCTGGGCTCTGCTGATTGGTTGGGGCCAGGGTAGGGAGTAGTTGATCTTTATCAACTGATGTCAGCCATGGCACTGTTCTGTCTGGTTTCTTGAGGATATGGCCCATAGGGCCCTCTGCTTTCATGGGCCTGGGGTAACAGAACTGAAGACAAGATGTTATCTTTAGCTTGACTGAAACTTTCTTCCTCTGGTCAACAGACCTGAGGTTTAGTTCTGAAGACAGTTTGATGCTGACCAGAATCTGATGTCCTAGAGGCTTAATGATCAAGGAAGGGAGTGGGTTGAGAGAAAAAAGAGAGGGTCATGTTAAAGAAATGAGATTATATCCAAATGCAGTCACATTCTGAGGTATGGAGGGTTAGGACTTTGACAAATATGGATTTTGAGGGGGACACAATTTAGTCCATAACACCAAGTAACATTATCTCCATTTCTACTCAGGAGGAAAGCCCAAAGCCCAAAACTTTGCTTAGCACCACACAGAGAAGTCCAGGAGCTTGATTTGAAATCAAGTTGCTCTAACTCCATGACTGAGTTCTTAAAAGAAGTAATGACAATAATAAATAATTTGGGGTACAATTAACTTTTGTTGGTCTTTGCTTCTTATTAGAAAGTTTTGATAAGGTCACCAGTTTTCAGTCAGGCTGGGATAGTGATACGGAAGTTAGCTTAGGATACAGAAAGTCAATAGAAATGAGAGAATTCCTGGTTTACATTATTACATTAAAGGCAGATGATGTATATGAACTTCTAATATTTGTACTTCAGAATATGAAGACTCAAAAAGTAAAAAAAATCAAAGGATGTTAATGTAGCTCTTAGAAGAGTCTTATTTTTTATACCTCACCCCTTTTATTTCTTGTTCAGTAAATTCAATCTGAAGCTGAAGAAGGAGATGGAGCCTAGGCAGTCAGGTTCATTACAATATATATATATATATATATATATATATATATATATATATATATATATATATATATTAATACTTTTAAAATATTTTAAAAGTATTAAAAAATATATATCTTTAAAAGTCTGCTATAAAACAATCATTCTTCTAGCTGATTTCTTGAAAAAATTTTTTTGAGACAAGCATCAACCTCTACAATGAATCATCAGAGTTATTTTTAGAAGAGAGTGAAATGATTTTGCATCATAATACAGGGTGTCCCCCCCAAAATATATACACATTTTAACAGTGGATAGCTCAATTTTGAAAGTGAAATGTATTTTAATAAACATTGCCTTTATAATGATTCAAAGTGTATGTATACATTCTTTGGGGACACCCCATAGTTTTCATTCTTCCTAAGTAATAATGCCTCTCCTATATACTATTTCATGAGACCTCTTCCTTTTTCTTAAAAAATCTGGTTAAGTTCTAAAATGTTGCTTTTCAATGGGGTGAATTTCCAAACATAACATCATTCATTGAACAAATATGTATTAAAAACTATCTGCCAAATATTGTTGTAAATATTGGGAATAGAGTACAACAACATCAACCACGGAAAAATCCTGAATGAAGGTGAAGAAGAGAGAAGAAGGAACGGTTCTGGAGATTTGGAAAGGCTTGGATGACAGGTGTGATCTTTGGTAGAGGAAAGCAGTTAATCCTATAGGCCCTGCGGGGAGGGCGCTGGGAGGAGAACTGTCCTGACCATTCATTCTCCGACCACCCTCCAGTCAGGCTCTCCGTGGGCCAAGCCCAATGAGAAGCTAGAAGACCAGGAAGCTCAGGATGAGAAAGAAGCTGCAGAGGCATATAGGAAATACCACCGGCCAATTGGTTGGAAGGGTAGCTTGAGGACTTTGAATCCCAAACAGAAGAATTTAAACTTTATCCTTCAGGCAAAGAGGAATCATTGATCATGTTTGGAGCTTAATTGAGAAAGATTTCGGTCGTGGGAAAAATGGAGGAAGTTGAGATAAGAAGAAATGAAAATGTGGATTTGAATAATGATGATTAAGAGACATATTTTGTGCATAAAGTTAACAGAATTTCTGTATGGAGTGAGGAATAAAAAAGTTAATAAAGAGCCTGGTACCTTGATAAGTGGTGAGAGAGGGAGAGAAATCTGAAAGCAGGCAGGAGGAAGAAGATGAAGGCTTTGGAATGGTGGAATCATGGGGCCCTAATGCAAGAATGGTTAGAGACGGTCTAAGCTAGTGGCTTTTCCCACTTGTGACTACTGTTTGCACTCAAATGCAGCTTCAGACTGTTTAGCTAGAGTATAGAAAATAAAGGTTTGGGTTAGATGTAATTCTGATTTCATCTTCACTCTCTCTGAAGTGATCAAAATACACCAAAATATTGTTGAGAGCTGGTGAGCTAACCCAACACGTGAGGAAGCTGAGAGAAATGTTTTAAGGAGACCAACTTGTTAGTGATAAAGGCAGATGGCTTTACTCTAAGCTTAGGTGCTGTTGGATCTTTTTAAAGGCATATTAGAATTAAGAGGTTGGGGCTGGAAATAAATTAAGAAGTATAAATAAAAATTAGGGGATCATTTATAAATGTCATAGCTGAAGCTGAAGCCATGATTATAAGGTATAGCCTTGATTAGCAGCAACTAGTCCAAAAAACTAAAATACATAGGTATCTAAAATTCTACCTTATGGGAAAATGAGATAAATTATAAGCTTTTAATGTATTTTTTTTTAAACCCAGCAATTTCTATGGGAACTGTACTAACCCTTGCTCCATCTATAATGTGGTAAGTTGGGATCTTAGCCTTTCAACAGTATCTATTGAGTTTGTACTGTTTACCAGATCCTGGGTATATCAATAAACAAAATAAAATTTCAGCTTTATGGAGTTTATTTCTATTGAGGAAGACAGAGAAATGTATACAATGAATGTATGTCAGATGGTGATATGAGTTTGGAGAAAATAAAGTAAAATGTAAAATAAAATACTGTATGCTTCTATTTATATGAAATGTCTAGAACAGTCATATATATAGAGTAAAGGTGCTTTAGTGGTTACCTAGGCTTAGGAGAGAAGCTGGGGTATGTGGAATGACTGCTAATGGGTATAAGGTTTCTTTATGGAATGATGAAAATTCTCTAAACTTAGATTGTATTGATGGTTGCACAATTATGTGAATATACTAAAAATCACTGAATTGTACACTTTAAATGGCTAGATTTTGCAGTATGTGAATTATATTTCAACAAAATATACTTTAAAACAGTTTTTAACAGCACGGTTTTATGGGTGTGTGTGTTTTTAAAAAGTCACTTGGCATGCAAAAGCTTTGGCAGAGCCTGTTCCAGATTAAAATGAGACAGATGGTCTTCAAAATCAGTCACACATTGTAGAGAATATTGTACTTGGGGCCTGTGAATCTCATTGATATCTAAAATGTTGTAGCATCTGACATTGCTGGCTGTAACTGACAATAGAATAGAGCCGTGGGACTGGAACAACTAAACAATGCATAGAGTTCTTAGACATAAAACAGAGATCACTATTATCTTTCTAAAACTCATTAATCCACACGATATTCTTATGTAAAGTCCTAATCTTTGTAGCGTGTATCAGCACTTCATTTGTTTTTATGTCTAAATAGTATTTCATTGTAAGTATATATTAACTTATGTTTATCTTTTATCATTTGATAGACATTTGAGTTGTTCCCACTTTTGTCTATTGTAAATGACGCTAAGAACAAGTCTTAGGGTGGTGTCCTAATCCAATAATGACAGTGCTGTGGACTAAAAAGGGTCTTATACTAAACCTGACAAGCTCAGGGGAGGCCTGTATGGCAGGCCTTACAAACTCAGAGATCAAAAGTAACCACATAGGATGGTCTGAACATAGAAATCTAACCTAAAAGCAAGTCATGTTTTAGGCCTATTGCTTCCTTGTCAAAGACCAATCTTCACCTTAAGCCCGTCTATTTTCTTTTTGTGGTTAAGATACCATACCATGCATCAGGGCACAAGACCATAGAACCCCTCATTGTTATCTTGTTCCAGAATAGCATCTCTATGTGCCCTAAATGCCATTAACTATGCTGTACCCACCAATGTAAGAGAAGTATGTGTCTCTCTGTTTTACATTTTACCCAATTCCATAGATTGCCCCCCACTTTGCTTTCTACCACCAATAGATTTGATGTAACCCTCCTTATGTCTCCTCCTTTGATTCCAATCCTATATAATAAAAGCCTACTATGCTAAGTGTCCGACCATTCGACCAGTCACTATGACACACACTGACCACCAGGGGGCAGATGCTCCAGCCGGTAGGTTAGCTTGCTGCTGGGGTCCGGCTGATTGAGACTGGGTGGGACGGGCTGGACACGCCCTGGAGCCCTCCTATGGCCCCTCTCTGGCCAGTCAACCTCTCATTGTCCCTCCTGGGCTGGCTGGCCCCAATCAGCCCCAATTGGGACTGGGCGAGACAGGCCGGACACGCCCTGGAGCGTATCCCTCTCTGGCCCCAATCGTGCACCAGTGGGGTCCCTCAGCCTGGCCTGCACCCTCTCGCAATCTAGGACCCCTCAGGGGATGTCGGAGAGCCAGTTTTGGCCCAATCCTTGCAGGCCAGGCCGAGGGACCCCACCAGTGCACGAATCCATGCACCAGGCCTCTAGTGTATAAAATAAGCTGCAAAACGACCATTCTTCAGAGCATTTTCTGAATCGATTGAGATTTTGCTTTCTGGCAATTGTTGTCAGTTGGGTTCAAATAAACTCATAAAAATTCTTTACAGGATTGGATGTTTCTTAAGAAGGGAGACACCAGGGTTGGATGCACATAGAGGAGGGACTCTGTGAGGACACGGAGAAGGCAGTTGTCCACAAGCCAAGGAGAGAGGCCTCGGAAGAAACCAGACTGGCCAACACCTTGATCTTTGACCTCTAGCCACCAGAATTGTAAGAAATAAATTTCTGCTGTTTAAATCACCCAATCTGTGATATTTTCTTATGACAGCTTGAGCTCATACAGGTATATGCATAGGAGTAGAATTGCTCTGTCACCTGGTAACTCTGTATTTAACAATTTGTGGAACTATCAGTCTATTCACATACAAGTCTTTCCTTTCCTCTTTTTTTTAGTAAACACAGAGGAGTGGTATAGCCATTAATTGTATGTTTAACTTTTTAAGAAATGGACAAAATGCTTTCTAAAATGGCTGTATGACTATATTACCTTTTTACCAACAATGTATGAGGGTTCCAATTTTTCATATCCTTGCCCAAACTTGCCATTGTCTTGATTATAGTCATCTAGTGGGTATGAAATGGTCTCTCTCATTGTGTGTGTATTTTTTTAGTAGACTTGACTTTTTGAGTCTCTTTATTGAGCAGAAAGTATAACATATATATATATATCTCCTATGTGCCCCACCCTTTCCATATCCTGCACCAGAGTGGTAACCTTATTTGTTTATTTGTTACAACTGAAACTATATTGACACCATCAGTATTCAAAGTCCATAGCTTACATTATTGTTCACTCTTAGTGTTCACTCTATGGGTTTTGACAATGTTTAATAGCATGTATCCACCTTTGTATTATCACACAGAATGGTTTCACTGCCCTACAAACCCAGTGTTCTGCTTCTTCATCCCTGTCTCCCCTTTCGCAACCCCTCTTATGCTTTTGATTTGCATTTCCCTAGTGACTAATGCTGATCATTTTTTTTTCATGTGCTTTCAGCGACTCGTATATCTTTTTCAGAGAGGAGATATAGGTCGGAGGGTACAAGCTTTCACATATAAGATGACCAAGTTCTGAGGCTCTAATGTACAGTGTGGTGACTATAGTTAATAACACAGTATTGTATACTTGAAACCTGCTGAGATCTTAAGCCTTCTTACCACACACAGAAAAAAAACCTTAACTATGTGAGGGGATGGATGTGTTACTCTGATCTTGGTAATCATTTCACAATGTGTGTAAATCACCATGTTGTACACTTTAAATATATAGAATTATATTTGTCAATTATTCCTTAGTAAGGGAAGATTAAAATGGCTACTATTTTCTTGACTACCTGATAATCATTTTTGAAGGCACACATTTAGTTTAGATAGAAACTACAGACAATTTTTGGAAGTAATATTATAGAACTTCTAGATTTCTTATGCTTTTAATATCCTCATTTTAAAATAAAAATAGTTCAACTAAAAAAATCCTTTTTTTTGTGTTGGGTTGTGTTTTCATTGTTGAATATCAGTAATTTTTAAGGCTGAATTTGCCTCCAACTAAAGAGAAAAACAACCTATGATTTTCTCTTATATGAGAGAAACACGGTAACACTATGTAATTATTTTGCAGGATGACCTGCTCATCTGGGTCACTGTCCCTTTAGTTCTGGGATCCACCAACTGACGCTCAAGTTGCCATGTGATTTCAGGGCAAAGCCACCACTTTTCTTGGCAGCTGGATTCACAGGAGTCCAGAAGAAATAAACAGCTTTAGGGAATAATAAATAAATCTTGGAGATAAAAGTTAATCAAAATACAGTCCGTGTAACAATTAGGTACTGATAGCCAAATCCAAGAATAAGAAACAGTTATGTTAAATATGAAACACATTTAGCACAGTTACAGCAGAAATCTTAAATGACTTCTCAGTGTTTATCAACTAGGTCTCTATAGTGGACAGGATGTTTGCAAATGTTTTAGTAACCCACACATCTCTGCTCTGATGTGCCTCTGTTTTGTTAGTTATTTCAACGAATGAAGTTCAACAAGAATTTACTGCAGACCCTTGGGAAGGCAATGCCTTTTCTACTGCATTCACTGAAATGCTTGATTAATTTTTAGAAAGAAATAGTTGCAATTTCTGTGTCTACTAACTTTTTAGAAGAGGAAATAGCAGCCTACTCTTTTGGTGTTTGTTATTCACATGGCTAAAGAAATTCTGGAACTTAACAACCATGTATTTTGGAAAAAAGAAAAAAGAGTCTAAAATGGAAAATACCATAGTTTTTTTGTTTTTTGTTTTTTTGTTCTTTTTTTAACCACAGGACTCAATAGAGCCTTAAAGTTCACTTGTACTTGAAAAAAATCCTAGATTTCCTTAAAATCTTTCAGACACAGTTTTGCTATCTCCTTTGAGAACTCATTTGCATTCTAAAATTCCTTTCTCATGGGTAATCAAAATTGTACTGGCTGCTATAAGTCCCTTCTCACTGACATCTTGAAACAAGGATGAAATTCTTCATCACACCTTCTTTGCCTGATAGAGGATATGAGTAACTCCAATTCCACTTACCTAGGCAACTCATGACTACTATCTAAGAGGATGGGAATAAAGGTGTTAGTGTTGATCTGCATATTAAATAAGGATAAACTTAATTTCTCTTTTACAAATAATACCCCACTAAAAATCAGTTCTAATATATCTTTTTCCACACCTTGCCTATTCCTGGAATGTGCATATACCACATTGGAGGCTGCTAATGAACACCAGTGCTATTCATTTCAAAAGCTATCTTTCTTTCTCTCTCTCTCTCTCTCTCTCTCTCTCTCTCTCTCTCTCTCTCTCTCTGTGTGTGTGTGTGTGTAATCATTATTCTTTACATGTTTAGGTTATGTCTAAACATTTTTAGAGTTCTTAGAAACATTGCAATGCTATTTAAAAGTAGCAGCATAAACAGTATCACCAATTAGCTTCTCCAAGGGTGGTGTATGAGAGTTCAACCAGAGAAAACAAAACCAGTAGGATATATATGTTAAGGGATTTATTGCAGGACATTGATATGTGATTGTGGGGGGCTGGCTAGGTATGTCCGAAATAAACAGGGCAGGCCATCAGGAAGTGGGGCTGGAACTCCCAGGCATGAGCAGAAGCTGCAGTCAGCAGGAAGAATTGCTTCTTCCGGGGAGTTTGACTTCTGCTCCTAAGGCCTTTCAACTGATTGAATCAAGCTCCCTCCCCCACCCTTCTCCCCACCTCCAGGCCACCTGGAATAATATCCCTTAAGGCCAGCTGATTATGGACTTTAATCACATCTACAGAACACTTGCACAAATCCTAGATTAGATTAATGTCTGAGTAACTGGTACTACTGCCTAACCAAGGCAACTCATCACAGGTGACCATTATCTCTGTGGTCAGCAGTCACACAGTACCAGTCCTTTTACATTCATTTGAAGACAATATTTAGTGTAAAAAATCAGCTGCTGTATCCAATCCAACCTCGACAATTTGCTTTTATACAAAGTGTAAGATGCAAAATTAAATAGAACTCTGTTATACAAAGTCCACTAAGCCTGCATCTATTGCTGCTGCTGAGTGGATAGATTTCTTTCTAGACTAGGCCCGGGACTATGATCAATAAAATTGTACATAGAACTTACTACTACAACATTCCACAATGATGCTTAGCTTTTTAATAGCTAATCATTTATAAACATTCTGATATAATAAAGCAAGATCAGATACCAAAATACATTCCCTTGTAAAACATAGGTTTGCATTTACCAAAGATACCGTTCTGTGACAAAGGAAAAAATATCTATCTATATCTATCTATCTATCTATCTATCTATCTATCTATTGATTTTTTACAGAGAGGGAGAGGGATACAGAGTTAGAAACATCGATGAGAGAGGAACATCGATCAGCTGCCTCCTGCACACCTCCTATTGGGGATGTGCCCGCAACCAAGGTACATGCCTTTGACTGGAATCGAACCTGGGACCTTTCAGTCCACAGGCCGACCCTCTATCCACTGAGCCAAACCAGTTAGGGCGGAAAATATATTTAACATCATCAACAGGCAGTACATAATGCTCTCATCTTAGTCAATGAAAATCTTTATGAAGAGTCCGGGAAAATAACTGGATGCAGCACTTACTGGATTGTCAGAAGCTGGGTGACAAGGGACAGAAGTGCCTTTGCAGGTCTGAGGACAAAATTAGGGATGGGGTAAACATAAACTAGATGGTTTTGAAAGAAAATAAACACAGGTAATTGTTAGGGTTGCTGAAGGACGTACACATGAGGCCAAAAGTGGTGAGGGATTATAAATTTATATCTGGAGACCAGATGGGCTGAGCCCCCAAATGGTGCCAGCAATCCGGGACCGGGAGTCAGAGATTTTTAAAGGACTCTAGACAGGCTTTTTTGGTGGTGAACTCTTTGGGCTGGTCTGGATCCTGGGAAAGGCCAGAGGGGAAGGAAATGGTCTTAGCAAGTGGAATGTGGTCTAAGCCAGTGGTCGGCAAACTGCGGCTCGCGAGCCACATGCGGCTCTTTGGCCCCTTGAGTGTGGCTCTTCCACAAAATACCACGGCCTGGGTGAGTCTATTTTGAAGAAGTGGCATTAGAAGTTTAAGTTAAAAAAATTTGGCTCTCAAAAGAAATTTCAATCGTTGTCCTGTTGATATTTGGCTCTGATGACTAATGAGTTTGCCGACCACTGGTCTAAGCGAAAGGGAATGTCGGTTGTGAAGTGGTCTAAAGGTCAGTTCCCAGGGGAGGAGGTATCGATTCAATTATTTGGTCAGAACAAACAGTAATCTCAGTAGATATACCCTAAATAAATTATTATAAAGTGAGGAGACACTCAATTTCAAAGGAAATTTAGATACAAATATTTGTTCTGCAAGGCACTGGAGGGGTCAGTGATCTGAACTGTGAATCATACAGACCTGAAAAAAAAATCCCACAGGTCAAAAATATGTCCTGGCACAAAACTGTTCCTCGAATAGGCTCTATGAGGGGTGAGGAGCATAAGAGCAGGTTTCGAGGAGAGAAAGATACCTGAGGAGTTTGAAGAGGAAGACCTTTAAGAAAAGGCTGGAAGGGATGGAATATTTGATAGGCAGCAATAAAATATTACTAAACAATTTAATAACAATGGTCACCTGTATAAAGGATCATCACACAGATTATGGAGGTTAAATTTTATTTCTGTTTTGCAAGGGAAAAAAGCATAAGCTACAGTACAAAAGATTTGGTTTCAATATAACAAATTCAGTTTCAATGAACAAAATCAGTCTTGAGAGTCATTGGTATTAAATAATGGAATAGGATACAACAGATGGTGCAGGACCTTCAAAGACAAGATACAGAGCTAGCCCCTGAAATGCTGATGAAGGAAAGAAAAGGCTAGAGATGGTCATTTTGGTCTCTGCCAAGGTTTCATGCTACTTTCTGTAGGTGACACTTTTCTGCTCTATAACTGTGTGAAATACTTGGTCTCTCAGGTGCCATCTTGTTTGGGCCTGTATTACTCCCACGGCCTTCTTTAGACTTGATATTCATTAGAGGAATTCAGCGGTGGGCTTGAGCTTTTACAAAAACAGCCTCTCTCATTTTCTCTTCCCTGAGTTTAAAGAAAGCCTGACTTTGTGCTTGCTTTAGATGGATTTGAAGAACCCATCTTCTCCAGTAGGTGCCCCCTCAATCAATAAACCCGTCGTTACTCCAAACTTTGACATATTGAATATTGGCCTTTTTAAAGCGTTGGGTACACAAACTTTTGGACACCTCTATTAACACTGCATGCCTATGATGAGAGTTGAATTCCCTTTGGGGTTATCAACTTCTCACATGGTCCTCCCTCCAAAGGAATATTTGCAAGTGGTTTGCATTCTCCACAGTGTAACAGAGGTATATGGAGATTCTCATAAATTTTATGAAATATTGAGTTAATCCATCCTACTTTGAAGAAATACCATTGAAGATTAGATTTCCTTTATCAAAGTAGCCAGGCTTAAAATGCATTGCTTGTACTGCACTGTTTTAATGACATTTCACTTTTACACTGGCATGCCAGTTAAAAATTAAAAAATGGCATATTATTGTAGGATTTTATTTAAATTCTAGAAAAACTGAAAGATATGTTTTACTCCATTTAACTAAACCTGAGGTCATTTAGCATAGGTGATTTTGCATTTCTTACAGATTATCCTTTGAGGTTCATAACTATAAAGAACTCTAACACACTAAATCTTGGGAGAACTGGCAAATGACGGCAGGGAAAGATTTCAGGGACATGTTTCTTCCTTTGTCCACTTGAAAGGGTAGCTTGAGGTGATGATTAATCTCACATTGCCAAATTCAGTGCCTAAATATTTTGATAAGTACTGTTAGGTTTAATAATTATTTGTAAAGTATTTGTGATTTTTACATGTTGAATTATTATGTCAAGAGTTTTTAGTTTGTTGTTATTAATGTGATAGGGAAGGGACCAATCGTTAAAATCAAATGCATGGATCATGCTGCTGAGAGTACATACAAAGAGGAAAGTTGAAGCTGCAATAAACACAGTAAAGCTCTTGGGTTTGAAGTAGAAGATTATGGAATTAGAAAGATTATAGTACATGTATTTTACATTGTATGTAAAGAAGTCTTTTCAGTCTTATAAGCTCACCGACTCACTTAAGAGAAAATGGTTCCCTAGGTCCAAACATACTTTAAGCTCCCTAAGGACTGGAATGATCTCACTATTTCTCACTGTTGCATTAGCACAGCACCCATTTACGAACAACTATTTATAAGCAGTGATATTTCAGAGAATATAAAATGATGGAAGAAGGAAACAAAAAAGTTCTTTGTTTGCAGCCAAGTGTGGGGATTAGATCTGTATTTGTTTGGACAATTATTTGGAAGAATTGTCACAACTGTTTTAAAGAAATAACAAATGTCTGCACCATAAACAATTCTGTAGTATAAACAATTTTGACATCTTTTGTTGAGAGACCAAACCAAAAAACAAAACACTCACACACACAAAAAAACAACCCCAAAACAAATAAAACCACACTGTATGTTCTACAGCTTAGAAATTAAACAAATCCCCAAATTTCAACTTCCACTAAAATATTTATTTAATTGATGATATCTTACAGAAATAAATAAGAGCAGTTTTTCCTCTAACACACAGGCATATTTATGTATGTATATATAGAGAGATATTTTTACAAAATTGAAGCATATCAAATTGCTTCCCCTACAACTTTAGCTCAAAAGGAATACTAGGAAACAAACAGAAATACTAAATCTGCTCATCATTAATTATAACCATGGGCGTCTGAATCTCAGTGTAACAGATGAGAGGAAGAACGTGAGATCTGGAGTCAGGGGACCTGAGCTGCATGATCTAACTGGTATGTATCATAGGCACATTTCTCAATATTTCTGAACCTCAGTTCTCCTTTAAAATAGGAATGATGTTCATCATATCAACTTCACAAGATTGTTGGGCAAATTAAACACGTGAATGTACAGGAAAGCTCTTTGTAACATGCAAAGAGCTATAAAAATAATAGTTCTGTTTAATCTCATATAAAAGAATCAGTGCATATCTCCCTTCACTGAAGAATAAGCACCAAAAATGTGTGTGTGTTTCTTCAGCTAAATTATCTCAAACCTAGAAAAAGAAACTGCACCTTAACTAAGCACCAGAGCATCTCGGACAATTGTGATTCAGGGGATGTTTCCATTACAGTTTTCTGCGTAGCTAAGTAGAAGCTAATGGGTCCTGAGGGTCATTTAAAACTTTGAAGGCTCAAAGAAAACAAAATAAAACAGGAGCATTTGTATTATATCAAATGGCTAGGATATAATAAGCTACTATTTCTTAGTTACCAATTTCAAAGTCCATTAATTCTTCACAGAAGAAGAAACACTAAGTTATTAGCACTTTCAATTATTTGCTGATGTAAATATGATATTCTCTTGTTTCAAAGATAAAATACTGGTCCTTGAGATAAGTACTAGTGGAATAAAATAACAAACCCGATCATAAATTTAGATATTTCTGGTTAAAAATCTAGTTACATACACAAGAACACGGGAAAGGAAAGGAATGCAAGACATCAGTATAATAATGATTATTAAAAAACCTGCCATATTTCCATGTCATAATAAGAACTAAAGGTACAAAAATTGTGATATTTACAGATACATTAATCTTAAAACATGTAAAACTTAACAAGAAAAAATAAAAGTAGAGAAAGCAGATTAATTTTAAGATAAACATTAATACATTTAGAAGCCCTATTTAAAGTTAACTGCTTACACTGACACTACTTAACATGTAATAGAAACAGGAAAAGTGTTCCAAATTTTCGTGGCAAGATACAGAGAAAAGAAATAATTGCCTAATATTAAGTTATTGTTAGGGGTTGTAGTACTGTAGTTACTATGTATGAAGTTATAGTCTAAACCTACTTAAATAACTAGGAGTTAATATAATTCATTATCTACTAAAAATAGTACTTACAAGATATTGCTGAGTTATGTGCTAAAGATACTGAAGGCCCTTCCAAAAGTGAGATTCGTGTTGGTTGTACAACCAGGTCATACAAAACTAGGCTAGTTTACTTTCTCGTGTTCCAACTCTTTTTAAGACTGACCTTATCAAAAGAAATGTACATAGTACCTGCCTTCATTCACTCAGATATAGATATTCTTCAGAACAAAAATAAATGTTTTATTAGGAGTGAAAAATTAAAACCTTTACAGATCTTCTGGAAACAGCATATTGAAAAGGGCTCCATGACTACTGGGACACTGTACAACTGGAAAAGAAGGAAATTCATTTGCCTAAGAACAGTGGATACTGACATCTAGTGGATAGTTTACTTGTAACTTTGCTCTACAAGCTACGGCAGTTTTTAAATACATTGATGTTTGCAGACTGAATCAGGTGCACTTCATTCAAGTTCTTCAGTGTCTTTGGTAAAGAGGTCTGCCAGATCAGCCACAGTCAAGACAGAGGCCTCCGGATGCTTCCCCGATGAGCTGGTGTGACTGCAGGATTTTCCAGATGAGCAGAGTCAGAAAGAAACCCCAGGAGTAAATTATTTCATTTGTCATATCTATTGTTCTAGCCTTATAGTACTATAATATATAATAAGAATATAAAGATATTATATCATCTATACTAATAAAAGGGTAATATGCAAATTGGTCAGGACACCCTCACAGTAACGACCGAACAGCAGGCTGCGTGAAGCGACCAGGTCGGCAGGGGGGTTAGTGAGGGACGACCAAACAACTGAACAGCAGGCTGCGTGAAGCGACCAGGTCGGCAGGGGGGTTAGTGAGGGACAACCAAACAACTGAACAGCAGGCTGCGTGGGGTGACCAGGCCGGCAGGGGGTGCAATTGGGGGTGACCAGGCTGGCGGGGGGAGGGGGCGAGTAGTGAGGGGCGACCAGGCCGGCTGGGGTGGCAGTTGGGGGCAACCAGGCTGGCAGAGGAGGGGCAGTGAGGGGCAACCAGGTCGGCAGAAGGGGGCAGTGAAGGGAGATCAGGCCAGCAGGGGGGGCAGTTGGGAGTGACCAGGCTGGTGGGGGGGCAATTGGGGACGATCAGGCCGGCAGGGCGGGTAGTTAGGGGCGATCAGGCCGGCAGGCAGAGGTGGTTAGGGGTGATCAGGCAGGCAGGCAGGTGAGCAGTTAGGAGCCAGTGGTCCCGGATTATGAGAGGGATGTCCGACTGCCGGTTTAGGCCCGATCCCCTAAACCGGCAGTTGGACATCCCCTGAGGGGTCCCGGATTGGAGAGGGTGCAGGCTGGTCTGAGGGGAACCCCCCCTCCCGTGCACGAATTTTGTGCACCGGGCCTCTAGTAATAATATAAGGATTACTTGTCCTCAAGTTTTTATACCTGAGTCATAAGAAACTCACAGAAGAAAGAAGGTGATGGGAACATTATTACATCTTGTTAAAATTAGTGAAGACTTCTATATATTATTTTCAGGCTTTGTCATAAAATGCTTTTTCTTTGCACAATTAATAAAACAAAGAAACAAAACCTCCCCTACTGTTACTAAGGCTCTCACCTTACAATTTACCTTCTTACTATCTCAAGTTAATTTGTTTCAAGAGAACTTCAACAGATCTCCTAATTGCTATTTAAGCAGCTTAAATATAATCACTGAATTCTGTTATGTATGGAAACAACAACAAAAAGCCTCATGTTTGAGGCAAAAATTCTGGTGGTCACCTCCTTCCTTCCCTTAAACACCAATGAAAGACAATGTCTGGCTTCAAACTGCTTCTTTGCCAACTATGCAAAGTCCCCCCATCTCTACTGCGTGTATCTTCCAATCACACCTATCTCATGAGGATGCAGTAAAGCATTTGTTTATGCTTTCAAATGACTTTAAAGAACACAAGTTATGGAATAAATATTAGGAAGTTTTAGGATTCTAAAGCTGGGTTTTGAAAATTAAGGCTGCTTTGGTCTCTGCTGCTGTTCCGCCTTTGGAATTAACACCATAATTACCAGCAGAGTTTTAAGTCCAGACCTTCCTCTCTGTGTGTGACTAACACACGTGAAGTTCAAGCAGCATGTCAGTGTCATTTTACAGACATCAGACCAAGGCTTTTAGGTGGGGCATGAAGATGGATATCATTTAAAAGTCTACTGTGGCAAAGAAAAGTAGGATAGTTTAAACATTTTAATACACTACACACCTATTAATACGTTAAGTCAAATATAGAATAAACATTAACTGAAAAATTTTGACTAGGTAAAATGCCATACCTTACTTTTAAAAAGTATTTGCACTTGTATCTTTTTGTTGACTAAGTAGTCATCTAAGTGAAGAAGCTCCAAACACATACACAACCTTATATATAAACAGGAAAACTTCCCCATCCACTAAGTAAACTGTCACCTACCTCCTCTCAGCAGTTTTCAGCATTGCTTGCATTCTTTCTTCTATTGTTGCTTTAATCAAGAATCTGTGTACAATAGTAGGTCTAGGAAGTACATAACAATTACAAGTTTAAAAACATCTTAAAACTAATGGGAACAAACAAACTTGGTTTTGAACATGCTATACCATCAGTCAGTTGGCAGGTAGTAACGAAGGTGCTGGTGGGGGTGGGTGGTTCAGCAGTCAATAAAATAAACTATTTAATCTCAATGAACTCACATTTAAATGAGAGGAGACACAATGAATACAATAAACAATTATGATATTTTCAGGTAACAGATAATGCCAGGAGGAGGCTGACATGAGTTGAAACATGACTGATGATAATGAGGCCACTAAGCAAAGGAGGAGTGGGAAGAGTATCCCAACAGAAGAAACAGTAAATAAATGCAAAGCCACAGAAAAGAACAAGCTTGGCACAAGCTTAAAATGTTCGAGAGGCAGAAAGAAGGCTACGGTGGCAGAAACAGACTATAAACTTGGGGTAGAGAGGTGAAAGCGAGACTGGAGAGGTGGGCACAGGTCAGAGCATGGGTCTTGTCGGAT
The DNA here is from genome assembly GCF_951640355.1 of Cnephaeus nilssonii. NCBI lineage: Eukaryota > Metazoa > Chordata > Mammalia > Chiroptera > Vespertilionidae > Cnephaeus > Cnephaeus nilssonii. The sequence continues at coordinate 30,823,162 of NC_137080.1, forward strand.
ACGGCAGGAATTTGGGTTATATTATGGTTATAAAAGGAATCCACAAGTGGGTTTTATGTGTGATTTGAGTTACACTTGATTCTACTTCAGAATCCCGTGGGCTGCGGTGCAGGTTGGATTGGTAGGCAGCAAGAGTGAGACAGGGAAGCCAGTTAAGTTCTGCAGTTGGCCAGATAAGAGGGTGGGCTGGACCTTGGTTGTATTAGCAAAGGTAGTAAGCAGTCAGTAAATTTGGAATATTTTGGGGAGATGGAGCTGACAAGACTGAACTAATGTTTGGATACAAGGTATGAAAAGAGAAATATGGAAGAGTCCTAGATTTCTGGTTTCAGAAACTACAGATGATAGGGCCTCATTCTAAGATGGGGCAGTTTTGGGGTGGTGGCAGGGCGGTAGGAATAGTTTTGTTTTGCCCATGTTAATCTCAAGTTTTCTATTAGACAGGCATCCAGGGGAGGTGTAGCGTCCACAGATCCAGGTACAGAGATAGAAGTAGATAGATGTATCTGGGACAGGAGCCAAAGGGACATGTCTGGAATATACTGAGTCTCCCTATTACTACGGATGGACCATCTGCGCTTCTGCCTAAAACCATCTCTATACTGAGAAATACACCCCTTGCCCACTCGAAGACACTGTCCCAGCATTCTCCCCAACTCCTGCCTCATTAGTTTTTCTGTCTCTAATGCATCATTCTCCTATTATTTCTCTCATATGACAAGGGAAAAATAACACACCTCTCTTGATCCCACTCTCTTCCTTTTCTCTTCTCTCTGCAGCAAAACTCCTCACACTAGTCCCATCAGCTCTATAGTCCGCAGTGGATTGTGGTTAAAAGCATGGAGTGTTGAGGCAGAATGGCTGTTTGAATCCTGCCACCACTTTTACTAGACATGTGACCCTGGACAAGTTACTTAACCCCTCTCTCTTATAAAAGTGTTTGTTAATAAAGAAATAAAATCCTATTCTATTTTACACTCACACCAGGCCCTCGCCTCTACCACTCCACTCAAACTGGTTTTGATCTCCATGCTGCTAAGTCTAAGGATCAATTCTCAATCCTTACTTTACTTGACATTTGGACAGTACATGACACAGTGGATCGTATTCCCCTTCTTAAGTTACATTCTTTACTTGGCTCCCAGGACATCTCCCAGTTTTCTTCTTAATGCACTGTTTGATCTTTATCTATCCTCTTTGCTGGTTTCCCCCTCTTCTCTTAGAGATAATTAGAGCCTTAAAGTTTGGGGTGCTCTGGAATTTCATCCTTGGTCCTTCTATCTCAGTCTCTGTTGGTAACCACATTTAGTCTCAAGACTTAAAAATACCATTATATGCTGGTGGCTTCCAGATGTATCTCTCCAATCCAGACTGTTCTCCTGAACGCTGGACATCTATATCCAATTACAGAACAGACATCTCCATTTGGATGTCTAATAACATCTCGAACTTATATCTACAATGAAGTTCTGCCATTCCCTCCCCAAGTCCTATAGACTTCCCCAGGTCCACGGAAAGCTGCTTCATCCTTCGGTTGTCCAGGCCAAAACCATGTGCTAACCTGACTTTCTCACACACCATGTCCAGCCTGTTCACAAATACTACTGGTTCTACTTTCTAAGTAAATCCAGAACTTGACTGCTTTTCACCATTTCCACTACTGTTAACATGGTCCAGATTACCTTCAACTCTCACCAGCATTCTTACAATTGCCTTCTAACTAGTCTCCCTTGTGCTCCCACCCCCTCCCCATGCCCAAACATGACATTTGGAATGACTGTTTCAACACTTACATTAGCTCATGTCACTCCTCTGCTCAAAGCCTTCCAATGGCCTCTGGGCCCTATATAGTCCCCCCAAACACACACACAGCCCTCCAGCCAAGCTCTCTGACTTCATCTCCTATTTCTTTCCTCTTTGCTCCCTCTACTTCAGCAACTCTGGCTCCTTCCTATTCCTGAAACACACCAGGCATACTCCTGACCAAGGGCCTATGCACTGAGTGTACTGTCTACCTAAACAGTCTTCACTAAGGTATCTGCTGGGCTTTCTTTATCTTCTCACCCTGGTTCAGAAATTACCTTCTCCATAAGACCCCCATGCCGTCCTGGCCAGCCACATGAACTCTATTCTCCTTACCCAGGTCTACTTTTCTAACTCCTAACACAGTATATACTTTTCTTATTATGCTTATTGTTTACCATCTGCTTCTCTAACAACTTTTTATAACCAGGATTTAAGCCCCAGTAAGGGCATCTCCAGCACCCAGAACTGTGCCTGGCAGATAGGTGCTCAATATAAATTCAGTGAATGAAGTATGTAGATATCGATACAGGAGACTGTTCAAGTTGGTGATGGAAAGAGGAGGCACTTCTAATCTGATTGTATCTGATTTCCCTGTATGAGGCTAGATCATTGTCAAAGGGGAGGAGGAAGATGTAGAGGACTTAAGATAGTCTCCTTAGAAAGTAGAACAATCTATTTACTAGGGAAGCATCGTTGAATTGTCAGGTAGTGTTAAATGTTCTTTTAGACTTGTGGCCTTACATCAGAGAAGAGTCCAGTGCATGCTTTAGAAACATCTATAAGACAAGAAGTCTGTTTAAAAGACAAAAAAAACACACCAATCCATAAAAACAAACAACCAACCAACCAACCAACCAACCAATAAGACATAACTGCATTTTAAATGATACTTGGTAGTACTGCAGAACAAGCTTGCATTTATTGTATTACTTTGCCATATTTTGCTAATCGTTTGCTTAAAATTAAGTCATCATTTATTCTCTCAGTTATTGCTCACAGAGCAGTCCATGTGTCTGAGCCTGGCCCAGGAGACCTCATCTCCTGCCATTGCTCTCCTCATACCTTACACCCCAGCAATTGCAAACTCCTTACAGTCCCTAGAAATAGTATGTTGGTTATCTCTTCCGTTTCTGAAAACAAGACTCTCTTTGGCTGTGTGAATACCCCTTTTTAGCCCAACTTTGAAATATTATTCCTTCAAGACTCAACGTAAATAAAGCTTTTTCTGACTCTCTAGGGCAAACTGCTCACTCCCTTCTTTTGCTACCACAGTACTTCTATTATATTTTTGCACATTGTACTACAATATATTCAATCATCCATTTCCTGTACTACATGGTAACCTCATTGGGGGCAACAGATTATGTCTTTTTCAACTTGACTCTTCAGTATCCAGCACAATGGTATTCAATCAATATTTACTTAACAAGTTCTTCGTATGGATGCATTTCTTTGAAAAACATTCAAGGCATCTAACATCCAGGAGTAATACATCTGAGAGACCTTATAAAGAATAATGGCCCATCTTGATACTTGAATAAAAGTAGTCCATACTATATGATATGTACTATTAGGTTTGCTTTGGGCCTTACTAATAAACTAAATCTAATTCTCTCTAAGAGTAGACCTGTTTTAGAGTGGGGCTGTCTTTTCCTAAGGGGAAGAATTTAAAAGGGAGGTATTTGTTTTCAGTCATGCATGAAATACGCCTTCTTTTAAATACAAACCACCTGAGACAATAAAAAATCAATTCTTCCCAAAGTTATGATGGATGCCTTCAACTTTGCAGTTGTCTTAAGCAGTTTAAGAAACGTCCTTGATGAAGTATCAGGGTATTTTGTGAAGGAGAAAAGACAAAAATCTAGGAGAATTTTGGGGTTTGTTGTTTGGAGGAGGGAGGGTTGGAAATCTCTCAAAATGTCCTTTGGTCATATAATACTTGAAAATTTAATAAATGAGGAAGAGATTAAAAATGAATAGGTTATGATGAATACAAATGAAGAGTCTTAGGAACTCGAAGCAAATATGACTGATATTAAAGTCCTTACTTTGTTTGTCCAATTCGGTGCACCCTTCCTATGGCCTGAAGCTCATGGGCAGGGTTCAATATGGGCTCCACCAAGAGAACGTGAGTAGCTTCAATGATAGTTAATCCATTAGAACCTGTGTGCAGGGGCAGCAGCAAAATATTGATTTGGGGATCATGTTTAAATGCTGAAAGGTTCTCCTAAAAAAGAAAGGTACATTTAAATTTTAGCTGGATCAGTTAGAAGTAAGAGCAATATATTATAGCTCATGTTAAATATGCCTAATGGTATTCAGGTCACTATAGAATATAATAACTAAGAAAATTAAATGTAAAATTACTATTTTTAGAAAATATAAACTTATTGCTTGACTTTATGAGTACAAGTGTCTTCTAAGTTCTAGTTGAATCACTATGTGGTGTATGCAAATTAAACTATATGAGCTGAGTGGAGAAAAAGAGCAAGAATGTGTTAGAGCATGTATGAGATAAGAGACATGAATCTGCTCAATGTTCACTTGGTCTTTTTGTGTGTGTTTGTCTTGGATGTGCACTGTTGTTGCACTGAGTGTGATGCAAGAACAATCTGACCACATGCAGTTTTGCCTGATGCAGTGAATTTAGAACCTAATCCCCAGGGCATGAGGCCCCAGTCCATTTAAAAGGTATATCATAGGCCATCTTTTGTTATATTAAAGAAATGTACCTCAAGTCAGAAGAGATCATGCTATGGGTATAACTGAACAAAAAGAAAATAACTATAGTTTCTCTACTTTGCTTTATAATTAATCAAGACACAAGGCAATAAATAAAAATAAGCTAGTTAACAGAACTTTCCATTTACAAATGAATCCACTTTAAAAAATATGAGAAAATCTTGGCATACCTGAAATGTCTTCACACGACTGATCTGTGCAAATTCCATGTTGTTGTCAGTGAGAGCTTTTGAAATAATATCTAATACATCTTGCCACTAAGAACACATAAGATAAGAAAATATTTATACATAGCTTTCACATAAAGAGAAATGAAAAGGAACTAAGTCAAAATAACTTTTGTACCTCAGAATTAAGTAAACACAAAACCAAAACCTTTAAATGAAGTACCATCAATATTATTTAGTAGTATATTGAAATGGTAATGTTTTCATTCTTTTAATCAAATGCTAGTTAAAGATAAAGATAGGGTAAACAAAATAATCATCTTTGAGAACTGAATTAAGAGAAGAATAAATAATAGAAAATTAATAATGGAGTGCTTAATGAATGTGGTTACTTATCTTTCCAAAATGAAAACTAGAATTTTTATTCAGTTGATTATCTTTCTCTTAAACAATCAAGTTCATTTGCGAAATGAGACTTTCAAGGTTATAGAATCCAATTTTTAAAAATATTAATATAAGAAAATCCCCAAGTAAAAGAAATATAAAAACATGAAATGTAGCTATTGGAATTGTCTTGTGAAGCATCATAAAATTTTATAAAAATAATTCTATAGTATGGACATAAAAAATAATCAGTAATTCTAAATCCTACCTATATTATGGCAAACTTTAATAACTAGTTCTCAGATTTAAAATGATTTGACCGAAAGTCAGTTGGCGTTAACAGTGGGGATGAAAATGCTCATTATACCGTTGAGAAAACGAGTGCTTTAGCTTCCGGATCTCTAAGCTGGATTCTCATCAGAGTTCTGACCACAGCTTCCACTTTTGTAGAATGACTACCCTTTGAATACAAAGAAGAAAACACATTACTACCAAATAAAATCTAGTTAACAACAGAAGGAAAAACCATTATAAAACACTTTTATTATCAAAACTATATGATAGGTACATATGTGTTTATTCTTTTTTATTTTGTATTTTCTGGGAATTTTCGTTAGCCTCAAAAGTGTACAAGTTATAAAATTTACACCCTGAGAGAATCCTCTCTAATAAAATGGTAATATGCAAATTAATCATCACTCCGCTACACAAGCCACGCCCACCAACCAAGCCACACCCACCAGCCAATCAGGGCGAGTATGCAAATTAACCCCAATCCAAGATGGCTACAGCCACAGAGAGCAAGGTTTCCCAGGTAACAGAGCAAGCCAAGCTTTCCATAGCCGTTGCAGGCCTAAGCCTCCACTCAAGCTACAAAGTTTCAATTATAGAAGGTAAACAAATTCAAACAAATGGCGGCAGAATGGAGCTTGAGAGAGCAGGCCAGGGTTGCCAGCGGCAACAGGGGAAGCAAAGCTTTCCACACACCCTGGCCGGGCCCACCCGCTTAAGGCTACAAAGTTTCAATTGTAGAAGGTGAATTAACTGCCACAGAAATGGCTACCGCCCCGAGGGAGCAGCAGGCTTGGCTCTGCTCCAGGCTACAAAGTTTCAATTGTAGAAGAAAAATGAATTCCAAATACCAGGGCCTCCCCTTGGGTTGCCAGGGGGTGTGGCCGGCCTGCAAACCACCACAGGCCCCTCGCTCAGGCCGCCCCACGCCCCAAGGGAACCCCACCCTGATCCAGGACACCCTTCAGGGCAAACCAGCTGGCCCCCACCCGTGCACCAGGCCTCTATCCTATCTAATAAAAGAGTAATATACAGATTGATCATCACTGCAACACACAATATAGCTGCCCCCATGTGGTCAAAGATCCTGCCCCCATGTGGACACAAGATGGCCACTACAAGATGGCCAGCAGGAGAGGGCAGTTGGGAGGCACCCGGCCTGCAAGGGAGGGTAGTTGTGAGGGACCAGGCCTGCAAGGGAGGGCAGTTGAGAGGGACCAGGCTTGCAAGGGAGGGCAGTTGGAGGTGATCAACCCTGCAGGAGAGGGCAGTTAGGGGTGACCAGGCTGGCAGAGGAGGGAAGTTGGGGGCAAAAAGGCTGGCAGGGGAGCAGTTAAGCATCAACCAGGCTGGCAGCGGAGTGGTTAGGGGGTGATCAGGCTGGCAGGCAGAAGCGGTTAGGGGCAATCAGGAAGGCAGGCAGGCAAGCAGTTGGGAGCCAGCAGTCCTGGATTGTGAGAGGGATGTCCGACTGCCCGTTTAGGCCCGATCCCACCAGGATCGGGCCTAAACGGGCAGTCGGACAACCCTCCAGGAGTCCCAGATTGGAGAGGGTACAGGCTGGGCTGAGGGACAACCCCCCGCCGTGCATGAATTTCGTGCACCGGGCTTCTAGTCTATACAATAAAAGCCTAGGTGACCTTTATGGCGGAAAGACCAGAATGACTAGTTGCTATGATGTGCACTGACCACCAGGGGGATGATGCTCAACGCAGGAGCTGACCCCTGGTGGTCAGTGCACTCCCACAGGGGGAGTGCTGCTCAGCCGGAAGCGGGGCTCACGGCTGGCGAGCACAGTGGCAGTGGCGGGAGCCTCTCCTGCCTCCACGGCAGCACTAAGGAGCAGCAAGCTGAGCGGTAAGGAGCAGCGAGCAGGTGGGTGGTAAGGAGCCAGGGGTCCCGGACTGCGAGAGTGCGCAGGCCGGGATGAGAGACCCACCCCCCAGTGCACGAATTTCGTGCACTGGCCTCTAGTCTATATATATAAAAGGCTTATATGCTAAGTGTCCGACCATTTGACCGTTCACTATGATGCACACTGACCACCAGGGAGCAGACGCTCAACGTACAGGCATAGAAACATGGAACAGACTGAGGAATCTCAGAAGGAAGGGGAGAAGAGGGAGGGTGGGAAGAGATTAACCAAAGATCTAATATGCATACTAGAGGCCCGGTGCACGGATTTGTGCACCAGTGGGGTCCCTCGGCCTGGCCTGCAAGGACTGGGCTGAAACCGGCAGCCCAACATCCTCTGAGGAGTTCTGGATTGCGAGAGTGTGCAGGCCAGGCTGAGGGACCCCAATGGTGCATGAATCCGTGCACCGGGCCTCTAGTTTAAATATATAAAAGGCTAATATGCTATGTGTCCGACCTTTCGACCAGTAGCTATGATGTGCACTGACCACCAGAAGGCAGACACTCAATGTACAGGCATGGAAACATGGAACAGACTGATGGATCTCAAAGGGAAGTGGGGAGGGCGGGAAGAGATTAACCAAAGATCTTATATGCATAATAGAGGCCTGGTGCATGAATTCACGCACTGGTGACCAGTGGGGTCCCTCAGCCTGGCCTGCAGGGATCGGACTGAAATTGGCAGTCCAATATCCCCCGAGGGGTCCTGGATTATGAGAGGGTGCATGCTAGGCCAAGGGACCCCACCAGTGCACGAACCCGCGCACTGGGCCTCTAGTTGAATATAAAAGCACAACAGAGAGTCATACAGAGATATGGCCCTGAAGATAAGATTTGGTAGCATAGATTTTTCTTTAGATTTCTTTGGTGATTTGTAACTTGCAAATAACTTGAATGTTTCCCACTACTGTTCAGTTTAGAGGAAGTTACTTGTTGTCTTGGTATTTTATTACTTCCATTACTTTTTTAAAAAAAAAAATATTTCTTTATTGATTTCAGAGAGGAACGGAGAGGGAGAGAGAGATAGAAACATCAATGATGAGAGAGAATCATTGATCAGCTGCCTCCTGCACACCCCCCACTGGGGATCAAGCCTGCAACCCAGGCATGTGCCCTTGGCCGGAATCGAACCTGGGACCCTTCAGTCCACAGGCTGACACTCTATCCACTGAGCCAAGCCGGCTAGGGCTGCTTCCATTACTTTTATTCTGGACTTTTCTTTTTGAAGTAGAGCTAACTCTCTCAATGTGCCTGTGCTATCCATAGTAGTTTCCACTAAGACCAGCTAACATTGTTTTATTTCTGTCTGCACCTGTTCACAATACTAAAAACCCAAATTGGTAGTGGCATATACAACTTGGTGCTGTTATGCAACTTGTATGACTGGTCTCATAAAGTGGGAATACTTTTCAAGCAATTGCCTGGGGTAAGTGCTGGGTTCTTAAGCATTCACATACTACTTGAATGAAGTTCAATGGAAACTCCACCTCGGCTGTGGGAAATCTTACAGTGCATAAGGCCATCAAAATATTATCCTGTTCTTTTAAACACCTTGAATAATGATTTTCAAGAGATAAGTTAGCAAGAGCAAAAAAGTAAAAGCTTTATTTGGACACAAAGGATCTTAGGGATATTATCCTATATAATAAAAGGCTAATATGCCCCTCCCCCCTGCCGGCCTGGCCTGATTGAGGGCAGCTGGCTGGACCCCACCTGTGCATGAATTCATGCACCAGGCCTCTAGTATGTAAATACTATTCAATTGTCCATCCATCCATCTATCCATCCACTCACTGGGTACCTGTTACATGCCAGGCATTGTTCTAGAGGATGGGGACACAGTAGTAAATAAAACAAAGTCCCCACCTCAAGAACAATGTCCTTTCTATATTTTAGTGGAGTTTACACTCCACAAAGTGTAAGTTCTTCATAAAGGTAATTTCATAAAGATTATTTATGGTTTAAATCGTGGAAGTACATTTTTCTCCTGGATAGAAATTTCTCATGACATAAAAATCTTGTCCATTACAGGGTCAGGGTTTCCACCAACAAAAATGCTCTGTGTAAAACCTAGCCAAATATAGGACACAGGGAACATGCCACGTGGGGCTTATGTTCTGCCAGGAGGCCTACTTCAGTATCCAAAACGCCTGGCAGTTGTCAGGACTTGCAAGGGGAATTTTGTTTACTTTGTGAAATGCCCAGTAGGTTCCAAGGGTCATTTAGGAATACTGTCATACTGTCGTTAGGGCAGATACAGTCTTTAACTTACAAGCATCCACTATAGAGAACATTCTGATCTCAGTATTCATTTTATTTCTATGCTCAATCAACAGAATCCCTTATATTATAAAATACCAGTAGAAAAAAATGTCTTATGTTATTTAATACTATTTTTATATTCTTTATTTATTATCTGAGATCAGCTACATAATTAAGCACTATGTATGATATTACATTGTTTAATATGTCCAACAGTATCAACCATTGGCTTAGAGTGAAATAAGACATTTTATTTTATAAAACATTTTATTTTAAGAAATATGGTTTTATTGATTTTTAGAGAGAGAAGGGAGAGGGATAGAGAAATAGAAACACTGATAAAGAGAAACATCATTGATCAGCAGCCTCTTGCATGTCTCCTACTGGGGATCAAGCCCACAACACGGCATGTGCCCAGACCAGGAATCGAACCAGTAACCTCTTGGTTCATGGGTCGATACTCAACCACTGAGTCACACTGGCTGGACTGAAATAAACATTTTAGATAAAATAAAAACTGTAATGAAATAAAAAAATTACTTCTCAGGGTTGTTTAATAAAAATCAGGGATTTGATAATAAATAATAAAAAAACTCCTAAATTTAGGAAGAGTATGAACTAATATTTACAAAATTTCAAAATAATGCCTTCATTATTCACATAGAGCCATCTTTATTTTATATCTGACCACATCCTCAACTCCAGTTAGACGATGTGAGCATTTCGTAGGAGAGTTTTAGAGAGTCAGAAGAGTCCAGTGAGAGTCTGAGAAAACAATAAGCAGATGCTTCAAGGCGAAGTGGCAGACACCAGGGCAGACATGTGACAGAAGTTAAGAAAAGGGAACAGGCAGCAGAAGGCAGAAGTGACAGATACAAATGGTGACAGAAAAGGCAGCAAGAAGCAAGATGAGAATGTGAAAGAGGGATACAATTTGCTTGCCTAATAGGAACAATATTCAGTCATGTATTTAATAAAAAAGAAATGCACATATATGTGTATCTATGACAAAAGATAAATTAACTTTAGTAAACTCTATAGTCTTATAATTTTTTACAAGATGCTTTAATTAATTCATGTGTTCATCAAAACCCATGAAAGACAGGAAGAAATTGGAGCACAATGAACACAGCTGTACACTGATACCCGTCCCAACAGGACAACAAATGGAACTGTCTTAGTCTCTTTCCTGGGGTCTAGGAAAGCTGCCATAGGATAAACAGGTGTTAGGTTTGATGGGTTCAGTGACTCAGTTTCACAGAAGCTGTACTGTTTACTTGTAGCTAGAGTGATCACTTCCTAAACCTCAGCGCATTAGGCCTGACACAGCAGTTCTGTCATATGCTGCTCCCTGTACTGTGAATGCTTTCATCTAAGAGTCAGCAGCCCTTCTTAGGCAGGAATGCCATCTGTGGCCCTTGGGATGCCTGAGTCCAGAGGAAGAGACACAGGAAAAAGAAGAAAGAGCTAAGAAAGACCATTTTTATGAGAAGGAAAGGGAGAAAGAATTACAGGAGTAGAAAGAAAGGAGGAGAGCGGGACAGAGAAGGAAAGTAGTTCTTTGTGTGGTGAGTAGGATAAAGTATAACCAACTCTAGATATTATTCACTAGGACAACCCATTCCACATTCGGATCTCACCGCTTCATCTTCTAGAACCCTTTTTCCTTCACCTCACTTGGGTCACCCACTTCTCCAGCCACATCTGGAGTACTGAATACCTGTCCTCTCTGAAAATGACTAATGAAGATTGCCTATTCCTTGCTAAGAACACCTGATCTTACAGCTTGTTTGCTTGATAGCTGAACCTCTACCTATTATTTGGGCATTGCTGACAGTCTCCTCCTTATCGAAGCAGAGTATTCCTGTGGCCTCTGTTGACAGCACACTCGCCTGGAGTGCTGTCTCTAGTTGCTCCTTCTAGGTCTCCTTTTTCAGCCTGCTCCCTTTATTATACCTTCACGAAGCTATGGAGTTCTGCAGGACCTGATCCTGCTAACTTCTATGCTGCTTTCCTTAGGTAATCTCATTCTCTCTCATGGCTGCAAAGATCTCTTATGCCAATGACTGACTTTAAAGCTCCAGCTCCACATATTAACGCTTTGCTGGATAGTTCTAATCGGATGTCTTAGGCACTTCAAAGATAGTATGTCTAAATGTACTCCTCTTCCAAATACCTTAATACAGTAACTGCACCATTATCTACCTGACTTTTTCACATCAGAAGTCAGGGAGTCACTTCTGAAATCTTCTTCATCAGCCCCTACAACATTCTATCTTCTAATCAACTTTACTCTAAACACTCTCTTAATATATCCACTTCTTACCATCTCCACTGCCACCAATGTAATCAAAGACATAATCATTATTGCTGTAGCCTCCTAAACTGGTCTCTCCAAATGTTCTCTACTATTTTCTAGACAGCAATGTAACTGATATTTTCAGGTTTTACTCAAGTAACAGTAGAAATAAAGAGCAATTAGATATTTTTTCATTCAACTATAGTTTTCTTGGGAGGGGGCATCCTAACAACTGCCTAATATTCTAACATCTTAACTGAGACTGCCTAAGTGGGATAGTTAATTCTACCCCAAAATACAATCCTTAAACATAGTGAGAAGAGAACTTCAAGGACCCAGAAGGAGAAGAAATTAAGGAAAAAGATTCTATCACCTCTTGCTTGAGTATATGCCACCATTCTCTCGACTAGTCCTTCTGGCCTACATCCCATACTATATTCATGTATTTATTTGTCCTTCATCTAGCTTGGTTAGGGGAAAAACAAACAAACCACGTTTAAGAAATACAAAGAACAAAAAGCCTAGTACAGGCTTTCCTGAATAAATTACAGATCATGTTTGGCTTTCAAATTATGGTCACTTCCTTAAAATTTGGAATGAAGCCCTAGCTGGTTAGACTCAGTGGATAGAGTGCTGGCCTGAGCACCAAAGGGTCCCAGGTTCGATTCCGGTCAAGGGCACATACCTGGGTTGCAGGCTCCTCCCTGGCCTGAGCCCTGGTTAGGGCATGTGTAGGAGGCAACCAATCGATGTGCTTCTCTCACATCAATGTTTCTCTCTGTCTTTCCCTCTCTCTTCCTCTCTCTCTAAAATATCAATGGAAAAATATCCTCGTGTGAGGATTAACACCACCAACAAAAAAATTTGGAATGAAGCATGGGGAAAAAAAATAGGGAAATAAAGCCAAGTTTAGGTTGCACTCTGAAATATTAATCCACGCCATTTAAAAGACCACTAACTTCAGTAACCTGTCTACTTTCTCCTTCAACCTGGTTGGGCATATCCTTTTCCCCAGATATCCAGGGCTAAATGAAAGAATGAGGACAAAAGCTTTCTTTAAATAAATCTCTAATGTAACCAGAGCACTATTTGTAGTAGACAGAGATACTATAGAAAATAACAGGGAAGTGGAATTCTAAGAAGGCACTTTTTGGCCACAGTGGGCATGCCTATCGCTGACTATGAGGGAGAGTGTGTTCTTGTGTTCTTCTCACAGGAGAGGGTAGATGGTGAAGCTGAGGCTTTCTGGCAGTGTGTCCAGACAGACAACAGTGGTTCCTACACATGCACAACCTTATTCTGATTTTGATTTTCTCATTGCCCTGACTAGTCTTCTACATGTTCTTAATCTACTTCACCTTCACAGGGATGTCCTCTTCCTGGCTGGCTTTCTCTGAGGTGAAAACATACGAGATTTCTTTGTGAGATGTGTTCTGGCGGCAGATGGCACACTTAATGGAGCTTCTGTGGGAGCCCACGCTGTACTGTTCGATAATAATGGAAACGCATTCATTACAGAAACAGTGCCCACAGGTCAGGACTGCCCACTGGAAAAGAAAACACAGAACATGCTCAGGGAGTTGCCACCGAAGATGCCTTCCAATGTATACATATATGAAGAGGAGAAGAAGTCATCATTGCACTGCCTAAATATTTCATGACATGAGTATTCTTTAAGTCATAAAAACTAAGCTGTACATTTAAGTGAATGATTTTTTAAGTCCAGTCAGAGTAAGCTTTCATAGTGTTTAGTTCTGCTCACCCTAACAGTGAGCACAATAGTCAGCTAGTCGCTATTATTTGTAAGAAGTTGATGTTCTCATTTCAGTATTTAGGAAGAATGTGAATTACCCCTTCAGCACTCTAATGGCAGATATAATACAAGGACTAAGAACAGCATTAATTTGGAGGCAATATCACACTCAATATAGTCCATACAACTTTTAAATACATTTACATTTTCCCATGTTAAAACATTTATTATATAGGAAATAAGATGGACTAGTATCTCAGATATGTTTTAAAAGTGGTTCTGGGACATTAAAAATTACGAAATAAGCAAATAAAAATATATTTTTGAAAACCCCCTTATCATATTTTAAGAAAGACACATTAACTTTTCTGGAGCATATTATGGGGATTTCTCCCCCTTTTGGCAGGGGTGAGGGGTGTAGAAGAGCATTAGATTTAATCGAGGTGTCAGTTCTAAAAGTTCTGACATCTTGTGTTAATTATTTAACCTTTCCACCTGATAAAAACCACCAACAACAATAAAAACAGAATGGTGCTAGGAGTGACAGGCTCCGAAGCCCTAAGCTATGATGTGCCTGAACTTGAATGGAAAGATGGTGTGTGGCTGGGCCTTTCCTAGGTACTTTGCAGGATGGACTAAAAAGCCTCTTGGAAAAGAAGCCACACTAAAGGAAGAGAAAATGTGATATCTAAGCTCGGTTTAAAAACACTGACTGGGAAGGGGAAGGAGTTATTTGGGTTTTCCTGGGTGATGCAGTTCATGACACTCTCTAGGTGCACCTCTGCTCTCAAGGACTGGGCCAGGGTCCCCAGGAGCGGAGGCTGCAGGAAAATGAAGTGGCATTTTTGCAGACAGAGCAGCACTGTTCTGTGCCCTGTGCACCTTTAGTGCCACGGGGGATGAAGGGCACTTCCTTTACTTGAGGGGACTTGTGCAGACTGTGAGAGCTCAGGATGGACAAGGAGAACAGACTTATCTGCAACGGAGGAGAAGCCAGAGTCATCTGGCACCAGAACATTAGTAGTGACAGGAAGTTGACTGAAATGGCATCAACAGAAAAACAGACAAATAGCAATGCCTTTGAAAACTGTGAAGTGTTTTATAAATGCATGTGATGTTTATTATAATTTCACCTGTTTTCCCAGCTGTCGAGCACAGATTGGACAAGGTTCTGGATTAATACCTCCTGACGTTTTGTCTTGAGACTATCCAAAAGAGAAGAATTCAAAAATATATTGGTTATATTTGAAAACCTGATACAAATACAACTCATTTATGGAAGTAAATTCTGGCAATTGCAATTTTAATAACCTGATGATTAAGATGACCTGATAATTTATATTTTATTACTACTACTATCATTCCTGGGATTTACAAATAACATTTACTAAAGAAGTGAACAAAAAATGGAAACAATTATTATAGTTTGTTAAAGTTATCATATTACTGTAGTTGTGATTATAGAAGGCAAAATGAGAAGGACAATATGATATAATTAGCTAAATTCACAGATTATATTTTCAGGCTAGGTTTTGTTACAAAGAAATGATATATTCAGCATGTACGCTTAGCATGGCTCACAGACATAGGAAGAGGCAGTATTTATTTCCATAACTCCTTATTAATACTGGTTTCTTCTCAGTTTTCTAATTCATTAAGGCAAAGCAAATAACTAGATATCAGAAATATTATTGATCTGAGACCTAATTATACCTGGGAATTACGCTGAAGTAATTCCTTAAAACTATTTCAAAAATTAAAAGAGCTTCAAAAAAGTCATCAAATGGGTACGTTTTCAAACTGAAGAAAACATAAAGGATTACTAAAGTTTTTAAGTCTGTGGTTTCACTAACCAAGTAGTTTTTTTACAAGTCATTGCTCTTGATTATCCTTGACTCTCTTAGCAACTCTCAAATATACAATACAGTATTAAATATAGTCACCATGCTGTACATTATACCCCCAAGACTTATTTATTTTATAACTCAAAGTTTGTATCCTTTGACTCCTTTCACCCATTCATCTCACCCATCTCTTGCAATTCAGGACCCTTCGGGGGATGTCCAATTGCCGGTTTAGGCCTGATCCCGCAGTCGGACATCCCTCTCACAATCCGGGACTGCTGGCTCCTAACCGCTCATCTGCCTGCCTGCCTGATCGCCCCAACCACTCGTCTGCCTGCCTGATGCCCCTAACCGCTCGCCTGCCTGCCAGATCACCCCTAACAGCTGGCCTGCCTGCCTGATCGCCCCTAACTGCCTCTGCCTCGGCCTCGGCCACTGCGGCTTTGTCCGGAAGGATGTCTGGAATGACGTCCAGAAGGTCATTGGGCTGTCCAGTCTAATTAGAATATTATGCTTTTAATATTATAGATTAGATTCCACATAAAATAGAGATCATATGGTATTTGTCTTTGTCTTATTTCACTTAGCATAATGCCTATAAGGTCCACCTATGCTGTTGCAAATGGCAAGAATTCATTCTTTTTTATAGCTGAATAACATTCCACCTTCTTTATCTATTTATCTCTCAGTAGACACTTAGGTTGTTTTCACATGTTGGCTACTGTAAACGATGCCTCGTCATTACCTGTTTCTCCTATAAAGAAGTAGAATTCCTCAACAAGTAGTAGACTCTTTATAAAAGTAGTAGATTCTTTAAATGCTTTAGAGTCCACTTAACCAGTACCTGACAATGAAAACAGCTGTTTGACAACATAACATGTTAATCTTCAAATTTCTGTAGCATCTTAAATGCAGGCCATACTGCTCTAAGTCATTTATTTACATTTAATCTGTCAAGTTCGGCTTAATCACTAACATCTTATTAATCACTACTTGATCTAGTGCCTATGATATGTCCACATCAAATTACTCAAAATCCCTTGAGGCCAGGGACCAAGTCTGTCTATCTCAAACTTCTAGTACAATGTATGTACATAGTAGATGCTCAATAAATACTTGTTGAGTGCCAGAAAAGTTAATTATTTAAAAAAATTGTTAAGTTTATTATCTTTTATTTCAAATAAACATAATCACAAAAATTGGGATTATATTCTATTTATAATTTTAGTTATTTTTTCCCTCTCACCTTTCTAACATGAGCATTTCTCATCTCATTTATTCACAAAAAACACCATTTAAAATATTTAATCATGTCATGACAATAACCCATAATTTATATAAATGTAATTTTTGTTGGACATAACTACTGTCCCATACTACATAGTGCATACCTTTATATTATCTATGTAACATATTTTCTATAGATCATCATCTTCATTTGTGATGTATGTAGCTATTATAAACATAGCTAGTATTCAGACTCATATATCTAACAACAAATAAAACATTGATTTAAAAAAACCCTGTACCATTATTATGGGACTAATAGTTTAAATGGAGTCACTAAAGTGGTTTATTGATAATATAGCATGGAAAAAAGTAGCATATTTTAAAAACAATACCTTCTCCAAGTTAGTTAGGTAAAGAAGCTGCCCAAGTTTTTTCTGAAGCTGTGATGCAGCAACAGCTTTATCATTTAGTAGTTTTATCCGATTTTGCTCCACCTGAAAAACAAAACAAAATAACTTTATTTTCTCTCAGAAAGGTGGTAAAGTTATATTAAAAATGCATAATCCTCCCTCAATAATATAAATATGTCCTCTTTTAAGAAAACTCATTTACATGTGAAAACTCAAATGTACAAAATGGACACTAGATAATATATTTCAAAAAGAAATGTATATATTTTTTTGCTTAAAACTCAATGTCAAAGTTTTTTTTTTGTGTTTTTTTTTTAAATATTTTATTGATTTTTACAGAGGAAGGGAGAGGGATAGAGAGCCAGAAACATCGATGAGAGAGAAACATCGATCAGCTGCCTCCTGCACACGCGCTACTGGGGGATGTGCCCACAATCAAGGTACATGCCCTTGACCGGAATCGAACCTGGGACCCTTCAGTCCGTAGGCCGACACTCTATCCACTGAGCCAAACCGGTTTGGGCAATGTCAAAGTTTTTAATAGGAAACTTTCCTATATACTTGAAGTCAGATATTAAAAAAAAATTAACCCAAATGATATCTGTGTATCATTTTTCAGTAGTACATCCATGGATAAAGAAAAATGAAATAATATGTTACTCTGGCCAGAGTGATGTTAAGAAATCTGGAGAAAAATCTCAATGCCCCCATCCTATCTATGGCCTCCTCAGTAGAATATAATAGACAAAACAGGAATATAAAAATAAGATGAATTTGTTAAAAGAACAACAGCACAAAAAACACCTGCTGAGAGTTCTATTTCAAAAGTTAAGTGAGCTCTTTTGCATCCAGCAACTGCAGCACCCACCTGACCCCAACCGTCCGCCCCCGTACTTGACTGGCAGCTCAGTCCCCCAAGCCTCATACTGTTGTCGAAGTGAGGCCCTGGCTTACATAAGAAATCAGGCCTCACTAGAGACATTCAAGCAAATGTTGGACAACTACTTTTCCAGAGCAGAAAGGAAACACATGCATCAGAAAAAGTGATTAATAAAGGTACCAAAAAATATGGCTGCACAAATGCCAGAATCTGATTAGATAAACAGTTTAAAGAATTTCTTGGAACCCACAATAAACTTACAGAAACCTGATTTTTGGATTTGTATGAAAGACTTCACAACAAAAGAAGTAAAACTTGAAGAGACTACTTGTTCAGAACATTGCTTACAGAAATATTTAAAAATGATGTAAAGAATATCCATGCGATTTCAGGAATATCATATCCAGCAGCCTGCAAGCCAAAGCAGGACTCCTTGGCCAGCCATGACAGAGAAGTCCTGATGGATGGACTTCTCCTAAAAGGTTGCCAATAGCTTTGCACTGGAAATGAAGATTCATCTGATAGAATCTCCTGAAAGCAGTAGCTACCATGCTAACCATCTGTCATGACTGTTTGGCAAATGGAAACCACTGGAAAAACAAATTTGCTATTTACCAGGAATAATCAAAATAGAAGGTCTTATTATCCAATGAGAACAGTAGGATGCAACATTTGTTGAGGCCTTATGATTCAATAGCTTAGCCACTTGATTAGATAATCAATTGTTTCTTCAATTGTGACTATTAATTTTAAAGCAAAACATGTGTTCAATCATGAATGAGATAGAAATTTTTTTTATTTGTAAAAGAAAAATAAATGGATATATCACTGAAAAAAAAGTTAAGATAGTGTATAATGAATATTACCAATTTTTCTGAGTTACAGTCTCTAAGCTTTATAGAAAAAAAAAGATTTAAAAGATTTAGCACACACAAGGAATACAAGTAAATTATAAAGAAAATAATATTTTTAATATAGAAAAGGTTGGTGAAGTAATTTTTTAATCATGAGATACAAAAAGAGATTTCTTAGCAGATAAGTTGTCAATATGTGTTCATCATTAGCAAAGGAAAATACTGCAAAAGACGTTATTGGTTGTTCTTAGGGAAGACTTTTCTAGTTCTGAAAAAGCTGACGTAATAAATAGGACACATGTGTGAAAACTGACCAAGAGTATCTTTAGGCTGTGTCACATAGAAGGTGTTCAAAAAAATAGGTGGATCTGCAATCTGGAGAGAAACAAATGAACCAAAATGGTGAACTTTAAGCAAGTATTAGATATGAAATTGCTCATCTTTGACCATTTCTGACCTACATAATGAAATAACTTCATATGGATCAAACTAAGAGAAAAAATTAAACACATACTTATTGTAGAGATCATTGCCCTGACTTTCTCTCCTCTATGAATCTTGGGTTTTTGTGCTATTTGCTGTGCTCTTTTCTATGGTTTACTTGCAAATTACCTCATGTGGTTCAATGATGTGAAGAACAGGTGGATTGGGCTTTGGCTCCCTAGGATGACGAATTCTTAGACGTTCTGTAGCCATTGCCAGTTCATCAACAGCAGATACACGATTCCTCAGAGCCATCCAGTACTCATGAAGCAACTGGAGAAACAGAAAAGACAAAGACGTTGATAAAGCACATAATTAAAATTGGTTAAAACCACCAAGATGTGCCTTGGTCAAGTCTTCAATGAGGTCTTATGACAGTGAAATTTTCATTAAGTGTCTAAGGTACAAGCAATTCTTTTTAGGAAGAGAAAGTATGACTGGAAATCTCCATAGGACACTGCAGAGTATTGCTTCTCTAGATTCTTAGGAGAATAGCCAAAGATTCCTTGGTAGAACCAAAGATCTGTATAGCTTAATACTAGGCTGGTGGAATCTTTACTTTATTTTTTAAAGAAATATTTTACTATAAAATATTTCACATTTAAAATATGTATATATGAAAACGAGAACACGAAAATACACAAGTGAGTTCTATTATCCAACTACGAAAGAGAACAATACCAAATTCTGAGAAAGCCTTTGTGTTCCTTCTTAACCATCTCACTCTTTCCTCACATATTTTTCTTTCAAATCCCACCCCACTCCCATGGGGTAACCATTATTCTGAGTTGGACTTATTATTCCATACTTTTCATTGACATATACTAATCTCCACATCCTTAACCTTTTGCACTCGGATGTCGAGTGTGACTCGACATGGTTAGCATTAGAATAAAGGAATCGAGAAAAAAGCAAGCGAGTGCAAAGGGTTAATAACATGGATATTTATGTTTCTGATATTTATAGAAGTGACATCAACCATTATCAAACTTTTGATATGCTTTCTTCACTAACATTACACTTTGAGGTAGATCCTGATTGATGTGTGTAGCAGTAGCTCATTCATTTACATTGCTGTAAGAGGGTTTAGTCTGCAATGCTATAGAGAAAAAAGGTACAAAATTTTGAGAGAATTATAGGATAAGCCTTCCTCTGACATAGAGCAAGTGGCCAAACAGAACCCAAAGGAAGAATGTAGAGCTAAGTGGACTTGTATGAAAGACTTAACAAGTAACTATCTTGTATGAAAGACATAACACAGTACTATCTTTTTCCATGGCTTGCTGTAATTAACTATGTTAATGTGCTTGTACATTAAAATACTAATGTGAAAGAAAAAAAGTGATTATGAGCCAATGATTTCTATACTCTAAAAATAACTTTCCCAATTTATTAAATATATGAACTGATATAATGGACAGATAGCATGCCTTCTTTTTCTGGATACTTTTATCCTGCTTTAAAAGGCAAGAACTTTAGATTAAAAAAAGATGTTACATGAAATTATAAATAAAACACTTCTTTCATGGCCTTACCCACCTCACCTACAAAGTAGGATAATGGATTAACAAATCCAAATACAATGACAAATTTAAAATTAATGAATTCTAGAATCTCATCTCAAGGTCAGAGTTACAACATGAGGAAATTACTAAAGTATTAATATGAAGGGTCACTTTGTGCATTATAAATAGCAATGGTTTCCAGTCTCATCTATTGAGAAATATTTACTATGTTCTCCAATCTTCATTCAAGGTTGTTGATGGTTGGTTTTACTCACAGAGCAAAACAAAATAAAAAATGAAAAAAATCCCTACTCTAATTTCACAGCATAGCTGTATAAGATCAAGCTAAGAACAGAAGAATAATCATTTTCACAGCTAAATAAAATGTTTCATATATTTTTATTTTAATAACGATATTCTTTTAGTAACTTAATAAATAGAAGTTCCTTAATTATTCAGTATTATTATTTTTATTTTTCATCATTACAATCATTACATTTTAGGGAAAAATATATTATAATACCTAAGTCTCTAAGCAGATTTTTAAAAACTAAAGAGAAAAAGAGAAAAGGAGTAATTAAAATTAATGTAATGGAGAACTTTTAATATTGGAAGAAGTTTTAAAATACCAGACCTTATATTCCTTTTTCCACGCTTCAAAGAGATCCATTGAAGTACTTCCTTCATCAATGAATTCAACAAATCTATGTGATTTTGCAAATGATAGTAGAGCTTTCATAGATCGCTCTGTCTCACTTATTGCCCATAGACCTCGGTTGGTGGTAGGTGCTCGATCATCCACCAGTCCTTCTTCATCTTCTATCATCTCCTCAAATATTGCAGTCTGGCCTTTGACTCTGAAGACATATGAGAACAAAATAACTGTTCAGTGGGTAAAAAGCACTGTAAATTCACATTGGCAGAGCCAGTATGGGAAACAAGGTCAGTAATGAAAATTTCAACAATTTTTAATGTCACGTCTACAAGATCATGCTTGCAAGTAATTGGGGGAAAAAAATCACAGTAACTCAAAATGCTTGAGGCATCATAAATTTGATGTTATTTGAGAACCATCTGGCATAATAAATGACTATGAATTCCAGGCTGAAATCTTACTCTGAGAATTAAAACAATATAAAAAACAAACTACTATCATCAACCATACAACCCCCCCACCCCCCCAAAAAAAACACCATAAGATATTCTAAAAGTACACTGTCAATCACTCTCTTTTGAGGCAATCAGAACTTAGACTTTTGTCAATTTCCATTTTTGTAAGAGAAATAATTTTGCTAATACTATGGCTATTGCACTTACTACGTAACTTAATTCTTTACACAGGATGAAGATTTCAAATCTGTGTTGGAGAAAGTATATTAATAATGAGAGCTAACATTATATAGGACACTAACCATGCATCAAACACTCTGCTAAGCAATTATGTGCATTTTCCTATCCTATCTAATAAAAGAGTAATATGCAAATCAACCATCACTCTGCTACACCCACAAGCCATGCCCACCAGACAATCAGGAGCGAGTATGAAAATTAACCCAACCAAGATGGCTACAGCCATGGAGCGAGCAGGAGGCTTGGGTTTCTCCGGCAATGGAGGAAGCCAAGCTTTCCGCACACCCTGGCTGGCCTAGGCCTCCACTCAAGGCTATAAAGTTTCAATTATAGACGATAAATAAATCCCAATAAAAATGGCTGCATCCATGGAGTGAGCAGGAGGCTTGGGTTTCCCCAGCAATGGAGGAAGCCAAGCTTTCTGCACACACACCCTGATGGGCCCAGGCCTCCACTCAAGGCTACAAAGTTTCAATTATAGAAGATAAATAAATCCCAACAAAAATGGCGGCAGCCACAGAGCTGGAGAGAGCAGGAGGCTTGAGTTGCCCCCAGCGATGGAGGAAGCCTAGCTTCCCCAGCTCTAGCCTGCCTTGGCCTCTGCTTAAAGCTACAAAGTTTCAATTATAGAAGATAAATAAATCCCAACAAAAATGGCTGTGGCCACGGAGTGAACAGGAGGCTTGGCTCCACTCAAGCTACAAAGTTTCAATTATCCTATCTAATAAAAGAATAATATGCAAATTGACCATCACTCCAACACACAAGATGTGGTCAAAGATCCTGCTCCCATGTGGACACAAGATGGCCAGCAGGGGAGGGCAGTTGGGAGGGACCAGGCCTGCAAGGGAGGGCAGTTGCGGGCGATCAAGCCTGCAGGGGAGGGCAGTTAGGGGTGACCAAGCTGGCAGAGAAGGGAAGTTGGGGGTGACTGGGCCTGCAGGGGAGAGCAGCTGGGAGGAACCAGGCCTGCAAGGGAGGGCAGTTGACGGGGATCAGGCCTGCAGGAGAGGGCAGTTAGGGGTGACCAGGCCTGCAAGGGAGGGCAGTTAGGGGCAATCAGGCTGTCAGGGGAGTGGTTAGGGGGTGATCAGGCTGGCAGGCAGAAGCGGTTAGGGGCAATCAGGAAGGCAGGCAGGTGAGCAGTTGGGAGCCAGCAGTCCTGGATTGTGAGAAGGATGTCCCATATTGGAGAGGGTGCAGGCTGGGCTGAGGGACACACCACCCCCACCTCTACCCCCCGTGCATGAATTTCGTGCACCGGGCCTCCAGTTAATATAAAAAAACCCCCACACAACTCAGTGAAGTAGTGCTATTATTATATGAATTTCATAAATGAGGATACTTAGACTTAGAGAAGTAATCTGCCCACAACAGTGGGCAGGGATTTGAGTTGAAATCTGTTGGACTCCAGAGTCTGTTACTCCCCTAAACTATCTCTCAATTACTATATGACATGAGCATTTGGGGGTAAACTTCTGCATAGGTGAAACAGAGTATGCTAAATAATCAAATGCCAAAGTTTATTGAATTGCAGGAGAAAAAATATATAAGAAAGATTACTATACAGAAAATATAGTCTTCTAATTTAAAACATCAAGTCTCATTTTCCTGATGGGAAATAATCAGAGAACTTACGTGTGAGAAAATAGCTTTGATTCATACTCTGTGAACAATTCATCAGCCTTACAAAAGACACAGCTGGAAAAGAAGAAACTGTCAGTAAAATATTCACAAACACAACCAGCAATCAGGTAATTCTACGAAAGGCTAAGTATTTTGTACTTCACTTTTTCTTTTCAACAAATATGCCGTTTTAAGGGGAAAAAAAGATTTTTAGTATGTGATCCTTTAGTGTTTTTTTTTAATTTAGATTAATGATATGCATATCTCTACTTCTGTCTGAATTCAAATGAAAAAAACTTCTATTATATAAACCATTATTTCTTCTCTTAGAAGAAATCTAGCCCGCTCTAGCTGGTTTGGATCAGTGGATCAGTGGATAGAGCACTGGCCCGAGGACCAAAGGATCCCATTTGATTAAGGTCAAGGCACACAAAGGCTCAATCCCCGGCCCTGGTCAGGGTATGTGCGGGAGGCCACCAATCAACGTGTCTCTCGCACTTTGATGTTTCTCTCTCTCTCCCCCCTCCCTTCTACTCTCTCTAAAAATCAATTAATTTTGAGGTAAGGATTAAAGCAAGC